>NC_069129.1:33159857-34431155 GCF_026914265.1 Mya arenaria | reverse complement strand
TAAGCATACATATTTTGAAAGTAAATGAATAATAAAAGTATATTTCAGTTCATCAAGACATGTTTTGCAGATCACTTGTTTGTCATCCTTTACATCAAACCCAAAATATTTCCAGCATATGCTGGAGCATTTCTATATAGCGCTGGATTTGATGTTTTTGTTGACGGGGATGCCATATTGACATTAAATTAAAGACGAAAAAAAATGATAGCTGTACATATGTTTCACATTAATTTTATTATTGTAGACCTTCTCTTTCTAATTTCTTTAATGCCCTTTGACTTTTTATCCCCTGCCGAATCGAAGGTTTTGGGAGGGGGATATTGTTTTGGCGTCCGTCATTCCGTCTGTCTGTCCATCCGTCCGGTACCATATCTTGGTATGTATTGATCAGAAAATGTTCAAACTTGGTCAGAATGTTCCCCTTGATCAAATCTCAACCAGTTGTGAAAGTGGGTCACATGAGGTCAAAAACTAGGTCACTAGGTCAAATCTTAGAAAAATCTTTGGAAAATAATAGACATTGTACATGGTCAAATATTCATAAAACTTAATTTTTCTGGAATAGAAATGATTTGTCAGATTATGTTCAAACTTGGTCATGATGTACCCCTTAATGAAATATGGACCTCTTGTAAAAAGTGGGGCACATGGGGTCAAAAACTAGGTCACTAGGCCAAATCTTTGAAACACATTAGAGGCATTATGTATGGTCTAATATTCATGATACTTGATGGACTCTTGGACATGTTTTAAACTGGGTCAAATGTGAAAAAGAAATAGGTTACTAGGTCAAATCTTTCAAAAATCTTGTCCGAAACTATTTCATGGTGGTGATTGGTCTGATTATGTTCAAACATGGTCAGAATGTTATCTTTGGTTATATTTCGACTGCGTTTTAAAAGTGGGTCACATGGGTCAAAAACAAGGTCAATAGGTCAAATCTTGGGAACACACTAGGGGCAATCTAATATTCATGAAACTTTATCAGACTAATTTCTTTGATTGTTGTTGAATAGTTCGAAATGGGTTAGATGGGGTCAAAAACCAGGTCAGTTGGTGAAATCTTTGAAAAATTGTGTCCCTAACCAAACTTGGAATAGTTTGAAACTAGTAGGTCATAAGGGGTCAAAAATGAGGTCACTGGGTCAGATCTTAAAAAAACCTTGTGGACACTCTTGAAATCTTAGATTAGTTTGGAACTGGGTCACATGGAGTCATAAACTAGGTTTCATGGTTAATTCTAAATGCTACATTATATACAATATTTTTTTTTCAAACAGTTGCAATCAACCTCAAACTCATATATATATATATATTTCACCAACAACTGATTTCAATTCCTTGTTTATATTGTTTTAAAATCATTGAAGGTACCAACTTCAAACATCATGAACTTATTCACAGTGATGACTTATATAAATCCAACCTAAATATTGTAAGAGGTATTGCCCTGTGTATCATTTTAAACATATACATATTTAAAATATGTTTAAACAAACTGGACATATAATATTTCCACCTATGGTGTATGGAAGGGCAGACAGGCACCATCCAGTATGTAGTCTGATCAATTACTTTTGAACCCTTTGTCCAATCATGACCAAATTTGTCCAATGTGTATGAACATGTTGATAATTAGAAAAATTGCTGTAGTTACCTGAGAGTTATTGCGCTTAATTAAAGAAATTACCTAAAAATTACAAAAATTACCTAAAATTGCTCTTTTCCTATCAACTTTTTAAGCATTAGTCCAATCATCACAAAATTTGGTGAGAATGTGAATGGGCATAATAAACCAGAGAAGTCAAACCCTGTTATTCTCCCCTGCTGAATCGAAGGTTTCGGGAGGGGGATATTGTTTTGGCATTGTCCGCCCTTCCGTCCCTCCAGATCTACATCTTGGTAGTCATTGATAAAAAATGTTCAAACTTGGTCTGAATGTTCATCTTGATCATATCTCGATCACTTGTTAAGTGGGTCACATGGGGTCAAAAACTAGGTCACTAGGTCGAATCTTAGAAAAATCTATGGAACAAACTAGTGGCATTATATATGGTCAAATATTCATACATATGATCGAAAATAAGGTCACTAGGTCAAATCTTAGAAAATCATTCAAATTTATAGAAACTATTACAAATGTTACTCTATATTAGGGATGGCAATGAGCACTCGAGTACTAGGTCAATCATCCGAGTACCCGAGTACAAAATCAATACTCGAGTATTCGAAAAAAAATCACCAAATACATGATTTACAGACGTTAGTATCAGATCCAGCGCATTTCCATGAAGACAATTTATGATCCCTATAATCCCGGCTGTGTACACAATTGACCCTTATAAATTTATTGACAGTTGTTGTGATAGTTTCAAACTGTCAACAAAAGGCCCTAATTTGCAAAATGCACTGGTGTCAATAAGCGAAGTTGTGATAGTGGTACATCGCCTACACAATTGTATTGTTTACCAATTAGAGAGTTTTCACTAAGCAATGGACGTTGACGAGCGAATTAGTAATGACTGTTACGAGTTATGATTCCTGAATGGGCGTATTGTTTGCAATGATTATCACAGTTGATTGGTGGATATCTTAAATCAGGAATTATGCATATTAATGAGGTAAACAACAATATATCATTATGGAAAACGGTCAGTTTAAAAATTATTTCATAGAGTAAACAACTAAACAAATTAATAAATAATTTTCGTTCATTGTAATTCTGAAATGTGTCCTATTTAAAGATGAAAATGACCAATGTTACGACCAACACACGAAGTACATGAATGATACCTGT
This sequence comes from Mya arenaria, assembly GCF_026914265.1. NCBI lineage: Eukaryota > Metazoa > Mollusca > Bivalvia > Myida > Myidae > Mya > Mya arenaria. The sequence goes on along the minus strand of NC_069129.1, from coordinate 34,428,355 downwards.
ATACACAAACTTGTCTTTCCAGGAAACCAATTCAATTTATCCGGGTAATCGAGTACCCGAGTACTCGATCGGAAGATTGTCCGGGTACATGAGTACCAATTTTACTACTCGTTGCCATCCCTATTCTTTATGCAAAACTTTTATTTCAAATAATTCCAAACAAACTCAAACATATATCCAACGTTCATAACAGTCCATTTCTCTGCAGACATAATTATAACATGTTAATATAGGAATATTCCTCCTACATTTCATTTCCAATCCATGAACTTTGCCTAATTAGGCGGGGGATATCAATTCAATGAATTTGCTTGTTATTTCTATATTTGTATTCTTTTTAAAACATTATATTCCCTTAAAACCTTGACAAGAAGCATTCCCCATTCGAACGGTTGTGACAGTGAAACATATTTTGCACATTTCGGATAAACAATGCATTATTTTTTATTTTAAACAACCACAATATTTGCTGGAATTGAATGAAATCATTTTGTTATCCCCCGCCTTGAAAAGGCAAGGGGATATAGTAATGGTAGACGCCATTCTGTGCATGCGTGCATCCGTCCGACATTCATTTCTTTGCATCTCCTCTTACATTTCTCATGCGATTTCTACCAAACTTTCACAGATTGATGATCATAAAGTGAAGCAGCGCATATTGTCAGGCTTTTGCAATTTGTCCATTTTTGAAAGAGTTATTGCCCTTTGCTTATTTTACATTTAAAATTGGTTTCTTCGCAACTCCTCTTACGTTTTTCATGCGATTTCAACCAAACTTTCACAGATTGATGATCATAAAGTGAAGCAGCGCATATTGTCGGGCTTTCCCGATATGACCATTTTTGAAAGAGTTATTGCCCTTTGCTTATTTTACATTTGAAATTGGTTTCTTTGCAACTCCTCTTTTTTTCATGTGATTTCTACCAAACCTTCACAGATTGATGATCATAAAGTGAAGCAGCGCATATTGTCAGGCTTTTGCAATTTGACCATTTTTGAAAGAGTTGTTGCCCTTGGCTTATTTTACATTTAAAATTGGTTTCTTCGCAACTCCTCTTACGTTTTTCATGCGATTTCTACCAAACCTTCACAGATTGATGATCATAAAGTGAAGCAGCGCATATTGTCAGGCTTTTGCAATTTGACCATTTTTGAAAGAGTTATTGCCCTTTGCTTATTTTACATTTAAAATTGGTTTCTTCGCAACTCCTCTTACGTTTTTCATGCGATTTCTACCAAACTTTCACAGATTGATGACTATATAGTGGCGCAGTGCTTATTGTCAGGCTTTTGCAATTTGACCTTTTTTGAAAGAATTATTGCCCTTTGTTTATTTTACATTTAAAGTTGGTTTCTTCGCAATGATGCAGCGCACATTGTCAGGCTTTTGCAATTTGACCTTTTCTGAAAGAGTTATTGCCCTTTGTTTATTTTACATTTAAAATTGTCTACGGGTTTTCATAAAGGGATTCTTTTAGGAAGAGTTATTGCCCTCCCTTTTTACGCATTTCTTATGTTCCTGAGAAACTACCCTTACCATTGATTGGCTTTCGTTACAAAGAATGCCCCTATGAGGCGGAGGATATAGCTGTCTGTGACCGCTCTTGTTTATTCTTTTATTGAATTTTGCACTTGAATCGCGATCCAGCGATCTCAGTTTTGGCGAGTATTTGTGTAGAATATTTTGCTTTGACTCGAGATAACTTGGGTACTAATTACAGCCCTAGTAGATATGAGGGAAACATGGATGTGTAGAAATGAGGGAAACATGGATGTGTAGATATGAGGGAAGGATGGATGTGTAGATATGAGGGAAGCATGGATGTGTAGATATGAGGGAAGCATGGATGTGTAGATATGAGGGAAACATGGATGTGTAGATATGAGGGAAGGATGGATGTGTAGATATGAGGGAAGCATGGATGTGTAGATATGGGGGAAACATGGATGTGTAGATATGGGGGAAACATGAATGTGTTGATATGAGGGAAGCATGAATGTGTAGATATTGTAGTGCCTCTGGTACAGCACTAGTGTTGAGTTGACCTTCGAGTTCTTCAGTGACCATTTGACATTTCCTCTCGTAAATGTTTAAGTTCGCAGCAATTACTTAAATCACTACATAAGGCGTATAAACTTTAAATAAGGTTTATTCAATGTTAACCAACAACTTCGTAGACATATACAATATAGTATGCAAGTACGTGTCATATGTGTAACTCTTACAACTTTTGGTAAAATGAATACGCTACAATTGTTAACAAAGATGGTAACTTCGGGGAAAGAATCACACTCGAGCCTTATATTTTAAATGCGCTTATATATATTATCTTTTCCTTAGCATTAATACATTCAAACAGTCAGCCGCCTTCCACGTTAAAAGACTATCAGGTTACTGGATTAATTTACTATAAAAGATCTGCTTCAGATTCCTTTAATGTCTAAAACGCTCCCTTTAACATGAATAATTACTTATGATTATAACGATTCGTATTTACTATATTTCTATGGAATATTTACTTTGCATTCAGCGACAGGCCTTGGTGCAACTAGAATTTCTTTTTACCGGGGAACCACTTCAACAAAAAATCCTCTCTTTATATACTAAGAGACAGACGACTGCATCGACATGCCATCGACAGGTGATCGACTCTAGATCGACACCCGATCGACAGTTAGTCGATCTAGATTTAAACATAAAATATGATTGATCGCCTTAAACCGAGTCACACAGATCAATCTAAAAATAGTAACATTAGATAAACATGGCGGCTAAACAATGAAAATTATGATTTATATCACAATTATTGCTACTATAACATGTTAGTATTTGTTAAAACAATGTAAAAACCAGCACCTTAAGATTCAAATTTCGCGGCTATTCTGTCCTTGAAAGGAAAGGAAGTGACGCAGCTGTCAAACTTCTTAGGTACCAAAATGGCAGACTGACTATGTACAGTTTGAATTCAGTTAAAGAAGTGGATTTAAACCAAGAAGATTCAGACTTAACATGTGAAACTACGGTTATTATAAGTTATAAAAAACCTTTCTTTACAATATATAAAACCAGGTTAAAGACCATTCTGAATTTAGATCGAAAGTAACGAGAATAAAGGTCCGGATGGGGTAATTTCCTAGTGAACTTGTATTTCGTACATGATAAAAGAATGCAATTTTATAATGGTTAGCTACCCCATCCTGGACATCAGCACATCAAAATGTGGGTAAGTCATATATTATTGAAGTACTGATTCTTTAAGACAATGTCACTGTACCAGGGTACATCAATATGGAGGAAACATGCATGGGTAGATATGAGGGAAACGTGAATGTGTAGACATGGGGGAAACTTGAATGCTTAGATATGAGGGAAACATGAATGTGTAGATATGGGAGGAACATCATCACGGAGAAATATTCTGGAATTTTTAGATTTGGTTTAGATATGAGTAGATGCCAAAATGTTAAGATATGGCGGAAATTTGAGGTCATTCCTGAATGTTAAGATATGGTTGAAATATTAGTACGTACTCAAATGTTAAAATACTGTGGAAATTTGATTTAATAATATAAATATTAAGATATGAGGGATAATTTAATGAAATATTAGCCGTTTTTATTTCTAACTTAAATAACAAAAAGGAACTTGTAAATGATTACAAAAAGCCTTGAGCTGTCTAGTAACCATCTCTCGATATTGAAAATGATTATAAGATTGGAATTGAGAATAAGTTTGATAGCAAATGGCTAGGGCTATTGACTGATGATGGTATAAAAGGCTTTCAAAATTAATTTGTGTGCTATGACACATCTAAACATAATTTCAGCCGTCTGTCTTCCCTTACCTGAATGCATTGAACGGGCATGGGAAAGTGGACGACAGTCTTGTACAGGAAGTGCGAAACCTCGTGGCGCACATGGACAAGGAATTGGCTGGCAAAAACACACTATCAGGGGTAGGAAATCTTAGGATCGCAAAATTCAAAATTTATCTTTATTTTTTTAGTCAAATTTCAGCCTTCTAACAGTTTTCCATATCCATGAATAATATGTTTTTTCTGTATTTTCTAGGGATGCAAACAAATGGCAAAATTTATATTCAAATATTCGTTTAAATATTTTATTTTTTATTTATAAAATACAAAACTACAAATATTTAGATCCCGATTTTGAAATTTGAATACCAAAAGTTTGATTAAATATTCGCTTGCATCCCTTGTATTTTCATCCACTAAAACTGAAAAATTAGTATGAGTAGTTTAAAAGGGATACTATTTTGATAATGTGTAATATGTTTTGTACATATTTCAACTGCTTAATAGGAAGTTTAATGTGATCGCTAATCTTAACTTATGAAATGAAAATAACTGATGAATAAAAAGTGTAGTACATAAGTCATATAGTGTAGTGAATGGTTTCTTTCTCAGAGCCAGTTGACAGTAGCTGATGTCGCTGTTTGGTCAACCCTGTATCCAGCATTATCGGGAAAATTCGCTCTGAAAGGTAACAAATTGGTGCTTAACACACCATGATGAAGATTTCAGTGATGTATTCATATCTACACTCATCATGAATGTAGAATAATTGCTTGGTCATCCATGGTTTATATCTTAAAGATAGTGTATAATTAGTGCTTGGTCATCCATGGTTATATATCTTAAAGATAGTGTATAATTATTGCTTGTTCAGCAATGGTTATATATCTTAAAGATAGTGTAGAATTATTGCTTGGTCATCCATGGTTATATATCTTAAAGATCGTGTAGAATTATTGCTTGGTCAATAATCTAATGTAAAAACAAATCGTAACTAATCTAACTCAAATGTCATGTAGAGTTGTTGTTTGGTTAATAAATCTATTGTTATACAAGTCTAATAGTACTTAACCATCTTTATAATTCTAGACTTCTCCATGTTTCAGACTGGGAAGTTTCATTTACCAATGTGAAGACTTGGTTCTCTGACCTGAGCAGTCGTTCCGAGTTTCAGAGGGCTGTAAAGGAAGTGTGCGCGGGAGACACCTCCCAGTTGAAGAGCTCCCTTGCAAGCCAGCCAGCGCCACTCAGGGTTCCAGAGGCAGTGAGCTCCAAACAACAGGTCCAGAAACAGACCAGCAAGCAGAAGGAAGACACTCAGGTTGGTTATGCTAGACATATAAAATATGTACAATATAAGGGCATAATAGTTGCAGGGTAGGAGATGGAGAGCGTACACCCATGGGATTAAACAATAAAATTTATGCAAAATGACCTAAACGGATGTTTTTCACAATTACTGGCATTAGGGGTATTTCAGGTACACTCTTTCCCTGAATACCATTCTATAACCTCCATACTGCGTGAACTTGCAATATGCCCAAAGTATTTCTTGGTAACAACATTCTTGACAAAAAATGGAGCTTACAGACGTTGTCGACTGGCTTAAGAAAAAACTGAGATAAAACCCTCCTTCTGGGTAAAAAATCAGAAACTTCTGCCCGTTTGGCATCCAGATTTACAGAATTTGTCTTGTACCACTAGATGTTGAACCTCATCAATCATAAGTTCCTTAACAATTATGTATAGAAAACATATCATTTACATGAGTCATGCATATGTACTATATCAAGTTGTAAAAGTGTATATTACATAGCTATGTTCTTTGTAGACTAGTGAAAACAAAAAGATCGTTCATATGATGAAACTGCATAGTAACAGAAAACTTTCACAATAAACATTTGCTTATGAAATTTAGCAATCAATTGCATCGATGTGAACGTATCGGCTCCCCGAAGCTGAATGCCTTTACATTCATATGTGCACACAAATACTTGTGCGTATGAATCACTCGTGCTTATAAAACGCCGCCTGGCAGTTAATCCATTATAAACAAGGGAAAATAATTTTCTTCTAATTCGTTTTACTCAAACGTAGAAAATTATATTTCCAATGAACTTTAAGAAGAATCTAAGAACATTGTTCTAAAATGAAATGAAATGCTACACAGAATCCCCCCTGTGAAACATGAACCTATTTTACATGTATGTTATTGTTATGCAATGTCATGATGCCAATTTTGCCTGAGAAAGTATAAGCCCGGCCTACTAAGTCTCCTCAGACAGATGTGCTTTCGGCTTATTTGCACATGCTCCCATCTTCCAGGCTGCCCCTGAGAAAGAAGTAGCCAGCCTGGAAGAGTTATATTCAGCCACAGTGTGATCACTGCCCCATTTCTGTTAAACATGTAACCTAATGTAGGTGAAAGTTATGTAAGGACAAGCTTCCATTTCCAGGCTGCCCCTGAGAAAGTAGTTGCCAGTCCCGAAGAGGTCTCTTCAGCCACAGAGGCCTGGCTTACTGGCATACAACACTGCACAAAGCCTATGAAACGTGTTCATCCAGTGTATGTACTATTTATTTTATGTAAATTATCTTCTTTTAAATATTTGAAATGTTCAATGAAGTATCATAAAGAGGTAACCATTTAGGAAAAGAAATTTAATGTTGTGGTCAATAGGACTATAAAAAAGCTTACGTTGTTTGAAGGAAAATGTTCAGTTTAAAAAAAAATGCACATATGCAATTTCTCCCCAGTCTTCCGGAGAAGGGTCGCAGGAACATCCTAATCACAAGTGCTCTCCCTTACGTGAACAATGTGCCCCATCTCGGCAACATCATCGGATGTGTGCTCAGTGCTGACGTCTTCTCAAGGTTTGTTTCTTACATGTAGATTGTTTGATATGGTATTGTTTGTGCTTATAATCCATTCCATATGCCTTTAATATGGTATAATATTTAGCTTAACTAGAACAGTTGTATAATGCATGCATACATGTCATATTTCTGCAATGATTTTGCTCAGAAAATGAGGGGATTCTGACCTTGACAAGGGGATTTGGCTTTGATTTATATGTATACAGTTGAAACTCGATGGCTTGATATTCTAGGGGTGGTAAAAACACTTCGAGCCTCGAGAACATAGAGCCAAATGGGATTGCATACAGAATGTTATTTTTTTTATTCGTTACAAAACGTCTTGTTTACCTCGTTTGTTATTAGCTACGCTATCTCCACAAGAGAAGAGTATTTATTGGACATAGTTACACATCGTACAGTTCATAACATTACTTATTCCATACTTAGCAAAAAATATAATTTGATTTTTTTTATTTATTATAAAAATACATTTATGCAAAAACTACAAACAAGCAATTTTAAACAGTGAGAAACACAAACATTGCTTATAAGTTATATCAAAATGCATTGAAATTTATATATGAATAACAATTAGAGACAGAACATAAAGTGATGGCATGTTTATTCAAACTGTTAAACCATTTAATTTTGATAATAATTATAATTAAATCAAGCAATTTTTATTGATTAGCTCCTTGTGCTAAATGAAGCCAAGCAAACAAATCAAGGAGTGAGATTCTTACCTGAACCCGCGAAAATGACATAGACCCAAGCAAACAAAACAAAGTGTGAAATTCTTACTAAGGACAGCGAAAATGACATCGAGCGTGGAAAAATAGTGACCCTCAGGATATTGAGCCATCTGATATAATTTTATATGAACATAGAGTAAAAATAATATTGGTCCTTTTAATCTGATTTGAGCCAATGAGGGTATTGAGCCATGAGATATCGAGCCAACGAGTTTCGACAGTATAAATGAATATGTGTATGTGCGGTGCTTTCAAAGCTATTGCAGAGTCTGTGACTTTGATACTTTCATAACTTTTGAAGATACTGCCGACTACGTAACTACAACAGTGTGTATATCTGCGGCACAGATGAATATGGGACCGCTACTGAGACAAAGGCCATTGCCGAGGGTCTGACGCCCCAACAGATCTGTGACAAATACTCGGCCCTCCACAGAGATATCTACAAGTGGTTCAATATTGATTTTGACTACTTCGGAAGGACAACCACTAGTCAACAAACAGAGTAAGGAACTTTTTGAAATATTAACGATCAAGTTTCTTTGAAATTCTCAAGTTCCTACTCAACTGAGTTCACTATTTATATCATGTCTATATTGTAAATGGTTAAATTCTGGTTCTTTCATACTTTAATTTATTTATTATTAATTTATATTTTAATCAAATTTCCTGAATTAACTTCCTTCATAAAAATCGATGAGAAAAACTTAAAATTGTTGAGTAATTACTCAAGTAAATTGCTTTTTCTTTTAAAAAACAAAAAATTCTATCAGTATTATCCTTGACAGAATATAATTCTAACAGAGTAAATATAATACCATGCTTGGATGTATGGTGGTAAAATGAGTTAAGTTTGTGACTTAGTAATTACTCAATAATTTTTTATAAAACTCGGGCCTGATTGCTAATAATATTAACAGTTTGTGAACCTAACAGTGTCTTTTTATGTATGTGAACATTTGAATTTATCCCACTAAAACATGTTGAAATATCTTGAACGTAATCATTATATATCTTGAAGCCCTGGTAGTGATCATTGGCTCTTTAAGATTCCTGTTTTTAGGATAAGTATTTTTTCAAAATGATAATGATATATAAGAACTTATATTTTATTATTTTAAGGATTTCGATTTTTATTTCAGAATTGCACAGGACATTTTCTGGCAGTTACACAAGAAAGGCTTTATCTCCCAAAACAGTGTCGAACAACTCCACTGTGAAAAATGTGACAGGTTAGAACATTGATTGTCTGTTACTGGTATCATTGTTTAAAACTTATGCCTTGATATTTTCTCCTCTATTATGTCAAATGCGTTGAATGTTGGCAACCATTTGATATTTCATTAACATTAAAAGTTACTCAATGTTATGAATTGCCTGTTGTTAACAGATGAGATAAAAAGTGAAAGAAAAAAGTTACCGTAAATGACTGGGTATAAGACGATAGGGGGTATTAGACGCAGGGAAAAAAATCTGTGAAAAATCCGAGAAAAAAACTTTTAATCTATGTTTTTGGTTAAAAGACGCATAGAAAAAATGTCATAATCGTCCGGCATTTTAAGCCACCATGTTTGTTGACAGTGACAATTTTTATTTTTTTTCGTGAAAATGGCGATGGTTATCTTTAAAACCATACAACCATACTGTCGAGAATGAAAAGTTATGTTATGCAAAAAATATTTTGACAGTGCCCAACTTTGCTTTTTTATATGTAAGTTTGATTATTGTTTAATTCAATTTATTATTCAAAATAATATTGAATACCCTAATTCACAAGAGTTCGGACACCATAAATTAATTATTTTTTTCGCTCTCCGAATACATAGAAAACTATCATTTTTACATTTTATTTACATGTTTGTTTAACCTGTCTTTTTTCTTCATGTTTGCTTTTTACCACTTATTAATATATCCGTAGTAATTAATGGTCATAAACTTATTTATTACGCCTATAAGTGTAAATCCTTCATGAAGTTAATTAAAACACCATTTTATACATGCACTGAACTGAATAAACACATTCTATCGGCTTCAGATCAAAGAGTCACACTGTGTGACGTCACATAACTTACAGTTATACCCACGAGGATCTCGTGGAGAGCATGGACATCGCTATGCAGGATTAATGTTTAACTGTACGATTATTGCTTCATATAGTCTATAAGTGTGGTACAAGTTTGAAAGCTTATTGGCAGATCGTTTTACAAACATGCCATGTCGATGTTTTCTTAATCCCTTGATTGCCCTTGTTGTTTGTTTAATCCTCAAATAAATATATCACACTTCCTTTTCAACAGGCAATAAATCGTTTAGGATGGGTAGTAACTAATTAAATTGTCACAGTGGTGTATACGGTTAGGTAATCTAGCCAGGCATTGTAAAGATAAAAATCAATAATCTTCGTCTGTGAAACTTGGTAACTATGAAAGTTATGATTGATGTCCTTTGGGTGTCCGAAAATTAGGTACGCAAAATAAATTATTTTGGGAAATAATTATGGGTGTCCAAATATTTAGAGTGTTCGAACTCTTAGGTGAATTACGGTAACTTTAATCGAAAAATATTTTTGTTGAAATTATAAACGTCTTACGATATACCGTATCCCGATCTTCAACTGCCGTTTTAACCCGTATATACTCGATCAATATGACGCGAGTAACATCCCTTTCTACATAAATCTAAACAAACTCTCGGCATGAAATTGACCTAAAAAAAAAAGTTCAAAAAATTGTTACTGGGTATTATACGCAGGCATTTTTTTGCATCAAAATCTGAGGGAAAAAAGTGCGTCTAATACCCAGTCATTTACGGTAATGTAAAAGGCATTTCTGAATTAATCATATTGCAGGTTTCTTGCGGACCGATTTGTGGAGGGCACCTGCCCATTCTGTAGCTTTGATGACGCACGTGGAGACCAGTGTGACGGGTGCGGCAAATTGATCAACGCTATCGACCTCATCCAACCCAAGTGTAAACTGTGTAGAAACCCGCCCATTGTACGCTCCAGTGAACACCTCTTCCTAGACCTTCCCAAGGTGGGTCATGATCATTTCAAAATTGCTTGAAATGAAAGTGTTTGGTACTTCATAAATACAAGTTTGTATTATCATGAATTGAAACTTGTAAATTTCCCTTTGTTAGGTAGAACAGTTAACATCTAACATCTTTTAAAGATTAGGTTTAGTTATGCCCCTGAAGGTGAGCAAATTTAAATCTCACTGTCTCTCTGTCCGGTCGTCCGTGTCCCGGCTGAAACTTTTTTAAATTACTTGGTTCATGTGTTTGATACATAAAGATGAGGTGTTGCGTGCAACACCCACGTCCCAACCTCAAAGGTCAAGGTCACACTCACAGGTTTATCATCATGGATTGCTGCTTATATACATAAACAGTATAGTCTGTAAGCGTGTCATGAACGGAGTGATTTTAAAATTACTTGGCCCATGTGTTCTATACATGAATATGATGTGTCAAGACCTGCGACCCTACTTTAATGTTTTGAGTCAAACTTAAAGTTCAATCTTTATGGAATGCTGCATATAATATGCACTTAGAGTATCAGCATCCGGGCTATAACTTTGACATGCACAGTTTCATTTAAAAAAAAATTGGCACATGTGCAACCCTACCTAGAAGTTGAAGGTCACACTTACAGTTACAGGCTGTTGCTTTGCCATGTACTTAGATATTTTAAGATTACTATGCACATGTGTTCGTTACATTATGATGAGGTGTTGTGTGCAAGACCCAGATCCTTACCACTTACTGCATCAGTCTTTCACACTTGACGTCAACTTTATGGAGCTGACATTTGCATTTTGTTTATGATAGCTCTTCCTGAAAACGTTGGATGGCACTTCATAGGCATTTGTCACTTTCTGTGACAGCTCTTAATTTTTGTTAACTTGCAATATTAACAAAGTTTATACAATAAATATGAAGGACATGCAAAAATGATGAAAACATTTAACCATTGTTTCGTATCATACAATACTTGTGTTTAGTTTAAAAGAAGACTTAAGTGATATCCCATACAAAAAAAGATTTGCCAAAGATGCGTTTAAAGGGCTAGATGGCATAACAATAATGTTGCACACAAAGAAGGAATTTCTGTTTCTTTAGAATTAAAAAAGATATTATTTGAGAAAAATAAGATAAAGATAAAGTGAAGGTGGTATTCATATATTTATGAAGTATATGCCATTTGTTCTCATGGAAATTTATGCTATCATAAATCCTGTTTCATGCTGTAATTTTTCTTCTAATGTAACATAGTTCCTTGGTAAGGTTGGTGAAGGTATAATCCAAATTAGTTGAAACTTTCATAGATGGGCTTTACTTTAAATGAAATAGGTATTATAAGGGCAGGTAAGAAACTAATGTGATTAAAAAAAATTGGTAACTGTACCATTTCCACATCTTTTCAACAATAGTATATTACTTGTTTTTCTTTTAGCTGCTTTCTTTATAGCTCCTTTAGTTAGCATATCCATTATCTGTTACCTTCAATAACATCATTAATTCTCTGTAGGTTGAGCCCAAGTTACAAGAGCATCTGGATGCCGCATTCAAGACTGGCACATGGACAAACAACGCCAAGGTGATCACCAACTCCTGGATAAGGGATGGCCTCAAACCCCGTTGCATCAGTCGAGACCTCAAGTGGGGCACTCCTGTCCCCTTGGAAGGGTTCACTGATAAGGTAAAGTTAAAGTCCCAGTTTGTTTTAGTGACGTAAACTTATTAAAGTGTATATATTAGGGATGCAAACGAATATTCGATTGAACGTTTAGTATTCGAATGTTAAAATCGGTATTCGAATATTCGATTATTTTTTTCAAAAAATAATGATATAAACCTTGAGTCTTTAGGGCAGTTGTTGTGTTTAAAATTATATTGTCTTGTTTTTACAACAATACGCATCTTGTGCCTGAGGCGTTAACGAGATGACAATCGAGTGTGCGTAATATGTCAATTAGGGATCGATCGTAGGGTACTATAAACAGTGTCCATAATTGTAAAATAACTGGCTGTTAGGAAGTGACATCAAACAAGTTTAATTGATTTTTAGTTCTTTTAAATGACCATGCCAATTAAGAATTTAAGGAAGCGGCCTTCACACCCTCTTGTCAGTTTGCCTGCCAATTAAGCTGAGCAATATTGCTCAAATCGGTGATTGATATTATACGCTGAAAGTAGATACCACTCCATTCCTTCAGAATATATGTTCGCAAAACATTATAAGTTAAACTTATTATTATTATATATTAGATTTGTATTTCTTAACAACGTAAAAGATGCCAGCCACATCTGAAGTATGGACTTATTTCACGCGCTCTGTTGACAAGAAATCTGTCACGTGCAAACTATTCAGTGTGAGGTTGTCGTACATGGGCACGACGACTAATCTCTGGAATCACGTGAAGGCTAAGCATCCGAGTTCTCAAAGTGAAAGCAGTAAACAGCAATCAATGAAAAAGTTTACCGTTTCTGGTCTTAAACATGATTTGTGTTCTGGGTGCTTTGGGCAAACACTGCAGCTGGCCATCAAGCCGGCATTTGCTCTCCCTGATGTCAACAGGGTCGTCTCCAGATGTCGTGAGCTGGTCGGGCACATTAAACACTGGACTACATTGACGGCCGAAATGCGCAAGCGCCAAGCTACTCTAAAGGTGCCCAAACACGAGCTGGTGCAGGATGTTACAACCCGATGGAACATCACGCATGCTATACTGGCCCGGCTGAACGAGCAACGCCGCGTCCTGTCCGACCTCATGCTGGACACTCGGGTTACCCGGAAGGCCGACGAGCACCTGTCGTTGAAGGACGGCTGAGTGACGTACTCAGTCATTTGACTGAGACGACTTCGTATATGTCAACGGAGAAGAACGTGTCATGCAGTGAAGTTTATCTCATCGTGACAAGTCTTTTGGACAACACACTCCGTGCATGCGAGGCTGATTCCCATGTCGTCAAGGAAGTGAAGGGTGTTATTGCTGCTGAGCTTCGTCGCAGCTTCCGACCTTCGAACCATGCCACCGCCACATCCACCCTAGTCCTTGCCGCTCTATTGGACCCCCGCTACAAAGACCTGGACTTCCTGTCAACGGAACAGCGGCGCTACACGGAAGACGCGCTCGAGAGTAGATTGGACGATGTTCCATTTCGGTTGCCAACCACGACGAGAGTGCGTCAACACCCTCCAAACGACCCCGTCTTAGCTTCATGGTTCCAAAGACGACCAAGACGGCTAACGACGAGCTGCGACGGTACCGGCACGAACCTTCCGACGAGGAGGCCACTCCACTTGCATGATGGAAAAAGAACGAGGGACGCTTTCCTCGCGTTGCACATGTTGCTCACCAACTGCTTGGGATACCTGCGACGTCTGTGCCATCAGAAAGAATTTTCTCCTGCGCCGGAATCATTGTTAACAAACTTAGAAACAGACTGTCATGTGATATTGTTGATAAGATAATATTTCTGAATAAGAACAAGGCCATCATATGTGATGATTTTATTGATGAGTGATTTCATTGAATTGTATGTGCTTGTTATGTGCTTGTTATGTGCTAGATATGTATTTCATATGTCGATGTAATAATATTCGACACGCTGCTATGTCGAATATTAATATATATTAGTATTAGAATATTATATTAGATATATATATATCTATATATATGTATTGTATACAATACAATACAATGCAATGTATTGTATTGTATTACGATAACACTGGAAACATTCGACAGATAAAGAAAAGGGTATCATGGTTTATAACTAAAATTAATAGATAACTATAACTTTTTAAAGATTCAATTTTTATCGAATATTCGAATATTCGATCGAAAGAATTACCGAATATTCGAATATCGATTTTTGCCATTCGTTTGCATCCCTAGTATATATCCAAATGACTTCTCTAAACCTTATTGACATTTTTAACCACCTGATGATGAAAAAAATGCATTTATTGCAATTACAAACAGACGCTAGAATTCTAAATTTAGCACACAATGTCTCTACAAAATTTGCATATCATGTGACTTTCTTAATACAAAATACTATATTACTTTATATATCATATTTTAACTAAATAATTAGTTAATATACATTTTTAAACAAAATAATCATACTTACACTGTTAATTTCATAAAATATTTCGATTGAAACCTAAAGGGAGTCAATAATACAATTGGTATTGACATATTAAATCGGCGATTTTTCACTAAACAACATTGATAATTTTTCATTCCAAAATGCTTGCATCACATTTATTTTACAAACAGGTGCTTGATTTCCTTTATGTGAAGTTTCATTTGAAAATGTTTAGTATTTCTCCAGTCTAAAACCTCAAAAAGAGTCCGGAATCAGGCAACTGTCCAGTACTGTTTACAAAGCGCTATGCTTGATTTAGTGATACACAGATAGTATTTCCCATACATTTCTGTTTAATAAAGCATCGTGTGAACCTCAGGGTTTTATCAAACATTATCTCATAATGTCATGATTATATACCCACTTTAATTTTTTTCTCTTAATATTTAACCCTAAAAGAAACTACCTTTAAATTCAAAATGAAATACTGGTACAAACTATATGTTATTTTATTTCATAATTAAAATTGAGTAGTTAACATAGATGGATTATACAGAATTTAAGAAAACAATAGTGTTAGTATGTGATACTGATGGGTTGCAGGTGTTCTATGTGTGGTTGTGTTAGTATGTGATACTGATGGGTTGCAGGTGTTCTATGTGTGGTTGTGTTAGTATGTGATACTGATGGGTTGCAGGTGTTCTATGTGTGGTTGTGTTAGTATGTGATAATGATGGGTTGCAGGTGTTCTATGTGTGGTTGTGTTAGTATGTGATACTGATGGGTTGCAGGTGTTCTATGTGTGGTTTGATGCCCCCATTGGCTACATCTCCATCACGGCAAACTACACAGAGCACTGGCAACACTGGTGGAAAAATCCAGACAACGTGCAGATGTATAACTTCCTGGGCAAAGACAACGTCCCCTTCCACAGTGTGATATTTCCAGCCACATTGCTTGGAGCAGATGACAATTACACAGTGGTGAAGCACATGTCTGCTACAGGTATATTCTGCATGTTCATGTATGTAAATGCAGTGTTGTGATTATGACAGTTCCTGCCAATCAGCTAGGAGCAGACAACAGCTATACTGTGGTGAAACAAATGTCTGATACAGAAATAAGCAGGTATGTTCAGAAGGTACACAAGAAAGACCATTGATGCAAAGCATCAAAGGGCGCCGTTTAATAGTTTATGCATTTGTTATATGTTGAAAAACAAGGAATGTCAAGGCCAACAAGCATATTACAATGCATCGAACCACATCCATGAAATTCTCAAAATATTTGTAGTATTCTGCTTAACAACATAGGCTAAAGCATTGAAATTGAAGAGTTTCAAGTTGAACATTTCATTAGGGGTGTGGTACATTAATGAACACGACAGAATTAGGGTGCTTGTGCACTGTACTTTTTGTCATTGCCACCTATCCATATACCAAGTTTTATTTCAATACCATGAGTATTTTGAAAGTAATGCTCTGGTCAAGAAAAAGAGGCAAAGGGCAATAATTCTGTAATAAGCTGAAATACAGCTACAGTCATTGTGCACTGCACTTCCTCTTGTTGTGCTTTACCATTGAATGATGTTTAATGAAATTCCAAAAAGTAGTTACGGACAGGAAAAGGAACAAAGGGAATAACTCTTGCAATTCGCTGAAATAGAGTTATTGTTCTTGTACACTGCAGTTCTAATTATTTAGGGGGAGGGGGCAGTCACCATGCTGGAATGACAACTTGAAGGGAAGAATAAGTTTCCTGATTATGTGGGAAATTCATCATGAAGAAGTGACATGAAATAACAATTTTTGTAGCAAGGTGGAAACTCACTAAACCGGACAAGGTCCGGACTGAGCAAAATTTCCGGTTTAGTGAGGATTTGATGTACGGAGTAAGTTTACTCAAAATATTAACTGAGTTAACCTTTAAAGGGAAGTCGACGTTTAGACGGAGGTTGAGACATGATTAAAGCACATGCAAAAGTGATAAACATAATTAAACATTTCTGCGTTTTTACAATCATCTTTTTTCCAAGTCTTAAATTAAAACAACTCGCGTAATTTAATGCTTGTTAAGTATGTTTGATAGTTTAATTAACGCAACGCTCTAATTTGATTCAATCATAGAAGTCTTTAGATAAAATAACCCTCCAAAATGATCACTTAATAACCGTTTCTAGTTCTTTACTTTCTGCAACAAACAAATTAATGTTTCAATCAATTTTCTTTTCACAAGTTGATTATCGTTTGATTATCGCGTGGCAGTCAATCCACAGCGCAATCATCATTATCGATTACCGAGTTAACACAACATCACAGGTGCAATATTGAACGACGCACCGGCTGTCAAAACAAAGTGACACGCGATTCGCGAATTCCTAATACACAAAATCATTTGACATGTTTGAACAAATATACGTCCGGTTTTGTGAGGTAAAATTACGTTGACAACTAACAAATTTTCTCGATTTTTTGTCCGGTATCCGGAATTCCGAGGTTCCGGTTTTGTAGGGATTATTTTACATTGAAAATAGGGGGAAAAGGGGAAAACGGGGACTCTGAAAAAAGTCCGGTATCCCGAGGATTCCGGTTTTGTGGAGATCCGGTTTAGTGAGTTTCCACTGTACTTTAATAAACATTATCATTTCGTATGAAAGTTACAAACATAAATAGAACATATAATTATTGAACTGTTAGGCCACAACAAATTGATCATTTGTTCTACGGATTTTGCAAAAAAAATGTAGGAGCGAGCGAGCGAAATAAAAATAAAAATACTTTTTCTTAAATTTAAGGCAAATCAGAGGCGAGTGCAAGGCGAAAAATTAAAAAGTTACCAAATTTATCATACAGTGTATGTAAAGAAATGCTTATTAATTGCAAACATAGGTTCAGTTATTAATGAAAAGGTTTTGATTGTATCACATGCAAATCTGTCTCAATATTTAACAAATGGCAATAAGGTCCAGTGCTTTACTATTAACTTCAATTTAAACGTGGATTTATTGTAAAGACAACATTCCTCATAGTAACATAATTATTAATTATTTGAAGACCAAAAAGAAAACTATTGTATTCATTCCGTAACTTACTATTACAAAAAAAAACATTTTAGACTTGTAAGAGTAATTCATGATTTGAATCAGGTCTAAGTTTGAACCTCTTGAAGCACATGATTAAATTGTAGTGACTTTGACATTGCAGAAGATCGAAAATGTAAATAACACAGAGAACATATCTAAAAAAGACACTGTGGATTAAATTGCGGGACAACATAAATGAAGCAGTATCAAACAAATCTGCAAATGTGGCACCAGTCTTTATATTAGAGTAGGTGGTGGAATAAAGATATTTCCCTTTAAAGAACCCTCCTTTACCCCGAACCTATGGTTTATAGGTCCGTGCCTTGAAAAAGAATATCATGACGGCCTCCATAGCTTCAATGCCCATAAGAAACAGGCCACTTTAATTACAGGCCATTTTATACAAATCGATCAAAGAAAACAAGTGGATAAAAACGGAGAATTGAGAAAATTAAAACAGTCATTTTACTTATAAAAGGTTTTATTTATTGGTTTTACCGGGTTTTTTTTATACTGTCCATGTGTATGTAATGCACTAGTCAATTGTAACCACGCCCCAAGGTCCGGGGAATAGCGGGGACTTTGACATTCGGTCCAGCCAACCCCGGGTAAATCCACTGCATTCACACTGCACTGTGGGGCCACCTGGAAGGTAAAAACTTGGCCCATTTCCCCGACTATCCCTGGTATACCCCAGGACCTGGGGGGAGGGGGCGAGGTTACCGTGGATTGACTGGTTCGTAAATATAATTTACAGGCTGTTTCTAAAACATTTACAAGTCCTACTATTTTTATCTGTTTATAACGATTATGATTAAATGAAAACTGAGAAATGCATTTTAGAAAATTTAAAATATAACTCACGAAAACATGTTCAATTGTTGTAAGTCGTGTGTCCGTGTATTTTAATATAAGTTTTGCACTCAAAATTTGATTTAGTTATTATTTAACACAAAATTTTGAGTACAAAACAATGAATTACTTAAAACACAATAAATAATTATTGCTTTCGACTCTGTGAAACTGTTGTTGTTTACTGAAGACTATAATCCATTGACTTTGACACTGATTTTCATTTAAAATGTGTATTTTACATTTAAAAAAAATTAATACCGGAAATAAATAACAACGGTGCGTCCTGCAAAATATTCCCGACAAAAAAGACTGTCAACAAATATCGGCTGTTTTGCGGTTACCCGGACCTGATTTTGTCCTGACACGAGGAAATTTTGCTCGCGAAGAATGTAAAGCATGGAAATACCTTCAAAAAAGGCGAAGTCGACGTTGAAGGATTAAATTCTTAGTAAAAGAATTTCAGAAAATAGAGGAAATTCAGAAGTAAACAAAAAAAAAAAATATGCGCGGCCAAATAGTAAGTGCGGGCGCAAAAATTTTTTTTTTTTTTTTTTTTTTCGCTTTTCGAATTTTAGGTGCAGCAAATCCGACGAACAAATGATCAATTTGTTGTGGCCTTATATAAAAAGAGAACATTGTTTACTAGATGAAATGCATTTATAACATAACATGCCTTGTGTTTAGCTGTTTAATAATACTAAAATGTATGAAATTGGACAAATTGCATAAAAAACTGGTCAATGGAGTTATAATGTTAACTTCTCCATTTACATGGTAAAGAAGAGATGAAAATGGATGTTTTTAGTTGATAGTGATATTAACACAAAAATAGCATGTGTCTTATAGGACAATGGCAAATTTTTCAAATATGATAAAAATAATGCATACAAACTGAATATGTATCAGACTATGCATGAAAGAAATAATACTGTTTCTATTTTCACAAAGGTTTTGAAATACAACAATGCACATATAAGCATAAATAGGCCAAATATGCACAAAATAATAGTAAACAATGTGTGAAAGTGATACTGAACACTTAAAATAATTTCTTTGTGCATTAAATGAATATATACCAGAAAAGCAATACTAAATCAAGTCCAAAATGTATAATAACATGAAGAACACCCCTTTATGAATATCTTCATAACAAATCAGAGTACATGTAAACAATAATCATTTATATAATAAGTATCAAATGTGTCTACTTTAAAGTGTGTTTTCATTTGCATTAATTTAATATATACAAGAAAAGCAATTATAAAAATCCTTAAATGTATAAGAAACTGAAGACAACAAAGAATAACACCCATTTATGAATATCTCCAAAACAAATCAGAGGTCACCTAAACAATAATCATTCATACAATTAGTATCAAATGTGTCTAGTTTTTGTGTGTCTAGTTCATTATCTTTAAATGAGCATCTTTAAAGTGAAACTCTTATTTGAAATCAATTCATATAACAGGGCTTCCATTAAGAATTTGAAACTGGAAGTATCAACTTCCTGTCCATCAATTTTGGAAGTTTTACACTGAAATGTGGAAGTTAAAATCTCCCGAATACAATATCTTTTTCCACTATTTTTTAATTAGAATGTTAAAAATCAAGTAATTTGTAACTTTAACTTGCCAAATTCAAAGACTTATATTATAATAAATCATTTTATCTTAAGACTGATTGAAATTGTGACCATAAAAGTAATATTGACACAAGGTTTGGATATTTTGAACTTCCAAGCTTTCTACTTTGGTGGTTTTCTTCAAAATTATGGAAGTTTTTGTTCTTCCTAGAAATCAGTTTTGAAAGTTTTAACCCATTTCTAAGGAGTACTATACTTCCAAACTTCCTTTAATGGAAGCCCTGCATATAATTGTATTTATAACACACATCAAATTGACTGATAAAACAATAACTACTTACTAAATAATGTATTTACTGAAATATTGTTTATTGATTTATAACAAGCTTGTGACCCAGTTTATAATAGCAGAAAGCATGACAAATATTAAATGATTGGTGATTGCTAAAAGATTTACTGTGGTCTACTATAGTATCACAAGGCAGAAATACCATGTTTAATGTTCATTCTTATAAGCAAATCGAACTCAAAATCCTTCATTAGAAACATTGTTGTTGACATCTATCAACCCATTTTGAAAAATCAAAACAATAATATTAATTGTGATAAGTCTTGTTTGGGAGTAAGAGTGCATCTTTAAAAATAGTGTGTGTTTGACAAATGAGACAAAAAATTTAAGTTAGGAAATAGAAGTAGTAATTATTCATAATACAAAACAACAACAAAATTGACAAAGCTCAATATAACAGGAAATCTATATGAAAACAAAAATCATTAAAGGCCATAATCATTTAAACTGAATTAAGGTATTTAAGTAATACACACTTTAATAAAAGCTTTCACCGACAACATAGTTATTATCAAGGTACACTATGGGACTTTTATCCAAATTTTGAAGATATTTTATCGTGAATTAAAAAAGTTATTTAAGTTTCATTACACCCAACCCCAAACTCCAAGGGCTACAAAGAGCGACAAGTAAATATTTTGTCTATATTTAATTTTTGTTTCATATTATCAGAGCTTTATAATATGAAATAAACACAACAGTTTCTGGTGAAATAAACTTCAGTTAACAGAAAACATAAGTTCAACAGCATTATTGATACACATGCAAAAAAATCATTTTGATTGATCTTGTGAGTCTTCTGAACAGAGCAGTATTTCGATGTTTGAAAATATAAAGCAGTTTTATAATTTCATAAAAAATAATAAATAATAAGACAACCTGCTGAAATCATTTTAAATATTTTCTATGATGTCTAATGAACAATTTAAAAGACAATTTATGATAGTTTACCGTTCAATTTTGAAGAAAATATACATAATGTCATGTAACCATACATTTTTATAGCTAATAAAATGCTTAAAAATCAACCCTTTTCTTGTAACCCAGGTCCAGGGTTATGCCGGGGATAGCCGGGGAAACGGGCTGTGTTTTTACCTTTCAGGTGGCCCTGCAGTGCCGGGTGAATGCGGTGGTTTTGTCTTCGAGCAAAAAATAGTGGGGAATATGCCTTTCCTAGGCTCTCTGGGGTGTGGGGGCATATGGCAGGGATTTGACCATCAGTTCGTCCGCATAATGCACCAGTCAATTGTAACCACCCCCCACCACCGCATTCACCCGACACTGTCCTTTTCCCCCGCTATCCCCGGTATTACCCCGACCTGGGGGGAGGGGGCATGGTTACAATTGACTGGTGCATAAGTAGATGTAACATGTATATTTATAATAATATATAATTATAGTACATGTATGTAAAAATATTAACACGCTGTCTTAACATTTAGCAAATAAAAATGATTTAAGAATTCCAAAGATAAATTAAAAAACAAACATTTTTGAACACATCAACGTACAAAACTACTCAAAGATACTTACATACATAGCCCTTTGATACGAATATCCCAGTTCCATGCCGATTGTTGACATTCGTTTTTTCGACAGAAAATCTTCTCTTACGCGTAAAATTCACTTATAATCCATGTTTTACTGTAATGACTCAAATTGTTAGGTGTATCGTAATCAACTGTCAGTGTGCACTTTAAGTGTTTACTTATTTTAAACGTATATTCATGATAAAAATCATCACCCGAGTTTCCAGCTACTACGATGTAGAAACTCCATTATTGACCTATGAATAGCGGGGAAATACCTTCTGGTTCTAAAAATAGCAACATCCGGTATGTGTTACAACTCGGGGACAATCGTAATAAAATTTTACTAATGTCACCTTCAACAACTTAACAAATAAAGTTAGGTGAACATTTAATTCCAATATCGATTAGATTAAAGAAAAAAGATTACCTCATGGTTTATCAATGCAGTAAACATAAAAAAACAACATAAAACATAATTATTCCCATTCACATAATTACCGGTCCACACATTTTACATTTCCGGCACATGATATTTCAGACATTTCAGGTAACCAATCGGAAAACGTAAACGAATCGGGAACAGTTATTAAACTTATTTGTCGTTCTTCCGAAATAATGTTTTGAAGATAAATTGAAGACTATATATTCAACCATAAAAAGCCCATGCAATCGCCACCCATTTGCATTTTTTAATCATTATTAAATAACAGTAAAACCAAACTGTTAACCAACTTAAAAACCGCTCCTACCACTAACTAAAATAAATTCCCATTCCATAATAGGCGCGCACTTCAGTGCGGCGCCAATAATGGTAAATGCAGTGTTGTGAATGAGATATTTCCCACCACTCTACTGGGACTAGATGGTAACTACACAGTAATAAAGCACTTGTTTGCTACGGGTATGTTCAACATGTACATGCTGGTTACTGCAGAGACTGTTATATCCTCATTCCTGCCACTCTGCTCAGAGGCCACAACTACACAGTGATGAAACACTTATCTGTTATATTTAAATGCATAATGTATATTGTAGAGTAAATGCAATGTTGTAAATGGTATGTTTACTGCCACTCTACTAGTGAAGCACATGTAGGATACAGGTAGGTTCAGAAGTTACATGTTGGTTAATGCAGTGTTGTGGACAAACATTGCTTGGAGTAGACAAAAACTACACTGCACTAAAGTACAGGGCTGGTACAGGTAGGTTTTGTATGTACATGTCTGGATATGAAGTGTTGGATATCTTATTTTTCCTGCATGGTAGTAAATGTATTGCGTTAGTGTGATACATGATTGTTCCCAGGAAACTTAAAGTTATTGCAGTTTTACTGTACATGATTAATGTTGAAGTAATTTGCAACTGCTTTAAACACAACGAATGCTAAGCAGCTAAAAAAGTATGAAAAAGAATAAAACATCCATATACCTATTTGATTATACACATGTTCAATGAATTTTGTTTTATGTCCCATTTGTTGTCTGTTTGTAGAGTACCTGAACTATGAGGACGGGAAGTTCTCCAAAAGTCGGGATACAGGTGTGTTTGGGGACCAGGCACGGGACACAGGGATTCCAGCAGACATCTACAGATTTTACCTGCTCTATGTGCGCCCAGAAACACAGGTGAGTGGTGCAGGGTGGGTAGTGCAGGGTGTCTAAAATGACTGTTACCAGGCACAAGACATGTTGACTGCAGCGGGCATCGACAGGTTCTACCTGCTCTTTTTGTGCCCAGAAACATATGTGAGTGGTGTTGGGTGTGTTTATAGAGTGTTAAAAGACACAGGGTGGGACACCGGGATTCCTGCTGACATCTCCATATTTTTACCTGCTATGTGCGCCTAGAGGTATTTACTGCAAACTTCGCATACAGATACATGGGTGAAAGTTTTCCGGCATATGCCGGATTTTCCGGTTTTTCCTGATCCAGAGGGGTCGTTTTTCCAAATCGTGTAAATCCGTTGAGATTTTCAGAGGGGGGTAAGGGGGTATGACCCAACTCCTCTTCCGAATTTCGATCATATTTTGCAGAGGTCAACAATAAGTCCGATTTCACAACCTCCATTTTTGCGATCCAGCAGATGCCCGCTTGAACAAGTGCGCGTTTTTATTTCATTTACGGAGATAGCCGATCTTTTTGTTCGATTACGGCCAAACAGACTCGGTGTGCGATCCTCTTTCATTGGGAATCGCTGAATCGTAATTCCGACAAACAATCGAGGAAAACCCTATACGTCATTCGTGTGAAAGGATACTTTTGATTGGCTTACTCGATTTTGCCCTCCAATGAAATAGCGTGTCTTTTATCACTTAAGGACTGCACATAAAGATGGCCGACATTGTTATTATTAGCAACTGTCATTCGATGCAGACGATTGTTTATCAAACAAAATAGTTCTGAAAATTAAGTTTTTACTAGCTGGTTATAATACAAAGGACTTAGAAAAGGCAGTAAAAAAAGTGGAGGTGTGAATGTTTGTCTGAGGTTGACAAAAACGGTGATAGATGGGGTAATCACTCTGCGGAGCGTAATCATTTGGCGATGAAATGATGCGTAAAAAACAATCATTTGGGAATCTTCCCTGCAGCTTCTCAAAACTGAAAAAGCAAAAAGGGTTGCAAAATTACACGGACTGGCGAAACAGACGGTGCTTAAAAGGAAATGAAAAAATGAAAATGGTAGCAACAGTCAGAATAAATGGAAAAGAATCAAACTTGGTTGATTAATGGTTGTTAAAAGAGTGTTGACAAAAGCATCAGTTTGAAATATTATAAGTTTTTTTGGTCCAAATCTTAATTATTATAAATAAATGAAGAAATTCTACCTTATACATTTTTGTGACTGTTGATACATTTCCTACCAAACGAATCAGTTTAGGCATAAAATTCATTAATGGTATCATTTTCTTATATTAATATTTTTTCTTTTTAATAGTGTAGAAAATATTATTTAGCCATACATTAAAGTAATTTAAGTCAGGCTTCAATTTCATTTCATAGTCAATTTATACTCTGGAATGGCATTTTATTCCCTTAAAATTCTTAAATCTCAGGACCCCCTGCCAGGGCTTTGCCCTGGACCCACCGGGGGCCCTGCGGCCCCCAGGCCCCCAGCAAAATATTTCAGGTTTTTCATATTTCCAACTTTCACCCATGCAGATAGATCTTATTTAGGAGAAGTGCAGTGTACAAGAATTATATCTCTAACTATTTATAATGCCCTTTGTTAATTGTCATACTTATTTATTCAGAGAATCGTAAAACTTAATATATACAGAAAGATCTCATTTAAGAAAAGTGTAGTGCACAAGAACCATAACTCTTGGTACAGTAAGTTGAGGAAAAATGTATTGACTTCAAATTTCATATACAGATAGTACTCAATAAGGAGAAATGCAGGAACCATAACTCTGCAGTTAGGTATTGTTATTGCCCTTTATTAATTTTTATTGTTATCCTTATAAGATATTCAACTATAATCTGAAAAACAGCTATTTCTATTGATATTATTTGATGAAAGCTGCCCTTATTTGTTACACAGGATAGCAGTTTTAGTTGGGATGATTTCCTCCTGAAGAACAACAGTGAACTTCTTAACAACCTCGGAAACTTCATCAACAGGTTAGCTTAGAAGAGAAGATGTTTTTGAATACAGTAAAGTGCGTTGCCTCTAGCAGGCCATTTTTAGAGAACTGTGGGTTGGTCGAGGTTAAGGCTTTGTCCTATTTTCGTATTAAATATACTGACGATCAATCAATACCTAATAGAGTCGAGAATTCAAGTACCAATGCTGGTACCAAATTTTCTCGAAAGAGTGTTCCAAACAAATAACAGGTGTTAAAATTTTCCCAATTTATAAAAATTGCAGTGACACAAAAGAAAAAGTAATGAGGTGTGAAAACTGATAATCACCTTTTACGCATGACAAATTGATAAGGGCATTTTAGAAGATTATGGCGAGAAGGTTATGATGAGAATTTAATTGAGAGAATCGTGAATGAGTAATTAACATACCTTAACCTATTGTGTATAGGACGCTATCGTATGTATGATGCAGGCAAAAAATATATATATAGAAATCAAGAAAAAAACCTAATACCACTAACAGATGATATAAGACGTACTAAAAAATGTCAAAATCGGCAGCCTCCATATTTGTTTTGACAAATTTTATTGAACCATGAAAATGGCAAAGGTTATTAAATAGTAAAACACATGTATTTAAATGATAAAATATATTGAAATAACAATGGTACACAGCACATAAATAGTTAATTGCGATACTGAATTAAGTAAAATGAACAATGGTCGGACATAAGTATCTCTGAAAAGAATTCCTTTTTGTCACTTTGCTTTGCACTATGGCAAACGGGTTCTGCAAGACAGACAGAAGTTGTGCCAATTATCCATCCTTGACCTTGAGAAACTTAAATCTGAGTAAAGCCATAATATGCCATGTCATACTTTCATATTTTCATAATTTTTTTTAGAAAATAGTTTTTTTTTTTTAAATTTTGCTATTCATTCACTGCTTTGTTTTACTTTTACATAATCACATTTAGTAAATGACAGCCTTTGACCATATGAGCAATTTCCACATAAATAGTACCAGTGGGAAGTAAACAACCGTTGGTAAATAAAAGTATAATATGTAATATTACAATAAATTACTAAGTTACTGATGTAATTTTGCTTTCTAATGATTAATGATGAAGTTAAAGTTAAGAATTTTAAAACAAATATAAAAGTGGTATACAAGAAAACTACAAACTTCAAAAATAAGGTATTTCATAAAAGACTTAAATGGAAATTCAGGTTAGCTCGAAAGAATGGATAACTCAAGGTTTTAGGTCAGGCCCCGCCAATTTAAGTTACCGCAGTATTACACATGTATTTTAAAATCTTTAAACTTTTCCACAGAAATGCTTAAATAAATGGATGCTACCAAAGACAAATCATAAGATTACATTTGGTATTGCACAATGAATACATTTATGAATGCATGATATGTTGTTAACTCTATTACAGAGCATTGATGTTTGTGAGCAACAGTTTTGGAGGGACTATACAGCCAATGGACCTGAATAGTGATGACTATAACCTCTTGGCACTTGTTAACAGGGAGCTACACACATATATTGACAACATGGAAACTACCAGGTGGGATAGTAAACAACATATTAGCAATGAGATTTCTACAAGACAAATATTATACTTTGAGAAATCAATTAAAACACTGTTAGATTTAATGTTATTGCAGAAGGTTACTATAAGATAAGTTTTAACAAAATGCCTTGAAAGTAAATATTTTCTTATGTCTTGTTACAAGTATAGGACACATTCAGATGGAAAGTGGCCAAATTAGTCTGGTACCAGACTGGTCACCATGGGTGGAAAAGTGGGCAAGTCAGCCTGGTACCAGACCTGGTCATAATGGGTGGAAAAGGGTGCAACTTAGCCTGGTACCAGACTGGTCACAATGGGTAGAAAAGTGGTAAAGTCAGCCTGGTACGAGACTAGTTACAATGGGTAGAAAAGTGGGCAAGTCAGCCTGGTACAAGACTGGTTACAATGGGTTGAACAGTGGGCAAGTCAGCCTGGTACGAGACTAGTTACAATGGGTAGAAAAGTGGGCAAGTCAGCCTGGTACCAGACTGGTTACAATGGGTTGAACAGTGGGCAAGTCAGCCTGGTACCAGACTGGTTACAATGGGTAGAAAAGTGGGCAAGTCAGCATGGTACCAGACTGGTTACAATGGGTAGAAAAGTGGGCAAGTCAGCATGGTACCAGACTGGTTACAATGGGTAGAAAAGTGGGCAAGTCAGCTTGGTACAAGACTGGTCACAATGGGTGGAAAAGTGGGCAAGTCTGCCTGTGACCAGACTGGTCACAGTCTGGTCACAATGGGTGGAAAAGTGGACAAGTCTGCCTGGTACCAGACAGCTCACAATTGGTGGGAATGTGGTCAAATTAGCCTGGTACCAGACTGGTCACAATGGGTGGAAAAGTGGGCAAGTAAGCCTGGTACATGTACCAGACTGGTCACAATGGGTGGAAAAGTGAGCAAATAAGTTTTAACAAAATGCCTTGAAAGTAAATATTTTCTTATGTCTTGTTACAAGTATAGGACACATTCAGATGGAAAGTGGCCAAATTAGTCTGGTACCAGACTGGTCACCATGGGTGGAAAAGTGGGCAAGTCAGCCTGGTACCAGACCTGGTCATAATGGGTGGAAAAGGGTGCAACTTAGCCTGGTACCAGACTGGTCACAATGGGTAGAAAAGTGGTAAAGTCAGCCTGGTACGAGACTAGTTACAATGGGTAGAAAAGTGGGCAAGTCAGCCTGGTACCAGACTGGTTACAATGGGTTGAACAGTGGGCAAGTCAGCCTGGTACCAGACTAGTTACAATGGGTAGAAAAGTGGGCAAGTCAGCCTGGTACCAGACTGGTTACAATGGGTTGAACAGTGGGCAAGTCAGCCTGGTACCAGACTGGTTACAATGGGTAGAAAAGTGGGCAAGTCAGCATGGTACCAGACTGGTTACAATGGGTAGAAAAGTGGGCAAGTCAGCTTGGTACAAGACTGGTCACAATGGGTGGAAAAGTGGGCAAGTCTGCCTGTGACCAGACTGGTCACAGTCTGGTCACAATGGGTGGAAAAGTGGACAAGTCTGCCTGGTACCAGACAGCTCACAATTGGTGGGAATGTGGTCAAATTAGCCTGGTACCAGACTGGTCACAATGGGTGGAAAAGTGGGCAAGTAAGCCTGGTACATGTACCAGACTGGTCACAATGGGTGGAAAAGTGAGCAAATAAGCCTGGTACCAGGCTGGTCACAATGGTAGGAAAAGTGGGCAAGTAAGTCTGGTACCAGACTGGTCACAATAGAGTGAAAACGGCCAAATTAGCTTATTGGCTGGAAATGGCTATACCTCAACATATATCATTCTTTTGGAGAAGACAGGTTTAACTTCATTCCATAGTAATATCTAATGTTGGTTTACAGGATCCGAGACTCGATCAGGAACATTCTGAGCATTTCTCGGCTGGGTAACCAGTTTATGCAGGAAAACAAACCATGGGTCCTTGTGAAGGGCACTGACACTGACAGGTAAGCTGTGCAAGATATCTTGAATCTTTAAGCACTAGCCAAAATTTCTTTACTTTTCAGAAGAGTAACAAAAAGGTATATATTTGTTTTAAGCCCCCAACTGTCCACATATAGTAATCAGACCATATATCCTTCCATCAGTTTTCAACTAATAACATGCAAACACTCAGGCCCATAGAACTCAAACTTGGTAAGCAGGTTGGTCATGAAAATCTGCTTCTGATCAATAACTGAAGAACATCTTGTCCCAGGGATCCCAAACTTGGTTAAAAAGGTTAACCTTGAAGAGTAGATGAACCTATGGATTTGAGGTCAGTGAGTCAAAGGTCATGGTCATGGTTACCTTGAGCTGAAAATTCATTTTGTTCAACAACTGAAGAATGCTCGAGCCAATAACCTCAAACTTGTTAGGCAGGATGCCGTTACTAGCAGATAAACAGTATTGATGGTCATTTTGCATTGACATGCTTAGTGTTTGCATGTTATTTGAGGTCAAAGGTTAAGGTCAATAACTGATTTGACTAGGGAACCTGAAACTTGTAAGTAGCTTGAACACTAACAGCTTATGACCCCTATTTACTCTGCACTGCCACCCAAGGACAGATAGCTATTAGTACTAGGGCATATATGAATGGATAGCCTTTTGTATCTGATATATTTTTATGATTACAATCAGGTCTCCAGAAGATGAATCGCACAGAACCCTTGCATGAGCACTTTTTGAATCTTGATTCTATTTAACAGGAAGCGTGCTGGCAGTGTTGTGAGTCTGGCAGCCAACTTGGCATGTTTGTTGTCTGTGCTTCTCCAACCTTACATGCCAGAGGTCTCAGCCACCATACAGAGACAACTGAATGTGCCAGATACTTGTAATGTGGTGTACCAGGACTTAGTATGTCACCTGTCACCTGGACACAAAATAGGACAGGTGAGTGTATACAGAAACAGCTGGTTGTCCAAGACACCTGTAACATGGTCAACCAGGGCTTTGTTTGTCACCTGGACACAAGATAGGACTGGTGAGTGTATACAGAGACAGCTGGTTGTCACAGACACCTGTAACATGGTCTACCAGGGCTTTGTTTGTCACCTGGACACAAGATATGGCAGGTGAAAGTATACAGAGACAGCTTGTTGTCACAGACACCTGTAACATGGTCTACCAGGGCTTTGTTTGTCACCTGGACACAAGATAGGGCAGATGAATGTATACAGAGACAGCTGGTTGTCACAGACACCTGTAACATGGTCTACCAGGGCTTTGTTTGTCACCTGTACACAAGATAGGACAGATGAATGTATACAGAGACAGCTGGTTGTCACAGACACCTGTAACATGGTCTACCAGGGCTTTGTTTGTCACCTGTACACAAGATAGGACAGGTGAAAGTATACAGAGACAGCTGGTTGTCACAGACACCTGTAACATGGTCTACCAGGGCTTTGTTTGTCACCTGGACACTAGATAGGACAGGTGAGTGTATACAGAGACAGCTGATTGTCACAGACACCTGTAAAATGGTCAACCAGGGCTTTGTTTGTCACCTGAACACAAGATAGGACAGGTGAGTGTATACAGAGACAGCTGGTTGTCACAGACACCTGTAACATGGTCTACCAGGGCTTTGTTTGTCACCTGGACACAAGATAGGACAGGTGAAAGTATACAGAGACAGCTGGTTGTCACAGTCACCTGTAACATGGTCTACCAGGGCTTTGTTTGTCACCTGGAAACAAGATAGGGCAGGTGACAGTATACAGAGACAGCTTGTTGTCACAGACACCTGTAACATGGTCTACCAGGGCTTTGTTTGTCACCTGGACACAAGATAGGACAGGTGAATGTATACAGAGACAGCTTGTTGTCACAGACACCTGTAACATGGTCTACCAGGGCTTTGTTTGTCACCTGGACACAAGATAGGGCAAGTGAATGTATACAGAGACAGCTTGTTGTCACCAAAACATCTACCAGGGCTTTGTTTGTCACCTTGACACAAGATAGGTCAAGTGATGACTGTAAGATGGTCTATCAGGAGTTTGTACGCCACCTGTCACATGCATTTAAAAAAGAACAGGTAAGTATGCAGGTGCAACTGAATGCCCCAGACACTTGATAATGTGACACTTGACTTGTAATGTCTTTCAGGGCTTTTTCTGTCACCTGTCCAAAAGATAGGGCAAGTGATTGTTAACATGTGCTGTTGGAGCAAGAGGCACCTACAATATGTAATAATTTGAGTCTCAAAAAATGATTTATTGGCTCATGTTTGCCTAGACTGTGATTTTCTGATACTGTTAAATTTGTCCTCAAATGTTTACTTTAGTTCTATAGCTCATTTCATAGCTGATCCTTTTCTTTTAAATATTAACAATTTCGTGGGGGATTCTTATTTTAGGATATACGACATCAATATCTGCCACTTTATTTGTTTCAGCCATCTCCACTGTTCCAGAAGATAGAAGCCAGTACAATAGCAGAGCTGAAAAAGAGGTTTGCTGGCCAGGGACCTCCACCGTCGAATAAACTTAAGGTACTACACAAGGATTGGGTAAATTGTTTTATCAGACTCTTAACACAAGGAACACAGATCTTATATAGAATCGTAATATATGATGGTTTGTTACGAATCCTTCATTCTCGGTTGTAGCGTGATATATTTTGAAACAAACAGGTTGGCATGAAAGGTTGCGCTATGTTTTTTGAATTTGCAACCTTATACATTAAGTCTACTTCTGAGTCTAACCTAGTATTTAGCTGAACTTCTTAATCCCACAATATGTTGTTGTACGCTTGCTGATTGGAAGGCCCCACAGTGATACGGTCATTTCTATCTCCCTTTAACAAACCAAAGGATTGGGTCAATGCTTTGCCCTCGAACAGATCAAAGATTCAAAAGCATTGGATAAATCAGTCTTCCACCTTGTAACAAACTCAAGTACTCAAGGATTGGGTAAATCAGTCTTCCACCTTGTAACAAACTCAAGTACTCAAGGATTGGGTAAATCAGTCTTCCACCTTGTAACAAACTCAAGGTACTCAAGGATTGGGTAAATCAGTCTTCCACCTTGTAATAAACTCAAGTACTCAAGGATTGGATAAATCAGTCTTCCACCTTGTAACAAACTCAAGTACTCAAGGATTGGGTAAATCAGTCTTCCACCTTGTAACAAACTCAAGTACTCAAGGATTGGATAAATCAGTCTTCCACCTTGTAACAAACTCAAGTACTCAAGGATTGGGTAAATCAGTCTTCCACCTTGTAACAAACTCGAGTACTCAAGGATTGGATAAATCAGTCTTCCACCTTGTAACAAACTCAAGTACTCAAGGATTGGGTAAATCAGTCTTCCACCTTGTAACAAACTCAAGGTACTCAAGGATTGGGTAAATCAGTCTTCCACCTTGTAACAAACTCAAGTACTCAAGGATTGGGTAAATCAGTCTTCCACCTTGTAACAAACTCAAGGTACTCAAGGATTGGGTAAATCAGTCTTCCACCTTGTAACAAACTCAAGTACTCAAGGATTGGGTAAATCAGTCTTCCACCTTGTAACAAACTCAAGTACTCAAGGATTGGGTAAATCAGTCTTCCACCTTGTAACAAACTCAAGGTACTCAAGGATTGGGTAAATCAGTCTTCCACCTTGTAACAAACTCAAGTACTCAAGGATTGGATAAATCAGTCTTCCACCTTGTAACAAACTCAAGGTACTCAAGGATTGGGTAAATCAGTCTTCCACCTTGTAACAAACTCAAGTACTCAAGGATTGGATAAATCAGTCTTCCACCTTGTAACAAACTCAAGTACTCAAGGATTGGATAAATCAGTCTTCCACCTTGTAACAAACTCGAGTACTCAAGGATTGGGTAAATCAGTCTTCCACCTTGTAACAAACTCAAGTACTCAAGGATTGGATAAATCAGTCTTCCACCTTGTAACAAACTCAAGTACTCAAGGATTGGGTAAATCAGTCTTCCACCTTGTAACAAACTCGAGTACTCAAGGATTGGGTAAATCAGTCTTCCACCTTGTAACAAACTCAAGTACTCAAGGATTGGGTAAATCAGTCTTCCACCTTGTAACAAACTCAAGTACTCAAGGATTGGGTAAATCAGTCTTCCACCTTGTAACAAACTCAAGTACTCAAGGATTGGATAAATCAGTCTTCCACCTTGTAACAAACTCAAGGTACTCAAGGATTGGGTAAATCAGTCTTCCACCTTGTAACAAACTCAAGTACTCAAGGATTGGATAAATCAGTCTTCCACCTTGTAACAAACTCAAGTACTCAAGGATTGGATAAATCAGTCTTCCACCTTGTAACAAACTCGAGTACTCAAGGATTGGGTAAATCAGTCTTCCACCTTGTAACAAACTCAAGTACTCAAGGATTGGGTAAATCAGTCTTCCACCTTGTAACAAACTCAAGTACTCAAGGATTGGGTAAATCAGTCTTCCACCTTGTAACAAACTCAAGGTACTCAAGGATTGGGTAAATCAGTCTTCCACCTTGTAACAAACTCAAGTACTCAAGGATTGGATAAATCAGTCTTCCACCTTGTAACAAACTCAAGTACTCAAGGATTGGGTAAATCAGTCTTCCACCTTGTAACAAACTCAAGTACTCAAGGATTGGATAAATCAGTCTTCCACCTTGTAACAAACTCAAGTACTCAAGGATTGGGTAAATCAGTCTTCCACCTTGTAACAAACTCGAGTACTCAAGGATTGGATAAATCAGTCTTCCACCTTGTAACAAACTCAAGTACTCAAGGATTGGGTAAATCAGTCTTCCACCTTGTAACAAACTCAAGGTACTCAAGGATTGGGTAAATCAGTCTTCCACCTTGTAACAAACTCAAGTACTCAAGGATTGGGTAAATCAGTCTTCCACCTTGTAACAAACTCAAGGTACTCAAGGATTGGGTAAATCAGTCTTCCACCTTGTAACAAACTCAAGTACTCAAGGATTGGATAAATCAGTCTTCCACCTTGTAACAAACTCAAGGTACTCAAGGATTGGGTAAATCAGTCTTCCACCTTGTAACAAACTCAAGTACTCAAGGATTGGATAAATCAGTCTTCCACCTTGTAACAAACTCAAGTACTCAAGGATTGGATAAATCAGTCTTCCACCTTGTAACAAACTCGAGTACTCAAGGATTGGGTAAATCAGTCTTCCACCTTGTAACAAACTCAAGTACTCAAGGATTGGATAAATCAGTCTTCCACCTTGTAACAAACTCAAGTACTCAAGGATTGGGTAAATCAGTCTTCCACCTTGTAACAAACTCGAGTACTCAAGGATTGGGTAAATCAGTCTTCCACCTTGTAACAAACTCAAGTACTCAAGGATTGGGTAAATCAGTCTTCCACCTTGTAACAAACTCAAGTACTCAAGGATTGGATAAATCAGTCTTCCACCTTGTAACAAACTCAAGTACTCAAGGATTGGGTAAATCAGTCTTCCACCTTGTAACAAACTCAAGTACTCAAGGATTGGGTAAATCAGTCTTCCACCTTGTAACAAACTCAAGTACTCAAGGATTGGGTAAATCAGTCTTCCACCTTGTAACAAACTCAAGTACTCAAGGATTGGATAAATCAGTCTTCCACCTTGTAACAAACTCAAGGTACTCAAGGATTGGGTAAATTAGTCTTCCACCTTGTAACAAACTCAAGTACTCAAGGATTGGATAAATCAGTCTTCCACCTTGTAACAAACTCAAGTACTCAAGGATTGGATAAATCAGTCTTCCACCTTGTAACAAACTCGAGTACTCAAGGATTGGGTAAATCAGTCTTCCACCTTGTAACAAACTCAAGTACTCAAGGATTGGATAAATCAGTCTTCCACCTTGTAACAAACTCAAGTACTCAAGGATTGGGTAAATCAGTCTTCCACCTTGTAACAAACTCGAGTACTCAAGGATTGGGTAAATCAGTCTTCCACCTTGTAACAAACTCAAGTACTCAAGGATTGGGTAAATCAGTCTTCCACCTTGTAACAAACTCAAGTACTCAAGGATTGGGTAAATCAGTCTTCCACCTTGTAACAAACTCAAGTACTCAAGGATTGGGTAAATCAGTCTTCCACCTTGTAACAAACTCAAGTACTCAAGGATTGGGTAAATCAGTCTTCCACCTTGTAACAAACTCAAGTACTCAAGGATTGGATAAATCAGTCTTCCACCTTGTAACAAACTCAAGTACTCAAGGATTGGATAAATCAGTCTTCCACCTTGTAACAAACTCGAGTACTCAAGGATTGGATAAATCAGTCTTCCACCTTGTAACAAACTCGAGTACTCAAGGATTGGATAAATCAGTCTTCCACCTTGTAACAAACTCAAGTACTCAAGGATTGGGTAAATCAGTCTTCCACCTTGTAACAAACTCAAGTACTCAAGGATTGGATAAATCAGTCTTCCACCTTGTAACAAACTCGAGTACTCAAGGATTGGGTAAATCAGTCTTCCACCTTGTAACAAACTCGAGTACTCAAGGATTGGATAAATCAGTCTTCCACCTTGTAACAAACTCGAGTACTCAAGGATTGGATAAATCAGTCTTCCACCTTGTAACAAACTCGAGTACTCAAGCATTGGATAAATCAGTCTTCCACCTTGTAACAAACTCGAGTACTCAAGGATTGGATAAATCAGTCTTCCACCTTGTAACAAACTCAAGTACTCAAGGATTGGGTAAATTATTTCCACCCTCTAACAAGCAAAAAGTACACAATGATAGGTTACCAAAATTAGACGAGGATTGGGTAGATTAAACCTTCTTAATTTATCAAGTTTGATAAGTCTATTTTGCATATTATGTAAATTATGGCCCTTTATTACTGACATAAAAAATCTGTCTATGGTTTTTGCATGTAAGCGTTTATAAGTCAGTACCTCAGCAACTACTTGGTGTATCCCATTGAAACTTTATACAAGGTCTCCCAGCCATCCAACCCACTTACTTAATTAATTACAGTAAAACTGCAATCGCTGGAGGTCGCAGGGGACCAACCTAAACCTCGAGGGAACCGATGTTTCGAACGACCTGATTTTCAATTCTCCAGTCTGTTATGAAATATATTTCAGTAAATTTCAAGTATGAAGTAGTCTGTTTACTAAGACACCAATAATGTGTTGCGTTTTTGAAATCGCTCATATGTTCAAAGGATGTCGTTTACTATATGTGGATTCTATACTAAATACAATATTTAAAAGAAATATCAATAAATCGATTTTTTTACAAAATTGCAAAGCAAAGTATCAAAAAGGAATTTCTTTCAGAGATTCCCATGTTGGATCGATATGGTAGTGTTTATTCATATTTTTATGACTTATTTACATTTCTCACAATTAACTTCTCGTCATTTACTTCTTATAATTATCTTCTAAAATGCCCATATCAACAAATCAACTTATATCGGTCATGCGTCAACAGTGTTAAACGGTTTTTCACACAGTTTCAATTGCCTTTCAACTGTCATTGCAATTTTTACAACTTTTTATACCTTGCAACTGTTTGTTTATTTTGGAACACGCGTACGGGAAAACTGTGAAACTATGACCTCGAGGGAGCCATAAGGTTTTGTGCATGATTTGTGTACTTGTGACCGAGAATATTGCTCGACTCTTCGACATAATTAGGTTTTGATGCAGCGTAGGTATATTTTATATGAAAATAAAAGGACAAAAGTTCGGGACCAAGCTCCGATCTCGAGGGAACGCCGGTTCTCGAATGACCGCTTGTTCGAACGACCGCAGTTATACTTTAGTTAGAAAACTTGTGATTTTGCATGTAAGCACATTTAAATCAATCACTCACCAACAACCTGTTGCATTGCATTGAAAATTTATACAATCAAGTAAGATAACTCTATCTTGCATGTATTACAAATATTGCACTTTATTATTCGATTTAGAAATCATGGTTAAGGTTTTGGGTGTAAGCACACACAATGCAATATTTCAGCGAATACGTAATGCATTGCGTTGAAACTTTAGACATGTGTTCCGAAATATCCAGCCTACTTAATTAACCAATTAAGATAACTCTATATTTCATATGATGCAAATTATGGCCATTTATTATTTGACTTAGAAATTCTGGTTTATGGGTTGCATGTAATCTAAATTTACAGTGATCCATGCATGTTTCACCAAAACTTTGCAATCCTTAAACTTTAAAGCAGCAGAAAAGTTGAGTTTGCTGTCTCTGTGACAGCTCTTGTTTGCATTTAAATTATGTGCATGTTATGTTAATGACCTTTTCTGCATCCTAAAAACTTGTTGTACACAACTTCTTGCAAAAATGTTCCACCAAACTGAAATATGAATTACTTTCCCTAATAATACATTCCCCAGGGTAGGAAGGGCGGAGATGCTGCTCCAGGGTCAGCTGTCAGCCCAGAGGATACTGAGAGAATTCAGGCTGAAGTTACTAAACAGGTTGGGAAATGGCCTGGTGTGAAATATTCTACATGATTATTCAAAATATTTATTATAATATGCCTTCTAACAATGTTCCTAATGACAGAAAAAAATTCCATAGTTGTTGTTTTTTGATTCCATGATTCATTAGTTAGATCATTAAGTGAAGTCAGCCGGTTGTGCCCATGGTGATAACGTATGACTACTGACATTGTTAGCTATTCTGAAAGAGCTTTGTGATAGCCTTGGTGTTGATGTGCAAAACGTTTAAGACTGCTTCATCATGTGTACAGCAATAAAGCATACTGTGTTGCATTGCGTTGTTTAAATGGTAAATGCTTTTAACGCCCTATGTCACCTTACATATAGTTTAAATTTATTCATTTTACAACAGTCGTGATGCACCTTACTGCAAATTTGCACATTTTTATACTGTGGTCTTATATAATGTTGGAGAAACTGGAGAGCTTGGTTACAACCAACATGACTCACATCATTTGTATATATAGGCCAACAAAGTACGTGAATTGAAGTCCAACAAAGCAGACAAATTCACCATAGATGCTGAGGTAAAAGTCCTTCTAGACCTCAAGAAAAAGCTGACTGAGGCAACAGGGCAGACAGCAACTGCACCTGGGGGAGGTAAACAGAAGGGCAACAAGCAGGGAAAACAGCCAGCCTCTCAGGGGGAGATGAAAGTAATAGCCAACAGCAGGACTGTGGACAGTGCTGAGGTGGACAGGTTGACAGCACTCGTGGCAGAACAGGTACTTGCTTGGCTGCTGCTCATTTTGTTTTCTTCTATTGTGATGAAAATTGATTACCTATTTAATCACACTCACATATGTTTCATCAGCAAAAAAACC
Organism: Mya arenaria; assembly: GCF_026914265.1. NCBI lineage: Eukaryota > Metazoa > Mollusca > Bivalvia > Myida > Myidae > Mya > Mya arenaria. Next base: position 34,390,005 of record NC_069129.1, on the reverse strand, counting down.
TTAGCCCAAGTTCTGTGTTTTCAAATTGAAACAATATCACAAATATCATTTCTGTTGACAAAGGGAACTAATAATACAAAGTCCATCACCAATACTTAGATGATTATTATTTAAACCTGAAGACTGTCTGCAATTTGGAGTTTAGTGTTTCAAACTCAAACTTAAGATGTTAGTAAATGTGGGCCGAGTTTCTGGATCCATCATGATTAGGTCTCAAGGAAGTGCCCAGTGTGCATCTCAAATCTAAACCACAAAACCAATTGAAAGTAACATCCCTAATGTTGTTGACTGTTGTACATGTACAAGAGCTGCTTATAAAGTTTGTGGACAGCATACATGCCATATTTTCTGGAGACCATTCAAGGGGATTTGTTCAGAAAGGCTGAAATTTAGGGGGATTTTGGTAGTATTCAGGGGGATTTTTTTAGCAGGTTTAAGTTGGCAAAATTTCAAAGTATTTTTAGATGCAAGTACGAAAAAATGTATTCACATATATTTTGCTATGAAAACCTCTAACTTCTTCATTATACAGAATTATTTTATGTCATGATTTATCATATTCTTATGATACACTGTCATGTCATACTGTAACACTGTAAATTAAATTTACCTTCCTCAAAAGTCTTTTAAAAAAAATTCTGCTTAATACACATTCAGCTATGATGATGTTGAGACACTAAGAGAATGGAATGAATATTATTAATTTCTACCTTTTCCAAAATAGTAATATTTCTTTGCCTTTGATCATTACTTCAAATTAATTGACCACTTGCTGTTAAGGTTTCCTTTTGGCATTTATCAAACCTTTTTTAAACAGTAATTTCACCCTTGAGGAGTTGTTTTTTTACATTACATTTCACTCACTCACATACTGTGGTTTTACTTTGTCATTATTGCCTGATGTTAAATCTCTAAAAAAAAAAAACCTTTTTTTTTTTTTTTTTAATTCCGGGGGATTTTTACCTCCCGCCGGGAGACCGGGGGATGGATCGAAATTCTTTTCCCCCCGCCGGGGGATATGGCATGTATGGGACAGGAGCAAATTCATTCTAACAAATATTACGGTAATGATAACAATATAACATATACCGGTACAACATGTCATATAACTTCACTGTATACTGCGACCATATATATTTCATGTACACTCTTTTACATCGACAGTATAATTTTAGAATTTAAGGTCCAATTTTCATCGGAATCTTGAATTTGAGGATTATCCAACCCATTAAAACCATGAAATTCAATAAGTGTCTCTTTGGAAAGTAAGATCAACATTGCATAGGTTTATTGATAATTAGAAATACATGAATATCATGGACACAGATATGGCACTGTGAGTGTGCATGAAGAAACTGTTCACCTTTACTTTTGACCTGTATTAACTAAAGTTTTTACAGAGTAATAAAGTCAGAGAGCTGATTATTAGCAAGGCAGACAATGCCGCTGTGGATAGGAAGACAGCCATGCTACTGAACCTGAAGAAACAGTTGGCCTTGGCCATTGACCTGTAATGTATACTTTTTTACAGGGCAATAAAGTGAGAGAGGTAAAGACTAGCAAGGCAGACAAGAGTGTTGTGGACCGGGAGGTGGTCATGCTACTGGACCTGAAGAAACAGTTGGCCTTGGCTCAGGGCATGGATCCAGATGCAGCAGTGGGTGGAGGAAAGAAGAAAGGAAAGAAAAAATGATGAGAACTTTAACTCTTAGTTGTAATGACTTGTTCTTCATACATCTATTTGTATGAAATGAAAATTACAATCACCGTTTAATGTGAACTATTTAAAAAAATAAATATTATTTTGTGTATTTCACACCTTGAGTTTTGTATTTTAATTGAGGAAGTCTTTAATATTATTTTCACTTTGTTAAGTAAAAAAACTTGTACTATAATAAATGATATTTATTTCTCTCATTTTACATTTTTCTGGCTTATTTTAACGATAATCTAATAAATTGGATGACAAACCTGTTAATCTTTTAATGTTATTGTTAATTGGCTCTGACCAATTCTCAGTTCCATTGTACAGTAAAACTGTGATGGCTCGAGGACTGCGGGGACCGAGTTAAACCCTCAAGGGAACCAATGTTTCGAACAACTCGAATTTCAACTTTCCAGTCTGTTATGAAATATCTTTCAGTGTATTTTAAGTTTGAAGTCATCAAACCGACTGTTTACTAATCACCGATTATGTGTTGCGCTGTGGAAATCGCTCATATGTTCAAAGGCTGTCGAATACTAAAAGTATACTAAATCTTCAATAAATGAATAAATAGAAATGTTTATTTTTTCGAAATTGCCTTAATGCAAAGCATACCAGGACTGAACATCCAGGGACAAACCTATGATGGTAACTACAGGGACTGAACATCCAGGGACAAACCTATGATGGAAACTACAGGGACTGAACATCAACGGACAAACCTATGATGGTAAATATAGGGACTGAACATCCAGTGACAAACCTATGATGGTAAATATAGGGACTGAACATCCAGTGACAAACCTATGATGGAAACTACAGGGACTGAACATCCAGTGACAAACCTATGATGGTAAATACTGGGACTGAACATCCAGGGACAAACCTTTGATGGTAAATACCGGGACTGAACATAAAGGGCCAAACCTATGATGGAAACTACAGGGACTGAACATCCAGGGACAAACCTATGATGGTAACTACAGGGACTGAACATCCAGGGACAAACCTATGATGGTAACTACAGGGACTGAACATCCAGTGACAAACCTATGATGGTAAATACAGGGACTGAACATCCAGTGACAAACCTATGATGGTAACTACAGGGACTGAACATCAAGGGACAAACCTATGATGGAAACTACAGGGACTGAACATCAAGGGACAAACCTATGATGGTAAATATAGGGACTGAACATCCAGTGACAAACCTATGATGGTAACTACAGGGACTGAACATCCAGTGACAAATCTATGATTGAAACTACAGGGACTGAACATCCAGGGACACACCTATGACAGAAACTACAAGGACTGAACATCCAGTGACAAACCTATGACGGTAAATACAGGGACTGAACATCCAGTGACAAACCTATGATGGTAACTACAGGGACTGAACATCCAGTGACAAACCTATGATGGTAACTACAGGGACTGAATATCCAGTGACAAACCTATGATGGAAACTACAGGGACTGAACATCCAGTGACAAATCTATGATGGTAAATACAGGGACTGAACATCCAGTGACAAACCTATGATGGTAAATACAGGGACTGAACATCCAGGGACAAATCTATGATGGAAACTACAGGGACTGAACATCCAGTGACAAACCTATGACGGTAAATACAGGGACTGAACATCCAGTGACAAACCTATGATGGAAACTACAGGGACTGAACATCCAGTGACAAACCTATGATGGAAACTACAGGGACTGAACATCCAGTGACAAACCTATGATGGTAAATACAGGGACTGAACATCCAGTGACAAACCTATGATGGTAAATACAGGGACTGAACATCCAGGGACAAACCTTTGATGGTAAATACAGGGACTGAACATCCAGGGACAAACCTATGATGGAAACAACAGGGACTGAACATCCAGTGACAAACCTATGATGGTAAATACAGGGACTGAACATCCAGTGACAAACCTATGATGGTAAATACAGGGACTGAACATCCAGGGACAAACCTTTGATGTTAAATACAGGGACTGAACATCCAGGGACAAACCTATGATGGAAACTACAGGGACTGAACATCAAGGGACAAACCTATGATGGTAAATATAGGGACTGAACATCCAGGGACAAACCTATGATGGTAAATATAGGGACTGAACATCCAGGGACAAACCTATGATGGTATCTACGGGGACTGAACGTCAAGGGCCAAACCTATGATTGTAAATACAGGGACTGAATATCCAGGGACAAATCTATGATGGTAAATACCGGGACTGAACATTAAGGGCCAAATCTATGATGGTAACTACAGGGAATGAATATCCAGTGTCAAAACTATGATGGAAACTACAGGGACTGAACATCCAGTGACAAACCTATGATGGTAAATACTGGGACTGAACATCCAGGGACAAACCTTTGATGGTAAATACCGGGACTGAACATAAAGGGCCAAACCTATGATGGAAACTACAGGGACTGAACATCCAGGGACAAACCTATGATGGTAACTACAGGGACTGAATATCCAGGGACAAACCTATGATGGTATCTACGGGGACTGAACATCAAGGGACAAACCTATGATGGTAACTACAGGGACTGAATATCCAGTGACAAACCTATGATGGTAAATACAGGGACTGAACATCCAGTGTCAAACCTATGATGGTATCTACGGGGACTGAACATCAAGGGACAAACCTATGATGGAAACTACAGGGACTGAACATGCAGTGACAAACCTATGATGGTAACTACAGGGATTGAATATCCAGTGACAAACCTATGATGGTAAATACAGGGACTGAACATCCAGTGTCAAACCTATGATGGTATCTACGGGGACTGAACATCAAGGGACAAACCTATGATGGAAACTACGGGGACTGAACATCAAGGGACAAACCTATGATGGAAACTACAGGGACTGAACATCCAGTGACAAACCTATGATGGTAAATATAGGGACTGAACATCCAGTGACAAACCTATGATGGAAACTACAGGGACTGAACATCCAGGGACAAACCTATGACGGTAAATATAGGGACTGAACATCCAGTGACAAACCTATGATGGTAAATACAGGGACTGAACATCCAGTGACAAACCTATGATGGTAAATACAGGGACTGAACATCCAGTGACAAACCTATGATGGAAACTACAGGGACTGAACATCCAGTGACAAACCTATGACGGTAAATACAGGGACTGAACATCCAGTGACAAACCTATGATGGTAAATACAGGGACTGAACATCCAGTGACAAACCTATGATGGTAAATACAGGGACTGAACATCCAGTGACAAACCTATGATGGTAAATACAGGGACTGAACATCCAGTGACAAACTTATGATGGTTAACTACAGGGACTGAACATCCAGGGACAAACCTATGATGGTAAATATAGGGACTGAACATCCAGTGACAAATCTATGATTGAAACTACAGGGACTGAACATCCAGTGACAAACCTATGATGGTAACTACAGGGACTGAACATCCAGTGACAAATCTATGATTGAAACTACAGGGACTGAACATCCAGGGACAAACTTATGATGGTAAATATAGGGACTGAACATCAAGGGACAAACCTATGATGGTAAATATAGGGACTGAACATCTAGTGACAAACCTATGATTGAAACTACAGGGACTGAACATCCAGTGACACACCTATGACGGAAACTACAAGGACTGAACATCCAGTGACAAACCTATGATGGTAAATACAGGGACTGAACATCCAGTGACAAACCTATGATGGTAACTACAGGGACTGAACATCCAGTGACAAACCTATGATGGTAACTACAGGGACTGAATATCCAGTGACAAACCTATGATGGAAACTACAGGGACTGAACATCCAGTGACAAATCTATGATGGTAAATACAGGGACTGAACATCCAGTGACAAACCTATGATGGTAAATACAGGGACTGAACATCCAGTGACAAACCTATGATGGAAACTACAGGGACTGAACATCCAGTGACAAACCTATGACGGTAAATACAGGGACTGAACATCCAGTGACAAACCTATGATGGAAACTACAGGGACTGAACATCCAGTGACAAACCTATGATGGAAACTACAGGGACTGAACATCCAGTGACAAACCTATGATGGTAAATACAGGGACTGAACATCCAGTGACAAACCTATGATGGTAAATACAGGGACTGAACATCCAGTGACAAACCTATGATGGTAAATACAGGGACTGAACATCCAGGGACAAACCTATGATGGAAACAACAGGGACTGAACATCCAGTGACAAACCTATGATGGTAAATACAGGGACTGAACATCCAGTGACAAACCTATGATGGTAAATACAGGGACTGAACATCCAGGGACAAACCTTTGATGTTAAATACAGGGACTGAACATCCAGGGACAAACCTATGATGGAAACTACAGGGACTGAACATCAAGGGACAAACCTATGATGGTAAATATAGGGACTGAACATCCAGGGACAAACCTATGATGGTAAATACAGGGACTGAACATCCAGTGACAAACCTATGATGGTATCTACGGGGACTGAACGTCAAGGGCCAAACCTATGATTGTAAATACAGGGACTGAATATCCAGGGACAAATCTATGATGGTAAATACCGGGACTGAACATCAAGGGCCAAATCTATGATGGTAACTACAGGGAATGAATATCCAGTGTCAAAACTATGATGGAAACTACAGGGACTGAACATCCAGTGACAAACCTATGATGGTAACTACAGGGACTGAACATCCAGTGACAAACCTATGATGGTAAATACACGGACTGAACATTCAGGGACAAACCTATGATGGTAAATACACGGACTGAACATCCAGTGTCAAACCTATGATGGTAAATACACGGACTGAACATCCAGGGCCAAATCTATGATGGTAAATACAGGGACTGAACATCAAGGGACAAACCTATGATGGTAACTACAGGGACTGAACATCAAGGGCCAAACCTATGATGGAAACTACAGGGACTGAACGTCAAGGGCCAAACCTATGATGGTAACTACAGGGACTGAACATCAAGGGCCAAACCTATGATGGAAACTACAGGGACTGAACATCAAGGGACAAACCTATGATGGAAACTAAAGGGACTGAACATCAAGGGACAAACCTATGATGGTAAATATAGGGACTGAACATCCAGGGACAAATCTATGATAAAAACTACAGGGAATGAACATCTAGGGCCAAACCTATGATGAAAATTACAGGGACAAACCTCTGATATTGACCAACTTGATTGTGGTATTTCAAATGGGAACATTTGAAGAAACATATGCTAAAAATCTCTGTCTTTTACAAGTCCTGTGACTGATAATCATGAAATGGATTTTTTCATTGAAGCAAAATTAATGGTTTTATATCACCTTATCCACGTACTATATTCAATATAAACAAAGTTTAATGCCAAATCAGCTTATTGCCTATGGTTATTAAAATTAACAAGAGCTGTCACAGTATGTGACATTGACCTATGAACAAGGTCAGTACATAAAAAGATTATCTTGCCTTTACATGTCAAATACATGTGGCAAGTTATTTTGAAATCTATCCATACCAGAGAAAGTTACAGCCCGGACACGCCAACCTATACATATGTCCTTATATGCAGCATTCCATTGTGAATAAACACTAAGTGTGACCATGACCTTAGAGATATTGAAACGGGTCTTGCATGTGACATGTTGTCTTGGTATGTCGAACACATGTGGCAAGTTATTTTAAAATCTGTTCATACAAGGGAAAATTACAGCCCGGACACGCCAACCTATGCTCTATGTCCTTATATGCAGCACTTCATTGTGAATAAACATTAAGTGTGACCTTGACCTTAGAGGTAGGGACACGGGTCTTGCATGCAACATGTCGTCATGGTATGTGGAACACATGTGGCAAGTTATTTTAAAATCTGTTCATACAAGGGAAAGTTACAGCCTCGACATGAGTTATTGAGCCGGACGCACGCACGGACGGACGGACGGACGGTGCGATTTTAATATGCTCATCTTCGGGGACATAAAAAGTAATCATGATGGCCAATACATTCATTTATAAATGAATATCATACATACATGAACATATATTCTACAGAACCCAACATTACAGCTTATATAATAACAATGTGAATAATTATTCTTACAATTTCAATTTATCAAAAAACAAAACAATGCGTAAACAGCTTAATGATCAATTTTATCTCTCTTAGGTTAAAAGCTCCAGTTTAATATTTCAATATTCTATTGAGCGTGTTAACATTTCAACCTGACATAACTGATATGAAGTTATTGAGGGTAGGCCAAGTCAAACTTGTTTTTGTTTTTTTACATTTGTCATTGTAAGTTGGGCAACATAGTATATTCATATTCCCATGCATTTTGATAACCTAGTTGAGATATACAATTTATTATGTCCAGCAATATTATTGTATCTACCAATCAATTTCAAGACAATTAGAATATAATCAAACTTTGGATAGGACCTTTCTATATGTATCATTAGTAATACAATCATTTTAAAACTGATCTTGTTTTGTTTTTGAATAGTTGTATGCTTTTAACAAAACAAAAGGTTAAAGTCACTGGTGTTGCTAGACCGAAATTGAAGTTCAGGCCCAGCTTGCTAGGGGATTTCTGAATAATCCACCGCGTTACTTTCATGCAGGATTTTCAATTAATATTGGTATGAAAACCAACTCACACTCAAAAGAAAAAATGGCTAATCTTATCTGAGGCATGTTCCCTCGATGTAGTCCTTAAAATAAAATAAGCCTTTTTCAACTCTTGAATATCTATTTATCATAAAGCAATGCTTTCAATTATATCTTAGTAGCTCTAACAAATTCTAATATTTCCTTAGCTCTAAGTTATTGTTAGGTCTCAATAACTCTAAGTAGATCTTAGTGTCTGTAATCGGGACTCCATGTCAAATCGGAAAATACTTTTACCACAACTCATCGACTGCACTAACGCTAAAAGGTGCATGTACTTGGAAGGACCATTCATAGGAGAACCAGAGTAAACACCACCCAAAACATTTGAGGAATAAAAGTATTTATTTCTAATAAATATAAGATAAACAGCTACAATAAAAATCACAGACAATACACGGTTAACTCAGTTTTATGTAATATAAAAGAGTAATAACTGTGGAATGTAATATAATAATGATCACTGTGGACCTGCAGCCCAGGTCATGTGGATGGATGGCAATATCAAATATGATAACACTGAAATTACAATATCACTTTCAAATACCGATCAATAAAATCTTTGATTTAAATCACAGACAGTGCAAAAATATTAAATGTAATAACTTGACATGTAAACCTAAATGTCCTATGTCCTAAATATACATGAAGGTATTATAACAAACAACGTTTTGGTTCTTATACAAATTGTAATTTTGTTTCATAATAATATGCAAGCAAACAAAACAGAGTTCATATAAAAATGATCTTACAAAATGAAAAGTGGACGGAATTTATAAATATAAACTTAATAATATAATCAAAATTACTTGTACAATAGCTCAAAAATCTACTGTTATACAAAAAACAAAATCACACAAAAAAATGACATTGTAAGAAAAGTCTTGCAGGTACTAAACAAATAAGATTTTCAATCACGAATTGACGACACAAAAGTAGGATTCCAACACAAACCGGATGTACTTTATTGAGTCCAAATAATGATTTAAATAAGCTTATGTAGAATAAAATCTAATGTAGTACACACAGAATCCATCACAGTCCAATAATTTGTGCAAAAGTTACTTAGTATCACACAACAATGCAACGCCCCGCAGCGTCCAATGATCGGGGTTCTGGTTCGTCTTCAGAACAACTACTGCAATGAAGGTCAGATCGGTCCTACGCGGTTTCGTGTAGATTGGGCACTGGTACATCCTGTTGTCGACATTGCCGGTGCTATTGATAGCAAAGATGTGGATCACGGGCATCATCTCAAACAGAACCTTGGGCTTGGACTCGATCAGCTTGGACCCGCGTTTATCCCAGCCTGCACCTTCTAGGTAGAGGCCGTATACATACACGCCCTCTGATGGGGGTTGAGTGATGTCGTCCTTCATGGACCGTGTCACCTCATTGTGAAGGATGACTGTATCCAGGGCCCAGCCCTTGTGGGCACGAGTTACTTCCTGTAGAGATGTGAGAACAGCAAGGTTAGCAAGGTTTCAAAAACTCAAAAAATTATACTGGAACTTGTTCTGTAGTTGGCCAAAATTGAAAGCAACAGTTCTTTCAAATTCATAAGCATTCAGTTGTTCAATAAAAGTGACAATTGTACAGACCAGACCATAATTGAAAATGACATAGACAATGAGGCAAAATGAAGGTGGACATCAAAATATTACCTGTCTCATGGCAGTAAGGAATCCTTGAGCATTGAAGAATCCAGTCATCCAGAAAGTGTTGGGACGACCCTCAAAACACCAGGTGCTGAACTGGGCATTACGGTCAATCAGCTCAGTAAACCAGAAACCAAGGGTGCTTGAGTCCCAAGATATCTATATGAAAAAGAGGTTACAAAAATAGGAATATTAGTTCAGATTAACAGGGACCCACTCATGTTTTAAAGGGTCATATATTGAAAAAAATCATTTCATGTGAAAATATTGATATTTGTAACAATTGTTAAACATTATCAGTTTTTTTGATAAATTAACAAAGTATCTTTAACATTGAGTCCTTTTATCAAATTATTGCTGCCAGTCTAGGTTTAAACAATTATTTAATAGGACAGAAAATGCCCTTTTTCCTGGAAAACTCTCGTTAAGCTTTTGTTGAATATTACCGGTAAATAAATTTAGGCTTGATTTACACGGTACAAAATTCAGTTCAAGTTGCAGTATGGTGTTTGTTCATAAAGTAAGAAAGCAACTCATATTGAACAAAATTGAAATAAAACACATTGAAAGTTTAAACATCTTAATCCTAAGACAACTTAAGCAGCCAGTCTACATTTACGTACCTTTCCCCAGACTTTGGGGATCCTGGCATCGTACATGCTGTCCAGAGCATCTCGGAGGTTCTCGCTCATAATGATCGTACCATCGATAGCAAGTTTCAAATCATGTAGAGTGGACCTTACGGCTGCTATCACAAGCTGCATACGGTCAATTTCCTGCCTCAGGAAAATATTCATTGGCTGAAGAGGGCCCATTTTCTGTAGGCGTTGTTTGACCTCAAAGTCGATGTAGTCATTGGGTAGTTTCTCAAGCATATCATCACAGATCCTCGTTACCATGGATTCACGAGTCTCACCTGCACCGCCACTGCTGTCCTTCGGCTGGATGCTTAGGACTGTGTCTAGGATGATCTTTGCTGTCTTGCTGGAGTAACTGCAAACAAATACATAATAAGCTTTAAAATATCTCAATATCATTCTACATGTATGTTTCACTTAGATCACAGAAAAATCTAAACTGTAAATTATCATAGCAGATATTTAGTGCATTCAAGCTTAAACAAACAGTAATTTTTTTTTACAAAAAAGGACCACCTTCTAAAACAATAGAAGCAAATATTGTAATTCAAATTTTGAGGGGCATTCCACTAAACATTTTTCATTATAATTAAGAGTTTTTGTTATAAGAGAATAGTGTGAGATAGGACTTACGTGATGTCAGCGTTAGGATGAAGTCCAAACACCTCTGGAGTGTCTGTATTGTTCAATCCGTTGATGTACTCCATGTAGTCAGCGTATTTCACGCATTTCGGGATAGGATATCCCTTGTAGAAAACAAAGTTCGGGTTGAACATTGTTTCCCCAAACCAGACCTTACAGAACGTGTTAAGGAGTCGCTTGTCAAAGTCATCTGTTACACGCCCACCATACTGGATCTCTCCAAACATGTAACGTACACATGTCCAGCCTACGCCCTGGAAGTAGAAGCCATTGGTGTGTGATAAAAACTGTTTTAAACAGGAGACCTTGTAATGGTTTGGTCAGAGTTCGCCAACATGTATATTGATGAGTCAACATTAATTCTGTGATTAACTTGCCTGAAGATAACTATCACTAGGACGACCTTTTCACATTCTAGATCACTGTGACCTTTACCTTTGACCCGATGATAGGGATATCTACTGGTCAGGCCCAATCTTCATGTCAAGTTTTATGACCATAGGTCCAGGAATTGTCAGTTATCACTCGGACAAGCTTTGGTCTACTGACGGACCGACTGACCTACTGCCAGACATGTGCAAAGCAATAGACCCCCTCTTCTTTGAAGGGGGCATAATGATGAAAGAACTAGAATTTATTTCCTTCCTATCTTTTATATACAGAGGATTTTAAAAGTGCTCTCAGTTGAGCAAGAACTTTCCAGAAACTGATTGTTAAACTGAATGATAATTAACCTTCTTCAAATCTTTGTCATCCACATGGTTAAACTGAATTATTACTAACCTTCTTCAAGTCCATGTCATCTAGATGGTTCTGGACAAACTGGACACTTGCGTTGAAATCAGAAGCGTTGAACTCGTATGGAATATTCCAGCCAAGAGGGCCAAATTTTCTGCGCTCCTGAACCACGGTGTGCATGAAAGCCACGCCGTATAACATGGGCTTCCATTGTGGCATGTTGGAGATATCCAGGAAATCTTGCGACATTCCCGCATACGATCTTTTCAAACCGGCTTTCACACCCAGTGGCGGCTCATTGGTGAATTTGATGGCAACCTGGGGTCAAAATGTTTCAAAGTGCATGTTTAAGTATGAGCATTATAATTTGATTTGTATATCGAGATAAAATACAGATAATAAATTTACTGCAAAACCAATTTTTGTATTTTAAATACACCATAAAAACTCCATAAACAAATAACAAGTTTGCTGCAGTGTTTTGTTTTGTTGTTTCTTCAGTTGGACAAAGAGGCATTACTCTATAATTATCAAGCCAAAGTTATGGGCCTTGCCATATGTGTATAGGCTGTGGGTACCAAGTTTCATTTATTTTCAATATTTTGCCATATCCCAATATACCTGTAGGAAGCTGATGGGGAATTTCAGATGTTCCTCAGTGGTGATCCAGACCCTGAATTCATCGTGGATGGTCTCTGTCTCGATAATGACATCAAGAACTTCTAGCACATAGTCGAGACTCAAGTGACAGTTCTGGAGGAGAAGCCAGCCTCCGTTCTGCAGACAGTTTGAGATCAGACGACGCGCATGCACATCCTGACCCTGACCCATAGAGATTGCTCGGATTTCTGTGGAGTAAAGAAGTAGAATTTGTTTTGTGTATTGTTTAGGGATGGCAACGAGTAGTTTAATTGGTACTCGAGTACTCGAGTACTCGGACAATCTTTCGATCGAGTACTTGGGTACTCGATTACTCGGAAAAAATGAATTCGTTTTTGGGAAAGACAAGATCGTGTATACATGTTCAACATTCAATTCAACTTGTTGTATACATGTATCGTTCATGGCGTATATTGTGCGTTGGTCGTATTATTGGTAATTTTCATCTTTAAATCATACTTTCATTATGTACTTTAACAGGAAAACAAATGCTGTTTCATGCTTTTAACTTTGTCCTTTTCATTTCACTTTAATGATTTTAAAAAAGAATGCACTTCAAATTAGCTTCAATGAAGCTGGAAAGTTCAACCCGGATTTTGTTCGAGCGTCTAGATAGTCGAGATTTATAATGAACATCAATGGGAATTACAATGAACGAAAATTAATAACATACATACAAATAATGAACGAAATACTTCGTACTGTTGTTTATCTCATTAATTAATTCTTGATTTAAGATATCAACCAATCAACTGTGATAAACATTGCAAAAATAGTTAAAATACGCCCATTAAGAGATCAATGCTCTTAACCATTACTACTCGTTCCCTCGTTAGCGTCCATTGTTTGGTGAAAGGTCTCTTAATGGTAAACAATAGAACTGTGCAGGTGAAAGTTCCGCTATCAAAACTTCGCTAATTGAAATCAGTTCTAATTGGAAATAGGGGCCCTTTGTTGACAGTTTGCGACTTTCAACTAATTCATGAGGGTAAATTGTGTACACAGCGGGGATTAGAGGGACCGTAAATTGTCCTCTTGGCAACTAACCAGATCTGTTACTTCGTCTGTAAATCGTGTATTTTGTGATTTTTATAGAATTTTTTCCCCGAGTACTCGAGTAGTGATTTGGTACTCGAGTACTCGGACGTTCGATCGAGTACTCGAGTACTCGTTGCCATCCCTAGTATTGTTACATAAAAATGGTAATGATGGTTCAATCTGACTACAGTAATGGTACATTAACTTCTTAAAATTAAGTACATGTATAGCATCAAGTATGAGGATTAAATTTTAATAGGATCTGTAGTGGTCCCGATAACAATGATGCATCAAGGCCAATATTACTAACAACAAGAGCACCAATGTCTGTTATTTTTCAGTTTAAGATGGGGCATACCTCAAGAATCATTCAAGTCAGAATTATGGGCCTTGCTTCAAACTTGTATATTGTCACTGGCGACATGTGTACAAAGTTGTTTTTTTCACATAGTTTTTGGGCATGGCCAAGCTTTAAGTATTTGCAAGCCAATGCAAACACTGTTAAGGACAACAATGCCAAGGCTACACCTGAAACACCTGAACTTTGAACAACAGACAAGCTTACAATAAATGGCAGAATTGATTGACTTTGCAGGAATCAAAGTTGATGAAATTCCCTTACCTATCTTGTGTTTCTTAGCCAGAGCTTCAATGTTGTTGGTAGGGTCCGATCCCATGGAGAGGAGGCACACCATAGGTGACCTTGGAGTACTCTCGTACCACATCTTTTCAAGGTCAAGGATAATCCCCTCTGCATACTTCTCACCGAGGGTGTCAGCAATGTACTTCCTTGCCTGTGGAAGGGTTCTGTCTGGGCACCATGATCTGGTAGTGAAAGATGTTTTTATTACAAAATTCATCAGTAAATCAAATATGTTTAAAGCATTTTTTATATTTGCGCCCTCATCTCCCATATTGCTAACCACTGGACCATCATCACTGATATTGCTAACCACTGTGCTCTCATCACCCATATTGCTAACCACTGTGCAGTTATAGCCCATATTGCTAACCACTGCATCCTCATCTCCCATATTGTTAACCACTGCACCCTCATCCCCCATATTGCAAACCACTGTGCCCTCATCTCCCATATTGCTAACCACTGCGCCCTCATCTCCCATATTGCTAACCACTGCGCCCTCATCTCCCATATTGCAAACCACTGTGCCCTCATCTCCCATATTGCTAACCACTGCATCCTCATCCCCCATATTGCTAACCACTGCGCAGTTATAAACCATATTGCTAACCACTGCGCTGTTATAAACCATATTGCTAACCACTGCACTGTTATAAACCATATTGCTAATCACTGCGCAGTTATAAACCATATTGCTAACCACTGCACTGTTATAAACCATATTGCTTACCACTGCGTTGATATAAACCATATTGCTTACCACTGTGCAGTTATAAACCATATTGCTAACCACTGCGCTGTTATAAACCATATTGCTAACCAATGCGCTGTTATAAACCATATTGCTAACCACTGCACTGTTATAAACCATATTGCTAACCACTGTGCAGTTATAGCCCATATTGCTAACCACTGTGAGGTTATAGCCCATATTGCTAACCACTGTGAGGTTATAGCCCATATTTCTAACCACTGTGAGGTTATAGCCCATATTTCTAACCACTGTGAGGTTATAGCCCATATTTCTAACCACTGTGAGGTTATAGCCCATATTTCTAACCACTGTGAGGTTATAGCCCATATTTCTAACCACTGTGAGGTTATAGCCCATATTTCTAACCACTGTGAGGTTATAGCCCATATTTCTAACCACTGTGCTCACATCACCCATATTGCTAACTGTGGGCCATCATTGCCCATATATCTCACCTGACAAGCAGGAGTCGTCGGAAGACGTCAAGGGAGTTGTTGTAGCCGTCAGGAATCACCTCCTCCTCAGGAGCCTCCTTGTCAAACCACTGCTTCCACTGCTTCTCATTACGTTGTATCTGTTTGTTAGAAAATGAGCAAACAATGTGAGTTTATACTTATTACATGCATTTTAGCTTAGTTATGAAGACCACTATTAGTAAAAGCTTATTGAAAGTCTGTTTCTGGCACACCTGTTTCACTTTTGAGAGGCAAGAAAGTAGATCAGACATTTTAGTTTATAAGATATTGTTTGATTGCAGATTGTTTGACTGCATATGTTTGATACATACATTTATAGTTCAATTCAGATTTTGTTATGATGGACAGTCCAGTTACCAAGATATGGCACATGCAGGGTCATACATTGTGGGAATAAAGTCCCCCCCCCCCTTTAAAGGGACTCACTCATAGATTTTATGTTGGCAACATCTTTTACAAACAGACACCAGATATTGATTTGAACAGAATTTTGTAAATCTAAGCCTAATTTTTTTCAGTTTTCAAAAGCGTTACTTATGTTTACCTGCAAAATAGAACATATGTTGTAACAAGTTTAAATACTTACTTTTGATGATGTTTTATCATTGAATCAAGCTTTCCTTACATTTCACCCCCAATATTTGTTTCGCTGTCTGACCTTATATAATGTGACCACGAAGGAGTGCATTTAATGACACAGAGGTTTGGTGCTTTTACTGCTCAATATACTTGAACATAAGGAATATTCTACAAACACTGACCTGTTCCAGTATTCCAGAGAACTGATGGAGGTTGGAGAGCTCGACCAGGTTGAGCCAGGTCAAGTCCAAGATCCACCTGTGGGGCTTCGGCTGGACAACATTCAGATCCAGGGATGCACCACCTAGACAAAAAATACAAACATATGCTTTACATGTAATGAACAACATTCATTCCTGGATAGAGAATCCACTTGTGGCGCTTTAGATGGAAAACATTCAGATCTAGGGACCTACACAAGGATAATAAAGTGGTTAAAATTTATACTTAATGGACTAAAAAAATATTACATTCTTAGATAAACTATGTCATCCCAGGATGCATTGCTTATTTACATGAGGGAACAAATCTTTGATGAAACAAAAAAAAAATGGTTTTACCTACAACTGAATTTTTCCAACCCTAACCCATGGTCAGGATTTAAGCATGACACATACACTATGAGTATTAACACCTTAAAAACATTAAGCTGATAAACCTACCCTTGATCATCGTGAGGAATTCCTCATGTTTGACCTTGCCACCGGCCATGTCTATCTTCAAGGCCAGGAGCAAGGTGAAGGTCATCTTGTCTTTCTCATACAGGCCACGTACTGCGTACTTGAACACTTCAAATGTCATATACTCAATGATGTTTGTAATACGCTTCTGTGTGATTGGGGATTTTGTGGACCTGTAAGAAACATTACATGATTACTAATTGTTGTCTATAAATCATTTAAACTCAAATACATAAAGTGTAAATAATATTTCTTTAGTAAATTAACTGATCCTGAATGTTTGATATTCGAATATTTCTTTACAATTATAAAGCTTCAACAAGAGGGATGCAGAACAAATGTCTGTTGGTTTTGTTTTTTCAGTAAAAAGGGCCGAAACTCTACACTGCTATGCATGTGCGTATTGTCTCTGGCAACGTGTTTACCAAATTTTATTGTTGAACGACAACACCAACGCTATGACGATATATTAACATTTGTGAAAAACAGACAAGCTAAAATTTCATTTACTTTTAACAACAATAAAAAGGATTATTTGCCAAACTTTATTAAATGGTAATTTTGAACTGTACTTAAACATGCAATATATTTGCATATTTCATGAGGTCTCGCTGCGAAACACTTTTAATTCTATATTTATATCTATTAACAACTATCATATCTGTTAACAACTATCATTTCACCTTGCCATTGAAAGGTCAAACAACCCGAGGAACTGTTTCAGTGACGTCTGGTACATGCAGTTCACCATGCTCATCTCCACGATAAGGAAATACAGGATACTGCCTCTAGTGGCAACAGGCCGGAACTCCTCACGTGCAATTGTTATTTTCGACGCTGTCTCATCAGCTGTCTGCAGCTTTTGTTGAACCTCCTGCGATGTATGTTTTGTGATGCGGAGTACATTGATCAAGTCTTCATCATCAACGAGGGATCCCTGTGTACTGGTCAAGCGGAAAAGTAGGTTGTCTTCAAGCTCCTTCATTTTTTTCTTGTTTGCTGTCACATCCTCCATCAGTTTCACTCTCTCGGATTCAAGTTCCTGAAAGACAGCATTAGAATTATGTTATACAAAGAAATATTTAGTACGTTATACCATAAGATAACAGAGAACACTAAAATATAGTTATGGTGATTTGGTGTAAATGACATGAGCAATGTTATAATCCTAACAGAGAGCCCTACCAAGGCCTATCTATCAATTCTAATTCAGGTTCTAAGGTAAGGTAGTGAACCCTCTTACATACTAGCCAATATACTATAAAAAGATCAATTTGTGCAAAATTAAAAACATCTTGAAGGAACTTACAGCCTTCTCTGTCTTAATTACACGTCCAAGCAGCTGATCTTCAAGACCCTTCATAGTGACTGCAAAGTCGATAATTGCAGTGCGCGCATAAATCTCTGGAGTGTAAGCCGGGTTTGACAGCTTCGTTGTAACGTACAGGCAGAATCCTTTCATAATGTCGCACTCCTTGTCACCAACCTTGACCTTGAGTGTAGAGCCGACCTTAATGAAGTTTTTCTCGAGGATGTTGTCGAGGGCAGGGTCAAGCTCTTCATTGATGTCTTCAATCATGAGTGGGCGGCCAAGTGACATGGCATCCTCAAGATGTTGACGGAAGTACTTGTGGTTCAGAGCAGTCAGCTACAATATAGGGAAAGACAAATTGTTGCATAATCAAATATTATTATATCAAGTATAACATAGTTTAAATTCAAAGTTGAAGTAGATGAATAGGAATTGTTTTATAGGGTTAGACATCAAAAATCAGTCTTGTGTGAAATGTGAACAAAATGCTTGTTACAATGATAACATTTCATCAACAGTTCAAATAAGAGTTCTCTTGTTATAATTATGGGTGAATTTAAGCATAATGGCGTTAATTTTGTCATTTATGCTGCAACTTGGTATGGTACATATTTACAAAATATTTTCTACATTTCTTCAACAAGTCAATACCTGAAGTTCGTTGCTTTGTTCCCGAGATTTGATCCAGTTCTTTCCCTGTCCCTGGGGGTCAATGAGGAGAGGGTAGCGGGCAGCTTTCGTGACAATGATACCATTCTGGGTGGAGAGCTCATCATTGGGCAGGCCTTGCAAGTTCCACTCAGCAACCTGGAATACCAACACCACTTGTAATTATTATCTAAGTGGATGCCAGCCTATTGAGGGCTTGACACAGGAAGGATGCAATCATTCCATTTCATATCTGTAATGTCCAATCTCTCAAGGAGCCATCAATTTGTTGACAGTGAAAATTCATAAATACCTAACTTATCATTACTGTAATTAAATTGTTTCAATCAAATCAGTACATTTTATCAGAAATTGTATGTTATATGAGCAGACATTCATATTTAAAGATTGATTACAGTTGGTTTCACCTGCAATGTTTAATTCATACCTTTTTTTTAGAAAAAAAAGTTAATATTAGGGCCATTTGTTATCCATTCCTATTTGGACTTTAAAAAACTATTAGATACATTAGTATAATTGGAAAAACAAGTCTTTAGTGATAGGAAGTGAATGCCAATATTCGTCTGTTGTGTTTCAGTAAAAAAAGGGGCATAACTCAAAAAATATTACAGCCAAAGTAACTGTCCTTGCTTTATGTGCATATTGTCTTTGGCAACAAGTGTCCATTTGAATATCATGAACTTCTTTTGAGAATAAAAGGTTTTTTCTTTGAAAACCAGGCGAGCTAGAATTACGTACTGTATTGGGGTCTACGAGCATGTCAATGATGTTGAGGTTGAGTGTGAATGGGATTTTTCTCATCTTCAGTTCTTTAAACCAGTTCTTGAAGAGTATGGAACGGAAATCTTGGTTGAATGGTCCGCAGTATGACAGGAACGCTGTGCTCACAAGAACGTCACCTACCAGTCTACATGGGAGAGAAGAACTTTATGTTAGTATATAGATAAAATAAATTGGGTCAGGGCATGTTCTGTTAGGCTATTATTAGAAAATTATTTATTTACAGTAAGGACAGATTTAGCAAATTCCTCATCTCTGTTGTTTTTTTAGGAGCCAGAGAAAAAGCCAGTGAGGGACTAGAGGCCTGACCCCTGGGCTGAGGGTAATCGCCTAACGCCTGAGAGGTAAAATACTAACCCCTTGACTGAGAGGTAAACACCTTTAAATACCTTGAACATAATCTTACTTCTGGCCACAGCTAAAGTTTTGAACAACGATGAAAACATGTCAAGACTATGACAATGCCTTGATGTTTTTCCTCCAAAACAACAACAAGCTAAAAATACTGACAATTTGATTTAGGGTAAAAGAAAAAGATTTGTGCCAAAAGAGACAAGGAATTTCACGTTTTGGAAGATTTCATTTAATACTTTACTATAAACAAAAACAAAACAAGGGCAAATCTCTACGCTTAAATCATTGAACATGCAAGCATTGATATATTATCGTATTTCACTCTTAGTAACTCCAAACACCAAATAGGTTTTAATCAATGTGATAAAACTATACACATACTTTCAACATTGCAAACATTTTGAATATCTAAAATGACCCTTTACAGCTGCTGTGTATTCATTTAATTTTAAATATAATTTATGTATAACATTACATTAAGCTTATATATATAACATTACATGATATGTTGAATGTAAGTATTTGTAACATTACATAATTCAGTACTTTTTATTGTAAAAGACTACAGATTGTTAAGGTCATTTCCAGTTACATTAATGATACTTAACATATGACTTAACAACATTTTTTAACAACATTAAAACATAAACAATATTTAATCATGGCTCTAAACAATCCATGTTGGTTCTATCTGAGGTAAACGTGTAACATTCAAATCAGTGTTTCAAAGATTTTGTCAATTAACAAAAGATACTGTTATCCTTAAAGTTTTCATTGTCCTATGTTGTTGTTTTTCAAACTAGAAAACAGTAAAACATACTTAAATTACTAAGTTTAAAGAAGCATATTTCTTAAATGCTAATTTCCATGAATGTTATATTTTCATGAATTCACAATTTCCATGATTTATTATTTCAATGAAATCTTATATATAAATGTCCATGATCGACAACACTACACAATGTCAACAAGTGCCAGGGTACCTATCAAATGCGGTGTACTTGACTTTGGTCAAAGGCTTGTTTTCTTGTCTACAAACGGGATATTAAGTAAAAAGAATAAGATTGAAATATAGGAAACAATCATGCTATGGAGCGAACGCCATCACTTTTTCAGTCAAAAAAGGTGCCTGATTTCAAATTTATCAAAGCCAGAGTTGAATGCATTGCTATACATGTACATATTTTATAGTTTAGAGTTATGACCGACATCACATAAAATGCACGATGCCAAGGACATCTCGAGGCTATGACATTACCTTGATTTTTTTTTTCCAAATTCAAACAAACAAAGAGACGGGAAATGATTTTGTAACAAGATTGAAATGGAAGGGAACATTTTGTTTCATGAGGAAAAATTGGACTTTGTGACGGGGAAGCCATTTTAACAAAATTATAACAGAACCTTTCAAATCGGGAAGGCCTTCATACATACACAAGACAGCATATCATAAACAAATCCATTGTATATGTGGTTAGATTCTCATTTTGTTTGAGTATAATGATAAGAACCTATTGACAGAATATCTATGCACAGTTTCGACCAATACATGTTAACACACTGAACTTCACCTGATACATGTCAGAAAAGCGTCCTTTAATTTATAATACTCATCTTTCTGCCATGAATACTTATATTTGTTACTGATTAGCTCTCAAAAACAATATTTTACTAATTAAGAGGGCTTATCAGCCTACTGATCTCATGTCCATATATAGGCCCTTTAACGCTAACCAATTTCAGGTGTCCGATGTAAAAGCAAGCTTGACAGTTGTAACTATCTAAAATTTTGAACCTTCTGACCTTATCTAATTTAAAAAAGTCTTGTTTATAATATTTTAACATATTCTTCCTCTTGTCATGAAACCATTCAAAGGATACCAGAATAATACTGGGTCACCAGACATCCACAGTTCTCATGATTCTACATGCGACGACTTACAGCATATAGATATTTACCTACATTGCTATCCCTATAAATAAGACTGTGAAGCATTGGGCTCACAAAAAAGTTTACCTTCCAATCTGGGCCTTGAACTCATGACTCTGTTCGGTCCACCGGATCTTTTCCCCACCAAGACCTTCGATGAGAGCCGCCGCTGCATTCATCTTCCGTCGACACGTCTCTGCATCATCCATCAGTTTCTGAAGAATTAAATTTTTACTATTGTAGTTTTATGTGTTTTATTTACAATTTTTTGTAAAGAATATTTTAATAAGAGCTTCAAAGGAACTTTAAAAATCTCCCTGATTGGACCATGTTTGATGATTCCTATAGAATAAAACATTTCATTAAAATCCCATTGCCTTCAAATGGTGTTGTCACAGGAATGAACAGACAGACAGATTGGCAGTGGGATTACTGTATGTGGAGGGCATAAAAACATGTGATCATTCATAAGATGTAACAAAAATAGGAATATGTGTAGCTGGGGTGCTCACTGTATGCACAAGTTCTTTCACCCCATTTTGTTATCAAATTTTAAAAGATACCATGTACATGTTTGCCAAAAGTGTTCCTTTAAATAATACTTGTCCGGTGTGCATTTATAGAGAGCATATATGAAATTGTACCTGTTTTTCAGACATGGCCTTATCATAGTCTGCCTGTACAGCAGCTAGTTCCCGCTCCTTCTCATCTAGTTGGGCCTGGGCTGTTGCTAGATCGCCCATAGCAATCTCTAGACGAGCCTCCTGCACTGCAAGGTTCGCCTGAAATAAGGTCAAGGTCACATTTATTTTTTGTTATAAAAATACGGAAGCCAAAAAAAAGGTTGGAAGAGTGTTTTCAAATAAAAAAAAATCAACACAATTTAAGATTGTTTTATTGAAAGCTAATTATTTTTTATGTGTCTTCAATAAACAAATCATAAAACCATAATTTGTTGAAAGCTTTTTATAAAACAAATATTAGATCAATTACCATAAACAATTCCTAGGCTATAACCAGTGATAACCATCAACGAAGTGCTGAGAAGGGATTGAACCTGAGACCCTCAAGTCCAGAGTCTGATATGCTAACCAGTCAACCATTAATCTATACTTTAATTCTCAGGACAGCAAGCTGTCATAGTTTTGTTTACTCTATGTCATAGTCATCCAACACTATCAACAATATTGAAAACAAATCTATATCCTATTTTACTGACAGTGTTTGGGTTATGTTTTTGCACAGTTTTCTACTGCTTATCAACGAGGTGCTCTTCAATATTCTCATTGTTTCTCATGACCTCTGAAAGGATTTAAGTTTTCATCAAAGGAAAGCTAAAAGATTTTTTACCTCTAAATTTTTTAATTGATAAGGCGCTTAAGTCCGATTATGACTGCCCTCGATAATTAACTCACTGTCCAAAGAATAAATTGAACCAAGATTCACATCCACCTTTTGTCCAGGTTCATCATGTGACTAGTAAATTTTTCCTTCAATGAAACACACACAAATATTACTTTAAGTGTTGTTAAGCATCATGTCATTTCCTATAACCCACCTTCAATGGTAAAACCTCCTTATTGATGGAGAAGAAATCAGACATAGCGACTGTCCAGGAAAGGAGTCCGGCCACATTACCACACACACGTTTTGCATTCTCAAAATTATAATCCTCCATTTCAAGGTATGGTTTTATCAGCTCAATAGTCTCATCGTTGATCGAATCCTTCGGGAAAGACACGAGCTGGGCTAGGAAGTTGGTTCCGGCCATCAACTGTTATAAGAAAAAGTCTGGATTTTAGAGACTGATAACATTGCAATGTTACTATTTTATGTATTTTCTGTTTTTGTTATTACTTTCCATAAATTGATGGAACACAGAAATTTCATTTTGATATTATTTTAAAACTAGAAATGTGTCCATAGGACACGGATGCCCCCACTTCGATTTTTTGTCACAGAAAATAAGCCATAATGATTATTCAGGATAATCTGAGGGCCCTAACTCCTAAATGATTAAAGCGATTTCCATGGCTATCGAACTTGATCAAGATATTATGGTCACAAACATGTGTTAAAAGTTTGGTGAGGATTGGACAAACAGTTTTCAAGAATTAGATCGGAAACAATCTTCGGGACGTATTTTTCAAGTCTTTTTTTGCAAATAAAGGGCCGTAACTCCTAAATGACAAAAGCGATTTCCATGGCTATCGAACTTGATCAAGATATTATGGTCACAATCATGTATGTAAAGTTTGGTGAGGATTGGACACATACTTTTCAAGAATTAGATTGGAAACATATATTTTTGAAGTATTTTTGGCAAAAAAGGGCCGTAACTCCTAAATGACTAAAGCGATTTCCATGACTATCGAACTTGATCAAGATATTATGGTCACAAACATGTGTTTAAAGTTTGGTGAGGATTGGACAAACGGTTTTCAAGAATTAGATCGGAAACAATCTTCGGGAATTTTTGGCAAAAAAGGGCCGTAACTCCTAAATGACTAAAGCGATTTCCATGACTATCGAACTTGATCAAGATATTATGGTCACAAACATGTGTTTAAAGTTTGGTGAGGATTGGACAAACGGTTTTCAAGAATTAGATCGGAAACAATCTTCGGGACGTACGTACGTACGTACGGACAAGGGCAACCCTATATGCCGCCACTTTGTGGGGGCATAAATATGTCAATGGCCTTGCATTTTGTAATTTGAAGAACATGTTAAAGGCCCATTGCATATCATATTTTTTTAAAAATGACACCACAATGGTAGACTGTAGTTACTCCTGCCATGAAATCAGACAGTAACTACAGTAGCGCAACAAACAATTGCATGATGGGATATAAATGTTAAACAAACCTTGAGAGATTCGGACCAAGAAGGTTTCACAGATGGCCTCTCTGGATCAGGGGTAACCGTATCCACACGATGCTGGAAAAGCAGCAGCACCGCGTCCATAATCCTCATGATCAGGTGTGGTGGCTTTCCAAGTTTTCTCACAGTCGCAATATCAGCTGGCTTGATCGTGTTCAAAGCAGCCTCTGCAGCCTCCAGGGCGGGTCTAGCTTTCTCAAGCTTGGCTTCAGCAATTTGCTTATCTTTTTCAATGGCATCTACGATAGCTTGAGCTTTGTCTTTTACCTTCTGTACTTGTTCTTTGACCTTAGAGGCTGCCTGAGCCTTAGCTGTCACCTCTTTCAGTACTTCATCAGCTTTCTTAGAAGCAACGGCAAGCTCCTTCTCTTTTACAGCAAGCTCTTTTTCAAGTTCTGCAACTGCTTCTGAGGCCTCAATGAGTTTCTTCAAACCTACATAACAGAGAAATCATTTCTGTAATCATGTATTGCTTGTTAAATAATATGAAATCAATTGTTTGGCATTTCCTTTTGCTCATATTTAGTTGTGGGAAGGTAGGAAGGCTTTATCTTGTGTTTACTTCCTTAAAAGTAAATTGACCTTAATGAAAAATAAGAACAATATAATCTGATGCAAAATGGGATGCAGGTATTTTTGTGAAGGAGTCAGGACATAATAAACAAACTATTCATTCATTGAGGCCCAATCTTAGTATGATAATCTAGCAAAATCAATCCGCCTTACATTAAGTTTTTGTGAAGGAGTCAGGACATAATAAACAAACTATTCATTCATTGAGGCCCAATCTTAGTATGATAATCTAGCAAAATCAATCCGCCTTACATTAAGTTGATCAACTATATGTATTATGTGGTTTTAAACTTTACTCCTATATTTTGGTTGTAACATGTAGTTCATTTACGCATCATATACATCTGACTTATGCTCGTATTTACAATTTATTGTTCAAGTTTGATTCCTCTGCTAAAAGAGACTGCTTACTGTTTCATTCAGTAACTTTTGTTACTCAATAATAATCCTAATATCACTAAGGATGTCGTGGGTTAATGTCCTGTCATTATTTTTCAGACTTGACACCAGTATTTGTTTCTACCCAGGATACAAACTTTCGTAATCCTTTCAGTCACCTGTGTTCATCCGGTTAGCTAGGTCCCCAATTTCATTCCTCTTGTCTGTGTAGATGGTTTTGTAGCCGTTAATGAAGGACAGGTAGGATTTGGGTGTCACATGGGTTGAACGACGGTATCTGAATTCAGTTTAAAGATGTAGTGAGACATTCAATCAGGATCAATAGTAAGATATTATATGAAATTGCATGACACTATTATGCCTTATCCTGTAAGTATATTTTTTATTTTAACTTGAAAAAAGTAGTTAAAATGTACCAGTACATCAAAGCCTTTTTTTAACTATTTTGAGAAGTTATAAGATAGCTTCAATGGTAAATATGATATTTAAATTACTGTTGATTTCCTCTACTAAAATATAATAACTTCAATATTCCCCCTCCACCCACCTCCTAAAGTACTCAGCACAGCTCTCTGCCACTCCATCGTGTACAATGCCCATCGTCTGTATGACCTGTTTCTTGACCTCCGGCGTACAGTCAATGTTGAACTGTGACAGGAAGTGGTCTGCAACAGAGATGAGCGCGTCACGAGGCCAGCGCTGGAACCAGTCCATTGTACATCCGGAGATCAGCCCCGGGAACTTCAACGAACGTGCACGGAACTTCTCACCTACCTGTTAAATGGAAAAAAAAATGACACTCAACAACTCTATTTCATCTATTGTATTGAGTTATAATAACAATATTAGAAACTTAATTTTGGATTAAAATTAATGTGCCTTGATATTTTGTTGTTCAAGTGCAAAAGTTAAATCTATTTTAGTATAAAATGCAGGCTTTTAACCAGAATAAACAAGAGCTGTCATTGGACAGTGAGCTCAAATATATGCCACTTTGTCTAAGAAATGAAAAAATAATGATGTATTATGTGCCTGTCAAAAGCAATAAAATAAACTCAAATATTTTTGACAGAAGAACTTCAGCCTTCGTTGTGGGACTCAGTGTCAACTGTTTATTTCTATTTTTAGGAACACTGACCTTGAACATAGGGGCCCCAAATGCAATCCAAAGAAAAGTCTCCATAAACTTTTCCTATATACCAAGTTTGGTCAAAATATGTCAACACTTACTAAAGTTATTCAGTACCAGTCTTTTTTCTTATTTTAGTAACAGTGGTCTTGAACTTGACCCAAACACAAACCCATTAAAGGTCTCTATAAACTCTTCTTATATACCAAGTTTGGTCACTATATGTCAAATCTAACTAATATTATTCAATACCATAGGTGAGTTTGACGCCACCCTCCTGCCAGCCCCCCCAAAACAACAAAGTACATCATTCTAATACCAGGTTTCACAATATGTTCTCTTAAATACCACATTTTTAGTCTAAGCCATATAAATTGTCAAGTAAGTTTTAAACTATTATGACAAGGAAAGTTCCACTTTATATTCTAAATACTTACAGGTGAGAAGCAGAGCACAACATGGAGGTTGTTCCTCACTCGCGACAGGTAGTACTCGTACAAGTTTTCATTGGATGGTGGTCGCCTTGGAAACTCCTTTTTCATCACTGGGATAAGCTCTCCTAGGATTTCATCCATCTCATCACGTGCAAATAGGTTCGCAACCTGTAATTGGTGACCATCATTTAATACAACCAGTTTTTTCTATGTGTTTAATTTTTTTATGTTCCTTTAGTTTAGGTGTTTTAGACAAAAGTTTTGACATAATTACCTAACCATGCTGACTAAGAATCCAGATACAAAGAATCCTTGGTATCTTTATGTCATTTTCACAGAACATTGTTGAACTGACTTATAGTATTAGTATCCAATCTCGTTTCAATGACAAACAAATCGAGAGATAACACTGATAATGCTTACAAATTCTGCATTCAAACACTCTTACATGCCACAAAGGATGATGGCAGCACATCATTTCAGCTGAAAGCATACTCATCCCACCATGTCTTCTTTTCTAACATTTACCATCCCATGCAAATTCAATCAATATTTCAAAAGCAACCCACCACACCAGAAGACAGGACATTGTTGAGATACTCCAGGAAGCCTTCATCCTTGATCTCCTGGTCGGTGAAGACGAATGTGATCCCCTTCCCTTGCTGGCCAGCGGTTCGGTACAGGAATTTCAGGTCCTCCAGTAGGTTTGACACATTGTATGATCTGAGTGCAAGATAGGGGGATTGAGGCATATGGATACTCACAATATGATACAACAATATATATGTGTTTTAATTTAAAGGCCCAAATATATGATATTATTTTATTAAACAGCAATTTAGGTCCTCCAGTAGGTTTGACACAGCTTCTTGGATCTGAGTGTGAGATATAGTGATGGAAGCATACAGACACACTCGATATGCTGCAGTAATATCTCTGTCATGTGTTCAAATCCAAAGGCCCAATTTAATATATGATCTTAGTTCAGATAATACAACTTTAGGTCCTCCAGTAGTTTAAATACATGTAAGAACATTATAGGCATGTGAGAGATGGGGATTGAGACATATGGACACTCCCAATAGGATACAACTGTTAATGTTACTGTACCTCTACCATATTTTAGATATTAAATGTAATAATGTAAATTATTATTCTACATGGTACAAGACTTCAAACATGGTTGTAAAACAGTATAAATTATATTAAAAATTCTATCATTTGTAGATGCAAATAATTAAGAAAATTATGTTCTACAACCTTTATTACTTATTTACTAAGCTGTTTTTTTTTTCTTATCTTGATTGTACATGTATAATGAAAAGGTGACTGGATATGTTGAATGTGAAATGTGTATTTACAGTAAATAATTCTATTGAACAAGGTTGACATTGTATGAATATTTTGAATGACAACTGAACAATAACCATGTGACAATATTCACTGCACTCACGGCTGCCCAAGGCTTTAACAAGGTAAAGAATTGCCAAAGTAATAGTTTCTTACCAAATTAAAGAACAAAATTACTTTTTATATTAAAAGAGAGGTTTCACTAATTAGAAAAACAGAAAAATAAAATTGTGATCATATAAATTATTTCATTGAATTTATTTTAATGATGAAATTTAGATAAACTCCAATGATCAGTAAAGACAACAGTGGAATATTTTACACCACAGAGAAAGAAAACTCACTTCATCCCATCACTAGAGATAAAATGCATACTATTTTAGTAACACTGACATAAAGGCTTAAAAATACAAATTACTTATTGTAATCTTATCAAATTTAATGTACCGGTAAAACTACATGAAAATATAACTTATGTTGTGCATCAAAGTCAAATACACTAATTATTGCCCGGCATGAGCTGAAATAATTCTGTCAGTGATACTGTGACCTTTTTTTGAAATATAAATCCAATTGAAGTCCCTAAATACTGTGATGCCACACAATAAAAGCTAGCAGATGGAATATAAAGCTAGAGCTATCACGGACATAGGAAGAATACCCCTAGATACCGCCTGAAGATAGGAGTGGTAAAATGTTGGCCATACTGACTGAGCACATTTCTATGAAGTTTCATGAGTGTAGCTACATGCAACACAATTTTTTGGTGACATGATACAACGTCACATGAGGAACACAAGTCCTATATGGCTCTAACATAAGTATTTCTGGGGGTATTGATATTTATCTATGAAAAGAAAAATGAAGCTTGCTATTATATAATAGCTCAAGTTAAAAATCAAATGATAGTGCAATTTATGCAAGGTTATAATATCATACCTAGTAAGTGTTATTTGGAATGTCTTGTATCCTGCAATGAATGATGCAAGCTTGGTGAGCGACTGTTTCCCAGACCCGCCCACACCAACTAGGAGGGCGTGACCACGTGGGGTACGAATGATACGTGATATTTTCACGAGGTGGGTCATGGCGTCCTGGAAAAACACGAGGTCCATGCCAGAGCCTCTGATACTCTCGTTGTACTGCTGTAGGAACATGTGTAGTCTCTCTTCCAGGCCCTCAAAACTTGGGATCTGAAAAAATACCAACTAGAATTTAGACAAATGTCTTAAGCATGAATTATAGTGATTGAACTGATAAATTCCTTGACAATTTTACAACTTGAATGGAAGACTGCAAAGTTAACAGCTTGCACCTGTGATTTTCTTTTTATTATTAGTATAATCTTTATAATTTTACTATCAAAAATGGTAATAAGTAACTTTAATTCAACCATTTATGCAATAGGTAAATATCAGGTAAAAGCAGTTTGAACAATAAAAAAAAACATGTTGCAGCTTCATGCTAAACTGTAGTTCTGATGTTAACACTTGGCTGATAAACAAATATTGAATATCAAAATCATATGCAAAAATATCAAAATAACTTGCAAAGCAACATACCGGCTCATAAATTTTGGGCATGTCAAAATCGGTATCATCAGGCTCTTCCCCCGTAGCCTCTGGTGCATCCCTGCAGGGAATTAGGGATAGCCTCGTTACAAATTGATTCAACAAATGATTATTTTTAATAACTTCAGTTTGGAACAGCCACATTTACATAGCAGTTTAACCAATAGACAGGCTGAATTATGGAAAAGCTCTACTTATAAAATTGCTTTGACAAATAGGGCTGCATTTTTCTAATAATTACATAATATTTTTTTATCAATAACATGACTTTAATAATAGGTAGGATCATTTTACAAAATAATCAACTAAAAGAATAATATCATAATAAACCATGACTGGATCATGAGTCACCCTGACTATCTCTGCATTTATTTGATATTAGATACAAAATAAAATATTTCTAGAATTTCTTTCTTAGCTTGGTGATGAAACTACAAAAAGAACTTAAGCCAAATACTGTTCTACTATCAAACAAAGCCATTCTATATCATTTTTCCTTACATTTAACGTGAGACTATCTTAAAAATAAAATAAAAATAGAATGTTCAATTGATGATAAGTAAGTGAAAGTGTTCAACTTGTTTAAAGATTGAAATTAAATTTGCTAAAAACTTCAGTGCCATGCAAATTGCTCATTAGCCAACAATGTTTTTTACTACAACAAGTTTACAATGTCTTCTTCATCAGGATGGTGATAATTTCCCAGTTTCCTCTGTTGTAATATACAAACCACCTTTTTATTATTATTTCGTTATTAATATAAATATATGAATTAACTGACATTTAATAAATGATTGACAGGTTATTGAGATGTTAGTCTTAATGATAGTTTCAGCAATCCCACACAGTTAATACACACACCAATGTTACAATTTTCACAACAGTTAGTTTTTGTGCACACATTGTTAGATTGATAATGAGTAATATCATTGAAATTAATCAATATTCTTTTACACATAATAATAACAACACATCTTTAAAACATTTCTTCTCTGAAGCCATAATCTGTACCTTTACAAAGTACAAAACCTGAATTTCTTAGACTCTCAGACATATTCTTAAGCATATGTATACTTACTCTCGTCTGAATGCTAGAAAAAAATCTTGTGCGAAAACATTAAAGGCTCACAGCTCAGTGATAAAGCCATATCTTTTCACTAATGTGATGTTGAACATCCAAATTTTACAATAGATTTACTTGATCACACTAACGCCATTTGTACTATACAAGTACAGCCGTTTTTCAAACCTCTTTTTCTTTTTCTTCTTTTTCTTTCCTTTATTCTTTAACATTACAGTTGTGATTCTTTGAACAAAAAAAAAATATTTATAAAAGCAAAGCAATATTTCTTGGCAACTTTGATAATTATGCTATGATATTCAAATAATTCTTAATTTCTTTATTCTAACATCTCTGCTTCTTGCTTCATCACAGGCTTAAATAATGGTCTTAATTTTTTTTAATATTAGCTCTAAATGGTACATTAATTAAGAAATTGACAATAAAAATATCAAAATACAAAAACATATTTAAATGGAAAAAACATCTTATTAAAAAAAAATACTGTTCATGTAAGGGAAAATATACCACATTGTGTATATCCAAAATAGTTGCATGCATAAAATACTCATTAATTACGAAAGAAAAAAATACAACAAACACCTTAAAAGCCTATAATTTACTGTTCAATTTCATTTGCCTCTAATCATGTTATATGAATGCAAGGTTAATGTAAAAATCACACTCAAACAAAATAACAGGGAAAACACCATGAAGCCACTCAGTATACTTCTGAGTCAATTGGCAGCCACCAAGCTTTAACCAAAACGCATTAACCATTACATAACTAGCTATACCACAAAACAAATCATCATCAACTCTTATTAAATATTAGCCAAACATTATGACTTAGTTTATCCCAGCGTGTTGTTTGATATACCTCATGAAATCTCCAAAGAAATAAGTCTGCTTCACGAATGGCCCATAAACTTCTTCATCAAGATCTTCGGCAATTACTCTTGTTATTGTCTTTTCAAACCATGCATAATCTTCCAGATTTATAAACCTATTTTTGAATTAGTAGTAAAATACATGGTGAAAATGATGGTATAAAATTGTGATATTATACTGCAGAACTATGGTGTTACCCTAAGCTACAACACTGATTGGTCAGTCCAACCGTCACTCAGTCCTTCAAAGCCGCCTGATTGGCTGTAGGCATTTTGTGGCTCCTTCTCCAAGGCAGTTCTCAGCATCTGATTGGTTACTACACACTTCAAAAAGTACTTTCTCCAAAAGGATTGGATTAATAATTGTTTTTTCCTTTTTAATGAAAAAAAATCTACTCTCATTTAAGAAATCAAATTATTTTTATCACTTAGGAGAATTTAATATTATACCTCATTTAAACCAATCCTTCATTGGAAGAAGCATATCTGAACTAAAACTGTTGATAGCAACTAAACAAAAAGCACAAAAATCTTTTCTGCTCTTCACAGCTAAATCTCTGTCTTATTTCTCTGGTAATCCATGCTGTTCAACAAAAGAAACTCCACTTGTTAAAACAGCAAGCAACGGCAGTTTAGTATAGGTGCTCAATAACAACTAAGCAACAGAAGACTTCGGAGTCAGTCAGCAATATCAGTGCAAGAACTAAAATAACTGAAACAAAAGAGTTAACAAAACTTGTAAGTATAAATAAAATATGAGAGATACAGGGAAAGGGGAGGTGGTGCTATAGAGGCTAGGAACAACAAGGAGGTGGCATGGTAAGCGCCCAGGCATACTTTACCTCAGAAAATCAACAAAGTAATGGGTCTCTTCCACGTATGAGACATACATTTCGCCCATCTCTTCACCAATTACACGACCCATGGTTTTTGTGAACCATTTTAAATCATCCATTTCTGTAAACCTGATGATTTCAAGTCAAAACAGTATGTTAATCTGCTGTACTTTTTATCAAAGAAACATTACAGTTTGTTTATATTCAATTGCAAACCATTGAAATCAGGCAGTCTAACCTGATAGGTACTTACTGGTATCATATATTTTATTATTGGTATAGTTCATGTTTTACAAATTAAACAAATGTATTCGAAGGAAGCAACAATGTTGTCATGAAGTATATTGTTATGGCCCTATGTATGAATCCACCCAGTTGGCACGTACACATAAAAAGGAAATAGGGTGCACGCATAATAATTGTCTCTGATTGGCCTGCAAACTGCTGTCTGCGAATTCATACTATTCTCATTTTCTGCATCTTTTACGATAGAAATTGTCTTATGATTTGAGAGCACAGCTGTAAACATGTCACAAACAGGTTGTCTAGCATTATAAGCATTTAGGTGTATCTTCTGAAAAAGAACAGGCTAAGAATCTGTAAACAAAGGATGCTAAAACAGTGGTAAACAACACACAATCCAATGTTATAGAACAAAACCAATGTATTACCAACATACATAAATGTACATGTAAATGTATTTTACCAAATGGTTAACATAATGAGTAGGATTAAATCAGAAAACAGAAAATATTATTTTCACAGTATCTAACAAATTTTAGAGACTTTATTTTAATTAATTCTTCACAATGTTTGTTTGTTCAAAATGTCCATAGAATTTATTAAACTTTGTTCATTATATTATACCAAACTATTAAAATCATAATTCATATAAATCTTTTAAATAAGCCCTGCGAAACAGTATGATAATCAGAGGTCCATGCATACCTGTCAGCTATAACGCGGCAACACTCATTTTTCCACAGTTGAAGGGTGACTTTTTCTGAGTCGATGACGCTCGAGAGCGTGTTAAGCATGCCTTGCCAGATACGAGACAAGTCGCGCAGATTGAAGATGTAGTGGAACTTGGCAGGTGTCGGCAACATCTTGATCTGGAAGTGAATCAGCTAGTTTTAAGACTCAAAATTAAACTAATTCTATTAAACTGTTTATTTAAGCTTGATTGTGAAAACAGATGTGAGCTAATATGAATGACTATTTATTTGTCAGTCTCCTGGGTAGAAACTAGAACAAGTTGTCATTACGTGAGTCCAAAACTATGTGCTCCTGGACTCTCACCCATGGCCTCTTGGGCAAGACGCCGACACCTTGTACATATATCCCACCAGACCACTATGAACTTCCGTGTCTGTTTGTGACATTCGTTTTTGATTACTATCCGCATTCACTTTCTGATGATTTCCTCATTTACATTAGATAAACTCATATCAAATGTTAATATTTTTGTAACATTGAAATGAAAAATGAAGTCATAGCCCCCTTCATATCATTTTATATGAATGTCATTTTTTCTTTATACTTGTGATGTTTAAAGGTATTTATTAGCTAATGCACAGTAGGGTATGAATATCAATATTATGGTTAATATCGGAATCTTCTATGCTCATAGCTTATGAAAGTAATGATAATGAAATAAGGAAACTTATTTTGAAAATGTTAACAATTTGCAAACAATTGGCATTTTCCCCCCAATCAGCCTTGAAGTAGATCCATTTATCTGGAAAGCCATTTAAAATGTTGATCAAAAATTAAAAAAAATGAATCAATTCTGGTTTTTACCTTGGTGAGTTGCCAAAGTCTACGCGTGATGGGTACCAACTTCCCAATGAGGTCTTTCACAACATCCTTAAAGCCCCGCTCTTCGCAGAAATGTCCCGTGCCGATCACGCGGAAGATCTTGTCAATAGAGGTGTTTGAGGGAAGGGCGCAGTTGTAGACAACAAAGTGCCGCTTCAGACGCTGGGGAATGTCATTACGACCACCCCCTGGGTGAATCATGGCTGCTAGGAACTGGAGACATTACACATTCATAAGTTGCTGTAATAATGATTCTACATCTAAATGACATATAATACCAAAACTTTCTTTTCAATGATAACATTTTAATATAAATAACCTAAAAGTATGGTAAGTTCCCTAAATTAGGGGCTTTATTTGCCATATTCAATAGTTGTGTTCTATAAAGAGAAATGTTTTAACAAACTATTCTTAAAATGAAAAATACATTTCAAGAGTCTCTAAATGGGATTTATTTGTCAACATGGTAACATAAAAATCATTTAATTAAATATTTCAGAGAAAAAGTTTAACTATCTCAAAATTGATCACTTTACATTCTACCACAGAACATATTTCATTTTACCTGCATGTCAGTGATATTGGTAAAGTCCCCGGGCTTCTCCAGGTTGTAGAATCCGGAATACTCAATAAGCTGACGAACGATCTCATTGGCGATCTGATCTCCCCACTCGTTGATGATGGGCATGTTGATGTCATCAATGAACACTGTCATTCTCTTGCCGGCGGGAGGACCATATGTGGTTCCCACTCGCTTGTCAACGTAACTCTCAATGGTTCGCTGTAAATAAAAGGTTTGTTTTATCAAGTTTTGTATAATTCAACATTAGTTTTTGCACCTTTCCTATAAACAAAAATGTTTATTTCCTGATGCCTGATTTACCTTATTTATTTCGCTGAATCCCAAAATGTGTATTGCCTTCAGACAGTTTTTTCCTGTTAGTTTAGTGAACATGTTTTTCTTGCTTCATACTTACCCTATAATTGGGGGCAGTGAGCAGAAACAACACATTGTAATCTTGGCCATATCATGAAGATTTGGATATGCAAACATCTTTGTTTAACAATACATTCTTTTCTTTTCAAATGACTTCAGTTGAATATCAAGCCTTTTCATTAACACATATACCTTAGCTTAAACATAATTTATTCAAAAATTGATGTATAATATTCATAATGACATTTATAATACAAACATAATTGAAACGGATTGAAACATAAGCAAAAACTTAATAATATTTCTCTCATGATGTTGTTTAGAATTATACAATAAGAGTACTGTTTTATTTTACAAACAACTATACATTATTATGTGCAAGATAACTTTTACTTCTGACAATTATTTAAAAAGGAATGCACTCTAAGCGTACAATAAGGCTGTTTGAATAATATCTGATGGCTTCAGAAATGGAAGAAATAAAGCAATCAGCTAGTTGAAGATTAAATGCCTACCTGGAACATGTACGGAGTTGTTGTGGAGGAGAAATTGAGAGACTTCTCCAGATGGTATTCTGGATTGTATTTGCCCATGTACCCGTTGATCATGACGGTCTTTGCTGTACCCTGCTCACCGATCAGCAGAACTCCAAGGCTCTGCTTGGCAATCAGGTCAATAAGGTACTCTGTACGCACGTTGTCCACCATAGGTACAAGGATTGAAGAGTACTCTGGGGTGTGGTCAGACGGGTAAACGTAGTCAGTCACCCGGGTATCCCAGTGAGCCCAGTTACCTTGTAGGGGATAAATGAACTCTCATGAATGGAACGTAAACTGGGTTCTAATCAGTTGTAAACAGTAAGAACTGTCAAAGAAATAAAACGTTTAATTTAGCCACTTTTGTTATGAATCCCATACAATAAGCATCATCAACCAATATAATTGTAAGAATGTAATGTTATATTGAACAATTATGAGGAAAAAAATATCCAATGGTACATATTATACCACCATTATATTCTATTGTATTTAAACTTCAATATTTAATCTATAAAATTACTATATGACATTTCCTTTTTACTGAATCTCCAAATGTTTTATTAACTTGAATCATTATTATATTATATAAATGTAATAACATTGTTCTGGCATACATTTTCAATATTATATAACTTTTTTAATACTGATAATTATGTAAGATGCCCTTACATGTATAATCTTTTGTGTGCTTATGCTGTTGCAATGATTATCGCCATTGTACTATAGGTTGTCGTTTTTTGTTTATTCCTAAGTTGCAGTTTATTCACCTATCACCATACCTTTTTCATCAACCAGGTACTCAAACATAGTGGCTTCACTTCCATCGGGAATGGCCGGTAGGTCGAGTTTGAAGTCCTCAGAGTTCCGCATGTACTCCTCCATCTTGGCTCTGTCATCGAGCTCCAAGTATGCACCAATGCTCCACATCACGGTGAAGATGTAGAGTCTTTCATAATGCTCCCGCGTCAGTTGTTGCGCATCTTTTTCTTCACGCTTTGGAATCAGACCCGCCAGAAGCTTGCAAGCCTAAAAAGGTGGCGAAAAATCTCTGACTCCACAGTTCTGACGTTGTCTAATATTTGTTGTTGACATGACAGCAATAACATAAAAGCACACATTTTTGGGGCATATTCATGTATATTTAAAAAAAAAAAGGTAGATGAAACTGATGTTTTAAAATTATGTCATCTCAAGGAATCACTGCTTTGAAGCATTAGAAAAAAAATTAAGGCATGGTGTACGGTAATTGAAATTGCTCCATCAAAACTTTTTAAAACCCTTTAATTATTCATATGTTACCTGTGAAATGACAAATGCTTCAAGCATGTCGATCTTCCAGGTGTAGCATTGTATGGCCTGACGATAGATAAACGGGAATGACGTCTCAAACAGGTCAAATATCACACTCTGCTCATTAGTCGGGCGTGTATTCAACCAACCCTAGAAACAAAAACTTTTGTTAAGAAACAGTCTTTTATTTAAAATCAAAAGTTTATAATTACTTAAACAAATCTTTGTCGCAAAGAGTTGATTTTTAATTTTTAAGTCAATGGTTTACTTAAAAAAATGTGTTTCTATTATTATGATAAAAAATTCTCAACAATGAAACAAACAAACAAGAGTTTATGCCATTAACTAATGGTCTTAATTGTTTATATTTATTTGGTAAGATATAAAAAAAAATCTTCAGCCTGTTTTGTTACTCACTCTAAGAATGGGCGACCAGTCGAGGCCAGAACTGCTCATGTACACCATGCCATTACGGGACACAGTGGCAGGCGAGGCATTGTCAATGTTGTGGGGCTCGAAGATAATCTTGCAGTTTGGCGCCATTGGGATACGGTCTCCGTTGGCAAGAGTTAGGGTCTTGTTATCGTCAAGCACGGAGTTGAGGTTCTCGATCCAGATGGCATCAACAGGTCCATCAAGCACCAGCCAGATATGCTCTCCTGTGGTTTTATGATAGGAACAATTTATAAAACTCTCAGGTCTATGTAAAGAGCATACTTAAAAACTCCCTGTTATAATTTGACAAAACTATTTTTTAGATGTTGTTTTTTGTCAGATGCTTTCCAAAAAAACGTCTTCCAGATTATTTGATCATGATGCTAAAACAGAAACTAATTGAAATAATTTGATATAATGACCTTTTCAGGGATTGAAAAATAATAATTAAGTAACTATACCCATAAATCTATGAATCTCATTAACCTAGTGTGGCCCTAACCAAAGTTGTGATAAATCAATGAATATAAGTCATAGGAAAGAATATACTACCCATCCCGTTGCTATTTTGAACCATTTTTATTGTTCAAGAGTGTGTATAATAGTAACAGCATTTGACAAAGAAAGCTACACAATCATAATTATATATTCAACAGTTCCAAACCCTCATAATTCTCATATATTGCATAAGTGGACTCACACGTTAAATATAATAACCAAAATGCTGTAGAGCAAACACAAAGCTGTTTGTTTTTTCAGTCAGGCAAGAGCCATTACTCAACAAATATCAAAGCAGGAGTTATAGGCTTTACATGTGCACAAGTTTTATTGATGTCTCTGGCAACATAAGTACTAAGTTTTATTTCAAACAAAATTAATCTGGCAAATGAAATTGCTGGAACAGTACAAATTAGCTTGGACTCCTTTAAAAATCTCTTTTGTTGCCAATGCTGCAAAATACAACTTCTGATTACTTAATTACAAGCAAAGCTTCTACAAAATAATAGTTTCATCATTGATATACACATTTTGTTTGATGTAGTTTCATCATTGATATACACATTTGGTTACATGTAGTTTCAGCATTGATATACACATTTTGTTTGATGTAGTTTCATTATTGATATACACATTTTGTTTGATGTAGTTTCATTATTGATATACACATTTTGTTTGATGTAGTTTCATCGTTGGTTTAAACATTTAGTTTGATGTAGTTTCATCGTTGGTTTAAACATTTTGTTTGATGTAGTTTCATCGTTGGTTTAAACATTTAGTTTGATGTAGTTTCATCATTGACATGCACATTTTGTTTGATGTAGTTTCATCATTGACATGCACATTTTGTTTGATGTAGTTTCATTATTGATATACACATTTTGTTTGATGTAGTTTCATTATTGATATACACATTTTGTTTGATGTAGTTTCATCGTTGGTTTAAACATTTAGTTTGATGTAGTTTCATCATTGACATGCACATTTTGTTTGATGTAGTTTCATCATTGACATGCACATTTTGTTTGATGTAGTTTCATTAT
Organism: Mya arenaria; assembly: GCF_026914265.1. NCBI lineage: Eukaryota > Metazoa > Mollusca > Bivalvia > Myida > Myidae > Mya > Mya arenaria. Next base: position 34,350,317 of record NC_069129.1, on the reverse strand, counting down.
TGATATACACATTTTGTTTGATGTAGTTTCATCTTTGGTTTAAACATTTGGTTTGATGTAGTTTCATCATTGACATGCACATTTTGTTTGATGTAGTTTCATCATTGACATGCACATTTTGTTTGATGTAGTTTCATTATTGATATACACATTTTGTTTGATGTAGTTTCATCATTGACATACACATTTTGTTTGATGTAGTTTCATCATTGACATGCACATTTTGTTTGATGTAGTTTCATTATTGATATACACATTTTGTTTGATGTAGTTTCATCATTGACATGCACATTTTGTTTGATGTAGTTTCATTATTGATATACACATTTTGTTTGATGTAGTTTCATTATTGATATACACATTTTGTTTGATGTAGTTTCATCATTGACATGCACATTTTGTTTGATGTAGTTTCATTATTGATATACACATTTTGTTTGATGTAGTTTCATTATTGATATACACATTTAGTTTGATGTAGTTTCATCGTTGGTTTAAACATTTGGTTTGATGTAGTTTCATTATTGATATACACATTTTGTTTGATGTAGTTTCATTATTGATATACACATTTGGTTACATGTAGTTTCAGCATTGACATGCACATTTTGTTTGATGTAGTTTCATTATTGATATACACATTTTGTTTGATGTAGTTTCATTCTTGATATACACATTTTGTTTGATGTAGTTTCATTATTGATATACACATTTTGTTTGATGTAGTTTCATTATTGATATACACATTTTGTTTGATGTAGTTTCATTATTGATATACACATTTGGTTACATGTAGTTTCAGCATTGACATGCACATTTTGTTTGATGTAGTTTCATTATTGATATACACATTTTGTTTGATGTAGTTTCATTATTGATATACACATTTTGTTTGATGTAGTTTCATTATTGATATACACATTTTGTTTGATGTAGTTTCATTATTGATATACACATTTAGTTTGATGTTACAGTTTCATCGTTGGTTTAAACATTTGGTTTGATGTAGTTTCATCATTGACATGCACATTTTGTTTGATGTAGTTTCATTATTGATATACACATTTTGTTTGATGTAGTTTCATTGTTGGTTTAAACATTTGGTTTGATGTAGTTTCATTATTGATATACACATTTAGTTTGATGTAGTTTCATCGTTGGTTTAAACATTTGGTTTGATGTAGTTTCATCATTGACATGCACATTTTGTTTGATGTAGTTTCATTATTGATATACACATTTTGTTTGATGTAGTTTCATCATTGACATGCACATTTTGTTTGATGTAGTTTCATTATTGATATACACATTTTGTTTGATGTAGTTTCATTATTGATATACACATTTTGTTTGATGTAGTTTCATCATTGACATGCACATTTTGTTTGATGTAGTTTCATTATTGATATACACATTTGGTTACATGTAGTTTCAGCATTGACATGCACATTTTGTTTGATGTAGTTTCATTATTGATATACACATTTTGTTTGATGTAGTTTCATTATTGATATACACATTTTGTTTGATGTAGTTTCATTATTGATATACACATTTTGTTTGATGTAGTTTCATTATTGATATACACATTTTGTTTGATGTTACAGTTTCATCGTTGGTTTAAACATTTGGTTTGATGTAATTTCATCATTGACATGCACATTTTGTTTGATGTAGTTTCATTATTGATATACACATTTTGTTTGATGTAGTTTCATTGTTGGTTTAAACATTTGGTTTGATGTAGTTTCATTATTGATATACACATTTAGTTTGATGTAGTTTCATCGTTGGTTTAAACATTTGGTTTGATGTAGTTTCATCATTGACATGCACATTTTGTTTGATGTAGTTTCATTATTGATATACACATTTAGTTTGATGTAGTTTCATCGTTGGTTTAAACATTTGGTTTGATGTAGTTTCATCATTGACATGCACATTTTGTTTGATGTAGTTTCATCGTTGGTTTAAACATTTGGTTTGATGTAGTTTCATCATTGACATGCACATTTTGTTTGATGTAGTTTCATTATTGATATACACATTTTGTTTGATGTAGTTTCATTATTGATATACACATTTTGTTTGATGTAGTTTCATTATTGATATACACATTTTGTTTGATGCAGTTTCATTATTGATATACACATTTTGTTTGATGTAGTTTCATTATTGATATACACATTTTGTTTGATGTAGTTTCATTATTGATATACACATTTTGTTTGATGTAGTTTCATTATTGATATACACATTTTGTTTGATGTAGTTTCATTATTGATATACACATTTTGTTTGATGTAGTTTCATTATTGATATACACATTTTGTTTGATGTAGTTTCATTATTGATATACACATTTAGTTTGATGTTACAGTTTCATCGTTGGTTTAAACATTTGGTTTGATGTAGTTTCATCATTGACATGCACATTTTGTTTGATGTAGTTTCATTATTGATATACACATTTTGTTTGATGTAGTTTCATCGTTGGTTTAAACATTTAGTTTGATGTAGTTTCATCGTTGGTTTAAATGTTTGGTTTGATGTAGTTTCATCATTGACATGCACATTTTGTTTGATGTAGTTTCATTATTGATATACACATTTTGTTTGATGTAGTTTCATCGTTGGTTTAAACATTTGGTTTGATGTAGTTTCATTATTGATATACACATTTAGTTTGATGTAGTTTCATCGTTGGTTTAAACATTTGGTTTGATGTAGTTTCATCATTGACATGCACATTTTGTTTGATGTAGTTTCATTATTGATATACACATTTTGTTTGATGTAGTTTCATTATTGATATACACATTCAGTTTGATGGTAGTTTCATCGTTGGTTTAAACATTTGGTTTGATGTAGTTTCATCATTGACATGCACATTTTGTTTGATGTAGTTTCATCATTAATATACATTTTGTTTGATGTAGTTTCACCATTGATATACACATTTTGTTTGATGTAGTTTCATCATTGATATACACATTTTGTTTGATGCAGTTTCATCATTGATATACACATTTTGTTTGATGTAGTTTCATCATTGATATACACATTTTGTTTGATGCAGTTTCATCATTGATATACACATTTTGTTTGATGCAGTTTCATTATTGATATACACATTTTGTTTGATGCAGTTTCATCATTGATATACACATTTTGTTTGATGCAGTTTCATCATTGATATACACATTTTGTTTGATGCAGTTTCATCATTGATATACACATTTTGTTTGATGCAGTTTCATCATTGATATACACATTTTGTTTGATGTAGTTTCATCATTGATATACACATTTTGTTTGATGCAGTTTCATCATTGATATACACATTTTGTTTGATGCAGTTTCATCATTGATATACACATTTTGTTTGATGCAGTTTCATCATTGATATACACATTTTGTTTGATGCAGTTTCATTATTGATATACACATTTTGTTTGATGCAGTTTCATCATTGATATACACATTTTGTTTGATGCAGTTTCATCATTGATATACACATTTTGTTTGATGTAGTTTCATCATTGATATACACATTTTGTTTGATGCAGTTTCATTATTGATATACACATTTTGTTTGATGCAGTTTCATCATTGATATACACATTTTGTTTGATGTAGTTTCATTATTGATATACACATTTTGTTACATGTAGTTTCACAAGGGTCTAAGAATTGTAATTCAAAATAAGATGTCATGTTGTAAAAAGTAGTAGTCTCAATTTAATGTATTGTTTATAATGAAATGAAATAAAACATCATACTTCATTAAGCAGTGATTTGCCAAGGCCATGCCGTCAGCACAGTATAAGTTCAAATGGAGCATCAAAATTCTTCTACATGGGCCAATCGGGGCAGACAGTATGGTTTAATTTTGTGTATTTTGCAAATTCCATTTAAAAATAAGTACTATCAATTTCAATAATCAATAGGATTTCGCTGCAACAGGTGGCAGCGATCAACAAATAGATGAAACGTTAATGTATACATGTGATTTATATCATTTTGTCCCTTGCATATCATTTCTGAGAGTGGCCCCTAGTTTTAAGCCTGATAAGCTTTCTGGCCACATACTTTCAAATCCTTGGCAGAACACTGCTACAAGTATGTTAGACAAAGAGATAAAAAAATGAGAAAACGAACTCGCTAGATACTTGATAAAGTATTAAAAATTAATAAACTTGATCATTTTATTTCATACAACATTGAATTCTGGTGTGTGCTGGTCACATGATTTGATGTAAGTCAGCTACATGCAAAACAAGAAAACTTGGCTACATAAAACAGTGTCAACCAGAAGGTCCAGTGCAATATACCTTTCTTTGCCCTCTGCGTTCGTCTCCACAGTGTTGAGAAGATACCGTCTGTCCAGTCATTGGTAGCCACGTCTAGACGACCGAACATCTGGGGCGCGGTGATGGCCTTCGGATTCATCCTCATCTCCTTGTGAGGTTCTCCGCAGTCTGTCATTGACTTCATGAGCGTGTGGATGCAGCATGTCTTCCCCGCACCGCTGGGCCCAAGGACCATCATGCCGTGACGGACACGCTGGGTCTCAAACAACTGAAACAATGGGATAGGTTTTATGTTTGAATAAATTCAAAAAATCATTTGGTTGATTTAGAGATTATTTTTTTTAATTTACTATATTATACCGTACTTGTTTCTTTTTTTATAATACTTTCCTTTATTTGCATGATAACCAAAATCAATATCAAAACATTTTAACATTCTTTTACTTAAACTATCACAATATATATTTTTTTTCATTATGCTTTCTTAAGCATCACTTCACAAATCCTAATCCATCAAAAAAGTATTTTATATTGTCTTAAATATAATATGTTCAAAAAAAGTTGTATATAATATCATAAACTATCAGAATTGAATAATCTGAGACAGTCAAAAAGTCACTTTATAGTAAAAAATAATTTGTTCATTTATTGCAATCTGCTGTAAAATATTTTTATAAGGGTAGGAGATGCTGGCACAATGTAGATGTCAATCATGAACTAAACAGTTTGAAAATCTACCTGGATAAGCTTCAGGAACCAAGATGGATGGTCAATAAGCTTGGCATTTAGGATCTGGTTTCTGATTGCCACCTCAAGTTCTGCATAACCCTGCTTGTCAAGGGTGATTCCCGGGAACAAGTCATTGATCAACGAGAGGAAAAGGGGCTCGTCTTGGTCCACAAGTTTTGAGAGGTTCATGTCACGCAGGACGCGCATCACAGCTGTTGACTCAGAGTCATCTGGGTTTGCACGTTTTACCGCGCCGAGGGTACGCAGACATGACAACATGTTGCGGAGTCCAAAATCATAGTGCACCTAGAGTTACAAGAAAATAAATAAATAAATCACAGCTTATAAAGCCAGATATATTTTTTATAATTAATTAAGTACTTAAATTATCCAGATCCATAAAAAAATGATGTATTTTGTCATTATTTTAACATTACTGTATGAACAATTGTAACTAACTATGGTTGGTGGACACAAGACCAGTTTGCCAATGACCTGAAGGCAGCCACACAACAGTCAATGGTCCAACAAAATCAAATACAAAAAAAGAGTTGAAGTATTCACCTGTTTGGTGAGCTGTTCCTCACACAGCTTGTACAGCGTGAAGAACTTCCTGGCCAGAATCACGTTCTCCATAAAACCAATACTGGCGAGCTTCACGCGAATGATGATCTGTCGATCTGGTACCATCATTGCAACTGTACGGAAATTGATCTTCAGGTTCTCTGGAAGTTCCTGTCTACCAGCATATCCTGGGTTCTGAAATGAACATTTATCTTTCTTAATAACAGTTAGTTTTTTACACTAATGGCAGAATAATTAACAGTTTAAATAAAATGAGAAACTATTATTATAATTTCATAAGTCTTGCATTGAATGATTATATGTCTACAAAGAAAAAATGGGAAAAAATGTAAAGATAATGTCATGCTAACATGATCACTAAGAATTCATTGAATGAAATATGTACAGAGCCCATGCTTTTTTCTATTTGCATGTTTTATACAGATATATTATACCTTACATAAATGTGTCCTTTATATGTACAAAGAAAGTAGATCGGTCCATATATCAGTGTATATTAATGAAAAACCCAGTTTTATGACCTCAGCTGTCCATATTATATTTTTGGCCGGTCCGGACCTCACCGAAAAATAATATGGACCGCTGACGTCATATAATATGGACCGCTGATGTCATACAACTGGTAAGTCCGGCTTGGTTTTTTTTTACAACAGCAAAATTGTGGCAAGTAAACATTATAAGCTATATTCAATAAAACACATCTAAAGTGCTTTAAAATTATTGAATGGTAATATAAAATGTTCAGTATAATATAAGAAATATTACACACCACTTCGGGCCATATGGCAGTATAATGACCGGCCAGTCTGGTGTGTAATATTTCTTAAATATATATCAACTACACCATAAGCAACTGACTGCAACCATGCAGTATACATTTTTACTCAATGACATAGATGAAGCTGCAATGAAACTCATTTTGTACTACTTCAGGTCAAATTCTGTTTTCATAAAATCCTACAGTAAGAAAAGTTTCCCCTCTACTGATTCTTGTTAATGTTATTAATTAACTAAACAAGTTCATCACTAGTCTGGCTGTTATTCAGTCAAAAGAGGGCTATAACCTGACACTTTCTAAGCCAGAGTTATTCTATACAAATGTGTATATTATCTTACAACATGTGTATCGCGCTTCATTTGAATATCTGGAAGAATTTTAGAGTTATGGCCAAGGTTAAAGTTTTTGCATGACAACAACAACCACGACAACAACGACACCAATTCTATGACAATGGCTCGACTATTCTTGTGTGAAAAACAGAAAAGCTAATAGGTACATCACTTTAAAGTGTGGAAATAAATCAACTGCACAAATACAAAAACAATGCTCATTAAATATCGTTGCATTTTGGTGTAAGAACAATATTTATACCACTGATTGATCATGGGAAGCAATAATTTTTCAAGTGGAACAGCAACTAGTGAAAATATCAATTTTCTTTGATCCAGAGTGAAATAAATAAGATCTTACACCGAAAATCAACAAAATATCTTTTTCTTTTGGCTAAAATTATAGGAAAATACCAAATCATATCTGCATTATGAAAATAGAGAGAAACATAAAATCATGATGTCTTTTTGGTGACATCATTTCAAACAATTATAACCTGGCAGTGTGAGGGCTATGATTATTTTAAGCAACATTGGAACAAAAATCTATAAAAGCAGTGAAAATAACAGCAGCAAAAATAACATGATACTTCACTGAAAAGCATAAATACGGAGTTGGTAAAAATATCATTAAATGAGGAAAGCTTGGAAACACTCATACACATTGATCGATATAAAGCTAAACACTTGATGGCTTAAACAACTAGTTTTTTTGACTCATGACAACTTAAAGACAGTCAACATTTTCCATTTTTAGAGTCACTAGTTTATACCGACTGATAATCCGACTGTTTGATAGGTCCTTTAAAGCCTAATAAAACATTCTGCAAACATATTGGTAAGTAAGTGAGTTAATTGCTCAGAACTTTCTTCAAATTAACAATGTTGTTTACTTTAACAAAGTTCTGAATTTAAAATGAAACAATTTAAATAAAATAAACTGCAACTCGTCTGTTAAAATTTACAGGTTTAAGCAATAAAACATATGCTAAAAAGTTTTATGGTAAATGTCAACACAAAGTGTTCTTTTTATATTTTGAACTGAAGTTAGAAATCAAAGATAACTAATAAAATTGGGAGAACAATCCAACTAGTATATTAATCAGTGTATATTTATTTTGATATATATAATTGTGCAATAACTTATGACATGACGCCATAAATAAAAAGTGTTCAAAATGTGTGCTCTATTATAGTGCCATTTTGTTTAATTAGCACTGTAAATAATCAAAATACTGCTTATGATATAAAAACAATACCATTCATGGTTATTCATTACAAAATTAATTTAACTTGCCAAGGTCGGTTTTTATCAATATTAGAAAGACAATTTAATCATATCTGTATTGAATGACCACTTGCTTAATTTCTTCCATATATATTTACATAAAACCTCTTACAGTAACATAAACACATTTCTTTGTAAGAACTTCTTTTGTGCGTTTTTTACCCATTCAAAATGAACCAGCAGTTTAAAAGTTTGAATATTCTGCAAAACATTGAAAATGATTGAAAGTGCAAAAAAATATGATTTAAATGACTGGCTATGATCTGCTAAATTTATTTCATAAAGAAATAGCCAAGTACTTAAAATACCTTAAAGCAACATCAAACATGATTGTGTACCCGGGCCTGGTTTTGTTTTATTATTTTGGTTCAGTTGGTTACAAGGTATCAAAATAGGTTATGGATCAGTTGGTTACAAGGTATCAATATGGGTTATGGTTCAGTTGGTTACAAGGTATCAAAATGGGTTATGGTTCAGTTGGTTACAAGGTATCAATATGGGTTATGGTTCAGTTGGTTACAAGGTATCAATATGGGTTATGGTTCAGTTGGTTACAAGGTATCAATATGGGTTACGGTTCAGTTGGTTACAAGGTATCAAAATGGGTTATGGTTCAGTTGGTTACAAGGTATCAATATGGGTTATGGTTCAGTTGGTTACAAGGTATCAATATGGGTTATGGTTCAGTTGGTTACAAGGTATCAAATGAAGAATACAATCAATAAATAGTTTACTTGGCGTATCATGACCACATTATAAAAATCTCCGCAACTATGGTCATGTTTTTTTTCATTTTTCATAACAGAATTAAAAAACAAACTCACTGACCTACACACGGCTTGAAGTGTGGGTTGGAAACCGCAAAACAAACTATTTATCAATTGTGGCTTAAGGATTGGATCAATGCATAACTCCCAAAATTCTCACCATGGTCAGGAAAATTCCAAACTCCATGTTCATTGTGACGGTGTCTCCATCAGTAAAGACAAAGCTCTTTTTGCGTTCCTTCTTCGACTGTAACACGATCGCGATCTGCTGGGCAGCCACAGACAACACCGGCAGCTCAATACGGTTGAACTCATCAAAACAACCCCATGAGCCAGACTGGGCAAGACCTGTACAATGGGAAAAACAATCAGGTAACTGAACTCTTATCATCAAATGTAGATTACACCCTTATTTCATTAAGATCATAGCCTCAAATTGGCAAATGTTTTAATTATTTTATAAAAAAAATTAATTTTTATTCCGAACCTGATTTAGTTCCAGTAAAGAAAAGCAATGGATTTGACCTATTACGCATTCAGATGATCAATGTAACTTGTCGATATGCAATCATTAGTCTAAAGAACTCACCCTTGTAGATTCTTCCGAGACCTCTGAAGTCCATCTGATCAGAGCAGTTGAAGACGACAACATACTTGCCGAGACATCGACCCATGTCCTTGGTCGTCTCTGTCTTGCCGGTACCCGCGGGCCCGGCTGGGGCTCCACCCATAGACATACCCAGGGCTTGGGCAAGAGTGATGTAACATCTAAAAGGAATGATCATATAAGACTTATTTACTACTAGTCAAAGTGTAAGGTGAGGTTTGATTGAACATTTGCATAAGGTAGGTGATGTACTTAACATAAACAAATTAACTTGTAAAAATGTTCTTGTCAAGTGACTTAGGTCCCTCTGCCTCTAAACAAGATCATTGAAATGAAATACTCAATTAGACATGTATAGGTATTCATCAAGGTTCACAAGTTTCATTTGAGTTCAGCCATAAAACAATTTTTAAAAAATGGGGAAAAGCAAAAAATGTATCGAAAATAGGCATGATTATCACAATGAAAATTGGAAGTGAATACAGCATCATTTAAAGTGCTGATAAATTAAGCAGCACATAAAATGTAAATGTTTCCATTTTTGTGTAAAGTCTTGTAGAATCTCAAACCTGTCAGTGAGTGGAGTGATGACAAGGCGTTCTGTACATCCGAGGAACTCGTTCTGGTAGATGAAGTCTACGTCCGTGATGGAGATCTGGCAACGATCTTGGTCCTCGATGAAGTAGAACCGAGACTGCTTCAACCACTCAAAGTCCGTGGGAGATTTAACGTGCATCTTGCACTAAAATGAATTACATAAATAATAAGTACATACTTCATTTTCAGATATGATTTCGAACTAGTCATGTGTTTTCAATACTAACTTGATTTTTTTTAAATAATTTCTATCATTCATTTTTTTTTATATAGTAAAAGTACTTACTTTATTTCCTTAAATAATTTCGAATTATTCACGCATTTTAATAAAAAAAAAAAATTGAAATTACATGTTATTAAAGGGTTTATGCAAGAAAAAAATAAGTCCTTCAGAGTCAATAAAACAATTATCATTTCACCTTTTATAAAAACAATTGCGCTCCTACTTTCACCATTTTCAGTCAGTTTGATTTATAAGACAGCATGCTTTGTTGTGTCAATCAAATATAAATTGAACTTATGTATGTCTAAAACAGAGTTACTACTTAAAACCACAAAATACAAATTTTTATAATATAACTTCATATAGTGCTGAAAGGTGTTAACAGGTAATCCATACTGACCAGGTCATCAAAGATATCACGCTGGTGCACATGGATGGTGATGAGCGTCTCAAATTTGGTCCTCTCTATCTTATTCAGGTCGTGTGTCGTCTGCTCAATGAGTATATTCAGTAGCTCAAGGAAGCCCTGGTTCGTCTGACTCATGACCTTACGGTCATATTTCGTGGTGGTCAACGCATCGGTTGCGTCGCGCGTCCAGATAAACTGAATTCCCAGGATACCAACCTGTACAACAAAATATTGCAAACTTTTAAAATGTCAAGGTCAGTTTAGACTTGTGAAAACTAAGTATCAAGGTGATTTTAAAGGAATTTTCTTATTCCACCGTTGACAGTTACGTTTTCCAGTTAACATTATATGCTATCCATGGCATCTAATATTTATATAATAGTTCATATTAATTTCTTTTGCTTACGTCAAGAAAGTTTGAACTTGAACCACAAATATGTAGATAACCATTAAATTCTAAATATGCCCGACTGACCTGAGCAGGAAACATTCCAAGAAACTCCAACAGCTGGAAGCTTTGGTCCTGTATCGCCATGGCAGCCGTACGGATAACACCATGCAGAGATTTCTGGGCCATCATCATGAGCGACATGAGCCAGACCTCAACATTACCCTCAGCCTTTACCTGCTTCTCAAACTGAAAGCGCGGGAAACAATTAATAAATTTGGCAGGTAATGTTTATACTGAGAAGGTGTTTGATGTAAAAGAAGAATTATTTCATGCAGAGATTTCTTATCCACCTGTTGGCAACATGAAAAGCCAAAACCCAACATTACTGTCAAATTGAAGAGAAAAGTAAAGATTAGTTTTTTTACTCATCAACCAGTATGGATACAAGCATTGGTTAATGGCCCATGGCTCAAGAACAGCTAAATGAATCCTGGCTTAACTGTACCATTGAACTTAGGATCAAAACAAAACAAACAAAAAACATCTAACCTCCACAGTTTCTCCCTCTGAGGAGTGAACGGCCAGGATGACGTCGTAGAACTTCTCGTGGAACTTGACACTTTTGATGTTGTCAAACACGGAGAGCAAGTGGGCCTGGATTGTGTGAGGGTCACTTGCTTGACCTAGGATCTCAAGAAGGGCGGGGTCGGACACAAAGAAAAATCTTGGGAACAGGAGGCGCTTCTTTTCAAGGTAGCTGAGAAATAAAACTTTGTGTTATTTGAATTTAAAATGGCATACATACATGAATGTATTATGAGAGGAAAATACAACACTGTACTACTGACTGCAAGATTCTACTTAAATATTGGAACCAGAAAACTCCACTTTATAGTCTACAAGTACCATGACTTAGTCTATTTCACAATCTCTTATCAAGTTAATGTTATAATCAATGGACCGTTTAGAAGGTTGTTTGACCATGCAGATCAATATTGAACACTTGCAATGTGTTTAAATGAACATATGAGGCAAAAAGAATGCCAACAAAAGTAATAGTCAGTAAAATCTCTAAAGAGAACTGGCTTACGATAGATATTACATGGCTATTCTCCACAGAATATGATTAAAATTATTGCCTACCTACTAGTTGTACTATACATCATGTTAAGATTTTCACAATTTTTTCAAAGTCCGTCTGATATCAGAAAGATCTTGAAGTACATTGCAAATAAAATCACATTACACATACTTTTTCACTGGCATATATTCTATTGTAGTGTATTATTTATCATAAGATCTGATAAGAATTAAAAAAGGAGGAAGGAGTGTGTTACCCAGTGAGAGACTTCTGGCAAAGTTCCAGCTGCTCCAACAAGTGGGGTAGCAGCTGCATGAGAGTCTCGTCACCCACACAACACTGCACGACGTTCGGGGTCTCGTGCGCACGTGTCATTATCTTGATCCACGACTTGTCAATTGTGCTGAACCTTTTAGCTTCCTGTTTCATGGTCAAAGGCATTTATTTTTAGTATCGAGAAATTGTAGCCAAAGAGTAATAAAGCATGTGCATTTTTTTTTATAGTTAAATCAAACCAACTTGGAGAAAGGAAACAAAAACTAGTATAAATAATTGAGGCAATTTTATTCTTTCTGATTTTTTTCATTATCCAAACTTTTTTTCCAGCCTTTCAAACATGTCTGAGGGTACATGTACTGATTGCAAAACAAAAGTCATTAATACAGAGTAACACTTCATTGAGGCAGGCAGATTAAACCCCTTTAATTTCAAGTCAACTGATCTTTTAGTGAGTGTTTACATACCTTAGGGAGCTGTTTAGCAATGTCTCCGCCCACAAACACGGCCTCTAGGTAAACCCAGAGGTTCTGTACAACCATCCAATTCTCAATAATCTCGGACGAGTTTGTCAGGTTCTGTACCCATGTTTGGATTTGTCTCTTGAATGGTGTGTTGTACCTGAATGTGATCAGAAGTATTGAATAACAAATGGTCTTCATAAGGTTGGCTTTCTAATCGAATATTTAGTGCAATTGTTAGTATTCATTTATCTTTTTACTGAACATCAGAAGCCTTCACATCATATATGATTTAACTTATTACTTTATTTTTTTGTCTTATAAGCTTCAGAAATTATGCTAAATCTGATCATTTAGTAGTTCCAGACATTTTAAATCACTAGGGAAGTACTTTAAAACACTATGATTATTGTTTTGTAGTTTTTAACATTTCCCACCCAACCTGTTAATCAAAAGAGCGCTGAGTAACATATCTCCATAAGTAAATCTTCCATAAGGGAGACAATTTCACTCATTGAGTCTACACAGAGAAGAAATTCACCGCAGTTCTTGAAGTAGCTAAATCTATCCATGACAAAACTCCTAAGAAAAGTGCAATCCATTTAGCAATTCTAAGCCCCTCCACCTCACCTTTATTAAAAGAGAGCTGTGAACAATGAATCTTCCATAGAAGAAATAATGTGACTGATTTTATCTCCATGGTTCTTGAAGTTGCTATTCTATTGTATTATTGTTCCTCATTAAGTCATTTTAAACCTTTCCCACCCACCTGTTACTCATAAGAGAGCTGAGAACCATGAGGGAATCTTCCATAAGGGAGACAATCTCGCTGGTTGTATCTCCACGAAGAAGAAGCTCTCCACGGTTTTTGAAGTTTCCGAACGTAAACTCCTGGTTGTTCCAGTCTGCAATCACCTGCTTCAACTTGGCCTCAATATCCTTTTCTTTCACGGCTGAGATACAGATGTCCTGGAATTCAAATAAGTGAGTTACAGTTTCAACTCTTCAGCATTTACACTATAAGAGAGGTACACTTAAATGCCACTTCTTAGAAAGACATGTCAATTCCATGTTTACAGGACAGAAAAAATCATTGTTTGATTTCCATTTTTGACAGTAAATACACATGTAGCATTATCATCACTAAAAATGTTTAATTTTATACTTGATAGGAATGATATTTGCTTGGAGTTTTTCTATTAAAAGCACTAAACATTGGACAATTGTTCATAGCTAAATGTTCAATTTCATAACAGGCTAGACCAAATGTTGGAATTTTTTAAAACACATATTATTTACATAAACAAATCCATATGTACATTATGTATGCAGAAACAACCAGTGACAACAATTGGTGACAGAACATGACAAGCTTGTATATGAAACATGTCGTGAACATGACAACACACTGGGAACAAAATCAAAGATCAAAACTGAACATGTGATAAAAAACTTCAGTGAAAATTATACCCCATGTATGAAATACAGAATATGAAAACGTTCCAATTGTTATAATATATAATATATTTTGTGTGTCTTTTTATAATACCGCAATTGTTCCTTGCAATTTTGGGGCTTTCATCATTGTTATATGGACATGGTATCTTTGAAGTATAAACCTGTAAGCCTCAAAATGGCTACCCTAAACAATAAACAATACATGTAACAGCAGTGAATGATTTCTTTTCCATCACATGCAAACTTAATCTTGTTATAAACTTGGCATTGCAAACGGCTGGCCACACTTGTCTGTTTGCCTCATTTTATCAATTAGATTAAAAAGTTTAGCCAATTCTGGGAATTCTTGCAACAGTGTCTGAACACATGTTTAAAGAGCTAACCACATATGTTTGTGTCTTTAAGCTGTATGAACATTTTCAAGTGCACAAGATACAAACAAATCAGCAAGATACCGCTGTTTATAAGAATACCGGTAGCCAATAGTTATTATATAATAACATCATATACCATTGATTAAATGATGTCACACTGGTCCAACAATTCAGCTACTTATACAAACAATAACGTCATGACATCCACTGGTTCATACACTAATTTTCTCAATACAACAGACAAAGTCTAATCTTGTTTTGCTTAATCTTGCAATTTAAATATAACTTTATTAATTAATGGTTACATTATAGGCCAACATTCAAGCTTTTGCACCCCAATGACAACAACAATGATGACGTGACAGCAATGACAATCAGTAAATCTCAGCTGACATCACTTTGCATACACATAATCATTCATACTTCTGCTAACATGCATTTTTTGTTGTTACTAAAACATAAAATTACTGTGAGATACTTGATTCCATGAAGGATTACCCGTAACTGATAATCTTTGTACTCATCAGTACTCAGTTGGTCAGTACGCCTAATATTTAAATGACTTTGTAGTTTCTAGAATGCACACAAACAAAGAATGATCAGACATCACACTGCACAGTTGGAATACAAAAGGACAAACACTCAAATGTAACTGCACACAATGCTATTTCTTAAAAGGAGTTTAAAAATAATTCGTTCCTGCAAAAAATATGTTTAAAATTAAATAACAAATTTAATCCATACAAAGTGAGACTATGAAATCCTCTTAACCTTTACATTACCATTTTGCTATTTTAAATTATAACTGTTTGTTTTTTCTCAGATTTTTTATAACATAAATATTGTGAAGTATCTTTTTTAGTGTAAGTATTTTAGGATAATATGTTGTTACATAATTATTGACATTGTTTATACCTCAATATCTTCCTTAAACTCCAACAGTGGCGCTTGGAGGATGTTCCTTAGCGTGAAATTCTCATTTTCTATGTCAAACACATGTCCAGTGACCTCTGCCATTCGGTTCCAGTGACGAGTCTTCATCGCCTTGTTTGTCATCAGTTCAAGGAGGGGAACCATCTCGTTGAAATCATCAATTGTCTTCTTCAGGTCTTCGAAGGCTTGCCAGTCTTTGAGGGCTCGTGGGAGCTTGCGGCATCTGTCAGGAAAATGGTAAGTATATTGCTTTTAATTGTTGTTGTTTTTTTGTGTGTTTTTTTACAATTGTACAATTTTAAGTGTTAACATTGTGATGTTTATTACAGTAAATATCCTATTCAGTGTGCCAAGCAGATGTCTTTTTGAGAATTATATCACTTTTATTCACAAAACTAGCACTCATGTAAAATAAAAATAGTTTACAACAAATTGGTTATATTAAAGACTTGAATCAGATAACAATTACCATTACTGGGCAACATTGTCACTCACTTGTTCTGGAATTCAATCAGCTCGTTGTTGATCTTCTCGATGTTGATTTCTGTCCACAGAATGTCGTAATACCCATGCACAGTGTCAATAACCGTGTTGTACAAGCCATAAAGCTTCTGGAGCAGGTTAAGCTCCTTCTTGATCTTGAGAAGCTCGGGATATTCTGTGACAGGGAGACCAAAGAGCTCTTCGCCACCCGTGTATGTCATATACTTCTTGTAAAGGATGTCAAACTGGTTCTGGCAGATGACTAGACGGTCAGATGCCTCACGTGGTGCAACTCCTGGGACCATTGGACCATCCTGTAGTTACAAAAAGTTTAAGGTAATAATAGATTTAAAGAGCAAAACACTAGATTTTAAACATAATTCAATTTAATTTAAAACTTATCATTTTATTTCAGCCTGTTTGTAACAACCTTCCAGAAGCTGATTTAAAATTTGCAGAGTGGGAGAGTAATTTAACGGTTGATAACAATGTTGGTCCTTGCACAGGGAATCAATTGAATTTCTCGAGAAGTCAAGACATTGACAGCAGGTTGTTCCCAGGGACAATGGATTTGATGGCAATTGAATCCGACTGTTCCTAGGGAAGTCAATGGTTGTTTAAGAAGTTATTGGTTGATGTGGATGTTGGTAGTTGCTAAAGAAGATATTGCTTGCTAAGGAAATCATTGGTGGCTAAGGAAGTCATTGGTGGCTAAGATACATTGTGGTTGCTAAGAAAGTAATAGGCTGGTAAGGTAGTCAATGGTTGCTAGGATAAACATTGGTTGTAATAAGAAGTCATTGGTTGATATGAATAAAGAAAGTTGCCAAGGTGATTATTGTTTGCTAAGAAAGTCATTGGTTGCTTAGAAGTAAATGGTTGCTTAGGAAATCATTGGTTGCTAAGAACGTCATATGTTGCTAAGGAAGTCATTGACTACTATCGATGTAAATAGTTGCTAAGAAGTAAGAGGTTGGTACAGATGTAATTGATTGCCATTGTATGTTCAGGAAGTCATTGGTTACACAGAAAGTAAGTGGATGCTAGGGAATAATCTGGTTGCTAAGGTAGTCACTGATTGTTAAGGAAATCATTGATGTCTTAAGTGATTAGTGGTTGCTAATGAAGTAACTGACTGCTTAGATAATCAATCGCTGCAATGGGAGTCATTGGTTGCTATGGATGAAGGTAGTTACTAAGATAATCATTTGTTGCTTAGAAAGTCTTTAGTTCCTAAGGAGGTCAATGTATGCTATGGATGAAGGTAGTTGGCAAGGTCATTGGTTGCAAAGAAGGTCCTTGGTTTTTGAGGAATTTGATAAAGGACCACCTTAGAAACATTTGTGTGAAATTATTTTGAAATCTGGCCAACGTTCTCATATATCAACCTTCTTTAGGTACTTTCCTATAACTCCCATTATAAATATATACCCACTTATGCCCTACAAACCTTAACTAATCATAACCAATAAGCAACAGCTAACAAATTTATCTTCTATAAGAAATGAAGGAATTAGTGCCCACTATAGAACCATTTGTGTGTGCGGACAGACAGATGGTGCAATTTTTCGATGCCCACCTTTGGTAGCATTATAATTTTTTTACTAATGTGACCCTTAATATATTTTGTTGAGTGTAAAATTACAACAGTGAGGCAGAGATGGGAATCTGGCCTGATATTAATCTATTACCTCATTATACTCATTGTAGAAGGTATCACAGTCTGTGATGAACTCCTTCACATCGGTGATCAAGCCAGACTTGAAGTTGGGCTGTATCTCTAGCAGGTGGGACTGAACCTCATTAGCCTGCACGTTCAGCTTCTCCCATGAGTATCGCAGTGTGTCACAGCGCTCTGTCTCCTCCTTTACTACAGGTAACTCGTGTTTAGCCAACATTGTGTATGACTCCTGTAAAATGGATTAAGGCATACAAAGCATTTAAGGGCATACCTCAGTAAATATTTGAACTAATATTATGAAAAATCATGCTTACACCCGGGCTATCACAGCCAGTTAAAAAAAACAAGAGCTGTCGTAGGACAGCGCACTCGACAGTATGCTGCATTGTCTGAGAAATTAATACAATAATGATGCAATGTGCCTGTCAAAAGCAATAAAAAAGAGTAAAGAATAAACAAGAAACATCCCCCAATGAAACAAAACAAGGTTTTCAATGACTGACAGAAGAACTTCAGCCATTGTTGTGGGATTCAGTTTCAACTATTTCTTTATGTTTAGGTACAGTGACCTTGACCTTGACCCTAGGGGCTCCAAATGCAATCCCATGGAAGTCCTCCATAAACTCCTACATACTAAGGAGTTGGTCACAATATGTCAACTCTAACTAGAGTTATTCAGTACCAAACAGTTATCCATTTTTAGTAACAGTGACCTTGAACTGACCCTAGGGGCCCCAAATTGTGTGATAGCTACTGTGTAAAGTATGGAGGTCATTGAATGATCTGTATTAGTGATCAAAGTTGCCAAAAAACTTTAATCAAACTTTTTTCGATAAAGGGCCATAATTTGTATTTGGAATAATATGGGGTTATCATGGTGTGATGGTACTGAAGTATTAAGTGAACTGAATGAAGGGTATTGGAGTTATAGGTGAAAATGCCAACTTGCCCTTTAACTTTAACCGGAAGCACAAGCTGATGCCGATGCCAGGGTGAGTAGTATATCCTCCTTATTCTTCGAAGAGTCAAGCTAAAAAAAAGTTGAGCAACAGATCCCTTTTAATTCTACAAACCTCGATGGGAGTAATGCCCATGTCAATCTTGATCTCGCTCTCCCGGATCTCCTTCAAGCCAGCCATAGCGAAGCGAATATCATCCAGATCCCTGACTGGTCGATTAAGACGCTTGTTAAGATCATCAATGAATGTGAATATCTCCTCCATTTCATTGCGATATTTGTTGTTACAGGCCTTCCCATAATGCATCCTCCATGCTTTTGTCTCGACATTCAGGGCAAACTTCAGCTTCTCTGCATTACAAATGATTTTACTCAGATTTTACTAAGAAAATAATTAAAGTACTGCTCAAACAATCATAAATATGCTGACTTAGCAAATATAATATAAAATCTTTCTGTGGTAGTCTTTCTCAATTGTTTACTACTATTCTTTTACCCTGGATTGCCTCCAAACTGGCCTACGTGTTCTTTTATTTTTGAAATTGCCAACCTTCAACAATCCGTTTATTTTGTCATAAAACATACAAATATACAAATAGCTTCAACAAAACAGTCAAACAAGGTGTCAAATAATAAGTAGATATACTTTGAAAGGTTTTTAAACAAAACGTTGTTACCTTATATTTTAATTGTTTAACAAAATCATTCAGAAAACGTAAAGAAATATTCTTATTTTTTAAATGAGTTTGAAGAACTATTAGATCATTATATAAATGGAAGATAATATTTATCTTTTTTGATCTTCATACATCAATAAATTATGTCTTGTAAAAACAATAAGAAATCTAAGATAAGAAATGTTTACAATATTATTTATATAGCCTATAACAATATGATTAATATTTTTAAGATATTTTTATATTCCACATCTTTCAAAAACTGCCTGTAAGTGCAAAAAAGTGTTACATTTAACAAAAAAAAATCATAATCTTCTACTTCATCACAGTAGATACATAATGGACAATCCTTCAATTTCCAAGTGAATTAATTCAAGTTTGTTGCTAAAATATTGTGTAATAATTTTATTTACAACATTTTGAGTTTATTATCCACAATGGATTATGGACAATTTAATACCAAGAGTTCCATCGAATATTCTCCTGTAATTGTTTTTCCCAATATCCATGGCTGTATGACTTTTCATGGAATTGCTTAATGAATATTTGATATACCTCCTTATTTGTCATGTACTTGAGTGGTTTGTTATGGAAACTTGTTATACGCTTTGTATTGACTTTAATCCTCATAGATACATTTGAACTTAGAATTTCTTTCAATTGTTTGGAATGGCTTGTTTTAATGAGTATCCATCTGCAATCAAACTGTGTTTATGTTTTAGCTAATCAAGAATATTTGTGTCGATGTTGCTCAAATTGGATATACCATCATTTTGATATGTTTGAATCAATCCTGATTGAACAGAACACTTTGACTTTTAACTTTTATAAATTAAAGACCAAATCCTTACCTGGTATTAAATCTTCGCCAGTTTTTAACAAAGCACAAAAACTCACCTGTCAAGGGGGAAATGGACTTATATCATTTAACTTAGGTTTCCTTAATATCAACTTCCATCCTCTTGTTATTGTTAGTTTTCAACTCAAACTCTGACATTTTCTAAGAAAAACCCCAAACTCACATGTGAAGATGGCAATCGGTCTGGCATCCTAGTAGAAGAGCTCACTATTACTCCAATAATTCCATCTTCTCATAATACTTAGTATTAAACTCCAACTCCAACTGTTGGTTAGAAAAAAAAGAGCTTACCAGTGAAAAGGGCAATTGGTCCAACATCATAACAGACAGGCTCGCTGTTTATGTCCCGTTCCATCTCCTCATAGTACTTGATCTTGGACTCAAACTCCGACAGTTTTGGATTGTCCTTCATAAACTTTTCGAGGGACTCTTCCCGATCTTCTTGCCAGATGATGTGATAGTCTCCAAACTTCTCAAGGGCATTTGTCACCTCCTGTGGTAGTTTATAAAATAAATCATAGCTGGGAAATCATACTTGAGAGAGTTTTTTTTGACGTTCCTGTCAGATGATGTGATAGTCCCTTAGGGAATTTGTCACCTCCTGTGATATAATTGTTTTACCAAATCTATCAAAGACACATGGGGAATCTAATGGTTGACATGTATATCGCAAAATTGATCATGTATCATACAAGAGAAACTTATAACTGTTTTGAAATCAAGTAAACAAAATTAAATGTTCATCAGGAAACCTTACATACCTAAATTTAATCCTAATTTCCTATACCTAAACACCTTTAAATAAAAGCCGATTGAGTTAATTTTTTAACACAATATATTTCTAACAACATGTTTCTCAATAAAATCCCTTTGTCTCACCTTCTTTGTGGAGTTGATGGACGTCGACAGCAGGGAAACGAGCTTAGCCACCTCTTTGTTCTCCGACACATTTTTGTAATAATTCTTCATCGTTGTCGTAAAGGTCGTGTAGTTGGTTGGCTCCCTTTCCATCTTCCTATCACCATGTGATCCCTCAGAAGCAGCAACGCTGCCAATGCTCTGGCGTCTGTCATGGTGGCCGTCACGCTCTCCTGAGTGAGGACGCTCGTGCATGGCGCGTTTACGGTCCTTCTTCCACTGGGAGATTCCCTTAGCAACACTTACAACCATCTGGGCAGCCTGGAATAAGATATAAAATTGTAAGAAATGTATCATCTTTGAAGTGCAAGGTTCTAAAAAAAAATTGTTAAACTCCACTTAATTTATAAGTCAGTGGTCAGCTAGGAGTCTTCCAGGGCATGCTTCCCTTCACCATTCAATCTTTAGTAACTAGTACTTAATGAACAAGTAGCCATAGAATAGCATGATGTTTTGTATTGGCAAGTCTCATCAGTAGCATTTAATGATGCCTAGATATGAGGCTCAGTTCTGTTTTATTATAGCCAGCAATACGTACAGCATTCGCCATACTTAATTAATTTCTGTACCTTATTGACGGTCTGTTGGACCTCGTCTAGGCCAGGAGTCATCACGATGTTCGGAATAGCCAGAGTGGCAAACGTCTTAAAGAATGGTCGGTTGTCCTTCTTCGCCTCTCCACCAAAACCACCGGACTCGCCTACAAGATACGAAAAATAATACAAGAGGCCCAAAAGGGCCTATGCTCTACTGGCATGGCTTTTGTGGTCATATCAATCCAGAGCATGTATGTATGGGTAAAAGGCAACAGACATATACTTTATGTTTTGTGTTTGGGTTACCTGAAAACGTAGCACGTTCAACATCTGAGCCCAGAAAGTATTGTAAGCAGATTAGTTGCATGAACTATTTTAATATGTGCCAAGTAAAAGTCATCTGACAAAAAAAAATGCTTTCAAAACTGTACTCATAGTAAAAATTTCTGTAGTTTTAAAAGTTAAAAAAAGTTGGTCAAAGTCAAGGGCATCCTAGGACAACATTGATCAATTTGAACAAACATTCACAATCAGTTGTGCTGAGATGGATGCACGAACACACAAAAAGATTTTCAAACCTTTCCAGATTTATGTTTACCAAACCTGTGAACCCTGGGTGAGGCCAGTAATGACACCAGGTGCATAACTTAAACATTCACAACCAATTTTGTTAAGATGAATGTGCAAACTACAGAACTTAAAGCTGAAAAAAGGCCTTTGGGTTTTCAACAAGAACAAGTCTCAAAATCCTAGACTTGCAAATTGTCTCCCTTAACTCTAGACTTGAATTTACATGTACATGTAAACTTGGCTAAAAATAGAATTCGCTCATGCAGACCTGGCTAAAAATAGAAAGCATTTCTTTAAAACTTTCATGGCCCATAATCTAGGCATTTATGGACGGATCTGGTTTTCGAAAGGAACCGAGCTCTAATGGATATCTATATACTGTACAAGTTTCATCGAGATACAATCAAAACTGAAGACTGTATCGTGTTCACAAGCAATTGTTTACAGACACACGAACGCACGACCGCACGGATGCACGGATGCACATACTACGTACACATTACCATCGCATAAGCTCTTCTGGCCTTTGGCCAGTAGAGCTAAAAATGAAATATAGTGTTTGATGAATAGTGTCATACTTGACACAAAATGAGAAGATCTGTTCCATTATTCAAAACAGGAATATTTGAAAGTGTAATCCTTTAATGATACTCTGAAACACAAATATCTGCTTGTCATGTTCATTTTCAGACTCGTTTCCCATACTGAAATAGTTTAATTTATTTTCAATAAAGTAAACTTTGATATAATATTTCTGGATTACAGCATATTTAAATAAGACTAATTATTGCTACATGTCCAAGTTTTCCATACCAATGTAGTGGACCATTGAGCTTGAGGTGATCCTCTTCCTCATTGATTCCAGGGTGTTTTTGGTGACCTTGATCAGAGCCTCAAGGTTACGGTGGTTGAAATGGTTCAGGAGGTCCGCAGCAGCTTGCTCGATGTTCTCACGCTGTTCCCTCTTACGTTTAGCTGCAAGGTTTGCCTTTGAGGAGACGGGGCGCGACCGACGGCTGCTGGCCCTGCCTCCAGACCCTGTTGGGCTGCCCTCACGATGATCCTCTTCTGGAAAAATTATTGAAAAAATAATACAAGATTTTTCTTGTTTGTATACATTTGCAACATTTTAGTGTTATCTTTCTTTTACATTTTTTCTTATCCACCTCTTCCTTTTCCTAGTCCAGCTCAGCAAAATTATGCAACATCTCAATCAGCTCGGCAGAGGCCTCCTCCAAAACCAGACCCTAAATTCCCCTTTCCCTCACCCCTTGCTCTTTCCACCTTTCTCCCCTCCCTTACCCTTTTATCTTCTCCTCCACCACCTCTGTGGGCTCCTCAGATCAACCAATATCTCAATGAGCTCAGATGTAGCCTCCTTCACAACCAGACCCTATATTCCACTTCCCATCTTCCCTTGCTCTCCTATCCCTTACCCTCTTTCTTTTCCTCCACCACCTCATCCTCCTCCGGCTCTTCAAGGTCAAGCAACATCTCAATCAGCTCAGTTGCAGCCTCCTCCACAACCAGACTCTTTGTCTGCAGGATGTTTGCTCCCTTGTTACACAGGTTCTGAAACAGGGAAAAAATAGTTAATAATAGTCATGATAAATGCATTTGAAGCGACTTTTAATATATGTGTGTTTAAGTCTTAGTGCAGCGTACACCATTCTTCTGCATTTAACTTGCATTCAGGTTAAAATCAACCAAGCGTCTTATGCTACGTGATCATTCTTGCAGAGGCACTTCCCGAAAATAAAAATTGCTCAATAATATATCTGAGTGGAGCCCATAAAGACGGAACACATAGTTTTAACAAGAATTGAATCATCCAAGTTCCTAATACTAGAATAGGATTCAGTTGTTCAAGTTGCTTAGTTGTTATTGTCTTTGCCAATTGTAAACCAAGTTTCAGTTGAAAATATTGTACATTCTTTAAGGTATGGCCATGGTGAAATCTGACGAAAATAATTTAAGGTCAAGGTGATGACAGTACCAAAACTGTTTGTCCTCGAAAAACACAAGAGCTTGATTAATATTGTTCGACTCTTCACGTACCTGTGTATTATCCAGGAACTCTTCCACAGTCCAGGGTTCCTCCTGGGGAAGCTGGCACAGCGTTGTGGCAGCCATCTCCTTGAGAACAGCATCAATACGGAACTCTGTCAGCTCGTTGGCACGCACCATCAACAGCTCCAGCTCCTCAAGACGCTTGTACACAGTCTGTGTAACACAGTGGATTGCAAGATTAAGTCAATGGAATACTGCTGTTTTGGAATTATGGCTTTGGATTTTACATGAATGATAAGTGAAGTCCAGGAAAGCTTATTGAAACCCGGATTGAAGGTTTGTCCATATGACAGATATGGGGACCACACGTTTAAGTTAACTTGTACAACCTCCCACACCCCACCCCCTAATCTCCTTACCTGCAAATACTCCTGAATGTTAAGTGATGTCCAGGAAAGCTTATTGATGCCTGGTTCGATGGCATCATCTGCCCTACTGATATGGGGGCCCATCAATTCTTCAAATGCGGTCGGGATCTTGTTACGAACACGCTTGTTCTCCTGGAGCATCATCTGGGGGAGAGAAAATAGTTCAAGATCTGTTGCTTATGTTAAATATGCTGATACAAGACAGTATTTCTTAGGCAAGTCTTAATACACTCTTTGTAATGGCATGACTGACTTTCCCCATATGGTTTTAACTTGTGTTGTTTAAAAATAAAATAGGCAGATTTTCAACAGAATCAGAAAGCTTAACCACCCTACCAGCAGAGCGTTGTAGTTCTCCTTGTATTCCACCTGCTTGGTCCTCATCATCTTTGCGATGGGCGGAATGTCGAGCCCGAGACGGGCCATACACTCTGTCTCCCTTATCATGATCAGGATTTGGGGGTCAAAGTTCACATAGAGTTCGCC
Source organism: Mya arenaria (assembly GCF_026914265.1). Classification (NCBI taxonomy): domain Eukaryota; kingdom Metazoa; phylum Mollusca; class Bivalvia; order Myida; family Myidae; genus Mya; species Mya arenaria. The sequence continues at coordinate 34,325,109 of NC_069129.1, read as the reverse complement.
CGTATCTGGGTGCTTCACGAGCATGGATGCCTGCAGCCCCGACTTTGCAGTCTCCACCTGCAGGATGTAAGAGTTAACAGATTTGTTATGGTTGCCTCATTTATTGCATTTATGTTTGAGCACAAAAAGTTATTTAATCAACTGTCATGGGAGAATGGTTCTGGTTTTATGGACAAATTCAGGTCAAGTCAACCATTTTTTTCATGTACACAATGCCATGTAAAGTCTCAAATCTATTATAGCAAAATTATGCTGTTTTACCAGTCTTAAAGATATAATCCGGAAAAATGCATTGTTGCAGCGAAAAAATTTCTACTGTCTTTGATAAGTTTAAACTAGTAAACTATATGTAAATAAACAATGAAGCTTTAACCAAATCTTAGTGACAAATATTAACATTTGTAAATGGTTGAACAAATACATTAATTTTCACCATTATTTCTTATCCATAGTGAATGTTCAATACCTCAAAACTACGGAACAAAGGATGTTTTATAACTAAAATGCCTTTTTTACAATACATTATACAGAAGAAATATTTTAAAAATTTCTCAATTCAGTACATGTACATTTAATTAAAGGTTCAGGGTTTTGAGACTGGAGACCCTCAGTCAAGATTGGCCCTGGTCATGCAAACCATACCTGACGGAGCCATCCACGGTAGTAGAGTAGTTCAAACTCTAGGAGAACCTTGGCAAGCTTGTTGTAGCTCTTGATGATCTTCTTTGACTCTGCAGCATTCTCCAGAAGCTTGGGCTGCTGCTGGAACACCTCCATCGGCTCCTGGATACGCCGGAACAGCTGACGAGACCAAGATATCTTACCTGTTGGAAAGAATTTTGAATTTTGTTTTTGTTACTCCTGGTAAAAAACCCAGCAGGCAACTGTATAAAACATGTCAAATACTACTATTTGTAAATGAAGCATTTCAAGTCCTTGATGTATTGAATCATCATGGCTATAAGTCCACCCTCATCGTACAAGTGCATTGCAACATCTATAGCCTGTCGATCTACTTACCACATCATAGGAAGCCGACTGCAGTCATCAGCAATTTTGAATATACTTTTGATGTATATCACCAGGACTACATAACAGAACAGGTGGATGCATACTCTCCCAAAGCATCCATACATGTACAGTTTACATTCGTTTTACATTAACCGACCAGTTAAACAGAAGCATATGCTTTGGTAAAAACTGGCGAAAATGTTTAGTCATGGGTAAATATTTTTCCAAATTATTACTACAACTTACAAAAAAATATTAATGTATTTATATGATTTCTAAAACAAGATACTTTGAGACTGTTTTAATATATGCTTAAAATATATATTGCACATTAATATATTTTATTCTTTAAACAGTATTTGTATAAATACCAGCAATTGGTGGCAGATCACGAGCCACGGGCGGCTCGTTCTTGTTCTTCTGGTAGATACGTGACACCATCTCAATGTCCCGCCCATAGTGGGCAAGGATGCGTGTGTACTTCTCTTGTATTGGTAGCCCTGGCAGGTTCAGGCGCTCAAACTTGACCAGGAGGCTGATTGCTCGCTGTGTGGTCATGTTCTTGTCAAACTTTGCGTTCATGAAGTCACAGATTTGTTTCTGAAATATGAAATGAGACATTCATTCACAAATTTATTTTGGTAATATGATAAAGGGATATTTTATATTCATCTGCAAACTTTGTTTATCTTTGAAAGTATTGACTGATATATTTGTGTGAGGTATAAGACCAGGAAAACCACATTGTATCTGAACCAAGTAATAAATATTTAAAAAACACAGACAATATCGACTATAAAAAAAGGAAAAATATGTATAATCACTGTCAAGGGCTGACAATTTGTTGCAACTTTAAAACAGACTGACAAAATAGTACTTACATGAAGTTCCTTGACGGATCTTTGAAAATCCTCGAAGTCTTGGGCAAATTCCTGTTTCCTCTGGTCAAGAAAGTCATATGGTTTCTTCCGGATCTGGGTCTGCGTTACGCTGAACCGGTTTGCCATCAGCTCAATTCCTATAATATCATTTTAGATTTTACTCATATTGTGTTGTTTTTTTGTGAAGACAGCTAGGGGCTGATGCTGGTATATGAATCACTTTTCAGTATGTTACCAGGGTAGATATCAGTACAGGTGTCCTGCTTGAGAGGCCATGAGATTTCCCCTCGTGGATATTAAACCTATAAGCATTTGGGTGAGAGGTAGACAGTTATACCATTAGACCACTCCCAATCAGGTGGGAATCAAGTCTATCACCTTTTGGGTGAAAGGTGGACACCTATACCACGGCATCACTCTCACCCTGTTGGGGATTGAGCCCATAACCTCTTGGGCAAGAGGCAGAAACCTATACCACTAAATCACTCTCACCCTGTTGGGGATTGAGCCCATAACCTCTTGGGTGAGAGGTGGACACCTATACCACTAAATCATCCTCACCCTGTAGGAAATTGAACCCATAACCTCTTGGACAAGAGGCAGACCCCTAGACCACTACATAGCTTTAAACACTAATAAATAATACCATTATAACATTGCGATTGAATACCCTATAAAAGATATGTTTAATATTTTGTTTTAAATCATTATTTACCATATGGTCAATAAGTACACAGTTGGAATTATGTAGTTTGTTTTTCAGCTCCTGATGATGTCATTCATATAAACCTACACCCTAATGTACCATACATGCCACATTTCTGAGAGGCTTCCCAGGGGATTTTGGTCTGAATTCAAGGGGATTTTGATATTACACCAGGGGATTTTTACGCGGCGAAATTTTTGCGCAATATCTGCATTTATAATATAAGAATAAATACAGAAAAACACTCTAATAACAATAATTTTTGGACTAAGTCATCATGGTCCTTCATGGAATTTCACACTCATAATAATATTATTGATGCTTTCCACTGTCAACCTGCAAGTTTTATTTTTTATTTTTTTAAATTCCAGGGGATATGGATCCCCCGGCAAGGGACCAGGGTATGGGTCTGAATTCCGGGGGATTTTTCCCCCCACCGGGGGATATGGCATGTATGATGTACCCTCGGTGTGAACAAGTTAATAAATATGCTGGAATTTTAAAATACCTGTACCATTAAGACATAAAAATTATTTGCATTTCAGTTTATTAATTGACTAAAATTTAGTGTGTATTATTTTCAAGTTAAGTTGAAAGATTCAGTAAAATGATTCTTACCTTCAATCTTGGACTCTGACAGTGTCGAATACACGGAGAACACATCAAAGATCGCAATGATGTTCCTGAGCCGCTTGGTGAAGGTATCGAACTTCCCGAAGATGTACATCTCCGAAAACTCAAACGGACGTTCGTTTGGCATCTTCTCAAGCTTTTCCTTTGTCTTATGGAAGCAGCGTTGGTATTCCTCGTTGAGACGAATACAGTCGTTGAGTTTCTTGATAACCTCCCCTGGGGGCTGGGTCCAGACAGTCTCACAACCATCATTCGTGATGTACGACTTGCACGCTGTGATCATCTGGTTTGTGATCTGGAAGACAAAGATTGATAAAATCTTAGTCAACATAGTAAAAAATACAGTCAATGAGTACACCTTAAACCATTTTCCACACTGTATTTCACTTCAGAAAAATTAACTTTGTTTCATTTGTAAAAAAAAGGTCATTCTAACTTTCAATTCGGATTTTCATAATTCAAGTTATAGTGATTCAAGCTATATCAATTTTAGTAGTGAACACACTAAATAACAGTTAAACACCTCCACCTATTCAGCCCACTAACCTTGACAAACAATGAGGTCATCCTCTCCGAGGTGTTGTAGTAACGTGAGATGCTGTGGATCATGCGGATCGTGTTGATTAGCCCAGGAATCCCCTCAAGCATGCCAACAGGGTCGCTGTTGTACAGTGGGTCACAGAACTTCTCCAGGGTGTAGAGGAACTTGACATTGTCTTTAGCCTCATTGGCGGTGTCCGTGATGCGACGATCAAGCTCCTGCCATGTCTGTATGGGAAATTAAAGAGTTGTGATAAGTTAAATTTCACGTAAAGTAAATCCAAATACATTTTGTAACACGGCTACAACTAATTCTGTTCAAAATGTGTAAAAAAATCCACAAGTTACATGCATAGCTCTTATCAAATTGTTTCTTATATTTCACAATACATAATTAATGAACAATTAATGAATCTGGATATTAGAAATATACCATTCCAAAGTATTTCATTTTTTAAAACATACAGCCTAAATTGGAAAGATATGTGTACACATGTAATGAGTATTAGATCAATAATGTTTTGTCACTGCACGAACCTTGATGAGTTTTGACTTGGCAGCGTGGAGGACGCCCAGCACAGCCTTTACATCAGACCCCTTTATCTGGTCAAGCAGGTAGTTGAACTTGGACATGCGTTTTTTCCAGTGGTCGAGCTCTGCACGGGGACCAATGTCATCAGCTTCTTTCCGCATCTGCTCACTTTCAGCCAACACCTAGAACATTTTAAATGACAGTCAACATATTTATACCATGAGTGGACAAGCATTCTTATTTTTTTCAACAAAAATCCTTGTAACAATTTAATTAAATACCTAAAAATGTAAGTGAGCAAAGAAACCAAGAGGGCCACAACAGCCCTCAGTGTGATGTCATCTACCTGAATATTATAGTTTTAAATGGGTAACAAGCTTTCAAAAGAAGGTGAATTTTGCCAAAGCTCTACGAGATCTGGTTGAAAAAAATGACCTGTCGAGGGAAGGAAAAAAAAAAAAAAAATTAATTATAGGACAAAATTGTTGACCCATCTTTCATGTTGTACTAAACAATTATAGGAGGCAAGTTTAATATACACCATCAATACCTCAATATTGGTTTAAATGATCCTAGCAAGAACCTCCATGATTGCATGTACTCTTACCCTATCTGCACATGACCATTTCCAGGGGTGAAATCAATCTGCTTCTTTATAAAATGTCACTCAGAACCAGTTCGCTGTAAGCCCTTTGATTTTAATTCTATGAATGAACTTCTATATGCGGCCCTTTTACATACCTGCTCAATCTGCTTGATCCAGACCTCCATGCAGGCCTCAATACCCTCAAGGGCATCCGTGCTGTTGGCGACTGCCTGGTAGTCAGCAGGGGACTGGATGCGTGAGAGGTCGTATGTCTCACAGGGCTTCAACTGAACCTTCTCATTCAGGCTCTCTTGTGCTCCTTGCAATGAAGACAAGATCAGAATTGAGGGAGACAGCTTTGATACCTTTTTAAATACAACCCACAATGTTGTTACTTGTGACCAGGATGTCCGCATGAATTAGCTGCAATTTTCCATTCACTGACTGTCTTATTTGAGGAACTTTGACTTGTTTTGGCCACATTTGTTTCACTTCTTTATGGATAAATGTTATCATAGTTTGATTTAAATATAAGTTAATGCATAAAGAAAATTCTTTGGGGCCTCATGAAGAGTGCAGAAAATGTGATCATGGAACCTGTGCATCAAACAGCTAAACTATGCCAAAACTGCTTTCATTTGGCATATATACAATGTAGTTATGTAGTTATATGTTCAATGGTGAAGTTTTTTACAACTTTTGGGCCTGATCCAATAAAGGATCTTAGTCATAACTTAAATAATCATAAATCTCAACAAACTGTCTCAATGGCAACAAGTCTGTTTTTGTTTTATTTCTTTAACTTTGAGTTCAACTAATTCACCCCAACAACATAACCCTAAAGTTTCATGACCCTAGGTCATATAGTTTTAGAGTTTGAATATGCCAATTTAATGACACAAATTTGCATAATTCTTACGGATGGAATCACACACAGACGCACAGATAGACAAGGGCAGATCTGTATGCCCCCCTTTAAGTGGGGGGCATAAAAAATCTACTTGGTTATCCTCACTCACCCACAAGCACAGACACAAAGGAATCAAGAGTGTTTAGGAAATCAATCCTGGTCTGAACAGCTCCCTTTGACTCTAGCGCACCCCAACCCTTGTCGAGACTCTTGAGGGCAGGGATAAAGATGGATGAAAGCAGGTGCTCGACAGCGGACAACAGTCCCGCTCCATTCTTCCCATGGCCGTTCGTGTCCAGGATGGTGAAGTTGATCTCCTGGAAATCATATTGATGGGAATAAATGATGGTCATGTATTCAAATGTTTGCCTGTTTTTCTCCATCAACCAAGAAGCATGACATCACTGCACATTAAAAACTTCATAAGGAAAGGAAACACTCATTGAATTCTACCATGAAGTTTCCAAGGTTATGTAGTCAACAAACATTTAAGGCCACATTAATTTGTACTTTCTTATGCTTTTTGCCATAGTGAAAACTTGGTACATATGGTTTCATACTTAACCATACCTTGACCATCGTCTGTTCGTTGATGGCTGCGTTCGGGTCACCCGTCTTCAAGAAAAGCAGACAGGTGCCCTTCAGAGGAATGTCAGACCCATTGGCCACAAACACCTTGGGCTTCAGCTGGCGGGCGGGCTTCGTCTGTGGCGGACCAACCTTCATTTGCTCCACTGGAAAAGTAAGGGAGTAAGTTAATAATTAAATATCAATTTATGTGATGCATGAAAAAAGAAAGGCAATTTTTATTTGTTTAAAAGGAAATATTTTTTTATGGCATCAAATCTGTACTTTCTGTGTATAACATAATAATTGAAGAGCACAGTTGTCAAAACTGATGGCATTGTTTTTTTCTCCATTCAGCTGAGGAATTACTCAAGTCATGCAATTTGTTTATAACATAGTATGTCATCATGGTAATGAGTAAGTGAGGTTAAAAAGGTTTTTTTTCCACAACTTCACAACTGCTACCGCCTTCACCAACACTGACACCAAGGCCGCGGTAAAACCTCAACTCTTCTTCTATGACAAAACGCTACTTTGCAACTCTTTTCTAAAATCTATGGATTTAACAGAACAGCTAATAGCCTATCATGAAGCATTGTAGCCCTTGTATTATTCATTCCTTGTATATGGTTTAGCATGATACATATCCAATACCATATTATTGAATGATTTATAATCTAAGACTATCTATTGCCTTATATAATGTATATATTCCCTAGGATTAAGCTTCTCTGAATTACTTATGCTACACACAGATTAAACCTATATATTATATTGTGTAAAATTAATTCCATTTAATATGCAGATCAGCATTATCCCGTCACTGAATCAAAACAGGCTTGGGATATAAAGTGTGATGTATTAAATATCTAAATACATTTTCAGGTCGTTAATGAACTAATGGGGTAAAGTCTTTAAAATGTGACCTTAAGTGAATGAGGTCAATGTGTCCTTTTGTTCTATACTAAAGTTCAAAAAACACAAATAAGGTTTCATGTCTAAGAAATAAATGCACTCATGATACATGTAGATTTTCTATACAAGTAATACAGAACAATGACTATCAACAGAAAATTCTATTGATTATGCAAAGTTAACATAACTTTTAAATTGATTAAAATAAGAAAACTATTTTGTCAGTTTTTGAGTTATGGCCATTGTGAAAGAATTTGCACAATGACGCCTACGATGCTGACAGCAACAATGACAACCAGGCTATGACAATATCTCAGTTTTATTCTTTGAAAAACATACAAGCTTAAAATGAGGGAGTGAACTATATAAGTAATAAAAAAAGGAAGACAAAAAGTTCAGGTAATGTTAGTATAATGGAGATGTTATTGTTATCAACAGCACAAATGGTTACACTTATACACAAATAAAGATTCTAGTCCAACAAAAATACAACTGATATATTTCGAAAACCCACACAATGGACACGGCAATGACCACCCTGACATAAAAAGTCACAACTTTTAGACTGTGACCCTGACTTATGTATTACTGTAAGACCACTCTGACATAAATATACATAACTTATGGACCACACTGATATAAATATTCATAACTGTTTGACCACCCTTACATAAATATTCATAACTGTTTGACCACCCTGACATAAATATTCACTACTGTTAGACCACCCTGACATAAATATTCATTACTGTAAGACCACCCTTACATAAATATTCATTACTGTTAGACCACCCTTACATAAATATTCATAACTGTAAGACCACCCTGACATAAATATTCACTACTGTCAGACCAACCTGACATAAATAGTCATAACTGTTTGACCACCCTGACATAAATATTCATTACTGTTAGACCACTCTGACATAAATATTCATTACTGTTAGACCACTCTTACATAAATATTCATTACTGTTAGACCACCCTTACATAAATATTCATAACTGTTAGACCACCCTTACATAAATATTCATTACAGTTAGACCACCCTGGCATAAATATTCATAACTGTAAGACCACCCTGACATAAATATTCACTACTGTCAGACCAACCTTACATCAATATTCATAACTGTTAGACCACCCTGACATAAATATTCATTACTGTAAACCACTCTGACATAAATATTCATTACTGTAAACCACTCTGACATAAATATTCACTACTGTAAACCACCCTGACATAAATAATCATTACTGTTTGACCACCCTTACATAAATTATTCACTACTGTTAGACCACTCTGACATAAATATTCATTACTGTTAGAACACTCTGACATAAATATTCATAACTGTTAGACCACTCTGACCTAAATATTCACTACTGTTAGAACACTCTGACATAAATATTCATAACTGTTAGACCACCCTTACATAAATACTCATAACAGTCAGACCACCCTGACATAAATATTCATAACTGTCAGACCAACCTTACATAAATACTCATAACAGTCAGACCACCCTGACATAAATATTCATAACTGTTAAACCACTCTGACATAAATATTCATTACTGTTTGACCACCTTTACATAAATAATCATTACTGTTTGACCACCCTTACATAAATTATTCACTACTGTTAGACCACTCTGACATAAATATTCATAACTGTTAGACCACCCTGACATAAATATTCATAACTGTTAGACCACCCTTACATAAATATTCATTACTGTTAGACCACCCTGACATAAATATTCATTACTGTAAGACCACCCTTACATAAATATTCATAACTGTTAGACAACCATTACATAAATATTCATAACTGTTAGACCACCCTTACATAAATATTTATTACTGTTAGACCACCTTTTCATAAATATTCATTACTGTTAGACCACCCTTACATAAATATTCATTACTGTTAGACTACCCTGACATAAATATTCATAACAGTTAGACCACCCTTACATAAATATTCATAACAGTTAGACCACTCTTACATAAACATTCATTACTGTTAGACCACTCTGACATAAATATTCATTACTTTTAGACCACCCTTACATAAATATTCATTACTGTTAGACCACCCTTACATAAATATTCACAACAGTAAGACCACCCTTACATAAATATTCACAACAGTAAGACCACCCTGACATAAATATTCATAACAGTTAGACCACTCTTACATAAATATTCATTACTGTTAGACCACCCTTACATAAATTTTTATTACACTTAGACCACCCTGACATAAATATTCACAACAGTTAGGCAACCCTGACTTAAATATTCATAACAGTTAGACCACTCTGACATAAATATTCAGAACTGTTAGACCACCCTTACATAAATATTCACTACAGTTAGACCACCCTGACTTAAATATTCATAACAGTTAGACCACCCTTACATAAATATTCATAACTGTAAGACCACCCTTACATAGATATTCATAACTGTTAGACAACCCTTACATAAATATTCATTATACTTAGACCACCCTGACAAAAATATATCAAAAACAGCAAAACGAAGAAATATTAGACATATTCCCGGTAAAAGCTTCTTATAAAATACTGTAAGGTTACTAAAGAAATATCAAAATATAAATGCCATGTGTATTAAAATGTTATAATTTATAACATATTTGAGTTCTTCACAATGTGTTTTATATATTATACTACTGAATATCCATGTCATGCATAATGCATGCATTACTGATTGGGTACTGCTACCATGCCATTTAAGCTATGATGCCATAGTAACATAAAAAAATAACCATACCAACCATAGGTGGCAGTTACAGTCAGGCATTTATATATATATATATAAAACACAAATAAAATGTCTCCAAGACTGTTTTTCACTCATTTTTTAAGTAATTAAACAAAAAATGGTCATATACCTGCATTTGAAATTATTAAATTGTTCTGCTTATTAATTTAGTTTTATCAAAATGGTCTTGAAAACCGTATAATATATAACAAACCACCATCTCTGGCTGACTGATATCACCACCTATGGTATCAACCTATGGGTAGGGAAAAGTAGGAGGGTGGTTGAGAAAAAAAGGCAACCTGATTTAGGATACAATTTAGAAACCCAAACTGAGCTATCTTTACATGCACTCCACGCTCACTAATTACTTGTAGTTAATTGTGGCAAAAACAAAGAACATTATTATGCTATGCATAGCTTTAAGCTTACTGCATTTTCTGTCATTTTTTGACTAATTATCTCGATGGTTAGAATTATCTTCTCTTGACTTGTTTAAAATAGAAATTGTTGAAAAAAGTGTCGAGAGATCTTTTCAATGGTTTCACAGTAATTCTATTTACTTTAAGAACAGTAGGGCACATACAATGTATAGTCAGGCTTATAAACTATGCTTATGAGAAAAAGAAACGCCTCATTCAAACTGTTTGTACTATATTTTATTAAGTATGATTAAAAATTAGAAAAGAACGGTGGCATTTACAATATTTATCATTTAAGAGAATTGATGATTGATTATACAGCATTTCATGGTCACATTATGCTTAAAATATTGAATATTCAATGTATGGTCAGAGCAAATTCACTGACATGCTTAGTAGCGCGTGTGACCTCCTCTACTGGCAATTACAGCAGCAAGACGACGTGCCATCGAACCGGACAAGTTACGTAGCAAATACCAAGGCATTCTGGCCCACTCCTGATGGAGCGCTGCTGTAAGTTCCTGGACGTTGGCAGGCTGACGTTGACGTTGACGTAACCGTCGTCCAAGGTAATCCCAGGCGTGTTCAATCGGATTGCAGTCTGGTGAACACGCCGGCCAAAGCAAGACGGCAATGTTATTGGCCTGTAAAAAGCGCGTTGTCTTGCTGGAATACGAGGCCCTGACGTTGGCGAAGCATAGGGACAACTACAGGACGTAATATCTGGTCAATGTAACGCCTGGCTGTGAGGTTACCTTGGCAAACGACGAGTTGGGACTTAAATCTATGGTTGATAGCTGCCCAGACCATAACTCCGCCCCCACCGTAACGATTGTGCTGCAGAACGCAATTGTTAGCGTAGCGTTCATGACGTCGCCTGTAGACACGAATACGTCCGTCGGCGTTCGACAAGTTGAAACGTGACTCGTCACTAAACACTACATTTTGCCAGCGCTGACCGCGATGGTTGCGGGCCCAATTAACACGTTGTTGACGATGACGTCGCGTAAGCACTAGACCACGATACGGCCTGCGGCATCTAATCCCCCGTTCTCGTAGTCGATTTCTCACCGTATGTCGACTAACAGGGCGTCCATGGTTACCTACTACTACGCGTGACGTTGATTCAGCAGTCACAAATCTGTCACGTAGATGGCGTTGACGTACGTAATTATCCTGCCGTACTGACGTTACACGGGGTCTGCCTGAACGTGGCCTATCTGCAAACGTTCCCGTGTCTCTGACACGTCGAATGAGACGTAATATTGTCGAACAAGAGACGTTAAAACTTCTAGCGACTTTTTCTTGCGTTCGCCCACATTCAAGCATTGCCAAAACCCTGACTCTCTCTTCACTATTTAGCTTCGGCATTATCAGAAACTGGGTAATTGTCAAAAAAGACACGGATATATGGTTGTATGTCGACTAGCACATGTATCGGTGTAGAATTTACTTGATAAAGCCACATGGTTAAAACGCACGGAGTGCACGAGGAAATCGTGAGCAGGTACGTGAATTTAACAATTGGCTGAATAAAATCGTGGGAGTTTCGGTTGGTTGGATTTGTTGGTCAGAATACATGTACATTTTGGACGTTTGCATATAAATGTAAACTTGGCAACAAAATAAACGCCACTTTTCGATGAGGCGTTTCTTTTTCTCGTCAGTATATATTTTTAATAAAAAAAAACATCATCAGTATCATTTGTTTTGCCACTAAATGACACGTTGTCATTAAACAGTGTATGACATCAGCATATTTTTATACAAATCCAGGAACCACAAGCCTCTTTTAGCTGAAAACCCCAGCAGGATATATTTAAAATGTGATAGCTCAGTTTGGGTGAAGCATGTAATAATTATATGACTATTATAGGTAGAAGGGTAGAAGGCCTAAAACAAGGGGAGATAATATTTTTTAAGCGTACATGGGTTACTCTTCTTTCTATCTTCTGGCTGATGAAGCTTGAATCCGACGGCTGAAATACGAACACGATCATACAGACATACAAGTGGACAAAGGGAACAGCTTGTCGTACATGGAAGGTTTGGGGGCAATGATACATTATATAGGAGTTGATATTATATAAGGTATGACACAAAACCCCTAAATCCAGTGAAAATGATGTTGTTTAAGCCCTGGTCTAACAAATGTGACAGGAATATGTTTAATCAAACATGTTACAGTAATTAGGAAGAACAAATAGGATTTGATTTTATAAAGCTGATGTCAATTACATAGTTCACAAAATTTGCACCAGTGTTTCAGATTATTTTGTTATTAAATGAGCAAAGAAGTGTTTAAACCTTTATTTTAATTATGCCTAACTAAACCGTTCAACTGGTTGCAGCATATAGCTGCCAATTAAATTTTTAAAGTAAATCAAAATTAACTGTTGGTGTGAAGGTCTCTATATTAGCCAGTGCACATGTACAAAATGTTGAATTACTCAGTTATTAAAAACAATTAATGACTAAATGGACCTTTGATAGTCATTCTCATCTGAGAGGCTTTTTTAATGATTAAATCAGAATGCTATTGGTGGAGACATGGACGTAAACACTAGGAAAGGTGAAGGTGCAATCACACACAAGCATATGGATAATACCGTAATAATCATTGAGCACTAACCATTTCTTTAGGGCATTTATTGCATGCAGAAATGTAAATGTGTTTTTCCTAGATGTCTAAATATCTAATCTGGCGACACACACTACTAATGTTATGCTTTATTATGAATCTTCAACGTGTAAAATACTTTGTTTTTTACTCAGAATTGACAAAAAAAGTAAACAATTGATGGATATTGGAACAATATTTCAAACAATAAATGTAGCAAAGAAAGTATTGTACACTAACCCCCTTATTAACATTATGTACTACAAATAACGAACTGTATTAATTATAAAAAATGTTCATTGTTTAAAAACATGATCTGAGCACAGAAAACATGAACAATATATATTGAAACTTCCACCCACAAATCTTGATAGGGTACAATACTTGAGCCACACTGGTAAAAAGCCCATGCCCTACCATGATGTTCCTTGTCCTCGGGCTCCTGGTAGTAAAACATCAGCTGGCTGATCCCCGCTTTGCCTTTAGGATCCAGGAACAGGTCCATCGTCTCAATCTGGGGGTAAAAAAGGATTCATGTTAATGAAAAAGTTACAACTGCAAAACAGAATATCCATTTAAAACATATTCATGTATGTCTCTCTACTTATAAGTAATTCCATTTCACAGGTTTAAATGTACACAGAGACAACTGGAGTAATTATACAAAAACCCACTTGTCTACCTCGTAGATATCATCCTGAGACATGCATGTGTCAGGGCAAAGAATCAAATTTTAACCACTGTGCTAAATGGATAATTGAAATCAGACAAAAGACAGAATCGAAACAAGACATGAACTTGTCTGTGTAGGTGCAAACAAGACATGAACTTGTATTTGTAGCAACAAACAAGACTCAACTTGTCTGTGTATCTACAAACAAGACATGAACTTGTATGTGTAGCTACAAACAAGACTCAACTTGTCTGTGTATCTACAAACAAGACATGAACTTGTATGTGCAGCTACAAACAAGACTCAAAATTGTCTAAGTAGCTATTATCAAGACATGAACTTGTACATGATGTTACAAACAAGACATGAACTTGTATGTGTAGCTACAAACAAGACATGAACTTGTATGTGTAGCTACAAACAAGACATGAACTTGTATGTGTAGCTACAAACAAGACTCAAAATTGTCTAAGTAGCTATAATGCTAGGTTTACATCTGGCCACGATCTCCCCGATTAGCCAGAGGCTAAAAAATCGGGGAGCTCTACGATTAAATGGTCTACTCCACGTTCTGTTACGCTTCCTTACGAAATCAGCACGTTTTGTTGCGCTCTACTGCGCTTTGCTACGATCGAGCCCACGATTTGCATCACGTTCTGTTACGCTTTGTTGCGATCAACACGATTGGCTTCCACGCTCCACCACGTTCCGTTACGTCCGGTTAAGATCTCCCACGATAAAGCCGCTTTGTTGCGATCTCCTGCGATTTGACTTACGATTTGAGACAAATGACCACGTTTTACGTCACGATTTGATATTTAAACAAGAAATAATTCACTTTAGGCTTATTATTCGCAACAATGAACCAGCTGGATATAGACGATCCTGAATTGGCTGTTTTAATTTACGCATATATTGTTGAACGAAAGAAAAGGTCACAGCATACACGTGATATAAATATCGGATTAGAAGTCAAAAGAAGAAATAGAAAGCCTAGGTCATGCTGGGTTAAGCCATGGTTAAGTGTTGAAAGTAGGCTTCAATATGGACATTACACACAACTATTAAACCCCGAACTCCGGTGTCGGGATGTCGGAGCATCTTCAATTTCTTTTGGAACCTTTTCGTTTCGCTGGCATGATTAAACTGATAGAGTACCAGTAGATAAAGCTGCGTGGAAATCGTGGCTATCGTGAGGAAACGTGTTGGAGCGTGTCAGAGCGTATCAGAACGTGAACGACAATCGGGGATACCGTAGGAGAGCGTGACGCAACGTGGAGCAATAAATGATAGAAAAGTGTATATCGTAACAGATCGTGGTAGATCGTAGCAGAGCGTGGAGCTATCGTGAGACGTCGCAGCGAAGCGGGATGAAAAAATGTGTCCACGCTGGTCCCGATCTGTTGCGATTGTACTCCACGTTCTCTTACGCTTCGTTACGTTCCATTACATTTTGTTACGAAGGCCACGCTCTGTCAGGATTAGAAAATGAATCGCAGCAATCGTGGTAAAATATAAGTTTGATTTAAAATCTGTCCCGATGCCCACGATGTCCCCGATTCAACCACGTTCCGTTACGCTCCCCCACGATCACCCCGATTCGACTCCACGCTCTGTTACGTTCGCCACGATGCTCTGGAATCGGGGACATCGTGGTAATCGTGGCCTAATGTAAAACTAGCATAATCAAGACATGAACTTGAACATGATGCTACAAACAAGACATGAATTTGTATGTGTAGCTACAAACAAGACATGAACTTGTACATGATGCCACAAACAACACATGAACTTGTATGTGTAGCTACAAACAAGACATGAACTTGTACATGATGCTACAAACAAGACATGAACTTGTACATGATGCTACAAACAAGACATGAACTTGTACGTGTAGCTACAAACAAGACATGAACTTGACCATGATGCTACAAACAAGACATCAACTTGTATGTGTAGCTACAAACAATACATGAACTTGTACATGATGCTACAAACAAGACATCAACTTGTATGTGTAGCTACAAACAATACATGAACTTGTACATGATGCTACAAACAAGACATGAACTTGTATGTGTAGCTACAAACAAGACATGCACTTATACGTGTAGCTACAGACAAGACATGAACTTGTACATGTAGCTACAAACAAGACATGAACTTGTTTGCGATGCTACATACAAGACATGAACTTGTGTGTGTAGCTACAAACAAGACATGAACTTGTATGTAATGCTACAAACAAGACATGAACTTGTACATGTAGCTACAAACAAGACATGAACTTGTTTGCGATGCTACATACAAGACATGAACTTGTGTGTGTGTAGCTACAAACAAGACATGAACTTTATATGATGCTACAAACAAGACATGAACTTGTATGTGTAGCTACAAACAAGACATTAACTTGTACATCATGCTACAAACAAGACATGAACTTGTATGTGTAGCTACAAACAAGACATGCACTTATACGTGTAGCTACAAACAAGACATGAACTTGTACATGTAGCTACAAACAAGACATGAACTTGTTTGCGATGCTACATACAAGACATGAACTTGTGTGTGTAGCTACAAACAAGACATGAACTTGCATGTAATGCTACAAACAAGACATGAACTTGTACATGTAGCTACAAACAAGACATTTATTTGTTTGCGATGCTACATACAAGACATGAACTTGTGTGTGTAGCTACAAACAAGACATGAACTTTATATGATGCTACAAACAAGACATGAACTTGTATGTGTAGCTACAAACAAGACATTAACTTGTACATCATGCTACAAACAAGACATGAACTTGAACATGTAGCTACAAACAAGACATGAACTTTACGTGATGCTACAAACAAGACATGAACTTGTATGTGTAGCTACAACCAAGACATGAACTTGTACATGATGCTACAAACAAGACATGCACTTATACGTGTAGCTACAAACAAGACATGAACTTGTATGTGTAGCTACAAACAAGACATGAACTTGTATGTGTAGCTACAAACAAGACATTAACTTTTACGTGATGCTACAAACAAGACATGAACTTGTATGTGTAGCTACACACAAGACATGAACTTGTACATGATGCTACAAACAAGACATGCACTAATATGTGTAGCTACAAACAAGACATGAACTTGTATGTGTAGCTACAAACAAGACATGAACTTGTACGTGTAGCTACAAACAAGGCATAAACTTGTATGTGTAGCTACAAACAAGAAATGAATTTTTAACCTAAATTTCACTATTAAAGTAATAACACAAAACTCCTGACATCGTATGAGAGTTCCCGTAGCATGGCACCCTCCACCTCATTGAGTTCTGCAACCTTTTTCTTACTGGATTGAACTACATCCTCACATTCGACTCTTCCTTAAACAACATATTACCTCGATCAGCTCCAAGATTGGCATGGTGACCAAGACAAACTGCTAATTTTTGACCTGCAAATTTTAACAATAATAATACTAAAATAATGACATCATACCTGAGATCCTTCAAGGACGGCATCTTCAACCTCAGAGAGTTCAAGACCGAGGCTGTCAGCAACCGTCTGCAGGATGTAGATGTGGCGGTCATCCAGATGCTGCCTCTTCGCCTCTCGCTCCTCCTTCAACTTTTGCTGAATTGACAAAAAACAGTTTCAGTTAATGGCAAATGACTTTGTCTTTGCTACTTCAGGTGCCATGGTCGTGCACACCTGTTTGCTATGTATCCAAATTTCCAGTGAAAGATATAAAACAAATCCAAAATGCCTGGGTTTGATGAAAATAATCTGCATTTTTCGGGGATTACCAGGAAAACTGTGTGAGAAAGGTTTTAGCTGTAAAAACGATAATAATTATGAGGGTGGTTTGTTACACAAAATCTTGCAGTAAGCTGTATGCAACAAATCCTAAAAGAAATCGTAGGTTACGTTAGACAGCCTTTCTCACTAAATATCTCCCATGACTACAGTTCTGTTGCCTTGATGTTAATGCTATTTTGCTTCAGGTCGTTGCATAGAAAATCTGCATCTAAAATGAACCCTTAGTGGATATTCTAGAGGTGAGGGTTAACCTTTCCCCATGTTTAACTATTGGTTGACTGTAAATCCATTCGTAACCAAAGTTATGTTCTATCTTGGAGGGCCCTAATTTGGTATTCTCAAATAGTGCTTTGTCTACACAAGCCTGCTTTCATAGTGTGTTTATAGTTACTGCCAAGGCCAACCAGGACGTTACATCCATGTCTTGCAAATAGCTAGAATATCAACAGTAATATTCATCAGTATTAATCAAAACCTAAATAAGTGGCATCTTTCATACAGAAATGTCTTATCTTTCCTGCATGATATGACAGCAGTTTGTGGTGGAAGAGGCTTTTTTAAGAAGTTTTAAGATTATTGATCTTTAAATGAATTCGTCCTGTGAAAGTATTTTTTAATTTTGAATTATTACATTGTCAAGGACTTTGCTAAAATGAAAGATAACGCAAATGCCTAACTTATACCATATCTATTTATGAGAAAGCTCTTTAAGAGGAAAATATTTAATTATCAACAGGCATGATTAGATCACAAAATTCCCCATATGATTATACTGTTTAGTATTAACAGTATGCTGGTAATATTTACATAAGATATAACAGAATTAAACAGTCCCTAGTAACAGCCAACATATCGACTTGTTCAACATGACAATTGAGAAAATTTGTTTGACTTAACCTGCAAAATCAATTTGAAGAATATGTTTCGCTATAGAATTATTTGTAGACTGATTTGACTCATTTTGAGGCCTTAGAACTTTTCACAAAGGCAAATAAAAGTTCTTTAAATAAACAATACTTCAACAAAATTAGTTACCATTTTCTTACAACAATTTTTATCAAAGTATATCAATGTATATCAACAGATTCAAAAGTTTCTTTTCTTGTTCAAAGTTCGATAAATACAGTTACGAAAATGGCACCGAAGCAAAAAAAGCAATCAATTTTTTTAAATAAAGCCATACAGAGAATGCATTAAGATCTTCCTTTTTACCCATGTACACATGAGCACTTAAACTTGTCAATTATTTTTCTACAATCTCAGATCAGATCAATACATTTTTGTTATTTGAGAGTAACATGAAAATTGTATATTCATGAAATCACCTTTCTTTTGTGAATTTTCATGAGCTGAGCTCTTACAGGCCCTATTTGGCATTTCGTTTTAAAGACAATGGAATACCCATAGTGGATTTTTTTAAAAGAAAACAAAACAAAAGCGTAACCAAGTCTATCGTTCATAAAGTGAATGTGTGTGCGTGTGTGAGTGTGTTTAAGTTTATAGAAAACAAATGAGATATATTTACGTTTATTCTTGCTTTACCAAACCATTATTTCGGCAAAAAGTTAAATCAATTTTTTGTAAAGCGAAAATAAATAATGCCTTTCTTAGTGTTTGGTGCCAACATCAGATGGCACACATGTGCGAATCACTCAATAACCTAGTAAATAAGAACAATAAATGACTTTTTGAAAAATGGGCAATTGTTTTCGCACAAGAAGGCATCAGAATATGTCTGGCAATCTCATTTCCAGGCAGATACATAAATGTAAACACAAAAACTAATTAGAGGACTAAAAATAATCACTATTAAATGTTTAAATCTATGTTGAAGAAAACATATTCAAAAAAAAAAAAAAAATCAAGCGCTGTCACAGAGACTGCAATAAAGTGACCACTCTCAACTATTATGACTATTACACCCACTTTTAAGTTTAAAGAGTGCAATATGTTTAAGTGAAACATTAATAATTCACTGTAAAACTAGACAGAACTCTAAGTCAAATAATAATAAAGGGGTGACTTGATTAATTAAGGAGGGTGGATGGTTTAAAGTTCTGGTATAAAGTTTCAACACAAAGCATGTTGTGTTTGCTGAAATATTGACTTAAATGTGGTAACATGCAAAACCTTAACCAGATATTTCCAAGTTAAATAATTATGGGCCATTATTTGCTGTTGCGAGATTCATGTTCATTTAAGAGACCAAAAGATAAAATGTTTCAAATTTCATGTTTTATTTAAGTTTCCATCAATATTTAGCATGCATAAGTATATTGATACAATACATCCTTTACAAAATGTGCAGGTACAAAAAGGAGTTGGGCAAATTTTACAAAAGATTTTATCAGATTTGGCCTAAAAAGATGTGCTGAATTTATTAAAATATATAAGCTTATCAAAAAATGTTTCACCCTTAAAAGTTAACAATGATGTCTTTAACAAAAATTTGTTAACGTTTCAGTTCTGAATAATCAGCCCAGTTAAAATAGAATGAATGTATGAATGTATGGACATTAGACAACAATGAAACTATGTTTTATTTAAGTTCTTTTTAAACACTCTTTCTTACCTTTGATAATCTGCTAAATTTTGAGAAGGAATCTTGAATATTTGATATGGATGAAAAGCTGACCTGCATTTTTGTTCAAAATGTTAATTTTATTTTATAAGCCTAAAATGCATCTGAAATTGACATAGTCATAAAAATATACCAGTACTGATTTATTTATCGCCATAGATGAAATTATAATAAAATATCTTTAAACAAGATATCTTTCAATTTACACTTTCTTGAAAAAATATTCCAAAATAATATCATCATATTATATTGACTAAAATCACTTCATTGCACATATGAACACAAAGTTTGAGGAGGAGGACTTAAATTCCGAGTTCAGTACTGTGCTAAATCAAAATGCTCTAGACATTGTTTTAGCAAGGCTAGAGAAAAATGTTGTTAGATTCTTAGACCCTGTCCCATTTGCCGAGCCTGTCTGACAAAATTTAGCCTTGCCTAAAAAGGTAAAAAATCCAGGAAACTAGGCCAAAATTGAAATGTACCACTGTCATATTTTTGTTATTTCTTTTAAAAAAAGCACACAAAAAAACATTGTTTCACAAATTTTGTTTATAACATCTGGAAGATAACTGACAGCAGAATATTTTCTGTCCCAAACCAAGTCCACTGAGGAATCATTAATTATTAACAAACTACCGTAGTTTCTATTGATGAAACTCCTCCAACGAATACTGAAGGTTGGGTGTAATGATGTTACTAGTCAATTATTTACACCAAATAAAGAAAACCGCTTGTAAGAATCGAGATAAATGCCAAACACTAAAACTGCAATAAAAATAAATTGTGTTCAGTGCTCAATTAACAATTACTGCACATAAGAATTAACGAATAAAAAACAGTTTATATGGAACCAGACCGAATGGACAAGAGTACAGCAAGCAGATACAAATGCTTTTCTAGTGAGTTTTTTCAGTAAATCAAGGGACAAAACTTGAAAATAAGGCAATCCAGAGATACAGGCCTTTACTCAGTAACTCTCAAAAGGCCAAAAGAATTTACGACTGGTGTCTCTTGAACCAACGAATATACCACCGAATTTGTTGTATTTATTCTAAAACCCTCACAAGATTTGATAATAAAACATTTTCTTGTGTTTATACTTACCATCTGAGCCTCCTTGTGGATCTTTGTAGCAGCGGTGGTAGCCATTTTTTATCCTGAATTATTTCTCAAGTCTACTAGAAAATGTCATCTAAGTTCATCTAAATATCAGTTTGACACGAAAATCCACTACACACCAAGAAGTTTATTCCCCATGATGTTAACCACACTAGAAAACAAAAACTAAATTTTCAACTACCGCATTCTAAGATAAAACAAGAGATAAGTTTTGACCAAATCACACAAATACTTAATAAAAATCTGATCTTTTCCCACTTTCTGACTAAAGCACCAAAGCTTCAGAATGAAACTTGTCCAAATAGCAATTAAATATAAGTCCCATGTTTGAATGTTTGGACAAAAAATTATTTTGCTCTAGTTATATGCGTTAAAATAACAAACAGATAACAAACGCTTTTCTATGTCACTATGCAAAATCTATAAGGGAAATTCTTTTATGAAATATAATGCCGAACAAGCCTATACGTATAATGTAAATAACGACTGACTTCAATGATATTTCGCTATATCTGTGTGTTCAATAGATCATTTAAAATAATCAAATATTTATTCTAGTTTGGGTCAAGAATCAATACTAGTATTTGTATGGTTATTCAAAGTGGACAATTTCATTCAATTTGTAACCTTCGTTTTCTTTATAATTGAAATAAAGAAAAACTTTTTTATTAAAAGGGTTTATTTTGACACTGGTTGGTGATTTTGCTTTACTTTAATATCTGTTAAGGTTAAATACTTGCAATGGAAAGACTTTAATTTTTTACAGATTTAATAAGCACTCTGTGGACATTTACAAATAATATTATAATTTCCATTGAGGACCTAACCAACAAATATTAAAAGAACAAAACATGTTTAATAAACAAAGGGATGTAATAATATACTAAACAATCCTATGTTTTAAAAACTACTGCAGCAGGACATAAAAAATATTAAGGTCAAAATTAAAAAAGGGTTGTTTGCAGTTACCCTACTCAAAACTTCTTGGAGTGGGTAGGTATGTAGGGATTTTTTCTGTAGTATGCATCTTTCGTCAACTCAGTGCCACATATTTCATGGGTAGTGGTGTGCATATTTACCATTTAAGTCATTAACCAGGCAACCAGAGTGTAATTGGTTCAGCTTTTTTAAAGGACAATACATGTCACTGCTTTACAACATATTAAAGTGTTCACCTTTTATTCAATTAATACAGGATAGTTATCACACAGAACAACCAAATCCTGCCTCTGACATGCCTTCTATAACATCATTGTATAATTTTGTGGGTCTAAAATATATTAAAACTTTAGACCTTCAATTACTCGGCTAATACATGTTTTATACAATCTGCTGCGGGGTTGTCAGAATTTAAATTTTGAAATGGCCAAAGGTTATCAATATTGCAAAAAGACCCTGACAAACAGTTGTTGAAAATTTATCGTTTTTCAATTTTGATCACTTATAATAATGAGGTCATTTTTAATGGTTAATTTTAAGTTTAAAATAAATGCAAAAAATTGACTGTTTGTGGAAAAAATAAAAACCTGCAACAATGCAACTGGCTAGCTTTTTGCAATGCTGAGCGCAAGCTCAAACCTACAACTTCCTAGACCCGAATGCATAGAAATCATCTGACCGGGGTGAAGTTATTGGGGTCAATGGACAATTATGAAAAATGACCCTTAACTTCAACATGTATTGGGATGATTTTCTGAAAAGATAGGTGCAGTAAATCTGACCGACAAAACATCAATTTGGGGAGAGGTATATTATTTTAACAGTTATTTTTTTTTTACAGTAGTGGCCCTGAATCATTACAGTGTCACATCATGTTTAAGGATGATTTCTCTTAAGAGGGGGGGAGGGGGGGGGGGGGGTCAGTGCTGCTTGGGAAAGGTAAGTAAGGGGATTTAAAAAACAGTTTTAATGGCTGGCCAGTCATGTTTTGTCCTTCTTTGATATGTAAGTATGTGCATGTGAGTCAGTAAGGTCATTTATAGTATTTTTGGCTGACATGTGTATCATTCCACAATCTTTATTCTAATTGAATGAATTACGTTCAACAAAAGCCATGCAAAACAGTGTGTACTTGTTGTACCTGCTCCATTTAGAATACATTCCAATCAAGGCATAATTAAAGATGCAACAGATAACGTGTAGATAAGAAGGGTCTAACAGTCAATGTTAAGCTATTGACATTACCTCCGTGGGATTAATGAATAAATTGGAAATAAACAATAACAATTTTTTTCAGCATGCAAACAAGTTGTTTGAGTTTCCTATTGCAAGAAATATCAAATATATGTACCACATTATTATGTTAAATATTAATACCAAAGTGCCAAATATTGATACCACAAATTATTTACCTTATTCAGTATGTGAACAAATGTCACTAGCAATCTTTAATGGTAAATAAAAGTTAAAATAAACGTCAAAGAATTTTTACATGCATTTTGGCATTGCATGTAAAACTCTTTGAGCTGGAGCTCAAACCTTCCTAAACATGTTTTGAATACGTAGAAATCTGTCAACCAGGATGCGAATACTCCAGGGGACAGTTTTCAAAAATGACCCCACCACAGTTGGGGTCATATACGATTTGGTCTTAGTTGGATAAAAAATTGACGTAGCCCTGAATCTGATTGTTGGTATAAATAACCAACATATAAGTTCAAAGAAGTATAGCCATAGGATTGACTATGTCTAATATTGAATACCACCCTTGATCAACTTTTAACACACAGAAGGGTTTATAAAACTGGGTCAAAGATAACTGCCAAGAAGTAAGTATCAAATAGTGCCACATATTATTGTGTTAAATATCTAATGCCAAAATGTGATATAATATATGTGTTGGCCTGAAACTGTAACTTCTACCATGAGACTCAATACATGTTTGGGCCAAGCTGTAGCCTCTACAGTGAGACTCGATACATGTTTGGGCCAAGCTGTAGCCTCTACGATGAGACTGGATACATGTTTGGGCCAAGCTGTAGCCTCTACGATGAGGCTCGATACATGTTTGGGCCAAGCTGTAGCCTCTACGATGAGGCTCGATACATGTTTGGGCCAAGCTGTAGCCTCTACGATGAGGCTCGATACATGTTTGGGCCAAGCTGTAGCCTCTACGATGAGGCTCGATACATGTTTGGGCCAAGCTGTAGCCTCTACGATGAGGCTCGATACATGTTTGGGCCAAGCTGTAGCCTCTACGATGAGGCTCGATACATGTTTGGGCCAAGCTGTAGCCTCTACGATGAGGCCCGATACATGTTTGGGCCAAGCTTTAGCCTCTACGATGAGGCCCGATACATGTTTGGGCCAAGCTAGCCTCTACGATGAGGCCCGATACATGTTTGGGCCAAGCTAGCCTCTACGATGAGGCCCGATACATGTTTGGGCCAAGCTGTAGCCTCTACGATGAGGCCCGATACATGCTTGGGCCAAGCTGTAGCCTCTACCATGAGGCTCAATACATGTTTGGGCCAAGCTGTAGCCTCTACCATGAGGCCCAATACATGTTTGGGCCAAGCTGTAGCCTCTACGATGAGACTCAATACATGTTTGGGCCAAGCTGTAGCCTCTACGATGAGACTCAATACATGTTTGGGCCAAGCTGTAGCCTCTACGATGAGACTCAATACATGCTTGGGCCAAGCTTCAGCCTCTACGATGAGACTCAATACATGCTTGGGCCAAGCTGTAGCCTCTACGATGAGACTCAATACATGCTTGGGCCAAGCTGTAGCCTCTACGATGAGACTCAATACATGCTTGGGCCAAGCTGTAGCCTCTATGCTGAGACTCTTGGACCAAGACTCACCCTCCTTATCATTTTACAATTATTCTTCATTGTTAAAGAAGATAATTAAAACCTGATAGCCTTACAAGACATTAAGTCTTTATACCATCTCAACAGTGGCTTCGAATGGTCGATTTCAACTATTCAAAGAATTTTGTTTAACACTGGTGTGTTTGTGGGCATAATTTTAATCTGAATTAAATTGTTTAGTTCATTGAAGAAAACCTAAAATATATAATAACTATCTTAATATTGAGCGTGAAATATCTCTATACTAACCAATTTACATACCCACACTTCTAAATAACTGACTTTAATATAAAACCAATTAAAAGCTAAATTGAACTTTGGGGTTGGCTTTGTCAGTAGCTGAAACTAGCTTTGTAAAAATTAAATCAGAATCAATCCAGTGGTTCGTTACTGGCATAGACTTGAGTGTAGATTATCCAAATTTCTGATAGCCAGTGTCGGTAGGCTAAAAAATTTCCTTAAAATACCAAAAGAAGCATAATTATGAAAAAAGAACGCTTACAATACCTGCTGGGAATCAATTGTCAAATTTTATGCTAATTTGATATAGAGAAACCAAGTAAATTGTGACTTACAAATTCTCGTACAACTCTAAGTTTTTGCAGATTTTGTCGCATGCCGTAAGTTCTTATTGTATACGGAGTTGCAGAAATCAGATATGGAAGCCGTGCCGACATATTTTCTTCCATTATTTTCTTTCTCTGTTACTTAAGGTATGGTATCTTGAAAGTTTCCATGCTTAAGTTGTAGATTCCAGTTTGGTATCTTTTTGAAACATGTTCAGAATGTAGAAACATGGTCACTTTTTATGATCATCAAACGGAGTCATCGAAGTTATATCGCTACACATTTCATTAAGCCAAAAGCAGCAATTTTAATATTTTTTCCCATTGAGGTGATTTAAAGAATATTTAATATTAAAAAATTACTATTCCATTTTTCATACAAAAAGTCTTAAATTGTTCAATAAAAAGCAATAATACATTAAAAAATATTGCCACAATTCTTCATAAAAACAATTCTTTGATATTCATATCCAAGCACCACTTCTGAGACTTTTCCAAACATTACCCTAACCTATAAACCATTCTTCGCTTAATAAGGAGATATTTTCAGACAAATCAGTAGATGCTACTCACAGATACCCACCCTAGAACTCTAGAAACACAATAAAACCGTAAATATTTACTGCAGAACATTTTTGGTTTAATTAAAAATGACACATTTACAGCTTTTCCATAATTTGTTACCATCATTTGGTCATAAATTCTAGGATCTGAGAGCACATCTTGAAAATTTAAGTGGTCATGGCAAAGAGGGTACCAAATTTAAATACGGTGTAAGGGATGCTTTAGTATTTTGTAATACTTAAACTTTATATCTTAAATTAAATCTACACTTGGATTAAACTTGATTTCCACTGCATGCAATTGCAAAGTTTTTTGTGTTTTTTGGTTCAACCAGGTTGAGAAAATTTAATTTTAAGGAATTCATCCACAAATGTGCATCTTATAGTTGCAAACAGGTTGTACATATCCTACATATAATACAAAAATACTTTGTGCAACATTATAATTACCGCAAATATAACCAAAATATCCTTACCATTTTCCCAACAACAATCTGCTGTCGAACTTGTACACGCACACGTCTAAACGCTTTCTTAAATGTTGCTTTACTTGCCATGTTTTCCTCAATTTTGTTTTCACACTGATTTCCACAAATGTAGCATCAAATTAACTCCCAGTAAAAATACAGAAATTATCAGTCAGCATGGCTACATTAATATCTCTTTTGTCATATCAAAGATGGTAGAAATCAATTAGTGGCGGAATGATAACAAATGTCATTCCCAAGAACTTAAAATGCGGAAGAGTCACAATAGGAAAGTCTCATTGAATTTATGTTTGTCAACTTATTGTCAGGGAAAAATCACTACCTGACTTGCAGGAGACTAAAGCGCTTCAAGCTTTTAAACCCTTTTAGGCAATAATATGGATGTTAACACAGTTTTCCTTTTAATGAATATTATCGACAACAGAACCATACATTACTGACAGCGGAACATGAAACTG
This sequence comes from Mya arenaria, assembly GCF_026914265.1. Lineage (NCBI taxonomy): Eukaryota > Metazoa > Mollusca > Bivalvia > Myida > Myidae > Mya > Mya arenaria. The sequence goes on along the minus strand of NC_069129.1, from coordinate 34,297,898 downwards.
TTGCACTTTTTTTTCAAAACAATAATATCTCAACATAAAATATCAGCATGGATGGGAGATTAAAGTCACTAAATGTCCTCAGTCCACTTTACCTAAATATCAGCATGATGGGAGATTGAAGTTACTAAATGTCCTCAGTCCACTTTACCTAAATATCAGCATGGATGGGAGATTGAAGTTACTAAATGTCCTCAGTCCACTTTACCTAAATATCAGCATGATGGGAGATTGAAGTCACTAAATGTCCTCAGTCCACTTTACCTAAATATCAGCATGATGGGAGATTGAAGTTACTAAATGTCCTCAGTCCACTTTACCTAAATATCAGCATGGATGGGAGATTGAAGTTACTAAATGTCCTCAGTCCACTTTACCTAAATATCAGCATGATGGGAGATTGAAGTTACTAAATGTCCTCAGTCCACTTTACCTAAATATCAGCATCGATGGGAGATTGAAGTTACTAAATGTCCTCAGTCCACTTTACCTAAATATCAGCATGATGGGAGATTGAAGTTACTAAATGTTCTCAGTCCACTTTACCTAAATATCAGCATGATGGGAGATTGAAGTTACTAAATGTCCTCAGTCCACATTACCTAAATATCAGCATCGATGGGAGATTGAAGTTACTAAATGTCCTCAGTCCACTTTACCTAAATATCAGCATCGATGGGAAATTGAAGTTACTAAATGTCCTCAGTCCACTTTACCTAAATATCAGCATCTATGGGAGATTGAAGTTACTAAATGTCCTCAGTCCACTTTACCTAAATATCAGCATGATGGGAGATTGAAGTTACTAAATGTCCTCAGTCCACTTTACCTAAATATCAGCATCGATGGGAGATTGAAGTTACTAAATGTCCTTAGTCCACTTTACCTAAATATCAGCATCGATGGGAGATTGAAGTTACTAAATGTCCTCAGTCCACTTTACCTAAATATCAGCATGATGGGAGATTGAAGTTACTAAATGTCCTCAGTCCACTTTACCTAAATATCAGCATGGATGGGAGATTGAAGTTACTAAATGTCCTCAGTCCACTTTACCTAAATATCAGCATCGATGGGAGATTGAAGTTACTAAATGTCCTCAGTCAACTTTACCTAAATATCAGCATCGATGGGAGATTGAAGTTACTAAATGTCCTCAGTCCACTTTACCTAAATATCAGCATGGATGGGAGATTGAAGTTACTAAATGTCCTCAGTCCACTTTACCTAAATATCAGCATCGATGGGAGATTGAAGTTACTAATGTCCTCAGTCCACTTTACCTAAATATCAGCATCGATGGGAGATTGAAGTTACTAAATGTCCTCAGTCCACTTTACCTAAATATCAGCATGGATGGGAGATTGAAGTTACTAAATGTCCTCAGTCCACTTTACCTAAATATCAGCATCGATGGGAGATTGAAGTTTCTAAATGTCCTCAGTCCACTTTACCTAAATATCAGCATGATGGGAGATTGAAGTTACTAAATGTCCTCAGTCCACTTTACCTAAATATCAGCATGATGGGAGATTGAAGTTACTAAATGTCCTCAGTCCACTTTACCTAAATATCAGCATGATGGGAGATTGAAGTTACTAAATGTCCTCAGTCCACTTTACCTAAATATCAGCATCGATGGGAGATTGAAGTTACTAAATGTCCTCAGTCCACTTTACCTAAATATCAGCATGATGGGAGATTGAAGTTACTAAATGTCCTCAGTCCACTTTACCTAAAAAGTTTTAGCTTATGTTTATAACTTAACCCTCATTTATGTTTGCAGACACATAAAGTTCATCATTTCAACTTCAGTTGATTTAAAAATTTGAAAGCTATTTAGCTTATTTGCACAGCTTTAATTTATAATGATTCTATTTTATTAGTAATTTTATCCCAATGTAAACTTTCCACAAAATCAAAGCTCCAAGTTTAACTTCTAACATTTGAATATCTCCCACAGTTGGCAGAAAGTGATATAGTCTGGAAAATACACCACCAAATAATTTCTAAAGGTTATGAATAAAACATGCAAGTATTTTAACTCATTGCGGATTTCTGAATAGCATATTCTCAGATTTCTTCATTTTAGAATATTAATTTTAATTTTTTTTTATGATAATGTATCAATTTGAAAGCTTCAGTAACAAGTTTAATCAAAATCAATTAAAATGCATGAATAAATAATAAACACAATCATGTATTGTATGCATCTCTCAAGTCTGCAAAGCATATTAATTAGGCAAAAGAAAACAATTCTCATGAGCAAAAACTAAGAAGTAAAACAACACATTGTCTGATTATCATATTTAATGCTTCAAAAAGTCAGCCAGCTCTATTTCAATGTAAAAGGGGCATAACTCTGGAGTTACTGAAGCAATTAAATCCACACATTTGATTGAGACATTAATATGTCAATTAACACTGCACCCAGGTTGGGATGAGAAACAATTATTTTTAAAACTTTTTAAACTTTAATCTTTTTCCCTGAAAACATGTAACTCAAATAGCATTGCAATTACAAGTTCATTAAGATCGACTCATTTACTTTGCACATAACTGATCCAATCTTAGCTGGTGGTGTCCAGTTACTAGGATTTCTAAAGCCTACCAATACAAGGGTTTGTGGTTTCAAAATTGTGTTTTCATTTTCAATTCAATATTTAAAACTAGGAAAAATGAAATAGATGTTTTATGCAAAATGTTTCTTAGAATGACATTCAAAATGGATGAAAACAAAATAATAAATATGAAACTTAATCTGATAGGAAACACTGACAATGCACTTTTAGGAAAAATCATTATTGACAGGCAAAAATCAATTCATTATAAAATGTTACAATTGGCACTGCCATCCATCCATTATCTCGCAGCTACATAATTATGTGTGACAATTGGTAATAAATTGTGAGCAGAAAAATATGATAGAAATGAATCAACGAACCTTTTGATTTATTGCAAAAATTCTGCATGGGCCACGCATGTTGCCCATGTCACAAACTATCGATTTATCATATGGAAGGCAAGAGCCCATCTCTTTTATTCTATGGTACATGAGAGGGACAGTCAGGGACTCAGCCCCTCAGTTCCCACTCTTGCTCTATGGTACATGAGAGGGACAGTCAGGGACTCAGTCCCTCAGTTCCCACTCTTGCTCTATGGTACATGAGAGGGACAGTCAGGGACTCAGCCCCTCAGTTCCCATTCTTGCTCTATGGTACATGAGAGGGACAGTCAGGGACTCAGCCCCTCAGTTCCCACTCTTGCTCTATGGTGCATGAGAGGGACAGTCAGGGACTCAGCCCCTCAGTTCCCACTCTTGCTCTATGGTACATGAGAGGGACAGTCAGGGACTCAGCCCCTCAGTTCCCACTCTTGCTCTATGGTACATGAGAGGGACAGTCAGGGACTCAGCCCCTCAGTTCCCACTCTTGCTCTATGGTACATGAGAGGGACAGTCAGGGACTCAGCCCCTCAGTTTCCACTCTTGCTGAATTCACAAAAATTATCGGTCTTTGGCCTAAAAACAACAACATTTGGTCCGGGTTACCCGACCCTACCTACGAAATAGGACCCTACCTGTTTTATAGTCAGTTGGTAAAAAATGATGTCCTAACATAAAGCCTACTATAAAAATAAATTTATTAAAAAAAGTCTACCTTTCCTACCTGTTTTTGAAAATGATATAACCCTAACAAAACCCTTTTTGACCTTATACCAGATTAGGTGGGGTGGGGGCAGGTGTTTTTTTGACATTACGGTAGTTTGTGTGAAGGTTGAGTCTTCCACTGTCACAATCATGGAACAGTTCTGAGAAGAATAATTCTTTCACAAAGAATGTAACTATTGGAAAGTTGATGTATGACAATGATGTCAAACAAGACAGACATTAAAACAACCTTACATATAAGTATGACCTTGACCTTTGACCTACATTCATGGGTCATGTACATGACATACCTTCTTCTCATGACCAACATTTGTTCCAAGTTATACTTATAGATCCCACATTGCATGGCCAAGATGTTTTGCATTTGACACATTGCCTTATCATGGTCACCAACCAACTGAACATTTTGTTCTAAGTCATTTTGAATTCCCCCAATGCACGACAATTAGAAACAGCCTGTACAAGCTAACATTAAACAGATGATTGCAAGAAGACATGTAAGACACATACACGGAAACACTTCCCTGACAACCACTGACTAGCTGAATTGCTACAAGTAGAACATGGGAGGGGAAGGGGGAGGCGTGGGGGCGTAAATATGAATAGCGGGGGCATAGCTACGCCCTGTCTTTTAGACTGTCCTGGTTTTTGTTTTAGTCCTCCTTTCCGGTCAACCCTACAGTTTCCATCATGGAGCTAAGCCAATGCATATAAAGGTAAATTATCTTTGCTTAAATGCATTATTTTATACTGTATACACATATTTCAAATCAAATATGGTCAGGCAATTGTCCAATTCAATAAGATAAATGCATATTAAAAGGATTAACCAGTGCATGTTTTGTCTACTAACCGATTTACCCAGCTAAATATCTATCAAAGGTTAACACTGAATTACCTAAAATATCTAAGTCCAAATAAATACTGTCATCCCATTGGACAAAACATAATTTGCTTATAATCAATAATAAATTGTTATATTTTATATACATAGAATAATAATGCAGTCTGTCCTTAGATGAAGTAATTCACGTGAAGACAGCATGTCTGTTTGATGGTGTTTCTATTTATTGTTTGACAATGTGCCCCTAAATGGAATCACACTGACATTTAACCTTTAAGGCAAGAGGCGGACACTTTTACCACTAGACCGCCATCTTCCTCCTCACCATACATGGATGTGATGAAGTTTAAATGATTGATGAGCGACTATTTGCTGAGATATGCAAACAGTAGTATATTCATTGCTCATCCCACTTTGCACTAAGGCGACAATGCGGTGGCTTGAGAAAGTCTGTTTCAATGCTTTAAAGCATTTTGTTTGTCATTGAAACAAATATAATTTTAAACTACAATTCAATTGGCCAGTTACAGTGAAGCCAGTGCAAACTATACAGGGTGTAAACAGCTTGCCTCTTCAGTAGTTAGTTCCATGTGATACTTAGTTAAAAGAATACCCCAAGTTGCTGGCAGTGGCAGACAGCTTTTCTTTAATGAGACAGGCCATAGATGTTGCATTTAGATAAAATTTACTTGGTTGTTTTGGGCAGAGCAAAAGCCATGATTATTTGATCTTTCAAAACCGTGAAATACTAAGTTCATTACAACAGTAGTATTAAATCAGATCAGCAGGGAATTTTTTTTAGATTCTCACATAAAACATGGGTTGAGGGGGCGTTGTATTTTTTAATTCAAAACTCATGTGGAACATTTGAATTTTGGTACTGAGGAGGCTGTGGGTATTGGCCTCGCAAGGAACACTTTTTCGTGGATAAAATGGAGAACAGTACCGAGGGTGAATAATATTCACCTTCTCCTCCTCAGAAGTGAATAGGCCTTCATTTCCTTTCCGAACTCTGTATAACATATACAATAACATTTTTTGAGAGTCTGGTACCTAAGAATGACAAATTTTGAGTTTCTGTGCTTTTGTGTCCCAAGTTCTTTATAATAAGCCACTGATTATACTGTGTACATTAAGGGAGGAGTAATCAACTGTAACATTGGTTAGCGCAGTGGTTAGCGCACTCGCTTCTCACCAAGGTGACCCGGGTTTGATTCCCGACCTGGGTGCATGTGAGTTTGGTTAGTGGTTAGTGGTCACCAAGCCGGACAATTGGGTTTTCTCCGGATACTCTGGTTTCCCCCACAGCACAAGACCACACTCTCACGCAGTATCGTGCAAACGAGAGTGATTAATATAAGTTGTAATAGCGTGTACTGGTTTCTACCCAGGAAATGAACTCTATTGTGATTCAATAAGATATAAGCTTTCTACACAATCAAGCTATATGGGATGGGATAAGAAAAACAAAACAAACTTAACATATGTAAAATACCTGAACATCTCCGATGACTAACGCCGTGCGGACAATGGAGGACCGTGCACTACCCAACCCATCCGCGCTAGCCTTTCTTGCAAGTTTCTTAAACTTCGCCAACATTCTTGGAAATAATTATCCCTTCTAGCTATAACGAATTATTCCATTTTGGAAAAGAAAACTTCTTACTATCTAGGTTTTATTTTTTAATATTCATTCAATTCCTTTTTTTCAATACACTCCTATAAGAGTTGTTTTTCTTCATAGATCCTTTGAGTTGTAAATAGCATTCTTTTTTCCCAAAGTTTTAACAAATGTCATAACTAAATATGGAACTAAAACATTCACAGTAAAAAAGACAATATCAGCCAATGCTGACACATGTTGGACGTATCTACCTAACAATCCATTTTAAGAAGATAATCCAAAACAGGTATTGTAGTCAGTTAATTAATACACCTTAATCCAAACCATAATCTGCATAAAGACACAAAGAATTATTTCAGCCCATAGTTGATTACAAATCTTAAACATGTCTTTATTTTTTATCCTGGACCATAATACAAAGTGACAAAAATATCCTCTAATACTTACAAATACTATTATGTGCTATAAAATATATTTCTTTCCCTGTCGCTACAAATAGTCTTGACATTTAAAACCACTGTGAAAAACATAAGATTTCAGCAACAAGAATATTGTGTTTCTTGTTCATAACAAAATTCAGCAGAAAAAAATAATCCACAAACTAGTATGATTGTCGATATTCATTTGCTAAATCTTACGCCATGACAAAATCAAATATGACACTATGTCTTATACATCAAGAAAGGAACACTTTGCATTACATATTGTAACTGTGTAGTTACAAGAATTGCAGGTAAATGAGAGAAGAACTGAGAACAAGCATCCAGACTTTCAAAAGTTCATTAATCTTTGATTACTGGATGTTCCCCTGCCCCCACATGTGCAATAATAACATGTTCCTGGGGTAATTCCTCCTGGACAATGCATCCCAGGAGAATGTTAATATTTCATTTGTTTGGTCAATTATGCATTGTTCATTATTATGTATCTAGCTTTAATCAAACTACGTTGAACTTTATCAAACAATCATTGTAATACAAGCAAATAGCAATTAACTAGTACAATTTCACTGTGATGCAGAGTTGAATCAAATTCTGGAATTGAGCCCTGAATCTAATATAATCCGTAACTCACATTTATAAAAAAAGAATCCAGGATATTTTCTAATTTTTATTTGAATTTGTAATAATGTCATCACTTAACTAGAACAGTAAATTTTACCATGGAATGTACTATTAAAAACCTTTGTACAAATATTAAAGTATAATTTTATATACATGAGACTGAAATGGTGAGTAAAGTAATTAATGCTGTATACGGTAAATAAAACTTCAAACTTTAATTTCAATTTCTGAGACAATTCATTCTTTGATATTTTAATTATTTAAACAATTTTGAGCATTAATCAAGAAATTTGATTTGAAACGGAATAATGGAAAATTCATTTAAAGGCACACAACTGATGCAAACTTTTATTTGTTTATTTTATGTATTATCATGTTTAACACATTTGACTTTAATAATAATAAAAAAACATATGATTTGTGTACAGATGAAAAAATATGAGCCCTTATAAATGTCTTTTTATAGCTACGTTGCCTCACATTCCCCTTTCAAAATCTTGCCAAAATGCTGCCAATATGTTTTTATCCATACACATTTTATTGTTTTGATCATTTAAGAAAAAAATAAAACATAATCATGCATGAAACAATCATGCATTAAAAAAATCATTTTTGCATCAACTTATATTGTGCACCTTTAAAAAGAAATATTCAAAATAATAAAAGACTCATCATGATGAATAATTTTATAAAGGTGTATTGATAATTAAATATATGATGATTTATTCATGCATCTCTACAATAGATATGTTGACATGCTTTCTTAAGACAACCCCAATATCCTAAAAATATTTCAAATTCTTACATTCTATACTGTATAGTTGCAAAAACCAAAACAAATTATATCAAGAATGTTACACTGGGAAGGGAACTTTCAAAACAAAAGGGGCTGACGGGACAGGTGTAGGGGAAACACATCACAAAAGTTTTAAAGTTATAGCCATGACATTGACCATCTATTTTTCTATCAGTGGAAAAATAAATTGGGTACAGTTCAGGGCTTTTTCTATAGTACCCACGGGTCCGACTATCGGACCCATTCCCAAAGCAAAATATAAGATATTTTTCCCAATCTTCAGAAAAAAATCCCAATCCAAAAAAAAAAAAAAAAAAAAAAAATTTTTTTTAGAAATTCTTTATACCTGTACTGGTTCATTTTCAACAGTCTAATAAATTATGTGATGTGAAGTTTTTTTTGGTACTTGAACTCAGAAATCATTGATTTTCATCACATTCAGAGATATGAAATTATTTATTGATTGAAATAGATATTTACACCCCAAGGATTGATATTTCAGCCATTGTGGGTCTTTTAAAGAGAAAATAAACTAATATTAAATCATTTCCTAATTCACAGGAGACTAGACAGCTTTTTCTTTTCGCTGTAAAATTTCCCAATTTCCGCATTTTCAAGATGCAAAATTTCCCAAAATGTCTAGGGTCTTTTTCCCAAAATGGGCAGAAAAAGCCCTGGTACTTCACAAGTTCATAAAAGTGTGGATTTCTTTTTACATCTTTTTCATTTTAAGTTAACATTATATTGCACAAGCCAATGAAGCGTTTCAGTGGATGTATTTCTTGATTTGTTCAAGTTATAAGTGGTACCCAGTATGTAAGTCCATTGATATGTTTATCTTGACAACTCTGATTAGCTTATACATGAAGCTGATTAATTTTCTTTATAAGAAATGTACCACAAGTAAACTATTGAAGACCAATAAAATTTGAAAGGGTCAAGTTGTAAGACCTCCTTGAAATCTACTTTCAGTACATACTGTAAGATATGTGTATAGAATTTCACCTTTGTCGTTTATCATTGCTTTATGGGTTTCCAATATTTTATAATACCCTTGATTCAATAACCAAATATACAACTGGTTGCTAGGGGCAATTATGTAAATAAACAAAGTGAAAGTCCCAGCAACAAGGGAGACAACAAGCACAACTCTTCTGAACATTTCAAAAATATTTATCTCAATTAACTCCCTTGATAGCCTCATACATACTATTTATTCTTGCAACTTCTAAGGCCAGGAAACCGAAAATAACCAAAAATGGACTTCAACACTAAATATCAGTATAAACAAATTATTTATATTAATTTCAATGACTTTATGTCTTCTATATTTCATAAAATAAACGTAGGTCAAAACATCATGTCTGTACATTCATAGCACCAATTTAGATATATGATGTTATGACCCAACAAAACTATACTATACACCTGTATTTTATAAAATAATTAAGTTCTACGAAACTGACAATGGATGATCATTATTGAGCACCCATTTACTATTATTCGATTACATTATATTCTACTTTCAGTAAAGTGAAAATATATCTCATGAAACCTTAAGATTGTTAGTCAATGTTGACTCTTGTTCACCTATGGATACAAAATATCCAAATGTGGACAGTCTACAAATTATATTCCAGTGTTCATGCCAATGTCGCCTACGGGCCTACACTGGGTATGTGCCCTGGTAACACATCTTTTGCATAAACCTTGCAACAACACCGTGTTGAAGTATGTTCAACAACATATCTATCCAAATATCCATAATAATTTCAAACGAATCCTGGACGAAAGAGTCAGCAGAGATGAGAATAAAACTTTACATCTCGCATCGAGGCGTCATAAGTTGCCAATGAGACCAAGGTGAATTGCATACAACACTGTAAACCATGTTTTGGTTAATTGTCATTAGTAATTTTGGAATTTGTAAACCGTGCTTTGGTTAATTGTCATTAGTCGGATTATTCATACGATTGGCATAACCAAACAAGAGTACCTGTAAAACATGTCAGTAAACTTGTGAAATCTAACCTTGTAGACCAATTTCAGCAAACCTCTTTTGAACAATTTAATCTTTCATCTAAGGGTAAAATGTATTCTCTGTTTAAGTCTGATATTAAATTTGAGGAGTACCTTAATATTTTACCCAAATCTCTACTTTTTACATTCTTGCATTTCCGCACTAGTAATCATAAATTCCCTATCAAAGTCGGTAGATGGAGACAGAATGCTATACCACATGTCAATAGAAAGTGTACGTTTTGTAATCTAAACGATATCGGTGACGAACTGCACTTTTTACTTACATTTTTTATATCCTACCAGAAAAAAATACGTAAGTAGTCGTTTTTACTCAAGACCTAATGTCTTACACTTTAGTGAAGTTTTAAATTGTAAGAACCCAGATACCGGAAAACAGCAATTTTTGTTAAAATCTTAGTTAATCACTATTAAACGAATCTGATCATGTATTTTATAGTTTTTCATTTGATATCTCATAACTATATCGATTATATTGTATCCTAATTCAAATAAATGAATTTGTTTTGTCATAAAAAAATAATACTATTTAAACTAACCACATTCCCCGTACTAATTTTATTTGTTTTGTATAATGATAAACTCTAAACCTGTTGTGAAGCCGCCATTAACCCACATATCTATACCTGTGTTAACATATATATATTGCGTTTTCACATGCTTTTACTTAAATGTAAACTGTGATATAATAAAAGAATATTGAGTTGAGTCGAGTAATTTTGAAATTTGTATAACTTAATTTATAGAACTTGTTCCACTTTAAAATTCTTGATATTACAAAAAATTTTGTCTCACAAATATTGATAAGATGGCCCCATTCTTTTTTAGTCTTCCTATGACAATACATCAGAAACTCTTGGATCACAGTTAATCAGTGCAAAAATAAGGCTGAACTCTGAAACAGATTCAAATAACCTCACCTGCATAGCCATTAGTCTCTCAGGCTGCACGTAGGTGCTTGTTTTTTCTCCCAGTAACGTTAAACGTGCTAACTTTTCGTCCAGCACCATCCTTATTTTCAGAACTGATTCGCCGCCTATCGAACTTCCCCAGTCCTTTTTCCGTACTAACTTTTCTACCAGCAGCTGTTGCATCCTGACTAACTTTTCTCAAAGGACGGGATTCGTCTATTGTAGAAAGTTGTCCATCCCCAAAATTTGGGGCCTGTAGCGCAGAGCTGATTTTACGAGTCCGTTTTTCTTGACTCATTATCAACAATTAAGCCTCCAGTATTTCAAATCGTAAAATGTATTAGTTCATTCCATTTTCATATTCTATTACATTTTCAATTCCATAAAGATATTTTTATATAATAAATAAGAAAACAGTTTGGAGATTCACATAAATATTTTCACTTCTCTGCTAATAAAATCAAAAACATGAAATTACAATGGGTGGAGAAAATGAAACACTGCAAGTGTAAACCAGTTCCATAGTTGAAGAAAACTCAACCAAACTAAACCAAAACTTATTGAAATTTTAAATAATTTACAATGAAATAGAAGGGGTTTTTTTGTATGTTTTTATCTCTGTATATTTAAAGAAGAAACCTCTGGACATATTAAACTAGAAAAAAGTTTTATTGCATCTTTAAGATTAGAATAATCCAGTCAGCAATGACAAGCATATATATGTTTTTCAATCAAGAGCAATTGTGCTCTTTTGCACTCTTCCATAAATTACTGATAAGACAGAGTGAAGAACCAATCCCTGATTTACACCCATCTGACAAATGAAAGAACAATTATGATATATGTGTTTGAAAAGCAAACAATTACCACTGTATTTCTGTCTTTGTAACTTTAATATTGATAGAATTCATCAATACCTATGAAACACAGTTTTTAAGCAATAAATCTCTTTAACCTGCTTAGGAACTTGTTGCTTAGAAAGAAAAATGTCAAACTTTTAATGTTGACCAATAATCATTCAGCAAGCATAATTGAAAGAAAAATAAAGATGTCATCTAATAAAAAAAACAACTCCTATTGTTTTTCATTCACATTAAGGATAAGAGTAATATACAAATAATGAGAATATATTCCCGTTTGAAATTTCTATTTACTATAAAGTTTGAATAAAATTTAAATAATTGGAAATCCACAAATTAAATGTTTCTTTCTGACTTCATTATTCAGCATGCATAATTTAGCGGTAAAGAACAATTCTTATGTTGTTTAAACACCCTCCTTTTTCACATCTAAATAAAAACTAAACAAAAAGAAATCCACATAAAAAGTTAGTTCACGAGTATCCATCTGCAAATACGCATATTTTTGGGTATCAACTTGCCAACTTTTTATTGACATATGGCCTAAATTTTAAGATTAGGCAAACCTACGTAATGACGTTGTCTTAGAATAAGCAAAAATCAACAGGATATCATGAAAAATCGAACCCTTATCTTTGTCTTATATTATATCAGCTACCGGGCAATAGTAGGAATTCTTCTGTTGACATCTTTTTCAATGAACCTTTTGTGGAAAGATGGATGACAAACATACGAACAGATTAACCAACTTCCATAAACATCGTATAATCTGACACAGATCCTGTTTAGCTCAGATCTTGGCAAAAACAATCCATCTATCGAAGGATGCATACAACACTGTATTATGTCCTTCTGTAATTACAGGTAGTTACTACAGTCTTGCAGGCACACTGCAATATACTCTTTAAAAACACACAACTTTCATAACATTTCATTCACACAACATACTTTAACTCCATTTAATACAAGCAATTAGCTTTTTTCATAAAGTTGCATGTTTTCTTTTCCAGAATCCAAAGCAATATAAATTAACTATTAATTTGAAATAAAGCGAGTACAAGAAAACATTTAAGTAAACCTTTTAAAGGAAACACAACAACCTTAAATTTAAGGTCTAAATATGGCAAAACTTTGACTGGCCAAAGGGTGTTTTAAACTTTTTTTTCTGGCATTTCAGCAGATTACTACTTGATCAGACTGTTCTCAAAAGTTCTTCAGTGGCAATCAATAATCAACAGTTAAAGTACTTTTGGCTAACTACAACTTATATTGGTCATTTATGCTACATTTACACTATGTTCCCGGTGGCCACGGCAGTCCCGTTTCAGACCACCGTGGAGAAAACGGGAAAAACGTGAGACAGCGCGGGGGAACGAGATATGCAAACGTGACAGACCGTTATAGCCTACATGCCGGGCCAGAATTTTAAACTGTCAAAAAAATTGCCACGGCAGCCACGGTGTGGATGAGAAACGTAGTAGGTCGTAGTAAAACGGGGTAAACACAATGACACGTGACAGTACGCGACAGTTTGTGACAGTACGTAATAGGCCTTTACACAACTTATAAATTGTCCGTAGGGGTCGGGAATCATATGTAATCCCCGGCATCTGAAGTTCCTTTCCAGTTTTGTCACGCTGTGCTTCATTTTGTCACGGTTTTCACGGCAAGCTAGGGTGGACGATAGCCGTTTCGTTACATTTCATTTGCAGTGAAATCACAAAATCTTCTTCATCTTGGGAATTCATGTTTACTTGTCGAAGTATTCTGATACAGTGATTGCTGTTGCTTGGGGGATTTTCTTTATACCATGGACACAAACGTAATCCAAAGCTCTGCGGTGTTCGCTTTCGATGCATAGTAGGCCAAACGTGGAAAACGCATCAGACCTGGATGAAGACGTGAACAACGTGAGGGATCCCATCAGAATGTATCGGACCGGGACGCAACGTACATGCATCCCTGGTAGACCGCGCCCAGACGTTAGTGGGCCTTGGATGAACCTCTTTTTGGCCCCTATGACACGTGACAGTACGCGACAGTTTGTGACAGTACATAATAGGCCTTTACACAACTTATAAATTGTCCGTAGGGGGGCGGGAATCATATGTAATCCCCGGCATCTGAAGTTCCTTTCCAGTTTTGTCACGCTGTGCTTCATTTTGTCACGGTTTTCACGGCAAGCTAGGGTGGACGATAGCCTTTTCATTACATTTCATTTGCGGTGAAATCACAAAATCTTCTTCATCTTGGGAATTCATGTTTACTTGTCGAAGTATTCTGATACAGTGATTGCTGTTGCTTGGGGGATTTTCTTTATACCATGGACACAAACGTAATCCAAAGCTCTGCGGTGTTTGCTTTCGATGCATAGGAGGCCAAACGTGGAAAACGCATCCGACCTGGATGAAGACGTGAACAACGTGAGGGATCCCATCAGAATGTATCGGACCGGGACGCAACGTACATGCATCCCTGGTAGACCGCGCCCAGACGTTAGTGGGGCTTGGATGAACCACTTTTTGGCTTGTCACGGTTACCTTGATAAAAAGTGAGGAAACTTAGCACAACCTAACAAAACTTGTTTATGGAGACAAAAATGGCCAAAATCCCACGGCGCAATACGTTTCAGGCAAACGGGGCTGCCGTGGCTGCTGGGAACATAGTGTAAACGTAGCATTACATATCACCCATTGGCAGAAAATGTGCCAGCAGCTACAGCTTGGTCTTGTTCACATCACCCACTGGCATCCACTGTGCTTGTTACAGCTTGGTCTTGTTCACATCACCTACTGGCATCCACTGTGCCAGTTACGGCTTGGTCTTGTACACATCACCTACTGGCATCCACTGTGCCAGTTACAGCTTGGTCTTGTTCACATCACCCACTGGCATCCTCTGTGCCTGTTACAGCTTGGTCTTGTACACATCACCTACTGGCATCCACTGTGCCAGTTACAGCTTGGTCTTGTTCACATCACTTACTGGCATCCACTGTGCCTGTTACAGCTTGGTCTTGTTCACATCACCTACTGGCATCCACTGTGCCAGTTACAGCTTGGTCTTGTTCACATCACCCACTGGCATCCTCTGTGCCAGTTAAAGCTTGGTCATGTTCACATCACCTACTGTGAACACCCACTGGCATCCTCTGTGCCAGCTACAGCTTGGTCATGTTCACATCACTCACTGGCATCCTCTGTGCCAGCTACAGCTTGGTCATGTTCACATCACCTAATTGTAATTTGTAAGAAAAAACTCCCCTATTATAGGCAAGCACATACCACACAATAGCATTCGCCATTCTACCTAGATGGGCAAGCACATATCACACATTGGCATTCTTCATGCTACCTGAATGGGAAGGCATATATCACACATTGGCATTCTCCATGCTACCTTAATGGGCAAGCATATATCCCACATTGGCATTCTCCATGCTACCTAAATGGGCAAGCATATATCACACATTGGCATTCTCCATGCTACCTTTATGGACAAACATATATCACATATAGCCATTCTCCATGCTTCCTAAATGGGCAAGCACATATCACATATAGCCATTCTCCATGCTACCTAAATTGGCAAGCACATATCACATATAGCCATTCTCCATGCTACCTAAATTGACAAGCACATATCCCATATAGCCATTCTCCATGCTTCCTTAATGGGCAAACACATATCACACATTGGCATTCACCATGCTTCCTAAATGGGCAAGCATATATCACACATTGGCATTCACCATGCTTCCTAAATGGGCAAGCATATATCACACATAGGCATTCACCATGCTTCCTAAATGGGCAAGCATATATCACACATTGGCATTCACCATGCTATCTAAATGGGCAAGCATATATCACACATTGGCATTCACCATGCTACCTTAATGGGCAAGCACATATAACACATTGGCATTCTCCATGCTACCTTAATGGGCAAGCACATATCACATATAGCCATTCTCCATGCTACCTAAATGGGCAAGCATATATCCCACATTGGCATTCTCCATGCTACCTTTATGGACAAACATATATCACATATAGCCATTCTCCATGCTTCCTAAATGGGCAAGCACATATCACATATAGCCATTCTCCATGCTAACTAAATTGGCAAGCACATATCACATATAGCCATTCTCCATGCTACCTAAATTGACAAGCACATATCCCATTTAGCCATTCTCCATGATTCCTAAATGGGCAAACACATATCACACATTGGCATTCACCATGCTTCCTAAATGGGCAAGCATATATCACACATTGGCATTCACCATGCTTCCTAAATGGGCAAGCATATATCACACATAGGCATTCACCATGCTTCCTAAATGGGCAAGCACATATAACACATTGGCATTCTCCATGCTACCTTAATGGGCAAGCACATATCACATATAGCCATTCTCCATGCTACCTTAATGGGCAAGCACATATCACATATAGCCATTCTCCATGCTACCTAAATTGACAAGCACATATCACATATAGCCACTATCCCTGCAACCTAAATGGGCAAACACATATCACACATTGGCATTCCCCATGCTGCCTTTAGGTAGCACACCCCTTATGAAAACCTCCACTTGATATTTTTTTCAAATTTAATGCTGAAGCCAATGTTGTTAAGCAGGACTACAAATCTTTTAAGGGTTTCAAGGTTTTTTTGAGGGAATCCATCCAGAAGCATAAATATTTCATTACTATTTTCTTCTTTGTTTTCATAAGCTTACCTTTTTTTACAGAAGTTTAAAAAAATCATTAAAATTAATAAAAAATATTTTTAATAAACATAAATATTAGCTTCTTTGAAGATTTCATTACTTGCAGGCATGGCTAAAATAGGTGGTTGGCAATGGGATTTTCAAACTCTTTTCTTTTCTAAAAAAACGATATAACATTTTGATACCACATTGACTTTAATTTCCATATAAGTACTATGCCTGTTACAGAAATCAGGATTTGATACAGAAAAATGACTTACCCTAACAATCTTGTCTGGAATGACAAAGACACTCTGACGTCTTTTGTACTGTTGTTTCTTTTCCTCGTCTCCAGACATACTCAATATAGTTCACACACAAGTCACCCAGACTTTCCAATAACAATCATCAATAATCAGTGAATAAAACTCTTTTTGTTGCATCAACTCAATAGGAATCAAAGGTGGCAACTATTATGTTATAAAGGTCTTAAAATAACCTATAGTTCAGCAATACCGTTTCCAACAGAATTTATGAGGGAACATCCAACAAATGCAGCTTTCTGAATCAATCTAGAAGCAAGGAATGTTTAAATGTTTCACCAAAATCCCTAGTAACATCTATGGTTCAGCTAGCAATATTTATATGAGATGCAAATCATGATTCAAACCCACTTACTTTAAAGGGACTCACTCACAGATTTTATGTTCGCAACATTTTTTTTTAAACTTTGTTAAAAATGAGATAATATACGGACTTCTATGAACAAACACCAAAGATACACATTTTAACAATGTTTTTTTAATTTAAATGATTCAATTTTCAAAAGCGTCACTATGGCTTTTCTGCATTTTCTGACCCATTTTTGGTTTAATATTGCTTAAAAAATGAGTTCTAAATTGATCTTTTCATGATGCTTTATCATTCATACACAACAAACGTTTTATTCACATTTTACACAAAATGTAATTGTTTGAATGTCCGAACTTATGAAACGTGAACATTTAGTCCCTTTAACATCTTTCTTTAGACTTCCTTTACAGATCCTGAGTGAATTGCACATAAAATTTTCAATACATCAATGAAATGGAAAAAAAAACCTCTGACTTCTAATGTACGTTTTCAATTTATATCCACTAATCCATGAAGCTACTGAATGCCTAAATAAAGTGTTTGAAAAGAGGATGCCATTACGGATGTTTTCATAATTAAAATTCCATTCAATTAATGGAAATGATTATTGATGAAATAAAACACCATGGTTTATAGTTCTTTCTGAATTAAAAAATAGTAATTGGTATAATTGGAAATTTTTAGCTAGAGCCTGGTTTCACAAAAAAATTAAAGATATCCTATGTCAAAATTGCACGAATTTAAGGTGCCTGTGAACCAATATTTAAAACAAGAGCTGTCATAGCACAGCCGTCATAGTACAGCATGCTCAACTATACGCCGCTTTGTCTTAGTAAATAATATAATAATGATGTATTATTTGCATGTCTATTCAATAAAAAAAATGCAGAAACAATGTTTTCAGTGATTGACAAAACAACTTCAGCCTTCGTTGTGAAATTCAGGTTTAACTGTTTTTCTATTCAGTACCAAATGGTTGTCTATTTTAAGAAACAGTGACATTGACCTTTACCCTAGGGGCCCCTAACGCAATTCCATAAAAGGTCTCCATAAACTCATATTTACCAAGTTTGGTCACAGTATATCAACACTTACTAAAGAATTCAGTACCAACCATTCTCCTATTTTTAGTAACAGTGACCTTGACCATAACTCTCATAGCCCTTGAAAGGTCTCTATAAATTCTTCCTTTATACTAAGTTTGGATGCAATATGTCAACCCTTACTAAATTTATTCAGTACCAATCACTTTTCTATGCTAAGTAACAGTGACCCTTACCTTGATCCTAGAGGCCAAAATGCAATCCAATGAAAGGTCTCAATAAACTCAACTTATATATCAAGTTTGGTCACCATTTGTCAAACTAACTAAAATTATTCTATACCATAGGTGCGTTTGGTGTCACCCTCATGCCGGCCTGCCCCGATAATGGTGTACATCATTCTAATAACAATTTAAGGTTTCCCTTTGGTTAAAAATATAAACAAGAGCTGTCACAGAGACAGCGCGCTCGACTATTCCGCTGCTTTTCAGTGTAAGGATTGAAAAGTTTTGGCGAAACATGCATGGATCACTGTTAGATTAGATTTCAATGCAATACATGATGTGTGGAGATATTAACATAAATGTGGTTACATGCAAAATTTTAACCAGAATTTTAAGTGTATTAATAAAGGGCCATTATTTGCAAAACACAGTTATCTAACTTGATTATTCAATTAGGTTGGGTGGTTGAATACCATTATATAAAGTCTCAATGCAATACATCAAGTAGTTGCTGAGATATTATCCTATGTGTGCTAACATGCAAGACCTTAACCAGAATTTCTAAGTCGCATAATAAAGGGGCAAAAATTATATAATATGAAAGATTTATCTTACTTGATTTAATAAGAAGGTTAAATGGTTGGGAGCCTGTGTGTAAAGTTTCAATGCAATACATGATGTATTTGCTGAAGGATTGACTTAAAAGTGGTTACATGCAAAACCTTAACCCGAATTTCTATGTTGAATAAAAAAGGGGCCATTATTTAAATTTAATGCAAACTAGAGTTATCTTACTTGGTTATTTAAGTAGATATTAACCTATGTGTGCTTGCACGCAAAACCTTAACCAGAATTTCTAAGTCAAATAATAAAGGGCTATTATTTGCATTAAATGCAAACTAGAGTTATCTAACTTGGTAAATTAAGCACGTTGGATGGTTGAGTACCATTGTATCAAGTCCCAATGCGATACGTCAAGTAGTTGCTGAGATATTAACCTATGTGTGCTTGCATGCAAAACCTTAACCAGAATTTCTAAGTCAAATAATAAAGGCCTATTATTTGCATTAAATGCAAACTAGAGTTATATAACTTGGTTAATTAAGCACGTTGGATGGTTGAGTACCATTGTATCAAGTCTCAATGCAATACCTCAAGTAGTTGCTGAGATATTAACCTATGTGTGCTTGCACGCAAAACCTTAACCAGAATTTCTAAGTCAAATAATAAAGGCCTATTATTTGCATTAAATGCAAACTAGAGTTATCTAACTTGGTAAAGTAAGCACGTTGTATGGTTGAGTACCATTGTATCAAGTCTCAATGCAATACAAGTAGTTGCTGAGATATTAACCTATGTGTGCTTGCACACAAAACTTTAACCTATTTTTGGTATGCAGTTATCTCAAGGACTGTTTAATGAGTACTTGAGACTCTAAACAGCAGTATTGCATTTTGCAGAAAACTAAAGATTTGGCAATATTTGGTAAGCAGGCTCTCAAATTTATTATTATTTGTTTACGCAGAATGAAGTTAGAAAATTGAATAGTATTTGGTAACATAATATTACTATTTCATGATGTAATGTGTAATGATAAACACAGTTTAATAATTTAGGTTTTCTCTTTTGAGCTGGATTATTGATTATTAATACAGTATTTAAGTCTACCTTCAACGTTTTATTAAAGAAGGATACTCATATCTATGGGACTTTTGAGTACAAATCAATATACAGGTTCTCTAAATGATATACGCTTTGTCAAGCAGGCACATTCACCTTATGTATACCATATTAACTTGTTGCGGGGATATAGTTTTCTATATTTAAACTTTTTAAGATCAAATTCATGTACATGTCATTTAAGATAGCTCATTTGGTTAAGCTTCTGACT
The DNA here is from genome assembly GCF_026914265.1 of Mya arenaria. Lineage (NCBI taxonomy): Eukaryota > Metazoa > Mollusca > Bivalvia > Myida > Myidae > Mya > Mya arenaria. The sequence continues at coordinate 34,277,581 of NC_069129.1, read as the reverse complement.
CTGGACCGCAAAGATGTTTAGGTTCAGGTCTCACCAAAATCATGACATATTGGTCAAATTTCATTTAAAAAAAAACCATCATTAAAACTGAAATTAACTTAGTCATTCAAATGTCCCACAGTACTTGTGTAGGATTAGCAGAATATGTGTGGTAGAAGCCAACAATGGCAGGAACCATGAACATCACAGTAATGTGTACTGTACAAACCGACAATGGCAGGAATCATGAACATCACAGTAATGTGTACTGTACAAGCCGACAATGGCGGGAATCATGAACATCACAGTAATGTGTACTGTACAAGCCGACAATGGCGGGAATCATGAACATCACAGTAATGTGTACTGTACAAGCCGACAATGGCGGGAATCATGAACATCACAGTAATGTGTACTGTACAAGCCGACAATGGCGGGAATCATGAACATCACAGTAATGTGTACTGTACAAGCCGACAATGGCGGGAATCATGAACATCACAGTAATGTGTACTGTACAAGCCGACAATGGCAGGTATCATGAACATCACAGTAATGTGTACTGTACAAGCCGACAATGGCAGGTATCATGAACATCACAGTAATGTGTACTGTACAAGCCGACAATGGCAGGTATCATGAACATCACAGTAATGTGTACTGTACAAGCCGACAATGGCAGGTATCATGAACATCACAGTAATGTGTACTGTACAAGCCGACAATGGCAGGTATCATGAACATCACAGTAATGTGTACTGTACAAGCCGACAATGGCAGGTATCATGAACATCACAGTAATGTGTACTGTACAAGCCGACAATGGCAGGTATCATGAACATCACAGTAATGTGTACTGTACAAGCCGACAATGGCAGGAATCATGAACATCACAGTAATGTGTACTGTACAAGCCGACAATGGCACGGGAATCATGAACATCACAGTAATGTGTACTGTACAAGCCGACAATGGCGGGAATCATGAACATCACAGTAATGTGTACTGTACAAGCCGACAATGGCGGGTATCATGAACATCACAGTAATGTGTACTGTACAAGCAGACAATGGCGGGAATCATGAACATCACAGTAATGCGTACTGTACAAGCCGACAATGGCGGGAATCATGAACATCACAGCAATGCGTACTGTACAAGCCGACAATGGCGGGAATCATGAACATCACAGCAATGCGTACTGTACAAGCCGACAATGGCGGGAATCATGAACATCACAGCAATGCGTACTGTACAAGCCGACAATGGCGGGAATCATGAACATCACAGCAATGCGTACTGTACAAGCCGACAATGGCGGGAATCATGAACATCACAGCAATGTGTACTGTACAAGCCGACAATGGCGGGAATCATGAACATCACAGCAATGTGTACTGTACAAGCCGACAATGGCGGGAATCATGAACATCACAGCAATGTGTACTGTACAAGCCGACAATGGCGGGAATCATGAACATCACAGCAATGTGTACTGTACAAGCCGACAATGGCGGGAATCATGAACATCACAGCAATGCGTACTGTACAAGCCGACAATGGCGGGAATCATGAACATCACAGCAATGTGTACTGTACAAGCCGACAATGGCGGGAATCATGAACATCACAGCAATGTGTACTGTACAAGCCGACAATGGCGGGTAACATGAACATCACAGCAATGTGTACTGTACAAGCCGACAATGGCGGGAATCATGAACATCACAGCAATGTGTACTGTACAAGCCGACAATGGCGGGAATCATGAACATCACAGCAATGTGTACTGTACAAGCCGACAATGGCGGGAATCATGAACATCACAGCAATGTGTACTGTACAAGCCGACAATGGCGGGAATCATGAACATCACAGCAATGTGTACTGTACAAGCCGACAATGGCGGGAATCATGAACATCACAGCAATGTGTACTGTACAAGCCGACAATGGCGGGAATCATGAACATCACAGCAATGTGTACTGTACAAGCCGACAATGGCGGGAATCATGAACATCACAGCAATGTGTACTGTACAAGCCGACAATGGCGGGAATCATGAACATCACAGCAATGTGTACTGTACAAGCCGACAATGGCGGGAATCATGAACATCACAGCAATGTGTACTGTACAAGCCGACAATGGCGGGAATCATGAACATCACAGCAATGTGTACTGTACAAGCCGACAATGGCGGGAATCATGAACATCACAGCAATGTGTACTGTACAAGCCGACAATGGCGGGAATCATGAACATCACAGCAATGTGTACTGTACAAGCCGACAATGGCGGGAATCATGAACATCACAGCAATGTGTACTGTACAAGCCGACAATGGCGGGAATCATGAACATCACAGCAATGTGTACTGTACAAGCCGACAATGGCGGGAATCATGAACATCACAGCAATGTGTACTGTACAAGCCGACAATGGCGGGAATCATGAACATCACAGCAATGTGTACTGTACAAGCCGACAATGGCGGGAATCATGAACATCACAGCAATGTGTACTGTACAAGCCGACAATGGCGGGAATCATGAACATCACAGCAATGTGTACTGTACAAGCCGACAATGGCGGGAATCATGAACATCACAGCAATGTGTACTGTACAAGCCGACAATGGCGGGAATCATGAACATCACAGCAATGTGTACTGTACAAGCCGACAATGGCGGGAATCATGAACATCACAGCAATGTGTACTGTACAAGCCGACAATGGCGGGAATCATGAACATCACAGCAATGTGTACTGTACAAGCCGACAATGGCGGGAATCATGAACATCACAGCAATGTGTACTGTACAAGCCGACAATGGCGGGAATCATGAACATCACAGCAATGTGTACTGTACAAGCCGACAATGGCGGGAATCATGAACATCACAGCAATGTGTACTGTACAAGCCGACAATGGCGGGAATCATGAACATCACAGCAATGTGTACTGTACAAGCCGACAATGGCGGGAATCATGAACATCACAGCAATGTGTACTGTACAAGCCGACAATGGCGGGAATCATGAACATCACAGCAATGTGTACTGTACAAGCCGACAATGGCGGGAATCATGAACATCACAGCAATGTGTACTGTACAAGCCGACAATGGCGGGAATCATGAACATCACAGCAATGTGTACTGTACAAGCCGACAATGGCGGGAATCATGAACATCACAGCAATGTGTACTGTACAAGCCGACAATGGCGGGAATCATGAACATCACAGCAATGTGTACTGTACAAGCCGACAATGGCGGGAATCATGAACATCACAGCAATGTGTACTGTACAAGCCGACAATGGCGGGAATCATGAACATCACAGCAATGTGTACTGTACAAGCCTACAATGGCGGGAATCATGAACATCACAGCAATGTGTACTGTACAAGCCGACAATGGCGGGAATCATGAACATCACAGCAATGTGTACTGTACAAGCCGACAATGGCGGGAATCATGAACATCACAGCAATGTGTACTGTACAAGCCGACAATGGCGGGAATCATGAACATCACAGCAATGTGTACTGTACAAGCCGACAATGGCGGGAATCATGAACATCACAGCAATGTGTACTGTACAAGCCGACAATGGCGGGAATCATGAACATCACAGCAATGTGTACTGTACAAGCCGACAATGCCGGGAATCAAGAACATCACAGTAATGTGTACTGTACAAGCCGACAATGCCAGGAATCATGAACATCACAGCAATGTGTACTGTACAAGCCGACAATGCCAGGAATCAAGAACATCACAGTAATGTGTACTGTACAAGCCGACAATGCCAGGAATCAAGAACATCACAGTAATGTGTACTGTACAAGCCGACAATGCCAGGAATCAAGAACATCACAGTAATGTGTACTGTACAAGCAGACAATGGCAGGAATCATGAACATCACAGTAATGCGTACTGTACAAGCAGACAATGGCAGGAACCATCAACATCACAGTAATGCGTACTGTACAAGCCGACAATGGCAGGAACCATCAACATCACAGTAATGCGTACTGTACAAGCCGACAATGGCAGGATCCATCAACATCACAGTAATGCGTACTGTACAAGACGACAATGGCAGGAACCATCAACATCACAGTAATGCGTACTGTACAAGACGACAATGGCAGGAACCATCAACATCACAGTAATGCGTACTGTACAAGACGACAATGGCAGGAACCATCAACATCACAGTAATGCGTACTGTACAAGACGACAATGGCAGGAACCATCAACATCACAGTAATGCGTACTGTACAAGACGACAATGGCAGGAACCATCAACATCACAGTAATGCGTACTGTACAAGCAGACAATGGCAGGAATCATGAACATCAACAGAATGTGTACTGTACAAGCAGACAATGGCAGGAATCATGAACATCAACAGAATGTGTACTGTACAAGCAGACAATGGCAGGAATCATGAACATCACAGTAATGCGTACTGTACAAGCCGACAATGGCAGGAATCATGAACATCAACAGAATGTGTACTGTACAAGCCGACAATGGCAGGAACCATGAACATCAACAGAATGTGTACTGTACAAGCTGACAGTGGCAGGAATCATGAACATCAACAGAATGTGTACTGTACAAGCAGACAATGGCAGGAATCATGAACATCAACAGAATGTGTACTGTACAAGCTGACAGTGGCAGGAATCATGAACATCAACAGAATGTGTACTGTACAAGCTGACAGTGGCAGGAATCATGAACATCAACAGAATGTGTACTGTACAAGCTGACAGTGGCAAGAATCATGAACATCACAGTAATGTGTACTGTACAAGCAGACAATGGCAAGAATCATGAACATCAACAGAATGTGTACTGTACAAGCAGACAATGGCAGGAATCATGAACATCAACAGAATGTGTACTGTACAAGCAGACAATGGCAAGAATCATGAACATCAACAGAATGTGTACTGTACAAGCCGACAATGGCAAGAATCATGAACATCAACAGAATGTGTACTGTACAAGCCGACAATGGCAGGAATCATGAACATCAACAGAATGTGTACTGTACAAGCCGACAATGGCAGGAATCATGAACATCAACAGAATGCGTACTGTACAAGCCGACAATGGCAGGAATCATGAACATCAACAGAATGCGTACTGTACAAGCCAATGATGGCAGGAATCACGACATTAAAAAAAAATGTGTAGGCATAAGCTGACGACATCATGATTCATAAACATTGACAAAATGCGTATTGTACCAGCCATTGATGATATGAATGTTGTCAAATAACACTATAAGCAAAGGGAGACAAACAGTACAAAACAAGGGAATATTGATTAAGATAGTTATGTTTGCTTATGTAAATACTAGCCATAAGTTTGAAAATACTCTAATATATTCATCAATCATCCTGAATTAACAAAACAAAAATGTATTGATTTTTAACTTAAGTGATTTCGGAATTTACATGACGCTAAAATCTGTTTAACTCATGGTTGCCAATGGTAATTTTTAAGTTTGTTTAACGAACAAATCTACTGAATCCAAGTCCATGTGCACTTGTTTGTCCAAGGTGTACAACTTGTCAGAGGTTTAATGGTTATGAATATTCAAATCAGGGTAAATCAGCACCATGTCAAATACCAATTATGTCAACATATTACAGAAGCATCTTGAGCTGAATTTTTACCTTTTCCAAAAATTTAAAAATTTCCTTAAATGTTTTATTGTTACAGAAGAAAGAGTTATGATAAATGTGTACTCATTAAAATTAAAACATTTAAACTACAGTAATTTAAAAACCATAACACAATTTTAAAGACACAGTTGTATCAAGAAATACAACTTTTCAAAAATTGCTACTCAGATGAATATTAGAATAATTCTCAAGTTGCTTGTATAGTATGGACACTGGTCCTTATAAATATTCTGGTATTGTTTGTGTTAGTAATCTATGAAAAGAGCACCAGATATGTTATATTATTTTATAAATGTTGGAGCATGTACACGTAGTAAATATACAGCATAGCAAGTATCTCCCTGGAAGTGATGGGAGGTTGATAGGGAATGGGATGGATTTAAAGTTATACATTTTTACTGGATGTTCATATTGCATGATTCATATTGGGTTATGAAGTCATTGTTTATTTCAATATTGCGCTTTGTTAGAATTAGCGGGACATTACTTCATCAATGGTATATGTGGATTTTCTCTCCTGCCTTACTGCAGTCAACAAGAATGAACACAGTCATACATGTACCAGCAATACTTAATTAAACAATTTTGATTATAAAATGCCACTTAAATTTCCTCAAAAAACTTATTTTTCTCCTGGTCTTGCAACAACTGAATAAGGCTAATTACAATCATGTCTTAAGTTGTACCAAAATAGTTTAAGCTGTTAATACACATAATTATATTAAAAATATATCATGAACGTGCAATGGTTTGATTCTATTAAAAGCCTTTAAATTTCAATCTTTTATTTGGTTTCAGTCAATAACAGTCCTTGTATAGTTAAATAGAGCTTTTTCAGCTGGCTTCAATAAAAAATCCAAGACACCAAAAGGTTTGATAAATAAATCTTCCACATTACAATGAAACCAGAGAATGGCATTCATTATTAAAGGGGCTTTACAATTTTTTTATGATTTAGAAGTCTCTATTGAGAATAATGAGAGGGAAGTACTTTCTTGTAGTTCCAATAATATCAATTGCCTGATTTTGGAGCAATTTACGTAGAAAAATGTATACACATAATCACCTTTGTTCTTCAAATCAAAGATAAACATGTCATTGTTGTAGGTTTGCTTTGAGGTAGAGTTTTAATTGTTCAATTCCTCTAATAATTGTTCTGCTTTACACTTTCTACAATTAAGTTAGGATTTTTTGTTACAGCTGCTTCGGTCCAGAAAGTATTAACACACTAATAAAAAAACATTAAAACTGGCACAAGCAAGTGTGTCCTCCAGGCTTGCTCACTTTCTGTATTTTATAAATCAAAACTTGTTTAGAAATATGATGGCAGTTGCCAAGCTCTAGTGTTAAGACTTAGGCTTGTACAACCAAAGGTTGAGTTTTAGTGACTGGTGCTAGAAATTCTAGAACAAAATTGTTGAGAATACAGAAGAATTATGCATTACATTTAGACATATATCATTTGAGTTTTCTCAGGACAAGCTGGACCTTGAGTGCTCTACATCATGTTTATTCCTTATATATTTAGACAATCTGAAGGGTTGGTGGGGGAGACATGTCCCTAGGTACTATGCACCTCTCTAACACTTAATTCTATAATGTAATTTGCTTAATTAACAAATCAATGGCACCAATCCCCTTTTTGACAGGAGGACTTGATATTGAAACTCAAAGTTGTTCAAAATTCATGACAAATTAACATGTGGGTATTCTACTGTATATTAAAGACAAAATTTCTAAATCACCCAGTCTTGAGATAAGTGAATATTCGTGTTTGATCTGAGAATGGGAGTAAATATTTAGAGAAATGCCATAAACTTCCCACTGTGCCCTTCTGTAGATCAAGAACAAACAAAGATCACACTTAGATATTCAAGTGGCTCTGTTTTTAGGCCTTGGTTTGCACACAACATTAATTTACTGATGAACACAGGTCTCTAAATATAATATTTCCCTTCTCTATAGATAAAAATTGTCTGTTTTTTTCCAAATATGTTTCCATTTAAATTGCAATACTTCTGTGATAATAATTGCGAGTAATTGGGAAGCAGCCTCCCTCCCCCTTGTGTCTCATAATTTATACTTCATACTCTCATTTTCTACCAGAATCCTGTTTAAAAAATAGTTTGTTTGTTGTTGTGTTGTTTTTTTGGGGGAGGGGGGGGGGGGGCAAAAAGGATCACAAGAAAAATTCCATTATTGCTTTGATATGATCATTTAGAAAGCTTCTGACTGAAACGACTGCCTTATTTTCATTTAATAAGTCACTTAACATTTTTTTAGTGGATTATAAAATGGTTGCCCAACTGTTGGCTATGTTTCATGCAAAGCACTTATAGATAGTAATTATTTATTTTTGATCTTCTAAACAATTAAAAGGGTGCAGTCTGCATCAAGCCTGCCAACATAATGGTTTTGAAGACCAAAAATAAAATAAAAATATTCATAGATGTTTTTTTTACTAATTGTATTGATTTCATATCTACAAAATGTATACATGAATGCTCAAGGAAAAAAGAAGAATCACAAAGGTCCTATTGTAGAAACATGGGTGGGAAAATACCATTAAATAGTAAGCAATCTGTCAAAAAAATGAAGTATAAAAAATAAAATACAATACGACCTTGTCAAGATTTAATAATTATGCTGAACATGATATATTCAATCATGCCAATGCATAAATAAACAAAAGTTTCAAGTTGCAAAATTAATGAACTATAGAACAAAGGGGATTTAACCAAATTTAGGCTAATTGTAATTGGATAGATATAATTCCACTTCTATACTGATGTAAAAGCAAATCCAAATAACTGGATTTTAAAGTTGGTTATATGCAACAAGTGTAATTATGGTATTTAGAGTAATAATGACCTTTAAAAGTGTAGCTTTTCATCAACAATTACCCTTGTACAAAAACAACAACAATACATTCATGAATCAATTTGTTATTTTATGTTTTCTTGTGTTTTTATAAATTTCAATCATTAAATTTGGTCCAAAAACATTAGTGAGTCCTTTTCAGTTTACAAAGTTTTTATATAACTATGGATGACACATTCATTACAAAGCCTTTTTTAAAAGCACTCAAAGTGAAGTGATAGCAAAATGTTTTCATGCATAAATTGAACATGTAACTTAATACACCCAAAGATCTCAAAAAGCTCTTCATTCTTCTATTTTATCTTACTATTCAAAGTTAAATTCTATATAAAAAAACATCACACCACTGGTTTAGAATAATAAATTACAAAGCAATTAAGTACAATCATGGGAATAAGACTATTGGATGAACTGTAGCCCAAATAATTAAAATACATGTATTTGGTGAAATAGCGCTGACCATTCTATAAAAAAATATTTTTTAGCTAAGTAGACTCCAGATTTGAGCATTTAACCAGTGCAGAGCTCTAGCTGTGGCTTGTGATAATTTTGACCACAGTTAAAGTAAAGAAAAAAACAATCATCAACTTGTTAAAAATACCTGCTTCTCTTTTATATTTTCTCCTAGCGCCAGTCCCGTAAGTCTCCCCTTTTTTGACCCCTGCCCTGCTGTCCCGGGCGGTCCCACCCCTGGGCCTTGCCCAATAGTTAAATCCATTTTTAGGAAATGTTCACATGAAATAAATCAGACTGTAAAAGTTCACGCGATCAGAGATCTCTATTAAACTCAGGAGAATGTCAACTCCGATCAATACACAATACAACGAAGATAAAAGATTAGCCATCAATTAGCTGACGCACGCGCTGTTAGTCGCCATTTTGTTTACACGTTACCATGATAACTCGCAAGTTTTCCCACCTATTTTTAAAATCAATGGAATGTGCAGTCTTTGATGACCTTTGCATGTTTCTTTATCCCAGCTGAATTGAAGCATCAAACGGCAGTCCTCAATATCGCAAAAAAAAACACATTCATTTTACCAGGTTATTGAAAATCGTAATTGGGTTTTAACCTTTTTAAACATTCTCTCATAAAAAATAAGGTTCCAAAGAAAATAAATTATTCCACAGCAGTTCTAAATGTAGTTACAACTCATTGTTTTTTAACAAAGCCTCAAGTTTTGTTCATTTTTTTCTATTTGAGAGATTGACCAAATGTTTTATTAACGCATTCTATAAGAACATTTGGATTTTTTCTTTAAATAGAGTAGGAACATGGGAGATTTTGAATCGTATGTCAATATGGGGGAATAAAATACGCCCAAAATGCACGGCCATTTCGGACCCCCCCCCCCCCAGCCAACTCTTTAAACCAAATAAAGTTCGGTTCGAACTTAAGGTCGCAAGTCAAAGGATTACGCCGCTAAGTTACACCCCTCTAACTTCCAATCCCAGATTTGCCCCTGTACTATGCTTAATGTGGATTGACTTGGGTACTTTTTGATATTTTGAGGCCAGGTCACTGTGTACGTTTTGGTGTATTTTGTCAATAAACCAATTTGATATTCATACATTGTAATAACACTTCATATGTCTTAATGTGTAACCTTCGGTAAATAAAGCTTTTATTATTATTAACCAGGTTTTCACATAGTGAAACCCGGTTATTAGAATGACGAACGTCGTTGTACGGGCGGGCGGCCGGGCGGCGTCAAACTCACCTATGGAACTGAATAATTTCAGTAAGGGTTGACATATCTTCACCAAACTTGGTCTATAGGAAGAGTTTATGGATACCTTTCATGGGATTGCGTTTGGGATCCCTAGAGTCAAGGTCAAGGTCACTATTACTTAAAATAGAAAAACGGTTGAAACTGAATAACTTTAGTTAGGGTTGACATATCTTGACCCAACTTGGTATAAAGGAAGAGTTTATGGATACCTTTCATGGGATTGCGTTTGGGGTCCCTAGGGTCAAGGTCAAGGTCACTGATACTAAAAATAGAAAAACAGTTTAAACTGAATAACTTTAGTCAGGGTTCACATATCTTGACCAAACTTGGTATAAAGGAAGATTTTATGGAGACCTTTCATACGATTGCGTTTGGGGTCCCTAGGGTCAAGGTCACTGTTACTTAAAATAGAAGGATGGTTGAAACTGAATAACTTCAGTCAGGGTTCACATATCTTGACCAAACTTGGTATATAGAAAGAGTTTATGGAGACCTTTCGTGTGATTGCGTTTAGGGCTCTTAGGGTCAATGTCAAGGTCACTGTTACTAAAACTAGAAGAATGGTTGGAACTAAATAACTTTAGTCAGGGTTAACATATCTTGACCAAGCTTGGTACGGGCGGCGTCAAACTCACCTATGAAACTGAATAATTTCATTAAGAGTTGACATATCTTTACCAAACTTGGTCTTTATGAAGAGTTTATGGATACCTTTCATGGGATTGCGTTTGGGGTCCCTAGGGTTAAGGTTAAGGGCACTGTTACTTAAAATAGAAAAACGGTTGAAACTGAATAACTTTAGTTAGGGTTGACATATCTTGACCCAACTTGGTATAAAGGAAGAGTTTATAGATGCCCTTCATAGGATTGCATTTGGGGTCCCTAGGGTCAAGGTCACTGCTACTTAAAATAGAAAAACAGTTGGAACTGAATTACTTTAGTCAGGGTTCACATATCTTGACCAATCTTGGTATAAAGGAAGAGTTTAAGGAGAACTCTCATGGGATTGCGTTTGGGGTCCCTAGGGTCAAGGTTATTGTTACTAAAAATAGAAGAATGGTTTAAACTGAATAACTTTCGTCAGGGTTCACATATCTTGACCAAACTTGGTATATAGAAAGAGTTTATGAAGACCTTTCATGTGATTGCGTATAGGGCTTCTTAGGTCAATGTCAAGGTCACTGTTACTAAAAATAGAAGGATGGTTGAAACTAAAAAGCTTAAGTCAGGGTTCACATATCTTGACCAAGCTTGGTACATAGGAAGAGTTTATAGAGACCTTTCATGGGATTGCGAATAGGGCCCTAGGGTCAAGGTCACTGTTACTAAAAAAAGAAAAACATTTGAAACTGAATAACTATAGTTAGGGGTGACATATCTTGACCAAACTTGATATTTAGGAAGAGTTTAAGGATACCTTTCTTGGGATTGCATTTGGGGCCTATTGGGTCAATGTCACTGTTACTAAAAATAGAAAAACGTTTGAAACCGAATATCTTTAATTACACTTCATTTATTATAACTGAACTTTGTACAATGTATATAACTTCTGTGTATATCCTCTAACCAATTTGGCATGTTCTTATACATACACACAACAAATCAACTTAATTATAATTCTCACAACACAGGCTGAAGTTCTTCTGTCAATCATTGAAAACCTGGTTTCGTCGCATTGCGGCGTTTATTATTATTATTATTATTATTATTATTATTACCCTTATCGGATGCCACCGCATGTAAATATGCACACCCAAGGAGTCAGCTGCCGTTACGCAAAATACACCTGTGCGTACAGAGTCAAAATTTAATGTGTCAAAAATGCAATAAAATTCAAAGAATAATGCACAAGTCAATTGTAACCACGCCCCCCCCCCCCCCCGCGTGACTGCGGTGGGTTTGTCTTCACGCCAAATATAGCGGGAAATTGGCCTTATCTAGGGTACCTTGGGTGCGGGGGCATTTGGCGGGGGGTTAACCAGCAGATCGTCCCCGCAGGGCGGAGACTTTGCCCGGGCTAGGCTGGACCGAAAGTCAAAGTCCCCGCTATTCCCCGAACCTGTGAGGGCCGTGGTTACAAATGACTGGTGCATAAGTGTCTGTTAAAACAATATTGTTCTGGTGACAGAACATATTTAATAGAAACTAGAAATGTGTCCATAGGACACGGATGCCCCCACTTTGATTTTTTGTCACAGAAAATAAGCCATAATGATTATTCAGGATAATCTGCACATATAGGATAAGTTGAGTTGAGTTGGGTTTTACGGCATCGCAAGACTGTATAGGTTATATGGCGCCATTCAGGCAGGAAAAAACTTGTTGGATCCACATCTCATTTACATCGAGATGATATTTTTTAAGTATTGTTGGGAAATAAAGGGCCCTAACTCCTAAATGATTAAAGCGATTTCCATGGCTATCGAACTTGATCAAGATATTATGGTCACAATCATGTATGTAAAGTTTGGTGAGGATTGGACACATACTTTTCAAGAATTAGATTGGAAACATATATTTTTGAAGTATTTTTGGCAAAAAAGGGCCGTAACTCCTAAATGACTAAAGCGATTTCCATGACTATCGAACTTGATCAAGATATTATGGTCACAAACATGTGTTTAAAGTTTGGTGAGGATTGGACAAACGGTTTTCAAGAATTAGATCGGAAACATATTTTTGAAGTTTTTTTGGCAAAAAAGGGCCGTAACTCCTAAATGACTAAAGCGATTTCCATGACTATCGAACTTGATCAAGATATTATGGTCACAAACATGTGTTTAAAGTTTGGTGAGGATTGGACAAACGGTTTTCAAGAATTAGATCGGAAACAATCTTCGGGACGTACGTACGTACAGACAGACAGACAGACAGACAGACGGACAGACGTACATACGGACAAGGGCAACCCTATATGCCGCCACTTTGTGGGGGCATAAAAAGGGATGGGACACCGCACAGTAGGGATACAAAATACAGCGGGGAAATACCCGCACTAGTCCGACCTCATACTCGGGCAGCAATTCAACTAATCTATTTCTATGGTGTTTCCACGTCATTCTGCTATTCAAAGAGCGCATTGACGAAAACATATGGGTTAAAAAACACATTAAAAGAAGTAGTTCTTCTGAGTTTGCGGTTTATGCGCAAATAGCTTAAGACACCTTGAGTGAGCAATGACAGACATGTTAATATGTGGATCATAATATCCAAGACGGCTCACGCACTGCCTGTAGTTACACATATATGGATGCATCATAAACGAGGATCATAATATCCAAGACGGCTCACGCACTGCCTGTAGTTACACATATATGGATGCATCATAAACGAGGATCATAATATCCAAGACGGCTCACGCACTGCCTGTAGTTACACATATATGGATGCATCATAAACGAGGATCATAATATCCAAGACGGCTCACGCACTGCCTGTAGTTACACATATATGGATGCATCATAAACGAGGATCATAATATCCAAGACGGCTCACGCACTGTCTGTAGTTACACATATATGGATGCATCATAAACGAGGATCATAATATCCAAGACGGCTCACGCACTGCCTGTAGTTACACATATATGGATGCATCATAAACGAGGACGACAGAGATGTAGGCGCTTACTAATTACGATAAACACATGCAAACAACAAAAACAGGTTTGCTTTCTCGCAGCTATGATATAAGATTAATGTGTAATATGGCCTAAATATCAATGGATCTGTGGTTCCGTTCTGTTCTCAACATATTTTCGTCGACTAACCTTAAGTAGAATGACCTTTATCCTAAATTACTGATCAACATTATCAGTCATTATTTAGTAAAATTAAGTACAAAAAGCACAATTCATTCCAAAGGCAGATAAGTGTTCTAAGCATTGCAAGAAACGATGTGATATCGAAAACGATAATGAGGACATCGCTTCTTATTTGTTAAAGCGACTCATTCATGATTTGTAAAATGCACTTTTTACGGATTTCTTTTTTATTACGAAATAAAATGTGGCAAATCATTAGAGATGTTAAAACTAAGATTCTGACGGCTGGAACCCTTCAAAAGATGCTAATACATGCTCAAATACTGTCTTTCAAGTCCACAATTTTGAAAAGCGTTACTTAACGCGATTCAACTAAGGGCTGTAAGCTGATTATAAGTAGTTGATTGACGTTATCACGTGATGCTTCCAATGATTTCAATAAAGGTTTAAATATCCGTCTTAGTATGAGTCCATGTGGGCGAGTGTATAAGGTATCGGTTTTCTATTCTTTATTGACTGTACTGGCGCTCACCGATACATCAATGGTGTTTGGTTATACTTTAATTGTAATTTTTATTTATGACGGTAAAGTTGGAAGGTAGTTGGTAGTTGGGGATTCGAATAATCAACTACTTACCAGTTGCCAGTTGGGGATTCGAATATTCAACTACCTGCTAGTTGCCAGTTGGGGATTCGATAAACACTGTTTTAATTCACTTTTATTGGTATATTCGCCAGTCGGATATTCGACCATTTCCAGTCGATTATTCGCGAATGTTCAACTGCAAACCAGTCAGTAGTTGGGGATTCAATTTATGTCTTTATGTATAGTTTTAAAGGTCACATATGGGAAAATTAATCGTCAAATGTTTCTGTATACATGTACACATATGTTTCTTTGCGACAAACACTGTTTTAATTCACTTTTATTCGTATATTCGCCAGTCAGATATTCGTCCATTTCCAGTCGATTATTCGCGAATGTTCAACTGCAAACCAGTCAGTAGTTGGGGATTCAGATTATGTCTATATGTATGGTTTTAAAGGTCACATGTGGGAAAATTAATCGCAAAATGTTTCTTTATGCATCTACACATATGTATCTTTGCGACAAACACTGTATAAAATTACCTTTTCCCCAACTACTGACTGGTTTGCAGTTGAACATTCGCGAATAATCGACTGGAAATGGACGAATATCCGACTGGCGAATATACCAATAAAAGTGAATTAAAACAGTGTTTGTCGCAAAGAAACATATGTGTACATGTATACAGAAACATTTGACGATTAATTTTCCCATATATGACCTTTAAAACCATACATAAAGACATAAACTGAATCCCCAACTATTGACCAACTACCAACTACCATCCAACTTTACCGTCATTTTTTATTTGTAATTTCCGTATCTAAGAGAAAAAATAATGAAAATAGAATGGTTTTCGGATGCATTGGCGGGGCAATTATTGTTTGGTGTTTAAACATGAGCGAGTTCCTTAAAGGTTCAATAAGACACACAGGGGCACATGAACACGACGATATTTGCCGCATAAGCGTAAGCTGGAATAACGACTTGAACACGTGCATTGTCATATATAATATGATACACCACACCTCAATATTAATAGTTTCTTTTCCAAAACAATCTGTTGTCCGCAGGAGGGAGCACCCCGGGTTCACGCGCCCACCTCGCCAACAACAGAAGTAACTTCGCAGTGTTCCAGATTAACCTAAGATTGAATAGCTGTGATATCGAACTATATAATTGTACAGAAGAAAAGAATAATAAAGTTCCTTGAACTTAATTAAACATCATCATCCATCAACATGATTTAAAAAAAACAGCCACGAGTGAAATATTCACTTTGTGTATTTATGAGGTGAAATATATTTACCTGAAACAAACAATTTTCCTTTTTATCATATGCCTAAATGGAGTTAAAAGTCTATTGATTACATATATTTTTTAGAAAAACGCGCCGATTTGTGTGCGCACGTAACGTCATTTCGGAAACAACGTCACGGCGTTTAAAATTTGTCCAAGCCCGGTACGCGTTAACGTTTGATTTGGAACTGAGAGCGGGGTTTTTCAAGATTTGACCTAGTTTTTTACCTGAAATGACTCATATTCACAATTGTTCAAGGATTGAAATGTGTGCCATGGTATAAAAATATAAACACAGAATTGTTAAAGAAGTCAACCGCCCGCCCGCTACCTTTTCACCTTTGTATACTATTCGCCGTATCTTTTCATTGAAAAACCTGGCTAAGAATTATTATTCTTGTTCATCTATTTTACGATTTTCAAGGGCCATAATTTTCTATTAAACTTGGTATATATGAATAGTTTATAGAGACATTCATGGGATTGTGTTTGGTCTCCGAGAGTAAGGTCACTGTTGCTAAAAATAAAAAAAATGTTAGTACTGAATAACTTAAGAAAGGGTTGGCATAGTGTGACCAACCTTTCGCTATACGATGAGTTTATGAAGACCTTTCATTGGGTTGCCTTTTGGCCCCCTAGGGTCAATGTCACTGTTACTGAAAATATATAACTGTTTGGTACTGAATAACTTAAGTTATGGTTGACCAAACTCGATATGTAGAAAGAGCTTATGGAGGACTTAGCATCGGATTTTGTGTTTGGGCCCCTAAGATCAAGGTCACTGTTACAAAAAAAAAAAAGCAGTTGAAACTGAATACCACAAGAAAGGCTAAAGTTCTGCAAATCATTAAAACCTGGCTTTGTCATGCCAATCATTTAAACCAGGCTTTGTCATGCCAATCATTTAAACCTGGCTTTGTCATGCCAATCATTTAAACCTGGCTTTGTCACGCCAATCATTAAAACCTAGCTTTGTCACGCCAATTATTAAAACTTGGTTTTGTCATGCCAATCATTAAAACTAGGCTTTGTCATGCCAATTATTATAACCTGGCTTTGTCATGCCAATCATTAAAACCTGGCTTTGTCATGCCAATCATTAAAACCTGGATTTGTCATGCCAATCATTAAAACCTGGCTTTGTCATGCCCATCATTTAAACCTGGCTTTGTCACGCCAATCATTAAAACCTGGCTTTGTCATGCCAATCATTTAAACCAGGCTTTGTCATGCCAATCATTTAAACCTGGCTTTGTCATGCCAATCATTTAAACCTGGCTTTGTCACGCCAATCATTAAAACCTGGTTTTGTCATGCCAATCATTAAAACCTGGTTTTGACAAGCCAATCATTTAAACCAGGCTTTGTCATGCCAATCATAAAAACCTGGTTTTGTCACGCCAATCATTTAAACCTGGTTTTGTCATATAGCGGTTCTTGTTTACTTTTTTAATTTGATTTTTTATTGCTTTTGACAGGCACATATTACATCATTATTGTATTCATTTCTAAGACAAAGCAGCGTAGTCAAATGCGCTGTCTTACAACAGCTCTTGTTATTAATATTGAAACTTGAATTGAATGTTCATTTTAATCCATAGAAGTTAATTGTGTGATGTCCTTGATTTTGTCCGAATCCACATCACTATCCCATGATGCTGATAAGCATGAATGATGGGCATTGAAGTAAGCACAGTATTTTTTTTTTCAAAGTTATCACTGAACCCTCAATACATCTTCGACGTTTGAGGGACATGTAAAGAAGATGATTATTCTCCATGTTTCAAACATGACAAATTGCTGGGGGGAAAAAGGTGACACTACCTATGGTAAGTTATGAAATAATTTTTGAAAAATAATTCAAAACTAAAATAATTAAAATCAAATAAGCATAGTTTAAAGTCCCCATCATAACTAAGTGACGTGAACTAATTTTCTTGTATGTATATCCAAATGGCTTCTCTAAGCCTTCTTGACCGTTTTAACCACTAGAATGAAAAAAAATAATTACATAATGCAACGAAACCGAAAGTATATAATCTAAAGTTAGCGCTCACAATATCATTAAAAAATGTGCAACTGACTTATTGAATATCTAAAATTCTTTTTACCTTTATATACTAATGTTTTGCATTTTCAACTAAGAAGTTTATTCTTTAAAGTTATGCCGTGCATTTTAGTTATCTCCCCTGAAGCTCCCCTTAAGTGTTTGAAAATCAAATTTAGTCTGGGCCATATCTTGGATATGTTGAATATTTTAATTGTGGCTTTTTTATTCAATTCCTTGAAATTAACTTCAAAATTTAATTCTCAAACCTGCCTATATATTTCCATGTTTCGAGTTTTTTCAACTTGTGTAATGTTATAACCATTTATTTTCTACCAGCACATTGTATTACAATTTTCTGCCTTTCAAAGGAAATGGGCATATGGGGAGCATCAATCACTTCAAGTGATATTCTTGTGCGTAAATGGTGAGACGGTTGATTGCCCACATGACCCAGGTCAATGGTCAATGTCACATGTTGGGTCTATAAACAAAAATCCTTTTGTCGGCATAGTGCAAAAAACTTGAACCTTGTCCATTGCTCAAAAAATGTTCAAATTTTTTAAATGGAACAGTTGCCAGTAGAAAGACCCATAAATCAACAATTGATGAGTAAAAACACATGCACAAACTTAAATCTTGTCCATAACTAAAACACTAGTTTAAGATATTCAAATGAAACTTGGTACACATATTACAAAAGACAATACAAACATGCATAGCAAGGCCTATAATTCTTGACTCATATATTTGTTGCATTATGCACCCTTTTCGACAATAACATAGCGAAAACACTTCTACAGTTTCATTAGGGCACCATTTCGCTCTGGCTTGACTACGATAACTTAACTTTACTCACTCTCAAATCAAATTTACTTTTTATTATTTTGTTTTTGAGAGTGAGCCAAACAGGCAAACAACATTTTGTTGTTACTTTTATGTTCCCATTCCAATTTCAATTGATCACTTTGAATCTCCACAACACGTCAATACGATTTTTTCAATACGAATCACTGACATCTGTCTGTTCACGTCCTGAATAACTGAATTCAATTCAATAAACATTACCACTTAGCAAGTAGAACGACTGTACTTAAATAATACAATACCTCGTATTAATGATGTCAACATGTATGAACAGTTACTGATTTTCAAGTAAATTCAATTTTGCCACTTCCTTTGTTTTGTTTTTTTGAATGTCGACGCAGAATAAAAAATGCCGCCCTAACGGTCCACACTGGTCATCAAACACTAGCATATCTTCCTAAACTGCGTTCGCGTTTGCCTCCCTTTAGGATTTTAATAATAAATATGTTCAAGCAGATCAATAAAAGTTGATTTATTTAGTCAAGACTTTATTTTGCAGTAGCCAAAATTGATTTAAAGGTGAAAATTGAATTCACGGGCGAACGTTCTACGGTCCGTAAAATAATAATCGAAATTCAGCCTGGGCCGCAAAACTGATAATTGCCGAGTTATGCAAATAATCGTGAAATCCCTGTACAAATGTGTGACTATAGTATATATAGTAACATATGTATTAATAACTTATACCTGATTTCAGCTAGTACTGTCATTAATTTAAATCCAGCCACATTATTTGTTAACGCTTTTATTCTTTCAAAGATATCAAGATCAGCATTTAGAAATACTTTATTCAGCAAGAGCAACAATAAACATAAACAAAATGTATAAGAAGAGAAATCAATGGCTGAAGTAGGTAATGCTTATGATCTTCTTAAACCCCTGAGGTACATGTGCAACTTTTAGTGTAGTTACTTAGATTGTCAGTCACATGACTGTTTATTACTCTTCCAAATAGGACATGACACTCGTAAACAGGGTCTTCATATTGTCAACAGTGGTGTTACTCGACATCCTCATACTGTAGATCCACATTTATTTCATGGTAGAGGTCCCCTAACATGTTGAGTACCAACTCCTGTATCATGTCAACTTGGTTGGGCGGGCAGTAGTCATCAGAACTCGACCTGATATAACATGTATAATGATTAGTCTCTGTAATGATAACTTGTTACTGAGAATTCTCACATTACTGATGAATGTAGATCTCCTGTAACATGATTGATAGGTTGGCATCAGTTCTCAATGAATCAATGTAACAACATCAAAACATTCAAAGATGCTCAAGATCATACAAGAAATATTGTGATATTTGCTATGTACTCAATGTCCAAATTTCAGTAGTGTAGATTCAATATTCTTGCATACTGGATGTGTGTGACCAGTGCTGGAAAAAATCCGTCTTACACCCCCCATGTAAGATAAGTCACACGCAATCCCCCACTTCTTATTTCTTTTATTGTTATGGCTTATGAAAAGAATATTATGCCATTTGAATTAAGCACAATCAAATATATAAATATGCAAGACTTTTAATCAAAATTGAAAATAAATAATCATGAAAACATGAATTTTAAAGGAGCTATTTGACGTCAATAGTGATTTAAAATTACTGCGCTTTATGACATCAGAAAACAACGTCGCATGGGCTTTTAGGTGAAATGTACAAATGTGTGCTTTCTAAACCAATTTGCCCACAAATTTATAATTTTAGATATGCAAGAAAAAATTTGAATCATGTTTTATCTGGTCCTGTTCGAAAAATCTGACCCTCGTGCACACTGCATGGCTGGTAACTCGGCAAGCCTTGTTACCGGCTTGCGCGTATGCCCTGGGGTCAGATTTTTCTATCCGTATCGGAAACACATCATGACATGATAGAAATTTATAGTATAAAGGTAGGTAAAACGGAAATTCAAGGAAGACAATTGCAGAACTATACACATGGTCTAATTTTCAATTCTGTAACTTCAAATATAAGAAAATAATTAAAAAATCAAGATTATCCATGAGTTGCAAAACTGTACCCATGGTCCTATTTCCATCACCTAAGCTTCTAAGATAATAAATAGTTCAAAAGGTTATGGACTAGGTGTGGACTACTGTGATTGCAAAACTGTAATCATTGTCCAAATTTCAAAGCAGTGGCTTAAATAGTTCTGAATTTATTTTCAAAGTTGTTTTCTCAAATGGATTCCTTACCTTGCTACAGTGACAATGGTTGGTTTAGGGAGACAGGCCAAGAAGTCTTGAGCACACTTCACAAGTCCCTCTATCTGGGGAATTGAACTGACGTGGTGGGGTAACTCGGAGTCATCACACGTGCAACCAGCCTCGTTCACCAGCTGGTAATCCACTTTCGTTCCCCACTGAGATTGCAGGCTGGTTACCAGCTCATGGATAAGGTCAGCTCTGATAGTATAATATATGAATATGATGCCTCAGCCATGTATGCCATGGGCAAGCTGGGGCCAGTTTCATCAAAGATTTTAGTCCAAAGTTGCTATTATCTTAGTGTTTTATCTTATTATTATTTTGCTACTAATATTTATGTGAATTGTTACTTAAAGAAATATCTTAGTTGTAAACAAACTTTGGGAAATGAAAAAACAATCAATCTGCCATCTATTGATTTATGATTTTCAAAGTTTAATACCACTAAGATTCTGTACTTGAAATGCCCACCAAACTTGAGGCTAAATTCCAACCAACACATGAGGCTAAATGCCGACCATTAATCATGAGGCTATATGCCAGCCAAACTTGAGGCTAAATGCCCACCAAATCATGAGGCTAAATGCCTACCAAACTAACTTTAGGCTAAATGTCTACCAAAGTTGAGGCTAAATTCCAACCAAAACTTGAAGCTAAATGCCAACCAAATCTTGAGGCCAAATGCCTACCAAATCTTGAGGCCAAATGCCTACCAAATCTTGAGGCCAAATGACCACTTAACTACAGGCTATATGCCCACTAAACTTGAGGCTCAACGCCCAAACTTAATGTTATATGAACAAAACTTTCATGTGACATGTGTTTAATCAGTACTATTAATTACAAATAAGGTTCTTTATTTTATCCCAAATCTGGATCTTGAAAATGCCTCTATTGGATGGTCAGTTTGACACCAGTTCATATCTGCTTCATTAAAAAAAAATTAAATTGTTGAAAAAGGTGGAGACATTTTGAAAACAACTTCATTGTAAAAAGTGAATTTGTGAATTTTCACTCATAATTCATATTCTCATTCTCACCTTTCATGCACTATTTTTGCCTTGGAGTCTTTCTCGAAAGCAGTGAACACAGACTTGAGGTTGTCCAGTTGCTTCTGCCTGGCTATCACACATTTTTCTATGTCCTGTACAGATACATTTTAGTTTGTAAAAATATCATTTATAAATGTTTCTTCAAAATGGAATAGATCATTATAATCCTGAAACAAAACTTGACAACAACACAGGTAACAAGTATTAAAATCTAAAACTATATGTGTTTATATACTCAGCATTTAGCTCTCACATCCAGTTCTATTTGCCTTTGAATGCAAACTACATTTGTATCATGGTTACCAGTCTTTGTAAATTAAAACATGTTTAAATTTATCAGAACCATACCGGTCTCTAAAATATTGGTAAGGGATCACTTTTTTGCCAAATATTCGCCCACCCTGTAAATCCAGTGTTTAGCAATTTCATTACAATGGTTTTTCATACAAATGCTTGATTGTGTCTAAATATAGCTCCTTAAATAGAAAAACTCTTTTCTTTTCTCAGACAATAAGGTATTTTTATCAGTAATGTATGGTTGGGCCATATTTCTTCAAGCGGGCGAATAATTAATTTTTACCCCCTGAACAAAATGGAAAAAAAGTCACCCTAAAATACTGATACCATAAAATATATTGTTGTCACTCCTAGGTATGTTTTGAGATGTTTTTATTGCATAATTGCAATTTTCTTAAGTGGTAAAATTATTGGTACAGTACAGTGTCATTTCAGCAGATTTTTACAGAGTGTTCTTACCATAATTGGCTGGAAAGTGGTCTCTAACCAGTACACAAGTATTGCTATAACATACAAATGTTATATTTATGCACATGTAAATGATAGGAAATCACATGCTTATAATTGCAGAATATCTCAAATTTACATTATGAAAAACTCAACCTTGTCCTCAAGACTGTGCGGTTGAGTGAACTTGTAGAGATCCCCAAGTATGGAATACTCTCTTTCCCCATACATCTCTCGGAATGGATTCATCGTTGAGAAGAAATCCAGGTCAATATCCAGTATGTAACGGCTATCTCCTATGTGTTCTGACAGGGCATTTATCACAGATTCAAGGTTTTGTTCTAGACATGTTTCAGTGTTTGCACTGTCAACTCTTTGCCGCTTTGGTTGAGGTTCTTCACTTGTAACATGGACAGAATGTTTAGCAGTATTGAAAGAACTACAGCCAGTTTCACTAGCAATCACAGAATTACAACACCCTATTAACTTTTCAGTATTAGAATTTGTCATGTTTTTACAACAGGTTCCTTTATCACAACCAGCTTCGACTTTACACATACATGTAGACTCTGTATTGTTCAATACATCAGCTCCTTCAACATGTGCACTTCTTCTTTTTGACAATTGGTCCCAATGTTGTGGTGTGAGTGTAAGCACTGTAAGTTTAAGTGTGTGTTTGTTATCCAGCTTGCTCTCAGGGACATACAGGGCTTCACTAACAAAATAACTCTCCTTACAGCTAGTCCTGAAATATCAAAATCATATCAAGTTATTTACAAATATTATATTGTGACCTTCTCATACATGTACATGTATTTAGATGCTGCTGCTGCTGCTGCTGCTGCTGATGATGATGATGAAATCATGGGAAGACGACAAAAAGTATGCAATATTTTAACAGTAATGTCCATAAAAACTTTTGTCTTTTCATGATTATCAACATTTTATACCAGATATTAACATTTATTGATTTAACACTCCAAATACCTCAATAGAAGTTTAATATACTGGTATCATGTATGTACCTGATACATCCAGTCTGCTGACACTTGCCCACCACAAACTCTGTGACTGTGTTGTGTATCTGGGAACACCATGGAGGTTTTACCCATACCACATGACTGATGTGCCCCGCATAAACCGCCGGCATGATCCAGTTCTCAATGCTCAAACAACTGGCATAAAAAGATTTACATGAAAGGTTGTAAGGATCTGATGGCAATGAAAGTGCAAAAGTAGATAATAAACCTTTATCACATACGACAAACTTATTTCTATTTATAAATATTTTTAATAAATTAATGTTTTTTTTATTTAATATTTTTTTTGCATTTCAAATCATATTGACTTGGTGCATATTAAATGTTATTGAATTCAGTCAGTGAATAATAATATACTGCAGAATGTTCTATAACAGTGGTGGGTATAACGGAACAGTCGTTTTGCAAAGACAAACTTGAAGTTACTAACCCATATAGCTTCTCCTTCATAAATACAGTGTCTGCTGGCATGTCCAATGGTATAAGCATGTCAGGGTGGGAATCAAAGTGCACCAATGTCAGCTTCCCAAGGGGTAGATGCCTGGATCCAATGGAGCGATAGATATGAGGAAGTACCTGAAGATACCAATGACAATGTTCTATCAAAAACAATCCAGAAAATCATAAACAATTGGCTAGGGAGCCAGTTGTTAATCCAAAACAATGAACTCACGCATATTACAAACAACAATCCTTCTCTTGTAATTGTAAAGACTTCCATTTCACCTGTATCGTGATAGATATATTATTTCTCTTAAGCACACGTGTTGAATTTATGATGCAATACCGGGATAATGCATTTTAGTCCGGAAAATTTCGGTGAAATTTGCGGGTAGTTGGTTCGTCGAGTAACATGTTTTAGGAAATTCGGGTTTGAAATTGCATTTGTTTTTGTTAAAACTGTACATTTTCTTAAAGATTGACACTAACTCTACTAGGAAAGTCCAAAAATGTAGAGTTTGGTTAAGATTTGATAAAGTTATGGCCTCTTAAACAGGGTCATGTCGGCAAATATGGAAATTCAGGGTCAAGTCGTCACCCTTTACAAAGATAATAAAATAAAAAAAATAATTTTTTTTGCCAATTTTCACACGTTACAGTTACCACATCATATTCTTACTAAAATTTGATAAAAAAAATTGATAAAAAAAAACGGACGGGGGCGTGGTGTGTCAAAACAACGCAATCTGCCCCTGTGTTTCCAACATGGTTACATTTAATTATCACTTAATATACTATATAACGTTAGTCGAAATACCTCATGATGGTCCTCTTCAACGATTACAGGCAAAATTTTGTATTCTTTCTCTCTTTTATTTCTCATCTTTCCATGACTTGTCATGGGCGCAGCCATCTTTGAATTGAGCACACAACAGTTTTCGTATACAGTACAGTACTGGTACAGTACGTGTTTATTTTTTCAAAAACTTTTCGCAAAAACGCAGTAATCTCCCTTGTAGCACTACAGACGGCATACTCAATTTCGATCTTGAAGTTTAATTTAATTAATAATAATTGTTATTGATAACAAATGGTGTAATTGAGTACATAGGGGTCGGGTGGCAGTATTCTGATATGTGTGTGCGTATATATTCGGGAGCAAGACAAATCGGCCCCTTACCAAATCGGCCTACTACCAAATCGGCCCCTAAGACGTTTCGGCCCTGCCATTTCGTCCCCTTAATTAAAATGACTCGAGACGTTTCGGCCCCTTAGTGATTTTCAACAGAGACATTTCGGCTCCTTAATTTTATTTTATTTCTTATCTTGAGTATAAAGAAAAACATTGTAGTTCGTCTAATAAATGTAAATGAGATCTGTAAATAAGTTGTAAATAACATCTTTAAATTTACAAATATGCATGAAAAACATTGATATGACTGATATAAAAAATATAATTAAAATCTAAATAACTATTAACCCTGATTTTTAATATAAAATGTTAGAAAATCTAAGAAAGTTTATTTGTTATAACTGTTAATTATTAATTGATCATTAAAGACTTCAAAGAAAATGTGTCTTTGAACCATGCGTTCTTTACAAGGCAAACGGTAAGTGTTATGGGTGTGAAAAAGACATTCAAAGACGTGTGAATGAATAATTGTCTTTAATTTTTTAATGTTATTTACAATTGATTAAAGAAGATTTGAGTAATATAAACACCGTAAGTATATATATATTAAATCGTTTCTAAAATTGGGTACCATTTGTTTTAAACGTGTTGCTGTGCTACTGTTAAATTTTCGTGTATTGGACATCATTAACGCGTTGTTGTTCTACTTTTATTTTATTGTGTAATGGAATTTTGTTAAAAATTGTAATGTCTGATTCGGATTTTGTATTGAGTGAGATAAGGTTGTGAGACCGTTGGCAGCATCGAGTCTGCGATACAGGTAGGTGGAAGTAATATGTTTTATAGACACAAAAAAAAAACGTATATAAATGTATAACACTATCCAGGTATGGCTATGTTTACCCCTAAGTACTCCCATAACTTACGTAATTTAGATTAAAATGCACGTACCGCCAAAGGTATATCAAAGCTGTTGTCATTGACACTGGACTGGCTTTTGTGGTTAGACTGTCGGCTGCAAGCCGACAGTCTTTAGAGAGCGGTATTTCAGAAACGCGACTAGTCGCCTGACACGACATATTGAACATGAATATATTAATACACACCACCTGCGTAGCAACAGAACTACTTACGTGAATGTGGGGCGTCAAGTACCTGCGTATGTGTATTTAACGCGTTATTGCCTTTTTTATGACAAACATTGCGTGTTACTCTTAGTATAGTTGTACCGTTGCAATTTGGTGAGTTTTATTGAACAAAATAATGAAAAATAATGAAAGTATAGCATTTACATACGAAGTCATTTTACCCTACATCCAAAAGTAAGCTACACCACATGTTTGCACCCCGTGTGACGTCA
The DNA here is from genome assembly GCF_026914265.1 of Mya arenaria. Lineage (NCBI taxonomy): Eukaryota > Metazoa > Mollusca > Bivalvia > Myida > Myidae > Mya > Mya arenaria. The sequence goes on along the minus strand of NC_069129.1, from coordinate 34,250,729 downwards.
CACATATCCCGGCATTCAAGACTGACCCGGCAATTCCCGGCAAAGAACTTATTTTATGAATGAAAGCTATTAAGAAATAAATCATACGCGGTTAAAGAGTTCATGTCATGTAATATTTTGTGAAATAGCTTTTATGTTTCAAATGATTTTTTTCAGCAGCAATCGAACTATTGTATTTGTTTGAATAAATTATTTGGATTATACCTATCACAGTGTGTCAACGTTATGCCTATTGTTATTTTGGACTATAGGGTGTAGTTTTTAAAATTATACACAATATGGCGGCGATTATGCGGAAATGAAATTGAATCATTCGGAACTCCTCGGCCATTTTTTCAAAAACAACCTCGGATGTATATGGATGGTTTACATACTTAAAAAGTGGTACGTTTAAGTCCGCTGCAAATAGATCGCGTAGTAATCTTATTTAGTAGTTAAACATTATGACTTAACTCTTGGAAATCGTAATTATGTTTGCAATAATACACTCGTAAAAAAATCTGTCAACGTACAATTATTTGGACTAGAAGGTACATCTAGCTGATCTACATCTCTTAGTCTAAATATTTGTACGTTGACGGACTCTTTTTACGATTAAAAAAAATGTATATATATATGGCAAATCCTTCACTACAACATCTTCATGTTATTTTCAATTCAGAGTTGATTATTCACTAAAATTATTTCGCATTTTTAATTGTTGTTTAACCTGAAACGTCTCAACCATCAAAAAAGAACATATATGCTTCAATAGTCTAAAAAAAATAGACGTGTTATATGGGATTCTTCCAATCCCTTACGTCTAATCGGGTTTGTGCAAAACAGGGTGGGGGTTGAAAGATTATTGAAATCGTAGTTAGATAAGTATTATATGTTTGAAATAGATATTAAAGGTTTATATTCGTATTGTAGTTATAACCATGTAAGTGCAAAGATTTTTTTCACAAAACAAGCATTTAATGCATTTAAACACAACCATTTTACATCTATGTAAATCTATGCACCGCAGCCTTGCAGGTGATCTTCATGTATAACAGTTTATATCATTATGTTTTGACAGTATGAAATGAAGAAAAACGCTCATCAAACTCATAATAATTCGTCAGCTTTTATTTTTTGTGTACATAACTCATATTTTAGATATATATAATTATCCGACCCGGAATCCCAATCGGAATAGCTACCCACTTTTGGTACAAAAAAATTGTATGTGAAGGATATGCCATTTCAAAATTTGTAAAAAGATCCGTTAAGTTACTATTATTTGGACTATTGCTTCAAGTGTTTGATTTATTGTCTCTATAATGTATAATGCACCTGTCAATTGTAGAGCCTGCCTAAAAATCAGTTACCCAGTTAGCTCAGTTTGGCAGATCTCCATGCAAGTGTTCACATGGTCGTGGGTTCAAGCACCATGATTAAGTAGGGCCAATATATTTGTGCTTATTATAATCACATTTATCCTTCTTCATCTACCTTAAAGAGTGTTCATCATTTGTATGAATTCATTTGATCACGTTTCATTTGAAAGAACTTTGCGGTAGTGTTTGCTTGCTTCAGTTACGTCACCGACAGTCTTGCAGCGCTTTCAGCGCTTTGATTTTTAATTTGCAATCATTCCTGATTACACGCGTGTCTGACTTGTGATTCCCTAGTATAAATTTTTTGCTATGTTTCTTTGTTATGTTTATTGTATCAAAAACGGTAGTGTTTAAACATAATTCTGTAGATCCTTAGGACATACGCGATGTACATATTCTTGTTTCTTTTGTGTTGTATATATATACCTTGCGGTATGTATAACACCGAAATCATTACCTTTTCATATTATACCTTAATATCGATAACATTCTCACAATATTTTTTATCAAACTTATGATAGAATAGAACATTATGTTATTAAGCAAGGTTTTTAAAAATGCCTTTACGTTTCAATCATTAATTTGTTATGTATGTGGTATACTATTGCTCCAGAATAATTATAAATTATTGTTTTTGACAATTAGTGTTTTATCTATACATAATTAGGAAATAATGTTTGTTTTTATAGATATGACTTGCAAACAAGTGACAACTTGATAGCTCTACAGATATTCTACAACAAATATGCATTTTAAAAAGAGTAAAACAATATATCCGTAATAAAATAATAATATTCTGTTTGAGGTGCGAAGAGATAATTGGTATTATTCTGTAAGTGTGAGAATTAGCGGTTGGGAAAGTCGGAACAAACCTTGTACACGTATTTATAAGCTTGTAGACACAAAGTGTCATAATTCCAACGCCTGATACCCCTGTGGAATGTGATAATTCGCCATAAGACCGTCTGTCTAAAAACACCTTTTAAGCCAGTATGGTTTTGCATACGTATTCAATATAAGATTAATAATAGTTTTTTTTTCATCCTTACCTGATTTAAAATATAAATTCATAAAATGTATAACTTATGTCTTACCATGTGTTTGTTTAATTATCATTAAATTGTAGTTAATAAGAAGATGTACTGTATATTAGTTATTTTCATAAATCATTATCCATCAATTCAGATGTTTCGCAGTTCGCCACTGCGGAATCGTTCCTTGATGAAACTTCAAATGAGGTATCCGCTCTAGACGCCAGGATCATGGATGAGTGGGACTCATACGATTCGCATGATGTCACCTGCGAGGAGTTCCTGAAAAATGTTTTTTGCCATCTACGGCGGGCGATAGGTGTTTGGTCAAGACTGATGTTAGACAATGGACATGTCATTATACATAATATTAGCAACATGTATAATATTTAAAGATTATTTAAAAAAAAAAATGAAGTTTAATTTTTTTTCTTCAACTCTATTTCGTTTTATAAAAATATCTCATGAATAAATCTTTACATGTTTTCAAGTGTACAGATATTTTCTTTAAATCTATTTTTATCTATACCTTTGTATGTATGTATGAATATAGCTTTGTCTATTAAAATAAAAAAAAATGAAATTACATGTTTTTTACTTATATTTAGAAATAAAAAAAATAAAATATAAATAAGGGCCGAAACGTCTCGGTAATCAGGGGCCGAAACGTCTACGGGATGGGGACGATTTGGTAAGGGGCCGAAAAGGTAACCGTTTGAGCTAGGGGCCGATTTGGTAAGGGGCCGATTTGTCTGGTAGCCATATATTCAGTCAGACTGAGTTTCAGTGATAGTCATGCCAAGAAATCCTATCCAATTTTCAATTAAGAATGAAACCCTTGTTCTCAGGGGCTATGCCTGCATATACCTGGCATATGCACGATGTTTCAGTCAATGGTTTTGTGATTCTCCAGGCAACTTTTATCAGTTATCTGCTAATACATGAATAGCTAAATCATCGAAATTTAATGGCCATTACGCCCAGCATGAATTGCATAAGAGCAATGACTGTGGTCAGTTTTTGGAATAGTGCATTATTCTCAGGTTGTACGCTTCATCTCAATTTGTATATTTCGATACTTGTCAAACATAACACAAACATTTCAATAATGGTTTATTACTGAATATAGACATAATTTCCTGAACTATTATTAACTAAGTATTAAATCTTTGATGTAGTTTAAAACTCTCATTGACAACAGAGTTTAACTCTCTAAACCAAGCATTTGAGTTATGTATAAAGATTGAAAACATCAAGTACAAATGCATTCTCTTTCACAAGAGTTACATGTACGTTCCATTCACCCGAGTGACGTACCACAGATTTTATCACGATCGAACCTCATGATGAATGAGGAATGGTACAAATGTAACTTACTATATTTCTTAACATCTAAATGTATTAAAATAGCGCCTTGAGTTTACATTGTGTCGATTAATTTAACAACTTGATTACGGTATTGTTGTATGCTAATAGGATTTGGCCCGCGTAAGGATGTATTTTAACCCAAATAAAATTACGACCCAGTCAAAAATGGCACATGGGTCACACTTTATCGACTACCGGGTTGGTTGTCCGGTAAGGGCACTGGTAAGCGCACTCGCTTCTCACCAAGACGACCCACGTTCGATTCCCGGCGTGGGCGCATGTGCATTTCGTATGGGGCCGGACATTTGGTTTATCACCGCGTTCTCCGATTTCCACCACAAAACAAGATCACACTTTCGCGTGAAATCGAGCCAACAAGAGTAATTGATATAATGTGGGTTTTTTCACAATCGTTGTAAGATATATATATTCAAACTTATATTTTGACTCCTGTGCACGAAATAAAATGAAACCGGGGAGTGTGTTTTTCGGTGGATGACGAAAATCTGCGGAAAATAAAGGTTGTTTTTACTTCGTGCCAGCATCATTATAAATAAATAAAGGAATGAAGGGTCTCCGGATTGATACAAAAACGTTGTCCCTTCATCCACAACTACATAATTTCTAGTTGATTATCGCGAGATTACAGCAGAAAGTTATATACATTTTTTACAGACACGATCGTCGGGGGGGGGGGGGGTATAAGACAATGCAAGATACATCTGTTATACGAAAATTAATTTACAATGCCCCAGAATGGGTTCATGTTGATGTAAACTCAATTGAAGTAGATTTGACATTCGGAGTTCAGTTTCACCAATATGATGTATTTTCAAGTTTGATTGTATCTTCCATGGTGAATACGTTTACAGTACAACCCCGTTGGCTCTAACTCGTTTGGCTCGAATTCCTCGTTGGCCCGAAATGTTTCATTATACTGAAGATAAGAATTACCGCTTTGTTCGAATTTTCTAAGGCTCGAGGTAGCCGGTCCCTATGAGTTCTAGCCAATGGGGTTCGACTACACTAACGAATTTTATAAAAACAAAATACAGTGAACAACAAAGCTGTTAAAATGAATAATTAAAAGAGTGTTTGTATCTTTTATAAAATGCGAAATCAATCAAGCTTCCATTGTAAAATCAATATATATAAGCTTACCAAGGCATACCCCTAAATACAATTCGACCTATAAAACGACCAGATTAATATAAATCAATACAGGTTACATTTACAGTCCAAATAAAACGGTTGTAATAAGCATACCATTTTCACTAACAGCTGCCACATGTCTAAAACTCATTAATACAACATATAGTATGTATACGTTTATATTAAGTTTAACTGTCAATATGTATAACTCTTATATAGTCTTAATACTTCTTCATGTTTTTCCTGGCAAAATTTCTTCCAATTCTTGACTCAAACCGCTGCAATTCCCAAAACATGACAACATGAGAATTTGACCTACGATTCTCTGTCAATTAGGGGTTAATGTGTAGCTAAAGTTGACTCTCGTGTAGAAATGAAAAGTGGAAAAATTGGCTGGTATTTCTTGGCATGTGTAGAATATTTTTCTATTTAACTGTTAAACGTTCAAACTAACTCTAAAAAACTGCATTGGATTAAACAATGACCGACGATTTGTGTATAAAGTGTCGCCGTCTGGTGAGGCCTATGCAAAAAGGAGGACATAAACTAACGATCGCATTCCATAAATTTTGATAATTATTTTTGTACCAATATATGTAATTTAAGAACAGAACAGAACAGAACAGAAAATTTATTGTTAACTTGAACATATACAGTTCATCGTTGTTACAATAACATAACACATGACATGGCAATAGTTGATAAATGCGAGAGTGCATTATACATATATACATATATGAACTAACAATGATTTCAACATGTTAAAAGTTAAGCATTATTATTCAAAGCAGTATATCGTAGCTTAAAAGCATGTTTGCAATACAAAGCCAGTTTTCGTAGACATGCAGCATTTTCCGAGTTTAATAATTGAATGAATTTAAACATGCTTGGTCTTGCATAGTAAAATTTAGTTATGTATTTTTTCCTAATGTCATTATATTTCGGACAAATAAAAACAAAGTGATATTCATCTTCGATATCATTATGAACACATAAAACACATTTTCGTTGATTTCTTTCAATATTAATATATCTTCCTCTTTCAACATTTAACATATGAGAGGACAATCTTAATCTAGCAATAATATTCCTAAGTTTATAGCTGTACAATTTATCTATATACGATGACATATGTATAGTGCATTTTAGTTCCCTGTATAACACTAGTGAACTTAATGAGTTTATATCATTTTTCCAATGTCCAATAAACGAGTCGATTAACCTTCTTCTAAAATTAGGAATAAAATAATCAATATTAATCGACTCCGGATATAACCATACTTCATTGAATCCTGCATTTTGTAATATAGTGCGTACATTAGAACACCAATTGTTTGAATTTGCGTTATTTTCCGCATCATATCGAAGGCGTTGCAATGTATTGTATAAAATGCAATTGTCTCTTTTAAATTGATACAGTTTAAGAAAATATTTGACAATTCGTACATGTCTAGTAACATACAGAGGGTACCGTCCTAGTTCACCATATATTGCAGAGTTACTAGTGCTTATTTTTACACCAAGAAGTCTTTTCAGAAATTTTCTATGAACCCTTTCTATATTTTCAGCTCTACAAAAGCCCCATACTTCACAAGAATAGCACAAAATTGATGACACAAATGAGTCGAATAAACCCAACATAATTTTAACAGTATGTAATTTAAGGATAGCTCAACGGACAACGAGGCGCAGCATTTTGCAATTCTGCGTTCTTGTACCATTTGCTGCAGCGTAAGGCCGAGGCTGTTGGCCGCCAAATACAGCTTGTGTTTGAGAACCAATCGGAACTCCTCGGCTAGTATCAAGATATGGCTATCTCGAAGCTTGCCGGAGATGGCCGAGTTGTTACGATTGTTTGAGAACATCTTGCCTCGCTATGAACGGACAATGTACATGTATAGGAAATTAGCCGTGAAGCTGAAAGACATATATGGACTTCTTTTGACGACGGGGAAGTTAGCGCGTCATAATTATATTATAATTGTCACAAAAACAAACAAGTAAAATTGAAGTAGTAGACCAACGTGTTTATTTTTTTTAAGACAAACCATAAAATAATTTCTATTAAAGCAAGAAAATATACATTCATTTTGAATAATACGAAGTAGCATTTCAGTATACCCAGTCTTAGGTTTTTAACTGCTAAATGCTCGCTTACATCCGTTCTACTTCTCTAAAAATCCGAATCAATGTAGAATATCAAAATGGAGAAAATATGTTTAACATTGTTGTTTTTTACCAATTCATTTCACAAACATTTGGTGTTGTGTTTTAGCTACACGAACAAACTTACGCCTCGAGGGAAGATCAACTCAATATTCAATCTTAACAATCTGTCATGTTTAATTGTTAATTCAAAACTGCATTTGCAACTGACTATTTATGACAATTTATGACAATTTATGAAATGCTTTAAAATTTCAAATTAAATTTTTAACAATGAACGTGTCTTGTAATCATTACTTAACCCACAGCGTACGCGTTTTGCTGACTTTAATTTTAGTTAAGAAATTAAGAAGCAAAACATCCTCAAATGAACAAATGTATACGTTTATGTTGTTAAAATCAAAACTGCTGAAATCTATTTAGAAGTAAAGATAAGACATACTAGTTTGTATTTTTTTTTACTAGATGTTCATATGGCAGTAATCTTGAGCCATTTGTTATTACTGTAAAAACAATACATGTACATGATACCCATAATGGATGATAGAATCATTTGTGAAAGGTAGTTTTGTTGAAATAAATGAACCATTTAACGACTGAAAGTGAAAAAAGTTGAGTTAAGGATAATTTGAATTACGTGCAGAATTGACCATGCTTTATGTTGCCGAGTCGACTGGGTCCCGAATGTATTGGTGCCGAATTAACTAGGCCGAATTATTTGGGTGCCAAATTGTCCATGCATCACCTCTCGTTTCGCGTTTGTTTGATCCTGACCCTGACGGATACGCCAAAATTTTGAATTTGTAGTACGGCCTCTACAATTTCAAGATAAATTCTTGTTATTTTGGTTAAAAGCAAGATACAAGAAACCTCGCGGATACCTTAAATAAATTACAACACTAGCCCGCAGAAGTAGTCAATCATGCCTATTGAGATCACAAAGCACCCGATGACCCCTTCTTATTCTATATAAATGATGCAATCGCGTTCGAAGTCAATTTTCAAGCTCAGTGAGGTGTGACGGGATTCCACCGCTTTTAGATAGATCCCAAATCTGTATTGATATTGCGATGACGTAAGGCTTGTGTAATACATAAGCCTAATACTAGCGTCAAATAATTCATTTCAAACACAGACATCATGCAGGTCGTTTGTATATTGCTGTTTCGGATCGGATCGGATTGATCGAAGGTAAGTTGTTTTCAAATGTCATTTTTTAAGAAATTGACATACAATAGTGTTTGTGTAATATGGCTAGGTTAACATACTAAACGAACATTTGAATTTCCTACTCGCTGGTAGCGAACGCCATATGTAGCGAACGCCATTGGTTGATCTGTGGTATGCGTTTACTATAAGGAGAAATCTAAAGAAAGCTTGTTTGCAAACAATATTATCATGCCATTTATGTTTAAGCGTAGTGTTTACTTAAAAAAAACATAATATCTATTAAACACAATAAGCCCAATTCATAAAACGAGTACATGACTCAAACTTACCGATAAATGAGTTAAATTCAATGACCTATATTTGTATTTATAATAATGTACACAATTTAACAGAGGGAAACGTACTGCATAGAGACCATAGTAAAATTTCAGTATTAAATCAGTATTTTTGTACATATGGATGATATATACACATACCCTATAAGTAAATATGCGTAAATCCTACCACGATCTTTCTCAGGTCATCAGAATTGTATTTACCTTGGCAATTAATGAAACACATTCCATTAATTACTGGTTATTTTCATACTCCTTATACCACAGTATCCCCTTTCTTTCCAGCAAATTAATATTGTTTGTATAATATTAGTGTAGTTCTAATCACTATCCACAACACAAAAAAAGCCCAATATTTAATATTCCTTAAATCCACAACTAAACATTATGTCTGTAAACACATACCTTTTACAGGTAAAATTATCGTCGTAATGTTAACCTATTTTATGAATGAATCCGCATTCACTGAGTCATACGAAAGGTTTATATTCACTAGGCCAATGAATTATGTACATTGTAATGGGCGCAATATTTAAACGCTTATTTTATGTATTTATTATACTTGATAATTCGATCATTAAACTGGATTTAATACACTCTATTGTTCCATTTCACAATGATTCTATATCAATCGGTACCAAACTATAGTGGTATTTTGACAAATATATTTTCAGTTGTTTCTTAAACGCACACTTTCAAATCATTTATGTGTAATCGATGAAAAAACAAATTGCCCGACCGGTTGTGTTCCTTGATCTAGGGTTTAATAGCAATAATGATAGGACATTTGCTTTACATCATTTATTTACAAATATAATTTACAAAACGTCATACAATAATAAAACGTTGTTATGCCTAAGCATTTTAACAATGTTTCAATATATCCAAGAAATAATACGCTTTCTGATAAATGAACAGATACATCATTCACACCTCTCACACAATGAACCAATTTATGACAAACGTATACAATAGTTATACATGTATTAACGCATTGGATTGCATCACACGTAAAGTCTGTTATTCCATGTCGCTGGCAGGTATCCAGGAATTGAATTTTTTTGGAAAATATTTCCATTTAACAAAGTATTGCAAATTACGTCTTTTGCCCCTCCGTTTCAATACTTTCTCTACTTTCCACGTTTGTTCAGTATCCACATGCACTTTCTGCAACTCGCTTTCATAAAATGTTCCCTTGATAGATTCATCCTGCAAATCTTTGAGTCTGTAGATCGGGAGGAATCCTCTGTGATACCGGGTTTGGACGCGAAATACCTCGCCGGAGTATGTCTCATCGTAAGCTCGTGTAAATGCTGATTTCAGATGACTAATCCGAACGTAGTCACCGATTTTAAATTTAAAAGGCTTCAATTTCAACAGATTCTTCCCTTTAGGGTTTTGTGCAAAGTATGTAGCCAATCTCACTTCTTCTTGGTTATTGTCTTTGACATCATCGGGTCGCATATCAATGGTTCTATGAAAGGTATGGTTATAACTCTTTGCAATATCTTGCAGTATGGACATATAATTGTAACTATCATGATGAGTAAAGTAGCGGTACAGTTTTTGTTTGATGGTTAAAATGGCCCGCTCTGAGGTAGAAGCCTTGGTTTCGTTTTGTGTTGGAAAGTAATGCACGTCAAACTTTCGCATGAGGTCCTGAACCCGTTTTGCTTTAAACTCTTGTCCTGAAAATGCATACAGCAAAGTATAAGTTTTAGAATAGACCTTTTTAATGGATAAAATTTGCACGATGTTAGAACGTAGATGTTAACTTCATAAACATTCGGTTGAAAACATACCTTTATCCGTTATCAATTTTGCTGGATCTCGACCAGACTTTTGAAATATGTCTGCAAACGCATCTGCCACTTCCTCACCCGTTTTCCGTTGCAAAGGTCGAAGCCATACGAACTTGGAGAACGTGTCTATGACCAGCAGAATATACTTGTAATCGTCGTTCCATTTTTCAAACTTCACCATATCGATTAGGTCAGCCATCCATACATCGTCTTTTCCCGCGCTTATAATATGGTTTCGTTGAAAGCGCCGTCGCACGGGTTTGTGAAGACTGTACGATTCTTGGTCATGCAAAAATTGCCGTATTCTGTGCATGCCTAGTTTGTATTTACCCTCTCTTTGTACAACTTTGTACAATTTCTGGGGTCCCGCAAAACTAGCAGGGTGTGATGGATCGTAATAAATGGTCTTTAAATATTCCTTCCAAGAAGTCATGTCCGCACTGATCGAGTTAATATGTATAAATGAAGTTATATTCTTTTAAACTTCATATTTATTGCTCTTCGGAATCACTACTTTCATCGTCACTTTCATCTCCGCTGTCGTCCGAAAGTTCGAATAGGTCTTGAAACTGGTGCTGATGTTTTTTAATGACTCTTTTTATTGCAGAAGGTAAACTAATGCCTTTTTGTCGTAGTTTATCTATCTGCTCAACTATAATCCTATGAGACGAATTGGTCACCAACGGCAGCCAGTACATTTCCAAGAGGCGCTGATAATTTCCAAAGAAAAGCTTTTCTTTATGCGGTTGTGTACGCTCTGTGGCCATTTCATACGAATCGTCCTCATTATAGCCATCTTCAATGTACTGGTCGTATAATTTGTTGAATTTATCTCTATTTTCTTTGTGGGCGATTTCCCAGAGATGACGAAAACCATCATTTTCCTCTATATCTACGTCCATTGCATCGTCACTTTCTTCTTCAGTCTTGCGACGTTTTTCAGGCGGTTCGCCTATGGTTTCTCTTGTTTCCGGGCACCAACCACTTTTTACGTGCCTTTGCACATCGTGTATTGAATCAAATAATAGTCCGCAATCATCACACGGCTTTGCCTTTTCTGCCATTGTTTCTTCTTGATCGTCGATGTGTACAGTTTGAACTCCGACCGTAGAATGATGTAATTTAGACATATCATTCTCTTTTATAACTGTCTCCCGACTTCCTTGCTCGCGATTGGTCCATTCTGGCAATACGTTTTCCCCATAGAAGTGTTTTTGTTTTAAATCGTATTTCAATCTATCATTTTCCGCAGTAAATGGTTTTAAGTCCACCAGTAAATACCCGTAGGGGTATTTTGTTGCTTTTGCGAACGCATTCATGAATTTATCCGTGTGCCCCGGGTACATTTGGCGCGCCAAAGTCATTACCGATTGGCGGTCTACTGGATTATTAAATAAAACCAGATAATGGCAGTTGCGTCTTTGAGTCGGATCTTTCGTGCCAAACAGGTTCTGATTGATAGCAACAACCGACAACGATCTATGATGGGAACCCTCCGTAAATAGATCATTTATACGTTTGTCTTTGCCAGCTTCAGAAAACAAATCATCTAAAATAAGTAAATTGTTGATTCTCGGATCGAAATATTCGTCGTCGGCCAAATCGGTAGGAATGCCTTGCACAAATTCCACTCTCGGTAACACAGTCTCCTTGATAATTGAGTACAATGGTTGCCATCTCTTATAAAGCCATATGATTCTTTGCACGCTAGGTTGAATCCTAGACGTATGATGTTGTAGCACATTCTTTACAAATGTCGTCTTTCCACACGCTGAAATTAAAAAGGAATGATATATTTTAAGTAAACATACCAATTTTAAAGTAATATTTTCATATGATTAAAAACAACACATGTTAAATTTACAAGATATATTTGGACAAACAAGTACCTGTCGGTCCCGATATCATCATAGTAAAGGGGTGTTTAAATGTCATAATTTCCTCCGGTGGTGTTGACTCTTTCTGTGGTAGTGGTGGTGGTGATAAGCCCTGTGGTGGTGGTGGTGGTGGTGGTGGTGGTGGTGGTGGTGATAAGCCCTGTGGTGGTGGTGGTGGTGGTGGTGGTGTCGCTCCCTGTGGTGGTGGTGGTGGTGTCGCTTTATGTGGTGGTGGTGGTGGAAACGCTTCATTGAACGTCATCTTCCTTTCATAATTATCCGCCTTATGTTTGTGTTTTTGATGTCTTAGCATAGCATCCTTTCTTGAAAAACGCTGACCACAATTTGGGCACTTGGCAGGATCCATGTTATTCCTCCGATGGTTTTTGTCAGAATGATTGCTTGTTACCTTTTCTCTGCTATTTTAATTTATATTGAATGGTGATTTCAGCCAATCAAATAATAGCAACTAGGTACGCATGCGCAAGTTTATCATATAAGTTCATATATCCTCATACTGTATTTCATTTTGCAGATAGAAGTTGAACCTCGCGGATTAAGAGCAGTGCAAACACAGAAATTGGATTTAGCACAGAGAAAAAAAAAGTAAGCAAAAGTTTAATATCGCCTTTGTAGTCTCGCCTGGCTTTTTTGTAGTCTTGCCTGGCGTTTCTGTAGTCTCGCCTGGCTTTTTTTCAAACCATATTTCAATAGTTTAATGTATAACATAAATAAATATATTTATATGTAAAAAGAACGAAATTGTATTTTTATTTTAACCTCATTCATCGTAGTGAGAAGTCTTAACTACTAGTTCGATATAATTTCAGAACGACAGCCATGACGTACCAATGTGAGGTGTGTAATGTCACTTTCTCCAAACTGAGTCAGCTACTACAACACAGACGGACCGAGAATCACTGGCCAAAATTTACATGCCCAAGCTGCAAGAAAAGTTTCACCAGAAAAAATAACTTGAAACAACACATGAAGAAACATGAAGACGGAAATAATCATCACTGTCCAGAGTGTCTTCGTGTATTTACAAGAAGAGATGCCCTCGATGAGCATTTTAAACAACACGAAAACCAAAGCGGCGGAGGAAGAAAGAGAAGTAGTGGTGATGACGCAGATTCCAATGCCACCAATAAAAAACAAAAGTTATCAGCAAAGGACGATGTGAAGGATTACTATCGTGTGGATAAAATCAGTGAAAGAAGAATAGAAAAATTCAACTCGACGGCATCATATTACAAAATATCAGTGAAAGATATGGAGATCAGAGAACTACCAAATATTATCAAGACTTTAAAACAAATTTTCCAATCAATTATTGACACTATTGCAGGCAACATACCATCGTCCGACAGAGTGAGAGTTACAATGGATAACCCCCAATTGGACTTTCCCATTGTCCTTCGATTTATGAAAAGGTCTGAACTTACAGTGGATCGACTTTTGTCAGAAATAGAAAGGGTGCTTCAGTCGTATGAACAGTTTGTGCTTGATGAAACATTTGGGTTGGAGTTTGTGCATGTGCATTTACCCAATGGAAGTGGAACTCGTGGGAAACCATTTGTGGACATATCAAAGTTGTTAAACAATAAAGCAAGTGTCCTTCAAATTAGAAATACAGACGAGCTTTGCTGTGCACGCGCCATAGTTACAGCGATTGCACGTATAGAAAAACACCCGCAATGGAATAATATACGTCTAGGCCATCATGCGCAAAAACAACTGGCACTGAACTTACACGACAAAGCCGGTGTACCTCTACAACGCTGTGGTATTGATGAAGTAAAATTGTTTCAATCAGCTCTTCCGGATTATAAAATCGTCGTTTTATCAAAGGACCATTTCAATGCTATAATCTATGAAGGGCAGGAAGACGGCATACCTATATACCTGTACTCACACAATGAACACTTTGATGTCATTACATCAGTCGCAGGGTTTTTGAATAGAAGTTACTTCTGCCTGAAATGTAAAAAGGGATACAGTAACAAAGAGCAACATGCCTGCAACAATCCTTGCGTTCACTGCCATCGTATACACGATGACGACTCTTTTAATTGGGAACATTGTATTGACTGCAATCGAAATTTTATGAATGAAACATGTTTTGCAATGCACAAACAAAACCACGATGTTGGAACTTCTACCTGCAGTATGTATTACAAATGTAAGGACTGCGGACAAGCCATAAATGTGCGAAAACATAAAAAGGCTCATGTGTGCAATGAAAAATATTGTAAAACATGTAAGGAATTCGTAGAAGAGGATCACCAGTGTTTTATGCAGCCAACCGAGGAAAGTGAATCTGAGAGGGAAACTGTTAAAAAGAAAACAAACGATACAAAATATATATTTTTCGACTTCGAGTGCACACAAGATCAGCAGCTTCAATGCGAAAATGGATATCTATCTGGGGTGCATGGGAAGTGTGTAAACTGTAATAAAGCCACTTGTGGTTCCTATAAACATCAACCGAACCTATGTGTCGCGCAAAGAGTATGTCGTCATTGCCTGAAGAACGACTTGTCAAGCGAATCGGAGTGTGAATATTGCGGAAGAAATGAATTGATTTTCAAAGGCGAACAGACCACTCAGCAGTTTTGCAAATGGCTATTTTCTGAAGAAAATGTTGGGGCCACCGTTATTTGTCATAATTTCAAAGGCTATGACAGTTATCCAATTCTACAATATCTGCATGAAAATGCCATATTACCAGAGGTCATAACAAACGGAACGAAATTTATGTCAATAAAAGTTCCCGTGTGCAAGATGCGCTTCATTGACTCCATAAACTTTATACCAATGGCGTTGGCTGATATGCCCAAAGCGTTTGGTATTGCAGAATTATCAAAGGGCTATTTTCCACATCTATACAATCGACAGGAAAATCAAACCCAGACACTTACAAGTTTACCGGATAGTAAGTACTACTACCCAGATGGTATGAAAATAGACAAAAGATTGGAGTTCATAGCATGGTATGACATTCACAAAAACGATGCGTTTGATTTTCAGTATGAATTGTTAAAATACTGCCGATCAGATGTAGACATATTGAGAAAATGCTGCCTAAAGTTTCGCGAGTTGTTTCAGGACATTACACATAAGAATGATATTCCTGGCATAGATCCGTTTGAAAAATGTTTGACCATCGCCTCGGCATGTAATTTGGTATTCAGGCGAAATTTTCTAGAGCACGAAAGTATTGGTATTATTCCATCTCACGGGTACAGACCAGAGGAAAAACAATCGGTTATGGCATATCAATGGATGGCGTACCTAGCGCACGAAAAGCAGATTAACATCCAACATGGGAGAAACAACGGAGAGAAACACATTGGACCATACAAAGTAGATGGATATTACGAACGCGACGGCGAAAAAGTGGTATTAGAATTCCACGGCTGTTTTTGGCACGGTTGTTCTAAATGTTTTTCATCAAAAACAGTAAATCCTGTTAATGACATGAGTATGGGCGATTTGAATGCAAGAACCATTGAGAAAAAAGAGTTTATAGAATCTGAGGGCTATTCATACAACGCTAAATGGGAATGTGACTTCAAAAATGATATGGAGGTCAACCTGGACATGAAACAATACATACAAAAACTTGAATTTGTTGGCCCGCTTGAACCACGAGATGCCTTCTTTGGGGGCCGCACAGAAGGGTTCAAATTGTATGAAGAAGCTTCAAGTGAACAAGAAATAAACTATTATGACGTGACATCATTGTATCCGTATGTTAACAAAACTGGGAAAATACCCTTGGGACATCCCGAAATAGTCACAGAAAATTTCCAAGACATAACCCATTACGAAGGACTGATCAAGTGTAAAATTTTACCTCCTCGCGGACTCTACTTACCTGTTTTGCCCGTGAAATCGAATGGAAAACTGCTTTTCAGTTTATGCAGATCATGCGCAGACCAATATCAGCAGTCGCCGTGTCAGCATACTGATAGTGAAAGAGCTTTCCTGGGGACTTGGGTAACAGACGAGGTAAAACTGGCCATGTCGCAGGGTTACAAAATTGTGGAAATATACGAAGTTTGGCATTTTAAAGATATTTCACAATATGACCCAGACTCCAAATGTGGCGGTATATTTACTGAATACGTTAATACCTTCCTGAAACTCAAACAGGAAGCAAGTGGGTGGCCGGAATGGTGCCAAGCAGAAGAAGACGAGCAAAGATATATAAAACAATATTTTGAAAGGGAAGGGATCTGGCTTGATTATGACAAAATACAACGAAACCCCGGGTTAAGGTCACTGGCAAAACTCATGTTGAATTCATTCTGGGGGAAATTCGGTCAAAGGTCAAATTTAACCCGAACGACGTATACTGACGACCCTTCCGTCTTTATGGATATGATGACATCGGATCAACAAGAAGTGAAAAACGTCCGATTCGTCAATGAAGAGGCAGTACAATTAGATTGGGTTCACGGGAATGATTTTGTAGACGATTCCTCTCGGACAAACGTAGTGATAGCTGCATATACAACAGCACAGGCCCGTCTAAAACTTTACAGCTACCTACAGCGCCTGGGTCAACGCTGTCTTTATTGTGACACGGATTCAATAATTTTTATTTCAAGACCTGGACAGTGGAGGCCATCCCTTGGGGATCATCTCGGGGAAATGACTGACGAGGTTTCGGGGAATAAAATTACGAATTTTGTCACCGGCGGTCCCAAAAATTATGCTTACAAAACAGAAAGCTGTGATAAAAACGGTTACTTTTCAATTTGCAAAGTGAAAGGGATCACGCTTAATTTCAAAAACACCCTCAAAATCAATTACGATATGGTAGTAGATATGGTTAGGGGATCATCGGCAAGTTCATCTGTTCAAGTTCAAGACATGAAAATATGCAGGGACATCACACAAACTAATATTATTACAAGACAAGAAACCAAAGACTATAGAATTGTGTTTGACAAAAGGGTTATCCATGAGAATTACCTCACCTACCCTTATGGTTACTAATGCGCTGTTTTAGAATGTCATTTGTTTGTTGTATACAACTTTGATGTAAAATATAGTATGACTTTTGTTTCACATGTTCTTGTATGTGACATGTAAATGGCCCTCTAATGCTACCATTTCGTTTTGTTTAACCAATGCACTGTTTTGAATGATATTTATTTGTTGTATATAACTTTGCTGTAAGACAGTTTATGTATTTTATTTCTCATGTACATGTATTGGAATGTGACATAAATTATTAATGCTACCAATGCGTTCTTTTTTCGTGTGTCTACTGATTAACTGTGTTGCCAGAGATAATATTGCTCTGTATGAACATTTTTTACTGAGATTGAAATGAACGGAACTATTACGTCACGACTATTCAATAACAACTTTGGGATCCCGCATATTGCACCGTACTATACCTCTTGTCAATCGGTTAACGTCTGAAGTTGTTTACACTTTAATGGCATTTAATACATGTAGTATAGCTTACGTGATATAATACTGCTGATAGGGTGATTTCTTTAACCCCGGAATCACAAACATAGTTGACTATTTTGGGAAAAACGCTAATAGAACAACTATTCACATATCGATCACTTTCATGCAATTAAAATTAATGGTTCCCCATCTCTATAACAACATCATCTATCTAAAAGCGGTGGAATCCCGTCACACCTCACTGAGCTTGAAAATTGACTTCGAACGCGATTGCATCATTTATATAGAATAAGAAGGGGTCATCGGGTGCTTTGTGATCTCAATAGGCATGATTGACTACTCGCAGAGCTATTTTCCGGCAAATCAAATAACATATCAAAATGCAAAACAGAACCTGGAAGATAATAAATAAATGCATGGAAATAAGATTAAAGATATGTAGTATTAGGAAAATAGTTAACATATATAAAAAGATAGAACGTTATAAACATATAATAAATATAAAAAATATCACTGTTGACTAGAAGATTTGTTTACTGAACTATGATGGTAAGATTATTTAGACAATGTGCCGTTTTGTCCAGGCAAGTAGCTGGGGCCAATTTGGAATAACGCAGATCGATGCCTAAGGCTAACCCCTTCACCTCCTACCCTCTTCGGTTTTTATTTCAAATTATGGGGTTTTGGTATGACAAAATTCGACCTGTCAACATTTCATTACGCAACTGCGTATTTGCGTACAGTCAGCTACGCGCCTGTAATCAAACGACTTTTGGAAAATTATTACTCATTGTTGATAATGATTTACCCACAACAGTGATCTAAGGCCGCCTTAAACCACTGCATTGTTTCCAAATTTTAGTTTAGACCGTCTTACTTTACGTAATGGTGCATTACTTGCATTACCAGTTAAAAACCTCGATTAGTTTGATCGTCATACTGGTTAAACTAGTATTAGTACTTGTCTGATATGTTACCTGCCGGCTTAGTTATACCTAGTGAAACTTTATAACACTATTTAATATAGTGCATTTAACAAATCCTCATTTAAGGCCAAATCTTTATTACAAAAAAATCATATGCCACGTTTGTATTTGATATCTAAGCTGGGATCCCACAAAACCCGAAATACAGAAAAGACTGAAATTGTCCAGTAGGCTGACACCGAAGAAATATATTGCGTAGCAAAATAGAGGTTTCCCAACAGGAATTTCCTAAGGAGATTTTCAG
The DNA here is from genome assembly GCF_026914265.1 of Mya arenaria. Lineage (NCBI taxonomy): Eukaryota > Metazoa > Mollusca > Bivalvia > Myida > Myidae > Mya > Mya arenaria. Next base: position 34,231,804 of record NC_069129.1, on the reverse strand, counting down.
TATGTAACGTTCGAAAATAGAATGACGTATTCAATGACTATTTAACGGTGAGCATACTTCGTGCGTACTCATCTTTAGAGGAAAAGGCAGAGCGAGAAGATAACTTGCAGACATAATAGTTGATAATAATAACAGAAAAATATCACTTTAATATTTGACAGTGTAAATATTGGATTTTTACAGACGAGTATACATACAAACAGGTATTCATATTTTATAATTCAATATTTGTTTTGAGTGTTTTCTTTTTCGACATTTGTAATTGTATAATATATTGATCATCATGAATACAGTATTAACTTCTAATGAAAATAGATTAGTAAGTGAATATAATTTACTGCAATAGATCTCAGTTAAATCTGTAAGTAACAAAGAAACACAGATTTAAAGCCAAAATTTCACTAGAATATCTCATTGTAACAAGAACTGTAGCACACTTTGAATGTGGTATCTGTTTATGATTATGAAGACGAACTAATAATCTAATGTTACTTATATTACAGAAAACATGGGGCACGACAAACTATCTATCGTGAGCTTTAATTCGTCTCGAAAAGGACTGAGCTCCTTGCCAAACGCTCACAGGAGCCCATACTTAGAGAGAATTCTCGAGGCTTCTGCGCCGGAAATTTGCCTATTACCCGGTGATGACAAAGCCGTATCTATGAACGCGGTGATGGGTTATGGACAATACAAGGTACCATCTGCCGATGGGACAGTTCTGCTGTTTGACAACAACAGGGTTAGGATGAGAAGTCCCAACGTCAGTTTGAACACATTTGGTCCATTGCCTGGACTTGACATGGACAACATGGTTTGTCCTGGCGTGGAAATTCTGTCATTGACACCTTCCGTGAACAAGTCGGTAGTCAAGGAATTTTCCATGGTGACATGGAAGTATACTATGTCCACCGAAACCAAGGTTAAAATCGAGACTCTTGCCGAGAGCTTGATATTGTTCTCACAGCGTCTGGCATTGTCGACAGGAAAGCCAGTTTTAGTTGGAGGGGAACTGTCCATTGACCATGGATCCCTTAAAGAAATCGTAGGAAGGCTATCGAAGGATGGTCAAGAAAAATTTCTGACAGGAGTCCAGCCAGAGATGGAAAAGCATGGCTATCTGCCATCGATGACAAAGGGATCGCTAAGAGATGTGCGTCACCTGTTCATGATGAACGTATTTAAATGTGGCAGTGGCACGAACGGCTTTGTTCAGAAGCGGAATGAAGAACTTGTTTCAGATTGCTTCATTGCATCAAAAACGCTGGAGCTTACAGAAGCGAAGCTCGTCGATGTCGAGCAGGTAACTGGAAGACAAATAACAATGGAAATGCTTCGCAAGCACTGTCCCACGGAGACAAGCGTGCACATTCCGCAGCGACCACCAAAGCACCATGGTGGCTAAGTGTGATGCATCTAAAACATTTGGACGAAACGTTGGTCTGGACTGAATGAAATATGATACTCTTTTTATGTAAAGAATGGCAGACCAAATGTGACTTTGACAGTGTTTGAGATTGTTAAATAAATAACAATGCTGACGGTAGTTTTGTCATTGGATGTTTCTTCCGAAAGGTAGTGAAATGAAGAGTTCATTAAATCATAATGATGAGAGTATGAAATGGAACGGTAAGCGAGCCCTCATCTTAGAAAACTGCAAAAATGCTGAATAATAGCAACAAACATCTGTAAATGAATGAATGCTGACATCATTGACATCGGATGAGCTTTTGTTATCGTTTCATGACAACATTCATACAAAACCAACGAATATAGCATATACAAGACGGATCATCAACGGTTTGCGAATGTCTTCTACTGTGAAATGTTTTAAAGTTGTTTTATATTTAATGAGTTCTATATGTAGATACAAACAATTGAAATGGTTAACTTTTTCGATTATTTAAAATACTAATTTACTTTTTGAGTGCAATGTTTACATTTCTTGCTTGAGTTTGTTAACTGGAAAACCAGACTAGACTATACGTATAAATAGATGTTTTCTAAAAATAAAAGAAACGAAACGATTGATAAAGCTGTTTCAAGCGCACATAACTACTTTTTGTAAGAATGTTTTGAATACTTCTTTATGAAAATATGTATGAAAAAGATATACAAATTTCATATTTATAAGTCAAACAATGTACTTAAAGTCTACAATATAAATGTTATATCATAAAAAAATCAGTTTAAAGTGCGGGTATTTATAATGACTTTGCTGTTGTTCAAAACAAAGTTAGTCTATGACTTGCCATGTTTGTTTAAAATTTCCAATAAAATTTTATGACACAGTCGGACTATTTCTGACTCCTTTATTTGAGCCCATATACTGTATTTACGTACATGTATGTTGCGTATGCGGCGACTTCGCTCCCGGTTGCAAATATACCCACGTCGTTAGCCGTCACAAAAGGTAGTTCATGCATATACCAACGAATGGCAATGTTTTGTTCCATTGTGAAACGCAGGAACTTGTTGTCATATTAGTAATGGTCGAGTGTTCTTTGGTTTGGTAAGGTTTCCCAAAGGATAAAGAGGAATAAGCAAGGGTACAACTCGCGCCGAAAGGCAGATTTCTGTCAATGGTTACATTTCCGGTTATTTATTTCCCAAGAAAAAATAAAATCCCTTAAGTTCATTGGACGCAACATTCAAAGCTGATTTAATGTCTGAAATCTGATTTTGCTTTTTATGGCGTATGCATATGATACTCTTATCATATCTTCTTGTAGATTTGCATTTACGCTTTCAAGAATGTGACAAAAACACTCTCTCACGAAATGTGCCTACGAGAGTGATTTATATAATTTTGTTAAAATAGGTTTCACAATCGTTGTAAAATAGTTTAAGTTTAATTAAACTTAACTTATTAGTGAATAATAAGTCCTAAGGAACCGTCGGTTTTCGGGAAAAGACCCATTTGCGAAATTCTTAATTTCTTAAAGGAAGTGCTAAAAGGACCGCCCATTCTGCCATCATTAACGTTTTTAAAACTACATTTGCACCCATTCCTGCCAACTGTAATACAAAAATTCCTAAAAACGAAATGCGCGGACCTGAATGAAATAGAGATAAAACATGCATAAAACCGTTCAACCGTAAAACGACGCGATTCCTCTTTGGGAATAAAGCATGTAATGTTCAGTTGCATATATGTAATAACCTTTTTCGAGAAATAAATGGTAACGTTAGGTAGCTGGCGGGAGCCAAACCAGTCCATACTTATACGCCTTTGCACTAAGAGTTTAAAATAAACTGAGCTGTACGCGGGTAATGCCCCTATCACACAAGGCCACGTTCCCACTACGTCTTCATCAGAACTTGGCCAACGCAGAAGGAACACAGTAGACACCGATAAGGACGTGGCATGGTCTTTATGGACGTGAAGGACGTGAGCGGACTTTGAACATGTTAAAAAAAACGTAGTGAGGACGTGGTCGAATCAGGACGTAGTACGAACATAAGAACGTTTTAACGACGACATGTACGTAGTGACTGCGTAACTAAAACCTAGTAGGAACTTGATTGACGTAGTGCAAGCGGGGTACTGGACGGGAAATATTAAATGGCGTTCTCATCGCGTTTTCTCTAGGTTGTCATTGCGTTCTTACTACGTCGATGGAGTTCTCACCACGACCTCTACACGCTTTTACTACGACTATGGTACGTTCGTGTCACGTTGCAGAAGACCTCGTTCGGTTGTTATATAATACGTTCCTCCGGTGTTTAACAATTCTTAGACACGTTTGTATCAAGTTCTTACCACGTCCTGTCAGGTTCTAAACAATGATCATGTGTAAATACGGGATTCAACTCCCCTATTACTTCCTTTTATACCTACACTTAATGAAAAAGGCCAGTTATAAATAGAACACGGCAATTTTATCTCGATCGCATTTACAAATTAATTCAAGTCATAAGAACGTAATGAGGCCCTGCTAAGCACTTGGTATTAAAGCGCATGGTGCAATCTTCCTGGTCGTAGAAAGAACGTACAATGAACGCATTGATCGTGGTGGACGCGTGTAGATGCGTGCAGTAAGAACGTATTTGGAACGTGTGAGACGCATAGAATGCCTGGCAGGGGCGTAGTAAGGACGTGGTATGAATTCGAGTAAAGCATGTTGTTTTTTTAAGAATTTGACCGCGTCCTCGCTGCGTTCGTCGAAATTGCCAGGACGTAGTGCGGTCTTCATGGTCTTCGTCTGGTGTGATGGGGTATAAGTTGATTATCCGCTGCCAGTATACACATGCGATAAGAGAGGAATGCGTGATGATGCGATTTTATGCAAAGATTCCATTTTCAATTTTGCTCGCTTCTATAATAAACCACACTGAAGCCTGATCTTCACCTACCTGATAATGTTGAACAGCGCGGAAATCAGTCATAACGGTGATTGCATACAAAGTTGCTAAAGGCACGACACAACTGCCGATAAAAAGTGCACAAACGGAGGAGGTAAATTACTGATAAAAAGTACGCCAATTACTGCCGGTAACGTATTCTGGCTGATATTCTTCCATCTCATTCTGGTGCGTCGTCGCCAAGTCAACACACAGGAACGACACATCCAGTAGATGTCTTATTCGCTCCCTACACACATATAGCTGTCATGATGGCGTCACCAAAGCTCGAACACTCAAGACAAACAATATACTGGCGCATAGGTGACCTTATTTTGTTGTCTTGGCACCAGAAGGTCAACTACCGATATTAGCCACCATAGTGACGGGTGTGTATGTCGATAAATGACGATGAGGCACCAGCAACAGAGCTATCAGGGATCAGCAATAAACACCCTTCCTAAAAGGTCCCAAGCAAACCTACTACTAGTGTGTCAAATTTGTATTATTTAGCTTTCTCGCATGAGGCCCCGCTACCTCCCCAAATATCGTGTTTTCTTCAAGGCCGGCGAGTTGCGTCCTTTTCAACATCGAACTCCTGCTTATATATTTCTTGCATTTTTTCAGAATTTATTCAACTCGCTTTTTCATTTCAATTTAATATATAAAATTCTGGGCCCATTCCTTTCCATGTTTGAGTTGTGCAATGCATTAGCAATATACAGCACAAACAAGTCAAAATACAAGGACATTCGAACAAAGAAACTTGATTTGATCAAGTGGGCTTGACAAAAATAAAAAAAATACAATACAACAAGTATTTGTGTTTTCGTCTTTTTCGAATGAAAAGAAAAGAAACAAAAGAATGACGAGAAAGGGGGCAAACGAATATATATTATTTTGTCCCCTTTCTCGTCATTCGTTTGTAATATAATACTATATATATTTTACATGGTAAATAACCTCGTTATTTCGCTGAATTTTGTCGATTCTATTATTTGTTCAAATATGACAATTCGATACGGCGAAACAAATGGATGGGGCCGTATTCAATAACCTCATTAGATCTGACTTAAGTTTAAGAGAAGAACCTGAGTGTTTTGATTGGTCTGTAAATATAACTGACCAATAGGCAGAAAAAGAATAATGAGGCATATGGTTATCTAAGAATAAGGATAAGAATAACATTGAATTCTCCCCCTGCAGGTCAGTATCAAGACTGCACCGATGAGAATTTGATAACATCTTACAAAGACGGCGTGTGTTTTGTAGGATGCAGATGATAAGAGACTGGCTTGGAAAAGCACTTTCTAGTTAAACGGTTTATGTTTGATGTTCACTTAATTCTAGGTAACTAGTAACAAAACACCCCCAATGGACACGATCATCTGTGATCATAACTTATCTTTCTCGCTTATAAAAATGAGCAAATACCACATGTCTGACTGATTTATTTCATGTCTGACATTATATACATCATAAAATATCGTACATGTATATACAAGGGATCCAATCACCAAAACATATTTACAGTATTATACATCAATACAACCTTAACATAGTCGTAAATAGTGACAAACACACATACACACACACACACACACACACACACACACACGCACGCGCACACACACACACACATGTATTTATAGAAATTATATATAAAAAATCAACAGAAAAGCATCCAATCCGTTAATAAACTGTAACAGGTTTTTATTACACGATTTATGCATATTTATTATATGCTTTCGGTGGTTTATAAAGATTGATCAGTGAAAAAAAAGATATTTCATTGTTTAAACGGAGAAAATATCCGAAATGACATTCCTTTCACATATCATTTGGCGCGCTTTACTGATAAACTTCAATAAAATGCTCTTTTTATATCATTTTAGCATATAATAATAAAAAATCGTTTCAGTCCGCGAGCACGAACACCAAAATTTAGCCACTCTGTGAAATATATTGCGATCTTACACTGAAACAAACAATTATCTTCTATAATAATAATCTTCTTTAATTTAATGGGGTCAAAATTTAAAAGGTCAGCATTTAGAAAAATGTTCTATCGATGCATTTTAATGAAAGATAGACATACGAGTTCAATGTCATGAAACTGCTTGTCACCTTTACATTCTTAAATGTCTATTAGTCTTTATTGTCAATGGGTTTTTAGAAAATCAACGTATTTGTTGATTTTTCACTTCCTTTCGACTGCTTTACTTCTTTGCAAATATAAAACATTTTTAAATGTAAGCTGTCAAAATAACTCTTTCGTGACAACGAAATAATTTAGTATAATCACTTTTGCTTATTATGTGCCGTATTGCGGAAAGGCTGTTATTGCTCGGGTATTAGAACGACTCGTGGCCCAATCACAGTGCATGTCCTTTTTGACATTAACTTGACCGATGTTACTTTGCATTACAGTTTGTCCTTCTTTGTTTGCCAATTGAATTAATGTATTTCCTTTGAAATTTATATTTTCATAAAATACCGAGATGTCTTAAGAGTAAGTAAGTGATTGTTTCCGTGTATATAGCTGTTTATATTGGTAGCCTGTGGATTCTTGCTCACTATAGTAGATACTGATATTATTATCATCATTATAATTACACAAACTTGTCCAAAAAACAATTATGCTTCGATATATAATGATATAAGTATCTATCATGTGTTTATAAAACATACTAAACTTCATATTTTATCATGCAACGTCGAAACTATTGAAAGCATTGTTCTGCAATTTATGAACTAGTCCCTAAGTTGGAATATTTCTAAAGTAATATCAAATATAGTTGGCGCCCTTCTGGGCGCCGACTAATAAGAAATGGCGCGTTGTTGCGCGTGACTCACCTTACATGGGGGAGTAAGATGAGTTTTTCCAGCACCGGTCACATGACCGGAAACACATTGTCCGGTGTGCAAGAATATAAGTATCTATCATGTGTTTCCGGTACGGATAGAAAAATCCGACCCGAGGGCACGCGCGTATGCCGGTAACGGGGCTTGCCGAGTTACCGGTCACGCAGCGTGCCCGAGGGTCGGATTTTTCGATCCGGACCGGAAAAACATTGATTGATATTTTTTCTTGCATACCTAAAATTGTGGGAAAATTGACATAGAAAACGTACTTTTGTACATTTTACCAAAATGCGCGTGCGACGTTGTGTACTGCCGTCATAAAGCGCAGTAATTTTAAATCACTATCGACGTCAAATAGTCCCTTTAAAAATCGCGCTTTTAAGATTATTTATTTTCAATTTTAATTAAAAGTATTGTAAACTTATATTTTTGATTCCGCTTTATTGAAATTGCATACTATACCTTTCATAAACCATACAATAAAAGAAATAAAAAGTGGCGCGTTGTTGCGCGTGACTCATCTTACATGGGGGGTGTAAGATGAGTTTTTCCAGCACCGGTCACATGACCGGAAACCCACGTCCGGTATGCAAGAATATTTGTGTGGTTATAGTTTCTCCTTATTAAGCCATACAGTTTGGTATATGATCACCGCATAGCTGAACTTTTTGTAATAATAGTTTTTGATAAAAACTTTAGTTGAACTCATTCAGTACAACATAAATAACCTTTTCGCCATATGTTTGCCCAATAAAGTGAAATTGGTTTAATTGTTTCATCAGATAAGTCTATTTGGAGATACATTGAGACTACTAGAGTTTCTTAAATGAAAATCATGTTGCTCTTATTGCCTGAGATGTAACATGTATTCTAGCTGTATGGTAAAATGTTATGGTTTCCGCTTAGAAAATGCTACTTCCTCAGGCTTTGTTGTACAAAAAGTTATCATTGAAATAGTACAGTAACTATTATCTATAAGCATCAAGCACATGTTGCAGGTGTGAACGACTTTCACCTTGTCTAAAGCAGATCAGAGTACTTTGAAGGAGTTCACGTAATAAACGCATATTTTTTTAATAATGCAATTTTGTACCTTTTCCCACAATCCGTATCTCCACACTTTGTAAATAGCTGTTTGTCGAAAATCCATTTCTAAAGCCAGATTAACAATTATTGATGATATTATTGTCATTGTTAAACACACTGAACACAACTTAAAATTGTGACAGGACGGTAGTTTACAGGTTCTTTTTATCTCCTTTATTTTTGTAAATTGGATATATTATTCCAGTTGTCCAAACGTATGGAATTAAACTACTATTGTTGAACAATAGCACAGCCACAATATTTTATATCATTGTGTGGTAAGTATACTGTATGTGCTCATTTACAATTCCAGTGTATACGCATATCACACGTGTCCACGCGCTGCACCCATGTAGCAGCATGTTGCTATGTTTATGAATAGATGGTGATGACCTCGGTACCGCTGCCTCGCACCATGAGTACGCGCCCTACATCCTCCGTCAATACCTCCAGAAACTCCATGTCTGATACGAAGTTAAAGATAAACATGTACAAACTCATACATTCTACTATAAAACCAATGATTGCTAGACAGTTGATCGATCGTCTTGGTCTTGGTACCCTGGGACCAATAATACACCCAGTGGTACCGTAACACAGCAACTATGCGCAGTTGTTCACTGCTGGACTTGTTTATTTAATCTAATTTGATAAAGATGAACATTCTATAACATGAACTCCTATACAGTTTGTACTCATATCAGTAAGGATACAATGAAGGTCACTGTTGTCGTCAGTGGCGCCTACGTGCGGCGGTGGTGGGAGGTTGACAATGACAAGTTGAGCGTCGCAAGAGTTTGCTCGGATCAGCTCGTTCAAGCGAACCGCCGTGTGCATCTGATGAACATTTTCTTCAGTCCTGGGACGAAGAACAAATAGAAATCAGTTCTTTTTTAACAAATTATCATTATCAAGTTTCTATAACGAAAACCAAACATTCAGGCAATATTTGGAAATACATGTAGAAAAAAATATTCAACTCGGGTGAACCTACGGTATATGCCTGTTAACTGGTTCCGCGAGAAACTTCATGGTGCTTGGCCGCTTACTACTAGAGGGAGTAAATGTGTACTGCTGGGTTTCCCCGTCATCCTCAACATGGGGCAGGTCGATCTGTAACAATAACAGTACCGAAAGTGTCAAACGAGCGGGCGAGAGGGATATACATGAGGGGAGTTAGTGCACGTCAAGTGAGTCTACAAAGGGTATAAGTAAAGTTTAATTAATCCAGGCGACCATTGCGCGGAAAAATGTTAAAACCGTTGTGTTTTTTACACGTTTTCACTTTCATTTATTTTCACTGACATCTTCGGTTGCAAACTGAAAACAAAAATTTCAAACCATAGCAGGGATAAGCTTACCAGCCCCTTTTGAGCATAACCAAAAGATACCTTGATTTCATGCCTGCTGCCTCGGCGGATATTATCGACAGTTTCCAGTTGCCTTTGAGTGGCACTCTCCCGTCTGTCCTTGAGTTTATTCAGCATTTCCGCCCGTTGCTCCATCTCCAGTGTCCGCTCGTACGTGTACTCCGATATGTCTGTCTCCGACTGGAAGAGAGGGAAAAAACATTGACGTGCCTTTTACATTGTATAAGATAATCGTATCCTCATACCTTCTCTGGAAAACTTACCTGTTCATGGCACCATGCAGCAAGGGTTTATGTATATTCCACATACAGGTCTTTTGTAAAACCCCTGTATTTGGGCACGCATTGAACTGGTCAGATCATAGTGACGAATACATAGCTTGCACACCAAGTCAAGCCTCCAAGTTAAGTCCTTACAACGTATCTAAGAATAACATAATACAAATTATCATGGTCGCGGTTGCAGATTACGGGCTTAGTGCGAGACAGCTGTAACTCATAGAAAAGCAGAAGGCGTCACAACAGTCTTGTGATAAGGTTTTCAAATTTAACGATCTAATAGAAATCGGAAATATAAGAAAAAAGTAAATTTGGATGAAGTCTTTACCAAACAAAATGATGGCTCTCTTAATGACTAATACGCCCTCCCCGTTTTGATAAGACATATGTTCGACACCCGACCTTACCACGCTAGGCATCGAGTATCACCAGGTTGATACCAACACCAGCTTCAAGTCTGGCCGGGCTTCATTCTGATCGAGGTAGGAACTTGGTGATCCATTTCTAGATTTGACGAGGTTGATATTTCAATACTTTGTTTAGAAAGAAATACGTATACACTACCAATTCGACAACTTCAACCTCCGCCTCTATTCTGAGCTGATACATAAACTTCTGTAGGTCTTTCTTTAACTGAATGGTATTTTCTTCAATTTCTGGAACAGTGTTAAAGTTTCCAACAATACAATAGTATATACTCTATTATACAATGCAACTATATGTGCATGGATACGCCCAGTGATAACAAGCTACTCTAATAATAATAATAATAACAACAACTTTATTTAACGAAGATTACATACTAAGTGTACAATCATTACAGACATACTACTTATTTCCAGCATGGCCTTCACACAAAAAGTATTATAAAAACTTATATACTAAGTTACATATTAAGCAACATAAAAAACATACAATCACACTATCACTATCATACATTTCTTTGACAAACACAACTCAGTTTAATATGATGATTATAAATTACAATAATTTCATACTGTAAATGATGTAGATATATTCAGTAAAACCTCATTCAATCAATATATTTTCAACATTTACATATTTGATAGTATCCATTACAAGTTGTTGCAAGAATGTCATATACGTACATTAACACAATTCACAATTCACAATTCATGTAAACAATGAACTTTTTATTATAATGTGAATTAAATAAAGTGTCAAGATTGTTTTTCATGTGATAAAATTATTCTGCCAATAAGTAGCCTTTTAATGCATGTTTAAAGGCTGGTAGCTTAACTTTACATTTAATGTATGTAGGAAGAGAATTCCAAATTTGCATTGCTTTATAGGCAAATGTATTTTTGATATAGTTTGTTCTAGGTTTAACAACAAAAAGATCCTTGTTTTCTGAAGAACGCAAGCTATAGTGCTCATTTTGGCAAATGTTAACAATTCTGTGAAGTACGAAGGAGTCAAACATTTCATGCTTTTGAAAACAAGAAATGAAAGATGATAATAGCATCTGTCCTCAAAAGCGAGCAACCCTGACTGTTTGAATATGTTTCCACAGTGGCTAGTTCCCGACTTCATTATTAGCTTAATCGCTCTTTTCTGAATATTAATGATTTTTGTGGTATCTGAGGAATGTGTAAGTCCCCAGACACTACAACAGTACTCTCGTATGACTAGTGTTATTTGGCTTGCCTTTGTTTGAACCCTTTTTTAACGAAATTGATGAACTAGACTACCTTTAATGAGACTACAATTAAACTGTGACCTATTCATTGTATAATAAGCTAGGTATCAGTCAAACGAATTCTGAAACAGACGACGTAATTATACATTGGGTTCGTGTAAATAAACGATTAGGTAGCTTTTAAAAGTTAATAAATGTGATAGTAAAAGGATACGGGCGACAGTGAAGACCCTGAGCTTGCAGTTTTTCCAGGCGCGGTGTTGGCGGAGGAGGTAGGGCAATAGGAGCAGCAAGCCGCCATCGTGGACTATCCACCAGACGTCGATGGTTCCCCGCATCTTGGTCTGGTTGTCCGGGAACTCAGTAGAATCCTTCACTACCAGCAGCGCCTTGCCCATAGCCTCTATCACCTCGACAGTATCTGGTTTAAAAATGGTTAGCAATATGTGTATTATAAATACGCAAACTATTACATGTGATTTATATCATACAGTTAAACTAAGATTTTCGGTAAAATAAAATAATTCTGTGAAAAGTTATCAAAATGGTTAAACTTGATCTTCTATATTATAGCAATTAACATTTTGAATTAAGTGCAAACGTCTAGCCCAGCAGGCGCAAGACGTCAACCCGCGCCAACTGACTGTATTATGGCTTAACGCCAACTGACTGTATTATGGCTTGTCAACCCGCGCCAACTGACTGTATTATGGCTTAACGCCAACTGACTGTATTATGGCTTAACGCCAACTGACTGTATTATGGCTTAACGCCAACTGACTGCATTATGGCTTAACGCCAACTGACTGCATTATGGCTTAACGCCAACTGACTGCATTATGGCTTAACGCCAACTGACTGCATTATGGCTTAACGCCAACTGACTGTATTATGGCTTGTCAACCCGCGCCAACTGACTGTATTATGGCTTAACGCCAACTGACTGTATTATGGCTTAACGCCAACTGACTGTATTATGGCTTAACGCCAACTGATTGCATTATGGCTTAACGCCAACTGACTGCATTATGGCTTAACGCCAACTGACTGCATTATGGCTTAACGCCAACTGACTGTATTATGGCTTAACGCCAACTGACTGTATTATGGCTTAACGCCAACTGACTGTATTATGGCTTAACGCCAACTGACTGTATTATGGCTTAACGCCATCATGACTGAAAGTGTTTCTTTTTAAATACCAAAACATACGTAAGGTAGAAAAGATTGCACTTTCTAATCACGTACACACTCCAACCCAACGTTATTCAAACGTCGAACTGACGCCCTTTGCCTGCTGTTTAAGTCACTAGACATTGGGTGAGAGGATTGCTGAATCGCTAAGTACCTTGACCGTGGACAATACATAAATAGTCTAACGACTAACGAATACACTGTTTGCAAGATTAACAGGTTGGAATGGTCCGTACGTATAAAATGTTTGTATGGGATGTTGTGTGTATCGTTGTTTTGCGCGTGTCTCCAGTCTTCAGGCCATCCAATCATCACCGTGTTGGGCCGTAGACCTCCAAGGCCGGCAGTCTGCACTCTATAATAGTTAACACACCCATACGAGCATTCCCAGCACAAAAATACATACAAGGATACATTGAGATTAAAGCAATGTTTTATGGGGTATCAGCCGTGAACATATTACAGTACTGTGATATTAACTATAGTTTGAACACTCAATAAGGTCAATGTACATAGTTTGAACACTCAATAAGGTCAATGTACATAGTTTGAACACTCAATAAGGTCAATGTACATAGTTTGAACACTCAATAAGGTCAATGTACATAGTTTGAACACTCAATAAGGTCAATGTACATAGTTTGAACACTCAATAAGGTCAATGTACATAGTTTCGATAACATTGATCATATAAAAGCTAGTGTATCATTTCAATAAATAATGATATTTATCACTTTGAACATAACCGTTACAATGTACGATTGAAAATGAAAGTGTGTATTAGTTGGCAAACACAATATTATATTTGTACTAATGTACCGGGGTCGAATTAATCCAGAACTATTTGCGATGTATACATATTTAATTTAGCAGAACTTACATTACACCTGGAATAAATAGAACAACTATATAATCGAATGCTTTTTTAACATGAACACCGATTTGTCCATGTTATTGCACACGTAAATTGCAACTTACAGGTAAGACAGCCCGTCGAGCAGGCTTTTGGAGACGAGCACGTCCTTGAAACCCTTCACATTTTCCTGTTCCATTACCTTCTGAATGTTCTGCGTGACGAAAATAAATATAGAATAACAATATGTTCAAAACGTTAAGTAAACGCACTTCTGGAAGAAGTAAACAGTTTTGATTGACGACTTAACTTCTACATGTTCTAAAACGAATACTTCAGTGTGTGTATACCACGTGATAAATTACGTCATATATATGCTACGTCGGAAGGGAACATTTTGCATAAAATGAATACTTAAAACAAAGATAACTTTTCTTTTACTACACCATTTTAAATGAAACAAAGGGCAGTCTATGCCGCTTAAAGAGCCCCGCCTTCGTTTTATTACCGGAGTTTGATAAGGTGATTAGTTTTATCAAACACTTCGACAAACCTGTTTACAAAATTATGTTTTGACAGTGCTCCGTCTGACGGGCGTATTGAGAAAAGGTTTGACGAAGTGTTTTAAGAAACTGAACTCTCAATCAAACTCTGGTAAAAGACCGTAGACTGCGCTGTGTTTCATTTAAAATGGTAAAGAAATAGTGAAGTTATCTTTGTTTAAAGTCTTTATTGGAAGCAATATATTACCTTTCTATGTAGCATTTATGACGCAATTTATCCCGTGGTATTCACACACTGTACATTGGAGCATAGTACGCAGACAGAATTTTAGGGAACACGGATCCGCTACAGGTAGTTATACTATACCCGGCATGAGGCTGTTAACACTAGTTTGTACTGTAACAGTTTTTTAAGTCTGTTACGACAACAGTTTTAGAGAAAAGCAGACAAGTATCTTCAATTTTAAGAATTTTAGTGATACAAAGTACAGTTCACCTCTCTAGCCCTGTCAATGTCGGGCGCCCTTCGTTTAACATCACCGTCAAGGACACTGCACACCAACACAAACCCTTTCCCTTGAACATAAACGCACGAGGGTTTTACAAAATCCTCTATATGTAATATAAATAAACTATTATCTACTTTAATTGTACTCACATAACACATACATGTAATGAGAAATATTGCTGGCAAAGATAACTTTTCACATTCTTTTCACATACATGTACAAATGTTTTCGTCCTACCTGCCTTCAGCTGACCAGCCAAAGTTATCATTTTCTGGTACTTCGGTATCAAATGATCGTTCAGCTTGCTCAGCACCAGCATCTGTGGCCTGTGGTTTTAAAGCGTTTCATCAGGACATTATGCATTATAACGGGCGGAGAGAGATATGTGTCTATTCTACTATGTGAAGCTTTGTTGATAGAATGTCGTATGTTCAAAATATCGAAACAGTTCTAACCGGGGCAATAAATGAAAGCCTAAGTTTATGTTTTTGAAGCTTAAAGTTATTTCATTCATACACTACACTTGGCCAATAACGAATGCCCAAGACAAACATATACCTCCAGTTCTTGGTATGGGGCTTGGATTGCTGGACCTTGAGCAGTGAATAGCGGGCAAGGGACATGGCCATGCCTCGGATACCGTCTCCCCACTCCTTCTCTGCACTGAAATCATAAATGAAGTGCTTTATGTATGGAATAGACAAGCTTTTTGAAAACAGCCCCTGATTGACCCCAAAAAAGGAACAGAGAGTGAAAGACACAATTTTTCTCCCACCTCAGATAAGTAGATCCATTAATTTAACCATGCTAGAAATTCTTTTCTCACACCTCAGATAAGTAGATCCATTAATTTAACCATGCTAGAAATTCTTATCTTGCCCACGGGCGAAGATAAAATTCCCGTATGGAACTTCTTTTAGTGGTCACCACATTGAAATTACCTCCCTTGTTGAAGACTGTCGTCTGTAGCGCATCATGGAAACCTTGTCTTGTGGCAATATTTAGAACGCTAGTTTATTATTTCTCGCTTCAAATGTCACCAGAAAACAGTTTTCACGCATCTTTCAAGAAATAATGCTTCACTCTTCTTAGAACTATTTAAAGACCGATCAGACCATTAACACACTGACAACCACGAATTATCGCATATCCGTTCGCAATTATTTTCACTAAGCACAAAAGAGTTCCAGCAAAAAATACATTTTAACTAAATTTTGTTGAACTGAGGTGGGAGAAAAAGCATCTACCATAGCCGCTCGTGTAAGATAGGTACATCCCGACCCTCGCGCAGGGTGTTTTGCGGAAACTCGGTAAACCTCGTTTCTGCAAAACACCCTACGCTCGGGTCGGAATGAACCTATCTTACACTCTCGGCCATGGAAGATACTTATAATCTCTACGTATCTACTCAATCTAGTCATATTATAACGTTTGCGTGTCCATATGTATAATTCAATTATAATTACCAAAATGTATCACAAGAAAGATATCTCATGAAAATACATCTCAGTTTAGGTTTGGACCACGTCTTCCATTTCTGTGTATTCTTTATCATTATATGGTACTAGTAAAACTAAAGTAACGTGTATCCGTACCCCTTGTATTCGATGTACTTGTAGATTCCGCCAGCGAGCACGAAGGCCGCCAGAGCAAAGTACCAGCTGGAGATGATCATTAGAGTAGTGCATAGGCCAACACCGATCAGCGATAGAGACCTGGGGTCGAAAAGCTTTACAAATGTGTTGCAAATTACAGTAAATTGGAGATAGCTCGGGAGGTCGGGACCGGAAGTATACCTCGATTTACCCGATGTTTGGGGTAACAGACTCATGAGCCGCTTCCCCAGTATACCAAAACTATTGGATTTAGACACTGCCATGGCTTAGTTGTTGATTTAAATTTTATAGTTTAAACAATCATACGACAAAAAAGCCTTTTGTGAATTGAAAAGATCATTTATCTGACACGATGCAATATATCAAACATTTGACCAATACTGACCAGTGGTAGAACTTGTAACGGGGCCTCCAGCTAGGGGCTCTCAACAAGGTCTGCACAGCGCACGCCATGTTCACGAACAAATAACACATCAGGAAAAACCTACGAATGAAAAAGCACTGAAACATAACAGCAGCTTATGTTTCATAAGCATTAAAACAGGTTGGTTTATCCTTGCTCTAGTCTATGACCTTTCGACGCAATGGTACTGCCATTGAAAACTCTGGATTTGGAGGGCAAGACTTGGCGTCATCAATATAATCTGACACATCATAGTATCAACTAGTTGGTATAATTAACAAGTTCTTAGCATTGCGCTTGCTTTCTAACTGCTTACATTGTAATGACGGGAGTGACGTGGTCGAGATTGCCGACAAGAACGCCTGCCTCCGCAATACCAACGGTGAGCAGGAGGGCATAGAAGGGTTCCCCACGTTTCGTGACGGAAAACACCTTGAGAAAGGGCACGATTCCATCCTTGGAGATCGCGTACAGCAGTCGCGGCGCAGCTACAGGAGCAGAAAAGGTTGAGATTAAGTTAACATGTCTTTGGCTATGCTTTACAGCTTCAATCATGGCAGAAATACATTTTCAAGATATTTACATTTTGCTGGATGTTTTATTAAATCATTATATGATGAAATATTTTACCAATTTGTTCTCTCTTAAAATTAATGAGTGAATAAGTGAATAACTA
Source organism: Mya arenaria (assembly GCF_026914265.1). Lineage (NCBI taxonomy): Eukaryota > Metazoa > Mollusca > Bivalvia > Myida > Myidae > Mya > Mya arenaria. Next base: position 34,214,447 of record NC_069129.1, on the reverse strand, counting down.
TTTATAATGGTGATGGATATGCAACCCTTATCGTAATGTTAAGAAATAAACAAGCAATAAATTAAAGGTCTTACGCACAGTTGATTTCTGTTCTTTTACCTGATTATGTGAAAAAAAGGAAAAAACGACAACATACTGTTGATTGACTGTAGGCCAGCGCCGATTGTGGAAAGGAAGGCTCCAATAAGAACCATCCACTTGGTGGGCCAGGCTACGTAGGCCACCACCAGGCCACCGCCAAGAGACTCGCCCAATCTATAGATATACAAAACAAAGAACGAATGGTTTTAGCAGATATGAATTTGCAGGAGTTTCCTGGCCAGAAACTAGTTATTTATACAAACAACATATACAGTTGGAAGCCTCATTTCATTACGACAACAATTCATTTCGGAAGTAAATTTCGTGACAATGTGTGAGTACTTACTTATCCCTGAGGAGGTCCCCTTCGATGCAGGATGCAAATCCTAATGTTAGGGACAGATCTGAGTAAAATTAAGGTACTTTATATTGCAATGATGAAGGTGGATACAAGCTTATAGTTTTATATGTAAACTAATTTTATTCAACATGTGTAATATCCATCCACAGTGTTGTTTTTTGTTGAGTTACAGCCACATATGGATTTGAGATAAACTTTACTATGACGTAACTTATTTTGAGTATTCAGTTAACAAATTCGCTATACGGGTGAGGGATACAGACGGCGGATGTTGATAGTACGGCAGCGATTGTGCCAGTGGGTATGGACTTCTGGGCATCCTTCAGGTCCCCCGACATGTTAGACCCCGTCATTATCCCTGCAATAGGAGATATTCATATAACAGACTAAGACTACAGGGGGGTGGGGGTAGAGTACGGCGGCGATGGTGCCCCCGGGGATGGACCTCTGGCTGTCCTCAAGGTACCCGGTATTTGAAAGTAATACACTTCAACAAATGAAAATGTGTAATATAGAGCTTGGTTGAATCTGCGCGTAGAAAATCTCGGGCTATTCACAAACTTGTATCTTTACGGACATGCCTATAAAATCTCCACGCAACAATAGAAATATGATAAATAGAATTTTAATGTTTGCTGTGTATTTGATGATGGAATGAAGTTTATCCAAAATCCAAATAGTCTGTCAAAGTTTTCATGTACGTGATCATTAGAGGAAAAATTCCTTTCAAATATATTATGTAATCATGTGACAATCTAAATAAACGGCAAAAAAAAAACAGTTTTGTTTATAGGGCCATTATAAAAGAAAAAACTGTAATTATCCCGTTAAAATACATAGTACAATTCATGTAGATCTCAATATTGGATAGAACAGCGCACGAAAAACAATTCAATTAAAAAAAAACTGCCTTGGCGTTGTATGCACATGTACCTGTGACGGATGGGAAGTAGATTGCCATGAGGACAGTGAATGTGGATGTGAGGTCGGCTATGATCTCCCCCCGGTCCCGATCCCCCGGTACCGTCTGTCCGATAATGTTACCCTTCTCCGTGTACCGGTGGGGAATGTTTTCTGGAGATAACGAAACAAACGCGGCATATTGATTGTGTTCATCTCGCCTGTAAAGCCATTCGGAACTACTTTAAATTTTCCAGCGAAATTATCCTCGGATGTATGACGGTGTATCAATGAAAGTAGTTCGTATTTTTTTAATGAAAGTAAAAATAAATTGTAGTGTTTTAAAATGTATTCTGTATATCTAAGTTTAAACTGATTGCCAATGATGTGAATTATTGAATAAATAGTTACGATTCCTTAGAGTAAAGTCATAAGGTTTAACTCCTAAATTACTACGCGATCTACTTGCAGCGTGGTTTAATTTTCTGATATTATTTTATAAACCGCCCATATACATCCGAGGTTGTTTTCGATGGAAATGGCAGAGGAGCTTCGAATGCTGTAAAGCATGGGGAATTAAATTTCCTTGCAAACCATGTCAAATGTCAGATACTATACGTACAGCGTGTTTGTGTTTATAATGATACACATAATTATGATGATACAAATTCACGTGCTCAACCTCCCTACGATCTCATTCCTTCAATTCCCTGGTTTCTACCTATGAAGTTGCCACTGGTGAAGCCGGGTATGCCGGGGACAAGGCGAGTCTCGTGCTCCAAGAAGTACGGGTCACAGAACGTGCCGTTCTCCCGTACCGTGCAGTAACGCGCGAACAGCGGCCCGCTCTCATTCCGCGTGCACATCATCGTGCCGTTCACCGTCACCGACGCTAACGTCAAAAGCCGCTCGCCGAGGTAACATATCCTGAAGAACACCTCTTATAATAGAGTAAAGCGTAACCTCGCATGTACATGCATAGGACAAGAACAATCTGTATAGCCAAATGCACTTATCATCAGGCAAGGAATAGTTTTTTGAACGCAATGATTTATTAAGAAGATTGTAATCAAAGCGAAGTAAAAATGTCCCTACTTGACGCTTCTTTCTGGCGAGGCGATGAACAAGCCGATGTAGATACAAATAATGGAGATTATGACGCAGAACAGCGACACGGGCCCGAACTTGGCCACGAACTGCACTCCAACGAAGCAGAGGAGAAATAAGAGTAGCAAAAGACACGTGCCGTACACGCGGTAATTGTTGATGGCGTTCGAGAGTTCAGTGACGTCACCAAATAATGAAATGTTCGGGGCTATAAATGTCTGAAATTTAGAAATAAAGAAAAACTTTTTTTTTCAGTTATGGTATAACGCAGTTTAAATGTATGGTGGCATACTTCTGCCACCAGATAACCATATAACTAACTAGTTAATTAAGAGGTTAACTAGTTACGTAACTAGTTAACATCTTAATTAACTAGTTAGTTATATGGTTATCATAACAGGAAATAAATGCATGTTAGTGCCTACAACTGCCATCCTTGTATTATTGTACCAGCTTAATGTTAAGTGGATAACTAGTTACGTAACCAGTTAATCACTTAAATAACTAGTTAGTTATGTAACTAGTTACGTAACTAGTTAATCACTTACAACTTATCCAAAATATCGCTAACTGGTAACTGGTTAACTAGTTACGTAACTAGTTAATCACTTAACATTAAGCTGGTAAAATAATAAAAGGATGGCAGTTGTAGGCACTTACATGCATTTATTTCCCGTTATGATCTTTTATTTACTGAAAAAATTAACTAGCTACGTAACTAGTTAACCACATAACTAACAAGTTAATTAAGAGGTTAACTAGTTACGTAACTAGTTAACCTCTTAATTAACTGGTTAATTATATGGTTATCTGGTGGCGGAAATATGCCACCATATAAATGAGCTTTGCTATGACGTACTATCAATAATGAATAACAATGGTAATACTTTTCTAATGAAACAGATCCAGTAACGTTGTGTTGACCAAGTGTCTATGTCAAAGAATCATTGCAAAATGGAACTGAAAGACACGCGCTTATTATTTTTAAAGCTTATGCATGCAATGTGTTTTGAAAGTCGAACGTGGTAAATGCAGGTACCAAGCCAAATATACATATTGTAATAGTGGTCAACTCACCACAAGGATCTCAATGGCCCCTATGACGTACATGGAGCCGGCCACTGTGAAACCCAGGTAGAAGAGACATCCCACGGCGCCCCCAAACTCCGGGCCAAGCGCCCGGGAAATCATGAAGTACGAGCCGCCTGCAGGCACTATCCCGTTCGTTGCTATGGCACTCATGGAGATTGACGTCAGTGTCGTCTGAAAGAAACGAATTATATCATTAAAACATACCGTTTCCTTTACACTTGAATTATTAGGAAATAAAAATGAATACTGAATAGCAGAATATACCCCAGCCATTGCCAATGGGAAGATTCGCCCAAATTACACCCCTGAATCCTGATACGTAATTGACGTTATGTGTGCTATTACAGTTAATGATAAAACATGTTTGAAGTATTTTAATCTGTCTTAAAACATATGACTGAAACTAAATATCTTATATCTTTATATACAGTTAATTCTCAATCCATACAGAACCCAGACTTTCCTAATTTGCATATTACCAACCAAGTTAACATACGTACTATGAACGTACTTCCGTCTATAACGGACTGTTATACTATGAACGCACATCCGCCGCCTGCAGCGGACCGTTTTAAGCCCCTGTCACACTGTGGCGACTTTTGGCTACGAGTTGTTGCGAGTTTCAACTCGCCTAAACTCTTCAGGTGTCGTGTTGGACTCGAATCCTTGTCGTTGCATGTCGAAGACATGTCTCCTCATACAGAAAGTACTCGGCAAGCAGTGCCGAGAACTTTAAACGGTTTAAAATTATCGTACGGGTCTTTTTTGGCGAGATATAATTCACCAGCACTTGTGGATGCAAGTCGTGACAGTGTGACAGGGTCTTTACATTACATCACCCTCCGAGAAGACTCGTCCCTAGTCTTGGTCTGGGAAACTCAAGGGTAAGGCAACGCCGTTCTGGCAGTTGTCAACATCCCACCGCTGCCACCATTTGTAACGTGCGACACCAACAGATCCCTTCAGGGTCGAGCATGCTTTTCTCTGAAGGGATCTGTTGGTGTTTGTTGACATCGCACGTTACAAAACCGATAGATTTAATTTGATACAATTTCTTAATTCTTACAGTACCTTATGAAAATCTCAATATTAAATTGGCATTTAATCTTCACAACCACCACACAAACACCCAAAAACAACAACAACTACTAATGTAGAGCCCCTTTTGACAGTTATATCATGTATTTTTAACTCACTGACGGGGCATAGCTTGTATGAAGTTTTCCAGACAGAAAAAAAAGGTCAGAAATAAGTCTTTAAGATTGGAAAGCAAGACAGCAATGATGCAGATGACAATTCCAGACAACATGATCCCTATTCCTCTACCATGCTAGTCAGGGGACATGCAAAACCCCTTTTCATAGCTCATTATTAATCATTCACATGTGCATTATCCATTTGCAGAGTAGTGAACATTTCTAAAGAGACACATACAGATAGTGAAACGTGTACAGACTGACACAGAGACAGGGAAATGAGATGAGTACCCCTCCATTTAAAAACCAATGGCCACTTTACATTCATTGGGTACGACTGCATGTAAGTTTGGGTAGTTTTACAAAGATAATCTCTTTACCACTTTCTTACATTTACAAATTATATTATACAGAAAAGCAAGTTAAAAAAGAGAGCATTCTCACAACATTATGGCCTCTGAGGACTTTGCCAGATGCATAGGCAGTGGTCGAAATTAGCACAAGCCCACAAGCCCTGCACTGGTAAAATGTCTTCCAGGCTTGCTCTTATTCTGAATTTTATATAGCAGGGCTTGGTAACCAATTTGATGCCAACGATAGTATAAGAATTCAGGATTGTTCATCCAGAAGTCTCATTTAGATGACTGTAAAGGCAGGGCTTTTTCACCTTCTGTAAAATTAGTCTATGCCCTAATTTCCAAAGACGAAATTTACCAACAAGTAAACAAGCACATATTTTTAAACTTCTAAAAGATAAGCATTGAAATGAACCAAATTAACCTCTTTGGTCAGTCACTTTCCGTTTTGGGGAGGTCTTTGTCCCAGTGTAGTAATACAAGTAATTAAAATTCCCATAAATTGTAAGAACAATGTACCTCTTCAAAAACTATACTAAAAAGCCCACAAAGATGTTTTAAGAAAACAAACAATTGTAAACTCATGCAAAAAGTTTCAGAAAACTGAAAACAAGGTAAATCATAATGGGTAAGGGGAAACCTATGTAAAATATTTCATGACCAACAACTGAATCTTTTTTCAGACCCTGCGAAGATGCCCTTTTAACAAATATAATTTTTTCGATGTTGACCTTAGAAGAACTGCACACAATTGATATTAGCTACCGGTCAAGGGCTACCAACCAGTGGAATTACGTAGTTTTTTTGGTCAATCCTTTCTTAATCAATTGTGCGAAGAAATTTTGACAGCATGAACTTTGACCTACTGACCCCAAAACAATACGAGTTATCTACTTGTCTAGGGTAACCTACACGTAGATTCTTATTCGGCTAAATCATACAGATGAAGTTTCATCTTCTTCAAAAGGGGCATAAAGTTCTAACATGGAATTGGTTGTGAGCGAGCACATTTTATACAAATTAATACAAACTAAGAAGCTGCTAGTGCCCCTTCAACACAGGATTTGAATGGTGTTTGTTTTTAGCTCGATTGGAAAAACATGTGCCCACTTCCCCCGATATCCCTGTCACAAAATAATGATGAATGAAACAACTTAAAACACAAGAAAATATTCAGTACATTTCTGGTTTTCATCTCCATGGATTTGGCTTGTGGGTTCACCTCTGAGTGCTCGCTGCCATAGCCCAGTCCATCTGACCCGATAATCTGTGCAAACATCAACAAAATAACATGGCGAAAATGGGCTAACATAACAGTAGGTGAACATACATTTGACACACCCGACAAGTTCAGTAAATTGCGTCAGCATCTTATTTTCATTTTGTATTATTTTTCTCTTTATACAAATTTTGTCCTATTTTTAAGATGTTTTTGATAATTCTGAAGATATCCAATTGACGTGTAGTCTTAATGATGCATACACACACTGAAAAGTAAGTATGCTGAAACAAGTTCCCCGAATGTCAAGCTTACAACATCAATGAGTAAACTGCTAACACCACAAACTTACATTTTTGGATTCTAATTTCATAACTCGATTTGTGGCACTTACTGCCGAATGTTCACTGGCATAAAGATGCCCACAGGCACCTACATGTAGAATCTGAAATGCACTTAAAACTTGCATCTGTATTTTCGTGCAAAACCCCAAAACATCTGAATAAATATATTCAGTTATTTTTTAGTTACCGTATTTTCCCGACTATAAGACGGGGAAATTTGGTCCCGATTTTTAACCTTAAAGTAGGGGGCCCGTCTTATAGGCAAGTCTATAAGAATTTCATAAAGAATAGAGTCATAATCAGGATCATTCAACATAAGGTATTCAACTGACTAATTTATTGTCTGTTGATAGCGACCTAATAAAAGTGACACGATCACACCCATCGGATTAAGACGACCATATGCTTTGTTTCGCTACGATGAACACCCGATATAACGCATGATATCGGTCCAAACACATTGTTTTTCACAGGAGACATATTTTGCCACCTTTAAAATTAAATATATTTTGACAATTGTTTTTTAAAAAAATGCATTGTTTTTTTCCTATGTCGTAAATAAAACATACTTTTTCCTTACTATAAGGCTTTGCATATATCATGCACATACATGTAACTGGCAGATTTCAATACATATTTCATTAATCGTGACATTAATTTATCCGCAATCATCAATGGTTATTTATTTCTCAAAATTTGAGTCCCATTATCTGCAATCCAAACAAACGAAAATTTAACTCATTAACACATGTAATGGAATGTGTTCTGTTTGTCGGCTGCAGATCAAACAGTACAATTTGTGACATCACAGCACGAACTGTGTAAAGATCAAAGATGCACTGCAATGGTTTGTATTTAAATAGGTCAATCAAATACCGTATGAACCCACATAACTCCCAAAATTGCGTCTAGGCTGGTTCAAACATACCATACCATCGGAAAATAAAAATCAATAATCCCAAGCAAATGAACAAATTTAGTTGATAATTGACTGTTTAGCTTGAATATTATCACAGACTTGGAGAATTTAAAATGCTGGATTTGCTTTAAAAATTGACCCGTCTTATAAACGAGTCGAGACAAAAACACCAGATTTCATGGGCAAAGTTAGGGGGTCGTCTTATAAGCAGATCACCTTATAGTCGGGAAATTATGGTAGCAACCTGGACATAATAACGTCCATCATTCCTATGCAGTAGTAGTCAAAATCGAAAGTTATGTTTTCAAGAAAAAATGTTTAAAAAAAATCATTTTAAAGCATATTTTACATGTAACAACGCTCTTCATAAAATCATGTTTTGTTCCTTTTTTAGTTGAGTGTTTTAGTTGAGTGTATAAATTTTAACTCATTAAATGCAAGCATGCCTTTGTAAAATGTCATATAATAACATTGAAGAATATTTTCATGAAATACAATTTGAACATGGTTTAATTTCATTTTAAGGCAAGTATATATAAATTTGAACTCTCATTGCAAGCATGCTTTTATTAGTTTAAAGGTCATAAAATAAGCAAAAAGTCAGACGTGTCACACTCTGGTAAACTTCCTATCACATTGACCAAACTTTCCTTTTGCCAGTCATAATGTCTAGTACAAAATGATTGTCAGTTTCAATCTGATAGCTTTCAATGAAAGTTTAGTGCAGTTTTTATCTATTATATATGTTCACTATATTATCCAAAGAAATATTTTTACAGCTTGCTAGAGATGCCTTGGCAACTACATGTATGTCTTTTCTTTCTTTTGTTGTGGTTCTTGGCAATTATGTTGTTTTAATATGCCATGCTGACACTCTTCACTCAGACAGTATGTATTTTTCTCACATTTTTCCAGAATCCGTACTTTCTTTTTTTTTGAATTTTTTGTCTCGACTTTTAGCTACATTTGGAAGGACACATATTTCCTACATAGAAGACCACAAGATTGGGATGATTATCGTTTTGACATATATCAATAAATTACATGTTTATAAATTCACTCGAAATACTTGCGATAAAATGGCAACTAAAAATCAAGACTTCTGTTGATGTAAGTGAATATTGAAATGTCAAGAATTGATACAAATGTGTTTGATTCCTGAAACTCTAAGTTTGACAGTGTACCTTTGTGGCCCAGCCAGGTAGTCCCCACCGTGTGGTAAGGAGGCGGTGACTGCGGAGAACGCCAGCTTGGTCCACAGTACGATCTACCACATCGATACCCTCCACAGCCTGATTCAACTTGTTAGGATACTTCCGAAACTGAGCACGAACAACCAGTTCCCAGGGTTCACTGAATACAGAAATGATCACATTACTTCATCAAGCATGGCAGATGAAATTCACACTCCTTTACCTATTCACTAAGTCTATATTATAATTAGTATTGCATGGTGACAGTTTAAAACTAAGTTTCATCTGTTTGTGACATCATATATTAAAGATTTATTCCCATATTGTTATGTATTCCATGGCAGAAACGACCCACACATGAATTTAGAACAATGCTTTCGATCATGATCACAAATCTTTTTGTCAATAGTGATATTCCCAAAATTCGAGCCACTGTTGAACTTGATTATGCAATATCACCATCGTACATCGTGACACAGATTAGAGTGAACGGACTATCTCAACGACGGTGTTGATTTCGAATTATTTAAAATTAATAAATAGATTTAAACATGAACTTACTCAAATATATGTTCGGCTGTTCTGATTTTCATTGTTAAGATATAAAATGCCTTCCCAGACACAAGTCCTCACGTCCCTCACGACCTTAGTTTTTAAACAGGAAGTGCCCAAGGCGATGCTAAAACACGGTATCCGGTTTCTAGGATCGACCGGTATCCGGCCTATGTGATATTGGGATATCATCAGATGAAAACTCCACTCATTGCATGACCCATACGTGTGGCATTTTTTACTAATTGTTCAAGAGTAAACATGTCATAACATTGAGATAGTCCGGGTATCATATTTCCAGCAGTTCACATGTTTGACATATTTTTGGCGGACGAATTGTGTTGCCGATGTCTGGTGAAAAAAAATGAAAATCTTATTAGTTTTTAATATTCTACAAAATGAAATTCAATATGTAAACATTATGTCTTAAAATGTATGCAATTTGTCAATGCTCATGTTTTTTTTTTTTTTTTTTTTTTTTTTTGTTTTTTTATAAACGATAAAATATGAAGTTTAATAAAGACAAGTGTAACTAGTAACTGAAAATTGAATATGTTCAAATATACTTTACAGCTGGCCTTTTGTTCTTCTTATTTTTATTAAAACAAACATAATACTGTGTAAGCATTCCAGCTATCTTGATTTGCGACAGGCGACGTTAAGGTGTGAGACTCGTTAGCGAAAGTCCTCTCTGGTGTATTATGCACCACTTAGTAATTACAATATAAACAAGTTTGCATGTCCGACTCATTTATACAACTGTAGTTATTGTTCGGAATGAAAATTCATTAAAAGTTACCCCCCACTGTTTAATAACTTTGATACAGATTATACATTTTTTGAAGGTGGCTAAAACCCTTCGCGTACCAATTTTGCGTTGGGCTTAGTATGCATATTCTTTTTTCTTCAAATTATTATTTATTGATATTCGATGATATTCAAGGCAAAAAGCGGGGTATCATTTGGCGTCACAATTCATTTTGAATGGCAGGCAGCCATTGAAACTATGGGCTAATTACACATCAGAATCGTACATCTTGCATGGTATTTTTCTTGCTAACTTGACAGATGTACACTACTCACTTTAACTATTTGCAAATATTTATTTAATCAAGTGTTCCTTGACTTTTTTCTGTTCAATATGAGGCCGAACCTACCTGCGGTCATTCGTTTGTTGCTAACTTCAAACCGCATGCCCGATTCGAAAAATTGCATAACAAATCATAAACCTGCTGCTGTGAAGCATCCAAATAAAGCGAAACAATGTCTTCAAGGGACGGCTGTGGGCCTTAGCCAGTAGAATTTGCCATGGTAAGGGTGGCAGCTGCTCAGTCTCACTGTCCCCATGAATAATAGTTCGTGTTTTTAATAGGGATATCAACATTTCTGCACGAAGAAAGGTCCCCTTCACTCGCACAAATCTAGTATGACGTACAGAGGTGACCATTTTGGAACTGGAAATCGCATCTTCGTGTTCACAGAATGTGATTGATAAAAAGTGTGGTCGTTTGCATAATTCATTTTTTTTCGAGTTTCTTCAAAAACATCATTTCGCCTAGCAAAAATTCTATAAATGGTAAATTATTTACTTTTAGTTATGTTTCTCATTTGCTACCCTTCGAAATTAATTTTTAAAAAGTGCTGTAAATGATATATATATTATTTTTTAGATATTTTTTGTAAAGAACCAGCTAGAAATATCCTTTTCATCATTGTTTTTGGTAGAAATAAGTAATTTCGGGTCAAAATTGTGTTTTAAAGTTCTCGAAAAATACACCAAGAATGGCCAATTTGCTCCCTTACAGTGACTTCAACCGAATCATTGTGTATCAGTGAATATGACAGAGGGCTCGACAGGGGAGGTCACTGCGTTGGAAGTTGGAGCGTTTATAATTGATAGTGTTGTGTGTCCTTCAGATCATTGTGCGGTAATGGTTTTACAATACAACCAATCATATATATTAATACATAACAATATAGGCTCACGCTGTTATGGAAACAGAGCCAAGATGGCTACTACAAACAATCCTCGAGCGTAGTTTTGGCAATTAAACTACATTAGTTGATCGAAGAACAGAAATATTGGTAGCGTATTTTTAAAAACATGTTTTTATATCGAGCACGGACGATGTCATAAGGATATTTCTTTTTAAAATAAGCAGATAGCAGAAAATAAGTATAGGATAAATTGTTTTGTATTTCTGTTTAGACATTTGGGTATGCATTGCATAATATTTTGATCTCTTTATGGAGACAAAGATATAAAGGAAGTGGTTGATATTCACCATTAAGGTATTGTCATTGTTGTTGGCTTCTATGTCCAATGGAAGGTTACCCAGAACGCCCCTGGCGATGTCATGAACCCAGTGTCTTGCGATCAAGTTTCACCACAGTTTCACTATCAATGTTAATTATGATGATTTAATCTCCCATTATAACTTAAATGTTAGTTTGCCTGTCATGCCTTTAATTCATATATGTATAACTCACCTATAAAGAATAATGGGTAACTGGCCTGAACTATTGTAGAAACATAGCTAAAAGAACAATGCTGGTAACCCTCTTTCAGCCGCATTGGAAACTCAACTGCTTATAACATACACATACAATATATACCATTCGAAAAACCATGGTGTTGAAGGCAAAAATCATGATTGCTTAAATACTGTAAATAAAAATTGTAAAATTTGAATCATCAATACATTCATACTAAAGACACGAATTATTCCTATACATTTTAAAAACCTGTGTGCAAAATATACATGGAGTAGGAAAACAACAACCTGAAAAGGCTTTTTTAGAAAAAGAATTGTGGTAGATTCCAGTTAAACGGTATCAGTAAGAAATGAATATCATTAAAGGAAATGTTGACATTCATGGCAAACACTTCATACAATTTTACCTCAGTTTTATAACAAAAGAGATTGTTTTCAAACCAAATTAGCAAAAATTAAACTACATTGTTTGCCTGTTTTTTTCAATCATACTTTTTGTTATAAAAATATAATTTAAAAAAATGCGTGTTCTGCACAATTAAACTGTTTTCAAATGGAATTAACATTTCAAGGTTTTGAAGCTTTGAATAATGGCAATGATTACTCCGCCCCAATTTTTGTTTTGTTTCATTACTTAACCTTCTATTACAGTTCCTTTGCTTTGATGATATTTGAATATTTTTCTGATTGTGATATATAACTATATTGTCCATCTATTCATTCTGAAAGACAGCAGTGTTTAGAGTGTTTACTCTTTCCTTACAGTATCAGCAACATGCCACTAGGGCCGTTTGGAGAGGTGGTGGGCACGACAGGCACACTTGATGCCCTCGGCATTGACACCACGGCATACAAAAGCAAGGTTATAGCTCCGCGCAATCCAAAACTCCTTAAACTTGGGGAAGATGAAGGCTTTAAGGTACAGAACTACAAGCATTTTATTAAAAAAATAAAGTGTAGTTTAATTTTAATAAATGAATACTTACAAAAATGTATTTTTGGCAAGGTTGATATTACTTGATTTGTTGAATGACATTTGTATGTTTTGACAGATGACCCCGAGCAAGTACATGTTTGACATGGAGATGAGCACGGAGCAGAAGCTGGCCAATACCCACACAATGAAGATTCCCCGTAAGATAGAACTGCTGGACATGGCGGACACAAGTTTACAGAAGGTAGGCACGTGCCCCATATATATATAGCCACACCACATCACAAGCATCCATCAACTAAATTAAAATTGTTAAGATGGAAGTAATGATTTCCAGTTAGCTGTGCGTTCAATTTTTGTAGTCTTTAAGGTTTTTTTAAATGCTACATTATCTTATAAACAAAAAATCATCCTTTGTTTTCTAACAATTTGTTTCTATTACTAACATGTGTTAAAGTGTGATGCTTATTAACACTAGAATTTGTGTAACTAACCATATGGTAACTGGTATGTATGTGACGAGTGTTATGTCCAATCAGTATCAGGCTTGTCCAGATGGGCCTTGGGCCCAGGGGCTGACAAGGTCACACACCACGGTAAGCTCTGCATGCACACACAGTGAACTACCCTTACCTCCAGGCAACCCTTCCATACAACCTGTACTTATATTATCAGTTGTTTGAGCTGTGTGGTTGTTGCAGCAGTGTAAACAACTAGCATTCAATGAGGGATGTCCCAGTAAATTGTAAAGTCAATGCAATAATGAACAACCATTGTTTATTCAAATTTTCACATACATAATTATATTACATCCTTTTTGCGTGTTCTGAGAATATCAACTGTTTATCTTTTCACGATCTAAACCAAAAAAAAGCAAAAAAAAGCGTTAAAAAAATATCTGTACCTAAATTATATGTTTTTGTGGGGAGTTTTATCATTAAAGTCAAATAAGTTAAACATGATAATGCATTAAAATTTAAAAAAATAATGCATTATACTATAGTGTGTGCCATTAAGATATACATCTTGTTTTGAGCTTAGTCTGAACTTGAGGCTGTATTTATAAACAAGTGACCTGGGGCCATGATTACGAACATTTTCAAGTCCAAGTCTAGACTCAGGTTCAGAAAAGAACTTTTATTAAATAACAATCATCTTTATTAAGTTCATTTTACAAAAATAAATTTGAATATTGCACAAGTTTGAATAGTAATAAAGTTCAGCAAATTTCGTCATCAGAAGTCTGAACTCAACAACAAAGAACGTTACAATGAAATGAAGTTTTGCAATTTTTCCATGTGAGTTTGAACTCAGACTTGACACTTTTTGTAATCATGGCCCTTGATGTTGTTGCAGGAAGTACAATTAGGCACCAGATTTGCATGCATCCTTAAATGTTTTTGTATTGCACGATTATTAGGTTTTATACATGTACATTAAACCAAAAATTACTATAATAATATGAACCATCTTATTATATGTTGAATAATAAAATGTATATATATATATATTGATTATAGCTTTATAGTACTAGATGAACAAGAGGTACTATATATATTAGTGATATATTCGATATACAAAAGCTAAATATTTCAGCTTTTGAAAACTTCATTATAATAGCAACCTTTGCTTAATGTTTTGATTTGTAAAGGAGTCAAGCACATTTTCAGAAGGAATATTTTATTGAAGTATTGTTGAAACTCAGTTTACATCCAAATGCAGAATTTTTAATGTTGCCTACTGTTCTGGCCCCAATTTCTCAAAACATCTCAAGTCCCTTAAAACAGGGTAAAGCTAAGCTCTCACTATTTATTTTTTAATTATAATTTGTGTAATAATTACATTCTTAAGACTTTACGGACTTTAAAGGGAAATTATCTTAATGATCATAATAACCTTGTGTTTATTTAGTAAAATCAAGACTAAGTAAGAAATTTTGCTCAATGAAATAAGCTTGTAACAGTCTTGAAAGTAATTTCGAGAAAATGGGGCCAGAAACAAGGACGCATACCAGAATCATTGAACTTCTGTCTGACATCGGCTGTAATCAGTGTTTTGTTTTATCAGTTTTCCCAGGTGAACGTAGATGAGCCCATGTTCCAGCCGTTCCCATCAGATATTTTCTTCCAGAAGTTTGAGCCATATGAGACATATGAGGTGCCACTGGTTCTACGGAACAATGATAAGGTCAGATCTTCAACTTGATCATGTGTTTAAAAAAGTATTTTATACTCAGAATTATAACATAAGCAAATTAATTCCGTATGTAATCTGGCTGAGTACCAAAATTCGGCCACATTTTTTATGTTTTTGTTTTTTTATTAATTTTTAAACTATTTATGAAAAATCTGCATGATTAATCTTTGGTATTTCTCTCATGTTTTATTCATAATAATCCATATGAAAATGTAGCTGGATAAATCAGGGCAATTTCCCTTTCCAGAGTACATGTACCTTAATATCGGCTACTTTTAAAACAAAAATATTTAATTGATGTATTTATATTGAATAGCAAAATATGAATAATATATAAACTTATTTCATGATATGTGCTTATATCGTTTTGCAAAGGAAAAATTCATGCTTTAAGTAAACAGTTTTGTTTTGAAGGGGATGATTTTTGTAGCACTGACTATTGTTATTGTGCAGGTACCAAGGTTGGTGAAGGTGACACAGGCAGACAGCCCATACTTCAAGATTATTTCCCCACACGACGTGGGCAACAAGGTTGGACCAGGGCTCCCAACAACATTCCGCTTACAGTTCACACCGGATGAAGTGAAGGTAGGTACTAAACGCAATCAACTTGACATAATATTCAGTCGAACCTCATTTGCTCAAATTTGCTTGGCTAGATTTCCTCTTTGTCTCCAACTGAATGTAAAGGACCAATTTCTTTATACTGTCTGAAGGTAAGCATTCCCGCTTGGCTCGAATTTTTCGAGACTCGATGTATTTTCGCCGGTCCCTGGGAGTTTGAGCCAACGTGGACTGTACAGCAAAGTACAACACTCATAATTGTGAAACTTTGAGATGACTTCATATATAGCGGTTACGATTTTTTGCAGGACTACACACATGAGCTGGTGTGCATTACAGAGCGGGAAAAATTCATTGTCCCAGTCCGGGCCATTGGAGCAAGAGCTGTGCTCGACTTCCCGGATGAAATAAACTTTCCAATTGGACCCGTCAAATACACAAACACAAAGACATTGCTAATCAGAAATATTGGAAACAAAGAAGCAAAATTTACTCTCAGCTGTGAAAAGTAAGAAGCCTTGAATTATATATATATATAGTTCTGAGAAGACAATAAATAATCTTTAGAAACACAAATTCTAAGAGGAACTTTTTAAAGTTAACATTAAACTAAAATTATCAAGCGCCATGTTGCACATTTTTGTGGAATATACGAACATGCGATTTCTATGTCAGTTTTTGCATAGCCAGTTTTTGCATAATATTTATGTTTAATAATAATTAAAAAACTTGTTCAATCTCTATTGGAATGGATTATAATGTGTGAAAGCATAATTTTTGTTACAAGTTTGATATTCATTTCCTTGTCTCCATTTGCTTATCACTCCTTGATGTATATTGCTCTTACTTGTGGCAGTTGTATTGAATATACACTAGTTGTTTTTGCCATCATAATGTTTTTTACCTGGTTGTTTGCAGACCATTCAAAGTGAGTCCAGAGATTGGGACCCAGGCTGTCGGAGAGAGCCTGCAGGTTAGTGTGGAGTTTACGCCAGATGCCGTAGGGGACCACTGCCGTGACCTACTCCTGCACTATGACACTGGCGAGGATGTGTATATCCGGCTGTATGGAGCGGCCCAGGATGCCAATGTGCGACTTGACAAAAACTCCATCCGCATAGAAAACACATTTATCTCCATGGCAAACCAACGCACAGTGACCATCAGCAACCGGACAAATGTGCTGGCTCACTTTCGCTGGACGCAGTATGCCACCAGGGAGGAAGAGGACCAACAGAAACTCAAGTAGGAGTTATTCTTGTAGAAAATTGAAAATAACCATGAAAAAATCAAGCAACTTACACATTTCTTTTATTATAATGACATTTAGGTGGTTGTTCATCTTGTTCATGTGCTGAAATGTGATTTGTTGTGTTCAGGGTGAGGTCTTCATTGGAGGAGAGGAAAGGACGGACTCAGACCGCTTTCTGGAAGAGTGCATTCAGGACCCGACACTCCGAGACAAACTCTCCATCCTCTCGCGCACATTCCAGAACAGGAAACAGGTACGCCCACTGCCCTTCTCATACCCTTGATAAAAAAAAAGTATTCAAGAAATCCATAATCTCATAAACCTCATTCAAAGACAGTATGGTTCATACTTAAGCGGGATAATTATACCCCCACAAACGAAGTTTGAGGGGGTATATAGGAGTGAGCTTGTCGGTCGGGGTCCGGTCTGTCGGTTTTCATGGTTTCTGGACGATAACTCATGAAAGGCTAGACAGATTTGAATTTTTTTTTGGTACACAGGTGTAACATCAGAAGATACAGGTCAAGTTTGATATTGGGGCTGGTGGGGCCAAGGTCAAGGTCACTGTTACTAAAAATAGAAAAATGGTTTCCGGACGATAACTCATGAAAGGCTTGACAGATTTGAACAATTTTTGGTACACATGTGTAACATCAGAAGATACAGGTCAAGTTCGATATTGGGGCTGGTGGGGCCAAGGTCAAGGTCACTGTTACTAAAAATAGAAAAACGGTTTTCGGACGATAACTCATGAAAGGCTAGACAGATTTGAACAATTTTTGGTACACAGGTGTAACATCAGAAGATACAGGTCAAGTTCGATATTGGGGCTGGTGGGGCCAAGGTCAAGGTCATTGTTACTAAAAATAGAAAAACGGTTTCCGGACGATAACTCATGAAAGGCTTGACAGATTTGAACAATTTTTGGTACACAGGTGTAACATCAGACGATACAGGTCAAGGTCGATATTGGGGCTGGTGGGGCCAAGGTCAAGGTCACTGTTACTAAAAATAGAAAAACGGTTTCCGGACGATAACTCATGAAAGGCTTGACAGATTTGAACAATTTTTGGTACACAGGTGTAACATCAGAAGATACAGGTCAAGTTCGATATTGGGGCTGGTGGGGCCATGGTCAAGGTCACTGTTACTAAAAATTGAAAAACGGTTTCCGGACGATAACTCATGAAAGGCTAGTTTTTCTTGTCAGCAGTGTAACTTCTAAATTACTCAACAGATTTAAATAAAACAATACATGCATGATTAAAGAAGATGCAGTGTGCAGTAACCTTGGAGTTATGGCCTCTTTTCAAAGGAATGGTTTGCCATTCCTGTGTCCAGGCGGCATTTGGGGGTATTCGTCACTCCTGTGACAGCTCTAGTTTAGAGCTACACTGGACAATTAACAGTTAACATCAAAATGTTCACAATTAAGGTCTTCTACTCTATATCTCTATATGATTGAATGAATTATAAAGAAGACAATTAAAATAAAAATGAATAAAATGAACTCTCTTATTGTTTGAAGGAAATTTTGACCTTTTTAGGTAAACAGTAAAGTTTTAGTAAAGTATGAAAGTGTGACATAACTTCTGGACAAATATGCAAATGCTGATTACGTGAAATACACTAGTGTAGAGATGTAAGATGTTCATATTTTGTTTGGACAAAAAAGACGCCAGACAATTGTGTCCTCCGTCCTTTCCGTTTTTGGAAGAAAGTATTATAATCAACCATGAATGTCTGTCTATCTGTGTGTAACGTTGTTCAGCATAGCACATTGTTTGAGTTTTGGTTGTTCAATGTTACACATTGCATGTATGTTAAGTTGTTTAACATGACCATTGTTTGTTTGTTGTAGCTGATCCAGAATGATGAGATGCTTTTTAATGACGATGTTGTGAAGATAGAACCGTGTGAGGGAGATATCTGGCCAAACTCTAGCGTTGATGTGAATGTGATCTTCAAGCCCCGTGAAGCTAAGAGCTATACGCGAACAGCCTTCTGTGATGTAACTGGCCGGGAAACACGCCTGCCACTCAGAATTAAGGGAGATGGCATCGGGCCAAAGGTCCATTTCTCTCTGGAAACCCTCGACATGGGCAATATATTTATAGGCTCCAAACATTACTATGAGATAGTGATGGTAAACAAAGGTGACATTGATGCTATATACAGTGTGATACCAAACCAGAGTGTGTTTGGTCCTTGTTTCTCATTCAACCCGGCAGAAGGGATCATCATGCCGGGAGGCCACCAGGCTGTCCAGGTCGGCTTCACCAGCCCCTACCTCGGAGACTTTGAGGAAGAGTTTTCCTTTCAGGTTGATGGACAGCCAGACCTACTCAAGGTCACATTTGTGTAAGTTACTAGACACATATTTACTAGGAGAATAAAAAGTTTTACTTCATGCAACTGTTCGGTCCTTGGTTATTCAGCTCACCTATGTCAAAGGCTTTATCTGTTCACAGAGGAGCGATAAAATACATCTTTGCTTGTATCTATAAAATCTCCAAATAAATGAGTTAAAGACTTCTGCATTTGAATTGTAGAGCTCTCCAAATCAATTAGAGACCTCTCTAATTCATTTAAAGATATCTCCAAATTATATTGTATATTGTTTGGTTTCAAATGTAGCCGAATTCATGTTCTCAACAATTGAATTATAGAACTAATTAATAGAAAAGATATCTTCAAATCAATTATGGATTAATACGGACAGATTTGGAGTTATCTACAAATCATTTGTTGCCCTCATTAATCATCTCTTCAACTGATTTGAGGAGATCTTTAACTTATTTGAAGAGGTCTCTAATTAGTTGAAGAGGTCTCTAATTATTTGAAGAGGTCTCTAATTATTTGAAATATCAGAAGATCATGGCTTTGCAGTTTTTAAAACAGGTTTCCATCCTTATATAGAACTAGGTTATTATAGGGAATAAATTAACACACTTTTGATTGTGTTTCATTTTCCAATATAGACGGTTTTTTATGTTTCAGTGGTTCTGTCATTGGACCGACTTTTCAATTTGATGTCCCGAGGCTGAAGTTTGGAACTGTCTCCTTTGGTATGAAATCCTTGTATTATGTCCTTTCATTAATGCAGATTTACACTTGTATATTTAAGTGATGTGAAAAATCAACTTTGATAAAATAAGTTATCAATTATTATTTATCAAAATAATAATCGAATAGTTTGTTTGTTTGTTTTTAAATTCAAGAATCTAATGGCATATAAAACAAAGACTTTTTTGTATAAAGTGAAATTAACATAAGATTTGTTTTTATGCTATTTAAATATTTTGTGTAAAACCTGCAGGATTTAAAAACACAAAGACGTGTACACTGTCAAACACTTCGCTGGTACCAATGAAGTTCAAGCTACGTGTGCCGGGAGACGGGGTGATGGCAAGCGTGTGTGGAACGTCAGATCTGGACAGTGCTCGCAGTGAGACAGACACGCCTTCTCTGACACTCCCCACTGAGCCCCCGCGTGAGTTTGAGATCATCCCAGCATCTGGGAATATCCCCCCACAGAGTGAGATAAAGGTTACAGTGAACTTTATCTCAAACACAATCAAGAAGTATGAGATGACCCTGGTGGTGGATGTGGACAGTGTCGGTGAGGAGATCGTCTCCCTACCCATCACTGCCAAGTATGTTACACCTTACCCCTCAAAGTAGTAGTAGAAAGCAGATTGATTGTAGAATTTATTAATTCAATTACACTGCAGCTGTTTTCTGTATTTTTTATTGAGAACAAAACATGGAAGATAGTGAAAAGAATTTCCTAAATATACTGAGTAATCCAAATCGGAGAACCTTCTACCTCTATCATAGGCTGTACTATCATTGACAAGTGTGAAGTACAGGCTGAAATGAGGATAGGATTTACATGGACTCATTCACATTTTTGCACTCAGATGTTTAATGAATTTCAGATTTTTTTTAGTGCATTTTTCTTTAATGCATTTTTCTTTAAAAAACATGGGAGTATTTCTGTTTTGGTAAAAAGGCGTTATGTTTGGTGTAATTGGGTTCTTGAAAACTGCTTGCTGCTCTTCTGTGCAATGGAAGTCTGTAAGTCCTGTGTGTTATAAGTTGTGTATAATGCAGTATTTTCAAAACAGTGTGTTATTGTCTCCTAAGGTGTATAGTTTCCGCTGATCACGGTGCTCAGCCCTATCCTGGACTACGGACGCTGTTTTGTCAGGCACCCGTATGAACACAGC
The DNA here is from genome assembly GCF_026914265.1 of Mya arenaria. Lineage (NCBI taxonomy): Eukaryota > Metazoa > Mollusca > Bivalvia > Myida > Myidae > Mya > Mya arenaria. Next base: position 34,193,454 of record NC_069129.1, on the reverse strand, counting down.
ATAAAGCTGCACAACGACTCAGACCTGCCAGCCAAGTACGAACTTGTTCCCCAGGTTGTCACAGAAGACACGCCTATACTCTACAGGAGTCCTCAGTCTAAGGTAAAACATATCTGCTATCTTTCAGTATGTAATAATTGTTCAAATTTAACAAGCAATTATCAAAAGTTTTTAATGAATTCTTATTTTCACATATATTGTTTGTCATAGTGATTTTATTTCATTACAAAGAAGGGAAAAACGAATCATAAGAGAATATATTATGACCCACCGTGAGATTGTTTCCCATATATGTGTGGCGAATGACCCACTTCAATTATCTGCTTTCATGTGTTTGACATCAAAATTGCTTTATTAAAAACGTGCTTACCATGTGCGGTTTTTCACCTGTTGGTTAATATCAGGGAATTGTGGAGCCCCACAGTGTGTTGGACGTTGCCCTGGTGATGGAGCCCCAGGCCCTGGAGGAGCAGGATGTCCTTGCCCACATTGCTGTCTTTGGGAGCCCAGACCCTTACATGGTACCTTCAACACTCCTCTATATCAAATGCACAACCATTTGTAAATCAATGAAATTGTCTAAATGCAATTTGCAGGCTTAACTGTCCTTTTTTACTGTTTGGGTCATAGAACATTTATTAGACAACATTTTCAGTCAAGTAGAATCTCATGCATCATAATCTTGAATATTGTAGGTGTTCCATACAAGATACGTATGTTAACAAAGTGCTGTTTTAAGATCTGATATAATCCAGGATTGTTATGTTGCAGTCTGTGCATGTGGCTTGTATAGGGGAGGGGCCGGTGGTGCATGTGATGCCGCTGGAGCTGGACTGGGGCGTTGTCCCCGTGCTGCAAGACAAACCTAAAACAATACTACTGTCTAACGAGTCGCTCATTCCTGCCAGATTTACCGCACACATGGTAACAATGCTTGTTTAATTTATGTATAATAAATATCGTCCAGCAGCCGATTGTGTAAACTGGTCTTTGGCCTGGTTAAAGTTGGCTGAAATATTTATTGATTTTTTTCAATATCTATGTGAAAATTGATATTAACCTTTGGACAATTTATCCAAGTTTTCTCCTTACAATTTGCTGCTGTATATTTAGTATGATTAGTATTATTTATAAATGCTAGTACTGTTTTTAGCTCCACTGGCCGAAGGCCATGGAGCTTATGTCGTCACAGATTGTCCGTCGGGAGTGCGTGCGTGCGTAAACTTTTACTTTAAACGACATCTCCTCTGAAACTGATAAGCGGATTTTGACAAAACTTCACAGGAATGTTCCTTTGGTGGTCCTTTACCAAAATTGCTCAAATGGTTCCGGTCCATTGCACAATATGGCCGCCAGAGCTAAAAATAGCAAAATCTTTAAACGACATCTCCTCTGAAATGGTTCGGCAGATTTTGATGAAACTTGACAGTAATGTTCCTTGGGTGGTCCTTTATTAAAATTGCTCAAATGGTTCTGGTCCATTGCACAGTATGGCCGCCACAGCTAAAAATAGCAAAATCTTTAAACGACATCTCCTCTGAAACGGATAGGCAGATTTTGATGAAACTTGACAGAATTGTTCCTTGGGTGGTCCTTAACCAAAATTGCTCAAATGGTTCCGGTCCGCTGCACAACATGGCTGCCAGGGCAAAAATAATAGAAAAACCTTTAAAGAACATCTTCTCAGAAACCGATGATCAGATTTTGATGAAACTTAATAGAAATGTTCCTTGGATGGTTCTTTATCAAATTTGCTTCAATGGTTTCGGTCCACTGCACAAGATGGCCCCCAGAGGTAAAAATAGAAAAACCTTTAAACGACTTCTCCTCAGAAACCGATGATCGTATTGCAATGAAACTTGACAGAAATGTTACTTGGGTAGTCCTTAACCAAAATAGCCCAAACAGTTCTGGTCTGCTGCACAACATGGGCACCAGAGCTAAGAATAGAAAAAAAACGTTAAACTACATCTTCTCAGAAACCGATTATCAGATTTTGATGAAACTTTACATAAATGTTCATCGGGATGCCCTTTAACCAAAATTGCCCAAATGGTTCCGGTCCGCTGCACAACATGGCTGCGAGAGTTAAAAATAGAAAAACCTTTAAGGACTTCTCGTCCGCAGTCTTCACGAAAAACATTTTAACCTACTAGCCAGTTGGACTAGCATAATGGCATATTTTACTAGTCCGAATGACAATCTAGTAGTCCGACTATTTTGCCACATTATAAAACTGTATGCTTGAGGTAAATACCTATTTCAATTGAGCAGCTTGCAGTTTGAGTAAACATTTCTTTATTATGATGCTCATGCAGTGATAGGGAGTGACATCCTTCTGTTGGGAATAGTGCTCCTTGTTTTTCAGAACCTATGGGTACTATGTAAAAACAAAAGGCATCTTGCTTGAATAGACTGTAATAATATCAACATGGTTAGAAAAGAAATGCCAGGCTTTAATAGTTTTGATTACATTTTACTACTGAATTACCTCCCTAAAAAAAAATAATGTCTTAATTTTTCACGTATAGCATCTTTAAATAATTTTTAAACAATAATAATTTATGAGTAAACATATAAGCATAAAGTTCTCACAAAAAGATCAATTTAAAAACCTTACATTTATACATAGGAAAGTATATATAGACTGAACATTAATTTTCGTTTAAGTGACATTCTGAAAGTTTATGAAACAGCTATTTTTAGTAACTTAAATGGCCGAAAAGTGTAAGTGAAACACCAAGTCGATTCTATCTCGTCAGTTCTTGTTCAGGTTAGATATTTGCTTCATAATCTATTCAGATTAAATGTTTATTAATTGTTTAACTTTTAAGCATTATTTTGGGTCGATATTTATAGTTTAAAGGAAAAACTTATATCTTAAACAGCGACAACGTGTCGCGAGTGGCAAAAGACCACAGTCCACATCGTCAGTCCACAAATTGCCTGCGTCACATTTGTGACATAATCTTTATGAGACTTAATAACAAGGGTCATCTCAACAAAATCTTTGACAAAATGGCCCAAATGGTTCCGTTCCGCTGCACAACATGGCAGCCAGAGCTAATAATAGGAAAAACCTTTACACCACTTCTCCTCAGAAACTGATGATCAGATTTTGATGAAACTTGACAGAAATGTTCCTTGGGTGGTCATTAACCAAAATTTGTTAAATGGTTCCAGTCCACTGCACACCATGGCTGCCAGAGCTAAAAAATAAAAAACCTTTATACAACTTGTCGTCGAAACCGATGACCTTTTTTCGATAAAACTTGACAGAAATGTTTGTTTGGTGCTCCTTTACTTAAATTGCCCAAATCATTTCGGTCCACTGCACAACATGGCAGCCAGAGCTATTAAAATAATTTTTTTTTTTAAATAACTTCTCCTCAAAAATTGATGATTGTATTTCTATGAAACTTGACGAAAATGTTCGTTAGGTGGTCTTTGCTTGAACCTTTTGGCCAGTGGAGCACAGGCACTGATGTGCCTCTTGTTAAGTTGATTTCATAAGGGTAACTAGCTAGTCAGAAATCTAGTTGAGGGAGAGGTGTTGAAACTTTGATGTTCATGAAAACAATATCAAAAGAGGAAATTATGCTAGTTTTGCTTGGAATATTTTTGATAACCACCAAAAAAAGTGAAAAATCTATTTTACTTTCAGAATATGTAAATATGGAAAAAAATAATTACTGTAAAAATCATCAAAGACACCCAAAAGCATGCTTGGATGGGGAGTTTTTCTTGAAAACTGTCAATTTTTAATAATTATCAAAGGAATTGTTTCTTGATTGTTGTCTAAATTTTTGTATGGAATATATTATTGATTAATAACCATTCCATTTTGAATGATCTCCATTTGTTAGTTGTCTGCCACACTATTTCTCAGCAACCATTGGCAAGAATAAACTGTGAAGTATGATATTTGTAAAGTTAATGTATGATTTGCATATGGGTAGGAATATATGCTATTCTGAGAAAACAAACACTTATCAGTGTATCTGTGTGTTTTAGGTGCGGCCGAAATCTGTGTACCGGGTGGAGCCGTCTGACGGGGAAATCCCCCCGGAGAAGAGCCTTGAGGTGACAGTCACCGCCTGCCTTGAGGATAGTGTCAGGTATACCTTCCCATGTCATTTTCATGCATGTTTCTGCTTTAAGCTGTGTGACAATACATATTTAATATTATTATAATGTTGGATTAATACATAAGTTACTATAATTATGTATAGGTTTTACTATGTGTCAGGCTGTTATCACTCACTCTGGTAGATCATCATGCAATGGCCTAGCTCTGCCATGTATTAATCTCTAAATGATCCCTTTTATGAAAGTAGTGAGTATTACCAATAGTGATAGTGAAAATAGTGATGTCATTGAGATTTTTTTATGATTATGTTGTGAATGGCCATGTGTGTTGTTGCAGGTTCCATGACAAGCTGCAAGTGAACTTTTTGGAGAGCCAAGTACGCCAAATCCCCCTCACCTCGTATGGCCAGGGCACCACCATTGTGTCTGACCCGCCCCTTATCCCCAACCTTGACCTTGGGCCTAACTTCAGGTAACAACACCTCTTTATTTAAGGCTCATCTTTAACATTTCCACATTTTTCATTGCTAATTTATCGAGCAAATATTTACACAGTCAGTAAAAGGTATCTTTTATTTGCCTATTATTTTTAGCTAGTCTGATTTTCAAAGATAAAATAATTTTGATAGCCTTGGAGTAACCTTGGGCATAACTTCACAAACTGTCAATATATTCACATGAAACTTAATACAAATGTTACCAGTGGCATTGCATACATGAGTAGCAAGGCCCATAACTCTGGATATAATAATTTCTATAAAAGTTATGCCCGTTTATTAGCTGAATTACCTAGATGATATGTAGATCTGCTTGTTTTTCTTTTTGATATATTCTGTTCTTTCTAGGCATTAAACTTTGTACACAACATTTAGCTGCTTAAATGTTAGTTTTTATAATCTTGCTGTAATTGTGTGATATGTGTGTTGCAGTAACCGTCCATACTGCAAGGTGTTCCATCTGACAAACAAAGGGAGACGACATCAACAGCTGGTTTGGAGTATGGATGGATTCTCCCCCATTGCCAAGGCTAAGAAGGAGATGCAGAGTTACAACCCCTTGGACATGAAATACAGGGTAGGCAGACCTTTTAATCTTTAAGACTTGTCATTTGGACATGACAAAAACATAGAATAAACCTGGCTGATAAACTTTCCTTTTACTATGAAACTATTTTATAGCATTTAATGTTTAACTCTATGACTTGGTTAAGACAAATCTTTCTTATGACAATGATTTTTCCTTCAGAATCAGCCGCCACCTCCGGCGCCCCTTTCCCCCGTGTTTAAGGTTACACCCAACAGGTTTGACCTCCCGCCTGGCACCAGCATTGATCTCCGTCTCGAGGGATTTGTCTCCAGGTACACATCGCTCAAATTGAAAGGCATATTATAAAATTGTTTGAACTACCTTCATGAAATTCAATTGTTAAAGATCAATTGAGGGAGATATCTGTTGCATTAACTGCTTGTTTGATTGTGTTTCAGCCCGCAGTTTGTGAAGGAGCGTCTGCTGTGCCACGCTATCATTGGTCGGCAGGGCGGCAAGGAACTCATCATGAAGATTGATGTGTCCAGTGACTTCATCAGTCCACTCCTGGAGTTCTCCACCAAGAGTGTTTATTTCAGAGTGGATAAGGTAAGACACATTTCAAACAGCAGACAAAACATTGTACATAAAAAATCTTATTTACAGTAAAATATATGATATAAACAAAAAGGACTTTTCTCTTACAAGATAATTTTATGCTATCTCTTAAAGCATCCAATAATTCAAAATTTGCTTTTCAAGCCACAATCAGTTTTCTGATAGATTTCATAATATTTCTTCTAATATAATGACTGATAAGCCTTTAACAGCTGAAGAGAGCTGGCTAGCTTTCTCATTTACATATGAAGGGCTATATGGATGTTGTTGGTTTAAGATCTAGTCCACTATATATATATATCATATATATATGTATATTAATTTATTGATTATTCTGTAGCAACCAGAGGACACTCTAGAGGCTGTGACCCGGGAGCTGGTCATAAGTAATGTATCCATGCTGCCTCTCACCACTGACCTCAAGCTCGCCTCGCCCTTCCACATTCTGCTCGAGCATGGAACCCAGGTCTCAGAAACTGTGAGTCACAATTTGACTTAGTGGAGCTCTTCTTGCATTCATTGTTAGTCATCGCAATTGAACCTTTGGATGCACAAGCTCGAGTTCTAACACTAGCAAATTAATTTGCATCAAATTTTTAAAAAGCCCTGCTTATAAAACAACAACACAATTTGAGTAAGCTTGGAAATCTTTTTTCCAGCACAGGGCTTGTGCTCATATCGAAGCTTTTATTGTGTTGTGTATTACAGGAGGTTCACCTGGAGGTAAATCAGACGTACACACTGCGGATACGCTTCGACCCAGCATATCGTGATGACCTTCACATTCGCACCATCGACGAGGTGCTGCATGTTGCATACAAGGAGCACCCACATGTGGACTACATAGCGCTTCGTGGTGAGGTCTACTTTCCCAACTTGGAGTTTGAGAAAACTGTTATGGACTTTGGCTGTATCCTGAATGACACAGAGGTGACACGATATGTGAATATCACCAACAACAGCCCCATGGTGGTCAAATACAGGTAAAGACACTTTTTTAGCTTTTACAAGGGTAATAGTATATAAACACCTTAAAGAAAGTTTCCAATTTTGAGGTGGGATACTTTGCTGTTGTATGAACTGCCTGCCTGCCTGCCTGTTGTTTACCATTAAAACATTAGTGTTATTTCATACAGAAATTTACAACCACCACATTTTATTAGAAGAAAATGTAAAGATGCAGACAGGTGTTAACTTATTCAAATGTAAACATTGCTCTTATTAAATTTTATTTAAAGTAATGATATATTGTAACTAACATGTAAGTTCAATTTTCTGACAAAGAATGTGTTGAAATGTTTTAAAGAAAAAAAGAAAACTGTTATTTTAACAAATTTGTTTGTTCAAACCTTTAGTTGTTGTTTGTAAGATTAAGGGGGGGGGGTATTTTTATTCGGTTATTTCTTAATTTAGGTCACATTGTGTAAAGACAACTTGCCATAATCAAACAACAATAAAATTGCTTGTATTTGTGTTCAGGTGGTCTTTCTTGATTGGAAATGAGCCATGTACGGTGATAAATCGGCCGGTGAGGGTGATGAGCCCAATCGAGGATGCGCCTGCTAGTGAGGTTGCCAGTGAGAGAAGCAGTGGGGGTCATGAGTCTGCTCGGGCCAAGTCTGCTACTCCTCCCCCAGAACCGTCCACTGTGGAGGTGATCATTCAGGAGCCCACTGATATGACAGACAACGAGCCAGAGAAAGCTGACACTGAGCCCACTAAAGAGGTATGTAAGGGTTTGTTTTATACCAGGGGCCATATTATGAAAATTTTAGGAGCAATTTTGTACATAAGAAGGATTTAATAAAAATGCAGTACTACTGTTGAAAATCTGCCTTAGGTCCAAAATCACTCCTACGATATTTTTATGAAACAGCCCCCAGACCCAGCTTTCACAAAAATAAAAATAGCTCAATTGAATATGCTATGACTATGTGAAAAGGCCACAATTTGCCTCATAACACACCTGCAGCCATATTTTGTACTGAATTTTCATGAGAATTGGTAAAATTGTGAGCCTCTATGATATTAAGGTCATGGACAAGTTCAAGTATGGGTCATGTTTGGACAAATGTAAGTCTTTAGGTTAAAAGATATTTGATGTTTAAAAAACTTGTCGACACTCTTCCAGAGGCCACATCTTCTACTGAATATCATGAAACTTGATCAGAATGCATGAAATTTGATCTGCAAATGTGTCATTATGAAATCCCGGTCAAGTATGATTATGTCAGGTCAAAAAGTCTCCACTAGTTCATGGTACGATAAAGGGCCTGATGGCGCTTTTGTTAAAGAATGTTAGTTCTAACAGCCGAGTGGGCCAATATTTAGTGAGTACTTTTTTAGTTAATTTAATAAAGCACAGAATGTGTTTGATGTGCAGGAAGGTGAAGTAACAGAGACGTTGGCTGGCAGCATGTCACCTGTTAAGTCTCCAGACAGTGGACGAGATGTGACAGCAGATGGCAGTCCCGATCAGGAAACCTCCCCTAGCGGTATTGAGATCACTACAGAGGAGGCTCCCGACAAGGTGCTCCAAATGTTCACCCTACAGAACTCCAGTGCTCTGTTCACTTCTTTCCATTGTTGACTGCTAGTTTTTTGTATAGATTGTTTTCAGCAGTTATCTAACCTGGTATACATGTTTATCTCAGTTTAAGGAGCTCATCATTCTCCTTAAATTGGCCTGATCTACCTTCATTTGTGTTAGCCTTTTCCGTGTCCAGTCTAGTTTTATTCCTGTTTCAGAATTTTCCATGTCCTGTCAAGTTTCTATACCTGTTTTCTGCCTCCTCCTTGTTCAGTCTTTCGTCAACCCTTTTTTCAGCTTTCTCCATGTCCAGTCTATCTTCAACCCTGTTTTCAGCTTTCTCCATGTCCAATCTTTCCTCATCCCTGCTTTCAGCTTTCTCCATGTCCAGTTTATCGTCATTATCTGTTTTCAGCTTTCTCTATGTCCAGTCTTTCTTCAACCCTGTTTTCAGCTTTCTGTTTCCAGTCTTTCCTCATCCCTGCTTTCAGTCTTCTCCATGTCCAGTCTATCTTCATCCCTGTTTACAGCCTTAGAACTCCTTGTCCAGTCTTTCTTCAACCCTGTTTTCAGCCTTTTCCATGTCCAGTCTTTCTTCATCCCTGCTTTCAGCTTTCTCCATGTCCAGTATATCTTCAACCCTGTTTTCAGCCTTTTCCATGTCCAGTCTTTCCTCATCTCTGCTTTCAGCTTTCTCCATGTCGAGTATATCTTCATTACCTGTTTTCAGCTTTCTCCATGTCTATTCTGTGCTTTTCTTCTTAGATCTTACTTTAGTTTAAACAATTTACATTTTACAACAATTGTGAATAAAGCTATAATAGCTAATACTATGTCACTCTCGTTGGCACGATGTTGTGCGAGAGTGTGGTCTTGTGTTGTGGGGGAAACTGGAGTACCCGGCAAATACCCACTTGTCTGGCTTGGTGACCACTGACCAAACTCACATGCGCCCAGTCCAGGAATCAAACCCGGGTCGCCTTGGTGAGAAGGGAGTGTGCTAACTACTGCGCTAACCGGACAACCCTTTCTTACTATAGTTACTTTTGTGTTTTGTTGTTGGTTTTAACTCAATTTGATTTTTACAAAGTCATGACCTAAAAGTTATAAAACTCATAGTTTGAGATGCTTAAGATATTGTTTAAGTTTACAATAAAAGTGTCATTTACATAGTTGTGAGTTATGATGATTCTAACATTTGATGGTTGCTTGTGTGTGCAGATAGATGTTGTGGAAGACAAGCCTGCTGAGGACTCGGATCACACTCGACTTAGTCTGGATGACCTGGAGCAGGAAGACTATGAAGAGGACCCTCTCAAGACTAACCGTGCCCTCGCTGCACTTCTAGAGACTGAATGCGCCGAGGACACATCACCAATTGGAGTTGAGGAAGTGGGTACAAATATGCTTATTTAATGTCCCTCATGTGCAATGCACAGCTTTCCAGTGCTGTTAACAATTTTGCATTAAAATTGTTTTCCAGTAACATTAATACAGTTTTTATCCAATTTTCATGAAACTTGATCAGATTTTTTTTTCACATGATATTTAATATTAGTGGGAATATGGGTCATTTTTGGCCAAAACTAGGTCACTAGGTCAAGATATTAAAACAAAATTTTGTGTTAAAGTTTCTTATTCCTTTCATGAATTCAACAGTGTTTATCTAATCTTAAAAAACTCAGTCTGAATATTTTTAGCATGATATTTAGGAGCATTGTGAATATTGGTCATCTAGTGTCTTAAACTAGGTCAACCTTTTGTGAATATGGGTCAGCAGCATTAACCTTTTTCTCTAAAAACATATTTTTTGCATGTCATTGGGTAGTATTCACAAAATCACACAATTTTCTCCTTTTTCACATCTGATGTTTGATTCAACTACTGACATTAAAACCATTTTGTGCCTTGTTTTGCTAGTGTACTGCTTCTTAAGTATAACATAAAAAAAATTCTCTGGTTCATATATCAAGGTTAATTGTGAAACTCCAGTATCAAAAATGCAAACATAATGCTTGGGGTAGTTTGCTCATCTTGGGATATCACTTTGTAGCCGCATTCTTCGATGCAGATGACAAGTTGAATATTGAAATATTCAGTCATAAAAGGTTCTCAATATTGATAATAACTTGAATTTGATATTCATTGACATCCAGAATAGAAATGGAATTTTGTATCATATTTAGATTGAAAAATGAGAGTTTCCGTGTCTGTTCTTCCCAGGTGTTTGACATTCTGCCATTGTATGGGACCCTGCAACCGGGCGACACTGAGCAGGTTACCATGACATTCTACGGGCACGCTGACATCTGGGGCCAGGCCCGTGCTGTCTGTGAGGTGGAGGGAGGGCCCGTTTATGAGCTCACACTGAAGGGAGAGGCCTCCCTAGTCAGTTACAAGATTGACTGTAAAGAAATTCACTATGGAAAACAGGTAAAGCTTACTACTGACAGTCATGAAATAGTTATGTCTTTGTTGGTATGCAGTAAATATAAATCAAATTGTATGCCAATATAGGAATAAGGATTGCTCTTTCTTTTGTTTTTTCATGATGTATGAATGCAGGAGGGCAAACTAGCAAGATCCATGAAGCTTGCTATCTTGCTTACTTCAGTATAGTATATGAAAACATATGTTGTTTTAGATGTATGACCATGTCGCAAGCACCACGATTTCTCTGGTGAACACGGGTAAGGTAGGCTTCAACTTCTGCTGCCTCAACATGGACCCTGCCCTTGCCCGCAAGCCCAAACCGGGTGTGCCAGTTATGGTTCCACATGCAGTAAGTCACGTTACTCAACATATTGCACATTTTTAAACGGTTTTCCTCATGTTCTTTTGCAAAATTTCAAATATTAAAGAACAAAAGAAAAATGTTACACTTATCGCTGGACAAATCATGCATGAACACTGAAGAATTTATCTTTTCAAGCATTCTGATATTAAATGTCCTTTTTGCATATCTATTAAATTTAATACTTTGAGATTTTTTATAATTTGATGTTCAGCTTTACTGCCATTGAAATATCAAATTATTAAGGATCCTTTTTAGCATTTTTTTATGATGAATGTTCCTTTTGACTTCCCATTTGTCCGTGTACAAGTGGATTTTGTTTTGAAATTTCTACACCTCTGATTTTATATTCCCTAATCCTTTGAATTAATTTATAAACTTTTTTTTAAGGGCTACATAGAGCCGATGAGCGAGCAAAAGCTGACAGTAAAGTACCTGCCGGGCGTGCCAGAGAAGTTTGACCGATGTTTCCGCGTGCAGGTTGCCCACTTTGAGCCAGACTTGATCACAGTGCACGGGGAGGGTGTGTTTCCCCGGGTCTCCTTGGACCTGCCAAGACTTGTTGATGCAGAGGGCCACTACACAGGGCTGGTGCGCGAGGCAAAGCAGAATGTGTACCAACGCACCATGTCGAGTCTCGACCCCAAGGGCAGCCCATCTGTCCAACACCCCCTCGGTCACTCTACCGTTCCAGACAATATGCTGGTCGCCCAGTCACAGGTGAGACACATGTTCGTGACAGGTTGCAACTTGCTGGCCTGCAAGCTGACAGGTACCGCCATTGAAGCCACTCTCATGGCATGGGTACTGATCACATTCACACTTGTATACCTTACAAATATGGAATGTGCTACAATGGATTCATATTTAATCATTTTCATAGCAACTGTTATGTCCTTGTTTTAACTTTAATGATTATAATGATGGTTGCTCATTGTTCAGATTAAGCTTACTTATAACTAGATGCCCTTTTCCTGCAAGTATTCATTCTGTCATTTGATTGTCAAATTAATAACCTCAGTTATACCAGAGTTATGCCCCTTTTTCATTGCAATACACTCGATTTATTTCTTGCTTGGGTATAATTAACAGACAGAGTCTTATATTTTCAGCATAGTTTTGCTCCTTTTACATTCATATTGGTATCATATTTGGTGTTTTTTATTGTTTAGTGCCCCCATCAGGAATCGGTGAGTATGGGTGTTAGCCGTGACAGTCTCGTAACCTCTTATGCTCTCAGTTGGATATGCTCTAATACAGTTTTTGTTTTATACCACCATCTGGTAAAGAAAGTATTGGGGCCCCACAAAAAACGTTGCTAGTGTGCTATAGTAATCGCCCTCCGTCCATCCATATGTCTTTCCTCCCTTTAATTAAATATGTTTCTCCTTGCCAGGTTTAAAACCATCAAAGAAATCATTTTCTTATATTTGCTCACAGTAACAATATGCTGTTAGTATTTAATGTCAAGCTATATAGAGGATTATTGTTTGTTTCAGTGTAAGATCGTGATATATTTCACTGAGTGAGCACCAAAGTATATATTTCACGAGTGGCATAGACACTAATGTAATATTCATTTTTGGTGTTCTCCAGGTGAAATATATTGCTATCTTACACTGAAACAAACAATTTTCTTTTTATTATATGCCTTAAATTGGAGTAAAAAGTCATTTAATGACACTTTTTTAGAAAAACACGTTATTTGTATGTGCACGTAGTGCATTTCAGAAATGACGTTGTTGAAATTGTGTCCCAGCCCTGTGCGTGGTGACATTTGATTTGGATGTGAGAGTGGGCTAAAATTTCAAAACAGTGAAATATATCAATTTTATATCACTGATAAATCTCTATAAACCACCAGAAAGCATATAATAAATAACTTAATCTAGAATGTTTTCAGATTATGACCCTTTGAAAAATAACTTTATATTAAACAAGAACCTTAACTGTAACCCTTTGAAAACATATTACCTCCCTTGATAAATATGAGGTAAGTTAACCTAAGAACTGTATTGATGATGCTTTTGCTTTGAATGAGGCCTGTTAACATTGCAAGACATTTTGGAAGCTTAGTGTATATAAAGAAACTTGTACATATTTCTATACAAAACATTAAAGATTGCCAGCTGTGTCAAATACCTGTAGTATCATTTAGGACCCTTGCTACATCTCGTGATGGCTGTTGTTATTTTAGTGACCTATTTATTTCATTTACAGATATAATTTGCACTCTCCTCTAGTTAACCAAATTGTGCATTTATTAAAGTTTACAATAGGAAAAGCCATGAATACTGTGAATAATGATTAATTACTTATTTGATTTTTTTGCTTGATACTTGTTTTCTGATACGACAAATGGAGCAAGCGTTTCCATTGTTTATTCTAAAACATGATAAAATGATAATGTTTTGATGTTGTCTTGCTCTTAGGTGAAGAAAGTTGCACTCGAGTCCAAAAACAAAGTATGCAAAACACAAAACCACAGCATTCACTTTTAATAAAGGATTTATGCCTTGATGCTGTGTATGGGAATAGGACACATGCTTCATAACCTGTGAACACCGCTAACATTCTTAGTGTAGTATCACATGTTGACATTCACATCAATCCTTTTTCTAGGGTCCACCAGCACTGTATTATGGGGCTTTGCTTCTACAAACATGCACGCACCGGCCGGCATTTGCATGAATTTGATATCTAGCAGTCCTCCCATTATTACATGTTTGTTTGAAGTTTTAATTTTAATATGTATGTTACGAGTCCCATTCACTGTCTGCTAATATTGTTAAAAGTTGTGTTTACTTGTTCAGCTATTAACAGAGTAGACTTACAGGTTATAAAATGTGACAGTGTGCCTTCTAGCTTTAGTGGCACACCTGGTCAGCACCTGGTCAGAAATGACACCCTTCTGGCCCTTGTGGCACACCTGGTCAGTAATGAGGCCCTTCTGGCCGAAGTGGCACACCTGGTCTATAATGACACACTTCTGGCCAAAATGGCACCCCTGGTCAGATATGACACTGTTCTGTCCGAAGTGGCTCATCTGGTCAGTAATTACACCATTCTGGATGTAGTGGCACACCTGGTCAGTAATGACACCCTTCTGGCGGAAGTAGCACACCTGGTCAGTAATAACACCGTTTTGGCCGAAGTGGCACACCTGTACAGTAATGACACACTTCTGGCGGTAGTGGCACACCTTGTCAATAATAAGGGCCTTCTGACCGTAGTGGCACACCTGGTCACTAATGAATCTCTTCAGGTCATAGTGGAACCCCTGGTCAGTAATGACACACTTTTGGCTGTAGTCGCACATCTGGTCAGTAATGACTACCTTTTGGCCGTAGTAGCACATCTTGTCAGTAAAGACACACTTCTGGCCATTGTGGCACACCTGATCAATATTGACACCCTTCTGGCACCCCTGGTAAGTAATGACACACTTTTGGCCGTAGTGGCACACCTGGTCAATAATGAGGCCCTTTTGGCTGTAGTGGCACTCCTGGTCAGTAATGAAGCCCTTCCTGTCGTAGTGGCACCCTGGTCAGTAATGACACTCTTTTGACCATAGTGGCACATCTGGTCAGTAATGACATCCTCCTGGCTGTAGTTGCAGACCTGGTCAGAAATGACACCCTTCTGCAATGTGCAAATTTGATGTCCTGCAGTTATATTGCTTGTTATATTTTTTTTCCTCTGTGTTTTGTAATCTTTGATAAGACAAGACTTTAATGATGTAATGATGGTTGATTTCACTGATTCTTTGATGTAGAAAAATGAAGCAGAACACCTTTGTATATGCTTTGTAACACTGTAGCATGCTATATTTCAGGGAGAGCTGTGCGTGATGCCTTCAGAGCTGGATGTGCAGCTAGAGGTTGAACGGTTGGCTGTGCGTGACTTCGCCCGCCATCAGCAGGAGGCTGAATTCTCGGAAACATATGAGCCACAGCCTACCCCGCCCACCAGCAATGAGAGCCGCGAGTCTCACAACACAGTAGACTCCAAAAGTGGCCGCAAAAAGAAAAACAAGTATGCCTTTAACTGATGACTTTAATTTTGGATGATTTAATGAAAGTGTCACTTAGTTGTATCTTAACTCTTTCTTTGTGCACACAAACTGAACATGATAATTTTAGTAACTCTCTTGATTTTCATTGTTTATGATTGTTGTCTCTCCATTGCAGGCCTAAGCTACCAGAGTATGTGCTTGATTTTGGCTATGTGGTTCTTGGTGAGCACAGACAGCACGTTGTCAAGGCGACCAACACAGGCTGGTTCCCAGTCTCCTTCCAGGTGGAGAATGAAAACATCAAGCATGCAGGCTTCCACGTGGAGCTGGACCGTGTCCGTAATCTACCAGGCTCCCCTGACTATGAGACTGTTGATTTCTGGGTCAGCTTCGATCCGCGTGGAGCCAACCTTGGTCTTGGGCCCGTGGAGTGCTCAGTACCAATCAATGTGAGCTTACCTTTAGTCTTAATATAAGTTCATGTTATAATATAAAGATCCAATTGATTGGACATGTTTTATTTATGACTGGGAAGGAAGATATAATTAAATAAACACACTGTGTTTTCATTTGTGATGGAGTAGTTTGTATTTTGTGTCAGTCTGTCTGTTAATGTGTTCTCCTCAACCATGATGTGTATTGGATTCAATTTTTCAACTCTTTACTGGCACCATTTCTTATAACAAAGTGAAGCAGATGCGGTGTTTATATTAAATTTGGCACAATAGGAGGAGTACAGTCAGCATGACTCCTAACACCTAGTCATTTTATGGTACAAATGACTATCTTTCTGACATGGTCAATTTTGCATTTTTCCGTAACTGCTCCATCTAAAACCCTTCTCAAGAGAATTATATAATACTGCTTTATTTTAAACATAACGTAAGTTGTGTAAATAAATCAAAGATTAGATTGGCTGACCGAATGTTAACAACTTGTAAACCCTTTTCTGTAAGACTAAAAAGACTTACATAGCTGCTTTACATTAACAAATGAGTTTTGCTTTGAGTGAACCTGTATTGTGTCAAATTTCAGATCCTAAATGGGCCAATGATTATGATGCACCTGAAGGCCAACGTTACCATGCCAGACATGCAGATCTCTGATGACTCACTCGACTTTGGTGAGGTGCGGTGCGGGGAATGTCGTGTGGTCATCGTGCAGCTGCACAACTACCAGAATGTTAAGTGTGAATGGAACTCCCTGCCCACCGAGAAGGAGAAGAAACAGGTACATAAAACCTTCAACTAGCTAGTATACATGCAGAAACATTAGGGGCTATACTTTAAGGACTGTTATACATGCAAGCAAATTAGGGGCTATGCTTATATTTACAATATATATTTACAATAAGTTATCGGCCATTTTTCATTGGATTTGCAAACATGCAAAAAATAGGGGTCATGTTTCGCTAACTTTTTAACATGCAGGCAAATAAGAGGCCTTGTTTCACTGAAAATACAGCCAAAATAGAGGTCATGTTTCACTGAAAATACAGCCAAAATAGAGGTCATGTTTCACTAATGTAGCACCCTCACTATTGAACCGCGTCCTATACGCTAAGCTGTACAATCCTATACTTATAAAGTCAAAACAACCACGTCCGATGATACACGTTTTATTGCTAGTAATTATTTGTTTCTTAGTTCCAATTAATTTGATCTATTAAATAAGAGCAAAGCTGACTCTGAGATCTTAAGCTGGCAGACTGCCTGATCTCGGTCGGTAGACCTGAAGATTTAAACCCAGTTACATTCTCAACTATCCTAACGAGAAGCAGACTCCAAACCCCCCTCCACTTAAACTCCGGATAAATGTTTTTATATTTCGCAATAGACCCAAATTGCAGTTGACCATTCAGAAGTGTTTCCCAATTTTCCTTAATAGTTTAACGATATCAGGTGATACATTCAACCTCACGTGACCTTACTCAAAGTATCTTACTGGCTATTGCCACAAAAAGGAGCTTGTCAATCAATATATCTAGTGACGTCAAAATGGAGTAGACCAAACCCCTTTGATAGGATTTTAGTAAACAAGGTAATTAAGCTCATCTCTGGACAGTAATTTAATTAGCCATCAGCGGTTGACCTTGGCCGTTGCTGATTGATCTTCGACAGCACCAAGTAATATATGAGATTATCAGAAAGCAGATCATCTGATAATTATTATTCAAGCCTTAGGGCCGTTATTAACATATGATAAAGAGATTAATCTTTCCATCTATTCTTAGGATACCTAATTGACACCTGCCGGTAACTTTAATTAAGCTCAAATGAAAATAACGCTATGGCATTTTGACCACTTAGTAGCTAAAGAAACGAGTAATGGCCTTAGCAGATTGGCGAGGGTGACACTAACTGGTGTATATGCAGCCAAGATAGAGGTCATGTTTCACTAACTGGCGTATATGCAGCCAAAATAGAGGTCATGTTTCACTAACTGGTGTATATGCAGCCAAAATAGAGGTCAAGTTTCACTAACTGGCATATATGCAGCCAAAATAGAGGTCATGTTTCACTAACTGGCGTATATGTAGCCAAAATAGAGGTCATGTTTCACTAACTGGCGAATATGCAGCCAAAATAGAGATCATGTTTCACTAGCTGGTGTGTATGCAGGCAGGTAAGGACCACACTCTATCTTGCCTGATACATGGACATCAAAAACCATCATATGAAACTTCACTTTGAAAGATACACATATCATGTAATGGGCATAAAGCATATAAATTATAGTTGTTGTTTTTTGTTTTGACAGTTATGGAAGTCGGATAAGAGTAAGGTAGTCATGTGTTTGATTCTGCCAGTAATCTGGCTACACACAACTATGACCATTGCACATGTCCACCATTCCGCCAATATAAAATCATTACATTTTGATGTCAACTATTTCTGCTGGGTTATGGTTCTTTTCTGGAGTTGGTGCTTTGATGTTGTTTGTACTGAAGATAGATACTCCATAGTCATCAATTTTAGCTTGACCATTCCAAAAATAAGGAGGCTAATACAGTGACCCACATGTCGGTCTCGGTGATGGAATGTGTGAGCCTGATTAATGCTTTTTATGCAAATTATTATAATGCACATAATGTTTTTGATATCGGTAAGCACTCATGAGCCAAAACTTTATCATTGACCACAGGGTTATCAGACAATATATCCAAGTTACTGGTACACAACTCTTGCTTGACTAGAATGATTATGAACTTTGGTTGCAACCATGCACACATCTGGTAACCTCAATGGACTGATTTAAATTTATGTTTCAATTTTCATATCAACAAACAGTTATGAGGAGTATAACGACCGTTTAACACTTGATTCACATTTATTGTCCATTTTATTGAAACTGAAACATTTTAGAAAATTGAAACAGATATGTGAAATCTGAAATCAGTGGGTTTTTTTATTGTCTTGTGTAGAGGTTTTGTCACAGAATGACAGGAATGATAAAAATGATGTAAATCAGCATGTTAAATAGGGAAACCTAAGATAGTTTAGGTTAAACAATCCTCAAGTTTGTAAACATTAATATAGTAAAAAAAAATGACACAACGCTGTTTACAAGTGTTATCATGTAGGCATTTCTCATGAATGAATATATTACAAAGTTTGTCGCTTTGTTCTATGCCCATTAATGGGAATATTTCAAGATACCTTAATTATCCTGTTATCATTCCTTTTTTCATAAATATTATCAAATATACCACCCACAACATAAATTACTGCCTTAATGCCTTCTTGGACGGGTACCCAACAAGACATAGTTAATAATTTGTGATCATCTCTCTGTCTCATACATTATTACCTCTTTTGGGTACCCACCAAGACATTAGTTAATAATTTGTGATCATCACTGTCTCATACATTATTACCTCTTTTCTGTGATGAGTAGATTGCTCCATCATCCAGAATATACTTCCATAAATCTCTTCTTTGTTGCAATAATTGAAGAAATATTATAAAGAATTGCAGTGTGTAGCACTTTGTATTTTAAATGTTTTTGTTTTACATATAATTTCTTTTCAACACTGTCATGTCAATACATTTCTTGGACATAAAGCTATTTGTGAAATGTTGTTTGGTTAAATTTGTGCCTTATATGTGTTGACCACCTGTGAATAATGAGGCCATGTTACGGTATTGCAGTCAGAGAAGCATGTCCCGATGCACCTAAGGCGGAAAAGCAAGGTGGACAAGAGCAAGCCCCGGCACTTTGAGATCATGCCAGCGACGGGCACACTGATGCCTGGACAGAGGCTCAACGTCCAGGTCAAGTTCATGCCCACAGAGGAGGTATGCTCATTTAATGTTTTAATGCTCCTTGAAAAGAAAAAATGACAGAAATGAGATTTTTATTTTCTTAGACATATTGATTAGGTTTTGATTATTACTTTCGCATAAAAATAATTCGTGTGTGGATACAGTGACAGGTTTTGTAGCAGTTTACCCATGTATACATATATGTTTAAATACCATAACATTAACATGGAATCCCACTCTATATAGTGTGGATTATGTCACAGCAGATTATTGTTAGAACAATATTAAAAATCATTATATTGTTTGGATATAATAATACGTTTTTTAATAGAAGTTTTGCTCCTTTTACATTAAAAACAGGTGTAATATTTGGTAAATTAATGATTTTGTTTTGTTGTTTGCAGAAATTTTATGAGCAGCGTATACCAATTCGAATTGCTAAGAGCAGCCAGCGAATCCTGCTGCTGTGTCGTGGCCAGGGCTCAGAGCCACGCCTTGATTTTGACTACAATATGATGCAGTTTGGACCAATTTTGCCACACAGCATTGGGGATGAAAAGGAGGTGCTCGTGCGGAATCCATGTGCCTTCCCGATTGAGTTTTACAATTTGGAGTTTGACTCGCAGTACTTGGAGGAGGAGAAAGTGCTCCGTCTCATGAAAGGCTACGATGAATACAACACCGTCCTCCTGCCACCACGGGCAACCTCAGAGAAACTCCCACCAGAGCTCCTGGACTACTACGAAGGTACCTATCTTTTGCTTTTTTCAGAAAGAGATCCTTGTTTCCTATACTTTTATTGTATATCGTTTAATTGCCTTAAATGTCAGTTGTTAAGTAATATGTAACAGCTGTGTTCTTGTTTTACAGAGCAGATGCAGCGTGTGGAGGAGGCTGAGAAGGCTCGCCGGGAAGCAGTTGAAGCACTTGAGACACAGCGCGATGGAGACGATGGTACAAAATACAATGATAATATTACTAGTATATAATATATTACGTAATTATCCTTGAAAAAATATTGAGCCAAAGAGCAATTTTAGTGTCACACTCAAATTTAACCTTGAGTGTCTTTATTTCATTTTAGAGCTCATGTATTGCTAAATGACCGCACTCTTGTTAGTTACATATGTGGAACAATAGAAACCTTGTGACCAGGTCTTTCCATGCAAGTTGGCAGGACTGGTAGGAATGCTAGGTCTTCTTCATGCAAAGAAATCTGCTCTCATGGTTCAAATTCACAAATATAACTATTGCAAAATAACAAAATAAGCTATTAAAGATAATTTCCACCACTGATATATTTTGAATGAACTGGGCCTTTAGATGTTGACTGGCTTGTAACAAATAACGATTAAGACAAGTGGTGTCTTATTTAAAAAAAAAAAAAAAAATTAAAATCATATGCAAATTTACAACTAAGAGCTCTGCTAATTGTGGAAAACCTGGGGCAACCCATATAAATAAGTACAGATTTGAGCTAGAGACTAGTGGTATTATAATTGATATTTAGTGTTTCATAACACCCATGGTTTGTTGTATGTAGATGGAGAGGATGGGAAGGATGACTCGGAGAAAAGCGAGGCCGGGCAGGCAGGTGGTGGCACAGATACAGCCCGCTCACGCCCTGAGTCCCTCGCTGACAGTGGTGAGGGCGGGGACACTTCCCGCTCACGTCAGCCCTCCGAGGATGGTATGTCTAGTCAGGGTGTTACATCTGAGGATGTGTTTGTGTTAAAATTTAATGTCCCACCCATTGAAAATTGCAAATAGGCATGTATCATTGTACTTGTTTCTATACTGACTTAATGTCACACTGCCTTGCAGGATTTTCACATTAAATGGATCGCAAATGTCACAGTGTCTAATGGTGCTTTTTTAGTCTTGCTTCAAAAATCAATATGTTGTTTCTTAAAATAGAAACCTGTTCCTCTAATACCAGTTGTATGACTGTCATATAAATTATGTCCAATGATCACCATATCAAGCCTGATGATCCCTTATTTTGAATTGAGTGCAAACACAAAAAATATATTCCAAGATTAAAGGAGTAATTAACATGGAAATATAATGTGGCTCTTTATATATTCATGGTAATGCTATGTTATTGAACTCCAAAGTTAAATGAAATTACTGTGAAAAGAGAATGTGAAAAGGGAAATAATTGCAAGGTCTAGTATGTGAAAGGGTGTCTTATTAATGATTCTGGGTGTGTTTGCAGGTAAGGAGTCGGGCAGCAGTGTTGCAGTGGGAGAGATGGAGATTACCCCCGTATCTAAGGCCGTCGCCCGCCACCTTGGAATTGATCTCTCACCAGAGGGCAAAGCAGCCAGGAACAGGCGGGGCATTGCCATCATAGTGCACGGGGCACCACTATCAGGCAGGGGCTGACACTCTCATGTTTTAATGTTGTGATTTTTTAACTGCATGTTAAATATATCAAACTTCTAGGATTTTCTGTTAGATTTATTTTTATGATAACATGATAAAAGTTGGTGTTGCAGTGATCAATAATTGTCTGTTTTTACTGGCAGGCAAAACAACCACAGCAATCACACTGGCCAAGCACTATGAAGCAGCCCTGCTTTCTATTGATGGCATCATACTGGATGCCATCTCAAACGGAAACACTGAGGCAGGTCGCCGGGCACGGGAGCTGTGTGCAGAGGCAGCCCGACGTAGGATGGAGGAACTGCGGGCCCAGGACGGGGAGGAGGGTGAACGGAAGCCTGCTGGTGGGCTAAGTGTGGAGGCTGTCGCTGCCCACACACAGGGTGCAAGTATGTACTCTAACACGTCCCTACATTTAGTACCTGGAAATTGGTACAACTTTATAGGGGAAAAGTTAAAAGTTTGACCATGAAATTTTTATCTACCTGTTGGTTTGGTTACAAATTCAGATTATTGACTTACTAAAAAAACATAGTGATAGGAATCTTATGTTAATAAAGAAGTAATTTGAACACATAATCCAATTCTTTGTTATTTACCATAATTACGCTATTTTATGATTTCTTTATACATTCTTTACACAAAATATGATTGTTGCGGAAGACTTTCAGCGACAAATTTTTGGATGAGTCTGTCATGGCAGCCTGTTAGGGTTCCTAGCTGTTGTTAAAACATTCACATGCTGTTTTGATTTTTTGTAACACTTTCACTAACCTGTGAGTGATAGGCTTCAACAACCAGCTTTATTTATCATGAATTAAAAATAGTGTAGCTTAATGTCCTAACACATTTATATTGTAAATTTTAATACAGGTCTAAGGACAATGAGGCAGTCATTAACCTTGACTAACGTAGTGTTTAGAATGCTTTAATTTAATTTAGTCAATTAAAGGCTTTCAACCATTGGACTAATTATATCTATCATGTGTTTCCGGTCCAGATATAAATGCTGAGTTGGTAACACGGTTTGCCATGTTACTGGCCACACAATGTGCCCGATTTTTTGATCTGTACAAGAAACACAATTGCTTTTTTTCTTGCAGACATTTAATTAACCATTTTTGTAAAATTGACATAGAGAAGATATTGCTTATTTCACAAAATAATGCTTGAAACAATGTTTACTGACATCATCATGTATAGTAAATAAGTTTTAACTGACCTAAAAATAAACAAAATAAAATATACTTTTTAAAATTGGAGGCTTGATTTACAATGATGAATTCAATTCAAGGGTAAAAAGACACTTCTGATAACATTTGAATGAAAAAAAAATCCTGTTGATCAATGTTCACATTATGGTTAAATCTAGGATTGTGTGACTTTGGTGTACAAATGACTTTGCCAGTCTGATTGGTGAAGAAATGGACAGTAGCGAGTGTAATGTCAGTAAATATTGTGATAACAGTCTGTGTGAACCATGCTTGTGTGTTTACTCACGTGTGTGTTGTGACCGAACCCTACAGGTGGACACGTCAGCACCGCCCCCTCCATGATCAGCAACCGTAAAACGAGTACTGTTACAGATCCTAAAGGACTCAAAGACAAGCATGGTAGCATTGCCGGCGGTAAGGGGAATGTGAATACGTCCTCCATAGATGGCGCCACAGGATCACAGGTACGCATTCACTCTGCCGTTGGAGTCAATCTTGTGCACATTACCCTCTGAAAACTGCCCATTGTAACTTTGCATTACTAATGTACAAATGATTGGATGATTGCACTGACATGTAACCAAGCTTTCACAACTTAAGCATGTGTTTAAATTGTGTATTGAATACAAATATACCTCACCATAGGCTAAATGATTGGACATGTGTCATTTTCAGACTGTCTGTTGAGTAAAACGCTAATATGCAACAGCAGATGTGTTTAAAGTTACGATCTTTATGTTTCTACATAACTGTTAGATTGAATATCTTTTTTTACTTAATGTAGCATAATCATACACTTTTGTTCGGTTTTCAAGAAACAAAATTTACAATTTTATTATCAATTTTATACAAGACTATTGACCATGTCCTGGTTCAAAAGAGTTCATACAAATCAAAATGGCTAGTTTATGTATGATGCATCTTTTTAACCTATTAAAATGGCAATTTGTTTTACTAAATTTCAAGGTTTTATAATAATCACAGATAATTTCTCATGAATCACATTGGTATATTAGGATTGGTATGGTTTGAAGAACAATACATCAGTCAACCAAGACTAATTGTCTTAGGCAAAGACATTGGGTATATGTTATGTAGGGGCTATAAAAAACCATCACTGGTAAGGTAATGTTCCCGATGAGTGTACAGTGTATGTAAGCTGGTGTATGTTTCCTGTGTGCAGCTGGGAAGTAAGTCCAACCTGACATCGGAGCCCCAGCGCAGCAGTGGGCGTAAGGGCACCCTGGTTGACTTCACCGTGCCCGTGCTGAATGTTGAGAAGCACGCAGACAAGGTTCCCCTCTCATGTTGCTCCCCCCGTTCTTAGTTGCCCTTGGGCAAACTTGACATTGTTTCTTTAGTTGTCTTTTTTTCAGCATGAGCCTATTTCTGTGTTTTCCATAGTTGAGTTTGCTGTGAATTTGTGTCTACAATAGAATGTATCCTTAACAGTAGGCACTGTGGTTTCTGTCTCTGT
This sequence comes from Mya arenaria, assembly GCF_026914265.1. Taxonomy (NCBI): domain Eukaryota; kingdom Metazoa; phylum Mollusca; class Bivalvia; order Myida; family Myidae; genus Mya; species Mya arenaria. The sequence goes on along the minus strand of NC_069129.1, from coordinate 34,169,038 downwards.
TTGTTTGATCGGAAACCACAAGTACTCTTGTCTTGTTATCTGTTTTACTTAATTTCAACCCCTTTTTGTAGTGGATTTCCTTTAATTTGACAACAATAGCAGAAACTAAATTTTTAGGGATGTTTTATACCCCAGCGAACAAAGTTTGAACGAGTATATATTTGAGTCACCATACGGTCAGTTGGTCAGTTGATCGGAAAGTGATCTGTTTGCAAAAGTTTGTGAATCAAATTACTCCAACAGTTTTAGAGTTTCCACTCTTATTCTTTGTACACATAACATTGACAGGAAGTAGTGTCTAGCATATTTTTCGTGACCTATGTGAGCTCTTGAATATGATTTTGTCACTTTAGGCTTTATTGGAGTTAGTGGAGTGAACTTATCTCACAGTTTAAGATGTGTCACTCTGAAACTTGGTGCACATTACTATCATGGAGGGTAGTTATAGTGCCTGACATTTTTTGTGACAAACAACCATTTGAACTACTCTGACATTTTAGAAATATCACTCTGTTACTTGGTATTACCACCATGGTAGTGTGTATTTTTCTTGATCAATGGTAAATCTTGCTTTCATCTTCCCTGACAAAGAAGAATTAATTTCATGATACAATCTTAAAACAAAAATGATTATTTTTATTTCAATATTCGCCAGTCAATCAATAACTTCCTGTGTCAAGACGGTGTGCGGGGGTAATCATTTCTTCTGTGATAGCTCTAGTTTTTAATAATAAATTAATTTATTGTTAAATTTCCACAAATATTAACCTATAATTAAGATTGGTTTAATGAAGTTTATATGCAGTTTTTTGTTAGTCCTATGCTAATCCATTTTAAGGCAACTGTTATGCTTGTTAACCTATACTGGTTTGTGCACGGATATGATTGAACATACGGTTTTGTGTACCAGGTTCCGAGCAGCCCCCCACCCCTAGCAGCCCCGATAGCGCGCCGACTGAGTGTGAGTGCCAGTGTGGCTGGGGAGTCTGGGTTGATGAGCTGTGTACTCACGGAGGAGCTGCTGGTGGAAATTCTTGCGGAAAGACTCCAGGTAACATCCCCATATATACCTGCTTCTTCACAAGCTCTATAGCCATTATTATTATTGATTTAAGTATTTATTTATGATTCCATAAAATAACAGAACCAAATATTCTAACTTTTGTGTTGATTTTTCTAAACACACATAGTTTCTTAAAAAATGACAAGGTGATTCATATAAAGAAACTGTTCAAAAGGGATGGAAATTGGACTTGAATCATATTTGTTTGTAGGAAATAATGAGTCAAGTCTTTTGGGTTAATGATTAATTATGGATTTAAAATCCAAAATTCATAGAAAGTGTATAATTAAACTTCAGAGGTATAAACGAAAAACAAAGTGTATTTTCGTACAAACTATTGTACTTGTTGTGTATGGTACTTGGTTATAATGAGTTTATTTCATCCCTAGCATTTTTGTGCAACAAAGTACTTTGACGTTTTGACCATGTTATTATCCAGTTGAATGATTGTCACCGCGGCGTGGTTTTTGATGGGCTAGAGACGCTGTTTGCCCAAAACCAGCTTGTGGCGGCATCGGCCGTCCTGCGCTCACTCAACAACAGGCGGTTCATCTACTTCATCAACCTGAAGCACGACTACGCCCACATGAAGGAGCAGGAGAAAAAGGAGCAGGAGGAGAGAGGTATGCCCCATCTTCTAACTTCTTATCAAACAACAAGTTTCTGTTAAATCTTAACATTGGATATTCAGATTCCCTATCACAAGCAGACTTTTTGTCACACCAATCAATGGCAACATGCAAAACAAGGAATTGCAAACATGGCCTTTTTGGAATACTCTCCAATTTAATTTTTTATGTCGCTTTCAATTGCCATATTTATATTGAACTTATATGATCCTATTGAAAAACCTCGCATAGAGTAAAATATGAACTATTGCACCTAACAATGAATAAACATCAAAACAAGATCTAGGACTCTTTTGTTGTCATATTGGAACAGACAGATTTTATGCCTGTTACAGAGCACGTAGCTAGCGAGCGAGAGGAGGCAGAGAGGCGTCGTCTGGAGGAGATGTCCGAGGACGAGTATGACGCCCTCACTGAGAATGACAAGGCTGATGTTGACCGCAAACGCCTGGAGATCAAGAAGGAACGCATACGCAAGTATGTACAGCAGTTAGGGTTGATACATGTAGGCAGGGGTTACATCATGCACATTTTTGCTAAAAACAAGCCTGGTTAAGTACCTTAAAGCTTATAATGTTAAACGACACTCACATAAAAGGTCTGAACAAAGGAGTCTGATTTGCTTGTTTTATTAGAACAACTCCAGTTTGCAGTCATGCTTTTTCCCTTTAACGGCAATTACCTCAGTTGTTGAGTCACTTGGTAATGTGTAACGTTACTTTCTCAGAAGAGTTCAGCTGGACCTGGTTACACGGTCAGGGTAACAGAATATTGTTGGCAAAAAGACTGTCTGAATCTAGTAGGCACATTGCACCATGGTCCATTATTGATTGTACATGTTAAGTAAAGCAAATTGCACAATGTCACCAGTAGACATGTTGATCTGTTCACTGTGCCAGTTCATTGATAGATAAAGGAACCTCTTGCTAGTCTTAGTATGGAAATAAGTTTGGAGATGTGTATACTACTACAGCATTGCACTCTTTTGTTACAAATAGGAGATATTTGTGTGATGTAGTTTATATATCCACTGTTTAGGTATGACTCAATGATTATGATAAACTTTATTCAATGAGGGAGGGGGTCACATACCCTGATGATTTTTGTCACACTATCACACTATATTGAATTTCAATCCAGAAGAGAATATGTGAAGAACATTCACCCATATTATGTTTAATCTGGCTGATAGGATGCCTGCACCCAGATATTGTTAGGGTTAACCAACTGCCATCATTATAGGGAACATCTTTAGTAAGTCTTGCTAGCAGGTTAGGTCATCATTACAGGGTCTGTATTTAAGTAAGTCTTGCTAGCAGTTTTCACCATCATTACAGGGTCTGTCTTTAAGTAAGTCTTGCTAGCAGGTTTTATCATTATTACAGGGTCTGTATTTAAGTAAGTCTTGCTAGCAGTTTTCACCATCATTACAAGGGTTGTCTTAAGTAAGTCTTGCTAGCAGGTTTTATCATTATTACAGGGTCTGTATTTAAATCAGTCTTGCTAGCAAGTTTCGTCATTATTACAGGGTCTGTCTTTAAGTAAGTCTTGCTAGCAGGTTTTATCATTATTACAGAGTCTGTATTTAAGTCAGTCTTGCTAGCAAGTTTCGCCATTATTACAGGGTCTGTCTTTAAGTAAGTCTTGCTTGATGATAACTCATGAAAGGCTTGACAGATTTGAAAATTTTTGGTACACAGGTGTAACATCAGAAGATACAGGTCAAGTTCGATATTGGGGCTGGTGGGGCCAAGGTCAAGGTCACTGTTACTAAAAAAAGAAAAACGGTTTCCGGACGAAAACTCATGAAAGGCTAAACGGATTTGAACAATTTTTGGTACACAGGTTTAACATCAGAAGATACAGATCAATGTCGATATTGGGGCTGGTGGGGTCAAGGTCACTGTTACTAAAAATAGAAAAATGGTTTCCGGACAATAACTCATGAAAGACTTGACAGATTTGAACATTTTTTGGCAGTAACCTTGGAGTTATGGCCTCTTTTCAAAGGAATGGTTTGCCATTCCTGTGTCCAGGCGGCATTTGGGGGTATTCGTCACTCCTGTGACAGCTCTAGTTACAGGGTCTGTCTTTAAGTAAGTCTTGCTAGCAGGTTTTGTCATTATTACAGGGTCTGTATTCAAGTCAGTCTTGCTAGCAGGTTTTATCATTATTACAGGGTATGTCTTTAAGTAAGTCTTGCTAGCAGGTTTCGTCATTATTACAGGGTCTGTCTTTAAGTAAGTCTTGCTAGCAGGTTTCGTCATTATTACAGGGTCTGTCTTTAAGTAAGTCTTGCTAGCAGGTTTTATCATTATTACAGGGTCTGTCTTAAAGTAAGTCTTGCTAGCAGGTTTCATCATTATTACAGGGTCTGTCTTTAAGTAAGTCTTGCTAGCAGGTTTCGTCATTATTACAGGGTCTGTCTTAAAGTAAGTCTTGCTAGCAGGTTTCTTCATTATTACAGGGTCTGTCTTTAAGTAAGTCTTGCTAGCAGGTTTCGTCATTATTACAGGTACTGTCTTTAAGTAAGTCTTGCTAGCAGGTTTCTTCATCATTACAAGGGTTGTCTTAAGTAAGTCTTGCTAGCAGGTTTCTTCATTATTACAGGGTCTGTCTTAAAGTAAGTCTTGCTAGCAGGTTTCGTCATTATTACAGGGTCTGTCTTTAAGTAAGTCTTGCTAGCAGGTTTCTTCATTATTACAGGGTCTGTCTTAAAGTAAGTCTTGCTAGCAGGTTTCGTCATTATTACAGGGTCTGTCTTTAAGTAAGTCTTGCTAGCAGGTTTCTTCATCATTACAAGGGTTGTCTTAAGTAAGTCTTGCTAGCAGGTTTCTTCATCATTACAAGGGTTGTTTTAAGTAAGTCTTGCTAGCCATTTTTTCACCATTATTACAGGGACTATTTTGAGTAAGTTTTGCTAGCAGTTTTCACCATCATATCAGGGACTGTCTTAAGTAAGTCTTGCTAGCAGTTTTCATTCATGTTATGTTCTTGTCATTTTGTTCATTCTTCACAACAATCATTTAAAAGCTTAAATCAATATGTTAGTTAATTTCGTTTTTGATTGTTCATGTTAAAAGTTGCCATTATGCAAGTTTACACAAGTTTAATGATTATTGCAGCCAAAACATGTGAGTAAAATATGAGAGCTGCAGATTGCTTCATGTTTCCAAAGTTTGACTGGTGTTCTGTTAAAGTTACATGTCAAAAACCAAGTACTGTTTTAATACTATGTTGTGTCATGCTTGTTGCACTTTTATTCTGGGACTTAAAAAGTGGATACTTATGTTTATTTGTTATTTGCCACAAAAAACAGTTAAAGGCTTAAATTGTGTATCATTCTGTGCTAAATGTACATGAATCATCTTGCCATTTGGCAAAACTCAAGTAATTGGAAAAGTCACAATGAATGTGTGAGTGTGGTATTCACCTATGTGTATTCACTGATTCTTGACGATGTGAAAAGTGATGGTGTGTGTTTGGAAACTTTCAGACGCTGGGGCTCTTCGTACAGTAGGAGAAAGTAGACCATTTTCTGGTTTTGTACAGCTTGCATTGCTTGCTTTTGTACTGACATGGTAACAAACGCAAGCTTTGAGCTGGTACAAGTCAAACATGACATCTTTGTTGACAAAAGGAAGAAGAGACCTAATAGAAAAAAAACATTCAGAAAAGAAGTTTTCAAATTAATATATAAGTTTGTTAACCATTTGAAACTTAAAACATTCATTATAGATCCTATGATTTGGATGGTTTATTGACTTTCAAAAATATGTTTTTTGTGATGTTCCGTGTCATTTCAGTACAAAAGATGAGTTGTCCTAAAATTGTGTGGTGTTTGCTAATGGTGGTCATGAATTTTTGCCTAATCTCAAACTTGTTTTTACAGCTTGTATGTATATATATATTATTTTAATATATACATATACATTTATAAGCATCAGTGTTTTCTTATATAATGTAGATGAAAAATCAAATGACTAACATTTGCTGCACCTTTTGAACCTATTTTTTTTTCTCACCCCAAAAAAAAGTTTTCCCTGAACTTGGGCCAATTGTTCAGAACTTGATAAAGTTCACAAAGTGAATAACGACACTTTTAAATGTAAAATACACTTGATGATAGCTCATTTATTTAAAAATTACAAAAGACAGCTGAAACGGTTGTCTCAAATCTTGTTTGAAATACAGCAGATCCACGTGTTTCCATTACCCGGTAAACTTCCAGAACAGCCACAGTTTGAAAGTTAACACGGATGATGTAAACAACAATTGGTCCATTGTTTACTAACTGAGAACTGTTTGTAATGAAATGTCCATTGTACAGAAAATCAAAGGAACATAGAGAATGATGAGCAATTGTTGGGTATGGCAGTAGTTATAGATATGTCATTAATGGGATTAAAAATCTTGTGACAATTTAAAACTTTCCGTAATTATTTTGAGTAAGACAAATCAAAATCAAAAACAATAATTTCTTTGAAATCTTTAACACAGGATGTTTTTGACTCTATGATTTTTGTCAATAAAGACGGGGTAATAAAGGCTATCAAGTTTGTCACATGCTTATAGGACAAACCTTTCTGTACTTATACAAGACCATGTTATAGGCTTGAATCAGTAGTGTTTGTAGAGATAACTCCCCGTTTTTGTGTTTGCCAGAGAGAAGGAGGCGCGTGAGGAGCAGGACCGCATACAGCGGGAACGTGATGCAGAGTTACAGAAACAGCTTGAGGAAGAGAGGTAAATACACACTTAAGAAAAAGATGACTATGGCGATTTGTTTGGTTCAGTATAAGAGAAACGGGCTGAAAGTAGAGAAAGAGAAGTAGTTAGATTATATTTCAATAAACTCACGGTTTCAAATGATGAGTGTATCAGTATATAATCCATCGTTTTTCTTTTTAAAGAATTTTTAGAAAAAAGCTAGTTTCTATTAAATACTGATAGTCTTTAAAGAAGTAGTATTTGGTCCAAAATACAAAATTGTTCCTTTCAAAAAAGATGTCAAAATTTTTTAAGCCTTAAGATAAAAGTGGACTATTCGCAAATGTACCTGAAGCTACATGTTAGGTGGTGAAATTTTCAGGCTAGCTAAAAAGAAGGGCCGAAAGCCCAAGGATGCTGGGAAGGAGGAACCAGGCAAGGACGGCAAGAAGAGCCAGGCCGCTGGCAAGGGTGTCTCCGCCAGCCAAGAGAAAATGAAAATCGCTGGCAAACACGATGTGGACCACACCGTTAGCAAGACTGGCTCCAACACTGAGCGACCGGAGTCACACCAGACTGAGAAGAGTGACAGTCAAACAGCTGGCGATGTCGACAAGTCAGTACATGCACTACTTCACCTCATATAACAGTTATCTATTTATTTGGGGCATAAGATATGGTGGAAAAGGTTGAAAAAAAGAGAACTACGTTCTTTCTATTAGCACAGTTAGAAGCTTACATAAAAAGTGATTTAGAAGAATGTTACAGTAATGTTTCTCTGACTGTAAAATTTCAGGAAACCAAAGAAGGGGAAGGATGGTAAGGACGGGAAGGGAAAAGAGAAAGGGAAGGAAGGAGATGCCCCACCCCCAGAGGAGGTGCAACGTGACCCCATCAAGGAAGCAGAGCTGCTCCTCATGCAGAAGTAAGCTTTACTGGCAACAAATCTATTCTTATGATGGCTGGTTTTAGGCTTTCTATTTTTATTGTTTTTTTGCCTGCATTAATTGTGGACTGTATTCTGCATGAACTTTTTTACCTGCATGTTTTTTTCAGGTTCCGAACATTTGAAGTTCACCAGAAGGATATAGCAGAGCTGGTTGAGTTCTGGGATCGCACAACACTCACTGTGAAGCGACCCCGCACCCCATCGGAACGCTCTGATGAGGACCATGCCCAACACCCACCCTCGGGAAAGAAGGTCAAGGGCAAAGGTATAAGCTTGTTTCACAGTGTTTGCCTACTAATGGATTGTCTTAATTTGGTTGATGGGGTTTGGAAATTTTACTCTGTACATACCCGGTATACAAATACATTGTGAGTGTCGGTAAATTAATCAGTAAATGTGTATTTAAATTAGTTTTTAAAACTTTTTAATATTTAACATGGAAGTCTTGCTTTATGTACTGTTTTAAAAAAAACTATTGCTAGTATTTTGATATTCTGTGCACCAAACTGTTACCTTAATGCGGCACCCGAGTAGTGTTTCCATGTAGTGACACTGTGTTTTATGCCCCTCCCTCTGGCTGACCAGGAAATGCAATTGTCGAGGGCTCGTCTGATAAAACCAGTCGCCGCCTCTCCACTCAGCCAGCAGGCAATGGTACGCCTCTCCTTGGTGTGCTCAGGATCTGTAACCATGCCTTTACAAGAGTGGCTAATTTGCCTGGCTATGCTTGTTTATTCTAACTGCAACGTGTGAAATCATTTCTTTTATAGTCCTATTTTTAACAAAGATTCACATGTGATTCCTGCTTGCTGGGCCCTCAGTTATTCCTGCCTGTATACCTTTCAGGCACAGGTGCCATCCCACCGAACCTCTGTGTCATCATAGAGTCTTCCGGTATCTCTCTCTTTTTCTCTCTCTCTCTCTTTATATTTTGCTCTCTCTGTAAAACCTCATCTATATTGTTCTCTTTGTCAGAATTATCCATCTATAGGTTGGCAATTTAACTCAAAACTGGATATACTGTAATATTTTACTGTGTGAATTAATGTTACTCTTCCTCACATATTGTACCACATATCGGCCGTTTCATGCCAAATCATTAAACATTAAAAAAATTAATATATTAAAAAGAAACTCTGATATTTGGAAAATCTATTCCACAGTGATTTGGGATACTATTTATTAATGCAAAGCAATACACTGTGTGCTAAAGTCAAGGAACTGTGATAGTGTTGAAATCGTCATCAGTGTGCAAAACCTTGGCCTTTTCTCAAAACCTGGAAGTAAGATGATGTAGTTCATAATTATTTAAGTGCTACATAGTCTTGGTTATATATCTCCTATATATGCTCATACATGCATAGCCCTCTAAACAACTGGTCATGATTTGATTTTATTGAACTTATTTATTTAGCTTTATTTGGTTTGCAAGCGGGATTTCTATCAAACATTTGGTTTGCTTGAGCCAGATGTAACGCAATAGATGTCAGATGTTTTTGTGTGCTCATGTCAGACATAACACAATAGATGTCAAACATTTCATCTGCTCATGCCAGACATAATACACTAGAAATCAGATGTAATACATAAGATTTCCATTCTTAGCTAATCTATAGAAGTTCATGTTTTGCAATTGTAGAGGATATTGCAACCAGTTCCCTTGGACACCGACGCAAGCACTCTGAACATGGTAACATGCTTAACCAGTTGTACAATATTGTACAGGTCATTTAATCACAGGCAATGTAGTTCAAGTTTGGTGATAGGTCTTCAATTCTTCTTTTATAGTTTAAGCAATTTTGATATAGTATTATATACAAGTCACTTATCACTATTTGTTCTGGATTAAGTCTGAAACATTTTACTCAAGAGGTTCATGGTATATCATATAGAAAGAGGGAATGTGTTAGATGGCCAGATGTTATTGTTATTATGTCTTTTTCTCAAGCTATTTCTAAACTGTTGCTGGTATTATTTCTCATGTTTGTGTGTAATGTGTACTGTATGACTGTTGTTGCTGGGCTGTTGTAGAGATGCCGGCCACCAGCCCAGAGAGCGAGTCGCCCAGCTGCAAGTCCCCCCTTTCTCTTTCTCCTGGTACCGCTTTCTTTCTCTATTTCTCTTTCTCACTTATAGTTATCTTTCTCTATTTCTCTTTCTCGCTTATAGTTATCTTTCTCTATTTCTCTTTCTCACTTATAGTTATCTTTCTCTATTTCTCTTTCTCACTTATAGTTATCTTTCTCTATTTCTCTTTCTCACTTATAGTTATCTTTCTCTATTTCTCTTTCTCACTTATAGATATCTTTCTCTATTTCTCTTTCTCACTTATAGTTATCTTTCTCTATTTCTCTTTCTCACTTATAGTTATCTTTCTCTATTTCTCTTTCTCGCTTATAGTTATCTTTCCTCTTTACTCTCAACTATCTTTTATACTCTCAAATTGTTTTATTTCGCAAACTCTGTAAACTTTTTTCCAATTTGCAAGATTTTTTGCTTAAATAAAGTTAGCAGGGTCTTTAACTTGATTGCTTTTTCACCACAGGTTTTCTTTATTTCAGGTGAAATGAAATATTTATGTTCATACTAGGGCTTTTGCTTTGATTTAAATCACATAGTCTGGCTTGACAACAAAACATCATTAATTCATAGGTGACAGGTACATCTTTTGGCAGCAGTGTTGAAGTTGGCTTTGGCATCAGCTGAATCTTGTGCAGACCTATATTTATTTCCCAATCAGGATTAAACTTGGTAATAATGTTCGTGGTCACAATATTGAGGTCAAGTTCTATCGTCAGATGAATCACTGCATAGTCATGCCCCTTTAATATGTCTTGTGCAGACAGTTTTATTAAAACCTAAGAATTTAATTTCCAATCATAATGAAATTCGGTGACATTGCTGAGGTAAAAACATTCAAGTCAAGATGAATCTTCTAGGTAGCACCAGAGTTGTGCCCATTTCTTATGCATACTGAAAGTTGGTGACAGTGTTTATGGTCACAATGTCCAGGTCTGGGTTAATCAAGTCACCCTAGTTACATGAGAATTTTTCATTAAAAATACAGTTGGCTTACATCATGTTTGACTGTTTGAACGAGTGTATACACTTGACGTTGAATATCAAGCTATTATGTTCATTAAACTTGTCTCCACATTGTTTATGAACATAATGATGTGCAATTATTTGAGATCACAGTCAGCATCAAATTATTTCTATTTAACCTAAAAAGAAAATACAGAGTTAATTTTTTTAAATATAATTATGTTGATTCATTATTAATTTGAATTCCAAAAAAGTAAATTTATCCTTTTAAGTGCAAACAATTATTCACGAAACTTTTGGTGCATGGCTTTTCTGACACGCGTAAGATTAGAATATCAGGCACCGGTTGAAACAATGAAAATATGAATCTGGTATTCCTGAATACACAGACATATGAGCTATAGGTGAGGCCACCAGACTCTGAGGGACAGGTGGTGTCTAGCCACACACACTTGAGTGTATGGGATTAGCTTTGCTGAGGTGTTGTTGTTGTTGTTGTTTCCAGAGAAGCATGACAAGGAGAAGGCGGAGAAGGAGCGCCAGAAGCAGCTGGAGAAGGAGAACGCTGAACGAATGGCACGAGAGGTATTTGGTCCTATACACAAACACTCAATTATTTTATGCATAGCATTAATAATGACCTGTTATTTTAACATCACATTTTTTTTGTGTTTCATAAAATAACTTCCTAACAGAGGGAAATAAATAGATATATTTTAAATTAACGTGACAACTTTGAGTTTTGGCCCTTTAACTTTTATGCTCTAAATATTTTGGTGATCACCTTGTGACTTGGACTACTTCTATAAGTTTTGCATTGAGTGATATAAAAAATGGTGGAAGTAGGATAAGTAGCAGTACAAGACAAATATTTCGTTGACATTGACCTTGATGCCCTTGGAACAGAGTTATAGTATATCATATTTATGCACTGGGTTACTAAATGACTCAAACAAGTTTTTCACGGTTATTCAATCATTAAGAATTGTTAGTGCTCTGTAGCAACAATGCGCTTATATTTAAAAAAACCTTTAAACAAGCATTTAATGAGTGTGAAGCTCACCTTAAATGTAGGTGGAAATAGTGTTTGTTGTAATTATGGAAAAACCTGGAATATGAGCTTGGAATAGTGTGTATTGCAAGAGAAATAGCTTAATGTTTGGTTTTCTTCAGGCAGCAGAGGCTGCTCGGTCAGCAGGCGAGGGCGGTGGGGAGGAAGGGGAGGAAACTGTGGATGGCTCCCCAGAACGAGAGGAGGTCGGCGTGCCACATATTATCATTGACGTCACTGAACGCTCTGCCACCCCTGGACAGAAACTCCAAGATTCTGGCAAGCTGCCCACTGTTGAAGCTGTAAGTCTGTATAGTCACTCTTGCTTGCTATAGAACACAACAGTTATTTTGCTCTAAATAAAAGAACTGACAGACAACTAAAATTAAATATTGGTTAAATGAATTTTCTCAAATGATTCCCTGTGTATGTAGCCCAGTGTTTGTTTCCTAGGCAACTTTATTTCCATTTACAGGTGCTTGATGGACTTGGCCTCGGCCCTAATGGTCCACCAATTCCCCCACCAGCCAACTTCAGTGTTGTGCCCTACCCTGTCAAAAGACGAGCACCCCCGGTGTCAGAGTTTGGGGGACGATACCTGTTTATTGCTTCATCACCTGATGACCCGTGAGTGGCTATTAGATTGAAAATCATGCACATCATAGTCATAGAGTTTCATTAGCTGTATTCCAATTATGCATTGTATAAAAATTATGAACTTTCAGAGGTCATTGTTTTTTGTGTCCCCGGCAAAGCAGGAGATTACTTTATATGGCAGTTTCTATTCCATTACTTTTTTTTTGAGGTCAGTAGGTCAGATCTTGGTGACAGCCAGAAAAAACTGTTTATGATCATTAAAATGTGAATGACTAGTTGAAGAGTAGGCAAACTGTGTATCCACAAAGATTGTAGTCTGTTTATGGCCTCTATTGATTTTGGGCTAAGTATCTGACCTTATAGGGAAACTGTTTTTGTTAAATTTATTATTTCTGACATGTTATCAAGTCCTTAAACTTTGTATGCCCATTTTGTATGGTCATTATATCAATTGCATTAATAGGTCAAAGGTCAAGAGGTCAAGGTCATGGTGACCATCACTAAAAAAACCCAACAGTTTCTGCTTAGTATATCTTGATCTTCAAGTTATAATAGTTAAATTTATCATGACCAGTAAATAACACTATTGATTTTTAGATCAATAAGTCAACAGTAAAGGTCATGTTGACCAGCAGTTAACAACTTGATGTCTGTTTTACTTATATATTTAGAAGGCACGCTTTATCTGTACGTTTTGTAATTGTTTGGATCCTGCTGTTGTGTGTAATTGATTGTGATTTCTCCTACAGGAATATCGGAGTGATTGAGACAAAGGAGTCAGAGGTTGAAGAGGAGAAGTCAGTTACCCCAGACAAGGGGAAGGATGACCACCCCACACCGACAAAGGGGAAGGGCGGTCGCAAGGAGGACAAGAAGGATGGCAAGGATAAGGAACGAAAGAAGAGTGCCGAGAGGAAGACCACGTCCAAGGGCTCACGGAGAAACTCCTCGGCGGCTGTTTCTCCCCCTCCTGGCCACACCACGCCCATCTCTGATGGTGATGCTCTAAGGTACGGGTCTAGGGAACATGGGCTCGGGGCTTTCATCATGTTACGTAAGAGTTTTTTTCAGGATGTGGGTTAATAAATTGTGTGAAGGAAACAGAAATAACCAAATAGGCTGTTGCAGTGGAAGCTACTAACTTAACTTAAATCTAAGACTTAAAAATGAAATATAATTTAAGAAAAATACACTGACATTTTGTAAAGCAATGTTTTCTTAATTGTAGTGAATTTTGTATGATTTTCTACCTTCACCTACATTGTAGTGCAGTATGCACCCAGTATGCACCCAGTATGCACCCTTGAACTATAATTATGCATGTTGATAGTGATGTACACATGTAGAAGTTTTCTTTAAATCTATTGTTCATTTTGTCTCTATTTTGCATGATTTTTGTACATGGGGTAGGGGGCCTGTCTAATAACATTAGCCTGATTATGTGACTTATTTCTTTTTTATAATTATGGTCCCTTAGAATATTAAAAAAAAAATAATGAGGGACTCACCCTTCTTTCTTGGTTCGCCTGATTCCAGGCCATTTTAGGCGGTATTCCTTATGCTGAAGATATGTAAGCCATGTTCCACTTTAGAGCAAGCAGAATATGGATTCCATAAGGCAAAAAGCAAATATAAATGACAATTACATAATGGGATGTTTTATTCAATATTTGTGAAAATTGTTTTCAAGATTCCTGTTAAAAATCAAACAATAATCTGGATGCCAGTCCAAAAAGTAGCAGGATTCCAGGGTGGGGGAGCGGTTTGTGGGGGTGGGGTAATACAATCATGGTTATGTGTGGTAACCTGTAGTAACAAAACTGCTTTCATTTGACCAGCTACAAGGAAAATGCCTCGCATGGCATGTGAATGGTCAGCTGGTTGACCTGCTGTAAGCTGATTGGTTGATTGATTTTAAAATATATGTGGTTTGGCCTAATTTACAGTACTGCAGGAGATGTATTATCAGGGCTGGAGAGTAAGACACCGAAGTAAGTATGGAACATATTGCCTCTATAACTCATTCTCACCCCAGAAAGCAGCGAGGTTGTTTAATATTTGCCATATGAAGTCCATGCCTTCCATAGTCTAATACTTATTCTCATACTTATGTCACAGAGTTAGAAAGCATACAATCCTACCTTTCACTAGTTTACTAATCCTTTATAAACACTTGAATTAGTATAATATTAAATTTTATGATATTTTTAGCAAGCTGAGTATGACTTCCGTAAACATTCAAGGATAATATTGCTGGACAAGTCTAAAGACAAACCATACTGAAATTGTTTTTTCTTCTATATCTAAGAAAACCAGTGTATACATGTACATTGTTTTCACTGATAGTTTAAATTTCATGATCAAAGTTGTGGCACACTTTGTAAGGCCCCATGAAATTTCTTTATTTCTAAGCTTATTTTTAAATCAAACTATTGATTACATTTATCCATTTACAAAGTTAAACAAATGAGGACAAAACAAGTCACTAGGCCTCAAGTAAGAAAGTCTGTGAATTGAAAATTGCAGCTTATCCAGAAGGACATCCAGGTCACTTGTAATAACATTGTGGGTTGTCTTTAAATGATCCTTGTATGTTATACAATGTGAAGAAATATTCACAAGTTCTTTTAGCACATTCTTTGACAGACTAAAAAATGAAAAAAATATATCACTTACTGTTTATATAGCTCTAGAATATTTGATATGGTTGCATGCAGTATGTGACTTATTAAGATAAGTTCTAAGAAATGTTTTCTGGGATCACATATGACTTATGAGCTATGATAAAAATGCCTGCTCTCTGAAAAAGCAACAAATGGTTTGAATATTTATAGGCATACAAGCTAGTCACATTGCTTTAAATTAGTTGCTCAACAGTTATGGACTTACAATTGCAAATTCACCTCGTTTAATTAGCTCTCTAATCTTAGAAATATTAAGCCTTTTGTATGTGCTTATTTATTCTATTATAACCATGTTATTACTTGAAAACACACTGTTTTGTTGAACTTTCTTGTTTACCTTAATTATTCTATTTAATTATTATAGTTTTTTTGATGAAGCGTAATTATTCATCTTAACATGTATTTGAAGTAAAGGATGATCAGTCCAATATTTCCCCTCTCTATCTTAAATAATTGTCTAATGTTTAGTGAAATTGGTAACAGTGTGTAACAGCATAATATCTTTGATAATCCTGATAACCGAGCAAATGACATTGGACAATTGGGAGTTATAGCTTTTGAATAGTCTGTACCCGTATGTACTGCCATACTAGAATATAAGTATGAGGTACTCAGATGTGCTGACAGTTCCCCTATGGGGCTCAAGCTGTCTTCTGATTTACCTTATTACGTCACATAATCATATATTGATCACACTAAATGTAATTTCAATTTGGCTATTGTACGTGTCCAAAATGGTTTTTACTGGAAATTTAATTAGGCATAGAAGCTGATTCGGTTTCTATGCTGACTGAATGATATTAACTGTAAATTATGCAACAATGAAGAAAACAGGGTTTGGAAATGATCCAAGCTTTTTTAAGACGGCAGAGAGTTTTGATTGCTAGATAGTTAAGTTGCTTTGTACCAGCTGCAAAAGATCTAAGTATAGCCAGTCACATGCTCTACTTTGTAAGGCCAATGTTCATTGATATTTTGTTTTGCCATTCTGCCGGCTGAGGTATAAAGCAAGTAAATTTTAATTTCACCCCAAAATTATTTCTTCCAAACCACCTGACTTGCAGCTGTTCAGGTTATCCAATTTATTTTGACTGTGTTGTGGACTTTCAAAAAAAATTTATAAGAAATTGGCTTAATTTTTGTCCACAAAATTAGTGAACATAAACAGTGAAACAAACTATTAAAAAACAGTGGCCTTACCTGAAATTGTTCTACTTTTCTTTACCTTCTAAAATATGATATATCAACAGTGTTTGTTTCAAACTGATTTCGCTAGTTTGTTATTGTTCTTGTGAATTTATTTGCCAAAGTATGTGCATGTACCTTTAGTTCATTTATCAACTAATAAATTATTTTTAATCATATTATATAATGTGACTATATCGAGTTTAGATATTTTCATAATGAATCAAAGTGAAATTTCTCAATATAAACTAAGTGAATAGTGAATTATTTCTGCTCCAGATTGTTGTACATGTTTCACAGTTAATTCCAGTTACTTTAGTTATGTAACCTCTCCTCGGGCAATATTCAATAACCATCTTACAGTTCACTTAACATTAGAATCCAAGTGTTATGATTTGACTGTAAAAATAACTGGCCAATGGACTGAATGAAATCACGGAGGTGTGGCTAAGGACAAGGATATGAACAATATTGAATACGGCCGCTGTATGCCCCAATTTCTCGAACAATCTTAAATCTCTTATAACCCGAATAAGCTACATGTGTAAGAAAACTATTTTTGGTTCGGTTTAATTTGTGTTATATTATCCTTTTAAAGAGTTTTGAAACTTTTGAAAGAAAACTATCTTTATAGTAGTTATAAACAATTTTTGTTAATTTTTAAAATGAAGTTAAAATAGTATGTTGACTTAATTAAATAAGATACTTAAACTTGAGCTTGCTATGTTTAGTATTGTTCGAGTAATTGGAAGTAGAGGTATTGTTTTTATGAACTGGCAAAATTGATATTGTTTTATGTTTTCTATCGCACCTGATCAAAAATATATATTAGCACTTCTGATTATTGAGAAATATATATATATTTTTTTTTTATTGTATTGGAGTCGTTTGAGTCGTGTAATCACTTCTACGTTGAGCTACTTAATAGCATTCAAGATACATGTATTTGCATGCTCACTGCACAACAATATGTGTATCAAATCCCATAAACTACTTTCTTATGCTAGAACTAAATTTGCATGATATAGTGAATGCACATTCTCATATAAAGTGAACCAGCAATTCCTATAAGATAACATTTCAAACATGTTGATGTGTTTGTAGATTGACGATATTCCGGTGGATCGTGCCAGCAGGCGGAGAGGTAATACTGAGACTCAGGTTCCAGTCAGAGGAGCTTGGACAGTTTGACCAGACACTAAACTTTGAAATTGTTGGCACACGGCGCCGCTACCAGGTGTACTGTCGTGGCATTTGCGCCTTTCCGACTATCAGCAGGGAACCAAGGTATGTTCTCATTTATATGTAAAATTATACAGGTATGTCCTTTGTGGTTGTTTATGTTCGCTGCAGGGTTCAAATTATATATATGGGTATACACAGCTGAACCAAAGTATAGGAAATTGCCCGACCCAATATCAGTGTAAAACATTTCTGACCCAACAATATCAGTGTGAAACATTTCTGACCCAATATCAGTGTGAAACATTTCTGACCCAACATTATCAGTGTGAAACATTTCTGACCCAACAATATCAGTGTGAAACATTTCTGACCCAACAATATCAGTGCAAAACATTTCTGACCAAACATTATCAGTGTGAAACATTTCTGACCCAGTATCACTGTGAAACATTTCTGACCCAACATTATCAGTGTGAAACATTTCTGACCCAGTATCACTGTGAAACATTTCTGACCCAACAATATCAGTGTGAAACATTTCTGACCCAACAATATCAGTGTGAAACATTTCTTACCTAATATCAGTGTGAAACATTTCTGACCCAGTATCGCTGTGAAACATTTCTGACCCAACAATATCAGTGTGAAACATTTCTAACCCAATATCAGTGTGAAACATTTCTGACCCAACATTATTAGTGTGAAACATTTCTGGCCCAACATTATCAGTGTGAAACATTTCTGACCCAACATTATCAGTGTGAAACATTTCTGACCCAGTGTCAGTGTGAAACATTTCTGACTCAGCAATATCACTGTGAATTATTCCTAAAACGTATTATTCAGGATTGTGTTCCCGCACCGCAGAAAGAGTAGGAAGCAAGATGAGATTGTACACAAGAAGTACATACTAACGACAGAGACATTTGAGTTTGGGCCTCTCCTGGTGGGCAGGAATAGAGACAGGTATGTTGTCATCTTCTAATAGTACACTCCCCTAATGACAAATTCCTCGAGATATCAAAAATGTGTTTGTTATATCTGGATTTTGTTAAATCGGTATATTCAACAACTTCCTTAGAAACAATGTGTGTATAAATAGAACTTGGATATAAACAACAAACAAAAACTTATCATAAGTATATTATTATAATATATGTTTATATTTTATTGTCACTGATTCATCTTTCTACATTTATTTTTAATGTAATTTATAAAAAAAAACAAAAAAAAACAAACTAAAATATACAAAAAATTTTCCTTTATAAACATATATATTTAATAACACCCTCATGATCATCTAATTATCAGTTGTAAGTAAAAAGTAAGTGAATGACATCACTTGACATAAATTTGTGGCTTCAGGTACAAGGAGGGTCGATTTCCGGAGCATATGGAAACTCTGTGTGTCAAGAACACGTCACCACTGGATGCAGACATCAGCTTCTGCTTCCTGCACGACAGTAAAGGCGAGACATTCCTGCTGGATCCGCCAACCATGATGCTTAAGCCGGGTGACCAGGCAGTACGTTCATTACTGCTTATTATACTGCAATGACTGAACGAGTCCTTAAACATTAAATGCTCACACATTGTAAACACACTTCACAAAGTTCCAATCTTAACAAAAATTAAATAGAAGAAATTTATGAATAAAAATGACTCATGTTTGACGTTGTATTCATCCTTAATATATCAACAAAAATTTGTCAAAAATGTTTATATAATAAATTCAGGGTTCTATTTTATATGTCTGGACTGATAAAGCCACTGAGCACTTCAGACGTCATTTTTTCAGTGCTTTCACTTTATGACTTAATATGAGATATATGTCTAAACTCCATATGAACTTCTTTAATGTTTTTACAATGTTTTATTAAAATATAACTAGTGTTTTTATTTTAATAAGATGTCTTGAAATAATAAATAAAATATCATTATATGTAGCTAAAGTATTTAAAAAGATCTTAATATTATTATTATGGCTCGTTTTGATGTTTCAGGATTTGAACATTTGGGCATACCCAATGGTTCCAAACCACTACGAGGACTCGATTGTGTGCTGTGTCCGCGAGAACCCTGAGCCTGTTGTCTTCAAAGTCTGCTGTGATGCCTTCCGCCCAGAACTAGACCTGGACCGCAAACAACTCCACTTTGATAGAGTTCTTCTTCACAGGTAAGTGTTTATCTGCTGTGTGTAAATATTGCTGATTAAGTAAAAGTTATTACACCCAAAACCCGAGTTATTGCAACTAAAAACAAACGCTTTGCACCAGTGTATTTTTTTTAATATAGAGGCTAGATGAGCATGTAACTGTTCTGTACCATGTTGTTTAGGACAACGTTCAATAACTGAAGTGTGGTATAAGTGGAGAGTGTTGTAATTTACCTGCATGATAGTTATTGAACTGTTCAGCTCCGCCTAACAGTTACCTTTCTGTAACGGGAGTTAATGTATAGACGAAACAAAGAAAACACTCTCAAACTTGAATCAATGAAGATTATACAATGGATTTGGATAGTATTTAATTTGTGTTTTGTGTTTGTAGGAAAGACACAAAGACTATTTACCTGCGTAACAGCACGCAGATCCCAGTGCATTGGAAGTTGAGTGGCCTTGACACTCTTGGGGAAGACTTTACCGTGGCTGCAGACAGTGGCATCGTAGAACCCAAGTCCGAGTACGCTCTCAATGCGTACTTCCGTGCTATGAAACCTATCAACTCTATGAAGAAGATGATAAGACTGGAGGTGAGTTTTCTGCTTTTGTTTTCTTTACTGTTGTTGAATGGGAAATGTTAATGCGTTTGAAACAGTAGAAGTTAGAAAATGTAATGCCTTCCTTGTTTGGCAAATTGAGATAAACCTCACTAATAGTTACGATGAAACAAGCCATTTATTTTTCAAAACTGAGCTTAAGCAATATATATGAGTCTAGAGAGATGCAGTGCATAAAGTTCCTATATACATTACTGAACCATCCTCTCAAAGTGTGTATGATTTTCCTCAGATATCGGATGCGGATGAGACGATGGGTGTGATACGGACTGAGCCCATACAGGTGCTGGCTGAGGCCTACGACGTTGCTGTCGACATCGCTTTCCCAAAAGGTATAATTAACTAGTCAGGTAACAGTAGGCTTAACACACACTGGATTGAAAATGATAAATAGAAAGGGTCTATATCAAGTTCTATTGAAATCTCTCTCTGTCAATTGATTGCTTTTTATTTTTTCAAATTTCAAATTTTATTTGCCGAGTTTATATTTGAAGCAGATGTAATGGTTATATATAAATAAAAATATGCTTAAAATGAAACCATTCATATTTTTTTTTATTATGTAGGCATTGTCATTTTAGTCTTGATAATGTAGTAATGAGTGCTACATGTGTATGCGTTTGTGTGTCAGATCAGCTAGTCACTGTGGTAGAGAACTCGGCAGGTAGCTCCGGTATTGTCCTCACACGTCAATCTCTCACTCCATCTTCTCTGTCCATCTATGTTGTCTGTGATAATTGCTCGATGATATGCATTGTTCATGTTGTAGATATTGGGTGTCTGCGGGATTTTAATGTGCATGGAATCATTCCTACAACAATGTTTTTACTAGTTTGTTATATCATTCTCTTCTGATCTGTGATCCAGTTTAAAACCACAGTTGAAAGTGGTATTCTCTTTTGTATAAAAAATGCATGGAATGTACATAAAATTTAAAAGCTTTTTGAATTCATGAGCTTAAAATTACCAGTTAAAAATTTGCAGACCAATTTTTGTGACTCAAAAATGAAAAAAGATATGTTAAACACCATTTGAAGCATTTTAATTTCACATTTTGACAAGTATGATTTTTCCCCAATGAAGGAATTCCAGTGTGGGGTAGAAGATATACATTTGATACATTTGATGTAACTGTTACTGTTTAATGTTGTTGTTCCATTGCGTGTTCCCAGGCACAGATGGTGGCCTCGACTTTGGAACAATCAAGGTCATGGACGAGGTGAAGCAGACATGCACACTAAAGAACAAGGGAAAATATGACATTGCCTTCAAGTGAGTCTGACACACACACACCATTTTACTTGTATGATCTATAGGGTTTGAAAATATGACCAAAAAAATAATCGATTATTGAAAACAATAGAAGAGTCGATTTTGATTTGTCATCAGAACTTATTCCTGTTGAAAAAGGAATGGAGGTAGTTTTTTAAAGAATGTCATCCACTTTTTCTTAGCTTTATGAATCAGCTTTTTTTACTCGCCTGACAAGACCTGTGTTTGGGGTATTTTAAGTATTGAGTTCTTCCTTGCAAGCATTCACTTAGATGTGATTGAAAAAAAATTGAGTGTTTTCTGTGTACCCAGTTTCCTGTTTGAGAACTGTGACCCCACAAACCCGAATGTGACAAGCCTGTTCTCCGTGATCCCATCAAAGGGCACACTGGCCCCGCAGGACCGACAGACAGCTGTTCAGGTGATCTTCAAATCTAACAAAGAGGTGGCGGTGAAGGACATTCCCATCCTCAAGTGCCAGGTGATCGAACCAAACATCTCGGACAGTGGCACTCTTATTGCCACTATTCCTGTCAAGGTCTCCGTCAAGGCGGTCTTCAACAAGTAAGCTTTTCACAACACTCCCTTGTATAAATCATTGACTGTCCTTGTGTTTTTTTTAATAATGTTATAAAAATTAACATTCTAAGTCATGATTATTTGTATTTTTTGAGAAGAATAACTTTTTCTTCAGTAAACTCTTTAGTATGATAAAATTTGTTAAATATGATTTAGAGAAAACTTCTATAATCATTGTTTTTTACCAAATGCAATCATTTCAAAATAAAATAAGAAAATAAAATTTGTTTGAAAACATTTCAGTGATGTAGTTTTAATACAGCATTCTCTTTACTCTCTGTTACTCCATAAGACTTCTAACAGTTGTAATAATGGTTTATTTCTCAGATACAACATACTGCCTATGAGCGACATCAACTTTGGCTCACTGCTGGTAAACAGTAAGAAGAGTCGCACGTTCATCATTGAGAACAAGGGCGAGTTTGACTTCAAGTACCAGATCACCAAAATGGTGAAGGAGCCCGCTCAGCCGCCCGCTGGCAGGGGGACACGACCGTAAGTACACGCTCTCGCACTTACTCCACCCACCAGCTCCTTGCTGACAAACAATGTAACCAGGTTATTGGAATTCAGAAATGAACTGTTTTATTTGTCAAGAAAGGATTTGTTTAAGAGTTTTGCATTATATGTAACTGTAAAAGGCTCATTTTTTTGCACTGATATTAGTCTTTTTTGTATATTAAAACATGACAATGATCTTTCTTGACAAACCATTACAGCAAAGCCATTATGCTGACAAAGTTTAAATGTTTCTCCTACTAACAAACTGACATCATAAACAGAACAATTTCGTCTCCTTTTTATGCTTTCTACATTTCTTCAAGTATGTTTATCTTGTACAAATTCACAGTACATATACAGCCATGATAATACATATCACACATGTAGGGCAAGAATTGTGTCACTTCGTTATTTTAGCCAACCGCCTGTATTTAGATTCAAGTTGTGATGGTGTTTATGTTATGTGACCATGTTCGAGTTCAGTGTTGGCTAGACTTGTCAGTGTGATGCATGTCCAATGTGTGAATCTCTTGTCTGCTTATTCTGTGTTTCCTGTGTATGTATGTCTTCGTATGTCCATGTGTATGTTTATGTGTAGTTTATGTTTATGTATGTCTATACATCCAATCCAATTTAATTTTTTTTTATATATAAATAAATAAAATGATAATCCCCCCATCATATGTGTATGTTTGTCTCTACATCCAATCCATGTATTTATGTTTGTGCGATATCTCCTTAATTAGTGTTGGTGTGTACGATGTCTCTTTAATTAGTGTTTGTGTGTACAATGTCTCCTTAATTAGTGTTCGTGTGTACGATGTCTCCTTAATTAGTGTTCGTGTGTACAATGTCTCCTTAATTAGTGTTTGTGTGTACGATGTCTCCTTAATTAGTGTTCATGTGTAACATGTCTCCTTAATTAGTGTTTATGTGTAAGATATCTCCTTAATTAGTGTTCATGTGTACGATGTCTCCTTAATTAGTGTTTGTGTGTACGATGTCTCCTTAATTAGTGTTCGTGTGTACAATGTCTTCTTAATTTTAAGTGTATTTACTCTTCTTTTTCTGTGTACTATATTCTGTCTATTTCCTTGTCTGCACCCCAGCCACACTCGCTCCCAAGCTCCCTCAAAGACCACGAATAAATTGTAAGTCAACTTTCTACCTCTTCATTCATTCTTTATATCCATGTTTAGTGAAATGACAAGTCTATTCTTTAGATTTCTGTGTTTTAAAAATTATACTTTAGAAGACGAAAACTTCTTGTAGCTGATACCTCATACATAAAATATACATATATATATGGTCTAACCCCTTGTGACTAAGAGACCTCGGCTCAACCTCAGCTTAGAATCAAATCCTCTTGCAAGGTCTTTTCCTCACTTTTAGTTTTCTTTTCTCTTATTCATTTCACTATGCTCAATTTTATAGAATGTGTTTATGAAAGACTTTTTAATCACAGCAACCACAAACAGATTTCTATTTCAAAGCATTTAAGTATTAAACAGTACAACTTCTTGACCTTGATGTGTTATGTTGATCTGACTATGTGTGCACTGTGTCTGTCGCTCTATCTCTGTGTATTATATGTGTCTGTATTATAATGTGTGGCAAGCTTATATGTGTAATCATGAATCTTGCATTGAATCTACATAAATGATCACTTGTCGCTTTAAACCATGTTTGTAGAATATAAATCCTACATTACTTAGAAGTAGATTCATACCATAATTTTGCACAGAACAGCAAAACATGTGCTATATACAAAAACAGTCAAAACCATTAAAAAAAAATCACTTTAATAATAATATTTAAAAAAAAACAAAAAACTACTAAATGTTTGGTGCACATGTGTTGCTGTGGCGTATATGTTGCACCGTGGTATCCCAGCATTCCTGGCCAGCAATGGCATCCCCTGTCATTCTCTCTCCTTCATGTAGGCCTGTAAAGGGTGATAAACGCACTAAATCCCGGGATGGCTCCAGCTCCGGTCGATCCATCGCCAAGCCTAAGAAAACAGATTCAACCAGGTTGGTATTGCAGTCTGCTGAGGATCATCTCGTATGGCTAACTTTGGCTGCCCTCTAGTGATTTAACCTGTAATCTGTAACGGTAGTGGAAATGTTCTAGAACTGAAACTGTTTTGGTTAAGGAAAAAAGACTATCTCTGTAATTATTTAAGTTTGTTTTTATCTTTTTATTCCCATTTTGCTAAAACTACAGATTTTACGAGATACGGTAACGAGCCTTTTTATTCAAAAGTTTATTAAATTTTATTTCTTGTCAAATTAATTTACTTCTCGAATTTAATCCTTTGTAAAACTGTCATGCATGATTTATTTCAATGAATTTATAATAATTTAAGATTTAAGACAAGGCATTATCTTTTATGACTTCAAAATATTCTTAATGTATCTTTTCTCTTTGTTTTTGCTTATTTGAACCAATAATCTATGCCTTTCTTGATTATTATTAAAGCTTGATTTTCTGCTTAATAGAGTATACTTTCCTTGGGAAAAAAATCCTTCTTTATAATGCTAAAAAAAGAAAAAAATAATTGTGCTGATTTTACTTCATTTTAAAGCAATGAATTTATGTTTTGTTCCCAGTAACATGTAAAATAATGAATTAAAATCAGCTCAGTTAAAAACAGTATAGCAGTGGCATTAGCTTTTCAGGGGAATATGCCTGAAACTGAAAAATCACAAAAGCTTATAAATTGATATATTAAATGGTTTGTCCATCCTGGTGACAGAGCAGATAACTTCTGTATGTTTCTTGTTTAACATAAGGTGCCATCCTGAGCTGATGCCACTGTGTACATGCTTATACTTTGTGTGCATGCTTGCTGAGTAGAATTCCTTACTAACCGACTAACTGTCTGTGCTTGCTGTGTAGCGATATCAGTGCAACTGGTGTGCGCCGGCTGAGCACCGTCACTCACACTCCCGTTGGCAAACAAGGCAAGGACTTGCATGCTGGTCGTACCAGTACCATGCAAGGCAAAAATAATGTGTTAGCCCCAACCAGGTACGAACATCAGTATTGTGTCCCCAGAGGACATATTATAAAGTCAATGTTATATTACTATGACAATTTTTTTAAATAGAGGATAGAAGTATTAAAATTGAAAAAACAAACATATTTGTTTGGGTAATATATGATCTATTTATATCTGCTTCATGATATGAATTATGAAATAGCTGAGCTGTTGTGATGTGCTTCCCATCTGTCTGTCTGTATGCATGGATGTCACAACCTTAAAGGTTGGTGCAAATCTCATAAACTGCTGGAGGGATTTTGATGGACTGGGAATGATAAGTACTTAGCCTAGTTGTGCATTAATACCAGTATTGTTTTCTTGGGTAATTTTTTACAAAGTTATGGCCCTTTGAATTGTTCAGATATAGTGCACATGAAGATATTTGTCTGCATGTATTTTTTCAGAACATGATAGCATGGATTTCTTTCTACCTTGGTACCGTGCCTTAACATTATGATGAGATGTCTGTTACATAAAAAGTTTTCCAATCTCATTTAAGATGGCTGACTGGTGGCCATATTGGATTTGATTTTGTCATAATTTTATGGAGTGTACTTCTTCTCCTTTGCCATATTTTTGTATACATGTAATTCTAAAATCTACTTTGCAATATTTTTGTATATTTCTACTCACACATTTTTTTTTTATTTCCCTAAGTTAATTAATTCATATTTCAAGCAATTTTTAACATTTATATAATTTTTCCATCAATTGGTTTTGAATTATATCCCTTCTGTTTTTTCTAGAAAACAATATCTAGTAAGTGTGTGAGACTTGCAAGTTAGTTCTATAACTTGGGTAAAGATTACTTCTAAATATTTGCAGAGGGTTGTATGCATTAGTTTTGTGTCTGAGGGGGCTTTTTTCATTAATAGTGACATGTTTTGATTTATAATTTTATGTGTTTGTAATGTTGTAAATTAATCAAGGATTTCTTACCAGTGGGTATTTTGGATGAGAAAATCAGGCTTGTATTTAAATAAAAACCTCGCACGGAAGCATGTAAATGATGTATTTGATAGGAAAACAGGGGTTTATGTTATATTTGCTTTAGAAACACCTACCTTCTGGATATTCTTTGTACTTATTTAGATAAAAGATAATTGCACAATTATAAATTCTTAACATCAATTGCATGTCAAAATAATTCTAACATATGAAATGCTATTTATCTACAGTTTAGTCCCTTAACAAGCACTTTACATAACATTTATAAAACATTTTTTTAGATGAATAACCATTTTATAAAGACACGTTTAAAATGCTGTTAGTTTAACCATTGTGTAATTGATGGCACATATGTGTGAGTGTGTGTATGTGGTTTATGGCATGTGTATTACAACTGTGGTTGGTGTATGTTTTAGGCAAGAGATGTTAGGCCAGTCCAAGTTGACTCTCGGGGCATTCACAATCTTCCCGGCTTTCGGGATCATCCTGCCAAATGGGCACCAGACCATCAATGTGGAGTGTGTGGCTGAGACCCAGGGACGGTTTGATGAGGTTTGTAACACAAGAGCCTCCAATCCTAATTGTCTTCCTCTGTCATGTTATTCTTGATATTTTTGGTCATGCTTATCAATTGTTCTGTTTACCTAATTGTAATAGTTTATAAAGATGTAACAATATGAAATTGGTGGCAAATGGAATGCTGTGTGAATGATATCTCTATTTTTGTATGCGTTCAGGAGCTAAGCGTAGAAATTGCGGACAGGGATCCGACAGATCACCCCGGAGGAATTCCCTACAAGCTGCTGGCCGAGGCCTGCATCCCCTCCATCAACACAGATGACATAGGCGCCATCTTTGAGGAACACCGTGTCTGCAAGAACCTCAGTGTCTGGCAGCACACAAACTCCGTAAGACACATACACAGTACTTATAAATAACACCAGCACATGTTTTAAAACTAATGCATCTATTCCTTTGTTTACTGTTTAAATGGGAATTCTGCTTACATATGAACTATTTTTGTTTATTTTTTATTTATTTTTTGGATGAGTTTAATGGAGAATATGACTTACACATTGTCTGTACCATATTTACAGGAGGATTTTAAGGGAGTATGTATATACCAGTAGATCTTGTTACAATCAAGGTCAATGTTATGAGCCCAGAAATATAACAAGCACAACCCATTGTTGCATTTTTCCACAACTTAATTGCCCTGCCCCATGAGTTATCATATCACAGTGACTATCATCATAACGATGTCACTTGAACATATTCTACAGAATTGTTTTTACCTTGTTTTATGTTTAAATCAGAACTTTCACTAATCATTGAACCTTACTGGAGCCTGTTCGTTTAAGAATAATTGTATCGGTTAAAAAACTTAATAACAGTTGTGTTTGTATGTGCTACTAATGTAAGTAGAACTAAAACTGGTTGTCACTAATGTTTGGATTTCTTCCTTTAAACTTTGAGTTTGAAACATTTTCCAATAAAAGCTTTTGTTATTCTCAGAGCTACAGATACCTTTTTAACTTCAGGTGTATATAATTTTGCAAAGTGTAGTATACACATTGGTTTCATTCAATAAACTGAAATGTAGAATGTTAAAGTCTACTGGCACATTTAAATGCAAACATACTTTTATTTTACATACACAATAGGCTTGATCCTCAGAAATTGATTAAAACACCGGAAAGTTCCTAATTTCTTTTAAGTTAAAAAAACTACACTCGTCAAGTGAAATCACAGAGTAGGAGTAGGAGTGATTCTAATCTGATTAGAGGCCATCTCTAATTATGTCAAAACTTTTTTCTGAGACGTTGAGGCGGAAGTTGATCCTTTCAGTATGTGTACAGTTTCAAACAAATGCTTAATTTTATATATCGTAATTGGCATATTTTAAGGCGTGTTTTAACCAATTAAGACCCTTATCTGTAGCTCTGAATTCTGTCAAACTCTTTAAGTGTTTAGTCTAGTAATGCTTAATTGTGCAGTGTAACAACTTGACTGTTCATACATGTGTATGTGACCTACATAAAGGGTTGGATTATTACAGCTGGAAAGCAGCGGAGTGTACGCGGAGGATGAGAAGAAGTTTGTTTTCAACAACGTCATAGTTGGCCGTAAGGCGACTGCGAGGTTTAAGATATCCAACAACCAGAAGGTTCCATGTGACGTTGTGTTCTCTGTGAAGCCAATGAATGCCAAGGGCTCATCAAAGCACCAGGACATATTTGAGATTGATCCACCACGTGCCCAGGTGATGAACCACAGCCACGTGTATGCCACCGTGACCTTCACCCCTCCTTCCATGCAAGTATGTCATCGCCTCTGTGGGCTTCAACACAGCTTTTTTGTCTACTCAGAAATGAGTTTCAGACACACAAAATTAATTTGAATGTTCAAAATTTGTCTACTAGGTCATTTCTGAGGACATATACCTTCAACTAAATCTGGCATCTGATAATCTCTAATTTACAGTACAGTAGAATTGTTATTAGGTTCTAATTTTCTTGGTTCAACTACCTCAGTTTATTTAGAGGACCACATTTTTATTACTATATATTTAAATAAAGGCTATGGTTGTATCACCACATTGCACAATTTCATTTCAGAGCTTCACCGCGATATTTGAAGCAGTAATTGATGGGCTGTCACCAAACCAGGCGAGGGGTAAAAATCTGACGTTTGAAATTTCTGGCGATGGCAACCTGCCACGTATCTCAATCAGAAAACCAACAGTGAGAAACAAGAGAGGACAACCCTTACTACTGTTCAAGAAGAATCTGGTGGGCCACACAGAGTCACTGCCCCTGGTTCTGGTCAATGATGGCACACTGCCCAGCAAGGTACATACACAGAAGAAGGAAGTTTATTCAAGTGTCAACATGCTTTCTCAATTTTAGAGTCTTATGTATACATTTACAGCTGTAAGATATGCATGGTAGTAAGTCAGTGATATTGAGAAAAATTAAACGCTGTTAATAGGCTGTTTCCCAGAACAAAAATTTGTTCCCAATATGTTTGACATAGTTTCCGTGGAGATATATAAACAAACAGTGTATTATTTTCTTCAAAAACAGATTCTTACAAAACTACAGCTGGCAGTATCAGTCAAAGATAGATTTTCACCGTCACTGACTGCTTCATTCACCTAGGCATTACACTAGCTTTTTAAATGCAGTATATATAAAAACGTTTTATTTATTTCTGCACCTTATTCTTTTATTTGGCATGACTTAGCATTTTTCCACAGTTGTTTATGAATTTGGAAGATACAGGCTTTGAAAATAATCTTAAATAACTCTCTGCAGGTGGACATTGACCTGATTGACCCAGATGGAGTGTTTCAGCTGCGGCCAGCAGATGGCACTAACGCCATTATGGCAGACCCAGATCAGGAAGGTATGTGATACACTGACTCAGTTGTTTGTCAGACATATTCATATTTTACATTTTGTAAACTTTACTTGTATGTTTTTCCACATAATGCAAAGGATGGAAGTAATGTTGCCTTATGACTAAATCTTGCAGATGTGAAATGATTGTCATACTTACGACTTGCGCATGCCTCAGCAAACACAATGCATAGTCATTCTCAAGAACGGCAATATTTATATAAATGTAGTCTCATGCACACATAGGCTTACCAATTTGAAGAAATTTTGTTCTGATGAGTAATTTAATTTGTAATTATTGTTAATTGTTACCAAATATTTATAGAAGTTCTTTTTTCTCACATTTTGTGAAACGTCCTTACATACTATTACACCCATCATATTATAAATGATTTGATGATTTTTAAGTAAGAGGTCCTCTGTGGACAACATTGTTGATTGGAATGTGTAAAGGCAGATGGCCCGCATACTTGAGTGTTAACTTGTGTATTTATTGTCTTTGCAGATGGAGGTCGCAGGCCACACACTGCATCTGTCAATGTGAGTGTTGGAGAGACAGTAAGCTTCTACGCGCTGTTCCGTCCGGGAGCTGTGCAGCGAACACAGGGCCATGTGAGGGTGTCAGTGATTGACAACCAGTATGAGGACTCTGTGGTGCAGCTGGTTGGGGAGGGCTATGAGGATGAGATTACCCTTGACAAGATTGGCAGTGTGGAGACACCCATCAACCCCGAGAAGGAGGAGGGGAACATGGCGGATGACGACGTCTCTGGTAGGAGCATTGTGCAGCACAGAATTAAATAGTAGCTAGTATGAATCTGTTTTTTGCAATTTGATAAGATCTTATTGGAAAAAAACAAAGGAGGCAAAACATAAGTTTTATTGATAGAGTTCTGAATTATTTATTTAGGAGCTGTGTATGAATGTTCCAAAACATTCTCAAACTTGAGTAAACTATTATATTTTTGTAGTAATATTTGCATTAGTCTAATTGTACTCCTTTTTTTGGCAGCTGCTAAACCAAACCTCATTCGATATGGTGACTGTTTCATCAATGAGCCAAGGACGCTGACATTTTCCATGACAAATCACTCGCGTTCTGACAGTATACGGTTCCAGTGGCCAGAGCATGCCCAGCTGCGGTTTACACCGACTGTAGGCCATCTCCATGCCGGGGCCAGCAAGGACTTCACTGTCACATTCCGCTCTGAAAAGCCTGTGACCCTCACTGAGGCGCCTATACCCTGCAGGGTCACTAAGATCACCTTCCCAAAACCTGGACAGGTACATTTTGAAGAATTTTACTTGGTCAAATGAAGTAAAACTTTGTACACGCAATAAAGGCTGCCTTTTAAAAAGAGTTATTAGATGTTACGATATCAACTACACTACTTATTGGAAACCAACTGCTCACAACTTCCTGTTAATTTTCCAATGAGATAAAACAGTTTCTCCCATAAATGATGATGGTTGACGCATGTCTTTGTGGCTAAAATAAACATTTTCAATGCAGGTGTCAGACTGGGATGACCGTATCAGAACGGTACGTTGGGTAGATGTGCCTGTGTCCGCTGGTGGGGAGAGCAGCACCGCTGGCACTGGCAACAAGACTGCCACCACCACTCCTCGTCCTGCCAAGAGGAAGGTGGTTGAGACAGAACCAGAACCCCCACACACTGAGGTACAGCTTCTGTTGTTAAATATTATTGTTATTTCTTGAATGGAATAAACCAAAGAACATATTATTATGTGGCCTGTGTGGTAATCCTTAATAATTGTTTGTTTCCTATTCCACAAAGTGGGTGCTCCTAGCAGGTGACATTTGTGGAATTATAGTATATAACATAGTTTACTGTGTATAGTTTTCTCCATTTTAAGTAAAATGTAAACAAAGCCTTAAAATAGTGAGTAACATGTGCATGTTTTCCATGCAGGTTCCAGAGTCAGGTCGAAATGTGGAGCTGCTGGTGAACGCAGTGGCCGACTTCAGCAAATACAAGTGCAAGGTGGAGGCCATTAATTTCCGCGAGACTCTCATGTTCCAGACGCGCGTCTACGAGTATGTAGCACTAATCCAGTCCTTGTAGTCCTTATTTATAAGTTATAGTAATATTTTAGAAAACTGTGTATGATGTATTACAGTTAACATGTAATTAATTAGATTCAAACCAAAAACTTAAGGTCAAAAGATATCTAAATTACAAATTGTTTTAATGACAGTTATATAGCATATTTAGATTTAACATATTTGTATGTGTTTGTCAGGTTTACGATGAGTAACAAAGGGAACGTTCAGCTGGACTACAGCTGGCAGGTGGTGATGGAAAACTTCACACCCACAATCCAGCGGGCCGTTACCTTTATCTCTGAGGGTGACCGTCCAGAGTCCCGCGTTGATGTTGTTGACACTCAGTATGTGCCCTTCACGGTGGAGCCGGAGTTTGGCACGATCCTTGCCGGCAAGAAGACCAACTTCACTGTTAAATTCTCTCCTCTGGACTCCAATGATTACGAGGGACGTCTTCTCTGCACGTATGTGGGAACTCTCTCTGCTATGAACATTTTCTCATGTGTTTTTTGTTTAAAGATCCTTTTTTAGGCAATTTTTTTTTAAGCAGTTATTTAGAATGACCGAAGTATAATGTAAAGAAATTAGGAAAAAGATAGGGTCATACTTAAATGAGTTTTCAGTGTTCGTATATGATAAGAAAAACATATATCAAAATTTAAAAGAAGCAAAGAAATAACAATTAACAATTAATGATTAGAATAATGATTTGAGTCAATAAATAGATGAAATACGGGTAGATATTTGATTTTCTGGATGTATGGACCTGCAAATGTATATGATACTTTTTTATGATCTTCAGCTTTCAAATCTACTACTTGAGCCATTTGTTGTAAAGAGAATACCTTAGTTAGGATTTTAAATTAGAACCTGATGCTGATCAGTTTGGAATGGCCTAAAACCCTTTGTCTTGTCTAAAGAAGGTATTTGAATAAATCGTTCTGAAGGATTGTATAACAAGCTGTACACTGTATTGTTGATTGTTTGTTCTCTTGCAGGATGTCTAACCTGGAGAAGAGCCAGCAGGGCCCTGTGCTGGGTGTGAGGGGGAAAAGCCTTATGCCTTACTGCCACTTTGAGCTTGAGGACTCAGACTATATCACCAATGCCCGCCGTAACCCAGAGATGCGTGGACCGGGAGGAGCCCCGCCCGGGACTACCCTGGACCCCAACACCCGTGTCATTGAGTTCCTCACAACTGGTGTCGCTGTCAAGGCCACCAAGTAAGTCTCCTGAATGTACATGCCACTAGGATGTTAGTGGTTTGCTTTAACTTTGCTTTAAAACATTTTTTTTTTCAGATTCTCCTTATTTACAAAATATTGTTGATTTAAACAGTTATCAGATATTGTTTGCTGTAAAATATTTGCGAAAGTAAGGAGTCATGTGTGATGACCATGATTGTGATTGCCTGCAGGTCATTTGCGATCGTGAACCCAACTAGCCAGCTGTACAGCTTTGAGTGGATCTGTGAGGACGAGCCGGATCCCAAACACCCACCAGCCTTCAACTGCCTCCAGCATCGTGGTCAGATACGCAGTGGCAAGAAAACAAACGTGAGTGTGCCACACTATATACCTGTTGCTTGTCTATTACTTTTGTAGTACAGGTTTGTTAAATAACTTGGACCACATTTTGTTTTTCATCAATACTGTTGTCTTTTCTGAAAGAATGGCATTAAAATTGGCATACTCAATCTTTAATACCCCTTTCAAATATCTGCAATATATAATACTCAATGGATTTTTGTCCATTTAAAAAAACCCCATTTGATTAACTACTTTGGCGACAAGCAGTGTTCTGAAATTTTATGTTTGCCAACATTTTATAAAAGACTATTGTTGAGGTGCTGGGGATGCGTGTGGTTGACTGTGAGACAATGCTACAAGCAACTGTGTACTTAAACTTGTTTTGCTGCTAGGTGACGTTTGAGTACAACACCACCCAGCTAGACACCATGGAGTCATTCTGGCGTTTCCATGTGCCGGAACAGAATATCAACATTCCGTTCCTTTTGGTTGGGAAGGCTCGTGAGCCCGACATTGTCATGGATCGCTCTCACATGAACTTCAAGGCTCTTCTCATTGGTAGGTCCTTATATGATGAAATGAACTTATTTTAATTATTAAAATCTGTAAAAAGTGCTAAAAATGAAAATAAACCCAAAAAGTGCCTACATTCCTTTGCAATGTTTTTGTGTATGTATATCAGGTCATGAGGCAGTTGAGACAGTGTATCTGATGAACAACGAAGACCAGCCATTCCACTTTAACTTTGAGGAGGACTCGACCCACTCTGCTGGCTACTCTGCACAACTTTATGTGGAGCCAATGGCTGGCCAGATACCACCAAACTCCAGGTCAGTAGCTTGTTGTGGCAGAGACAAATCTTATAAAGTTTTCATAGCCAATTCAATTTAACAAAGCAAGTATGTAGACAAATAAATTGACCAGTTGCAAGTTGTCACTCAATCAGTTGACCAAAAGAAAGATTATATATTGTAAATAAGTGAAAGCATATGGAAAACCTTGGCAAATAATCTACAAAAGTCGAAATAATTTCTTTGGCAACTGGTCAATAGTAAATTAAGATTCCAATAAAGGTAGCTTATTCAAATATCAGTCATCGAAATTAGACTTTTGGATGAACAAGCCCAAATTCTTATACTATTGCATGGAATCATATTTATGAACAAGCCCTGCTATATAAAATTCAGAATTTGAGCAAGCCCGGCAGACATTTTACCAGTGCAGGGCTTGCGGGCTTGTGCTAATTTTGACCACTGAAATATGTGTATTTTTGGCTTCAGCCTTCCCATCAACCTTTTCTTCAAACCAAACTCGGACAAGGAGGTTAACTTCAACCTGGTGTGTAATGTGCGCCGGAAGACTTTGCCAGTGACATTGAACGTGAAGGCAGAGGGCTACTCGATGGACTGTACGCTGCTGTGTGAGGACTCCACCGGAAACCGCATCCAACTCACTCCTGACGGCCTCAACCAGATAGACTTCAAGGAGGTAATATATATAATATTATTCTATTGGTTTATTCCCACGGAAATTTGTATTTTGCAGAAAAAGTCAAGGCATTGGGAATGACTTGGATATAATTAAAAAAAAGTTCAAGACATTCAACTTAAGTAGACATGTTTTATGAAATTATGAACATAGAAAGCTCATAACGTTGGCTGAAATAGTTGTCAAGTTATGGCCATTTTCCAAATGAAGAAGAAAAACAAACCAGCACTGATGTTCACTCTGGGGCACTCTTGCATATAATTAAGAACACGTTGAAATAGAACAAGAAACAGTCCCAATGCTTACAGTTTAATTACAGTAAAACAAGCAAAGGCCGACAGTAAATCAGTGGACAGAGTTTAATCCTTGAACTTGGACCGTGTTGTATTGCAGGTGGAGGTGAATGAGCAACAGATCCGCAACTTGTTCATCCTCAACTCGGGCAAGTTCAACTTTGACTATGAGTGGCAGTTGAACATCCCTGGCAAGCGTAGAGACATGGTGAGCATCGCACCGGAGTCAGGGGGCGTGAGCCATGGGGAGCGGAAGAAGTGTGTGCTCTCTTTTTGCCCGACCTCCCGTATGACTCTCCGTGACAGCGAACTCACACTAAAGGTATGCACTCTTTTTCATGTATACTGTTGTTGCTTTCCATCATATTTCGAATCCCCTTGCTAAAATCTTTGCATCTATGCTGACCATGTTATAGTTTCTATGAAACTGTCTTGCTCTGAGTGGAATGCTAAAAATTTGTATTCTAGTTAATGCCAATACAAAGATTTATTTTAAGTCTGATATATAACAGTACAGGCTTAATTTCAAGATCTTAAGTCTTTCATTAATGTATAGCAAATCAACGAGATCTGTAGGCTTTTATCTTGGGCCAAGGGCCTGAAGTTAACTGATTTCAAATGTAAATGTGTCACTCGGGTATTTGATTCCTATTGTTTAAAGCATGTAAGTGGAATGAGCATTTCAAGGTTTGGCAAGGGATTCTGCAAGGGATTCTGCAAGGGATTCTGCAAGGGATTCTGCAAGAGTTACCATCATGGCACAAACACTCTACACACTGAATCTATATGCCTTTAACAAGCATGATGTTTTCAGGTTCACCATGGGCCCAGTTTCCACGTTGAGCTGAAGGGTCTTGGTGTTAGCCCAGGACTCCACTTCTCCTTCCTGTCTGCCAACTTTGGGAGCTGCTTTGTATACCGGGCTGGTATGCCCACCCACACACGTACCCTTCGCCTCACCAACAAGGACAAGAAGGAAATCAGGTCTGTAATGCCTTTCTAGCATACTTCTCGGTTGGCCATCATGCAAGCATGCATGTAATGTTTTATCATATAAGCTAGTCTCTGTGAAAACCAACAATAATTACTAAAATACAAAATTTTAAAAAAATACTCTCAAAAAAAACACTTCTAACATTATATATTACTGAAAAATATGTGTATAATTATAAGTTCGTTTTTTTTCTTGTTGCAGTGTGGACTGTCTGTACACACCCACAGACTACTTGCGGTTTGCATTTGATGCCTGCGTTATCCAGCCTGGCGACCATGTGGATGTGTTGTTTGAGTTTGTGCCACGTGAGGCACGCAAGTACCGTGAGGTTGTTACCTTTGAGGTGAATGGCCTTTCCAAACAAGACATAGAAATTCTGGGAACTGGAACAGAAATGAAGGTGGGTAATGAGTGTACTTTGGCTAAAATTGATCAATTTCAAAAATTAGAAAAAACTTTTTTTATATATATTTTCAAAAAAGAAACAAGTTATTAACTGTTGGGTTGTAGATTGAGGTGGCCAACCCGAAGCACAAGATCCTGAACCTGGGAGCCCAGGTGGTTGGAAAGGTGGTGAAACAGTATGTGCCCATTGTGAACAACAGCCCCGCTGCAATAACGTTCACGCTGGCACTCACCCCAACCACACCAGCGCTGCAGACACCTGGGGTTCTGGCCATCGCCCCAACCCACCCCATCACCCTGGAGGGCCGTGGGGGAACCTGTAAGGTTGAGGTTCTGTTTAAGCCGCAGGGCCGCATTCCCCAGTTCATGGAGGAGGTAAGTGCTGCCACATAAAACATTGGCCAATTGCAGAAAAAGAAGTCTTATTCAGCCCTTTATCTTCAAGTTTTATTGTAGTAAGGCTTTGTTTTTTTGCATTTTGAACTTCACCGATCATACTTAAAGGTGAAGATGTTATTAGTCATTACTGAATATTTCATTTGAATTATTAAGTAAATTATGTTTTATTTAAAAACATAAGATCACTAATCTGTATTCTACAACTTTCCTGGTTGAATGAAGAATGTGATTCATATCCTCATCGTACATGTAGTGACAGGTATTAATTTGTTTTCAGGTGCTGCTTGAGTGTGCAGGTCTGTCACAGCCGCTGTTTGTCATCCAGGGCTCATGTCTGGGGATGGAGGTCAGCCTCGACACAACCTCCATTCCATTCGGGGCCGTTGTCCAGCGCAGCCAGACCTCCCGCAAGATTGTCATGTCCAACACTGGCGATATGAATGCCAAGTATGCTACTATACATTGGCTTATGTCTGATAAAGTCCTGAATAGTTACAACTGTTGTTCAAAAATTGGAAGATTTTTCTAGAGCTGTAATGAATAAAAAATCTTAAAAATAACTTTAATCGAGGAAATGTTTTGATTGACCTTCAAAGTCAATTTGACCAATAAACTAGGATAAAGGCATGCATAAGCATAATGATAAGTATTAAATATGGGCCCCTTGGGCATATAACTGGTTTGATGTTGAGTTATGTTGTTGTGTTTGCAGATTCAACTGGGATGTGGAGAGTTTCCGGCCTGACTTCTCCATCTACCCTGTACAGGGCTACATCACTCCTGGCATGGATGTCACCTTCGAGGTGCTCTTCCACCCACAGGAGATC
This sequence comes from Mya arenaria, assembly GCF_026914265.1. Taxonomy (NCBI): domain Eukaryota; kingdom Metazoa; phylum Mollusca; class Bivalvia; order Myida; family Myidae; genus Mya; species Mya arenaria. The sequence goes on along the minus strand of NC_069129.1, from coordinate 34,131,412 downwards.
AGCCAGGACATCAGATATGACGTGAGTCTCCCACGCACATGCACGCACACTTATCATTTGTACACTTAAAGTTTTGTTATGTGTTATCTTTTTAAGGACTAGATTTAAATGACATACTGAAGCATATAGTGTTGAGTTTACTTAATCTGACAATTGAACAGAACAGCTCAGCAATATGTTAATAAACATCTTTAAATAAACAAAAGGTGTGTGGTTTAAGCATTAGGGGCTGAAATTGGTTGTGTTTTTTTTGTTATTAAAAATATGACACTTATTGGTTTAACTTTACTTACAGAAGCTGAGGTGTTCCCTAGAGGGCGGACCCCACAAGCCAGTGACCCTTACACTGACTGGGACCTGTATTGGTAACCCACAGACTCGTGAGGGTCAACACTTCTCCACAAATGTGAGGGTGAAAGATACTAAAAACCTGACCATTCCCAACCGAAGCAACCAAACTTGGCATCTTAAACCAATTATCGAGGGTGACCAGTGGAGCGGGCCAGTCTCATTTATCGTGGAGCCACAGCAGACCCGCCAGTATGAGATCACTTACCTGCCCCTAACCATGACCACCGAGGGCAAGAAACACCAGGTCAGCCTCTCTCTTACATAAATTACTGGTTTTCTACAAAAACTGTGGAAATTCATCATGTCAAACAATTGATCCATTTATCAAACAAATATATACTGATCCCAATTTTCTCCATCATATTTCTAAGTAAAACAATTCTATTAAAGTTGATTTTCTGTAGTTTTGAAGTGCTATTTTAATTTTGGTCCCTTGGTCAAATTTCGCACTATTCATTCACCCCATATGTTGAAGTGCAAAACTTGCAAAGAGTGCAGTGTTCATGCCAGTTTTGGTTTTGTGGTTTATTTATAAAGGTGATATATAAAACTGTCAATTTGTGTTATTAAGGAGTTTACAAATGTTGCTATGGAGTTTTAATTACTAAGTATCCACTTAGCTCAACCCCTCATGAAAATTCTATTAAAGCATTTTATTTTGTATAAGTGCATTCCTGTGTATACAAGCATCCCTCAGTGTCTCATTTTCACTGCTTGATGCAGCAATTATTATTTGTTACGTCTGTTACGATGAGTGTTTGACGATTGTTGCCTGTCCCCAGGGGTCTATATTCTTCCCATTGCCGGATGGCTCGGGGCTGATGTTCAACCTGTTGGGGACTGCAGAGGCGCCACGGCCCAGTGGAAAGATCCAACGAGACATTCCATCCAAGACCTGGTATAACGAGATGCTACCTGTTCACAACTGGCTCAAGAAACCACAGAGGTATGACCAAGTAACATTACACTTAACTTATAACTCATCAGCTACTTGGATGGTTTAAAGAGATGAGTGTATGCTCTCATTGTACACAAATGGCCAGCAATCTTTATAAGATTTTTTATTTGAGGTACATGTATATCATTACGATAACAGCACTAATAAATGAAGATCTTAATGGGTTGAATAATAATAATAATCTACCTCTCTGGACCCAATTTTACCTCTCTAGGTAACAAATCTTCATCTCTAGCACAGCCAGAGGTTCACATGTCTGATAATATATTTACAGTATCTCTAAATGAGATGCATTTGGGCAGTGGCACAAACAAGTTAGTGTATTTACGGATGTTTTGTGCAGGTTCCGTGTGAAGGTGGAGCCGATGCGGCAGGAGAAGTTTGACACAGGGATCCAGATAAAGAACATGGACTACATTGATGTGCCGGCCAGCAGCAAGAAAGACTACAAACTCTCCTTCTACGCCTACAAGGAGTTTGTCACATCCATGAAGGTACACAAAGTCTAAATACAGGCAACGTCACAAATTATTAAAGCAGTTTGTGAAAATACTACATACCAGTACATGAAATTCACTGATGATATCATAACATCCATATTGTCCTATAATGTAATTATTTGCACACTTGTGTTGCAGATTACATTCATTAATGAGCCGTCTGGGGAGTACCAGTATTACGAGGCAACATTCAAGGCAACGCGACCTGGTGTCATCTCCACCATTGACTTGGTGACGCCGGTACGGCAGTCCGTGCACCACAAAATCCGGCTGGACAACCCGCTGCCCCAGCCTGTACTCTTCTCAGCCACCTGCAACATCCAAGAAGTGCTCATGCCCAGTACCCTCAATGTACCACCAAACTCCAGTGTAAGTAACCATGCCCAGTACCCTTTATTTTTCCATTCTACAGGAAAGAAACTATGTCCAATAACCTCCAGCTTCAGTAGATCCAAGGTCACAGCCAACTTTTTCATGAAAATTATGTTAACAGTTCAAATTTTGAAATGTTTATCTTTACATTCATGAACTTTGTGCAACTATTAAATTATTTTTGTTCTTAGAAATTATGCTCATAGGGCATATGTTTAACAGCATCTCTCAACTCAGAGTTGATGAATTGTTTAATTTCCAACATATTTTTCCTTCTTATTAAAGGGTTTGCACTAAAAATTTAAGAATTTGATTTGAGGGAAAATTCCCATCAGGTTAAAAGTTACAGGCCATTAAATACTTCTTTGAAACAAATTATGCTTGTTTTCTCTGCAGGCGGACTTCACGCTGGAGTACCAGCCACTGCGTGTCGGGGAGGCTGTTGCACGTCTTGAGTTCAGCAACAATGAGCTGGGATTTTACTACTATGACCTTAACCTGAAGGCGACATCTGCTGGCCCCGAGCGAGCACTCTACTTCCGTACATGCATAGGCCAGAGCCAGGTCCAAGTAGGAAAGTTCCTCAACTTCGCCAAGCAGAAAACAGACTATGCTTGCAAGGTAAGGATAATGAATTGATATTAAACTGGTCTGTCTTTTAAAGAAAAAATTCTAGGTATTGGCAGCAGTTTCTTCAGAAAAAACTCTTACCTTTGCGTACATGATATTCAATGTTGCAGGAGACAATATGCACTTGTTCAGCAACTTACAAAACATGTTAACATTACCCATAGCTCTTGCTTTAATAAATTTTGAGTATCAGTGTTCACTCCACAGAGCTCTTGTTATTCTCTCATCAAATAACATCATTTTAAGTTAGTGTTATAAGTATTTGTTTGCATTAATCGATATATCCCCCCCCCAAAAAAAAAAAAAAAAAAAAAAAAAAGATTATTTAGTACAATAAAGGTATTGATATCAGCTTTATTTTTTTATTCATGAAAAGCATAATGGAAAAACCCTTTTTGTTTACTTATCAATTTTCTGTCAGCATGGCTTACATGTTCATGCCTGCATTACAATGAACCAGACTTGTTAATGTGTAATTATATTTTAGGTGGACAACGGGGATTTCCATGTAGACAAGACAGTGGCTGCGGCTCCAGGCTCCACTGGAGGAACTGAGGTGGCCCTGGACGTGACGTTTGAACCATCACGCCTGGGTGAGCAGCGGGCCCTGCTGGTAGTGAGCTCCCCTCTGGGCGGCGAGTACACTTTCCCACTGTTTGGCACCTGCATCGCCCCCAAACCCCAGGGGCCTTTTATTATCAAGTCTGGATCCACCACAACCATCACCTTCAGGAACGTCTTCAGTAACACAACAGCATTTACATTCCAAGTGGACAATCCGCTTTTCCATCTTGTAAAGTCCAGCGAGAACATTAGATCCCGAAAAGATCATCGCATTGCTGTTGGATTTGATGGCAATGATTCAGGCTCAAAGGCCGCAGTGATGGGAAAACTAGTTGTCACTTGTGCGCGGTCAGCTGGCGGCAACTCTAATGTACAATGGGTCTATTATCTGAAAGGAATTACCCAGTAACTGAACATTGTGACTAAGTGATAAAAATGTAACTTAAACATTGACCAACAATTAAGGGTCATGTTGTTTGTCTTTTATTAGTTGTTATTTGTTATAAACATTCATATAAAAAAATGTAATGTACACATTCCTGTTATGTATTTGTGTGTTATGATATATACCTATAGTGATGATAAATTTTCATGTGAGATATTTTGCTTTTCATAGAAAGGAACCTATTTATACTGCCCATTGTATTAGTGAAAATTGATTGTGAAAAAGGCTGTTATTTTTCCAGCTAAGTATTTTACAAGTGCTGCTTTATCGATGTCCGTCCAAAATACTTATGTCCACAATATATTTTCTCAATTTCTTTTTATATTACCACTTGTTATTATCATTGTATATTTTGATATCAATTGCCCAAATTAGCTATGTAAATCCGTTTCAATGTGTTATCTTTGAGCTGCGGTATTTGAACTGGTGTGATGACACAACTTGGATATTCTGCTGTGATAACTCGCGAGGTTTACATTTGTTTGTAAGAAAATGACGATAAATTAAAGCTGTGATAGCCTGCGAGTTTTACTCATTTGTTTGTTAAAAAATCACAATAAATTTAAGTTGTGAACTCACTGTGTTTATATTTATCATCCCTAAGAATGAGTTGTCAGTGTTTACAAAGTGGGTAGGGAAGGTAAAATATTTCATCTTTCAAAAACTTCATTTAGATACACTAATTTGCAAGGGTAAAAAGAGACTCCCACTCTTGTTTTGTTGAGATGAACAAATTTTATGAAGGAATAATTATATTGACCGATGGTGTAATTTTGCACCTTGGACATAAAAAATATTTTACTTTCTTTAAAAGATTTTTTTACTCTTTTATCAATCAGTTTACATGTTCCTTTATAGAACAAACAGCAAATTGCAGGTACACATTTGGGCAGAAGTTTGTAAATGAAAGCCTTAAATAATTCAATTTTTAATAGCGTTACATTCTCTTATCCGATCAAACAGCAAAAGGCCGATATTCATTTGAACGCAAGCTTAAAATTTAAATTTTCAATGGAGTAACTTACGCTTTTCGGCAAAATAAAGTATATTCTGCCACATTTTTAAATAATCATTAAAAGGGTTCTAAATAGAACTTTTGATGTTTTTTATTGAATAAAGCATCTTGTTCACATTCCACACAAAATTCTTGAAGATTATGGCCATGTTGAAAGATTTGGCACTATGTTCTTTATTCTAACAATTACTGAAATAGGACATGAAATAGCCTATTTTGTAATCTTTAATGGCCCACAAAGCTTGTATGTACATTTTGGAGATAATTTTACACATTTTCTAGGAATATAAAAAACCTTTTTAAATGATACCGGGGTCATCAGGCATCCAATATTCACATAACAGAGTATTGTAAGCCTTTGAAATTAATTTCATCATCATCAATTCTGTATCTTTGTCATAGCCCTTAAATCAGTAATTAACTACTACTTTAAAAAGATGTTAGCCTTTGACCAGCATTAATAAGTTATAACTGTGCCCTAGACATTTGACCAATATTAACATGTATAAAAATCTACAAATGACCTCCAACCAACTATAGAATCTAAGGAATTCAACTAAACCACGTTTTTTAACAAAGCCATAAGAGGATTTGGCACATGTACATAGATGCAAGGTCAAGCTGAAAGCAATCCACAAAAGATATACAAACGTAAGGAAAAAGCAGGTTCAGTCTGGTTGAAACGGTTTATTGACAGTAATACCAACTGGAACTCTGACGATCATAATTTTTTTATTATGTGCCACCTTACATCAAAATAATTCTATGGATGTACAGAAAATGGCTGTTTTAACTTTGACCTTTACCATTAAGGTACTGTAAGTTTCCTATTAGACACACTGTGTGCAAGTGTTTTTGAGAACCTTAGAGTTTGCTCAATAAGATCCATTCATCAAAAATTTATTATCCGCCAAGCTCAATGCTTAGTCATGTAAAGAGTCATAAATATCAAGCATCAACTAGGATTGTCACGATTACTCATCATCTGGATGGTAAGCGGAATCGAAAGCCTGTGACTGATCAATCAATGTTGACTACAGCATTGCTGTATACGCCCCGTGGTGTGTAAATCAATAAAATGGTCCACTGATCATGTCGCTTCAATACGCATCTTCCGGCACTAATGATAAATGTTTTGCTCTGTTATCATCATTGCTGGTGTGTAACCTAAATTACATGATTATTATAGAATGAAATTATACAATGTATGATAGGGCATGGGTTTATATGCTTGACATTAGCAGCCTAAGCTGATGATATGCTTTTCAACAGTAAAAAATGCATTTCTCTTTGAAGTTTAGAGTTCAGGTAAGCATTGGTCAAGTTACATAATCGAAAAATAAACTCAGGAAAGACCCTCTGGGAGTCTATTAGGACATGCACATTTAATAGGACATTTACGGTAGGTGGCTGGAACATACACTCTGTATGTTGTTTCAATGCTGTGAAAACTGAAATCTTTGCTCAGCACATCTGCTTGATGCGAACATTCTTACCATATTATTTTAAATCCTTTCATGGGTTTAAGATTTATGGAGTCAACATGAAAACCAACTTAAAATGACTTTTTAGTCTTCGACCAAAAGTGTGACTCTTAACGTCTAAGGTAGGTGGATGTAACCTTCACTCAGCACATCTGCTCAATGGGGTGAACAACTTGTTATTTTGCAATCCTTCCATCTTCAGAGGAGTTATGGAGCAGGCAGAAAAAAAGGCTATTTGACTCCTAAAGGTGACCTTGACCTTAACAGTAAGTGAATGAAATATGCATTTTGCTCTTCATTATATGATTTGGTGATCATTAGTGCCAAATTATTTTTATGTCCTCCATCGGTTGAGGATTTATGGAGTGGACTTAAAACTGCAGACAGACAAAACAGCAACTGTTGACGAAATATTGAATGTGTTTTACAGCTGCCACACCGAACTGACAAAAACATGTATTTTCTACATTCTTTGTGCCAGGTGATTTTAATGCTTTTATTTCCTTAGGTATTTTATAGCAGTAAAAAGTACAGGCATATAAAAATATTTCACAAAACAAATCAAACTTCAATAGCATTACTGACACTTTTCGGCAAACTAGATCGTTTTCTGTCACATTTTGAAGTACTAATTAACAAGATCTCTAATATGATCTTTTCTCATCATTGTAAAAAATGTTTTTTCCAAAGTCTGACCCTATCAAATGTGAACGAATAAGTCCCTTTAATTTCATTTGCTAACCCTGCTGAATAAAATGGAAGTGCTCATTATCTAATTAATGACCTTATAAACGTTAAATATAAAGCCGGCCACTGTCTTTTCCTGCTGAATAAAATGGAAAAGCTCATTATCTAATTAATGACCTAATAAAAGTTTTATACGGTATATAAAGCCGGCTACTGTCTTTTGTTTTATTTGCTCATCCTTACTAAAATGTCCCGGTTTAGGTTATGTAGAAGGAAGTTGAAACATGATCATGATAACAGCAAATGGGTGCCAACACTCTGTTTTCCAGTCTAAAATATGTGCACTATTTTTCTTTATATTATTTTCATTTATACCAATAAAAGTTAAGCACAACAGGTTAATAGCCCAAATCCGAATATTTGAGGTTGTTCACAATTATCTTGGAGAGCTTTTATTGTAGTAAGTAAAATTTTTGAATGCAACATCTTTGGATAATGTGTTAACATCTGTCAAAGTACAGGTTCACAATTTTATTCTAGATCAGCTAATTATCTATCACATGCAGTTAATAAACACATGTTTTTAAAGTTGCTAGGAATTTGTGTACTGTTCAGATTTGGACAGTCAACCTGTAATGGCCATACCAATACTGAACCATACTGTTAAAACAAACAACAAAAACAACAGTCAAGCTAGGAAGCAATCATGTTTATATTTCATGAGAATCGGCCACTGTCAGCCCAAGAGTCACATTGAGAGGGAACTGATACTAAACATGTATAGTATCTTGTGCATCATGTATTGTTTGCAGACATGAGAATCCCTGAGTGCCAGTCAATCCACTGAGGACACAGACTGTGTCAAGAATCTTCCTCCTCTTCACTATCATCTCCAAACGACAGCAGACTGGCATTTTTTGTTTTCATGGAACTGGAAGTGGGTTTGGTCTTGCCCTCTTTTGTGTGTTTGGTCTTCTTGCTGGAGCTCATGGTCAGTTCTGATTGGGCAACGTCCCCGGATCTCTTGGTCGGCTTCTTGAACAAGATCTTCCCAGTGATATCAGGCTCATCCTCATCCTCAGCTGAAACATGTAACCAATATTACTTAACAGCAAAAGGCGCTACATTGTAGCAATTAAAGATGTTTGGTACTGTACTGTAACAAGCGAGCCAAAAGGATCACTCAACTTGTATATGGATCACTGGCCATGGCATTTCTAGTGTTCATAAGATATTTCTATGATTAGGCTATTGTCCTACTTTTTCAACTGACAAAACCTGTATTCATATTTTATCTATATTTATTAAAAACAATCAATCCAATGCTATGATGCAAATTAAACCTTCTACTGATCACATGATTCTTCTGAATTGACTTGTTGATCTACTTTATTTCAATCACTCTTAACCAAGATCTTATTGTTTTTAAAAACTGTATAGTTGTCATGCAAGGATTTGCGTAAATATAAAGGATGCTAAGGTGTCAACACAGTGAAAAAAACAGCATCTTTCAAAAAACAACAACAAGGGCAATAACTCTTCTAAAGGCGAATCTTTGTTCCAAGTTATTCTAAAATTCAACAATCTCTGGCCAATTACCGCCATGATAGACAAGCCAAAATACCTGTACAAAGAATCTTACCAATGACCCTTAAGTGTGACCTTGACCTTTGACATACAGATATGGGTCTTTTGCATTTCGTCGCTGCAAATTTATTTGATAAGCGTGACATCATTTGAATAATTGTAAATGTTTCAAACATGCTGCTCCTTTTCATAGACGTTAAATATCATATGATTTGAACTTTCCGTGTATAAAGTGGACTACAAAACAATGGGAAAATCATGTTTCATTCAGATTTAATGAATTGTTAAAAGATAATTTTGTGTTTCAATATTGTGCTTGAAGATGTACATTACAGAAATGGACTATCTTCCAAGTAACTGTTGACTTTGAAGAATTTGGGGGCAATTGACCACATAGGAACTTTGTTCGGTGATTTAAATGCGATTTCAAAATCAAAACAGTACCAACACCTTGAAAAAAAGCAGATTACACATCATGTACAGAATACTTGAATAATATTCAAAGTGAATTATATGAAAGAATGAAAATATATAGAACTGCTTTTGGGAAGATTTTAGGGCTATTTTTGACTTAAATGCCTTGTCAAATGATAACTTACCCCGACCAACTGGTTTTTAATCTTGGATATTCTTTCCAATGACCAGCACCTCCTATGAAATAACCTGTGCACTATCTGTATAGTATACTAACAAGAGTCAGTCATGTTTCTAACCTGTGACATCACCTCTAGTGACCAGCATCTCCTTTGAAATAACTTGCAGCATCAGTATACTAACCTGTGACACCCATGTATCTAACCTGTGACATGGAAGCAAGTGACCACCACCTCTGTCGAACGGGTACTTCCTGTTTACTAACAAGTGACAGCCATGTTCATAACCCAGGGATGTGATTGACCAGACAGCTGAAGGACTGAAACGTTTTGCCGATGGGTTTTAGGGGCACATTAGGCCCCCAATGGTCAAAGGGGATGAAGCACCCTGCCATAGAATCAAAAGAGGGCTCTTCTGACTTAAAATTTGAAGCAAACTGGAGTGTCAACACTAGCTTTAAATAAAGTATTTGCTGAAATTGGCAAATCCACTGACAAATCACATCCCCATAACATCACTTCCAGTGTCCACCACCTTCTACCTGCACCTCCTGTATATGAACATGTGAAATTCATGTATGTAACATGTGACATTACCTCCAGTGCTATGTGCTAGCTTTCTAACACTATAAACTTACCTGTGACATACATGTTTTTAAACTATGACAACACCTCCAGTGACCGACCCTCCTTGGAACTAACCTACACCACCTATATACTAATGCGTTATATATAGGATCTGACACGAGTTGTCATTTAATACAAGATTTTATTAAACGAGGCGAGCTTACTAACAACTTTCATGGACGAGTTTAATAAAATTCTTGAATTAAATGACAACGAGTGTCAGATCTGTTTTATCACATGCTTAAAACAGTGTTTTTATTACCAATTAAGTTCCACTTTCTGAACCGATTGTTTGACAGCCAAAGTACTCAGAGTAGAATGTCAACGATGCGCCATATAAATAGTTCCAAATTAAAATGACAAAAGTTACTAGCAGTTATCAAGTTTTAAAATCTGATAAAGCGCTTAACAAGTCACAAATATAAAAATGTGTAGTAAAATATCCAACAACATGTCAGAATAACGAACGATTTTAACCAAAAAACCCCAATAAGTACACAATTTGGTGACGTCACACTCAGAGTACATGCATTTACGCGGTTTATGTGACCTACATCAGTCTGTCAAGTTTTACTGTGTGCTTGGATTTAAAAGTTATTCGCTGTCGCTTTCTACGATGATTTTGCAGCGTTTTCTTGGTGTACATGGTGTTTCACAACATGCAGATGATAACGGCGAAGCCTTACTCTGTACTGCATGGATGTTGATGTTGAAAAAGTTAATTTCCACCAGGAATGTTTCCAGAGAACATGATGTTCTAGCCGCCATGGGATGTGTCATGAGATGTCTGTGCTGCGGAATTCATATTTGTGTTTTCGGTAACCGACAGCTAATTAAATTGGCAAGCAAATGGCATTGATTGCATATTGCTTGTGTTGGTCAAGATGGAGATGTTTGAAATGTTCTTGTGGTGTTTGTCACTATTGTGGCTGTATTTGTTGACTGACTGGATATTTCTGTGACTAGTAATCTGCATTATCTGGTTGGCGGAACATTGTTATCAGAAAGTTTTTGTACAAGATGCTTTCTGGCACTATGATTCGTTAGCCATTTCTCTCCCGGAAGTCTTACAGCTTCATTATTACGGTAAGTATTTGTTGGCATTTAAACCATTTTGTTTACAAACAATGCGGAGGGATATCTAGGTTGCGTGTGATTAGTGTGACCAATAGAAATGTCTGATAGGTTATCTTACACATGTGTAAGATAAATATATTCGTAATGGGTATATTACACGGAAAACAAAGGTAAGCATGTGATAAAGTCATGTTTCTATCCTGTGATGTAACCTCCAGTGACCAGCACCTCCTATACACCAACCTGCACCAGCTGTATTGTACTAATCCTTGACACCAATGTTTCTAACCTGTAACATCGCTTCCAGTGATCACCTCCTCCTGTTTTCCCGCGGCTTTCAGCTGCTGTGCCTCCTCAGCTGTCAGATGTCCACTCTTCAGTACCACAACCGTGGGCTGTTCCTCCTCATTGTCCGACCGATCATCCTCTTCCTTTTTTAGCTCCTCTCGCTACAAATATTAAAAAAGACTTTTTTTAATTAACAAAAAATTGTTTTTTCTTTTAAAACAATATTGTTTTCAGGATACAAGGTCCCGAAAAGAGCATTATTAAACAAATACGTGGGGCTAACAGTTTCCAAAAAGAAGCTTTTCATTACATCCATACAGGGATAACTGAGTCTAACCCCACCCTTTTTGGTATGCTGACTTTTTGTTTGACAGTGTACAGGAAGCCAAGCCCAGACCTGTATCAGATTCCACTTAACACTAAAATAAATAATATATTTTTTCTACTTTCATGCAAAACAAAATTAGGGTAGGTAGGTCAGAATTATTATTTTTTACTTTTTTTTATTAGACAAATTGTTTCTTGAGATTTTTTAGACCAAAATCTATAAATATATGCTAAAAAACATCTATACCATCAGTATTTGCATCACTGGCATTGTTAACAAAAACACTTCATATTTTAACTTTTAAAGAAAAAAATCAAACAAATGGGCTCATTCCAAGACAAAAAATAAAAAGTTGGTCAAAACCTTCAATCGGTGAGAGTGCAGCTTTACCTTTTAAGTTTCAAACAAAATTATTTTAATAATTCTCCAAAAAGTTAAGTCAGTCATCAAAATTATTCAAAATTTATAATGAAACCTCAGACATGTCACAGAAAAACAGGCATTCCTATCTATTTGAGATGTGTTTTATTTCAGATATAAATCAAACCTTTCCAGTAAATGATGTGTAAAATTATCCATTTTTTAATCAGTAAATGTTAAGATGATAACTATTTTCTGTACCTTTGTGTCTATCGTAGGCCCCTCTTTGTATCCAGTTTTCAGTTTGAATGCTTTAATAAACGCAGGGTCATCGTTTTTAACGTAAGATATTTTGTTTGCCATTGATGGTTAGTTTTAGATAATGTGTGTCATCTTTTAAAACAAGGGAAGCAGCTTTTCATTTATTTTTAGAGGTTAAAGTCAACTAACAGATACCGATGAAAGAAACTGTAGCACGTATGCATTGGTTACTTCCCATTTCATCAAGGCAGTTTATTTATAATCGTAAAAGGCGGTTTCGTTGCGTTTATTTTATTTGTTCTACCACCAGCATTTACAATAAAACCATCCAGTACTATATCTAGAGACGACTTCAACGCTTACTTACAGTTGCAGTTTTTGCAGTGTGTGTGTGTGCGTGGGTGTGGGTGTGTGTGTGTGTTTCTTTAGACCTTGCGGTCAAGGATAACCCGTGGAAGTGCAAGCACTTATTTCCAACGAAGTCCTTTGTTTTTTCTGAAGGGACAGCACACTGAAGAGACAGTGGTGGGACACAAGAAAGTCCGGGTGCGATACCCTAGCCTTTTTTCGAAGAGACCCCTTGGTTCTTTTACGTGCTCGGTGTAAAGCACCGATACGCGGGGTATAACTTTTCTGGGTTAAACCAGTACTGAGTACACCACTTTTCCAAGCACTACCCTTTAAATGGCGAGCGCCAGGCAAGGGAGCTACATATATGTACCAACTTTTAACGTCTTTTGGTCAATCTATTGAATTATAAGAGAACTTTTATAGACGATGGAGCCGCACGCCCAATATTTCGACACACTGCGGCTCCAGTATACATATTTCACTGTTGATGACTGCAGGATATTTTACTATAATATGCGAATGCTAAATTACGGCTGCCCTTATTGATAAGAGGACGTTCCTTGATGAAGCATGTGTGCATGCTTACCACACTGTGATAATCATTCGATTAATTGTCCGATCTGGAAACAAGGAGATTCACAAGTATTTTTTTATTGAGAACGTTTTTGTCAGTTAATTTCACGCTCAGTAAAACCGCCTGTCTAATTTCATTTAACTGGACACAGTATCTAAAATCGTACCGTTCATATATTATAACGTTTATTTCTTCATATTTAAAATATTGGTGGTAAAATAAAAGCTTTTCGTGTTGTGTTTTTCTCTCCTTTTTTGTAGTTGATCTAATTGTAGCAAATAAAATGCTAGGTTTACAGATCAGGAAACATTGAATGGCTGCTTTGATTGCTTGGATGGTTTTGCTTTCCTGTCGGGAAATAAGTGTTTCCGAATCTGGAAACATCTCGAAAATATATCGATATCTCATGAATAGGGGAATACAAATAAATCTGAACCTTTAGATCAATACAGTCTGGGACCAGTGATAAGAGTCGTCTTGCTCACAGATACATTATACAGTCTACGAATTAAAGGGTGCCCTAAAGGTTGTTATAACTGTCTTGAGACATCGAGTTTAGCCTATTCTCTACACGCCTGATATAATAAACTATATATGTATACATGGTCGTTTATAATGTTTGCCATTGAACTAGTGTTACAAAAATAGAATTTTAACATTTAATGATGCGTTCAAGTCCTGGTTGGAAAAAATGTGAAAAAGAAAACCCCTGTATTTTTGTATGAATGGATGGCTTACTCTAAATTTATTAATACGCTCTTTATGTATGTCATATATATGAATGTCTCAAACCTAACTGCTGCTAGTATATTCACACTGTTTACACTGGAGGTGTTGTCATAGTTTAAAAACAACAACATTCATTCACAAATTGTATTTTGCACGTGGATTTTCATGGTGATTACTAAATATTTTTCCGTAAATGACCCACACTTTGTATCGATTTGTGCCAGATTACACAAAAGCGTCATGTTTTCATAGCAGTATTTATACTATCAAATAAAATAAACGATGTATGTATAATAATCTGTTGTTGTTTTTTTAGATAACTATTTAGATTCTACTTGCAGAAAATACTAATACCACAAATATCCTACATTTCCTGTCAAAACTATTTTACTTCAAAATGTTAAAATGAATTGTTTAACTAATTAAACTGAACCTGCAAATACGTTTATGAAGCTTTATTTCAGTTGCACATGCTAACATTAATAATAGTAATTGCGTAATAATTTCACTTCGATAGCATAGAACAATCTAATCAAATATATTGTAATGAAATATTCATTACCATCTTGTTTACTTATGCTTTATTGAACTTTATAGTCTGTTAAAAATTGTAACAAATGTTACCGTGGCAAATAAAGGTAATTGTTGTTGTTGTTGTTGTTGTTGTTGTTGTTAATATCACAGGCAAAATTGAAAGTCTGGGTACCATTCACTTTTTCAAATATATACATTTTTAACTCCAAATATATAATATAATATATGTATATATGTATGCATGTATGTATGTATGCACGTGTATATTATATATATATATGTATGATGATTATTGTAAATTACATTATTATCCTATATGTGTACATGCTAATACTGATTAATTGATTTATAATATTATAAAGATCTTTGAGTGCATTTAAGTACGTTTATGACCATGCTGTGCGAGGCTTGGTAATGGCATGATGTACACATTGTATGATTGTCACGTGCACCAGGCTTTGGTAGCAGACGATAAGAGGAAAATGTAACGTGCGGAACGTTCTTTACGTCAACTGATGACGCGTGTATACTTCGGAATGAATATTAGCGATTTTTCTATTGGATGAATATAACGCCTTGAATTTCATTGTGTAAACCCCGTACCCAGCTCAAAAAGATGAGTGTAAGCGTTGGAAAATAGACGTCACGAACTCTAATCACGTGACACAGAGGGCGCTTCTGTTAGGTTCCCGATTCCATGGTGTGTTGAGGGTCCACTACTTTTTCAGATTTTTTTTTATTATATTTGAAGAGAAACCAACTTTTAGAAAAGGTAAATCAAAGATAAATGTGTAGACGATAAATGTGTATGAGGGAAATATAATACGTATTACATTTAATCGGTTAACAGGTTAATAAAAAAATGTGAAGTACGAGGGAACCGGGAAGTGCCTGGTTCAACCGAGTTTGAGCCCGAGCCGACCTTAAGGTTCTAGAAATATTTTTGTGTTCAAGGTGTCTTATGACATAATCAATGTTTTCATAGATTCTAAACCAGGTATCGCTTCAAATTTGGTCATTTTCAGAGTTACTTTCGATTTGTTATTGAATTTGGCGGGTTGTAGTTTTCATTGGATACGAGTATTGAGCAGTGGGTGGGGAATGCATTCAATTTTCTTTGTTAACAGGTTAAGGAAAATGCTATATTTACAAATTGTCCGTAAAAATACATATACATGGTACATTTTTATATAATACGTTCTGTAAAAGTTGGTTGACTGTCTTAAAGGTATGAATTTTTTAACCACTAAAAAGGCCAAAGGGGGAAATCATGTGTTGAATGATTTGACATCTTGAAAAACTTGCATCTTGTTACTTTTTTCCGTAATTGTAGTAGTATGTGTGGGTATGGACCAGCCGCCCTGTCAGACAAGTTGGTTAGAATGTTATTCTAGTGTTTCGGCTGTCGTGTTTTCCAGCCTCACACGGAGCACTTTTCCTCCCAGGATTACTTTATTGTTCTTGGTTTTATTTTTTATATCTTTTTATAAGAAGAACTCGCACCTAGCTGGTGGGTCAGACATGTTTTGAGAAAACCTGACAAGTTGACAGGTTTATTCAAAATAGTATAAATAAACATTCAAGTTCAAAAATTGATGTTTTATGCATTTTTCTTAAACTATACTGGTTGACGGTACATTTTCAAACAGGGCACAAATCCCGAACACCGGCTAAAGCAAGCGTTTGTTTACCTTGATCGATTATTCGATGATCTAGATCAATACAGAGGCTTGCCTTGGTCACACTTGCGAGGTTTCATCTTGTTTTGTTAAGGATTTTTCTAAAAAATGCCATTCAATGTTTATACGCTGAAAGATCAAAATGTAACACATAATAACGTCAGAGGGCGCACGCGCATCTTTAGGTTTTGCAGTTATGTTGACCTACATTTCAAGATATTTATAAATAGAAATCACGGTTTACATTCGAAGCGAATGTTTTGAAAAAAACATCGGAAACAATAAATCACTTTGCAGCTAAGTGTTTATTTAATATAGCATATTTTTTAATTATGATTGTATGACCATGTATTTTCGCTTTTCAAGTGTTTGGTATTTGTGCCCTCCATAGCATAATTTTAAGGGCGATTTACTGTCCATAAAATGAACGATTTTCGACATAAAATTGATGAGATCATGAATCTGTACTTCACATGAACCAAAGATGTTTCATACTAAATTTTAACTAACTCCAACAAAAACTCTCCAAGATAATTGTAAAAAACCTCAAAAAGTATTCGGATTTGTGACCTTAGCCAGTACAACATTAATTTTCGAACAGAAATATGCAAATCTGCAATCTGATCTTTTGTCAGCAGTCTTATATCAGTGGTTTGCAGATATTTATGCAAAAATTCTAAGACAAAAAATAAAAAGTTGTCAAAATGGTAAATCTGTGAGAGTGCAGCTTTTTCTGAAGATTTGGAAAAATATCATATTTGGGAATGGGTCTGATAATCCAACCCGTGGGTACTATAGAAAAAGCCCAGAGCCCCCTTATGGTTCTAGGGCAGCGCCCTTGTGGTGGTTCAGAGGGGGCGATGCTCCTGGGTTAAAGCATTTAAAAAGCCTAATATTGCATTTAAATATACCTATACATGTTGATATAAGACAGACAATAAGTACTGTAGGAATATCATTTAAATTTGGTTTGGTCCTACTTCATACATTTGCATCACATATTATAGGTAGCTATTTGATATACACTCATTTTTCAGAATCTGTTATCATTCCTGATAAACACTTGCTTTATTGATAAGTAAGCAATTGGACTGATCAAGTTATGACAGTGTTTTGGGATTGTTGACAAGGGGATAAAACATCATATTGACTTTTTCTAGTAGTCCAATAGTCTATTGACATAATTTTCTGGTAGTCTGACCCTTAAAGTGGTAGCCTTGGACTACTGGGTTATAGTTGGAACTCTCAATATGTCTCTGGAATATATACATAAGAAAGTACAGTCAGGCTTGTTGATCTCAAAGATGAATTTATATTTCAGTTACCTGGTGGGATTGTGTGGGTGGTGATGCGGGTGTGACAATGTCGAACACAGCAGACACAGAGGTAACCGATGGAGATGAGAGGCATGAATCTGGTTCTGAGTCCACAGCAAAGATTGCTGGGAAAATGCTGGAGCCACAATTGCTTGATAGTACTCCGGTAAGCAATATGGGATAGGGCCTCAGTTGTGGGGCTGAAGTGGTTTTTCTTGCATGACTTTCGTGAAAGTTTTGAAAATCTTGTCAAGAATTGGTTGCCTGATTTTGAGTTTTTATTATGGAAGGAAATGACTACTATTATATCAGTTGTTGATTGTTTATCTTAAACAGTTTTAAACTGTTGAAGATAGCAACTTAAAATTTTGAACATTTTTACACCACAGTAACAATTTGGTCATAACTATTGTAATATTTATGGCCTTGAGTAAGATTAAATCTTCAAATTCCCCAAATAAATGAACTTTTCATCCCCGCTTCAACAGTTTTGAATGGAATTGAATGAGTCTTGAAGCATCAATTTAACCTTGGAACCTTGAATGAAAAACACAAACCATAACTCTGTCACTGATTGTTACCAAATTGACTACCTTCATATGATAAAACAAGCTATAGAAAGAAGTTAATAAATAAATTATAACAATTTAAAGACAAACTTTCAGGCTTTTGGGGCTGCCCAGAGCCAGTGCTCAGATTTGCGCAGTTCGAATGAGATATTATTGGCAAATGCTCTCCCGATGATCCGTAAAACTTAAAATATTTGGGGATAAACTTCCTCATAAACAAATGAGTATCTGGCATATAATGATGTTTTAATTGGCCGATAGCTCTCCTTACAACCAATCGATTAACATGGATTAGGAAAACCACTTCATATATGTATCAGATCAACAGATATTATTTTTCTTTAAGATCTGGCTTACGTTGAAGGGCGAATGCCGGAATTTCATTTAAACAAATGGATTATATTAATCATCCTTTCATCAATATTCTGTAGTCAGTAGAATTTATATCGATATCATAAAGTGTTATTTAAGCAGTGTCGGCAGGGTTTCAATAACCACCTTTTTTCTGTCTTTTGCTTTACTGGCTGCACACTGACTGTTGCCAGCGGTGTTTGTTAACACTTTGTTAGCATTTCTAACAATGCAACGCTAAGGGGCATTGCCTTTCACAGACATCTCCTATTTATATACAAATTGAAAAAAAAAATACTGGCTGTAAAGCAAATATTGTCTGAAAGTAAATGCCCAACACTGCAACTCCTGACATGTTTTCTTTCCTGTTTCAGGTGGAACCAGTGAAGATGAATGGCCTGGCTGGGGACAAAGCAGAAACAGTAAATGGCCTGCTTGGAACCAAACCCACTTCGTCTACCACGGATGATGGAGCCCTTGCGCTAGGCATGGATTCAACATCTGAAGACAAAGAACAGAATGCCAACACAGAACCAGACCATTCTGTTACAAATGGCTCATCTGAGGCCCATGATAGTAAGATGGATAATGAATCAAGTAGAAATTCAGAGAACAATGAAGAAGACTCGCAAGACTCTAATGGAAGTAAAGACTCTATAAAGTCTGATCTCAGTAAAAGCTCAAAAGAAAATGAAAATGACAGTCTCGTAGGTACTGTTAAAGATGATGATGGAGGTGAAATACTTATTACTTTGAATACAGAAGATGGTGACAAAAAAGATGATGATGATGATAATGAGGATGAGAATGATGACAATGATGAGAAAATGGATATTGGTGAAACAGATCAAATTGAGAAAAAAGATGATAGCAAAACAGAATCTGGGGAGCAGACTAAGAAAACAGAGGTAAAAACTGTAAATAACACTGGTGCTCAAAACAAACCTCTTGAAGCAAGGATAGGAGCCCCTAGCCTGCCAGCCCCTCCCCCTCTCACACCTGCCCCAGGGGTAGTGGCTATGCTCCCTGTGTCAAGCCCCAACACCAGTGTGTCTGCAAATTCTCCCATGTTAGTTAGCACAGGCTACACTCTGCCTGGCGGTGCCACAGTTGTGCAGCAAGGCAGTCAGTACGGGTACATCACAAAGATGGGAGCTCAGACTTTGTTCGTACCTCTTGTTCCCAATCAAGGCAGCCAGTCTGCGGTTCTGGGCCAGCTGTCTGTACGGGCAGGTGCTCCAGCCCCCCAGCAGCCTGCTGTATCCAAGCCGACCCCAGCTCCCCAGACGGCACCAATCCCACCACCCAAGTCAAGCTGGGAAATGATGGAACTAATGCGATGGGAGGTTCAGAATAGGATAGCTGACAACTGGAACTGGTCTGTAGCCTTTCATCAAAAGAAGGATGAACTAAGCTCGGTCACTTCATTCCTGTTAGAACTCGGCAGCGATGTTGTGAAAGAACAGGTGTACAAGGACATAATACACATACAGACCAAGAAAAAACATTCTGGTGAACTGAAAGATACTGAGGTCGAAAGTCTTGACAAGATGAAAACTGTCTATGACAATACCAGGAAGAAAGTGGAACATCTTCAGCTTAAGAATATAGCATGTAAACACTGTAATTTTAAAACCGAGTCAAAGGTAGTATTGGAGAACCACAGCGATGCTCCTCATTTTGACCCTCCTTGGGACACAAACAGAGGATGGATGGAGTGTTCACACTGTGACTACCGCACTAGGGTAGTAGCTCAGTTCCTCTTCCACATGCAAGACATCCACAAACGCCAGGCTAAATTTGTAGATCGCGATCCACCATTCCAATGTTCACTCTGCCCATTTAACTCAAATACAAAAAATAAGATTGAAAAGCACATTGGGAAATGTATGAAACATTTTAAGCTGCAGGGTAACTTGCAGCCTTATTATCATGATGTTAATTATTGCATGAAGTCGTGCTTTTACAAGCCCAAGAAGCCTGTATTGAAGCCTGCCCCACCACCTCCTCCTCCAGCTGTTAAGCCTGCCACTCGGCCTGCCATGCACACACGCCAGCAGGGGTCTATAGCTGCACCCCCAATGTTGCCTACAGCAACGCGCCAGTTGCGCCCCACTGTTCCACAGATTGCTCCACGGCCTCAGGTTAGCCAGCAGGCTCCTGGTCTGCGGGCCCCTGCCCCTGGACAACAGACAGCCATGCGCTCCGCTACCCCAAGGTTCCAACCCCGTACTCCACAGCAGCCACCAAGACCCAACAAGGAGATGGCTGGCTTCGAGGTGTGTGAGTTGTGTGGAGGATATGTGAAGGACAGGCAGGCATTGAGAATCCACTTTTATTATGCACACAAAGTTGAATTGCCACAAGCCATATTTAGTCGTCCAAATGCTCCTTTGCTGTGCGGTGTGTGCAAAGCAACTTTCTGGACCACCCAGGGTTTGACAAAACATAAGAAAACTCAGTGGCACTTTACCCCTTCGACAACAGGCAACACTACCACTCCTGCCAGCGCTGATGGAAACAGTGGCAACCACTCATGTTTCATGTGTCACAGAAAAGTTCCAAACATCTTCGTTCATGTGGAGCAGACTCATGGTATGACGATGAAAGACATGGTCCTCATGAAGAAGTGCATCATGTGTGGGGTGACTGGGACAGACAGAAGGGCTCTTGAGGTTCATATGGCCACAGCACATGGTGTGCTCATCAAGTCCAGCGACTATGTCCAAGACAAGCCAGCTGTCCAGAAGCCTTCTTCCCCAGCTGGTCCTCTCCCGGCAAAAAACATTGGCAAGATTAACTTCTGCGTGTTCTGTGAAATTCAGTTTCCGGACAACATTCAACTAACTGTTCATTGCTTGAAAAAGCATGCCACATGCAGAACATGCGGTATGGTCGTACCTTCATCTGTTCACCTGGAAAATCATGCAGATAAGTGTATGAAAGCCAACAAAAAATGCACTATATGTGGCTTGAGAAATATGACTCCTGATAGTTATGCTACACATTTAAATAGGCATATAAAGAAATGCTCAGTTAAAATACAAAATCTGACTGACGACCAGATTGATGAAGCTGTTGAAAAACTAAAACGGGAGTACAAGCCAGTGTTAATCAGTCTAGACTCGGATGATTCTGATGTTGAAGTTGTAGAAACTAAACCTAGCAAAATGAAAGTAGTTATTGATAAAGATGATAACAAAAGACCCCCCAAAAATAATGACATCGAAGAACTAAAAATTGTAGATGTGCGATCTGAAGTTGGGAACAGTGAAGAAAAGACAGATGATAAGAAAAAAGGTGGTGCAGAAACTGAAAATAAGACTGAGACAGAAAATTCCAGTGGTATTTCCGACAAAGATAAGCAAAAAGTTGCACTTGACGTACAAGCTTCTGAGAGGGAAGATGTTGAAAAGGAGTCTGAGAAGGTTAATATTGATCAAAAGTCTGAAAATGTTGATGCTAAACAGGACTCTGAAAATGTTGATGTTGAAAAGGATTCTGTGGCTGTTCAGAAGGTTGAACAGGAGTCTGAGAATGTTAAGGTTGAACAGGAGTCTAAGAATGTAACGGTTGAACAGGAGTCTAAGAATGTAACAGTTGAACAGGAGTCTAAGAATATTACGGTTGAACAGGAGTCTGAGAATGTTGAACAGGAATCTGAGAATGTTCAGATTGAAAAGGAGTCTGAGAATATTAATGTTGAACTGGAGTCTGAAAATGTTGCAGTTACACAGGAGTCTGAGAATGTTGATGATTGCAACAGTAAGGAAACTGATAATGAGGAGATGAAAATGGATGAAGATGTGCTGCTTGGTAAATCTGAATCTGAAGAGAGAATGAGTGAGATAGCTGATGGGAAGGAAGAAATTGACGAGGATAAACTGCTGGGTGAAGAAGACAGTGAACACTCTCTTAAAAGAAAGAGTCCAGAGGAGGATATATCTGTTGAAACTGAACCAAAGAAAATAAAACTAGATTCAAAGGGTTCATGACATGACTGATATATTTCTACTAATGGTGGTGCAATTATCTCTATACTTAAGGGTTGAATTTCATTGTTGTGCATTCATTCTGTATATTTAAATCAGTGTTATTTTTAGTATTGGTTATACACAAATTTTACATTTGTTCAACATTCATGTATGTTTCTAAATTGTAACCAATCTCAAATTGTGGACACTCCAGTGCTCATTGTTCAAGACTTTGGTAAAGGTGTCTTAATTTACATGTAACGTTGCAGTTAAGCTATAAGGCTGCATATTTTAGACAACCCCAGCTGTTTTACTATAAAATAGATATATATACTCTATTTTGAAAAACTGCAAAACTAGCCATCATTTGTAAGTAGAATACTTCATTTGCCATATATTAATGACTGTTCTTGTTTGTGTTTTGTCTATACACATTAGCATTTAAGGATATTTCTTTCTTCGATATCTTTAGTGGTAAAATTTTTATTTAGTCCAATTTGGTTAACCTGCAGTACATTTACTTAAGTAGATCAGCTGTTATTGATTTTAATCAGGTGAATTGTTATTTTAAATACGCTGGGCAAGTACACTTAATATAATCTCGACCACTGAGCTGATAAAAGGGTTAGAAGTATGCATTTACCAAAAACATTAACCAACTAGTTTTGGTAAATGCATACTAATAACCTTAAACCATAACTCATTGATCAATTTCAAAACATTTTGCCTTGTTAATATGAATGCTTACGGAACAAACGGGACATAAATGACATAATCAAGTTATGTTTTTATTAGCAAATCTGTTGTTGTGTTGTTGCTTCTTGCATTAAATATATTGTAAGGATATTGTCATAGAATTGGTTGATCAGCCGTGTCAATTTCTAACAAGATGTTGTCAGAGCACCTGGTACACGGTCATGTTACCAATTACAATTTTCTCATTTACAACTCGTTGGTCTGGTTTATATTTACAACTTTGGTTTAAATAATACTTTTTATACGCCCATCTTACGATGGCCGTATTATGGGAACACCCATGGCGGGCGGCTCCACAATGTTGTCCGCTCTCTAACTTGAACATTTCTCATCCAATTTCCACCAAACTTCATGAAAGTGTTTGTTGGTGAAATATCTAGGTCAAGTTCGATAACCAGCCAAATCGCTTTAGGCACTCCAGAGTTATGGCCCCCTGAATTTGTCAAAATTGGCTATTTTAGCTTTGTCCGCTCTCTAACTTGAACATTTCTCATCCAATTTCCACCAAACTTCATGAAAGTGTTTGTTGGTGAAATATCTAGGTCAAGTTCGATAACCAGCCATATCGCTTTAGGCACTCCAGAGTTATGGCCCCCTGAATTTGTCAAAATTGGCCATTTTAGCTTTGTCCGCTCTCTAACTTGATCATTTCTCATCCAATTTCCACCAAACGTCATGAAAGTGTTTGTTGGTGAAATATCTCGGTCAAGTTCAATAACCAGCCAAATCGCTTTAGGCACTCCAGAGTTATGGCCCCCTGAATTTGTCAAAATTGTCCATTTTAGCTTTGTCCGCTCTCTAACTTGAACATTTCTCATCCAATTTCCACCAAACTTCATGAAAGTGTTTGTTGGTGAAATATCTAGGTCAAGTTCGATAACCAGCCTAATCGCTTTAGGCACTCCAGAGTAATGGCCCCCTGAATTTATCAAAATTGGCCATTTTAGCTTTGTCTACTCTCAAACTTGAACAGTTTTTATCCGAATTTCACCAAACTTGCTACTATAAATGTTTGTTGGTATATATTCTTGGCAAAGTTCTATATATAACCAGCCAGGCTCTTCAGGATTATGGCCCTTGAATTGGTCAAAATTTGCCATTTTTGCTTTGTCCACTGTCTAATTTAAACAGTTATCATCTGATCTTCACCAAACTTGCTGAAAATATTTGTTGGTAAAATAAATCGGTCAAGTATGATAATCAGCCAAATGCCCCGAAGCACTTCAGGATTACTGCCCTTGCCATTTAAGCTTTGTCTACTCTCTAACTTGAACAATTCTCATCTGACCTTCACCAAACTTGCTGAAAATGTTTGTAGCTATAAAATCTTTACCAAGAATGTTTGCAGGTATAAATGCTTTGCCAAGTACACACTGATTGTCTCTTGGGTACGATTAAGGATGAATCATCTCTTGGAGACGATTTTTACATGAATGTTGTTTTTCAAATCCCGAACACGTTGATCGTCTTTGGGAAATCATTTGCTTCTTGAAAAGCTTGCTTCTCAAAGGGCCAATGTGACAGTAAGTTGTCTTAGAATCCAAGAAATTATTGATGGGTGTATTTTGTGAGTGTCACTCTTGTTGCCCATTAATTTTTATTGACTGAAAAAACAACAACAGATGAGCGTAAGCAAGAGCTTGAAGTGATCTTGTTCACCTTGATTGCAAGTGATGTTTGTTATTGGTATGATGAAAATGTGTGTTTAAAAATGTGTATTGACTGATCACCAACCATTGTTATTTATCAAAATGATATATAGAAAATAACATGATAAAAGAATCTAAAGTGAATTGCAAATTTTCTTTTTTCTGTTGGCGATAATATAACTACGAAGAATCCGTTACTCCTCCTGAACTGAATAGCTAAAATGTAGAATTACTGAGGAAAATTGCCAAGTTTTGCAAGTGTTATTTGTGTGTCTTAAAGACAATCCAATGTGGGAAGGCTGATGACAATATTTGTAAGACATGTATAGTGATATAGTTGTCACAATGGCGGTTCTGTGTACCTCAATGAGTTTGCGAGTCTGTTCGGACTGAACCTTGTCCACGCTGTATCTTAAACCTTGCATTATAGGATTTTCAAAAAATTGAAGGTTCACACCATGATAGTTGCTGTGATCCAGGTCTGTACCTCAGGTCAAGGGTCAAGCTTTGAGGTCAAAGGTTGAAATAAATCTTTGTCCAGGCTATATATTGACCATGCATTATAAAATTTTCAAAAAAACTTGCCATGAAGGTCCACCATAGTGAGGTGGCGTGTCACACACAAGACCAGGATCTATACCTCCCAAAGTCAAGGTCACAATTAGAGGTTAAAATTATCCTTGTCCAGGCTGACTGTGCATAATAGAATTTTCAAGAAATTGGTGTGTCACACAAAGGTCAAGTAGCCCATAGAGCTCAAAGGTTAAAGGTTTGGGGAAGTTATTAATATATTTCCTGAGAGTTTAAAATGAATTGTGTAATTGTATGTTGTGTAACATCCTCTCTTTTTTTAACATGCCTCTGTAGGACAAGAAAAGTGAAAAACACAGTTTTACCTCACAGGGCTCCTGAAGAGATGATCTTTCTTCTGCTACTTTGGATTTAAAAATAAGTAATTTAATCTTGTGTAATAAATTAAAAGGAAACCGTATTCTGAGATATCTGGTAAAAAACAAGGTTACAAGGTTAAAAGATTTACAAATTCATCGATATTCATTCAATCGTCAAGAAACTAAGTCACAATATTTCTCATGACATTTAGAACCAGTGTCAAAAACTTGTTCCCTAGGTCAAATCGTGGAGACATTTGCGTTCATAAATTCAAGGGTGTTCATCCAATCAAAATGAAAAACTGTCTGAATGTTTGTCAACATGATATTTAGGACCAGTGTGAATAAAGGTCTTCTTGGAACAATAACTAGGAAATGAGAAAATATTTGTTTCTTAAATTCAAGTGTTGATCTAATTTTCAAAAAAACATTCAGGATATTTCAAACCAGTGTGTGTATACCACATGATAAATTGCGTCATAAATGCTATGTCGGAATGCAACATTTTGTTTTGAATGAAGACTTTAAAGAAAGATTACTTCACTATTTCTTCATCATTTTAAATTGATGAACTCTTGGACGTATATAAAACTGGGTCACAAATGATCGAAAATTAGGTAACTAGGTCAATCTTATAAAAACTTTCTCAGGAACCATATCATGGTAATGATTTGTCAGATTATGTTTAAACTTGGTCAGGATGTACCCCTTGATGAAATATGGACCGCTTGTAAAAGTGGGTCACATGGGTCAAAAACTAGGTCACTAGGTCAAATCTTAGAAAAACCCAAACTTATATCCAATGTTCATATCGTTCCATTTCTCTGCAGCCATATAACATGTTAATATAGGAATATTCCACCTACTTTTCATTTTTCACTAAGTCGCTACTACAGTCCCTGCCTGATATTGTCATCTCTGATCAAGGTAGTTATTACAGTCCCTGCCTGATATTGTCATCTCTGATCAAGGTAGTTACTACAGTCCCTGCCTGATATTGTCATCTCTGATCAAGGTAGTTACTACAGTCCCTGCCTGATATTGTCATCTCTGATCAAGGTAGTTATTACAGTCCCTGCCTGATATTGTCATCTCTGATCAAGGTAGTTACTACAGTCCCTGCCTGATATTGTCATCTCTGATCAAGGTAGTTATTACAGTCCCTGCCTGATATTGTCATCTCTGATCAAGGTAGTTATTACAGTCCCTGCCTGATATTGTCATCTCTGATCAAGGTAGTTACTACAGTCCCTGCCTGATATTGTCATCTCTGATCAAGATAGTTATTACAGTCCCTGCCTGATATTGTCATCTCTGACCAAGGTAGTTATTACAGTCACTGCCTGATATTTTCATCTCTGACCGAGGTAGTCAATATTACAGTCCCAGCCTGATATTGTAATCCCTGACCGAGGTAGTCAATATTATAGTCCCTGCCTGATATTGTCATCTATAACTGAGGTAGTCTCGACTACAATCCCTGCCTGATATTGTCATCTCTGACCGAGGTAGTCTCTACTACAGTCCCTGCCTGATATAGTCATCTATAACTGAGGTAGTCTCGACTACAATCCCTGCCTGATATTGTCATCTATGTCCCTGCCTGATATTGTCATCTCTGACCGAGGTAATCCCTCCTACAGTCCCTGCTTTATATTGTCATCTCTGACTGAGGTAGTCTCCACTACAGTCCCTGCCTGATATTTTAATATCTGACCGAAGTAGTCACTACTACAGTCCCTGCCTGATATAGTCATCTATGACTAAGGTAGTCACTACTACAGTCCCTGCCTGATATTGTCATCTATGACTAAGGTAGTCACTACTACAGTCCCTGCCTGATATTGTCATCTATGACTAAGGTAGTCACTACTACAGTCCCTGCCTGATATTGTCATCTATGACTAAGGTAGTCACTACTACAGTCCCTGCCTGATATTGTCATCTCTGACTGAGGTAATCCCTACTACAGTCCCTGCCTGATATTGTCATCTCTGACTGAGGTAGTCACTACTACAGTCCCTGCCTGATATTGTCATCTATGACTAAGGTAGTCACTACTACAGTCCCTGCCTGATATTGTCATCTATGACTAAGGTAGTCACTACTACAGTCCCTGCCTGATATTGTCATCTCTGACCGAGGTAATCCCTACTACAGTCCCTGCCTGATATTGTCATCTCTGACCGAGGTAATCCCTACTACAGTCCCTGCCTGATATTGTCATCTCTGACCAAGGTAATCCCTACTACAGTCCCTACCTGATATTGTCATCTCTGACCGAGGTAATCACTACTACAGTCCCTACCTGATATTGTCATCTCTGACCGAGGTAATCACTACTACAGTCCCTGCCTGAAATTTTCATCTCTGACCGAGCTAATCCCTACTACAGTCCCTGCCTGATATTGTCATCTCTGACTGAGGTAGTCCCTACTACAGTCCCTGCCTGATATTGTCATCTCTGACCGAGGTAATCACTACTACAGTCCCTACCTGATATTGTCATCTCTGACCGAGCTAATCCCTACTACAGTCCCTGCCTGATATTGTCATCTCTGACCGAGCTAATCCCTACTACAGTCCCTGCCTGATATTGTCATCTCTGACCGAGGTAATCCCTATTACAGTCCCTGCCTGATATTGTCATCTCTGACCGAGGTAATCCCTACTAAAGTCCCTACCTGATATTGTCATCTCTGACCGAGGTAGTGGCTACTAGAGTCCCTGCCTGATATTGTCATTTATGACTGAGGTAGTCGCTACTACAGTCCTTGCCTGATATTGTCATCTATGACTGAGTTAACAAGCCTTTAACAAATCAAATGACAAAAAAAAACTTCTCTACATAATAATGTCAACATTTGCAGAACCAAAAGCATGAGTAGCAGACTTTTTCACTTTTACCAGTTCATCCAGTTAAATAATTGTATGTCTGTGAACTTGTTTAGATGCCATCTCAAATTTAATGTCAAGCCCATCATGTTCACTTTATCAGTTGGAGCCAATCTTGTTTACATAATCAGTTTGAGCCCAACTCATTCAGATTATCAGTATGAGCCCATCTTGTTTACATAATCAGTTTGAGCCAATCTTGTTCACATAATCAGTTTGAGCCCAACTCATTCATGTTATCAGTTTGAGCCCATCTTGTTTACAGAATCAGTTTGTGCCCATCTTGTTTACCTAATCAGTTTGAGCCCATCTTGTTTACATAATCAGTTTGAGTCAATCTCATTCATGTTATCAGTTTCAGCCCATCTTGTTCACGTAATTAGTTTGAGCCCATCTTGTTCACGTAATTAGTTTGAGCCCATCTTGTTCACAAAATCAGTATGAGCCCATCTTGATTACGTAATTAGTTTGAGCCCATCTTGTTCACTTAATTAGTTTGAGCCCTGGTGATCTTGTTGACAAAATCAGTTTGAGCCCATCTTGTTTATGTAATTAGTTTGAGCCCATCTTGTTCACGTAATTATTTTGAGCCCATCTTGTTTATGTAATTAGTTTGAGCCCATCTTGTTCACGTAATTAGTTTGAGCCCATCTAGTCCAAGTTATTAGTTTGAGCCCTGGATCTTGTTCACAAAATCAGTATGATCCCATCTTGTTTATGTAATCAGTTTGAGCCCATCTTGTTCACTTAGTTTGAGCCCTGGTGATCTTGTTGACAAAATCAGTTTGAGCCCATCTTGTTTATGTAATTAGTTTGAGCCCATCTTGTTCACGTAATTATTTTGAGCCCATCTTGTTTATGTTTTTAGTTTGAGCCCATCTTGTTCAAATAATTAGTTTGAGCCCATCTAGTCCAAGTTATTAGTTTGAGCCCTGGATCTTGTTCACAAAATCAGTATGATCCCATCTTGTTTATGTAATTAGTTTGAGCCCATCTTGTTCACAAATCAGTATGAGCCCATCTTGTTTATGTAATCAGTTTGAGCCCATCTTGCTCACTTAATTAGTTTGACCCCATCTTGTTCACAAAATCAGTATGAGCTCATCTTGTTCACGTAATTAGTTTGACCCCATCTTGTTCATGTAATTAGTTTGACCCCATCTTGTTCACAAAATTAGTATGAGCCCATCTTGTTCACATAATTAGTTTGACCCTATCTTGTTCACAAAATCAGTATGAGCCCATCTTGTTTATGTAATTAGTTTGAGCCCATCTTGTTCACGTAATTAGTTTGAGTCCATCTTGTTCACAAAATCATTTTGAGCCTGGACTACCAGGTATTAAATTGACCTAGGGTACACTGTGTTTTTGAATTCCCATTGCAGCTCTATTTAACAATCATGTTCCATTCTTAGGTTGGGCACAGTTTTGCCAAGCTGCTGATCGAAAAATCAGTTTGGATGGCTAACACATTTCAAAAAACTAAAACTTTGTTAATTTTATTGTAAAACATTACATAAATGATATGTTTATGATATATATATATCATAGAACAAAATGATTTAACAAAAAACTTACACACGAAGATATAAAGATTCAACAGATGAGAATTTGGTTTGGAAGGATAGACAAAAAAAGAAACAGTACAAGAAAATAAAGAAAAAAACATTTTAAACACAAGAAAAATTTAAAATGACTGTAGAAACCTGCACAGAATCTTGTGCAAATTTAATCTACATAAAAGAATCAATAAATTAAAATATCAAAAATGCTTGCATATACTTCCTATGACTTCTTATTTAGACCAAATATTTTGACAATTGAAGACCAAGTTTCAAGCTAACCTACTAAAGTCATTTTGATAAAAAACAAATTTAATCTGTTAAGTAACAAGTTTATATTAACAACAAAGAATTAAAAATGCCTAAAAAAAGACATCAAAGAACAGTTTTTTTATATAGACAGAATCTGATGTATAACAGCATTTATTAACTTTCCCAGACGAAGACCTTTCATACTTGAACTTGATCAGGATATGAGAGTTCTAGTATCCAGCAATCATTCAATACTAACAGACAACAGCTACTGCTGGCCTATCTCATGACGTCTTGATTCCCTCGATGCCGTTGCGCCTGTAGAACTCTGTCTTCACGTGTGCGATCCTCACGTGCTTCCTGTCTGGGTGGTCTGTTGACAGTTCAAGCCGGTGACCATACTCCGAGGACGCCAGGGTTGGACAACCTTTCACCTTCTCCTGAATAACACACATTTCTTACACTTAAAGTGACTAGACTATTTAAAAGTAGTTGGAAACAGGAACCAACAGTATAAACTCTTTGAAAAACATAATGTATAAAAGAAGAATATGCCTTATTGAGAAAATCATAGCTCGGCTAGTTTTTTAAACATGTTGATGTTTTGGGTGAAAAATACCTAGTTTGTAGTTTAAATCTGGTCATATTGTTAATAAAAGTACATTTTTTAATACCAGGATTTAAATATCAATATTTTATGCTTTTAGAAAGCTCAGAATCTTACCTCAATATAAAAAAAATACATGTTTTAGATTACTTATATAAAGCTATGTCAATGTAATACTCTGTCCGGTTAGTGCAATGGCTACAGCACTCGCTTCTCACCTAGGCAACCCAGTATCGATTCCTGGCTAGGGTGCACGTGAGCTTGGTTTGTGGTCACCAAGCTGGACAAGTGAGTTTCCCCCACAACACAAGATCACAATGTCACTTAATATTGTGCCGACGAGGGTGATAATTATAATAACCTTGTTTCACAATCATTGTAAAATGAACAAGTTTAAGCTGAAACTCTTTCAATTTGTTCATATTAAACTGTCATCTTTAATAGCTGCACAGTATTTCTATAACCAACCACTCCTAAATATGCATCATACCTAAATGTGATTTTAATTGATAGACATGAAAATTTACCTCATTGTTCACAGTAAGGCCGCGAGACTTGGCATGTTCCCGGTCGTCCCTGTGGAGTTTGTTGTTGTATCCATGTTGTTTCCGGAACAGTCGATCATATGTGCCCAATGATGTGTCCTGAAAACATCACAAACAAAACATACTGGTAAATGTCAGTCATACATATTGTTACTGGTAAAGTCATTCTCTTCAACTATTATCTCATTATCTATAAATTTCAATTCATTTACCATGAAAAAACAAGAGCTGTCAAAGGACAGAACACTTGACTATTCAGCTGAAGTAAAATTAACAATACAAAATATAACATGCCCTTAACAATCTTGAATAAAGTTTTAATTAAATAATTGAGTTGTTACCGAGATATGTGAATAATAGTTGCTGGAATGCAAAGCTTTAACAAACTATTCTGTCCAAAAAGGCGCATAACTTTTATAAAAATAATGCACTCATATGACATAATTATATGACCCTAAGTTTGCTGATGCTCATAGTTTATGGACGATCTAAAACCATGGTTGTGTGCTAGGAAAGTTTATCTAAAATCCTACCATTCAGTTACCAATTGCATAAATCTGGAGAAAACTTATCCACAGGTTATCTTTTGGGTTACTTTGCACATGCAAGAAAATTCATTGGTCTGACCAATCAATAAACATTTCAACTTACTTTAGCCAAACCAAACAGTTAACCAGATTTATACAATTGGCTGCAGATATCTTTGTAATTTGTCAGTAGAATAAATATCGTTATGCTCAGGACAATTTAATTAAGACATACGAAAAATTAGTGTTTTCTTTTTTCGATCGGGCTTTCCAATTGGGCAATAACTACGACAAAAATCAGGCAATTTCCTCCATGGATTTATGTGTATATTTAAAAAAATTTAACTACAATCTACATGTACACTTAGATTATGATGATGATGAACACTATCAATACAATATCATACAATCTACCCTAGCTTAGTCTTACAAATAACATGCTAGATAGGAATTAATTTGTATTGGTTATTAATGCTATTAACATGCATTTTTCATATTTTTGCATGAACAAAGATGATTCTCAAATCTTGTTTTCTCTAATTGAACATTTACCACTCCATGAACCATCTTTAATTTGCATAAATGGATATACATGTACGAAATAATCTCTGGTCACACTTTGCGCAATAATTATAGTTTTGCACTCAGTTTTAATAAATTATTTCACTAATATGAGTCCATCTTTAAACAAATGTTTGCAGTGGCCCATTCACTTTTAATTACCGAAAAATACATAGTCCCATTTCAAAACTGTGGAGTTAAAATAATGATATAACAATATTGCATGTTGTTTTCTTGTTTAATCATTCAGTCTTAAAAGAAATACTTTTAATAACCTTTAGACCTATTGAAAACAGTCTGGAATTGAGCGGCTGCAATTCTTGAAACATTTGCTAAAGATGGTTTGAGCACAAAATTGTCATTCTCGTACACCAGGGTGATGATGCTATGCGTACAACATTGTCAAACCTCTGATGAATGAGAATGAAATTGTGAAATGCTATTATTCTGTTTGCACTATTTAATCTAGCTCCATTAACATGCTTAAACACTGACACCGAGTCCTACAAGCATTCTTTATAACACACTGATATTATAAGTTACCTGCGTAGCAACCTGAAATCCAAATGCCAACAGATAATACATGTATTATAAACCATAGTTCTCAATAAAAACATTATTGCATAGGATTGCAGAGTGAATAACTTTCAGTATATTTAGAACATAACGCAGTAGTAATCCCTTCCAATGTTTTGCACAATCAGAAATGGTGAACAAATTATTATGTTTTATAAATTATACGCAATGACTTTAAAAGAAAGTATATCATAAAAAAATACAACTGTAATTAAATGCACTGCAGTAAATGTCTTAGGGCTGATTCAATCATAGATAAAAAAATTTAGGAGGTAGAAATATTTAGGAAGCGGTAGCCCAAAAATTATATCATCATCAAAGTGACCAAAATTGGGACAACACTATAGCGGAAATGATTTAAACCAATGGTAGATAACGCATGATTTGATGTTTTGCTTAAAATGGCTATTTGTTCATAAGAATGAATAAAACCATTGATATATATATCCATTATATTGTTTCATTCTCATCATACACTGATGGTTTTAAAACATTGATAACAAACAAAAGTGTATATTTTTCCTTGTCTCTGAGAGAATTTAATAAAAAAAAACTTTCTCTGTTACCAATACCGCTGCTTACATTCGAATTAATGAGCCTGCTCATTAAACTAACACATATGACAACTCAGTCAGTTATTGACAAGTTCCTGTGGGTATCAAGTCATATTGAACTGTTTATATAAATACTTTGGTATCAAAAAAATGTATACAAACAATTTTACAAATATTAAGATCATGTTTGTTAGCCCTCCCATGACTGACTCACAGAAATGTGATTTTACTATTATTGTGAAGACCAAAGACAAACAAATGTATTCTGACTTGGATTCAATATATGTAGGAAATGTCTACGTCCCTGTAAAGGGTTCGACAGTACAGGAAGATTGATAGAGATAGGCACGCATATGGGAGCTTAAAATATTAACAGCCATTTGCATTGTAAGCAATTCTGTATGCAAAGCGACTATGGATATTATTTACAAGTTGTGTTGAAACAATTACAAAGACATACAACAGTTTCAGTTTTCATACTTTCTTAAAACACATGCACTTTCGTCTCTTGCATGACACGATCTAAAAAATACATTCATTATTATCTTGAATTGACCACAGAATACCTACTATTGTTTTATAAATGTGAAACATGCAAGGACCTTGTCACAATCCAACACATTTTTAAGAATGGCATCATTATTTTTCAGTGAATGGTATCGGGTTTGCTTTATTTTATAATTGCATCTTTAATGCTCAATGAAGTTCTCATACAAGAATTAAGATATAAACCTCATATATTAATAAGTTATAATGCCATATGCACACCAGGAGACGGCCTTTGGATCCATCAATTGTAAGTCATCATGCACAGGCTGCTAAGGTTGTCAGGTCAACATGTGTTTAGAAAATAAATATTATAACAGTTGGAGATAGTAGAATTATTTTAGAAAGTGTTTACATGAAAGTGAACACAAAACATATCAATATCTTTGTTTATCCCTGACTGCGGGATAGCAATAAAACTTTGAACACCATTTATAGTGTGTTTTTTTAGGAATATCAATGCAATACATGTGATTGAAGTTCTTTGTTTTTTTTTTATATAAAGTAAACAGTAAAGTTCAACAACTATCATGACTATCCAACACCATTTTAAAGAAAACTTACAGGTTTCTTTGAATTAAACACTGTTCTTTCGGCTGGTTCATTTCTTGAAGTGGGAACGAAAGAAAATGCTGAGAGTTCACATGGGCGACCATGGAGGTAGAAGTTATCCGTCTCCGTTGACACGGCGATACCGTGTTCCTTGTTTTGCTCTAAATCGTCCGCCATCTTGATGCTCAACTTCCGTTACCAAGCCAACAAGCTGTCGTAGTTTCGTATGTTGAATGTTTATTATTTTTTTACACATTTTGATACATAAAGGTCAAATTTAGAAAAAATAATATCTAACTCTATTTCTTTTTGCATCAACATACGTTTTATTCCGAAAATACACTAGTAAATACACTAGTATATTTCCCCACAATGCAATTTTAAAATCCAAGATGGCAGCCTACTGTAATGTTGACAATCTGTCAAACTGAAACATTTTCGTTGGCAAAAATTGAGCTTTATGTATGGTACTTAAGAAGTAAAAAATAAGTTGATTTTAATGTCTGGTAGGTAAAACGGGATTAAACTTGTTGTTACATCGACAAAGCCGGCAAAGTTCTTTGTAGTTCCTGGTTAGGCTGCCATAACATATCATTGAGTCTTAGTTCAATAAGGTGCCCAATATGATACATACTTTTCTAGGTGTAGAGTAACCTTGGGTTGATTCAAACACAGCTGTTAAGAGAATCCACGATGAAATTGTGGAAATAACCCTGGTACCATTGTGTTCTGTAACATAATGCCAAATATTATTGAATTGTCCTAACATATGTAGTGTATGTGGGTAAGAACCATCTGCCCAGGTTAGCTCAGTAGGTAAGAGTGCTGTGCCAGTGTTCCAACAGTAGTGGTTTCGAGCCCCACATCAGGCGCACATTTCCTCCCAGGTTTACTTTAATGGCGGCTGTTGGCAGCAGCAAACAGCAAGAGTGCCCCTGTTGGCCTAAAAGGTTAATAAGGGTAGGAGTGTGGTATGTGTGGGTAAGAACCAGCCACCCGGATAGCTTAGTTGGTAAGAGCACCGTGGTATTGTTGTGGTAGTTGTGAGTTTGAGCATCTGGCACACTTTTCCTCCCAGATTGACTTTTGGTGTAAAATCTAGGATTGCTCAATGTGATTGATGAAAATACACAATTACTTATATCATTTATTGAAAACATGTGCCTGTCTCTTAAATCTAGATGTGAGGCTGCAGAGTATCACTTTCGATTTGGGCTAAGACTCCCTTGAAGCAGTGAAATCTCATCCTATCTTTGTAAGGGAAGAGGGGTCGAAGAGAAAGTATTTAAGACTAAGGTTTCATTACTCAATGACATACAATAGTATGTAAAGATTTGTCAATGTTTATGCATTTTTAGGTGATTGTTTATTGGTAAACCCAAAAATGTTTGTCTTTTGCTGTGTTCCTATAATAGCTTTTGTTTCCCTTTCATACAGACATTTGAATGCAAACACGGTTCTTTGGTGGTGGGAATGGGGCTTCTGGGACCTGGAATTTAAAAAGATGTACTCAACTTCAAGTTCAAACACTTGAAACAATGATAATTCTGCCTGTATAGTGTTTTATCAAAATAGTAAAACACCTTTAAATATATATCAATCACACCAAACAAGGTTTTATATCCGAACATTTCGGCATATATGTCTTCATCAGTATATAAAAAACAACAACATAAAGGCAGTGATATACATATCATACCCTGTTTAATGACGGCATTTCTTTTAGCATCAAATCATTGTAGAGATTTATAAATAAAAAAATGTACAACAAAATTGTTATTGGTGATTTGTTGAAAGGGTTTATCCTGAGGTTTTGGTAAAAAATATTTTGATGAGATAAGTACTTTAAGAGGGAATTGATTCTAGGGTACTTTGTACTAATGTATTTTCAAAAAGGACATCTTTTATTTCAGGTGGATACGTTAATATAATAGAAAACAATGATACCATATTTAAATTTGAGATTTATCTTTTGTGACAAACAAAACTTTTTAAAAATGGATATATTAATCCATTATATATGACTTATAATGTAAAAGAAGAAAAAGGGATTAAAGTGTTGGATATTCATCCCATATTGTGATAGAATAGTGATGGGAAGTTGTGTATGTAAGGACAAGACGTCAAGCGGCCTTGAGCCTGCAGGTGCAATGTCCAATAACCATGTGTCACAGGCCTCTGTTGATGGAGGCCTGTATCCGGTCCTCATGGATGGCGGCAGCTCATCATCATCAGGTTACCATGGAAGCCTTGGCCTCGAATCACGGTCCACCACCAAGATCACCACAGTCCGTTCCCTCGTACTGGAAACTTTGTCTGTCATACGGACCCTCATTGACAAGTATGTATGGTGATCAATGTCATTAATGGTGATTTAAGTCAAAATTTAAAACTACTGATTTAAACTCAATTAAAAACAAATCATTTTCTTTCCATTAGGGTTTCATCGAGACACTGTCACATCATGAAAGTTATGAATACTTATAAGTAATAAGTTTCTCTATTAAACCAACCAGATGCAACCTCAACCTGCATTTTCCGCATCAAGCTGAATTACATGCAACCTCTCATTTGCTGTTGAAAAAAACATCAGCAATAGTAGACACAAAACATAAGGTTGTGTTTTCATAATTATAGTTCATATGGCAACATAACAAATGATGTACATGCTGCTTATCAATTACAATAAGGAAGTTAAAGTTCATTTAAAAAAAATCTTTGCAAACACTCACTAATCTGATCCCTAAGGTGCTTGATAGGATTAAAGTTTGGGTCATGACAACACATTCAGGACTAATCCGGAAATCAGTATTGAGACTTTTACTTCAAACTATTGTGCAATTGTAAAGATTGTCTTTTGCTTGGACATTTTCATCAAAACAGTAGGACATGCCTTGGAATGAATATAAATGTCTCATTTGGAATTAATTTGCCTCTTTACCCTGCTTTAGGCATGAATGATCAATCCCTCATAATCAAACAGACCCCAGTTTATTATACCCCCACAAACGAAGTTTGAGGGGGTATATATAGGAGTGAGCTTGTCGGTCGGTCTGTCTGTCGGTCTGTCGGTTTTCATGGTTTCCGGACGATAACTCATGAAAGGCTAGACAGATTTGAACAATTTTTGGTACACAGGTGTAACATCAGAAGATACAGGTCAAGTTCGATATTGGGGCTGGTGGGGCCAAGGTCAAGGTCACTGTTACTAAAAATAGGAAAACGGTTTCCTGAAGATAACTCGTGAAAGGCTTGACAGATTTGAACAAATTTTGGTACACAGGTTTAACATCAGAAGATACAGGTCAAGTTCGATATTGGGGCTGGTGGGGCCAAGGTCAAGGTCACTGTTACTAAAAATAGAAAAACGGTTTCCGGACGATAACTCATGAAAGGTTAGACAGATTTGAACAATTTTTGGTACACAGGTGTAACATCAGAAGATACAGTTTGGTACACAGGTGTAACATCAGATGATATAGGTCAAGTTCGATATTGGGGCTGGTGGGGCCAAGGTCAAGGTCACTCTTACTTAAAATAGAAAAACAGTTTCCGGACGATAACTCATAAAAGGCTTGACAGATTTGAACAATTTTTGGTACACAGGTGTAACATCAGAAGATACAGGTCAAGTTCGATATTGGGGCTGGTGGGGCCAAAGTCAAGGTCACTGTTACTAAAAATAGAAAAACGGTTTCCGGACGATAAATCATGAAAGGCTTGACAGATTTGAACAATTTTTGGTACACAGGTGTAACATCAGAAGATACAGGTCAAGTTTGATATTGGGGCTAGTGGGGCCAAGGTCAAGGTCACTGTTACTAAAAATAGAAAAACGGTTTCCGGACGATAACTCATGAAAGGCTAGACAGATTTGAACAATTTTTGGTACACAGGTGTAACATCAGAAGATACAGGTCAAGTTCGATATTGGGGCTGGTGGGGCCAAAGTCAAGGTCACTGTTACTAAAAATAGAAAAACGGTTTCCGGACGATAAATCATGAAAGGCTTGACAGATTTGAACAATTTTTGGTACACAGGTGTAACATCAGAAGATACAGGTCAAGTTTGATATTGGGGCTAGTGGGGCCAAGGTCATGGTCACTGTTACTAAAAATAGAAAAACGGTTTCCGGACGATAACTCATGAAAGGCTAGACAGATTTGAACAATTTTTGGTACACAGGTGTAACATCAGAAGATACAGGTCAAGTTCGATATTGGGGCTGGTGGGGCCAAAGTCAAGGTCACTGTTACTAAAAATAGAAAAACGGTTTCCGGACAATAACTCATGAAAGGCTAGTTTTTCTTGTCAGCAACTTCTAAATTACTCAACAGATTTAAATAAAAC
The DNA here is from genome assembly GCF_026914265.1 of Mya arenaria. Lineage (NCBI taxonomy): Eukaryota > Metazoa > Mollusca > Bivalvia > Myida > Myidae > Mya > Mya arenaria. The sequence continues at coordinate 34,092,385 of NC_069129.1, read as the reverse complement.
AATACATGCATGATAAAAAAAGATGCAGTGTGCAGTAACCTTGGAGTTATAGCCTCTTTTCAAAGAAATGGTTTGCCATTCCTGTGTCCAGGCGGCATTTGGGGGTATTCGTCACTCCTGTGACAGCTCTAGTTTTCGTAATTGACTATTGTCAGCTGTTAGAACCCCAGACATTCACATTGTTTTAATTTTTACTATATTTCAATGCATTTGCTGTTTGCATGGCAGTACTAAAAACCTCACATGTTAATGCATTGAGACATAACTGACGGTCTAATAATATTTTCCGTGTACATGTGTCAATATGGGTGTGTTGTCTGTTCCAGTGAGACAGAGCCACCAGCAGCCATGTTGACCCTACACAAGGTAGCAGAGACGGAGGCAGGATGGCTGGATGTTGCGCGCTCACTGATCCTTGCAATCCCAGCAGACGACCCCCTTGGACCTGCTGTCATCACGCTCCTTCTTGATGAATGCCCCCTCCCAACAAGGGTATGCTCTTCCAACCAACAAATTGTACAAAACTTTATATTATAATACCTCACTTATATTCTCTATGTTAAATTCCCTATACCCGAGCGGTCAATATTTTTTAATATTGCCCGGAAATGTTGACTGGCAAAGTAATATCACATGCGCAGAAAAGATGCGTGTGCGCTTAAGAATTTTAAATGGCCGCTGAGTTATCGACTACGATATGAAAAAAAATAAAATAATAATAATTTTGTCAGGACATCAGAGGCAGTGGAAACTGAATTCTTAACCTTTTGCCTCTCGTATGGAGGCCGATTGAAATACATTAGTTGAGTCTATAAAGATTCCAGAAGTACAAAAGGTCTAAAAATAGGCATTTTTTGGTTTCCCAAGGCTGAGGTGGTAAGCGCTTATTAAAATGTGTTGTTAATCTGGTTACAACCATCGTTTGCATTATTTCTAAATGTCATTTGCAACAAAATGACAGCTTATAATGTAAACGAACTATAATTACAGAATAAATTAATTAAATTTGGAAGTTGTGTAATGGTAAAAATCTTATATATGTATATAAATGTAACCATGCTAGGTATAATAAAATATATAGTGCATGGCTTCCAGTGTGACAGTACATATTGTCAACATTCGGGTAAATACTGTTACCCTCGGCTTCGCCCCGGGTAACAGTATTTCCGTCATGTTAACAATATGTACTGTCACACTGGAAGCCATGCAATATTTATATAATGTTGTCTATTGGGCTTTTCTTGATTGAAATGATTTGATTGGTTAATAGTTTTTGTTGGAAAATTCAAACTTATTTTAACTTAAGTGTTAAATTTGGAATTGTTATATTTCTTGAAAAAACTAGTTCTTTAAAATAGATTCTTCATTTTAAGATTTATTCTTTTGTATGGATGTGTAAGAACTTATTTTAATTGCATAACACTTTCTATCACTGAAATAAAACAGTTAAGGAAATTGTTGAAATTAAGAAAAAGGTTCAATTTTAACTAAGATGCTTATGTAATATGGCTCCAGATCTTAAGATCTTGCCAGTTAATGAAGTTTCATGCTTTTAGGGCAAAATGCAAATGTTTGTTTATATTGAAGTTTAGTATCAATCTGTACTATTGTAAAAATGTTTGTGAGTATTCTACTTCTGCTGTGATAATTGTCAAACTGTTAGTGTATGAAAAAGCCAATGGTTGCTGCCCTGCCTGTACTTGTCCCGTGCTGTATATCCTAGGAGGCAATTGTGGAGCTTAGGGAGAGCCTGGGTGTTTCCAGTAATGGCCCAGCCCCGGTGTACAGGGACAAGTGCTGCCAGCGCAACCTCTGTGTGCTGCTTGGTTGTCTCGCGGAGAAACTTGCAGGTACTGTAGCACAAACTTATTTCACATCATGGTATCAACATAATTCAACAATTTGCCACCAAGTTCTTACAAGATAAAATTCTTTCCATGTAAAATTTTAATAAGGTAAAATTAAATAAATGTGATTATTAATTATTGGTTGTATGGTAAGTGCAGTGGTTAGTGCACTCCCTTTTCATTGGCCTGGGCGCATATAAGTTTGGTTTGTGATCACCAAGCTTGACAAGTGGGTTTCCTCCGGAGACTCAGGTTTCCCCCACAACTCAAGACCACACATTCGTGTCATCGAGAGTGATAAATTAATATTGTTATAACTTGTTGCCCCAATCGTTGAAAAATAAACAAGTTTAATCTTAACTAAAAAAATGTGGGTTGGGCTGTTTGGCAGACTTGAAATGAACATTCTTACCTGTTTTGTAAGTTATTTTACCTGGTAACCAGTGTGCAGTAATGAGATAAACAATCGTGCCATAACTCTGTGCATTGAATGTTTTTCTGTACAGAAAAGACTAGCAGAATGTAAATATTGAATTGCACGACAATGAGCCGATTATTTAGAATTTTGTTAAAGTTAACAACTTTATTAAGTAATTGTTGTTAACTTTAAATTCTTTACTGCTCTAGAAGTTTAATGGATACAGTTTTGATCTGCAGTATTTCTGATAAAATTAGTGTTATTGCTTTCTTTAAGTGTATGAGCTTATCATATATGACAAATATTTTTAATTTAAAATTTTACAGCGATGTCTTTAATCACCTGGTGGACTTAAATGAAGTTTTTAAAAAGTGGCCAAATGTATTGCATGTTTTCGCTATGATGTTCTTTATTTCCAGGTCCCAACAGTATCACCCTATTGTCACAAGACGTCCTTGACTACCTGATTAGTAACTTGGTAAGTACTTAATCCTCATCATAGTTTGGTGTTGCCTGTGTCTGTAAAACACTTACAGAGAAATCGTCAATATGTCACCTTGCTAATTGGCTATCTTAATAATTTGTAACAAACATGAATGTCTGCTGGTTTATTAGGTGTAAGTTTGTTTGCTTATATATTGCACTAAAAGCTGTTAAAAATCTCTAAACTATAAATTAATTTACAACTGTATTGTGCCTGCATAAGATTTTAGTTGTTGATTTCAGAACATGTCTCGGCCAGCTGTGATAGTTCTACATTCCATTGTGGCCCTAGAGAAGTTTGCACAGACCAGTAAGTATTACATGTAGGACACAGATCAAAAAGTAAATGTAAAACACAAACAGGTAAATACATTTAGGACATATACCAGTAATGACATGTATGAAACTCCTTTTTAAGGTTTAGAAATTGTTAATCAGCAGAGAATGATTGATTTGAATAGCTCTCAATAGTTTGTTTGCTTATGGGTAGTTTTCCTGTGATACATACATGTAATTAGACCGAATTTTATTGGTATCCACCCTGTCTAGTCTGCATTCAAAAACTTGGTCTGCACAATTGCTTATGGAAACAATGGCTAAACCTTGATCCAGAAAGCTTCATTGGAAGATGGTTGTACTTGACCGGTATGACACTAAATGGGTCATTTCGGCTTAGTTTCTATTTTAGCCTTATCAGAATCGGCCAAGTGACAACCTAGTCAATTTTGGCCTACCTTAACTGAATATGGTATGATTTTTGTTGTAAAACTGAACAGATTAAACCACTATTTTTAATCATTTGCATTATATCTGAAATATTCTCAGACAAAGACTGTTTGATACATACTAGAAAGTAACCATGCTTGGGCAGTAATTGTCTGGAAGATTTTTTTTTTTTTGTGATAAAAATTTACATAATGCTTAAGTCTGGACCATTTTTATATTATTTACATATATATTAATAATATACAATTGACTCAATACCGTTACACAATTTATTCAATGAGTTGTTTAAAAGAACACACCAATAGTAGGCCAAGGCTGAATTGTAAACTTGGTCAACGTGACCGGATATCTTACAGACTTCGATTTTGGTGTCAGAAGGTCAAATTCAAGGTCATAGCCAAGTTGCTTGATCAGATTGGTCTGTACAAAAGCCTGAGAACTACATGTACTTCATCCAGCTAGGACCATGACACATCACAGGAAGGCTGTACTTGACCAATTAAAGGTCCCTACAAGTATTGTTTTCAGGGTCAGTAGGTTAAAGTTCAGGGTCACGGTCATTGTCAAAGTGGCACTAAAGGGACTTAATGTTTTATTTTGACTTCCCCTTTGGGTCATTTTAAACATTAAACATTATTTTGAAACTTTTTTTGAATATGCTACGTTATATAGAAATGATGATGTTTGGTGGGTGTTGCAGGTGAGAACAAGGTGACAATCATGCAACGGCTGGAATCATTGAACCCCAATCCCCTTGAGAGGCTGGAGGGACTCTGGGCGGACCGCGACTTCCGAAAACGTGAGGTGGGCTTCTGTGCCCGCTGGTGCCTTGACAATCTATGTAAGTAACTGCCACAGTACATTGGGTAATAATGTCACACAATAATTTCACGTTTCATAAGGCCGCAAATCCACAATAACACATTCAGTGGCATAGAATGGAAAAATACATTCCGAAGAATTTGTACCTTTACATTTATAAAGCGACACATTATCGATTTTAATTATTTTTGAATATTTGGGCTGTTAGCCGTCAGAGATCTTTCATAGTTGAAGGGAGTGTATTGGAAATAGTACAATGGAAGGCCCAGTATACCATTCTCTTTTTTTGAATTTGTTTCAAAGGGAAAAGGACAAAAAATATTTTTTTCACTGTGTTCTGTATATAAAATTCGGCCCCCCCCCCCCCCCCCCCCCCCAAAGCTACTAAGCCCTCTTTACCCCAACCATATAGAAAATATATATATGTTCACTCTTGATGAGCTACTAAGCCCTCTTTACCCCAACCATATAGAAAATATATATATGTTCACTCTTGATGTATGCCATTTTCACACTCTTTTGCTATATTTTCAGTTACCTCCAAGGTAAGACACTTTGACTTATTATTTAGCCAATAAATGACAACATATTAAATTAAATATAGATCTACAGATTCTGAAGTTACATTTGACCTATTGCCTTATGTAGATCTGTAAAAAAACCCTTCATGTTAGTTTTGAATGTTATCTTGTTTCAGTCTCTATGTTTTGTATTATCTTTTGTTATATTTAAAATGTTGGTGACTGTATAAAGAGTGTTTGTGTACAGGTTCGTGGGTACTCGTATGAGAATGAGGACCTCAGTACCACAAATGTTATGTTGAACAGTAATGATGTGAGTGAATACCTGAAGATAGCTCCGAACGGTCTTGATGTGAGTACTCGTCATCAGCTACACTGCTCATTGCTTAACCCCTTGTTTCTATAATTACAACCAGTTTATTTGAGGCAGCATATTTATATTGTTTAAAGAGAATCATTCCAAAACTTCCATTTTAGTTTATTTGTGGCTGGTACTATTAACGTGGCAGGTCAATATTTTTACCTTGAATGATTCTATTAAAAGCTTAAAATGGAAAGCAAATTTATGTTGTGAACATCAGCATTAAATATTTCACTTGTAACTGTGCCAGTCATATGATTTGAAGCCACTGGTAAAGCATAAGTTATTGTGCTTGCTCTGTGGTATGTATTTCTTACACTTAAACAAATAATTAACTTTATTTCACCACATTTATTTGTTAATAAGTTAGCTTTCTCTTTGATATTTTTATATGTAAGTAAGTATGTCATAAAAGTTCATGTATTTAAATCAACCCTCTGAATTTTGTTAATGCAAACCTAAAAAAAGTTGTCATTTGTCATTTTGGTTTAATTCTACTGTGTCCCCTGCAGGCTCGGTGTGACGCATCGTCGTTCGAGAGTGTTCGCACCACGTTCCAGGTCGACTCTGGGGTTTGGTATTATGAGGTTACCATAGTAACTGCTGGCGTCATGCAGATCGGCTGGGCAACCAAGGACAGCAGCTTTCTCAATCATGTAAAACCTTACAATCACACTTTTGTCCTTAACTGTTATTAAAATATTAAGTTTTACGCCTACATTAATCACAAGTCTGTTATTCAGCATATTATCTTACAAATTTACATATTCCTTTGTATAGACAAATTTTGACGTTCATATTGTATAACATGCAAGGAGTTATGACGTCATTGTTTATTTCAATATTGCGCTCCGATTGGATAAGTGTGATGTAATTTAACCAATGATATGCAACTTTACAAATATAAGTTATTCTTTTATACAAACATTTGCTATCGTTTTTTTTCTTTAAGGTTTGCAGGTTTAAATGTAAATATAAGTATTAATCGCATTGTTTCTTGGGTTTATGCTGTATGAGCGCAAGAAAAAATGCTTTCAATCCTTAAAAACAGCAATAATTCATTTATAGCTGCTGACTGGAAGAACTTATTTTGTTATCAATGATAAACATACATTGACAACAAGAGCATTCTGGGATGGATATATTTCAGGAGGGTTACGGTATTGGTGATGATGAGTTTTCCATCGCGTACGATGGTTGTCGACAGCGTATCTGGTATGGAGCCCACAGCCAACCACACAAACACCCGTGCTGGAAACCAGGTACATTTATACCAATAAGGGGATCAGCTCAGCATTATAGTTAGGCTTCTACGTCATAAAGTTTAAACATTCATTATTTAAGTCTTGTCGCTTGGCTCATTTCGGGGCAAAAGGTCCTGTGAACACAAAGCGATGTGTTGTTGTGCAAAATATTGAATTTTGGCCGCAGCTTGATAGTCACTCAAAATATTGTGCATGAAACATGATATTCATGTTAAAAAAATAATATATATTTTGTTTCATTATGTAGGCTAGAATTTGATGACTGAGGAAAACATTTTGCTCTTAATTCTTATGTTCAGAGAATTTATGTTTATGTCCCAAGTATTGAGCTGAAAGAATATGAGTTTAGTATAATTATGTTGTTATTCTTCATAGAATCAGAACAATTTTAGGTTCTTAATGTAAATACTTTGAAAAATTTGTGTCTGTATTTATAACAGTACAGGTAAGCTTCCTGTCTTTGGCCCCTTTTTGAAGTTTTTTCATTAATATTTTTGTCAATTTTTGAAGAGTAGCAGTCAAAATTGGCATACCAAATCTTTACAACCTCTTATAAATATCTTGATAAATGTGATTGATATTTGTCCATTTAGTGAACAAATTCCATAAATAAACTACCATGGAAACAAGCTATTAGAGTAACAGTGGCCATTTTTTTTATAAACATTTATTGTATATACACATGCTGTTGAAACTTAAAAAGCATCAAAAAAGTCACAAGTTATTAATAAACTTGACATTTAATAATGATAATGTTTGTACCTTTTCATTTTATATTAATTTTTTATAAATTCCAGAAACACCTAGTTTTTGTAAACAACCTTTCTATTAGTTTTTCATAAGTAATAAAAACATTTTGAAGAAAGTAAACACTTTGTCATATAAAGCAAAATGAAACCTAACTTTAAAAATGAAAACATTTTAGTTCTAATAATAGGTTCTCAAGACTGAAAAGTTTTTTTTTCTAACTTAACTGAATTGAGGCACTCCCTTGGATATTCAAGAGGTTACACACAACTATACTATTTGTTAATTGCACATCACAAACATTTTTAAATTGAACCTTACTATCAGATTGCATAGTTGGCATATAGTGTGGCATTTTATCTTTCACTTATACCATTTCAACAGGCCAACAATCTACTTGTGCACATGGTGACGTTATTAACTGCTTTCAGTTTGTTAGATGTTTTCAAGTGAAGGATTCATATGCTGTTAACTAAAAAGATACTCGCTTGATCTTGATGAAGTTTTGTCAGCCAAGGTAAAAAATGCTCCTGAATTGATTTTATTATCGAACCTACTTGCAGTGAGCCAGATATGTATCTCGTTGTCACAATGGCTGTTCTGTGTATATTGTTCTGCGTGTGCGTGCGTGCGTGCGTGTGTGTGTGTTCAATCATCTAGAGCTGATTTGTCCTGGCTGAATTTTGACTATGCATTATAGGAATATTAAAAAAACTTGCCATGATGGTTCACCTTGATGACATGGCATGTCACACACAAGACCCAGGTCTGTATCTCAAAAGTCAAGGTTAAAGGTCATAGGTTGAAATGAACCTTGTCCAGACTGTATCTTGACCATGTATTATAGGATTGTTAAAACACATGCCACGATGGTTCCCCATAATGAGGTGGCGTATCTTGCAAAAAACCCATGTCTGTACCTCAATGTGCATGGTCAAGGTAAGAGGTCAAAGGTTGAAATAATTCTTGTCTAGGTTGCATCTTGACAATGAATTATAGGATTTTAAAAAAACTTGCCATGAAGGTTCATCATGATTAGATTGCATGTCATGCACAAGACCCAGGTCTGTACCTCAAATGTCAAGTTCATGCTAAGAGGTCAAAGGTTAAAGATCCTTGTCCAGGTACATTGACCACGAGTTCAAAGGTCAATGTCAAAAGTAGAGGTGAAAGGTTGAAATGGTCCTTCTACATATTGTTCAAGTCCATGTTGTTTTGTATTGCAATTGCATGAAAGAGCATTTTAGTGTTTGTGTGTGTGTCAAAGGCTTTTTCAAAAGTCATGTAATGTCATTATTTGACATCTAGAATAATGATTCAAGCATCGGTACCTCAAAATTGAGGTTTCCTAGTTTTGAATATGAAAACTCTCAAACTCACACTCAAGACATTCAGCTGCTCTTTCGGCTCCAAGTATTTTGTGCCAACTGACTGTTTGATTTATTGTGATGATGGAATTATTATAATTATGTACAGTAAAGCTGATTATAAACATACCCCCTATTAAGGCATCATAACATTCCGTAAACTTGGTGGCCAGTTTGGTTGCATGAAGTCCTATATTAAGATTATGAACCTTAGACCCAAGGGTTGCCTCTTTGAAAGGCTGTTATTTAAAGATGCACTCTTACTCCCAAATAAGATTTACCACAATTAAATCAGTTGTTTTGATATACCAAACAGGACAAATAAATGTCGAAAACAATGCTTCTTATGAAGGATACTGAGTTTAATTTGAAAGAAAGGTGCAGAAAACACGGTCAGACGATAGTAGATCACAGTAAATATTTTAGCATTCAACAATCATTTAATATTTTTGTGTTTTCAGCTATTATATACAAAGTTACAATCATGTTATCAGAAGTTAATATTTTCCATAAATGCATAATTTAGTAAGTTGTTAAAGGTTTATCAAAATTATACATGTGTATGTATTGATTTTAAATAAGAGTGTCACATTAAGGTCAATTAATCATGAGATCATTTAAAGATCCCTGGTGCAAGACTTTGTGTCTATGTTGCTTTATGTAATTCTATAAGTGAATCATGTTTGACAGATATTTGAATCATTATGGCCACTAGCTAGACTAACTTATTGATAAATTGGATAAGAAGTTAAAACCTTGCATTAAACCTTCGTGTAGCTTCAGATTAGTGTTAAGAATAACTGTTAATAAGATTATTTAATTAACAAAACATTAAGGAAATTGATATTTATTACTTTTTAAGAGGTTGCTTATTCTTTATTGATTGAAAAGGTCTGCATAAAGAGATCTTCATTTTGTTGAACGAATGGAGTATTATGGCTTAAAGTAGGCTATTCATTGACAAACAATGGTTTTTGATACATTTCAGCCTTTTTTGGAATAAGTAGCAAAGCCAGCCAAACTAAATGCAATTTGTGTAAATCCTATTCAGAAATCCCTAGAAGATCTGTTCATCTGTATGTTCATCAGTGTGTCTCTGTTGTCTGTCTGTCTGTATGTCAGCCTGTTTGTCTGTGCCATTTCAAAATTTGAATGAGCACCTCAAATGCTTCTGAACACTTCCTGAGTTTTGGTCCTTAACAATTTTATGTTGTCTGCTGGACAGTTTTTCATGTAACATTCACTTAACTTCATCACAATGTTTTTGAGCATGTTAATCAGAAAATGTTAATTACATGTCAGGTAATACTGAGTTATTGCCCTTCAACACTAAATATTTAATCAAATTTATCTAATGTCCTCTATCTCCGATTTTTATTAAACTTTGGTTATAATTCCTTGGACAGGTGATCCATTGTTTACTGATATTGCTTGCAATGTAAATAAACCTTGTATATTTAATTCATTTTCTTTAATTTTCTGAAGTTCATTTCTGCATACTTTGATGGGCGTAAATGGCTCCATCTTGTAGTATAGACTACTGTCATTTGTGTAGTATTTTAAAAGTAGATTTGGTTTATATCATAACTTTTCAACTCCATTGATAAGACAGCTGAAATAAGCTGGGCAAAAACAAGCACTGTGTCCATTTTAAGAGGCCATGAGAAATTACCCCTTGTGACTCACAACCTATTAGGTTAGAGGTGGACACCTATACCACTAGACCTCTTTCACCCTGGTGGGGATCAAACCCACAACCTCTTGGGAGTGAGACGGACATGTATACCATTAGACCTCTCTCACTCTGGTGAGGATCAAACTCTCAACCTCTTGGGTGAGAGGCAGACACCTGTACCATTAGACCTCTCTCACCCTGCTGGGGATCTCAGCCACAACCTCTTGGGTGAGAGGCGGACACCTATACCACTAGATTTCTCCCACCCTGGTGGGGATCAAACCCACAACCTCTTGGGTGAGAGGCGGACACCTATACCACTAGACCTCTCTCACCCTGGTGGGGATCAAACCCACAACCTCTTGGGTGAGAGGCGGACACCTATACCACTAGATTTCTCCCACCCTGGTGGGGATCAAACCCACAACCTCTTGGGTGAGAGGCGGACACCTATACCACTAGATCTCTCTCACCTTGGTGGGGATAGAACCCACAACCTCTTTAATGAGAGGTGGACACCTATACCACCAGACCACTCTCATGATTCTAGATCTTTTTTGTGCTGCATAAAGGCCATACACATTAAACACATTTACATATGTACATGGTTGACATTGCAATTATTTACTGTCTCATGCACTGACTGACATTTTATACCCATGGATATAATTATCTGTTCCTAAATAAACATTACAATTTGATTAACATGTGTCTTTTTCCTTTTGCATACTTTTTAGAAATATTTAGCGCAAGTGCTTTAAGCTTCTAATGTTGATGTAGTGTTAAAAAGTATACTATCATGGACTTGTAAATTTGCACCTGCATGTTTATGTTGCATAGGATGAAGTGAAGTATTTCCAGAAGAAAAGACAGAAATCTATAATCAGCATTAAAGCAGTGAAAAGGAATCTTCCGATATTCGAAACATTGTGTACAGATGGCCTTGGTCAAGTTACATCGCGCGTGTTCAATCAGAGTGAAGCAATTAATTAAACAATGACGCCATTACACCAAGAAGTTCATGCAACATGAGCATCATTCATACTCTGTATAAAGTCTAGGGCAACGTATGACCATGACTGCTATAACAAACTCTTTGTGTCCTCTCTTAAGAAAGAAGACAGATTAGTGCCAATTTGAACAGTATTTCTTGATTCTCATATGACCATTTCAAAAAGCAGTCATTAAACTATTTAATAAATGTAATAATCTTAGACAAACTTGTTAACTTAAATTTATTAAGCAATCAAGCAATAACAGTTATAAAACAATTTAACAATCAAAACTATACAGTAATGTGTTACCATATTTACAATTATAGTTAATGGTTATAACATCATTAAAAATCTGCAGTTACTAAATGTAACTTCAAGTAGCATTATACAAAGGAGAGATTTAATTTACAAATGGCTGTATTAGAAAAATAGCATTTGGAACAGTATTACAATGTTAATTAGATTGGCAATGAGTAAAGTATTACATTTTATGAAGGACTTGTGTTAATCTCATTTAACTAGTATTAATCATGTCGTAAACTAGTGACCTTTCCTTGCCCCGACTGTGGTCAGGTGTTCAAGGGCACATCTAGTACTACAATAGTTCCACTTGTGTAGTGTTCACAGTTCAAAACTAAAACATTAACCTCATAATCGCATGGTAATGCTGAATTGAGATATAATTTTTGGCCTCTAAAACATCCATTCAGAACAATTCAGCACCATTTTAGCATAAAACAGCCAAATACTTATCATACTTTGCTGTCACAGTGTCACAGCTTTTGTGTATACATCCATGTACAAAGATTTTGATATCCACAATATGTTTTACTTTTGTTACACTGCTTAAGTCCTGTGTTGTTATAACTACAGTGGAGATGGGTGGAAAAGTGGTCCTTGGAAATGACTTCTCATATATTGAAGAGCAACTGTTCAACTTCATGTTCAGGTTTGTGAGCGGGGCCATTGCTGGGGCCTTTGGAGGGTTTGATGATTGTGTGGACCCCGCTTTCCTCTGTCACCATGGCTCCGATTTTGTCCTCCTCCGAGCCCCCCTCCTGCGCCTGCAGCCGCTCCACCTCCTGCTGCTCAAACCTGGTACGCTGTCGCATTAGCTCCTCCACAACACGCTGCATCTTGAACGTGGGTGTGTGCCGCAGAGCACGGCTTGCAGCATGGATCGGGATCTTAGTCTTTCTGTCGGAATGAACTAGAATCCCGGTCAGCTGCTGCAACAGAAGGTCATTGGCAGTGTACTTTCGGTGAATGTTCCCATTTTTCACATTGGTCTTGATAAGTTCCCATCGTTTCTTGGACCTATTATTACCCTCTGACCCTGCAGATTTTGGTTTCTCTTCCTTAACCTCTTGTTTTGTTTCTTCCTTCACTTCTGTTTTGGGTTTTGGAGGAACATACCCCCATGTTTTACTGTGGTCAATTGGTTTAGAAAACACACTCAGAAGAATGGCAGCTTTAGATAGAACGTCCTTTTTATTCTTCTCTGCCATCTCTTCTGCTGTCGTCTTTTCTTGCACTTTTGGTTTTGGTTTGGTTTCATCTTTTTGGATATTGCCTAAGAATTTATCTATCTTGTTTTTAATGTCTTTTTGTTCTTTGAGCATCATTTCCTCCGTGACTTTAGGCAAAGCTGTGGAACTGCGTCGCTGAAAAGACAGCTCTGAACTCATGCGCGTTGGCACAGTTCTCGGTGTCATACTTCCAGTTGTCATACTTTTCGCGTCTCCATTTTGTGATTTGTCTCCAAAAAACAGAGCTCGTAAATCAACCTTCTCACAATATATGTAGTCATCATCCGAGTCACTGTCCCACCCCTCGCTGTAGGACCTTGTAGGCCGGGCACGCGTCATGCCAGAGTAAAATGTCTGTGATCTCTGCAGTCCCTCAGTAGTAGAGGTTTTTGATTTGTTGCCATTGACATTAAATGTTACATGTGATTTGGTACTTCTGGCACCCTGGCGTATAGAGCCGGCTTGGTCCGGGAGTTTAGGTAACTTGGCATCAGTCTCGTCTATAGCACTGAGTCTAGATGTTGACCTGTGAGGATCATTGAAGGAGATCTTTGGGGGTGGAGCAGACTTTGATCCACCTCGCTGAAATAATTTCTTGGGCTCGTGTACAGAGGGTTCCGGTGAGGGAATTTCTACGACTGTTGAGACCGTATGAGCAGTGGTGGCTCGGTCATATGTCCGCGCTGTTTGAGCACGCTCTTTTTCTTGTTCATTTTGCTTTTGTTTGGAATAATCTGCCATGGTTTTTCTTGCTTTCTTAATAAATGGCTTTTGATCATGGTCCTTTGCTATAGTTGAGCGTATTGGGTATTTCAACTTTTTTTCGAGGTAAAATGAGCCCTCAGAACTAATTCCAAGTCTTTTTGATGAATTTTCTATTTGCCTACTATCAAATGTGAAGTCCTTTTTTGGCAAAATTCTCTGCTGCATTGCAAGCTCATTTTGCCGCTTATTTATGTCCATGACCTTGACCTGGTAGCGAAGGTTGCTGGCGTCCATGTGGATGTCGCGTAGGGAGTGTGTTCGTTGCTTATCTATGTGTGAGGTTGCTGTGCGGAGGTGGTGCTCACACACATTGTTGCGGACAGCGGTGAGACGCTCTGTGAGAGACGACTTCTTGGCGCTGTCAAGGGCCTCAGATTGCAGGTCTTGGTACGGGTTGGAGATCACCTGCTCCGTATCCATGATGAAGTAGTTACCTGCAAACACACAACAGTCCAGTAATTTATATTATACGATATCACACACAACTGTTCCATACAATGTAAGGAGTCAATGTGTTTCATGCAATAACTTGCACCATGCTGCCATTTATTTTCAATGAAGTTTATTCATGGTATTTGAAAATGCAGTACAACTTCAGTGAATCGAGTGCATTCAGAACAATCTGTTTTATAATTGTTTAGGTGAATGTATCAAATGTGATTCAATTTGATTCATTATGGTTCAATGTATGAAGATTTTGATATTTTTTGTATGTTTTAATTAAGATTTAAGTTCAAATCTTAGGTATTGGTTTTATTTTGGATTTTAAAGCAAAAAACTTTTTGTATTCAGCCTTGCAAAATGTTATTTTTTTTTAAGGTTTTATTAAAATGATGTGTTCTTGTTTGTCATTGTAAAAAAATAAATGTACAGTAAAATGTGTATTGAAAGATGTTGTTTTTTTCGAGTGTGTTAGGATGGGTAGAACATGGTTGCACCTCGTGTGTTCCGAGCCTGCTGGTGTGTGTCACTCTCCGTCACCATCCCCGCATTCAGTATCGACACGCTCCGCATCCTCATTATACACACAACACAATTAAATCACTGCAAATGGTCAACCACTTAATAAGCTGTTAATCTTTAAAGGTTCCACGATGCTTTGTCATGTGTTATAACTATTGTCCAGCAAGTTGTTGAAATTGATTTCGTCAACTTTGTCACCACTAATTACAGTAGAATGATATCTTATACACAACTGAAGATTTATAAAGTCCAGCAGCAGTGGAGATAAGAACCACTATAGGCTATCCTGCTGGCCCACACAGTCATTGGATTTCTCTCCTGTTTCTGCCAGACCTCTGGTGATGGTTGCACAATAGGCTATTAATGAATTTCAGTTTTAAGTTCCTTAACAGCCTAAACACTCTCATTGATTTGTTCAGTAATTTTTCCTCTTTCTCTCGTTTCCAATCTTTATTGTGATTAAAAAAACACACAAACTGCTGTATCAGACTTTTATTTGCTGTAAATAATTGAACGAAAATATTTTTATGGCAGTTTATACTGTTTATTTCTTATTGACTGTAAACGTAATGCCTTCATACTGAAGGTATTGAAAATGATGTAATTATGTCCAAATTGTTTTGGTTATGCACTAAACTGTGATATAACATTACTTTGTCTCCGTTTTAACACTTTGCTGCAGGTAAAAATTAACGGATCAATTTTTTTTGTAAATGGCCTTAACAATGGCTTATAGAGCAAGAATTAGTACTATCAATCAAATCTGATCAAAGGAGATTAAGACTGATTATGAACATTTATAGCGTGAGAAATCATGAATGAACTACTTTCTTTATTTGCTTTGATCTAAATATTAATTACATGTGTAGGTATTAAATATTGGCTAGGTGATTGTTTTTCATCAGAAAATAGTATATTTCAAAGCAGCAAAACCAAACTGAAATCCATTCATGTAAAATTTGATGAAATATGATATATATCTACCATCTAAGAGGTTGGCATTGAAATTCATTTATACCAATTTTCAAACATTTTAAACGAAATTTCTTTTGTTTGTGTTAAAATTCTGCAAACTGCCCAACCAACCCTTGTACATTGTAATATTTTTATGATATTAACGAAGAGATAATGGATGCTGATTTATGGAGTCGTTTTGTAGGATAAAAAAGTGAACATTATGTAGATTTTATAGATTTATCCAAGAGAAAGTATTTGAATACAAACCATCCTGCTTTGGTTCTATGTTAAAGCAGTCCTCGGTGTCCATGGTGAATACTTCCTTTATTTGTTTTGATAACTCCACTGTATTGTCGTAGAAGGATATTTTTTTACATTAATATTTATGTCTTGTAATTATTGCTTTGCTGACAAAAAATCTTACAAGTCCTGGATAGATTCAACATATGTACACATTTGTATATAAATCAAAGTCTCACATCTTTCACACTTTTTTAATCTATTTGCCCAATGTTGCTCTAATAATGCATATATTGGTGGGTTTTCGAGTGCTGTATTTTATAGCTACTTGAAACTGTCAGTGAGATCTCCCTTGATGTGTCGACCCCTGGAAAACAATGGCCTTAATTTTCCACGAGCAGCTCATTGATTACACATTTGTCAAAATCTGATTCATGTGGACATTATTTGTAAAGATTTCTTTTCTGATAGATGTGAATAAAACGCCTCGTGAAATCAATTCTTTGTCTATGCTTTCATATTTCATAAAGAGTAGTTAAATTCCAGCTTACGTAAAAAAAATTTTTTTATATCTTTTATGGATAACTACAGTCGAAACCCATTGGCCTGTAATCCCAGGGACCAGCCAAATTACTTCAAGCCTCGCAGATATCGAGCCAGGCGGGAATGCTTGCATAGAGTAAAGCAAAATCTATTTCGACTGTACTTATATGTGAGAAAAAGTCACAGAAAAAGTATTTTGACCCATTAATGTGAACTTGATCTAAAGAGTATTTCATAGATCTTGAGACTGTGACGGATGAATGAACAACGAAGCAATATTTCACTAGTCACACAAACTACAAAGTGTATGAAATGCACATGACATTTAGGAAACCTTTTGTGAAAAATGCTTGGATACCCTGTTTGGCTGTACACTTTTCACAAATCGATTTGTGAAATTCCTGATCATATACAGTTGAGCCCCATTGGCTCGAACTCCCAGGGAGTGAAAATCCCTCCAGGGTCAGGGAATTCAAGCCAAGTGGGAATGATTTCTTTAGTAGAAAGAAATTGGTCCTTTACATGCAGTTTGTTCCAACAAGGAAATCGAGCTAAGCATGTTGAGAAAACAGGATTCGACTGTTTAAAATTTGTAAAAAATGTGATTGGTGAATTATGTGGTCAAACACTGCTAAAAGATCAAAGAGAATGCAATGCAAATCTTTCAGTTGCAAAACTGACATGATTATTGCGCTGAAGTCCCCCATAGTTTAAATAAATAGCACTACTTAAATTTGATAATGTGCCTTATACTTCTAAACCAATAATTCATGATATCTGTTTCCTTCTTACAATGACGATGGTATGACTTGTATAAAATGTAATTGGGTGTCCTTTGGTTTATTTAAATGGTTATAAGTAATTCAAGAATGCCATTATATATTGAAACTATGTATCAAACGTATTGTTGAGATTGCCGATTGATAAGACTTATGTCCGCAAAATCTCTTCTGTTTATGTTTGAAAGTCAGAATAATTTAATTGTATGTTGATGTACCAGAAGTCCACATCATTGGTTGTGTTCAAATGTTTCTAGTCTTGTTTGTAATTGGTATTATTATATTTTGCTTTTTTAATAGTTTATATAACCCCAATATTTGTAACTGATAATCATAAACTTTGTCTTGTTTCTTTGAGCTTGCACTTGTACCAAGGAAACTGTTATTTTAGGTTTAAACTTTAAATCATCATTTTTTGTTTATTTCTGCATAACCCTAAAGAGGCACATTATAGGTTGATACCCAATAAAAGTAATTTTTTATGAGTTAAACAAAATAATGCATTTTATTGTGCCCCTTTTAATGTCTTTACTGATTGTTTCATTGTGATTTTTAATGAAAAAAATAAATAAATAAAATAATAATAATAATAAAGATAATAATAATTAATAATAATAATAATAATGGTACTACTATGAGAATGAAACTGTTATGTGTGTTTTTATCCACTGCTTGTTTACCTTCTTGTGCTATCTTGCTGGAGAAAGCCCCGGCGCTTGACTGCTGTTCTTCCATGTTGCCTTACTCCTGCAGGGCAAGGCACTATTTCCTGCGAGGCTGTATTCCTAAATTACCACTACCATTGTAATCCTTGTACACATTTTTGGTCCATTTTCATTTGAATATTTTTATTTCTGTTCATCTCCATCAAGCATTGCAAGTAAAGATACTTCTATATTGTCAACACTGTGAACATAGTTTATTTACTACTTTTTCAAACCTTCCTGAATTACTGATTATTGTCTTTTAAGTTTATAATAGTTCTTAATGATGAAGAAATTATCAGATAATTTGTAGTCCGTAAGAATCTTATATAATGCAATCATGTATAACTTCATGTAAAATTTGTGAATAAACTCATTGGTTACAATATAATCTTAATGAAGCATTTAAATGTCTCTATTTGTATTGTAACATTTCTTGTTTGATAGACAAACTATGATTTCATGCACAATGTCAGTTTTCAGCTGGAGTCGTGTTCCTATTTGTAATGGAGACGAAACGATAAGATAGAAATGCCAGTGTTTTAAATAGGATTTGCTGATGGTACAGATAGTTGTAATATGAATGAGGAATAATTAAATGACTATGGACTTCTATAAGTGTAAAATTCAAGGTGTACAGCATAGTTGGTTTAAGTCTTTGCCAAATTTATGAATGGACAATTAATCTCAGAGACAAATGAAACATTTGGCCGATTTTTCAGAACTTCATTAAGGTTTACAACGTTGTTAACATTGTTAACTTTTAAAGCTTCACTGCTCTGGAAGATCCATGGACACACCTGTGTTCTGCGGTATTTCTAACAAGATTTGACATAACTGTTGCAGCTGTGCTTTAAGTATTTGAGTATGTGGTCAAATAGTTCACCTTTAAAAGTTAACAACTCTGCCATTAACAATATTGTTAACTTTAACAAAGCTCTGAACCATCGGCCCCCTGATGCTGCTGTTTGGTCCTTGTGTCTGTTTATGCACAAAGATTACCATAATTGTTTAGAATCCTGCTAATGCAGTCTCAGTGAGATACTTGCCGAATTTAAAATTTCATCATTCCATAGTCATTATTATTTGTGATTTCATGCTTTTTTGGTTGTTTATTGAAAAATAACGATTGATTATATCCTGGTAAACTCATCATTTGAAACAGTGAGTTTTTCAAAATAAGGCTCACTGCTTTACGCATATTAGCCTGTTTCACTGTAAAAAATGAACATTGTCGCACACAGTGATCGGTAGGAAATCAATGTTGTCGTTTATGGTACAACATCATTTAGCTAAATAAAACATTGATTTAAATGAATTATAAGCATACAAAAACAGTATTTTTTTTTTTTTTCAGTGTAACATTGTATTATATCACACTTCCAACATGAATGACACAAAGCCATACTGGTCTCTACGTGCAACCCCATATTTTTGCACATTGGGTCAATAAATTATATTGTACCAAAGTGGCGTCTATTTTCCAAATCCGATAAACAAAAATTAATTAATTTCCCATAAATTGATCAATGTAAACAGGTTGTCAATGTGATATATAAGTGACGGGGCTATTAGGTGACTCGATATGGGGTGCAGGAAACCATATTCAGGTTCAAGCTTTGCTCTCACCTTATTTGTTTTCCTAGCCCTGTATATCCCATATCGGGTCACCTTCTAACCCCGTAACTAATATTTTACCTAATGAGCAGCAAAAGTAAATATTTCACTTGTGACAAAGCCACTTGTGAATTACAACTTATACTGCTAATTCGGTGAAATCTACTGCCATCTTACACTGAAACAAAAGATTAAATGCCACATTTTTTATCATTAATATCATAGAGGAATTTTGACAAATATTTTACAAAAAAAATGGTGTGTATCAGGGCATCACCACCGTTTACAGTAAACCTGTTAGTATGTCATTTAAGACGTAATTAGGCAATAATCTTATCGGTGTTTGTGTGACATTGTTTGATCTAACCATATGATATCCGCGCTGTTATCGCACCAATATCTGAACGGCTTTAGCTGCATCATCGTGATATACTCTGTTTTTAGTGTAATAATTTAACTCTTGAGTAATATTTGGAAAAAAGAAACATTTTTTATGAATGTTTTTTTAGTGAGATAATTTAACTTCTAAAAATTGTTTGTAAAAAAAGAAACATTTTTATGAATGTTATATATATTCAGGATTTTAGATTAAGTAAGCAATCATGTGATATAAATGTCTACTGCCATTTAGACAGCAGCAAGAATCCAGTACTTGAGTGGCTCTGTGCACAGTGCACTCAAATCCTTTATTATTACACTCGCTTTACATAATCTTAGGGAATAATCAAGAAACTTTGGAGTGGCAATTTCAACATATTCTGCAAGATTTGCCAGCAATGCTGTCTGCGGTGTTTGTACTGCATTTGGGAGTGTTTTCTTTGTTTTAATTTATACATAAACTCTCATATAACTGCAGTAACCAGTAGATGGAGCCTTTTATGCAAACTTACTGTTCAATAAGTAACATGCATATGTAGAAATATGGTTGCAATTTTATCCTTATGCTTCATATTGCACAGTTGCTTGATTTTAATGTGATTTTTTTTGCAAGGTTTGCACACTCATGTTTGACCACCGACAGAAGCTTGCAATTGTGTTGTGAAGGCGTCAGCATTGCTCCCTGAATTCAAAGACATGAACCCTCGGTGGTTAAGAGAGATGGTCACAGGTTATGAAACATAACATTTTTTTGAGCCCTGCAGCAAATTTTTTTTTTTTAAATGTTGGTTGGTGAAAATAATGAACCGCTTGTGATAGCTAGGCGCAGCAGGATTGTCAGCTGGGTCATGTACGGTCTATTTGCTGACGGGATTTTAGCCTGAATCCCAGTACCTTAGCTACCTGAAAAGTATTACAGGCATAATTTAAAGGGATCATGTTCTCTGCATGGTGCCAAATTGTTGCAAGATAATGCACCCCCGCACATGGCTCTGCACTGGTTATAGAATATATGCAACAGGACATTCTCCAAGTTATGCACCATTTAGACCAGACCTCTTACCTTATGACTACTGGTTGAATACCCACATGAGGTTGTACCTATGTGGATACCATTGGGTGGGCCTTATACCAATGTAAAAACTCTATACCATAAGAAGAGCATTTTTCAACTGGGTTTTATGGCTCAAAAAGTATGTGAATGTCAATGTGGAATACTTTGTGGAATTAAAAGAGATATTTCTGCCAATACATAAGCTATAAGGGTAACGCCCCACTGCGCCACTACTACTTAAAGGGTCCTTGTATAAATATTGACGTTATAACAATCAAGACTTTAAAAGAACCATATTTATTTTTGATAAACTATCATTTAAACGCACTGCCAAGTTGTTAATATTTTGTCAACGCTTTAAAAGACATTATAGGACAAAATCTGTGCACAACAAATTGTAAGCCTCAAGTACAGAATTATAGTTTATGTTTAAATAGTGTCTAAATCTAGATATTTTGATAAATACTTAGTTTGAAACATGTCATTTTGAAGCAAGTATATTTGTAGGTGGATCAGTGGTTATCAAAATTGTTCAAGGGCTCTCTGTAACCAGATACTTTTCAAAACTATGATCAAATATATGTTACAAAAAGAGAAGTTAGTCCCTATTCATGATGAGTAGATAAGCATGGTCTTTTTATGATCCAAATGATCCTGTCTGCACTACACAACTTAAACTGAAGAAGTATATTTGAATTGCCTCAATATTTAGGAATGTAGACCATGGGATATGAAAGGCAGATTGTGAGGTAAGAGAGAAGGTGGAGTGTGAGGTACGAGCGATGGTGGAGTGTGAGGTGAGAGAAGGTGGAGTATGAGGTAAGAGAGATGGTGGAGTGTGAGGTAAGAGAGATGGTGAAGTATGAGGTAAGAGAGGAGGTGGAGTGTGAGGTACGAGCGATGGTGGAGTGTGAGGTGAGAGAAGGTGGAGTGTGAGGTACGAGCGATGGTGGAGTGTGAGGTGAGAGAAGGTGGAGTATGAGGTACCAGCGATGGTGGAGTGTGAGGTGAGAGAAGGTGGAGTATGAGGTAAGAGAGGAGGTGGAGTGTGAGGTAAGAGAGATGGTGAAGTATGAGGTACGAGCGATGGTGGAGTGTGAGGTGAGAGAAGGTGGAGTATGAGGTAAGAGAGATGATGGAGTGTGAGGTAAGAGAGATGGTGAAGTATGAGGTAAGAGAGGAAGTGGAGTGTGAGGTACGAGCGATGGTGGAGTGTGAGGTGAGAGGGGGTGGAGTATGAGGTAAGAGAGATGGTGGATTATGAGGTAATAGAGATGGTGGAGTGTCAGGTAAGAGCGATGGTGAAGAATGAGGTAAGAGAGATGGTGGAGTATGAGGTAAGAGAGAAGGTGATGTGTGAGGTACGAGCGCTGGTGAAGTATGAGATAAGAGAGATGGTGGAGTTTGAGGTAATAGAGGTGGTGGAGTGTGATGTAAGAGAGATGGTAGAGTATGAGGTAAGAGAGATGGTAGAGTATGAGGTAAGAGAGATGGTAGAGTATGAGGTAAGAGAGATGGTGAAGTATGAGGTAAGAGAGATGGTGAAGTATGAGGTAAGAGAGATGGTAGAGTATGAGATAAGAGAGATGGTAGAGTATGAGGTAGGAGAGATGGTGAAGTATGAGGTAAGAAAGATGGTGAAGTATGAGGTAAGAGAGATGGTAGAGTATGAGGTAAGAGAGATGGTAGAGTATGAGGTAAGAGAGATGGTGAAGTATGAGGTAAGAGAGATGGTGGAGTATGAGGTAATAGAGATGGTGGAGTGTGAGGTAGGAGAGATGGTAGAGTATGAGGTAAGAGAGATGGAAGAGTATGAGGTAAGAGAGATGGTAGAGTATGAGATAAGAGAGATGGTTGAGTATGAGGTAAGAGAGATGGTAGAGTATGAGGTAAGAGAGATGGTAGAGTATGAGGTAAGAGAGATGGTAGAGTATGAGATAAGAGAGATGGTATAGTATAAGGTAAGAGAGATGGTGAAGTATGAGGTAAGAGAGATGGTATAGTATGAGGTAAGAGAGATGGTAGAGTATGAGATAAGAGAGATGGTGAAGTATGAGGTAAGAGAGATGGTATAGTATGAGGTAAGAGAGATGGTAGAGTATGAGATAAGAGAGATGGTGAAGTATGAGGTAAGAGAGATGGTATAGTATGAGGTAAGAGAGATGGTAGAGTATGAGATAAGAGAGATGGTAGAGTATGAGGTAAGAGAGATGGTAGAGTATGAGATAAAAGATGGTATAGTATGAGGTAGGAGAGATGGTAGAGTATGAGATAAGAGAGATGGTAGGGTATGAGGTAAGAGAGATGGTATAGTATGAGGTAAGAGAGATGGTGAAGTATGAGGTAAGAGAGATGGTATAGTATGAGGTAAGAGAGATGGTAGAGTATGAGATAAGAGAGATGGTGAAGTATGAGGGAAGAGAGATGGTATAGTATGAGGTAAGAGGGATGGTAGAGTATGAGATAAGAGAGATGGTAGAGTATGAGATAAGAGAGATGGTATAGTATGAGGTAAGAGAGATGGTAGAGTATGAGATAAGAGAGATGGTAGAGTATGAGATAAGAGAGATGGTAGGGTATGAGATAAGAGAGATGGTAGAGTATGAGATAAGAGAGATGGTATAGTATGAGATAAGAGGGGCAGTAATGGATTAATGAGACAGTGTGCAAATACTCACCCATCTGGTAGACAATCCTGGGCTTGACGTCCTTGGATGGTGTCATCTTTTTTGTTGTTTTTTCACTTACTGTCACCTTGGGTATTTTATAGTTTCTTAACTAGCCTCTCAGCAGTCACCTTGGAATTGGGATAGTGTTCCCGTTTCTTAACTAGCCACTCAATGCACCATTGTTTTCATATATTTCTTTTACTGACAGCAATGTGACACAAATGATTTTTTTTGTTCCATTCCTTTTTAAAAAAGCAAACTATTAACTTGTTGTGAATATTCACACTGTTCTGAAATTTGTCTTTCCATCAATGATAATATGTCAATTATTTGGTTAAAAAGGTAAAAAAAATCTGAGCACGGCTGGAGAAAATTCCTTTACAAGAAGTCGCAATTGGACTGAATAGAATATTAATTTCAAAGAGATTTGAAGGTCCCCTGTTATAACTTAATTTACCTGCAACCCATAATTATCACCATTTAATATTGTGCCATTAGCTTAAGAAATTGATATACCATTTTAAAATGTAATGCTTGAAGGACAGAGTTTATTGAAAGATTTTGTGCTGTCAGTTGAATGATTTTGTACTGTCAATTTTGTTCACCAACTTGACAACTTAATCCTGCACTGCTATATGAAGTGCCCCATCTTGCAACAAAAACAATGATCCATGAATATTTGTATCCAAAATTCACTGTCCATCTCTCAGTGGACATCGAAAAAATGAAATGTTATAATGTCTGAGCAATAGAAAATATGGCCTAAGAGAATCAAAGATTAAATCACAGCCATTTTAAAGATAAATGTCAATATTAATATATAAATATGTTCAATATATTTTTTCAGACTTTTCACATGACAGCTTGAATACACACTCTTGACCACTGAATAATGCTTAGATTTCTGCAATAAAATGAATGATCTTGTTGATAAATATTAGCTATTGGTATTAAGAAGTGTGACTTTAAATCAGTAAATGTAATGTGAATATGTAAATAAAAGCATTGCCCATTTGTTATTGAATGCAAATTGAAGCACTGCCCATTTTTAGGGTCCACAAAATATTTGCGTTTACAGACAGTATTGCTTGGTAATTATGACCAAACTATCCCATATCCTGAGCCTACAGTTGGGCATGCCTTCACTGTTGTCTTCCTCATTGTACAGCTAATGTGTGTCCATGTCTGTATTAAGGTGACTTCCTAGGCCTAATGACAAAGACAATCTGGCCTTAATCTGCCACCCATCTACCCCGCCCTTCACCTGCCTCCAACTCCCCTTGCATCTCTAGGCATATAGCTAATGTATGTCCATGTCTATTTTCAGGTGACATTCTAGGACTACTGTTGGATGTCGACAACCAGGCCATTATCTTCTCCCTCAATGGCAGCCCTCTGCCTCCCGAGTCGGACCTATTTATGTGTGCAAGGTACAAATTAATCGATTTGAATCGCAATTAATGAAAGTGCACGAAACTATTGAAGATTTGATTGTGCAGGAAGCTGTAACTTTAAGCTTAATTAATCCTAATTATGTTTGATATCAGAGGTATTAATCAAGCCTCAATCAGGATTTTAGCCAATCAAGTCCTGGTTGGAAGGCAGACACTATTTCAGCGTGTTGCATTACCGTTTTAAACTATTTGAATATGTAATAATAATATCAACAATGTTTATGAACAATATATCAATCAATGCATGATTTTTACAATCATGACAAGCATGATGATGCATGTTTTTTTATTTCGTTTTAATATTTGAAAATTCATTAAATCATTAAAAATGTGCAATCATTTTCTGTACAGGAGTGGTTTTTTCGCTGCGGCTAGCTTCATGTCATACCAGCAATGTGAGTTCAACTTCGGGTCACGGCCGTTCCGCTACCCACCTCAAGGCTACAGCTTTAAGTGCTTCAATGACCACGGACATCTCTCCTCTGACCAGAAAATCATCATGCCAAGGTACCCACACGCTAGCCAGGGGTGTAGTTTTGCTAAAATTGATGTGTAGGCCGATGAGGGTTGAGGGTATGACCCTGGAATATTTTGTTCAGCAAATTTGTTGGAACTACATTTTGTCAACATTTTATTTTCACACCAGTAAATATATTTACATGTACACCGATTTCCTTACATTTCAATGTAGAACCTTAATTTATATTTATTCATATTTTGCCTACATGGCCTATAGAGAACTAAGCCCCTGCTATAAGTGTGCTTTAAGGGTGTGAACTAAAAATGGATCTTTTTTTTCTGAATTTCTATGTCTTTCTGAATTACAGGATGCATTATGTGATCTTTATCAATTGAAGTTGCTCGCTGTCTAACTTAACCATTTTTCTTCTGATTATTTTGAACAATGTTTATTGGCTTAGACAAGTTTGATAATTTTCCTGATCACTTCAGTAACTTTTGAATTTTGATCCTTAATAATTTACCAAATTGACCTTGTTCACTGTCTAACTTGAAGAATTTTAATCGAATCTGTACAAAACTTGGTAACAATGTTTAATGATATTATATCTTAAATGTGAACGATAACCAGTCTTATAACTTCCGTAATGCACTCATGAGTAATAGCCCTTTGATTATCCAAATTTGACCAAATTGACTTTGTCATCTATGAACCAAATGCGATGTCCAATCTTTTAAAATATTAATAACACTGTGTATGGACGTTATATCTCAAATGAGATTGATATTCATTTCCTTGAATTGTTTGTCAATAATTCCTGTGTATGAATTGAAACATTTTGCTTATACACTCATGTCCTGCACATTGAAACACTAGAAATAACCAATTACCCAAAAGAAACGTGTGATACAGGGTATCTATATCCATGTGCATGATGTCTAAATTCTACGTGTGCCTACTAGCCTACCATTCCCCTTGTTGTAGGTTCCAGCGCCTAGAGGAGATCCGCAATGTTCAGGTGCCGGAGGACTCCTGTACGCTCTGCTTCGACAACCCCGCCTGCCTCCTCCTTGAGCCGTGTGGACACAGGTAACCAGCCCCTCGCATGGCTTAAATGAAACTGTTCTTTTGAAAGATCATTTTCAATGTTATTATTTAGCTCAAATTTGTGACACACTGGACAATGGTTTCAAATAACATTGTCATTGTGTTCATTGCCTCACAGCCTGTTACACCTTTACCTTGCATTTTGTCCAAGTCATATATATGTTTACGCAAGGATGTGATTTGTCTTGTGATTTCCACCAATGGCTTTAGTAAGGATAAAAATACAACAACAACTTAATTTATCTTTAACTGACTAAAATAAGTGAACTGGTTTCTTTTGGTTTTTACTTTATTTGTTGAAAGTATTGACACTCCTTTTGCTTCAATTTGAAGTACAGAGAGACCTCAAAAGGGCTTATAAAAGGGCAGTTCTGCTTTTGCCGCAGGGTGCTTCACACCTTTCGAACCCCATTGGGGGCATAAAGTGACTCCCAAACCCATAGCCAAAGTGGTTCACATCACTGTAACATTAAGTCCATGATATAACTAGCATTGAGGGGAGTCTGAAAGATATGCGGTAAATAACATTCTAAGGTTAAACATTGAACACCTACATCCCTTCAGAGTATCTATGCATGTGATGATTCCTTAAACTATGGTCCTAAGAGGATAATGATGACTTTTATAAGATGTCACATAGACCTTGACAGTGGCCTTGTCTATTTTTTCTGCCATGTATCACTGCAGAGGTATTATCTGCCATGTATCACTGCAGGGGTATTATCTGCCATGTATCACTGCAGGGGTATTATCTGCCATGTATCACTGCAGGCGTATTATCTGCCATGTTTCACTGCCGGGGTATTATCTGCCATGTTTCACTGCAGGGGTATTATCTGCCATGTTTCACTGCCGGGGTATTATCTACCATGTACCAGTGCAGGCGTATTATCTGCCATGTATCACTGCAGGGGTATTATCTGCCATGTATCACTGCAGGGGTATTATCTGCCATGTATCACTGCAGGGGTATTATCTGCCATGTAACACTGCAGGCGTATTATCTGCCATGTTTCACTGCCGGGGTATTATCTGCTATGTATCTCCTCAGGAGTATGATCTGCCATGTATAACTGCAGGGGTATTATCTGCCATGTATCACTGCAGGGGTATTATCTGCCATGTATCACTGCAGGCGTATTATCTGCCATGTATCACTGCAGGGGTATTATCTGCCATGTATCACTGCAGGGGTATTATCTACCATGTATCAGTGCAGGGGTATTATCTGCCGTGTATCACTGCAGGGGTATTATCTGCCGTGTATCACTGCAGGGGTATTATCTGCCATGTATCACTGCAGGGGTATTATCTGCCGTGTATCACTGCAGGGGTATTATCTGCCATACTGCAGGGGTATTATCTGCCATGTATCACTGCAGGGGTATTATCTGCCATGTATCACTGCAGGGGTATTATCTGCCATGTATCACTGCAGGGGTATTATCTGCCATGTATCACTGCAGGGGTATTATCTGCCATGTATCACTGCAGGGGTATTATCTGCCATGTATCACTGCAGGGGTATTATCTACCATGTATCACTGCAGGGGTATTATCTGCCATGTATCACTGCAGGGGTATTATCTGCCATGTATCACTGCAGGGGTATTATCTGCCATGTATCACTGCAGGGGTATTATCTACCATGTATCACTGCAGGGGTATTATCTGCCATGTATCACTGCAGGGGTATTATCTGCCATGTATCACTGCAGGGGTATTATCTGCCGTGTATCACTGCAGGGGTATTATCTGCCATGTATCACTGCAGGGGTATTATCTGCCATGTATCACTGCAGGGGTATTATCTGCCATGTATCACTGCAGGGGTATTATCTACCATGTATCAGTGCAGGCGTATTATCTGCCATGTATCACTGCAGGGGTATTATCTGCCATGTATCACTGCAGGGGTATTATCTACCATGTATCAGTGCAGGCGTATTATCTGCCATGTATCACTGCAGGGGTATTATCTGCCGTGTATCACTGCAGGGGTATTATCTGCCATGTATCACTGCAGGGGTATTATCTGCCATGTATCACTGCAGGGGTATTATCTACCATGTATCAGTGCAGGCGTATTATCTACCATGTATCACTGCAGGGGTATTATCTGCCGTGTATCACTGCAGGGGTATTATCTGCCATGTTTCACTGCCGGGGTATTATCTACCATGTATCACTGCAGGGGTATTATCTGCCATGTATCACTGCAGGGGTATTATCTACCATGTATCAGTGCAGGCGTATTATCTGCCATGTATCACTGCAGGGGTATTATCTGCCATGTATCACTGCAGGGGTATTATCTGCCATGTATCACTGCAGGGGTATTATCTGCCATGTATCACTGCAGGGGTATTATCTGCCATGTATCACTGCAGGGGTATTATCTGCCATGTATCACTGCAGGAGTATTATCTGCCATGTATCACTGCAGGGGTATTATCTGCCATGTATCACTGCAGGGGTATTATCTGCCGTGTATCACTGCAGGGGTATTATCTGCCGTGTATCACTGCAGGGGTATTATCTGCCATGTATCACTGCAGGGGTATTATCTGCTATGTATCTCCTCAGGAGTATGATCTGCCATGTATCACTGCAGGGGTATTATCTGCCATGTATCACTGCAGGGGTATTATCTGCCATGTATCACTGCAGGCGTATTATCTGCCATGTATCACTGCAGGGGTATTATCTGCCATGTATCACTGCAGGGGTATTATCTACCATGTATCAGTGCAGGCGTAGTATCTGCCATGTATCACTGCAGGGGTATTATCTGCCATGTTTCACTGCAGGGGTATTATCTGCCATGTATCACTGCAGGGGTATTATCTGCCATGTATCACTGCAGGGGTATTATCTGCCTGTAGGGATATTATCTGCCATGTCTCACTGCAGGATTATCATCTGCCATGTATCATTGCAGGGGTTTCTGCTCCACGTGTGCTCTGCAGTTGGAGACGTGCCCCATCTGTCGCCAGGAGATATCTGAACGTAAGCAGGTACTTATTGGGGTTCCATCACATGTTCCCCCATCCCAAGTCAGCGACACAAACGTTACAACAGACACCAAAGATACAGACAGTCGTGTCACAGCGAACACAGCTGCTCGCATCAAAGATATGGACTTTAACCAGAAGGGGAAATATTTGAGATCGGACAAAGTTTCCAAGAGTGGGAGTGTGGAGGGGGTCACCAGTGTTGATGGTGTTGTGCGGGAAGGGGGCGCGGTCGTTAATGGTTTAGGGCAGGAACAGGGACACAGAAACAGTGACTCCCACACTGACATGCAAACTACTCAACATATACACCAGTCTGGGACCAGCTAGTACAGGCTGTAATCATAGGCCATTACTTTAAAAATTTACTTTTACATTACATATGTCAATGTGTAAATTTAATATGAATGAAATATTTTCATAGAAATGCTCACCTTTTTCATATAATATTCAAATAAACATTTGTATCACTAAGAAAGCAAGTATGTTTGGAATTGAAGAATTCGATGGTTGCCATAATGATGCATAAAACAAGACAGACATGTATCAGGTACAAAAGATAACAGAGACATAGATTCATACTGGTACTTATTATTTCTATAAATGTATGCCTTCCAAACATAAAGATCTGGCCCCATGTCATGGACATTGAGACATACTGGTACTTATTATTTCTATAATAAACTGGTATGTGATATCCCTTTTGAACGTTAAGATCTGGCCCAATTTCTGGATCATTCAAACAAGTCCCTTATTACAGGATCAAGCTATGCTCACTATTTTTGTTTTAGTATAAAATATGAGTTTTGAGACCTTGAGGAAATCATTTAAAAGATAATCATAAACTAGTTTTCATTTTGTAAGTTTAAGCAAGTGATTTGGTTAACTGAAGTAAGATACTTAAACTTGTTATGCTTAAGTTTTTTTCGAGAATTTGGGCATGTTCTGTATTGTATACTTAATAACACAGAAAAGGGAACAAGAGGAAAACACAATCTTACATTTATTCAAATATGAAAAGCTATGCATCATAAAGAACTGAGTATTTAATTGTTACAAAAACCATTGTATGCTTTAGAGAAACTATATGGATCAGGCATCCTTTTTTATAGTTTTTACTTTGCATCTTTTTTATTATTTGTATATATGCTCGCATCTACGTATGATACATTGTACATGGTTGAATGTGCAAAGAAAGATATTTCAACAACATATTATGTCTTATTTTGAATGCAGAAAACAAAAGGCAGTTCAATGGGCGTACATACCACATGGTTAAAACATCATATGTAAACAGATCGCTTGAGGCGTATATCGGACAATTTTCAGGTTGACAAGATCATTTAATGCTAATTTATTGTCCAGTAGCTATGCATTGTATCAAAAGTACATTTTTGATGACCCCATAGAGATTAAGTGTACAAGGGCACGTGCTTACTTAAAACCATGATGTAGTTTAGGCATGAAATTGAGATTATTATGTTGAATAGGCATTTCTTGTCTCTTTTTCTTGCTTGAGCTTCTGAACAGCTCTTAATGGGCTTTTCCATTTGCACACATAATCCTTAAGCGGTCATTCTGCACTTGGTTTTGTAGCATTGTTTGGTTTGGGGAAACAATGTTAAATAAAAAAGAAACACACTTATACATCTAAAAATGTCTGAAATAAAGGTACCTAAATCAAAATTTTGTTAACATAGTTATGACGTAAAATTATGTGGTATGTACAATATGATGATCTCTCTTACATGCTAATGGTACTTCATTAGTCAAGGAGGACACACTATGTGTTGATTGTTCAGAACTTTGTTAAACATAACAACGTGATTAGCGACATTGTTTAAAGATGAAATGTTCAATGATGTGCTCATATGGTTCAATAAAGTACAGCTTAGACATTGTCCTAAACCGTGTAAGGACCACTGAAGATCATAATCGTACTGTATCCGTTAAACAGCTAGAGAAAGAAAGATTTTAAAGTAAAAAAAAAATGACGTTAACAACCTTGTTATTTTAAAAAAGTTCTGAACAATCAGCCAAACATCACTGACAGATCTTATACTTATATTATTCTAAGTCATGTGAGCAATTTGTGATACTAACAAATACCTTTTTAACGCAATGGTAATTTGTTAATTCTTTTTGGCTTAGTGATACTGTTATTTTTATTTTATTATGACTACATTGATGAAAAAAAATAAAATTTCATTGTGTGAAATTCTACCATAAATAAAACACTTCTCTACAAAAAGACTAGAGCTATCACTTGATGTGATTCATATCCCCGCCACTCACCACACTTAAAGGTTTCTAGTAATATGAAGTATCACAGGGAGTGTTGTATACTGCTTGAATGCCCTATGTCAGTGAGAAGGCAGTAATAAGGCAGAAATAAACCAATTAGTTCTAACCACAGCCCCACCAGGTCCGCTGGTATACCGGGGATAGCGGGGGAAATGGGCCGTGTTTTTACCTTCCAGGTTTCCTTGCAGTGCCGAGTGATTGCTGTGGTTTTGTTAATACTCCGAAAATAGTGGGGGAATGGGCCGTGGCTTTGTGCCGGGAAATATCCTTTCTTTAACGTGATTTGTCAGTGTTTTAGCCAAGCTTTCCCAAGAGTTAAATGAGATCTCGCGAAATATTTAAAAAAGATGGTGCCTCATCCGGATTTCACTCCAAATTTGAAAGAAGTCAGTTTCAAATTACATGATGTCCCCGGGGTGTGGGGCATTTTGCGGGGATTTTACCAGCCCTTCTGTGGACTTGACCTGGGATTGGCTGGAGCGAAAGTCAAAGTTCCCGCTATTCCCCGGACCTGAGGGGTGTGTGGTTACAATTATTGACCGTTGCATAATTGGTCCAAACTTTCTTAATTCTATTATATTGAAATAAGGACTATTAAATCTGTGAAATAAGGCATGAACATTTCTTTTTATTTTTTAAAGCATAGAACAGTTTTTAATGGAGTTGACTGTTGACCCAAAAATGTAGATTAATGGAGATAAGTAAAACAAAGTATAAAGGTAATCAAAGGATGATAACCATAATAAATACCACACACAAAATAATGTTCTTTTTGCACAACATTTCTACACAACACAGTCAATATGTGACTTGGACTTGTCCCAATGTCCCGGGACAAATCTACCAACAGATTAAACAAGGTGATACTATATAACCCCCACCACCAAGTGGCAGGGGTATACTTAAAGGAACCTAGAGATTGCCCCAAGGTTACTTATAAAACTACTGATTTTTATGATTAAACAGTACTCTTAGGCAAGCAAATTAAGTATGTACTCATAGATTAAAAGAAAAGAAAAGTATAAAGCAAAAGGTCTTGAACATATTACTTCTATTTCTAGCCTATGATCCCAGTGTGTTGACCTTTACAACCTCTATCTCTGGACTGCAAGCCCAGTGTGTTGACCTTTACAACCTCTATCTCCAGACTGCAAGCCCAGTGTGTTGACCTTTACAACCTCTATCTCCAGACGGCAAGCCCAGTGTGTTGACCTTTACATCCTCTATCTCCAGACTGCAAGCCCAGTGTGTTGACCTTTACAACCTCTATCTCCAGACTGCAAGCCTAGTGTGTGACCTTTACAACCTCTATCTCCGGACTGCAAGCACAGTGTATCCTCTATCTCTGAACTACAAGCCCAGTGTGTTGACCTTTACAACCTCTATCTCTAGACTGCAAGTCCAGTGTGTTGACCTTTACAACCTCTATCTCTAGACTGCAAGTCCAGTGTGTTGACCTCTACAACCTCTATCTCTGGCCTACAAACTCAGTGTGTTGACCTTTACAACCTCTATCTCTGGCCTACAAACTCAGTGTGTTGACCTTTACAACCTCTATCTCTGGACTGCAAGCCCAGTGTGTTGACCTTTACAACCTACAAGCCCAGTGTGATATACATGTAGTGTTATGTTTATTTCAAACTGGATCATTTATGTTTTTGTATATAACATGTGTTTGCATTAATATAAGCATGGCCAATAAACACCAGCTCCACGTCTTAACGGTGGTGCAAAGAAAATGTGCTGGAGACGCTTCCGTGGTGCAGGCGTGCCTTGTGTTTACTTAAATACACACGTGATTATGATTATATTTTATTTAATAATTTTATTAAACGGAAATATTTCCAAAATCGGAAAATGTGGTACCGTGTAAAAACAATTTTACTACACTAGGCTGGCTACGATTTCGTTTCAATATTGTGCCAACTGTGGTGCAAGGCGCTTTTCTCCCGAATCAGACTTGTGCATATTTTGGAATCTGCTAGCATTTCAACTACACTTCGTTGTTTACACACCGTAAGAACATTCTGGCGCAAGTAACACATCGTTTAATTTGCCAGAATAGTATTCATATGAGCTGTACATGTCTTCGTAAAAGCCTTGCGCAAGGGCCAAAACAATATCTTCAAAAGGGTAAATTTAACGTCTGTTTAAGGTTCAATTTTTAGCAAGCATATATACATGTAACATGTATACACAGACATATTTAAACAATTGATTTGTTGGCCTTCCCCATCCACTTTCAATTGTGGCAGTTCCTTAAACTGGAGTATTTCTCAACGTTTCTAAGCCTCTATATACATGTTGGTCAAGTACAAATAACTATTCATGCACAGGCATTAAACCCAATTTCCCATAAGGCCACAACAAATTGATCATTTGTTCTACGGATTTTGCCCAAAAAAAGTAGGAGCGAGCGAGCGAAAAAAAAAAATACTTTTTTTTAAATTTAAGGCAAATCAGAGGCGAGCGCAAGGCGAAAAATAAAAATAAAAGTATATTTGTTACCAAATTTATCATACAATTATGTCAAGAAATGCTTTTTAATTGCAAAAATATGTTCAGTTATTAATGAAAAGGTTTTGATTGTATCACAGTGACATGTAAATCTGTCTCAATATTTAACAAATGGCAATAAGGTCCAGTGCTTTACTATTAACTTCAATTTAAACGTGGATATATTGTAAAGACGACATTCCTCATAGTAACATACAATTATTCGAAGACCAAAAAGAAAACTATTGTATTCATTCCGCAACTTACTATTACAAAAAAACCATTTTAGACTTGTAAGAGTTATTCATGATTTGAGCATTTCTAAATATTGGGTCAGGTCTAAATTTGAACCTCTTGAAGCACATGATTAAATTGGTGTCAACTACTAGTGACTTTGACATTTCAGAGGATTGAAAATGTAAATAACACAGAGAACATATCTAAAAAAGACACTGTGGATTAAATTGCGGGACAACATAAATGAAGCAGTATCAAACAAATCTGCAAATGTGGCACCAGTCATTATATTAGAGCAGGTGGTGGAATAAAGATATTTCCCTTTAAAGAACCCGCCTTTACCCCGAAGCTATGGTTTATAGGTCTGTGCCTTGAAAAAGAATATCATGTCGGCCTCCATAGCTTCAATGCCCATAAGAAACAGGCCACTTTAATTACAGGCCATTTTATACAAATGGATCAAAGAAAACAAGTGGATAAAAACGAAGAATTGAGAAAATTAAAACAGTCATTTTACTTATAAAAGGTTTTATTTTCTGATTTTACTGATGTTTTTTATACTGTCCATGTGTATGTAATGCAGTAGTCAATTGTAACCACGCTCCAAGGTCCGGGGAAAAGCGGGGACTTTGATTTTCTGTCCAGCCAACCCCGGGTATATCCACTGCATTCACCCGGCACTGTGGGGCCACCTTGAAGGTAAAAACTTGGCCCATTTCCCCGACTATTCTTGGTATACCCCAGGACCTGGGGGGGAAGGGGGCGTGGATTGACTGGTTCATTAATTCAATGTACAGGCTGTTTCTAAAACATTTACAAGTCCTACCATTTTTATCTGTTTATAACGATTATGATTATATGAAAACTGAGAAATGCATTTTAGAAAATTTAAAAAATAACTCACCAAAACATGTTCAATTGTGTTAAGTCGTGTGTCCGTGTATTTTAATATAAGTTTTGCACTCAAAATCCGATTTAGTTATTATTTAACACAAAATTTTGAGTACAAAACAATGAATTACTTAAAACACACATAGATAATTATTGCCTTCGACGCTGTGAAACTGTTGTTGTTTACTGAAGACTTTAATCCATTGACTTTGACACTGATTTTCATTTAAAACGTGTATTTTACATTACGAAAACTGAAGCCGAAGGTAACCCGAAAATTAATACCGGAAATAAATAACAACGGTGCGTCCTGCAAAATATTCCCGACAAAAAAGACTGTCAACAAAAATCGGCTGTTTTGCGGTTACCCGGACCTGATTTTGTCCTGACACGAGGAAATTTTGCTCGCGAAGAATGTAAAGCATGGAAATACCTTCAAAAAAGGCGAAGTTGACGTTGAAGGATTAAATTCTTAGTAAAAGAACTTCAGAAAATAGAGGAAATTCAGAAGTAAACAAAAAAAAAATAATATGCGCGGCCAAATAGTAAGTGCGGGCGCAAAAAAAAAGTTTTTTTTATTTTTTTTCGTTTTTCGAATTTTAGGTGCGGCAAATCCGACGAACAAATGATCAATTTGTTGTGGCCTAAGGTCCAGTGTATTAAAGTCTTTACAGGGTTCGATATTTAGCTGTGTCATTGCATACAATTGTAGGTAAAAGAAGACTTTTATCAGATTTCGAACCAAAAAGCGTTTGCATTTTATCGACATCGTGAAACAAACTTATGAATGGTTTCGGATGTCGACATTTATGATACCTACCAATCAACAATGAATTGTGACATGTGTTTGAAAAAAGATGCATTTTTTACCAATAAGTAAATTTAAGTATCTATGCATTATGTTAATGAATATGTTTCTTATTTAAAAATATCCAGAAGCCACAACACAATACATTGTCGATTGGATAGTCTGAAACATTTTTACATTCAGACATATTAATTTTATATTGTCGGAAAACTTTTAAAATTAAAACATACAACCGGAATTTAAAACAAAAATGATAAAATATTCCTTCGTAAAATTTGCTCTACTCCTTATATTGCAGAAAATGCAAAATAATTTATCTGGAAACTAATTAAAGCTTAAATTTAAAAGGCTTTAATAGTAGGCTTTCCCCACCCACTTTGAAATTTGAAAGTCCGTTTTACATCGTGGAAGCGCTATATGTAGAAAGGGCGACAAACGACTGAGCTATTGAGGGTGCTTGCTGAATAAGTTATCCACCTTTAGCCGATGTTTCAGTTCCGTAGACGGTCCAATCAGAACTGGAGAAATTCAATGGTGCAATTTACTGGCAGCACCATTTGAACATCTTTATCAGCCCGAAAGGTTGCAGTCTGGCAGTCATGGACATTTTACAGCCTCTTACCTACCTTTGGGACAAGTAGATGAAAGACCAGTGAAGGGGGCTTATTAGCAGCTATGCTTAAACTACAGTAAAACAGCGGCTAAGGACTACCCGTATAATATATCCGATAATAAATTCGACGTTCAAGTTCAATGTTATGGTGATGAAAGTAAGTTGTTGGTCTTCAAAGAGGAAACCAAGTAGCTTAAGACTTAGAGCAATTAAACTGAATAGGCTTAAAAACAACTCGCTGACCACAGTGGTACAATAGCTCTGATATTTTGATAGACTAAGAGCCTTCCAAAACGCAATGCTGGTGGAGCAGACCTTTTTAAAATAAACCAGGTTCTCTTGAATCATTTTGAGGTACACTTTAAAATTGCAACAGTAAAATACTCATTCTTTGCAACATATCTCAGTGGAATAAGGAGCACATTTCATGAAGGAGTTTATTTATTTATCTATTCATTATTTAATCAGATCATTGTTGAAATTACGTCTCGGCATTTTCATGATTTTGACGGTAAAAGTTTTTTCGATAGTAGCACTGTTTTGTGACCCTCTTTTTCAAGACCTACCATATAACAATTTATGTGACTTCTTGGTGTTTTATTTTCAAATAAGTTAGATATTCAACAGAATAGTGAAAAATAGTGACTTTAATTCTTAACCTGGTTTCAAAAATACAAATATATTCCTTAAAATAGAATCAGTCCCAACCTAGCGACAAGATGTTGTTAGTTGGAACGTGTCTTGGCATCTGAAACCATTCATAATCGTTTCACAATTTTTGTCTTTTATTTTTTTTAAAAACTTTTACAATACAGTTCATACACACAATACAGTCATATCGATAGATTGATAACATAGAGATCATTTGGAAATCAAAACTTATTTTGTATGGTGAAAAGTGTTTTTACGTAGAACAAATACAGTACAACACATACAAAGTACATAAACATGTTTATAGTTTTCCATGAAAGGGTTCTCACACTTGCGTAAAATTATTTTTCGAGCCAAACTCTGGTTAAATATTCCTTATTTGCGTAATAGCTTTCAAAACACATACACAAGTATGAAAACGAACGAACGGACTCACTTTTTTAAATGAAAGGCCCCTAGTCCATAATCAATGTTATACAGTAAATCAAATAACACTATTTAAGGAGCATATATGTATAATATGAAACAGTGTCTTCTCCTATGAAAGGACACATGTAAATGATTGTTAAATATTGAACTTCAAAATGACTCGGAAAGGAAGAGTTTGTGTCCTTATACACCCTACATGTGGCAGTTCCGTTGAAAGGACCCTATGGCTACGTCCCACGCCATCTTTTATATACTATATATTATTAGTTTATAATAACTGTTATAACTGCCGCCGTTCATACACAGGGGAAGTTCCTAAACATTGTTAAAATAAAAGTATGGTTCGTGTTCATTGCAGAAAAGTCTTGAGACCTGTTTTAAACATTTGTTATTACTAGATATCAACACATGTTTTCATTTTTTTAAAGAAATCGCCTAAATCAGAGATCACATTTCTCCATGTCTGCTTACACAATTAAGGGGTTCTTTTAACAAAGTCCATTCTACACAGATCGGATTGATATTGTCACGTGGTGATTGATGAAGCACGTATCAAGCTAACTCCGCTGCAAAATATAGTCCGTATCTTGCAGCAGAGATATAAATTTTTGCGATAAGAAATAATGGTAGGAACATTAAAGTTTACTGTCTGTTTTGTTACTCGGAAGATGTGTTCTTGGACTTTTTTTCTGGTATTTTAATTCGCACATATTTTCTTCTAGGGCAGTTATAGAGGTTTAAGTGATGTTTTCTGCTTTTCCAAGTATTATGTTTTAAAGACAGACGATATGTCCGTCTGCCCACTTTAATTTCAATCATAAGCATCCAATCAGATTACGAATGCATTATAATAAATCACTAAAGACTACATTATACGTGATTCTTAATAGTATTACATACATAAAGTTACACTCTTATTCAAAACCAACACATACACATGTTTAACAAACATGAATTTTGAGTTATAAACCTTTAACTACTTCCTAAATAACGCATTTATGGAAAATATTAATACTGGTAATTAGATTGTAACCATGTTTTTAATAGATGAAAACGCAAAAATATTAAATGATTGGTGAGTGATAAACTATTTACTGTGATCTACTATCGTCTCATTAGGTAGAAATTCCGTGTTTTCTGCACATTTCTTTCAAGTTAAACTCGTTATCCTTCAGACGACCCATTGATTTCAACATTTATTTATCCGTTTTGGTATATTAAAATAATTGTTTTAATAGCGCATCTTTAAAATGTAACTTTGCTTCAATATTTCCATTAAATCACGTTCGTCAAGTCCCTATAAACATAAGCCTGAATATTTTGTAAACATTGGCGTATAGATAGTATTAAAGTTAATTCATGTTAAAATGATATTGTTGATAGTATTAAAGTTATTTCATGTTGAAATGATATTGTTGATAGTATTAAAGTTATTTCATGTTAAAATGATATTGTTGATAGTATTAAAGTTATTTCATGTTAAAATGATATTGCTGGTAGACACAAATGTTGGAAAGCGCGTACGTTTGAAGAACATCGTTAATGAAGTTGCATCAAACCACGTGTATGAAGAGTAGACTGATGTAAGTGTTGCTACAGAAAGCTTTGCTGTTGTTACATGGTAACTATACATGGCATACAATGGTTACATGGCAAATTCTCTAGCCCGAACAAGTGCATCTATAGTTTGATCCATGTGACGCCGTTTCTCTCATTGTTTTCCCGTTTCAGGGCGGATACATAACTTGACTTGTAGGTCACTAGTGTAATACCAAGGGCAGACTACTCTAACGCTTTTAGACCATGGATAAAAGAATTATCAAAAAACTGCTTTTCTATTAAGGGACATATATTGTGCAGTTTAAACGTTATAGAATATACATTAGCATTATTTTAAGAAACCTTCTATACAAATGAGTATACAGTTAATAAGGGGATTTTTGCTCAATGTAAAATACGGATAGCGAAGTAAATTATAACAAAATACATGCAGGGGCGTTTTAAGGATTTGGCGTTTGGCGCAGCTTTGGACGTCTGGCCCTCCCACAGAACCGAAATATATGTGGTTTGTTTTATTGGAAGAGTGATATCCCTTCCATAAACCTAAAACGTATACATCCGGAACACCTCGGCCATTTTCCATCGAAAACAACCTCGGATGTATGCAGGTAGAAGTAGTAAGTAAAAAATATAAATAATTATTTGTAGTGTTTTAACATGTGTTTTTTTGTATTACTAAGTTTAAATTAATTCCTAGAGAAGTGTAGTATTGCATAAATAATAAAGATTTCCAAGAGTACGGTCATTTAGTTTTACTGCAAAAATGAGATTTCTAAGCGATCTACTTGCAGCGTAGTCAATGTAAAGATTTCTGACATTGTTAACCGTCCATATACATCCGGGTCTGTTTTCCATGGAAAGTGGCTGAGGCATTCCAAATGACAATGTATAAATTCACAAATTTATGTGGGTTATGTGTCCCTTACACCAACCTCAAGCCGGAAATGAAAACACTCCAGGCAAGCATAGCCATACATACAACATAATCCCTATACAGTATCTAGCGGTTACATTTCTCCTCCTTCACAGTAGCTAGTGTCAAAATAAGCCCTGCACAGTATCCAGTGTCAACATAAGCCCTACACAGTATCTTACTTCAACATAATCCCTATACAGTATCTAGTGTAAAAATAACCCCTCCAACACAGTATCTTGTGTCAACATATGCCTTGCGCAGTATCAAGTGCCAACATTAGTCCTACACAGTATCTAATTTCAACATAAGCCCTACATAGTATCCAGTGTCAACATAAGCCCTACATAGTATCTAATTTCAACATAAGCCCTACAAAGTATCCAGCGTCAACATAAGCCCTACACAGTATATTGTGTCAACATAAGCCCTACACAGTATCCAGTGTCATCATAAGCCCTACACAGTATATTGTGTCAACATAAGCCCTACACAGAATCTAATTTCAACATAAGCCCTACATAGTATCCAGTGTCAACATAAGCCCTACATAGTATCTAATTTCAACATAAGCCCTACAAAGTATCCAGCGTCAAATTAAGCCATACATAAGTATCCAGTGTCAACATAGCCCCTACACAGCATCTAGTGTCAACATAAGCCCTGCACAGTATCCAGTGTCATCATAAGCCCTACACAGTATATTGTGTCAACATAGGCCCTACACAGTATCCAGTGTCAACATAAGCCCTACACAGTATATTGTGTCAACATAAGCCCTACACAGTATCCAGTGTCATCATAAGCCCTACACAGTATATTGTGTCAACATAAGCCCTACACAATATCCAGTGTCAACATAAGCTCTACACAGCATCCAGTGTCAACATAAGCCCTAAACAGTGTCCAGTGTCATCATAAGCCCTACACAGTGTATTGTGTCAACATAAGCCCTACACAGTATACAGTGTCAACATAAGCCCTACACAGTATCTTGTGTCAACATATGCCTTGCGCAGTATCCAGTGCCAACATTAGTCCTACACAGTATCTAATTTCAACATAAGCCCTACATAGTATCCAGTGTCAACATAAGCCCTACAGAGTATCTAATTTCAACATAAGCCCTACAAAGTATCCAGCGTCAAATTAAGCCATACATAAGTATCCAGTGTCAACATATCCCCTACACAGCATCTAGTGTCAACATAAGCCCTGCACAGTATCCAGTGTCATCATAAGCCCTACACAGTATATTGTGTCAACATAGGCCCTACACAGTATCCAGTGTCATCATAAGCCATACACAGTATATTGTGTCAACATAAGCCCTACACAGTATCCAGTGTCATCATAAGCCCTACACAGTCTATTGTGTCAACATAAGCCCTACACAATATCCAGTGTCAACATAAGCTCTACACAGTATCCAGTGTCAACATAAGCCCTACACAGTGTCCAGTGTCATCATAGGCCCGACACAGTGTATTGTGTCAACATAAGCCCTACACAGTATACAGTGTCAACATAAGCCCTACACAGTATATTGTGTCAACATAAGCCTTACACAGTATCCAGTGTCAACATAAGCCCTGCACAGTATCCAGTGTCAACATAAGCCCTACACAGTATCCAGTGTCAACATAAGCCCTACACAGTATCCAGTGTCATCATAAGCCCTACACAGTATATTGTGTCAACATAAGCCCTACACAGTATCCAGTGTCAACATAAGCCCTACACAGTATCCAGTGTCAACATAAGCCCTACACAGTATCCAGTGTCAACATAAGCCCTACACAGTATCCAGTGTCATCATAAGCCCTACACAGTATACAGTGTCAACATAAGCCCTACACAGTATATTGTGTCAACATAAGCCTTACACAGTATCCAGTGTCAACATAAGCCCTACACAGTATCCAGTGTCAACATAAGCCCTACAGAGTATCCAGTGTCAACATAAGCCCTACACAGTATCCAGTGTCATCATAAGCCCTACACAGTATATTGTGTCAACATAAGCCTTACACAGTATCCAGTGTCAACATAAGCCCTACACAGTATCCAGTGTCAACATAAGCCCTACACAGTATCCAGTGTCAACATAAGCCCTACACAGTATCCAGTGTCATCATAAGCCCTACACAGTATCCTATGTCAACATAAGCCCTACACAGTATCTTATTTCAACATAAGCCCTACATAGAATCCAGTTTCAACATAAGCCCTACACAGTATCTTGTGTCAACATAAGCCCTACACAGTATCCATTGTCAACATAAGCCCTACCCAGTATCTTATTTCAACATAAGCCCTACATAGAATCCAGTTTCAACATAAGCCCTACACAGTATCTTGTGTCAACATAAGCCCTACACAGTATACATTGTCAACATAAGCCCTACACAGTATCCTGTGTCATCATAAGCCCTACACAGTATCTTGTGTCAACATAAGCCCTACACAGTATCTTATTTCAACATAAGCCCTACATAGAATCCAGTGTCATCATAAGCCCTACACAGTATCTAGTATCAACATATGTCCTGCACAATATCCAGTGTCAACATAAGCCCTACACAGTATATAATTTCAACATAAGCCATACATAGTATTCAGTGTCAACATAAACCCTACCCAGTATCCACTGTCAACATAAGCTATACACAGTATTCAGTTTCAACATAAGCCTTGCACAGTTTCCAGTTTCAAAATAAGCCCTGCACATTATCCAGTTTCAACATAAGCCCTACACAGTATCTAGTGTCAACATAATCCCTATACAGTATCTAGTGTAAAATTTACCTCTCCTACACAGTATCTTGTGTCAACATATGCCCTGCACAGTATCCAATGTCAACATAAGCCCTACACAGTATCTTGTGTCAACATAAGCCCTGCACAATATCAAGTTTCAACATAAGCCCTACACAGTATCGTGTGTCAACATCAGCCCTACATAGTATCCAGTGTCAACATAAGCCCTGCACAATATCAAGTTTCAACATAAGCCCTACACAGTATCGTGTGTCAACATAAGCCCTACATAGTATCCAGTGTCAACATAAGCCTTACATAGTATTCAGTGTAAACATAAGCCCTACACAGTATCCAGTGTCAACATAAGCCCTACACAGTTTCTTATTTCAACATAAGCCCTGCACAGTATCCAATGTCAACATAAGCCCTTCACAGTATCAAATTTCAACATAAGCCCTGCACAGTATCCAGTGTCAACATAAGCCCTACACAGTATCAAATTTCAACATAAGCCCTACATAGTATCCAATGTCAACATAAGCCCTACACAGTATATTGTGTCAACATAAGCCCTGCACGGTTTCCAGTTTCAAAATAAGCCCTACATAGTATCCAATGTCAACATTAGCCCTACACAGTATCCAGTTTCAACATAAGCCCTACATAATATCCATTGTCAACATAAGCCCTACACAGTATCTTGTGTCAACATAAGCACTGCACAATTTCCAGTGTCAACATAAGCCCTACATAGTATTCAGTGTCAACATAAGCCCTACAAAGTATCCAGTGCCAACATAAGCCATACACAGTATCCAGTGTCAACATAAGCCCTACACAGTTTCTAATTTCTACATAAGCCCTGCACAGTATCTAGTGTCAACATAAGCCCTACACAGTATCTAATTTCAACATAAGCCCTGCACAATATCCAGTGTCAACATAAGCCCTTCACAGTATCAAATTTCAACATAAGCCCTACATAATATCCAGTGTCAACATAAGCCATACACAGTATCCAGTGTCAACATAAGCCCTACACAGTTTCTAATTTCTACATAAGCCCTGCACAGTATCTAGTGTCAACATAAGCCCTACACAG
Organism: Mya arenaria; assembly: GCF_026914265.1. Classification (NCBI taxonomy): domain Eukaryota; kingdom Metazoa; phylum Mollusca; class Bivalvia; order Myida; family Myidae; genus Mya; species Mya arenaria. The sequence continues at coordinate 34,048,158 of NC_069129.1, read as the reverse complement.
TATCTAATATCAACATAAGCCCTGCACAATATCCAGTGTCAACATAAGCCCTTCACAGTATCAAATTTCAACATAAGCCCTGCATAATATCCAGTGTCAACATAAGCCATACACAGTATCCAGTGTCAACATAAGCCCTACACAGTTTCTAATTTCTACATAAGCCCTGCACAGTATCTAGTGTCAACATAAGCCCTACACAGTATCTAATTTCAACATAAGCCCTGCACAATATCCATTGTCAACATAAGCCCTACATAATATCAGTGTCAACATAAGCCCTACATAATCCCCAATGTCAACATAAGCCCTACACAGTATATTGTGTCAACATAAGCCCTACACAGTATCCAGTGTCAACATAGCCCCTACACAGTATCCAGTGTCAACATAAGCCCTACACAGTATCCAGTGTCACCATAAGCCATACACAGTATATTGTGTCAACATAAGCCCTACACAGTATCCAGTGTCAACATAATCCCTACACAGTATCCAGTGTCAACATAAGCCCTACACAGTACCTTGTGTCAACATAAGCCCTACATAGTATATTGTGTCAACATAAGCCCTACACAGTATCCAGTGTCATCATAAGCCCTACACAGTATCCAGTGTCATCATAAGCCCTACACAGTATCCAGTGTCACCATAAGCCCTACACAGTATCTTGTGTCAACATAAGCCCTACACAGTATTCAGTGTCAACTTAAGCCCTACACAGTATATTGTGTCAACATAAGCCCTACACAGTATCTTGTGTCAACATAAGCCCTACACAGTATCCAGGGTCAACATAAGCACTACACTGTACCCAGTGTTAACATAAGCTTTACACTGTACCCAGTGTCAACATAAGGCATACACAGTACCCAGTGTCAACATAAGCCATACACAATACCCATTGTCAACATAAGCCATACACAGTACCCATTGTCAACATAAGCCATACACAGTACCCAGTGTCAACATAAGCCCTACACAGTACCCATTGTCAACATAAGCCATACACAGTACCCATTGTCAACATAAGCCCTACACTGTACCCATTGTCAACATAAGCCATACACAGTTCCCAGTGTCAACATAAGCCCTGCACAATATCAAGTTTCAACATAAGCCCTGCACAGTATCGTGTGTCAACATAAGCCCTACATAGTATCCAGTGTCAAGATAAGCCCTACATAGTATTCAGTGTCAACATAAGCCCTGCACAGTATCGTGTGTCAACATAAGCCCTACATAGTATCCAGTGTCAAGATAAGCCCTACATAGTATTCAGTGTCAACATAAGCCCTACACAGTATCCAGTGTCAACATAAGCCCTACACAAGTTCTTATTTCAACATAAGCCCTGCACAGTATCCAATGTCAACATAAGCCCTACAAAGTATCAAATTTCAACATAAGCCCTGCACAGTATCCAGTGTCAACATAAGCCCTACACAGTATCAAATTTCAACATAAGCCCTACATAGTATCCAATGTCAACATAAGCCCTACACAGTATATTGTGTCAACATAAGCCCTGCACAGTTTCCAGTTTTAATATAAGCCCTACATAGTATCCAATGTCAACATTAGCCCTACACAATATCTTGTGTCAACATAAGCCCTGCACAATATCCAGTGTCAACATAAGCCCTACACAGTATCCATTGTCAACATAAGCCCTACACAATATCTTGTGTCAACATAAGCCCTGCACAATATCCAGTGTCAACATAAGCCCTACACAGTATCCAGTGCCAACATAAGCCCTACAAAGTATCCAGTGCCAACATAAGCCATACACAGTATCCAGTGTCAACATTAGCCCTACACAGTTTCTAATTGCTACATAAGCCCTGCACAGTATCTAGTGTCAACATAAGCCCTACACAGTATCTAATTTCAACATAAGCCCTGCACAATATCCAGTGTCAACATAAGCCCTACATAATATCCAGTGTCAACATAAGCCATACACAGTATCCAGTGTCAACATAAGCCCTACACAGTATATTGTGTCAACATAAGCCCTACACAGTATCAGTGTCAACATAGCCCCTACACAGTATCCAGTGTCAACATAAGCCCTACACAGTATCCAGTGTCACCATAAGCCCTTCACAGTATATTGTGTCAACATAAGCCCTACACAGTATCCAGTGTCAACATAATCCCTACACAGTATCCAATGTCAACATAAGCCCTACATAGTATCCAGTGTCACCATAAGCCCTACACAGTATCTTGTGTCAACATAAGCCCTACACAGTATCCAGTGTCAACTTAAGCCCTACACAGTATCTTGTGTCAACATTAGCCCTACACAGTATCTTGTGTCAACATAAGCCCTACACAGTATCCAGGGTCAACATAAGCACTACACTGTACCCAGTGTTAACATAAGCTTTACACTGTACCCAGTGTCAACATAAGTTATACACAGTACCCAGTGTCAACATAAGCCATACACAGTACCCATTGTCAACATAAGCTATACACAGTACCCATTGTCAACATAAGCCATACACAGTACCCAGTGTCAACATAAGCTTTACACTGTACCCAGTGTCAACATAAGCCATACACAGTACCCATTGTCAACATAAGCCATACACAGTACCCATTGTCAACATAAGCCATACACAGTACCCAGTGTCAACATAAGCCATACACTGTACCCAGTGTCAACATAAGCCATACACAGTACCCAGTGTCAACATAAGCCATACACTGTACCCAGTGTCAACATAAGCCATACACAGTACCAATTGTCAACATAAGCCATACACTGTACCCAGTGTCAACATAAGGCATACACAGTACCCAGTGTCAACATAAGCCCTACACAGTACCCATTGTCAACATAAGCTATACACAGTACCCATTGTCAACATAAGCCATACACAGTACCCAGTGTCAACATAAGCCCTACACAGTACCCATTGTCAACATAAGCCATACACTGTACCCAGTGTCAACATAAGCCATACACAGTACCCAGTGTCAACATAAGCCATACACTGTACCCAGTGTCAACATAAGCCATACACAGTACCCATTGTCAACATAAGCCATACACTGTACCCATTGTCAACATAAGCCATACACTGTACCCAGTGTCAACATAAGCCATACACAGTACCCATTGTCAACATAAGCCATACACAGTACCCATTGTCATTATAAGCCATACACAGTACCTAGTGTCAACATATGCCATACACTGTACCCAGTGTCAACATAAGCCATACACAGTACCCAGTGTCAACATAAGCCATACACTGTACCCAGTGTCAACATAAGCCATACACAGTACCCAGTGTCAACATAAGCCATACACTGTACCCAGTGTCAACATAAGCCATACACAGTACCCAGTGTCAACATAAGCCCTACACAGTACCCATTGTCAACATAAGCCATACACTGTACCCAGTGTCAACATAAGCCATACACTGTACCCAGTGTCAACATAAGCCATACACTGTACCCAGTGTCAACATAAGCCATACACTGTACCCAGTGTCAACATAAGCCATACACTGTACCCAGTGTCAACATAAGCCATACACTGTACCCAGTGTCAACATAAGCCATACACAGTACCCAGTGTCAACATCAGCCATACACTGTACCCAGTGTCAACATAAGCCATACACTGTACCCAGTGTCAACATAAGCCATACACAGTACCCAGTGTCAACATAAGCTTTACACTGTACCCAGTGTCAACGTCAGCCCTTCACAGTATCCAGTGTCAACATAAGCTTTACACTGTACCCAGTGTCAACATCAGCCCTTCACAGTATCCAGTGTCGACATAAGCTTTACACTGTACCCAGTGTCAACATCAACCCTTCACAGTATCCAGTGTCAACATAAGCCATACACAGTACCCAGTGTCAACATAAGCCATACACTGTACCCAGTGTCAACATAAGCCATACACAGTACCCATTGTCAACATAAGCCATACACTGTACCCATTGTCAACATAAGCCATACACAGTACCCATTGTCAACATAAGGCATACACAGTACCCAGTGTCAACATAAGCCATACACAGTACCCAGTGTCAACATAAGCCATACACTGTACCCATTGTCAACATAAGCCATACACAGTACCCATTGTCAACATAAGCCATACACTGTACCCATTGTCAACATAAGCCATACACAGTACCCATTGTCAACATAAGCCATACACAGTACCCAGTGTCAACATAAGCCATACACAATACCCAGTGTCAACATAAGCCATACACAGTACCCATTGTCAACATAAGCCATACACAGTACCCAGTGTCAACATAAGCCATACACTGTACCCAGTGTCAACATAAGCCATACACAGTACCCAGTGTCAACATAAGCTATACACAGTACCCATTGTCAACATAAGCCATACACAGTACCCAGTGTCAACATAAGCCATACACAGTACCCATTGTCAACATAAGCCATACACAGTACCCAGTGTCAACATAAGCCATACACAATACCCAGTGTCAACATAAGCCATACACAGTACCCAGTGTCAACATAAGCCATACACAGTACCCAGTGTCAACATAAGCCATACACTGTACCCATTGTCAACATAAGCCATACACAGTACCCAGTGTCAACATCAGCCCTTCACAGTATCCAGTGTCAACATAGCCCATCATATGTACATTTACATGATATTTCTGTTCATGATTCAGTTTTAAGGTCAAATAAGTAGACGGTTTTTGTTACACGAGCGATGTGGTTTCAAGGATTAGTTTTATTCGGGTGTATCTGCTTTGACGTTGTCGGGATAAATATTTAGAGTTACAATGTAACAGCTCTTGAAGCAGGTGACTGGAAGTGGGTAACGATATTAAGCAAGTGTTGGCTCCGGCAGCCGGGATAAACAACCAGCACGGGTACTCGGCATAGTCGCCAGTCACGTTCTGTCCTTCATAGCACGTGACGCGGCGGTCGTGTTTGTATGCTTGGAATCTCTCGGTTATCTAGGTTGTACATCTAATGACCGCAGGAAGTTCGTGTGTCTGACAACTCGTATAAAATCATAGCTGGTGTACGGAGCTTTATTGGAAATCCCTGTAGACATATGTAGACATTAATTACAGTATTGAGCTGTTTGATGTAAACACGATCAGATAGAATCAAACACTGGGTCGCTGATAGACATGTGGTATTGTTCGAGGGTTGCGGGCATCGGACGGTGATCTTACATTGCTAGAATGCCATATCGCACCGCTCAACCTCCGCCAGGGAAGGTTTTCGCAGGTCTTTGATATCAACGAGCTAACTTCTTTTGTAATCTCTTTGCGAAAATAAATCCGAAACACTGGTCGGGTTTCGGTCAAGTATCCTTTTATACAAAACTGTCGCAGAAATGTCTTGATTTCGAAACTCGATTTTCGATATTTCGGTAAACCGAGTAATACATGTATGTGCGCTTATTCAGGCCACAGTGTTTTATATTTTCTATGCTATTGAAGAACAATATTTAGCATTTACTCACTTTATGCAGTAGTTATCAAAGTGACCAAGATTGAAATCATTACTCGCCTCAATTCTTGATTGAGTATGTCAGCTGGTCATTATTTGCGCGATGTTCTCATAAACAAACTCATAATAACGGCATTATTCCTGTCACTCATCAGCCAAGACTTGCAGCGGGAAGCGGAGCACGATTTGTCGGCCATGTTTGAACCGTTGCCTCCGTGTAAACCAATATGTAACCCCGTGTTTAAATTGTCAACAAGAATAAAGTACAGGTGTCAACCAGGGTGACTTTTTGCATCCACGCCGGTAATACAATATCCGGGCAATAATACAGCGAACTTTCTCCGCGCCCGTTGACGCTCCGTGATTGATTAAGGCGAGGAAGCGATCAGCTGATCAAGCCAGTTTAAGCCAAATAATATTGTGTCTCATATATTGACTGTCAATGGAACACGATTAAGGTCTCAAATTGTGAAAAGAGATTTCAGGACGGAATTTGGATGACAGATAATGACAAAGAAAGTGAAACAATAATTGAATTAGAGGAGATAAAGATTCATTTGTGTGAAACTAAAGCGCTCTATATTCTCAGGATAATGATATTTACTGAATAAAACCCAGTTTTGTATTCAAACTTGTTTTCCACTTAATGAAAATAACACTCAGTTTCATCAAGAAGGATATCCCATCAATTTTACAGCCGAGCTAGTGGTGTTCTAGTTCTGCTTGTTATTGCTCATACAAGTAAAACACACACGCACACTCACACGCTCACACATACGTATATATTATACTTTAAATAAAACGCCTCGGTCCATAAACACCTTCGGGGGCTGACTGGCCGCTCCTTTTAATGCCATATGACCCTCAGTGGTGTGTTATATTTCTTAAATATACTTTAAGGTACGAAACAGAACAGAACAATTATTCACCAGAAGGTCGACCATAGACCCATGTTACCATACAAGCTAAATACAAATGGCGACAAATTAAAACATCCATACATGTTGTCAAATTTAACTATAGAAACATTTATTCTTTCAACTCGATATATCACTGTAATAATATAAAAGGTATGCGAAGTTCAATATTTCTTATTACGGTAGACCTTTTAAAAAAGTGATACTCCTTTTTCTACTGCATTAATGTTTCATTTATTTATTATTCTGTTCTTCTTCAATAATCAGGAACAGAACAGAACAGACAGAACATAACGTTTATTAATGCTTATACAGCTATATGCCGTCTAAATACATATATATAAAATTATATTCTTGTCTCTTATCTAAACAATAATTAGGCTGTTTCATTATAAATTTATAACTGACTTGGCATTGCAATTAAATCCTAGCACCTGTCGGCAGCGGCCGTGATTAAAAAACAATGATCCGTGTTCGTACTGAGAGACGTGTTGTGTTTTGTCCATCAGAACGTGAGCAGGAATAGCTTTGCCCCTATCCTCTTCTCGCCATTCACCCAGTGTTTGTAGCTTGTAGAATCATCATCAGATGACAATTACAAAATTAATGTCGCATTATCTGCTAACCCCATGTCTTTATTTATACAATGTTCATGGGTTACATTTGATGTTTGGTTACTTAAATTCCGCTTAAATTAACACTCCCCTAGCTGGACACCCTGCATTATTCACTTCAATAAAATTCAATTTGCCCCGCCAGCTGACCAATTTAGTGGCACTTGACCTTCCAATGGTAATAATCCCTTATTGGGGATATTAATCAGGGGTTTGGTTGACACTGTAATGTAACCACAAAGGGCCCTCGCCTCCATTAGGGGCCCAGAGCCCGAGTCCCGGCCAGGCTGATCCCACATCAAAACTCCCGGAATATTGTTAACTGACACAGGGTCGTCAAGGCTTTGCATAAAATATTTTTTCAAAGATGTCGAAGTAATAATAAATCTGCTGTTTTGCTTATTAATTTTGGATTATGTTGACTGTTTTATAATTCATGTTTTTGATCTCTAAAACATCTCGAGAATAATCCAGCAAAGGAAATTCGGGCACTGGAAACACGACCATCGCGTGTATTATCCTACTCAAAATATTTGCAATTCCTTTTTAACAAAGTCTATCACTATTGGATGAACACTGACTTGCGCAAAATTCTTTCTCGTAAATACAATATTATACATATTTTATAGATTTGAAATGCTGTTATATCATTCAAGAGCTTTATATTTGAATAAGAAAGATATCTTTTATTCAATAAAATATCCTGCTCGCAGACGTTAAAGAGACTCCAGTAAATACGCCGACAGAATACTTTAGTGTTTGAGAAGTATACTTCAACCAACACCTGAACTGGAGAACCATTGTTTGAAACATAGACATGTGTGTGTGTGTTATTTTGTGTGTGTGTGCATGCGTGCGTTTGTGATTGTGTGCGTGCGTTTGTGCGTGCCTGCGTGCGTACCTGCGTTTGTGTGTGTGTGTGTGTGTGTGCGTGCGTGCGTGCGTGCGTGGGTGCGTGCGCGCGCGCGTGTGTGTGTGCATGCGGTCGATTGTGCGTGTGTGCATGCACTACAAGTAGGCAAAGATTGGTTTTGCTTGGAATAACTTCGTATATTTTAATATAATGCACACTCTAATCGTGATTTAGTCGAAAAAAATAACAAAGCATGCTAATTACTCATTAAATAGTATTTTACTGATGAATAATTGCCAATTACGGACGTGAGTGTACCTAAAGATGTCCAGTTTGCATGTTAATAGCTTCCAGTATGTTGCCGAACGCGTGTGTTAACGGGTCATAGATAAAAGGCCTGTCAGAGAATTGATCTCCAACAAGTAAAAACATTTATGACAATTAGTGAAAACAAATAAATAGCTTTTTCTAATGAACGTTCAATTGACAAACCGACACATCTCTGTCTTAAGCGATTAATTACATCAAAGTTCTCGTGTTGAAAGTATTTGAATGACCCGAGTCACGACAAGACACGTGACATGGCAGAGGAAAGTCCTTTATGTTTTTTGTTGTCGGATCAAACTTACATGAAACAGCCGACTATTTATGTTCTACAAAGCTCGGTAAAGGTAAATGAAGGTCATGTTAGACTGAGGGTATAAAGGGTTAGATGTAACTCTGAACACTACTATTATGCCGCTCATTTTCAGCCTACTAAATGTTCGATTTTTAGCACATAAAAACATAATTGCAATTATGCAGGAGATCATAATTAGATATTAATGGCATTTCCTCAAATACTGAGATATTTCTTATAGGACACCTAAGTAATAATTATCACTTATTACATCTCTAAGTTTGAGACAGGGTCTAAATAATCATTAAATGATCTTTCAGTAATTGACATTATTATGTCATTATTTTGCTTAAAGACAAATATATTCATTTTTTGATCATCACATTCATCACCTGTCATATTTTATCTAACTCTGTATCTCATTTTAGGAGTATATAAACACATACATGTTTTCATTTAAATAGTGAAGATTAAGTGATCAATAAGGCAACAACTTTGTGTAACTTTGTGAAGGACATTATTCTCTATTTCTCTATGTGTAAAACTTAGTGCTTAATACTTTGTGTGCATCTTAAACTGTGTGAACATTCTAAGTGACTTAATTCAATTGAATAAGTTAATAATTAGACTTCTATATTTAATTTAAACTATTCATAATACTCTGTTATTTGTTACTGGAATAAAACGTGAAAACAACATGGCGCAGCACGTTCCTCTTTGTCGGAGTAACGTTATGTGGCAGACATACGCAATGTCGTGTTGCGGGTGTGAGGCGCACAATGCCGCGCACCCGAACTGTCGCATAAAACTACCATTTTTCAATGGCATCGGATTTTCACCTCATCATTTAAAAAAAAAATCTTATAATTCCAACCACATTTTTTTATACCAAAAATGTGAAAAAAATGTTGAAAAACATTTATTGTTTTATAAATATGCACTTTGTACTGTATATATATATTTCAATATTTTTTTTCACATTTTTGGTATAATAGATTTTTGTTTGAAAATCCGGTGCCAGTCCATATTTCAAAGACAAAAATCAATTGCTATCTCCGATGCAGTTTGTAACGTGCATTGGTATGAGACGAGGTGTAGATGTAAACACTTGAGGCAAACACGACTTTAAACACGAACATATTCAATTGTGAATGATTTGCTAATTGGGCAAACTTTTCGCCGATGATGAAAAACGGTTGTGTAATGTAATCTGCGTGTATGTTGTTGGTTTAGCACTTGTTGCGGGTCGGAGGAACATGGTTCCGCTCTCCTGGGGCTAATTTCATCCGCCCGTGCTCCTACAACACCGCCACCGCAACCCGTGCTGCACGAAACAGTCGTGTATGACTTATGGAATATATTACTACAAACTACGTTCCTAATTTTACTTTAACGAATACTAGTTAACGGTAAAAATACAGTGAACATAATTATTTTAATCCGATACACGGCCCCAATTTATCGAAGCATATTTGGTCCCTTATAAAAGGATCAAGCTCAGCGCACTATTTTTGAATTGGTATAAATTGTGTTATATTCTCTTTAAAGGAGTTTTGAGGCCTATAAAGAAAATTATATTTGAAAGCAATAAGATAAACTACTTTTTGTTTCATAAAGTCATATTTAAGTAAGTATTTAAGCTAAATGAATGAAGATATTTAAGTGAGTTACGCTTAAGATTTTGTTTGAGAAATTTGGGCCTTATTTAACAAAGTTGGGCAACCACCCATCATAAGTAAAGAATAACTGAAGAAACTGACTGCACGAGGTTCAAACGAAGATGGAATAATCTGAAGTAATGAAACAACTTCAGTAGCGATGAGGGCGATGAATACCCAGCGCAGTGGTGTGTTTAATGTGAACTTCCAATTTCCCGTGCATAGAGTGTATCAATGTATTTACCCCGCATCCCGGGGCTCTAATTAAAACTGAAGTCTTTACATCGGTATCCCTAATTACTGGCGATTATCGATCTTTCAGACTGATAAATATTTCCAATTTCTGGGCAGTTGAAAGCCAGTGGCTTATCACGATGATTAATGGCGGCGATCTGGTCTGCGCGAGGATCGACGTGTGTTATATGCATGTAGATGTACACCTCACATCTGGCTCGTAAATATTATTTCTATTGGAGGACCCTGCCAACAGAGTTCGAAAAAATGAATAGTTTACTAGCGTGAAATAATGTTATAATTATTTCTGGAAGCTGCACCAGTATAAAAATTATTCTGGTGATATTTTCCGAACTATTTTGATATACTGGTACAATTTTCCACTACGATACAGCTTATATTTCACGCACGTTCTATTAATATATATTAAACACGTGTTCTTACAAATGATAAGAACGAGAAAACAGAATTGTGTCACAATGATGACTAATTCTGTCGTACAATAGTGCATGTTGGCTGGGACGTGTTCCATTATTGCGGTCGGCCGGACTAAGGCGGGCAACAGGCCTCGCCAGGCTTTGCATGTTCCTTTTCCAGAACACAACTGACCGTTAACGACATAGCGACAAATAGCTCGTGTGTAAAATACGGCAACATACGGTCCGCGGATTTCAGCACATAAGCCGCTTGTTAATCTTTCTTAAAGCGCAACCTGCAGCCATGTACGGCACGTTCCCCGGATCTATCGTGGGCAGCCAGGCCGTGCGGGTTCCGCCAGATTAAGCCCATCATTACAAGCGTTTCCCGTGTAAATACCAGCAATAAATGACTAAATTCCGTTCCTGGAATTGTTCTACAATTCATGTTGACACACAGATTCTGTGTTGATACCGGTATTACCGTGTGGTAACGACCTTTCTTGCATCCCGCTCTATCCACGTCTTCCACTACCATCTACATTCTTCCAGTGACATTCGAGTAAAACACTTCTAATAAGAGAAAGAAAGAAACGTTCGCATGCAATAATAGGCCATAAGTTTTAAAAAGTTTTATTCGAATCCTTCCGGCAATTCTGTTTATTTTTAAATGAAGAGTAAGTTACGTCTATTTCTACATGTATTATAATTAGGGGACGGTATAAAGAAAGTGTAAGCTGTGGTAATAGTTAAGCTAGTGTCTTGCTATACAATATATTTCGAGGGAGTCGATGCGACTAAGCTATCCCACGTGCGGCTGTAGGTGTGGTCGGACACCAGTGATGCTATCTTGACCCTGGACCTGTCCTGGACAATCACGGACCCCGTTATGATCAAGCCGTCACTGCTATCGCGGCATCACACCGCCATCGGCAAGACGATGCACGATGCGGCCCGGATCGGTTGGATAACTCGCCGCGACACTGTTATTTTCCGAGCGTTTTTCTCGGGCACATTCCGCTTCCTCTCTCCGCGAAGTGTCCGTGGAGATAAGGACCGAAACATCGTTGCAATTTCTGGACGCTCCGAGTGATGTTGACATTTGCGACAGATCTCGATTGCTTTCGCGTAATTTAATTTCTTGCCGCTAAAGTGATTTCTTGTCGTGTATTTCGACGACGCGATGAACATGGTTTCATTAATGGCGATGATTGCTTTGAAACGGTCCATGAAAGAGACTGTCTGTCTTATCCTTTTGGCTAAAACCGGTCATGTCACATTTTTGGATCATTTAAGAATTCAAAATTACTTATTTTATGAGAAATAGAATTCAAAATCGTATCTGACATCCCGGTGCTTACAAATTACCGAACGGAGACCACTTATATGATTTAAAATAGAACAGAAATGCAAATCACTGCATTTACCACGAAGACACATAACATCTCAAATAAAAGTAATGAGAATACAGAGAAACGAGCGTCTAACTCGGGGCTGGCACGGAACGATCTGGTTCTCTGAGACGTACGCATGTCACTGAAGACTGTAATCCGACGTTTTATGAATTTTACTTCATATTTAATACGCTATCTTTTCATTAGCGCGGACTCAAGTGAATTATAGCAGAACATGGTAAATCAGTGAACGGCTATTAGGCAATTATAGAAATTGAAATTCGTTGAAAATGTCATGATAAATCCAATAAAGGGCGTCCCTCGGGACCCGCTGTAGCTCAGCGTTGGAAAATCGCCGAAAACAGAAAACAGGGCCTCGCCATACTGCCTTCATTAAGAAATTGCTCAAGAAAATTAAAGCGCTCAAGTCACACAACGATATAATTAACTGTCAAAAGTATTCCGATGTTCAAACTTTAATGGTTTTAGATTTCCTGTTGCTTTCATGTCAATTGACGTATGTACATTTTATATTATGGCTTATGATTACTGACAATAGATAATAAAAAGAAGGCTACATAAAATTACCACGTTGTTATCAAAGCGCATGCGCAGCCTATCATTTCTTCAAAAACAATTTGAGAAATGTTTATACAATCTGTACCCATATCTTACACAATAAACAATAGATCCTTCTTGTCTCAAAATTAGCTTCGTAAAGAAAACATGAGGCCCGAGCTGATTCCGGCGGCTGGGTTTGCCGACCGGGTGCCGCCGGCGGGACACAGATAACCGCCACAAACCCCGGCATCAGGTTCTCCATTCGTGAAGCCGTAGATACAGATCGGTGGAAATAGGCGCACATTAAACAAACCAGGGACTTCATGTTATTATTCTTTTGTTAACAGGTATTGTTTTAAGGGATATCATTTCCTGCTCCAAATATACTACGTATATAATTAAACATTACATACAAAAAAATCGACATTTGATGGGGCAATTTACGTTACAAAAGATAGTTGCAGTAGCTTATGGATAGTCTACTTTTAGTTGTTTTTTAGAGTTCATTGTATAAGTTAAAGGCTGTGTGAAGTTAGCAAAACGTACGATAGTTTACATTCGACATTCAAAATATAAATGTTGTGCTGGCACGACACATAGCAAGAAATCGAAATGATTACCTTCTTTTAAGTTTACTTAGATATATTTTGCGCAAAAGGATGGTAGAATTTTTCAGTCAGCCGTAAATTAATTATTATTACTATTATTACTATTATTATTATTATTATAATTATTTTGTATTATTATTATTATTATTATTATTATTATTATTATTATTATTATTATTATTATTATTATGAATGTTGATATCGTTTTAATTATAATTATTATGAGTATTAATAAGATCATTATTATTCTCTTGCTCGACGCCCCCTAGTCGTGGATAAGTTCGCTGGCGATCCGAGCCTCTGGTGCGCAGGTTTGCCCTGTCGATGGCCGGGCCATTAATCACGCCCGACCCTACGCAAGTGCACCCAAAACAAACAGCCAGGGTGCCCAAAGCAGTAATATTCAATCAAGGCATCGTTATATTGTCTTCATTCACTAATTATTTGCTGAATTTATGTCAAAATCTTGCCAACTTGCCCAAGGGTCTGTGCATTATGTTTTCTGGTCATCTGTCAGGGTACTAATTGTTTTCTTTATTGACGACCTAGCAGACATGTTTATTTGTAACTTGTCAATTTTGTCATGAATGCAATCATATTCTTGCAATAAATCTTGCCATAAAATTATGGCAAGTAACTTAAGCAATTGTAATTGATTTTCAATGGACAGTAAGTAAATCACATTAGTCAAAAACAACTTTCTTAAGTATTGTTTTTATTTAATTCACATTAATATTTTGGAACATACACGCTGTACATATATACATTTTAAATTGGAATACTAAAAGCCCTAAATGGCAATAAAACCATCAAACTATTACCCTGGAAAACCTGACGCTCATACGTGTAGAAATATTATCGTACAACAAGAAAAAAAAACACCATGACCTTGACCGTTGGTCAAATCGACATAGATCCCCATTGGTCAAGTGCAAAGTGCCACATTTTAATGTTTCTTGACCATCAGTGAAATTGTTCTTAAAGTGACACGCTTATTCAAAATCTATACATACACATGTATAAAAAACAAAAAATTGACTGATAAACCTTTAACTCCTTACTAAATAATGCAATATGGAAAATATTCATAACTGGTAACACGATTGTAACCGTGTATTTAATAGCAGAAAGCGCAAAAAATATTAAATGATTGGTGAATGCCAAAAGATTTACTGTGTTATAAGGTAGAAATACCGTGTTTTATGCTCATTTCTTTCAAATTCAACTCGGTATCCTTCATAAGAACCATTGTTTTCGACATTTATTCATCCTTTTTGGAATATTAAAACAATATTATTAAATGTGGTAAATCGTATTTGCGAGTAAGAGTGCATCTTTAAGTTATTTTAAAAATCAATGCTGTTTTGACCTACTAACACGAAATATATTGGTGCCATCTAAAGCCGCACCATCATGATCATTGTCTTCATCATCTGAATAATCAATATCATGCATGTTTTTAAAACTTTCGTCCTCTCATCAATGTAGGTTTAAAGTCTTTGGCGAGAGATTTGTGTCCCGATTTGAAGGAATTTCTTTGAGAAATGATAAATGCATATGAAAACCGTGGATTACTTGAACATTCCAGGTTCTTTGGGCGAAAACAATTTAGGAGGCCTTTTTATATATTTATAACTATAACGAACTAACTCTGACTGATACTGCCTACTAAGTATCATTCTGGTAGCTATAAGTGACTACTTTATTGCTATAAATCAACAACCTCAAATCACGACTCATTCTTCCAATATATTTTAAGTCAAATGTGAAGACAGCTGTAAGCCGATATGTACCATTCCTGTGTAGAAACAAGTACTGGTGTTCTTTTAGATAGACTATCGCTGGTTGGTATCGAACCCATAACCTCTTCGGTGAGGGGCGGACACATTTATCACTTTCAACCTGGTAAAGATCGCACCTACATCCACTTTGGTGAGAGGTGATCATTTTACCACAAGATCAAGTTCGTCTTATACAGAACGCACCCACATCCTCTCAAGTTGGTGAGAGGCGGACATCTATAGCACTAAACCACTTTCACCCACAAAGAGGACGAACCCACAACCTCGTTAGTGAGAGGCGGATACTTATACCACCAGATCAAACACACACACACACACCCCTAAGCATCATTGAAGTTGTTCAATAATGCATTGCTCAATGTTTTCATTTTTTTTTTTATCTTATACAAACGATGCACATTTTGTGCCCACATACCCGGATTATATCAGCCTATATTGGTATATTAAACTATTATAGAATATTAATTCGTCCCCATCTTTAATCGCTCGAATAAAAATATCGCAGTCAAAAGAGCACTCAGACGAACTCTTCAAAACTCTTTTAACAAATTTTAAATTTGAGGCCGCTGTTAAAAAAGCAACACTTCCATGAAACCAAAAATCCTTGATAGACAATTATTCAAAGATCATGAGAAAATTAGCCATGGCTGCAATAATGGCCAATAATCATATTGACGAGACCTGGACGCCGGCGGGTCTCCGGTCTCGGCAAAACCCGTCAACCTCCGTCCTGGTCCGTTATGATAAATGAAATAACTCATCACCTTCAACAAGCGTGTACTCAAAGTGAGAAAATGATTTGTGTTTACTTTCCTCTCTTCATTATCTTCGTTATTTCCTTGTCGCCAATTGTCTTTCAAAAATAAACATTGCAAATGCTCTGTCAACTCGCATGGAAAGTCAACATTCGGAAACCCTTTGAACTGCTCACTTTAAACTCCTCAGCGCATGCGCACATCACCGATGGGTTGCGGTGGTATTTTGCGGTACGCATATCTGTTACACAATGATTTTTGCTTGTTTGAAAATATGATTTGTCTATTGGAGGACAGCCCAACATGAGTAATATCTGGTAACCAATCAATGACTAACATGATTGATCTATTTATGTTGCATTTTTCCAATTTCTTCGGAGATGTAATTTCCTTGTTTGTTTTTCAGTCTGTACTGTCACGTATTTTCTTCGACAACATAACGATCATAAAACGTACGAGTTCTAGCTTTTTTATCAATCAAGCGGACGTTGATAATATTTAAATACCTTTTACGTCGTCTGAATTGCCTATTCAGGTTTTTTTTTAAATTTTATTTTTGGTCTGTAATCATGTTTTCAGCATTTAATATTTTTAGACGAAGAATTGTTAAACACAAAATAACTTTTTATACACAATTTACAAAGTATCTGTGGAAAACAACGTTTGGTTCATCCCCAGGATTGGAAATCACATACACGGCAACATTATTAGGGTTTGAAATATTTGAGTGATCGGTGATTACCGGGGACAGATTACCCCACGGTGCCCAGATTGGGGCAATTGAGACAATTGACGGCGATAACTGACCACTAGACTGACCATATGGGATTGTAATGACATGATAACGGCTGTCACTCACTGTCCGGCCAGTGGTCAGCCCGCTCCGGGGTTAAAGGTTACACTGTGAGTTCCCCTCAGCGTGGCCAGTCATGGTGAATAGTATCTGCGGTTCGGCTTTCATCACTGTTTGGTTACGATAGTCACAGATCCTCACAATTGCTGAACTACCGCAAATGGCATATAAAGACCATCGGGGCTGTCACAGTCATGTAAATGTTCAAGAGGTGTACGTGAAGTTGGCGGCCTGAAAGCGTAAATTTGGCGGCCTGGCAGTGTGAAGTTGGCGTTCTGGCGGCCGAGCGGATAGCGACATGAAGGCATTGGTGTACAGTAGCTGTAACATTGCATTGAATAAAGTGCAAAGTAATCATTTATGACGTCTTTTTACCGAACGTGTCATGATAACAGACCATTTTTTTGCAAATTTGAACTTTCATCAAACAGAAAACTTCGATCTGCATTCTACAAACGAGCAAATGCATTTGCGTACGCCGCCATGCCTCAAGGCTGCCAACAATCACGCCGCTAGACCGCTTACTTCACGCCGCTAAGCCGCTAGGACGCCAACTTAACGCCAACAGGCTGCTTCGCAGCCATCTTCAAGCCCCTAAGCAGCTATGCCGCCAATCTCACACCGCAAGGCCATGAGGCAGCCAAATTTACGCCGCAAGGCCGCTCGCCCGCCAATTCACGTACATGTTCAAGCGGGCTATAGAATATGTCGAAAAATTTAATGATATTCAATTATCATTGGTCCACATACAAGGCATACTCTGACTATGAAAAAGAATCAACCACTTGGAAATCCAAATAAGATACATTCCGTTCCGTACGAGTAAATATTCCTATTGCATCAATACAGATTGACAGCGGCAAACAATAATAATATAAATAGAGATAAAGAGTCCGGATGTTTCAATATTAAGTATTTGATATATTCATATACAAATATATTAAATTATTTATTAAAAAAAATAATAATAGATAATAAGAATTAGACTGATACAATAAATGAGAAGTTGAATTTGATTTTTTTATAGAAATGGAATTTTGTCTTTCAGTTTACAAGTGGACCTGTGCAGTACACGCTCAGATTGGGAAGATTATAAGTATCATCCCGAGAGTAGGGTGGACAAGGTTTACCGGGTTTCCGCACAACACCCTGCGCGAGGGTTGGGATGAACCTATCTTACACGAGCGGCCATGGTATATGCTTTTTCTCCCACCTCTGTTAAACAAAATACATATAAAATATATTTTATTTGATTTTATACATACAGGAACTCTTTTATCTTTGCCCGTAGGCAAGATAAGGATTTCTAGCATGGCCAAATATTTGTATCTACTTATCTGGGATGGGAAAATATTTTTTCTGACAAAGCCAGAATAAGCAATTCATATTTTTTATATCCCGTAAACGTCTCTTACAAGTGGTACATGTGTAAACATAGACTCACTTAGCCTCAACTAATATTAGATATGCTGGAGGTAATACATCCCGTGGACGTCTGTCTCTAAGGTGGGGCGACATTAACCCCTCCCCCATGCTGGCATTGTATCCCGCTGGTACGATACGGCCCGACAAACACAGCAAACAGCGCCGCGATACCATCACACACTCACATGCATTAAAAAGCCATCAGTTTTCGCTCTTTTATTGACACAATCTAATGCAAATAAAGTCTTCAAATGGAAGCGGAAAACAAATGGAACAATTCATTATTTCATCCCGTTATTTGCAGTTTCATTAGTTTGTTAAATTGTTAAAGAGACGGTCATAATATTGTATATTGTATCGGACTGGAAAATTTATGGCTATATCAAATATCTGCATCGCATAAATGGCCCTTCCGTAGATTTTTTTATTTTTCCATAATAATGAGAAAACGAAACTCGTCCAAATAAAATTAAGCACATTTCATTTCATGACTTTATATTTCACTGTATTATATTTCGTTGACACCTGCGTGGATGGTGCTTCCGAACAGTTTGGAAGGCTCTCTCACTGCTCGCTACACAAATTGCAAGTTCTTCATGAAATAGACAAATAAACATTGAAACGAATTTAATAAAATCAAATAACGTACAACTTCATTAGTTTACATTAATTTCATTGAACTGTGATGTTCCGGCAAAAGTATCTTCAAAACTGATTGATTTTTGTCCTCATGTAAGAAGAACGTTTTTTTATGTTCATAACACGCCTGGTAGACAATTCATGCTGGGGTATCTTAAACACGCCTGGTTGACGGGTGGGCGATACATGCTGGGGTTTCTGAGACACGCCTGGTGGACAATACATGCTGGGGTATCTGATACACGCTTGGTGGACAATACATGTAGGGGTATCTGAGTTGGCAGGATATATGTTTTTGAACAGTAAGTAGGTCCCGATCATATCCAATAATAACAGTATTAGCACATGTTAAATGCCTTAAACAATTAAAACCCATGTTTTATTAAAGAAGTGAGGAGGTATTTGGCCAGTGTTTGAATAAAGCACTGTGTTGTTCTTACAGCTCCGGTACACGTGTTGGACAGCAGGCTGAAGTCATTCCTACATGTTGTAGAACCAAATATTTGTCTTGGATATAACACTTCAGTCACTGGGCAAAGTAGATTTTAATATCTCCAGTGAATGTGAAATGGTTAAACACCGATTTCTTCTATTGAGACATTTCTCCAGCTGTTTAAACTCAATATTTTAACATACATAAATATTGAAAATTTATAACATTTGATTATTAATAAAATGAATAAGACGAAAGTAAATGTTGTTGTTATTGCGTTCGTAGTCGTCCTCGTCGTCGTGGTTGTTGTTGTTGCTTTTTTGTAGTTTTTGTTATTTATTGATCTATGTTTGGTGTTGTTGATGTTTCTTGCGGTGTTGTAGTTGTTCTTACTGTATTTGTTGCTGAGGTGTATAAGATAAATAATATTATAATATTAGTTAACTATAATATTAATCGTACATATATTTATTGGTTTGCAACAAATGCATGATATATTTCTTCAATATAAATTATATATGTTGATATAGATTTAACTTTAAATAAGATAAATTATAATAATTATAAAATTATTGTTTTTAAAAGTATATGAATTCCTGAATGTCAAAGTTTCAACAACAGGTGCATGGTTTTAAAATAAAAATTTGTATGGGACCATTTGCTTTTATAGAATAAATCTGTTTTGGAACCATGTTATTTTTGTTCGTTTATTTAATTTTCCATGTATATTGTTCGGGACTTGTGCCCTTTATTTAAAAAAGACATGTATAAAACAGACATGCACACGAAGATAATAAAAATAAATTCTAATTTTGACAATTTTATTCAAAATGAAAACTTGACTTGTCTAGTAAGTTAGATTTCATGTTGAATTCATACCCATGTTGGGCATCACATTCTAGATTTAAACATGTTTCTGCCGCCATGCCATGTATGTGTACTGTATATACCTCAGTTGCCATACATTATGAAATAAACTCTGCTTGACTTTTGACATTGACTTTGAATTAATTGCTTCGTCAAAGTACAGTTTTAATAAAACATACATTTTGTAGAAATAACAATAATGGCAGTGGTGACTTGTATAAAATGCCATGTCCAGCGTAAATTGATTTTGATTAATTCACTATCAAAAGCAACTTAAAGACTATAGAACAGCAGAACATTCAATTCAATTCAATATTTGACTGAACTTTACAGTAAGGTTTTTAAGTTATGGAGTTCTCGTTACGAAAATTCTTATATTTCTCTGCCGCAAAATCTTCCTGATTTCGGGAACATTGAAAAGCAATATCGTGTGTACAAGATTGTAAAATTATAAAGGCTTTTGTCCCCGCCCGATCCACTTATGTCAAGCTCAAGAACCGTTAAAGCAACTAATATTGTTTTTCGGACTAAGCCGGGCTTTAATATGCAAAGTGACGAACCGATGATATCGACTCTGCATACAAAATGTAACTAAAAGCTATTTAATGAAATTAAATACAGCCCTCTTTCACATTCTATTGAGATCTGATTTCCAATATTTGCTGTTTTTGCCAGAAAATTGAGCAGCCTCTTCATCTGATGGTGCGGCGAGGCGGCCAGACATGTGCCCGCCCCAGGGCGGAGCGTGGAACACGATACTTGTACTACAATGCGCCCTTCAGGTAGGAGAACCAATAGGAAAATTGCCGTGTCTAACATGGCCCAATCATGTGAGCGAATGTAGTGAAGTTGTTTCACTGCCTGTAACATGGAGTACAGCGCGAATACTCTTGTTAACTCGAGTTAAACTCTCATTCTTACGTTATGTTGAAATCTCAGTTTATACATGGAGACAAATGTTGATAAGATATATCATCGAAAATATTCAATAACTGGACTTGCACCTGAGTGATAGCGACTGTCACAACTACTGATATATATTTCAATAACAATTGATATTACATATTTACTATCCTAAACAATTGTATTATTACGCCTAAAAACGTGTTTACTTCCAGTTGTTAACAGTGTTTTATAACTAATAGTGAACCAGTTCACCTTAATAAGTGTGACCCTCGAATCTGTTCTTTTGCGAATTCTGGAACTACCTGAACCGCGCGGACATACGGACGGACATCCGCGTGACCACTGAATGCCTGTCGGACTGTCGGGGTACGCGATACCAAGTTTCTTCGACTCTGTGGCGGTAAGAATTCATTTCTATTCATTATATCAACGGTGTTACTACTTCTATGTAATACTTCTTTTTAGTATTGTAATTAATTCGCAGACAAACACATTTAACACATTTTAAGCGAAAATGAATATTAAGTATAAATTGGCTTTAAATAGGCTACGTTTTGCAACCCATATTGTCCTTGATTAGTTATTAAGGAGGAAAACACATGTAACAAGGCTTATGAGATATGTGTTCACACACAACGTTATATGTGTAATTAAGCGGACATAAGCCTCGAACAGCTTGAGATTCTGGAATTTGAAATTAAAGCTGAGTCTGCGATTCGGATATTATTAGACACATTTAAAATATGATTTAAGTAAATATCAATAAGGTTAACCGAGCATTATACACGTATTTCTGTTTGACTTATTAATATTTTAGCATTAAAACCATGTATTTAACTTAGTTCCGCAACTTGTAATGTCTCAAAACAAGCTTTCTACTCTCCTAATTCAATATCTTAAAACACACATACAAAAACGTACTTGAAACTGGGTCTTATAAATTATTATCTTATATACTTAATTCAGGATATTTTAAGTTCTATGTTAAAATAAGAAAGCAAGATTTCATTAACACATTTTGAAATGATTCCTTTACATATTAATCCAGATTCAATATCATACGGTTGAGTTCATTGTCAAAATTCCGGTTAGCGCTGACGTTTTAATACTCGCACAATTAAGATGTGATCTAATGCCTGTGAGTGGTTTCTCAGAAAGTTCTTGATCTTATCTTATATGTGGTAGCAGTTCTCTGGATTTTCTGATGAGAAATCCACTGTCAAACGTGAAGTACTGGAAGAAACAGAAACTCATACAAATGCTTACATTCATGTAGAACATGCTGAACATTCAGATTTTCCCTGAAAATGTGATTAAGATATTAAAATATTTGTTCGGAAGAAAACAATAAAAGCTGTCTTTATATCAGGTTTATATCCACACTGTCAACACAATGATTTTAATATGATATTAAACTTTGTCAATATATTGGTACTAATATTGTTGGGCAGGTATTTTATTAAACATCTTAATTTTACTTAAAATGTTAAACTGAATTCGACTTCACATTTAAATTAAAAGATATAAAAAGTATTTATATACAAAAAATAAACATGAATTTTATGAACTTTTATGAAAGTAATGTAGTAGTTATACATTATCAAAAGCTATATCATTTGACCAGTTGAATACTTATAGATAAGGAAAGGGGTTAAGGATTTACTTTAGATGTGTTTCGAATACCGGCCCATGTCCATGTACAGGTCATTTGTGAATGGTGATCACGTTCAATATATACCAGTATTCAATACAAAATAAAACTTTCTTAGAAAAAACATTATATAATGTAATAAACTTTGAAGTAAGTTATATATCTGAGCGATATTATACGATATTACAAATGGACCTCCGATCCCCCCCCCCCCCCTCCTTCCGCTCCCCCCCCCCCCACCAAAAAAAGAAAGAAAAGGAAAAATAGAAAAGAAGGTAAGAGCAACAACTACCACTGTGTTAGACATTTAAAAGTATAAGAAATTGGACTCTGGCATGTAAATCCGAAACTGTTTGTGGTTGCAATGTACACCCAATTAACGATGTACGTTTATTTTCCCAGAAATATCCACCATGCAGGCACGACACGAACCATATCTCAGAATCATCCAGCTTGCATTTCCAAATTTCTGTTTTTTAAAACTTTGATATCGAAATATCAGATAGTTGATGTGATTGCTGCGGAAATGTAAATACAACGTGGCACCCGTATGGACTGAAATTAAATATTTACTTAAAACTACAGACGTCGGAATTTTGAAAGCAAAATCTTAAATTAATCTGGGTATTGGACTCTTAATGTCACTGTAGAATAATATGTTTTAAATCCTTTGTAAAAAAGGCAAGAAACAGTCAGACTTCGGTATAATATTTTGTTTTTCTTAAGAAAACAAATTATTCACATGTAATATGTCCAAGTCTCTTTTGGTCACTCAAGCATTATAAAAGGCCCAGATTCATAAAGAGCACAGCCATGAAAAATATTTATTTTCTATAATCAATATGAAGATATTCATAACTTTCAAATACTAATGAAATAAAATAACAACAGCATACTAAATAGGATAATTACAACACCGGTATACAAATCAGCATAATTTTCTTGCAAGAAAATTCCAATCAAAAAGCAACATTTGGTATGAAAATCCATTTATCCCAATATTTTCTCAGTAAACTCGGCACATGTTAATCTTGTCAATAAAAAACAAGCGGCGGTTTTTGCTGTCAATCATCCACATGTCATAACCAGCCACCAGATGCCTCGACCAGGGATCAAAATGTTTGTTTTCATTTTTCTCACAAAACTGTTTCTTTTTTTGGCGGCTACAGAACAAAAAAAAACTTCTACTATTCAGAAATATGCGGTGTCCTAGCATTTTAATCTGCCTTTGATGTGCAATTAATATGAATTTTTTCCAACATTCTAATCCATATTTCGCTAAGATGTCTTTTGTCGTTTCAACGAAAGCGCCATATTGGCGACTCCGTTTACGGCTGAAACGTTTAAATGCAACTGATTTTTTTCTACAAAGAGAAAAGTATACCTCTATACCGCACGCCTGTCTTCATTAAAAGAATACGAGGTAAGATGTGCGAGTTCAAAGGATGTTTGTTACATCAAACATGCAATTCTGGAGATTTTACGTCTCCGACGTTTTAAACGTAAACGTTCGTGTAAGCGTTGAAACAATAACGTTCAGCCCACGGGGCGTCGTTGAGACCGCGGACTGACAGCCCACTCCAACCATTGAGTCACGGAGAGTTTTTTACTTTCACTATGCGTTTGACAACCTATCATGGGCTAATTAGTAGTCGAGATCGGCGAATGAATTATGGGGATACGTTGTTTCTACGGCGCACTGAACGCTAACGTGCCGTCAAATCACATTGGACGTTAGCGTCGCACGGACGTAAAATTGTGTGGACATACAGTTTTTGTAAATTAATTGTGAATATTTGCATTGTTTGATAAAGTGAATTATGGTTTGAAGATTTGTGTTCAGTTGAGAAAACACTAGTTGTTATTTTTGTTAATACATGTTGTGCATCTAGAGCGAATTACAATGATCACCATGGAAAATAGCTACCAAAACGACTTTTTAGATCAAACGGATCCTAATGTAAGTTGTGTGATTTTTTCATTGCAAATTAAGGTTTAAATTTTGGATTTTTTTTATTAGCTTCGATATATTGTACAAAATAATTATGATGTTTTGTGCAGAAAATGCTTGCAGTAGAGTAATTGTTTTAAACCAGAAGTGTGAACATAAAAAATGACGAAATGACATGTTGGGTTTATGGATAGAAATTAATAAAACGTTAACTGTTAATGGAAACATTGTCATTAGTAAACACCTACTACTCTGCCACCTCAAATAGTTTTACGGTTTAGGAAAATGACAAGACAATAGTGAGTAGATTTCATATACGAAAGACAAAATACAAACCAGATGATATTATTAACCTTATTTATTAATCGAATGAAAATAATGTTTGATTATCATACTAATACAGGGATCGGATCACCTTCGAATTCACCTTTATTTCAGTGTATGCGTCCATATATGTTAGTTTATACTTACATATTTTACAACGATTGTGATACAAGTTATCACAACATTATAATTAGTAATCACTATCATTGGCACGATTTTACGCGATAGTGTGGTCTAAGGCTGTGGAGGAAAGTGGAAACTCACTTGGCCGGCTCGGTGACCACAAACCAAACTCAAAATTGCAGATCTGTTGTATTCCACACTCACATTCATATAATACAGGTGTCCAATTATACAATAAAGAATCAATTGTGATATGAAACTCTTCTATGAAAAATTTGTCGTTGTCAGCTACAATATTATCATCATGTTTTATAATTTGGCGGTATGCTACTGCTTTAAGATCGGGTTTTCTTTGAAATAATTTGATAATTTAGCTTTGTATTGCACAGTTTATGGTCTTACACAATATTGATCAGTAATCAAGACATTTCAGTCGGATTTTGTGGAAATTTTTGTCTGGTGTTTCGTTTAAAACCGTGCATAAAAGCGGCCAAATGATGTGGTCTTCGGATCTTAAAAAAACTATTAAATTTGCGATGACTTCGGTGTTTTGTAGGAGGGTATATATAGTATTCCACATTATCCCTCCCCAACCCCTGTCACACGAAGATGAATGCTTACTTTAATTCTAGTACTGTATTCCATTCCGCCTTATATCGGAAAACGCCATGTTTGTTTAACCATGTACCGCGGTAGTATATAACACTCATGTTTGGGCGATATTCAAATACCATAAGAACATATTAAGAATACGAGTGTAAATAAAAAAAATAACATTGTGTGAAACATGTACCGTTGTACGAGTGAGCATGTAAATAGGCAGACAGACAGACACACAGACAGTCATACAAATGGGTGGACGGACGGACGGGTAATGTATGACAAGCAGTCATAATGGGATGACTATTTGACCAGCTAATAACTGGTCGCAGGTTGACAGACGTGGAATGGAACGATAAGGGGCTAACTATCGATAGGACTACATGTATAAGCAAACAGACAATTCAATTAACAACGTTTCTTATTCGTCAATTTTCAAATTCCAATATATTCGAAGTTATATTAGCAAACTAAATCAATAGTAATAACGAAAATGGCATGCAGTTTATGTAGCAAACCTTATCATTTTTAGCGTATATTCAGTTAATTCATTTAGAGTTATTTCCCCTTTTATTACAAAAGAGGATTTAAGTTCATACCATGAAATGCTTGCTCGGAAATGTGAACTATTTTCTACACTCATATACTAGAAAAGAATCTCTATCTAAAAAACAATTATTATTTTTTTAGCAAATCAAACCGGATTAAGTGAACAAATTCTGCGTCAAATTTCAAACTATTACCTAATTGTTAAATTACCTCCCTTTCATTTAAAAATAAAAGAAATGTAAACACTTATAACAAAATAAAAGTATCAGTGGGTGTCAAATTAATGATCATTTCTACCAATCCTCTATGGACCAACCAGGGTTATTCTTATATACCCTTCAGTTTATATGCATTTCTAGCATATTTACTTGAGACTCGAATCTTTTAAGATCTCAAAAGTTATGATATTTGAATAAGCCATACTTAGAACCACCGATTAAAAAGCAATCACAAAACGTCTTTCATATGCACCACGCTTCAAATATGTTTCATGTTTAAAAATGCTTTAATTGGAATAGTCTTTTTATTGAGTTCAATTCTATTCTGAGCGACTTTTGAATTAGGAACTATCATTTAAAAGATCCAAATAATAATATAATAGTTGTACAATACCATCATGTTACGTGAGCAATAGGCATCACATACATACAATATCACCATGGTTTGTCAGCAATAGGCATCACATACATACAATATCACCATGGTTTGTCAGCAGTAGGCATAACATACATATAATATCACCATGGTTTGTCAGCAGTAGGCATAACATACATACAATATCACCATGGTTTGTCAGCAATAGGCATCACATACATACAATATCACCATGGTTTGTCAGCAGTAGGCATCACATACATACAATATCACCATGGTTTGTCAGCAATAGGCATCACATACATACAATATCACCATGGTTTGTCAGCAGTAGGCATCACATACATACAATATCACCATGGTTTGTCAGCAATAGGCATCACATACATACAATAGCACCATGGTTTGTCAGCAATAGGCATCACATACATACAATATCACCATGGTTTGTCAGCAATAGGCATCACATACATACAATATCACCATGGTTTGTCAGCAGTAGGCATCACATACATACAATATCACCATTGTTTGTCAGCAATAGGCTGCACACACATATAATACTATCATGTTACGTCAGCAATAGGCTGCACACAAATATAATACCATCATGTTACGTCAGCAATAGGCTGCACACACATAAAATACCATCATGTTACGTCAGCAATAGGCTGCACATACATACAATACTATCATGTTACGTCAGCAATAGGCTGCACATACATACAATGCCATCATGTTACGTCAGCAATAGGCTGCACATATATACAATACCATCATGTTATATCAGCAATAGGCTGCACATACATACAATACCATCATGTTATCTCAGCAATAGGCTGCACATACAAACAATACCATCATGTTACGTCAGCAATAGGCTGCACATACAAACAATACCATCATGTTACGTCAGCAATAGGCTACACATACAAACAATACCATCATGTTACGTCAGCAATAGGCTGCACATACATACAATACCATCATGTTACGTCACCAATAGGCTGCACATACAAACAATACCATCATGTTACGTCAGCAATAGGCTGCACATACATACAATACCATCGTGTTACGTCAGCAATAGGCTGCACTTACAAACAATACCATCATGTTACGTCAGCAATAGGCTGCACATACATACAATGCCATCATGTTACGTCAGCAATAGGCTGCACATACACACAATGCCATCATGTTACGTCAGCAATAGGCTGCACATATATACACTGCCATCATGTTACGTCAGCAATAGGCTGCACATACATACACTACCAATACCATTATGTTATATCAGCAATTGGCTGCACATATATACAATACCATCATGTTATCTCAGCAATAGGCTGCACATACATACACTACCATCATGTTACGTCAGCAATAGGCTGTACATACATACACTACTATCATGTTACGTCAGCAATAGGCTGCACATACATACACTACCAATACCATTTTGTTACGTCAGCAATAGGCTGCACATACATACACTACCAATACCATCATGTTACGTCAGCAATAGGCTGCACATACATACAATATCACCATGGTTTGTCAGCAGTAGGATGCACATACATACACTACCATCATGTTACGTCAGCAATAGGCTGCACATACATACAATACCATCATGTTACGTCAGCAATAGGCTGCACATACATACAATACCATCATGTTACGTCAGCAATAGGCTGCACATACATACAATACCATCATGTTATCTCAGCAATAGGCTGCACATACATACACTACCAATACCATTTTGTTACGTCAGCAATAGGCTGCACATATATACAATACCATCATGTTACGTCAGCAATAGGCTGCACATACATACAATACCATCATGTTACGTCAGCAATAGGCTGCACATATATACAATACCATCATGTTACGTCAGCAATAGGCTGCACATACATACCATACCATCATGTTACGTCAGCAATAGGCTGCACATACATACACTACCAATACCATTTTGTTACGTCAGCAATAGGCTGCACATACATACACTACCAATACCATCATGTTACGTCAGCAATAGGCTGCACATACATACAATATCACCATGGTTTGTCAGCAATAGGATGCACATACATACAATACCATCATGTTACGTCAGCAATAGGCTGCACATACATACAATACCATCATGTTACGTCAGCAATAGGCTGCACATACATACAATACCATCATGTTACGTCAGCAATAGGCTGCACATACATACAATATCACCATGGTTTGTCAGCAATAGGATGCACATACATACAATACCATTTTGTTACGTCAGCAATAGGCTGCACATACATACACTACCAATACCATTATGTTATATCGGCAATTGGCTGCACATACATACAATACCATAATATGACGTCAGCAATAGGCTGTACATACATACAATACCATCATGTTACGTCAGCAATAGGCTGTACATACATACAATACCATAATATGACGTCAGCAATAGGCTGCACATATATACACTACTATCATGTTACGTCAGCAGAACCGTTTAGACGTTTTTGGCCCAAACCAGTTTTGGACATCCAACAGTATATGTGCTTTCCTGATGAGTCCATCTTGTGGTATTTTCATAAATTGGCATACCAGCTTGATGTTATTCTTTAAACATTTCTGTTTCAGACTGTTTCCACTATATGGTAGTTTGGAGCAAAACATATATCTAATAAATATAAAATATGTCTGGGTATATGCTCGTGTAGACTTTTATAAAAACGAATATACGTCCTAACATTCAACGCTGAATTGTTGGAAAAATGCAGAAAGTTGCATATCTAGGATTTGCGTTTATTTAAAGTAATTTAAAGTATTTAGAATAAATACGATAATTGTTTTGCGGACCCTGACGTCATAACCTTTTCCCAATAGCCTATGTTAGAGGGCGCATTTCTAACGCGCCGCCGGACTCGACAAAGCTTTGATAGCTTTGTTGTTTTTAAGTAAATGAATCTCTAGAAATTTCCAACTTCTTCGTGTGTCCGTCCACCAATAACTGCATCAATGGTAAGTTTTCAGAAAGCAATACTTTACAATCCTCGTGAAGGTAAATTAGTGCGATGGCTCAAAAACTAAACCAGACAAAAAATCTAAGAAAATCAGTGAACTTGAAAAGGCGGTGCATACGATATCTAGCCAGTACGAAACAATAAATCCAGTTGCTCGCAGGTTTTATAAATAAAAAAGAAACATAATTTCATTTTACATCGCTGGGATATCAATCCGAACACGTTGGACTTTAATAATACTGTTAAAACAATTGTGCGGCTCATATCCTACAAAATCTCAGACAGGATTTAATTGCGTCATTACAGATAAATTAAGAAAGTTTAATTAATTGTTAACTACGCTGTATACCATTAATGCAGGTTTGTATCCGCCAATTTCCAATTAGATAATAATGCACTTTAAAAATGATAGTTTGTTTTGAAGGATGTTCAATTCTCCTCTAACAATAAACCTCAATATTTACGAATGTGGACCTGGCGCATTTATAATAATTGTTTCTACATAATATAAAACTCTGCAACAGTATCTGTAAGACAACAGATCAAGGGGACATGAGTTCAAATTCTGTGTATTTTTGTATGAGAGTGCAGCCAAATGGAACAAAAGATAATGTCCCCAATAGAATATTGACAGGGCGGCCCCGGGTTTTTTTCTAAATAGAAAAAAAACTAAAGCATATAATGTATGTGTAACAATTATGACGTTTATTCGGCACTAAATGAAAATTCGTTTAAGGAATGAATTGCGGGGTTGATGTCATTATCGGGGTATGAACGCAATTGGGTTGGACAATGTGTGTGGAGTCCGAAGGACTCCACGCGTACTTTGACCAACCCAATTGCGTTCATATCCCCGATAATGACATCAACCCCGCAATTCATTCCTTATATTTACACCAATAGTTCATTATTTCATTCAAGAATTGTTAAAAAAATACTTCATTTCATTTAAGAAAACCTTTCAGTAATCCGTTTTTACGCATTCTGTAAATAGAACGACCCGACTATAACCGGAAACATTTTTTTCAAATGACACAATAACGCGGGAAAAGATCAACCACTTGAAATCACTTTAAAACGTAAAATTAAAAAACTTCTGGTACCAATATATATTTAAAATATAATAAACTAACACTTTTAAAAATGTTGATCTATATTTTACGGGACCTGCAGACACAATAAAACCAATAACAAGATCAATAGCTCAATAGCTTTCATGTATATTGTTATGCAATGAATTACGATCCGAACATATCCGAAGATGTTGCGTTCATCGATTGAAGAACGCAATTGCCGAAAGGCAGTTCATTTAAGGAATGGAAGTTGAGGTGTAAATATAGCCATATAACATATAGAACGCATTAAGACACAACACTTTACTTGTAATTATGGAATTATAGAATTATGCTTTCATTATTAAGCTCTTCAGCATGGCTTTCATTGTTTCAAGATTTTCAAGAAACGGAGAGCGTCAATGTTATAAACTTTTGTTTCGTTTGAAATATTATTATTATTTTAATCATTTATTTATCATTTCTTATTTTATGCTCACTATTCGATACTAAGTATTTGATAGTTCTATAAAATAGCTTTAATGAGTATTTACATATCGGTCTTATTTGTATATATTTTCCTTTCATTTACTACACTGTGTTATATGTTGTTTTATATATATTAACAAACAGAATGTATTATTTATGTTACATCTATTTTCATTATTTATATTCAATATCATAACACTTACATGCAGCTAACATTTCATATAGGTTAATCTTAACGTTTGTGAGCATCGGTCCCATTTTTTTGTATTAATGCTTTATTCCTAGGGGTTCATTTTTCTATATGGGGGTCAATACTGTATGTGTTGGGGATCTGTTTACTTCACTTGGTGCACAACTTTGATATAAAAATTATATATATCATTACTTTTTTTTAATCTTTACCTTTATTATATGTTTTTCGAAGTTTGAAAATATTAAAAAAAAATATGTAGCTAAAGTAATGATGCTTCAAACAATACGAAAGCTGCGTATTCTGAATTATGTCTACGTCATGTATCTCGTCTGCGTGTCCGGCTTGTGGGACAAATCGTGATTTGTACGGGAAGAAAAAAGCCATATCCGTGAACAGGTTTAATGCCGTGCAGTTACTAAATTTCAAGACTTTCGTAGAAAGCATCCATATACTTCAGTTCTTATAAAGGTCGGCTGAATTACAGATGTCAGAAAACAGTAAAGCCGGCAGAAAACAAACGAGCTGTCAAAACAAGCAGAAGTTTTTTTCATAATTTAATTCAGGATCCGAGACACTTGAGAATTAATCACGTAGGTAATTCGGGCCGCCTGGTCCGCAGTCATTGTGGAGCTGCTATCGTCTGAGGCTCACGCCCAGGTTGTTTCAGCATAGCCGTGGCCGTAGCAACATTGACAACGAAGAGGTAGTTCTCTAAGACCCGACGACGATTATTTGCGGCAGGTTGTTTAATGTTAGAAACCGAAATAGATCTAGTGATACAAAATAACAAAGCTGAACTCATTATAGAACGGATATGAAATTGAGCATTTCTATAGTGATATGTCTATGGACACATGGTTCCAGCCTTTCTCGCCTTTGGTTGTCACGGGTAGTGGCCGGGGATCGGGGTGCGGACTGATGCAGGAGCGCCAGTCACGCCTCGTTAACGGAGCTGCTGACGCCGCAGCCTCAACCGTCACTCACCTAGTTTCCTGTATTGAGCGGCTGTCGGTGCGCTCACCGACTGAGAGTCTCATGTGCTCCCTTCGTAACTGGAATAAGCTAATATACCTGCATATTTGTGAATTCCCAAGATATATGACTCAATACCACAGTTATCTGCCCCCGAATGTTACTAGACATACAATTGCGCACATGTTGGAATCATGATTTCTAAACATTTTTGACTGAATGAAATGGTGCAACTTATATTTTCTAATCGAGATGGTCTAGACAAATTCCAATGTCTTTTCCGTGAAATGTGGATGTTTAAAAACATCGCATTTTGACAGTTAACCGCCAAATTTGATCTAGTGCCAGAGGTTGTTTTATTGTAACCGAAAGTAAATATCTAGATTCGTGGGGACCATGTAACCGGTCTTTTTGTTTTGTTTTTTGAAGCCGTTTATCAGAAAATGTTCCTTCTTTTTTCATTGGGACTATATTAATAATTTTCATCAGGACTGAATAAATAATTTTATTTTAAGACGTATGTATAGTATACATATGATAAGACAACTGGTTTTATTTGTTTCTTTTCATATATCTTATGTATACATCGGTTGCATTGATTTATTAACACTTCCGAGAAGGGCTCTAAACTCGATGTCTTAAATGCTGAGACATTAAACTAATCAGCTAAATTTATTTCTGTTTTAGTGTTGTATCATTTTCTCTATAATGATACATTGAATTAAAAATTCCGGTAAGTGACCCGAGTGAAATGTTGGCACAAAATGCACAGGATGCAAGGAAATCTCGTGATTATCAGGAAACGAGGTGTAAACCAGAGTTTATATGTAGCTAAGGGCAGGAATCATCAGGTTTAGCATGTAAAAAAATAATGTGTTTATCTCGTATGCCATTGCACTCGTGGAAATTGCAATGACCAGTGACTTCCATTCTAGGAACTTGTGCAGATAGATAAAAATGGCAAATATACTGTGATCAACCCACCAAGTAGCGAATACACCAAGATTAGAAGTTAATGTAACAAAAATTTACAAACAATATTAACTGCAAATTGTACATTACTTTATAAAACCATTGACACCTTCTCCTCCATCATTACACAATGCTTATTGTCGTGTACAAAGTATTTTCATGAAATAAATAATGCTTTAACTAAATTAGTCTTCACTTGTCCGGTTTTTTAAATTCAGATCGTGACTCTATATTATGTATAAAAGCAAAAACATAAACAACAGAAAACCAGCACTATTTATCTGGCCAACATTTTAAAAAAAGCCCCCGTTCTTTATACCTTCTTGTCAAGAACTTAGTGTAAATATTGGCCACATGTTTCCTTACATATTATGTCTATTGACATGCTTCGCGAAAAAAAACTAGTGGATACATTTAATGACTATTGATTCGCATCGATGGGTAATTACCACTTACTAAAGCGGATGCCTACTCAGCAAAAAATAAAGTATCCACTTTTTTACCGACGGTTCAGCTGCCGAAATACAACACAAATATTGACCACAACAAGTATTCAACAGTTAAAATATTTCTATATACTGGTATGAATTAATCAGAAAAATCAAATAAAATGGTATTATATATAATTATTGATTAAGTGTGTTTTGTGTATGTTACAGCTGCTGATGACCTCGACCCCCCTGCCACCTGTACACCCGCCCCCACCGCCACCAGCGCCATCCGCCTCGCTTACCTCACTGAATACATCCACTTCCTGCTGTGAGAATGGCCGTCCAATCATAACTGACCCGCATACCGGTCAGAGCGTGTGCTCGTGTCAGTACGGGACCGGGCTGCTGAGTGCGTACAGCCGCGTGCCTACGCTCGGCGACGGGATGTACACCTCCCCCCACTACCCCACCCAGGGATACATGCCCCTCAACACAGACACATCCGCCTTCTACTCACCACTGGTAAGTGACACACAAATATAATTAGAGCAACTTCGAGAGGGGTTTCTAAATACATGTAGTCCCTTACCCGTGTTATAGTCTATGTTTATTGCTTGGACACAAGATGACATCCCGGGCCTCGACATTTCAATTGTCTAATTTTGTACATCGCTTGGACACAGTATGACATCCCGGGCCCCGACAGTTCAATTGTGTCCATAGCTTGGACATTAGATGATATCCCGGGCCCCGACATTTCAATTGTGTCCATAGCTTGGACATTAGATGATATTCCGGGCCCCGACATTTCAATTGTGTCCATAGCTTGGACATTAGATGATATCCCGGGCCCCGACATTTCAATTGTGTCCATAGCTTGGACATTAGATGATATCCCGGGCCCCGACATTTCAAATGTGTCCATAGCTTGGATATTAGATGATGTCCCGGGCCCCAATATTTTAATTGTGTCCATGTTTTAGACAAAATATGATATTCCGGGCCCCGACATTTCAATTGTGTCCATGGCTTGGACATTAGATGATATCCCGGGCCCCGGCATTTCAATTGTGTCCATAGCTTGGATATTAGATGATGTCCCGGGCCCCAATATTTTAATTGTGTCCATGTTTTAGACAAAAGATGATATTCCGGGCCCCGACATTTCAATTGTGTCCATGGCTTGGACATTAGATGATATCCCGGGCCCCGACATTTCAATTGTGTCCATAGCTTGGATATTAGATGATGTCCCGGGACCCAATATTTTAATTGTGTCCATGTTTTAGACAAAAGATGATATTCCGGGCCCCGACATTTCAATTGTTTCCATGGCTTGGACATTAGATGATATCCCGGGCCCCGACATTTAAAATGTGTCCATAGCTTGGATATTAGATGATGTCCCGGGACCCAATATTTAAATTGTGTCCATGTTTTAGACAAAAGATGATATTCCGGGCCCCGACATTTCAATTGTGTCCATGGCTTGGACATTAGATGATATCCCGGGCCCCGACATTTAAAATGTGTCCATAGCTTGGATATTAGATGATGTCCCGGGCCCCAATATTTTAATTGTGTCCATGTTTTAGACAAAAGATGATATTCCGGGCCCCGACATTTCAAGTGTGTCCATGGCTTGGACATTAGATGATATCCCGGGCCCCGGCATTTCAATTGTGTCCATAGCTTGGATATTAGATGATGTCCCGGGCCTTAATATTTTAATTGTGTCCATGTTTTAGACAAAAGATAATATTCCGGGCCCCGACATTTCAATTGTGTCCATGGCTTGGACATTAGATGATATCCCGGGCCCCGGCATTTCAATTGTGTCCATAGCTTGGATATTAGATGATGTCCCGGGCCCCAATATTTTAATTGTGTCCATGTTTTAGACAAAATATGATATTCCGGGCCCCGACAGTTCAATTGTGTCCATGGCTTGGACATTAGATGATATCCCGGGCCCGACATTTAAAATGTGTCCATAGCTTGGATATTAGATGATGTCCCGGGACCCAATATTTAAATTGTGTCCATGTTTTAGACAAAAGATGATATTCCGGGCCCCGACATTTCAAATGTGTCCATGCCTTGGACATAAGATGATATCCCGGGCCCAAAAAATAAAGTTTGTCCATGGCTTAGACAAGAGATGATATCCTGGGCCCCGACCTTTTAATTGTATCCATGACTTGGACATTAGATGATATCTCGGAGCCCAAAATTTTGTCCATGCCTTAGACAAAAGGTGATATTTCCGGGCCCCGACATCTCAATCGTGTCCATGGCTTGGACAGTATATAATATCTCGGCTTAGTGTGTGCGAGATACCCAAACAGAAGTCCTGCAGCCGGCCTGGTAGACGAGCCTACATTACAAGTTAAACAAATCACCTAGTCCCGGCACGTCACTCGCCTCTTGAAACGTTGAAGATATTTGTTTTAACATTAGAGCCTCTCTTTTCCACTCAAATGTCTAATTCGTTATCTTAAATATCTCTCAAAACGCATTAGGGTCTATCAAGTGAATGGAGAGGGAACGAGAGTCGAGTTTTGACACAAAGTCGCTTCTCTAATAATTCAATCTAGTCAATTACTTAAAATGTTAGCCAATTTCAACTGCCGTTTTTCAGGTATGTTCTTTACGTGGGACGGCGCTTTTAAAACAAATAGGAAACATTTCAGCTAATTTCAAATCCAATACACAGAACCTCCATTGTTCGTTCAAACTGGTTTGGATAATTGGTGCCGTGAAATATGTACAAATAGTTAAAATCTCATTGGGTTTCATTTAAAATAATGGCCACACTTAAAGCTCAGGTATGTTTAACGGCTGGGAACCTCAGGTTAACGTTAAACTTGCCTGGAAACATAATCACAGGAGTAAAGAAGACTCAAGTTAGCTCTGGAAAGAATAATAATTTAATTCAGAATTATTATTGTTGCTCCTGTTATTGGTAACAATAATATTGGGCTCTGTAATTTCCAATGCCCATGATACGAAGATGCTGCTGATGAGACGCCACTCGAGGCCCACACACGCCCGACTCCACCTGTCTGTAGGCGCCATGACGCACCCGTCCCGGCCGGCCACTCGTAGACGATCACCCAGACAACCGAACCCCTGTCTCCGGCGTATTTCCTAAGAAAACATATATTGACATAACCTATGATGATTCTCTTTAATCGACGGATTACCCTTGTTGTAGTATTTACCGACATCATTGTTTCTTATTTACCCAGTCAATTTATTAATATTTACAAAACGTCGAAGATCAATGCAAAATATTTTAAGATACTTAAAAACGACAAATGTTAGACAGATTATTAAACATTGTAAACAGGTCTTGCACAAACAATCGCTTGACGGGCAAACATGAGGTCCTGTATCGGAATGGCGGGCGGACGGACGGACGACCGGACGCGGGATGGCGCTTCGTACAGCTGAGTCATCGTCGGGTCTTGAGACTTTGTCAATATTTGATGGGCGGAAATCAAACACTTTTGAAGCCCGGTTACGTAATTATGGAGCAATGACACCAGGAAATATTATATCAATGAATGACAATTTCAGATCAGAAATTAACATGTAGTGGATTTGTGTGGTAAATGATTTCATAAATGCGTCCAAGAAATAAGGGATCAAAATGTGGACTTGAATCACGCAATGTGACACCTTATATCTCTCAAAGTAATGTCTTATTGATGGCCATATTAAGCACTTAACGTAAAATGCTGCTCAAGAAAAAATAAACATTGTATTTTAAATAAATAATCAAGAAATACCACAATGAAACTTAATCGTATCGTGACGAAAATTCTTTTATATCGATTCGACTTTTGGACCATCGTTTTAAAGATAATAAGAAACGTAATATACAAACACATAACACACATGTTCAATAAATTATTTTCAACTGAACAAACAACAACAAAAAATAGGCTGTTCTGGGGTCTGATTCCAGATTTATTTCTTCTTACTATTGTCTCCTATACATTTTCTGAAAGACCGCTACACGGAAGAAGCGACGGAGGAGACAAACTAACAATAAACTATTGTGCACTCCCCGGGGCCGTGAAGCGGTGATTACACTGGCTTGCCATAGATCACGGGCCCCTGGAACTCCGGGAGTCGCGGCAGGTGACGGACGCGGTAGTAACGCCCCCGGCCCCTTCCTGTGCCTCCTCCATCGGGAATTGTTTCCCCACATGCCTGGCCTTCTAGTGATTTATTTTATTTATTTCTAGGAAATTATTATGATCAATTATGAGGCAAAAACTAGGTCTGCATGTTATTTAATGTAAACACGCACATTTAAATGCAATATATCCAGTGATTCAACATTTATTCGAACAACCGCAATTGAAATTAATGAAAGTGTGAAAGAATATAGTAAACATGTAGTTTTATTCTTTTAAATATGTTACAATACTGTTTTGGTATGGCTTTAATTTGGCTGCATGATACTGACTGCTACGAAATACTAAGCGTTTTTTTATATATAATTAAACCGGGTACTTGCATTTTAGAATAAACCGATTCTAAATCAATGTTTGATCATGTGTATCACAGTATCAAAAAAATAATGTATTATTTTTGAAGATGGAATTTCAAAAACATCTACCTTTTACTAAAATAACTGTTGTTGGAGAATGTTTATGCAAGAATTTATTTATTCTTGGAAGAAAGAAAGGACCTGTGTTGTTCATAATTGAAAATATTTTAGAACAATTCCTGTTTTGTGGGCGGCGCAATTATTTCTTTTTAATATCACATTTATGTTGAAAAAAATATATCTATTTGTGTAGCATACTTACACCTAGTGTTTCCGGTCAGATAGGTAGCACTCAACAATCAGGACGCTGCGCCCCGAGTCCAAATCAGTGCGTCCCCTGAGTCAATGCGTCACCCGGGCCCGTAAATTTTGAGCCCGGGTATCGGGCAACGATCTGCAGACAACAGCGGTAAACTTTATAAAACATATGTACAGATTGGCATCTAAACGTTTCAACGCCGCGGTTCCATGTAAAGTGGATTATTGTTATAGAAAACTTCGCAAGGCTCCATTGATGTATGATGGAAACAAGCATTAATTGTGTGATGTTAAGAATTATCTGCGCCTGCGATGTTTCTATCTCCATGTAAACACTTCATAAATTACAAATGAGTTTTATAGTTTCGTCTACAAGGTTGTTCAAGAGATATTTTAGAGGTGGCACCAGGGTTATTCTGGAAAATGAAGGGCCATTGAAATCCATCCTTACACAGGTTCATTTGTAAAGCGGTTTTCGCCCGTCATGTTTAAATTTAATAGACATTTTCGTTATTTTTATTTGAAACGGGCCTTCAACAATGACCTCGTATACATTTATGAATATTAGCGGGTAATGACTTCCTGGAAATATTGCCGTTAGTTTTTGCATGATTAGGTAGATGTGACTGGCGCTGCTCTGGAAGAGAGTAATATACGTGGTGTGTCTGGGGCGTACAAGTGTGGGGATTGTGTTACGTCAGGTTCTCAGACCGCCATCGCACTGTTCCCTCTGTTTCCCGTCCGCCGGAAGTCCTTTATTAACTGAAGCACCCGAGTCTCCAAACATTTTTAAATTTGGCATATATAATTCAAAATATATTTTTACATAATATATCGGCACTTTGAGCGCTTGAATCCGAAGAATAAATAAGTGGCTTCCGGTGATTTCCGGTTTCGCCCTTTTCATTGAATGTGTCATTTCAGCTGCCAGAACCGATGAGTTATTGAAGATGCTTTATTATTTGAATTGAAACATTAAATACAACGTCAAAATAATAGCCTGTAAGTGTAATGCTTAAAGTTTCCTTGACGATGTTCATGTTATATTGGGATTCAAGGCACCATTATAAATGGAAGATGAAAGTATTAAAAGAGCCAAAATGAACTTGAATTCATTACGTAAGTATGAAAAAAGTTTGCTTACTAGTTATAACGATTCTTAGACCACTGAATCAATACACTGGCACGTGCATCGTGCAGACCAGGCCCCAATATCACATATTTACTCAAGTCAAATCTCACTCTCAATCTCAACTCATGTTACCACATAAAAGCAGAGTGCCGGATTTAA
This sequence comes from Mya arenaria, assembly GCF_026914265.1. Lineage (NCBI taxonomy): Eukaryota > Metazoa > Mollusca > Bivalvia > Myida > Myidae > Mya > Mya arenaria. Next base: position 34,008,059 of record NC_069129.1, on the reverse strand, counting down.
AATAGTGCATGTTTGTTTTACTCTTTTTGAAGACGTGTTTTCTCATAGAATGGGTTGATAAATAGACGGTGTCAATATTTCAAAGAAAACTAATTCTAGACGAAATAATATTCTTCAGTATTTGTTGAAAAACAATGAATTGTACTGAAATGTATTTTGGGCTGTAGAATATAGTTTCCCTAGGAAACTGGACTACAGGCGTTATTAACATATATGATTTTTACTATATGTTAAAGCTATGTGGTTAAAAGGGTTGAGATTGGGATTAAGTTAACTTAGGTATTTGTGTGCTATTGCGGTCGGGTGTCTGACCGTTCCAGGGCGATAGTTCCAGCATTTATTGGTACAGCTATTTTGATGCGTGTGTGGTCTGTTCGTGGTCTGTTCGTGATGTTCGACGTGCGTGTCTTTCGCTCAGTGTCGTTTGGGCTCTTACCTTGTGCATCTGAACATGATGTATATTTGCTTTCTTGACTACTGGGCTTGTCCCTGTTGTTTCCATTGTATTCTTGGATCGACAGCATTTTCACTACGGTAGTAAGAAACAAGTTTACGAAAACACAGTGTAGTGCCACATTTCAACTGAGGCACAAAATAACAGAGCTACTTTGCCCTTTGCTTGATTTATCTTGGCAACGGACCTTCTTGGATCGCCATGGGAATATCAAAACATTCAGTCGACAAACGGAATATCTACAAAACTTCACTGTAGATTTGAGGAATTTCATGCTTACCGAACAGTTACGTACGTGGTAATATAGGAGGCGAGGCTTATCAGATGGCAGAGAGCTATGGATAGCTTCAATGTCAAAGTCTGTCAGTTTTACATGCGAGCTTACATCGTTCGTACTCGCGTAATTTGTTTTTACTGATATTCTATTTAGTGTATCTCGCTGCAAACACGGCCTGATTTGTGTCTCCGTGAAGAGATGGCTGTTGTTCTCTCTGTTTCCGTGATGAAAGATTCCACTCACTCTGTTGATTGATTCACTTACAATTGTTTCTTGTACTATAGGTATATCTCAGTGTTTCTTGTGTATGTCGTAATGATGCATTTTAAACTCAAAGATAACATGACCATTGCTACAACTGTCTCCCACAGCAGCGCCATAAACAGGATGAGCTCCACTTTAGAAATGGAAATAAAATGGCGTTTTATGGCCGAGTCAATATTTCCTTTTAATGGAAAACGAATCATTTTGATATTTATCTGGTCCAGTTTTCATTTATGTGCAATGTTGAACACGAACGAAATGTGTGTATTAGCACCATAACGTTCCTCGGGAGAGTCAGAGCTGCTATCTGCCGGATCTAGCTGGGCTCCTGAACTGGCAGCGGGAGGCGCAATATCGCACCATCTGATCGCCCGGTCGACTCGAGGACGGCCATTTTAGGTCCAATTTAGAAGCAATCTGTCAGCTCCATGTCTAAAGAAAGAGCTTCACGATACAGCCAGGTTTTCGGCGACTTCCTATCTAAAGTGGATAACTGCCGCTCCCTCGGGGGTCCATATTGTTCCATACGGACAATCTCTGCTCTCTCCATTACTACACTTAGTGAGGTGGGGGACTCGGGGCGCGGGCAGATAAAGGCGCATTCTGCGGGCCGAGATAAGGATCAGCGCCCGGCAGCCTGCCTGCCGCCCTGCCGATACCGCACCGAGACCCGCCAGTACGCCGTAATTAGACCGTTGTGTGTTTTCGCAAATTTCGACACAGCGGGTAATAGGGCCATCATTTCATTACAAAGAATTGAGCTATGCTTTGAAAAGCGAAGGAGACACTCTCCTGTATAAGAAACTATTTGTTGAATCAAACTTTTTCCTCGTAAAACGTTTTGACTTTAATCGAGGTAACCAGCATGGAGTACACAAATTTCCAACTGTTTTATTAAGTAAGTGTAACGCAGATTCCAATTTGTAGCTCGTTAGCTCTCGGTTGGATGGCGTCGGGGGTTTCCAGGGAAGAGATTCCGTCCTAGTGAAGTCTAGTACCGGCTTTATTTTTGAAGCAGGATCATACAGGCATGCGCGCACGGATGTTTAGTATCACTCCGCGCTAAAGATCCGTGCTGACAGATATAATTTGAAACTCGTACTTCTCATTAAGATGAATTCCCCGTCTCGCCCGTTGGTCCAGCGGCGGCGGTTTGTCACAGGCTCTCATCCCGACAAGCGAAATCCGTCGTCGGTATGCGGCGCGCTGATATCCCGCCGCTCAGGTGGCCCGCAGGGATGCAGCGCTGATACCCCGCCACTCCGGTGGCCCGTCGGGACGTCATGAATATACACATAACAATTTCCATTCTGATCATAGCTTATACGAGCGTATGGAACATATTCTTAAGATAGGAAATAGGTAAAGGAAGTATACACATTGGCGTCTACAGACGTTTTCTTCGGACGTGTATTCAGATCCGTTCTTTTATTTGTCTTAAAATAGTTACAAAGGAAACTTCTTGTTTAGGCCAAAGGCCAGTTCACGTTCTTGGGCATTGCTCATGTGATTAAAACAATGAAGATGTGAACCAAATATCTGGCCATTTAAACAGTTGTCGTGGGTAGCCGGGGTTATCTGAAGGTAATCATGATAATAGCCATAATCAGCCAGAAACAATGAACAAATAATGGCCATTGTTAACAATGTGATAGGACTATATCACAGACAAACATTGTTAACACGTACCGGGCGATAAACTACATGTTCCCATTCGGAAAGAAAGGCACATATGTCATCGATTGATACTGATTGTTGACAAATATGGCGGCAGTTATGTAGAACACTTAAGATAAAATAAACATGTATATCCACACACACACACACACACACACTCACATGGAATTTGCCAATATGTACATGTTTAAAAAATAGTCGAGTTTGATACACTAGGATGACATAGAAGTAAAAACGTAAAATTTAATTTAAATTTATTTCAGCAATTGGCTTTTCAATAAGGGGCATACAATTATGTTCATTAACAAAACATGACATGTCCAAATGAAACATGCAATGTCAAAAATGACATGTGTATACTATTTAATTTACAAATTATCATTTACGGTTTTTAACTTATTGTGTGGACGGCTACGAAAGAGACAGATATTTCAACATTTTAATGTGGCTTATTGCAGAACCCGGCGCACTACGACAGCCTAAAGGAGGCGGGTGCCGGGGATTCGTGGCGAGGAATCCCCCAGCCCGCTGCCTGCTACCCGTACGACCCCGCCATGGCACCGTACCCCTACCCTAACACGTACGTTAGCTATATTTTTTTGTTATTATGTAACGTTCATAAATGCAATTGATTCCAAACTTGAACTGAAATATTTGTTATTAAATTCCTAATGAAGTAACAACTGTAATCACCACGGATCTAGTTTATAGGTTCGTGTAATCACCTTATAGGCTTAGATGAGTAAAACATGTATTCATCTGTCTTTAATAATACTAACTCAAATTACACTGAAAAACAACACCGTACATAAAATCTACTAAAATATATAATAATGTATAGATATCACACGACATTATTGATATAACACGTTCATTATTCCCTTGCAGTTACGGCGGTATGGACTTGAATGGCGCGGCGCGACGTAAGAACGCAACACGCGAGACAACGAACACGCTCAAAGCGTGGCTGTATGAACACCGGAAGAACCCGTACCCAACTAAGGGGGAGAAGATCATGCTGGCCATTATCACCAAGATGACGCTAACACAAGTGTCCACGTGGTTCGCTAACGCCAGGAGGAGGCTGAAAAAGGAGAACAAGATGACCTGGTCGCCACGCAACCGGTGCGGGGATGACGACGACGATGACGTAGACAAAGATGATGACGACAACCAAGATGGCGGAGATAAATCAGACGATAAGTCTGACAACGACACAAAAGACAAACAACTCGATGGTGAGTATTTTAAAAAGTACGAAATGTAATACTAGTGAGCTGGCTTAGATACTGGTGAATACAGTGTAGTTTTAAGTGATAATTCACCGCTGAGCTTACTTAGTACAGGTGAACAAAGTTCCACGTGAAAATACACTGCAGACAAAACTATTCTGACATGCAAAACTGAACTCATTATTCCCATCTAAACAAGGAAACACTTGATAATGATTTAAGTAGATACTTTATTATAATGTTGCAGAGTTTTAGACCCAACCTCAGCATAAAACCGGCTTGAAAATGAATCACTGTAACACAGTATCCATAGGGACATATATCGAAAGTTCGAAACAATAGGTTATTAATAACAACCAACTTTACTTATAGTACAATTTTGATAGTTTTAATTATATAATGAATAACTGTGTCGTTTTTCAAAAGAGTGAACATCAAACGGCCATATATTGAACGTCGGTCGGTCAAACATGTCCCACAGAAATAAAAGTCACTTACGAGGACATGAGGACATCCTGTTTATAAAGGCCTGGACGTGTCATGTCTTGTTGCAATGCACGGAACTACTTGTTTACATATTTTGTTAATTAGCAGTTGCTCGTTTAGCTGCTTGTTCGAATACCAAATAGAGACGACTCGAGCCCAGAGGTGACGTCATAGATTCCGAAATATTTTGCCATGTATAGTTTTCGGAGAAAAAAAATCACAAGCTTTTTATCAAACTGATTCCAAAAATGCTTTTTCTTTAAGTTTTAACTTCGATAAATAGTATTTATGATTTTAACCTCTTGACTCGTCTAGTTTGCAATATTATTCCCAAATGATATTATTTAGCTTCAAAGCCCGTAACACCATTTTATTGCAATATAACGCACCATTTTATTGCAATATAACGCACCATTTTATTGCAATATAACGCACCATTTTTTCGGCATTAGTACATCCTTTTCTTTTTCTGAAACGATATTTTCAACACATTCTAATATGTTGCAATATATGGGTGTAAGGACTTGTGCAACTTAGACCACTAGCCCAGTCTTGCAGGGAAACTTATTGTGTTAGTTTGCTTGGATATCGTTTTTTTTTTTTTGGAAAGTGCCCGTCATGAAATTAAATATCGTTGGAGAATAATGACTTCTTTAGAAAAGTTAACTGCGCACGCACTCATTGAAAATTGATTAAGTTAAAATCAGAAATCAAAACGAATTAGGTTGAGTTAATAAATATCAATTTAACAGGTTAATATTGTAATAACCCCTTGACATTCAATTAGCGTCGACCATTGAGACGGCAAACTTGATTTACCCAGACTCAGTAACTATTGTGAACTTAATCGATTCTGTCAGTTAAACCGGCTGGACCACTATCGAATAAAAGAGACGATATCGGATATCTCAATATTTGTGCTCATCTTTTAATTACAAAACGAGCAGTCAGTAATGAAAACATATTTAATGCGATCACATGGAACATTAACTCCTGTCCTATCAGTGTTTAAAGTGGACATAGATAACTGATTAATAAATAAATAAATAAAATATATAAATAATAAATAAATAAATAAATAAATAAATAAATAAATAAATAAATAAATAAATAAATAAATAAATAAATAAATAAATAAATAAATAACATAAATATCAATCAATTAATCAATCAATCAACAACCAATCAATGAATAAATAAATAGATAAATTAATAATAAAAAACATTATAGATAGATTTAAAATAAATAAATCAATAAAAAATATCATTTCGCACATTTCTTTATAAAAAACGTTGCCGTATTTTTTAAAGCCGTCGAATCAATAACTTTATGAAACGTTTGAATAGAAAAAATCAAATTGTATGCCGGGACCGTGTTGTGACACAAGCTTGTCACGTGTTCATTTTCAGGTTCACGTGTGTTGTCATGGAGTCGTCATAACAACAGTGGTCCGGTCTTCTGTCGACGAAATATTTAATTTTGTCAATGTGCAGTCAATTTTCCCCAATTAGTTGCGATTGATCCATTTGTATATTTCATCCATTTCACTTCAAAAATTAATCGCAAGGGCCTTTTCATAGTCACTGTTTAGTGCCGCGGTGTTTGCCGGGAATAATATCGCCGCCACGTGGCGCTGAAGTGCGGTCGCGTGGAGTAAGTGGCCCAATTATGTTGTTTGATCACAAATATGGCGGCCCCAGCACCCGGTATTGTGGCCAAGTTCGATTTTATATTCCCCCTACAGCATGAATCAAAGTTCTCATGAAATCTGTCCAATGCCTCATTGCTTGCCAACCTCGGTGAAGTGAATGAAAATAAACCTTGAAAGTGAAAAAACTACTCTGAAATAGAATGCAATTCTCCATTGAACTGTGCAAACGTTCTGCTCTAGTGCCAACCTCTTTACTACAGGCGATGTCGTTGTTGTTTTTTGTTGCTTGAAGAAGATGAAGAAAGCACTAGAATCTGGTAAACAAATACTGAAAGAGCTGCACACTGTAAAAGCTTCAATTGCTGAACTTAGTTTTGGGTTGGCGGTTTTATCACTAAAGATTTATTAGATGAAGTATGTTTGCTTTTGAAAATGAGTTATTTTAACTGAATATGTTAGGTGCTGGTATATCTGAAAACCTCTTGAAATGTTTTCACTGATAGTGTTATTTGCTGAAGAATGTGGTCAAAGTTATAATAGCAAGATTAGGACGACCTGCCAACACCTTGTTGACAATTATCATCGGAGATATATGAATAATTGTGTCTGTCGTTCGTCGCTGGTCATGTCAAATGAAAGTATTTGTATTTTAAGTGTTTAACAAATCTTGGAACCCAAAGAAAATATAAACACCACACATGCAAATTGAGGAAAAGAAAAACAAACCTGTCAGTCATCGGTGTATTGTGAGTTTCTAGTATAACAAAACAGCACACTTATCGCCTCGGAGTGTCAAAAATCTGTGGATTATGCTTATTTTAAAAATACATGAAATGGATTTCAAGATTATAGACTGAAAACCTCGATATCTCATCGGCTGACACAAAGCGTTTTAAACTGGTACCTACTTCTTGCGGCTATTATCGCCTCTAATCGCCGGGCAAATACAAACATATTATCTTGACAGCCCTTATCTTGGAAAATTAGATTATCACTTCAGAAATAATTTATTACAAATATGCCAGGTTCTGTCATAATTATGTTTTAAGCTCGTGCTAAGTTCCAGTTACCATGGCCTCGGAGAGATCTGAAATAAATGTGTTTTATTTCCCATGTAACATCGGCACCGTGTACTGGAGATGGGCCAGACTCACGGACTGGTTTGAAATTGTTGAAAACTTAAAAGCACGCGGTATTTAGAATGCGGTGAAGTGTAAATATCAAAACATGATTGATAAATAAGAAAAATAATATAAAAATAAATAAATTAATTAATTAATTACATAAATAAATAAATAAATAAATAAATAAATAAATAAATAAATAAATACATAAATAAATAAATAAATAAATAAATAAATAAATAAATAAATAAATAAATAAATAAATAAATAAATAAATAAATACTATTCCTAAGATAACAATTTTAGATACATACAAAATTAAACTAACTCATTTAATATGATTTTTTGCTATGTTAAGATGATTAAAACGAACAGACTGACAGACATACAGAAAAAAATCTAATTTTCAAATTTAACATCTATAAATAATTTTGTTACATTAAAAGTTTTTTGAATTTTGAATTATTCGATCGCTAGTGATGTTGTACTTACCTCTGTTATCTATAATATGGTTAAATTCATTTAAAGAATCATCATGCTGGAAATATTTGAGTTATAATCATTCAAATATACATGTACATTATCCGATTTAATTGTTTTCAGGCTCTGTGGACGCGGGTCTGTGCGGTCAGGCCAAGGAGGGAAAACCACTCGGTGTTGGGGCTGTGGGAGGAACGGGGTTGTACGGACAACCGGTCGATGAGCGGCTTGGACTTGAGGATAACCTTGATCTGACACCCATGCCGCTAAAGCCACAAGCCACACTCGTGCCGGACCTGGGACTCAGCGCGGACCTCAAGCGGCTCGGATCACCGTGCTCGAACAGTAGCGACTCTGGCCTAAGCGACATTAATGGTTCGATTGCAACAAACGGTTCCGGGTCGGACCACGTTGATCCACTTCGCCCTCGAATCTGGTCATTGGCACATGTGGCTACATCAACCGCAGGACTCGTGCCACACTCCATGGGCGAACAACGGGACCAAAATTCAAATTTGACGCCCCTGAAACCGAGTACAAACCCGCTCTCCATGTCGATGTCACCAACCGGATACACTTCCATGGCGTCACAGTCGTCCGCTTCAAACAGCGCGCTGCGGCCGCCGTGGTTGGACTCGTCCTTTAACATGAGTTCGAGCTTGTTCTCACCTATGTCTGGGACATACAGCTCGCTGGGAAGCCAGCGGCCGCGGGAGTCGCCAAACAGCATGGTGAATCAGAGTCTCACGTCCCTGAACGGACTGTCATCGCCCGGCATGGGACGCCCCTATCCCGGACTCTCCTCCCTCTACTCTCCCGTCCGCGACCTCGCCAAGCGCGGCCTTGACTCCATGCCTGATCTTCGGTCCTAGAACTGTAGAGACCTATAGTATAACTGCAGTATTGTTTCTTCCTAAATGCGACGTGAGAAAATTCCGTGAAAAGAAATGACACATGATTTCGTTTATTCGAGACATGACTTTATCGCAAAGAATATACGAAGACCCACAGGAATAGCGTGCAACATACACACGGTGTAGATAATCATTTATAACCATGTACATGTGAACTATTTGTCTTTAAATCTGAAAGGTGGAATTAGTGTTGTGCAACTTCATTGGACAAATGATGTGGGTGGACTGTGTAAGTCGGTAGTTTTGGGGCTTAGCTATAACGCCGATGAACCAGTATAAACAGATAGGCATTGCCATAAACGACAAGTTGCCAGTCTCTGTTCTTGACAAACCGGCGTCTTGGCAGAAATATAAAATTTCAGAGTGTGGAGCTCACGAGATTGAGGTGACGTTTGATCTCTAGATGGACAAGTGAGACCTTTACTGCTGACCAACTTGTGTTAGAGTAATGACAAATAGCCGACTGGACTGGCGGAGTTGAAACTTACAGTGTGTTACCTTCATACGGGTTGATTCGACGTGCGCATTTAGCACACACACCGTTATTGTCAATCGGAACGCCTCGGTTATTTCCAACCGAAGGAAAATGGCGGAGGTGTTTCGATTGCGTTATTGTATGGAACACGTACGACTATTGATTCATGATTTTGTCGTTTTTTATAGAAAATTCTACAAATGGTGCAAAATGTATTGTTGTTATATTTATAAATGAATAGTATAGTGATTGTAATATTACATGGTAATTTATTGTTTATTATCAGTCGTACGACTGACAATTTGTTATTATTTTTGTTTAAGCAGAGTGTTCTGCTTTGCAAAGAATCAACACGATTCGCTGTGTCATCAGAAGTTGTATCACATATCGTGGGGTTGATCACAAAATGTGCCATTTAAATCATTGAAGCCTTTGGCACGTTTTGGCTTGAACCTAACGAATAGTTTCTCAATTATCATTTGAAATACATTTATGTTTTGTTCATATAGTATTTTTTTGCCAGTCTCTCTAATGCTAAAAAATAATGCCCAAAAATTTTGACTGACCGAGCAAAAAACAGACAGAAAGAAAGTATGAACACGTTCCAAAGAAATTCGATTGTTTGATATAGTCCTTGCAAATAAGTTCACTATAACAATTTCTTTGATTGAGAATAACATCACCTTAAACAATACATTATCAATGCTATTGAGTACAATAACCATATTTTTTAATATGATAATTGAATTGTTTTAATTTGCAGTTGACAGCGAATACATCAAAGGTTGAATCACGCGAAACATAGCAAAGTCTACCAATAAATATCGCTTTCAATGAAGCACAAAACGTCAGGTCCGTTTCTGTTAAAGCTAGAATGGTTATTCGGTCTATCTGTCTTTTTAAGATGGATTACCCTCTTTGTATTTATACAGTATCTTTTACGTTTTATTGTTAAAAGGGAGAAAAACATAGATACTGGAAGATGATTTTGACATTTTAAATACCGAGTTGATGTCAGGTTTGACAAAAGTCAGGGATACAGTTAGTATGGGAAAGCCCCATATAGCCGTCAACGCTGTGTGATTGTTAATGTTACGACACGCGTTTTGTCGCATTTAATGTGCTGACGTTTATTGATTTTGGATGGTTATTGGGAAATCTATAATCAATAACGTCGTATTTACTCGGTAATTATGACAATAAAGCTTCCTATCAATGCGTCACCATGGACATCTTACGCTAGCTGTGGGTACTTGGAAAAACAGTCACCTGTTTCTCACTTACCGCACCTTGCCATCTTTCTTCTTGATCTTAATATAAAAACGAATATTTTTTTTTATATGATTATCTTCATTATTTGCATTGTGAATCACCGCGTCAGATCATACATAAATAGCTGTGCAGATGAAGTCGGTTTTCCTTGGGAGATAAATGTGCTATGAAATATTTCATTTTTAAAAATTTGACTTCCTTTTTTGATGACTTATAAATACGTAAAAGAGTGACTGTCGTGGCAATAAATGACGAAGCTATCTAAACTATGTCAAACTCTGAGATTTGATTTCTGCTGATGCCGACACATTAAAGTTTCGTGATTTTAACGTCACCCTGTCTGGTCGTTATTTGCGTCGTTAAAATAATTTGTGTTTTGCTTTTAATTAAATACGAAGTTTGATAAATTGAATAAATGGATTATATATTTACTTATATCGGAACGACATGTGTGTCACGAACGTAAATATGTCCAGAATTGTTTTAGGAGGTTTTCCTTTTATATGTGTGAAACTTTGTCTCAGTGGTTTGTTGGGCATTCAAAAGAGAGATCTTATGTTTGTTTATCTGAATTTATCATTTCAACATTGTAATTATGTTTTGTTTGTTTGCATTAGAACAAAATACATCCATTCATAGAACTGCTGTTATTCCTTGTTAATATGCATGATACATTGTTTAATTATGTGAGCAAATGTACTTGTGCTATGGGTGACAGTTGTGAACAGCTTACATCGTTAACTAGTGTTTAAATCTTAAGAATTGAAACGTAGATTTAACCTCAACGTTTTTACTCTTCAATGACTGGGTAGATGTGTCTATTGATATGTCTGTCCTGTGGGGGCAGGCGGACGAGGGAGGGGCTGTCTCCAGTTTCCGGGTAGATGTGTCTGTGGATATGTCTGTCCTGTCGGGTAGGCGGGCGGGGGAGGACATGTCTTCAGTTTTTGGGTAGATGTGTTTATTTATCTGTTTGTCCTGTCGAGACAGGCGGACGGGGGAGGGTTGTCTCCAGTGTGCCATACAGTACAGGATTATGGATAACTAGTCTGTTTTGCTTCCAATTAAAATAAAAAAGGCCCAATTGAGGATCCTATTATTATCTTTTTACATATAAATTTCAGTTTTACATAGGAAACCGTTTTCAGATGCATATCACTATAAAATACTTTTAAGAACTGGAATAGCACTCAGTTACCATGTATCTTTACATGGACATTGAAGTTAGATTTTCTGTCTTCAACAGTTATAATTTAGAGAGAGTTATCATGAAATGGAGCAATTTGCTCTAAAATGGATGATGCTCGGACACCAATTGTTTAGCAAGAGTCACTGCCTGTTTTGTTATTGTTTCAGTTTTTTTGTAAAATTGTTTAATGATTTCACAAGAAATAGTTTTATTTGCTACCACTAGTCATTTATCATAAACGTTCGTGATAGCAAAAACTAAAGGTTTCTCTTCCCCGTCTATAAAATTAGTGGAAGTATGAATACAGTTTATAAATTGCTTCAACACCTATCAACGTCAGGGTGTGGACACGTTACGTTAGCGCTTGATGTTACAGCGTTGCGAGTCTCCGAGTAATCTTTAAACATTTCATGTGTAGCTCGTCCGCGGAAGGCGAGGCCTGTTGGCCGTCTTCCTGACGCCGACGCATGTTTTTAGTTTTACACCCAACGACACAAGCCCTGAAATATAAACAGTTGCACCATGCATGGCTCGTTTCTTTGTCATTCCGATTTATACAAATTGTGTAAAATACCTTTGTCTTCAATGTATGTTTAAAATGTTTTAATTTTCTTTTTTGAAAAATAAATACATCTAGATTATGAAAACGTATGAGTCATGTTTCATTCCACACCCTGACCTCTCCCCCCCCCCCCCCTACACCCTTTCCCCTTCGACTTCCCCCGCCCTCCTCACATCTTCAACACCAAAACTTAACATATATTAATTCTCCTTGCATGCGTCTATCCTATAAAATTGATTGCAATAGCAGAAATAAACCTTTAACTGCTGATGGAGAATATTTTATCCAACATTCTTCTTTTAATAATAAATGAAGTTAACAAAATATGGACCATTTTGTAAATACATATTGTGTATAAGTTAAGCCAGTTTGAAAAACATATCGGTCACATTCCGTTGTCAACGTTTTGCTAGTGAATACATACACATTCTCTACACAACATCTAAACTTGCCCAACATTATTGGCGATCAACTTTGATTTATGGGTCGTTCCCAGCTAAAACTAGGTCACTAGGTGTTAGAACTGTCCTCTTGAACACTCTAGAGGCGACATTTTCTATTACGTCGTGTGTTTAGACAGAATGCTTGTCCACGAACTCGAGGTAAAACAATTAGGTCACACTGATAATTGTTGGAATCATTTTGTGAAAACTCACAAGGCCACACCTTTCTTTCAATCTTTGTGAAACTTGGTCGGAAATGTCTAACGAAATTTAGGTCAAGTTTGAATAGTTACGGTAGCTGGTCAAAAATAGGTTACCATGCATGTCAAATATTCGAAAACCCTCATTAATACGCTAGATCTTACTGCACTATTGCCAGAATACTGGTTGTTATTAAGCCTTGGTATAGCCCGTTCATGTTTGGTCAAAAGGTTCAAATTTGAAAATGAAATATTTAAAAACACAAACTTTAAGGTTAAGGCTTGTTGTGCTGAAAAAAAAATCCATATTGTCCGTCCATACCTCGTAGAACTTGGTGAGTATGTTTGTTTTATTAAAGTTAAGTTAGAGTTTTAAGGCCTGCATAATGTTCACATGCAATGCAATGGTACTCATGTGAGCGATAGAAAGCACACGTGGCCAACCTCTTTATGTTCGTGCAGTCTTGATAACGCATACTATACCTCTGACCTTGAAAGGATTCCCAGGTACAAGGTCACTGTTGGAATATTCATTTTCCCATCTATACTCAAACTCATGTCAAATTCATGCAGAATCGGTTGAAAGAGAAACGTATCAAAACTTCATTACGATAAGATGTCAATGCATTTGCATACTAAATTCCTAGAGTTTGATTCAATGACCTTGACATTGACCTTAAAACCTAGGCTTTAGGGGCCCTAAATTCAACCTGAACGTTTGTTAAAAGAAACATCTGCAGAACTGGCTGCATTAGTAACATCAGATCTGAGATTAAACAACGCACTTGTTTAGAACAATATCAGATACAGACTGCTTTAGTAAGAAAAGGAAAATGCGCCAATAAAACAACATGAATTATAAATAAAACTACGGGGACAAGCTCAGCTTGCAAACACAAATTCAAGATCACTAGCCATTAGAAATTGGTGATATAACCAAGAACTATACATGTACAGAGCCCAAACTTGACGAGAACTAGTTAGTACACGTTCCTGGTCCACATGTCCACCCGCACGGCTAGTCACTCCCGGGCTGACCAAGGCAATCTCACGATAACCATCGCCAAATGTACGCATTCACAGAACTATACAGCTCCAGGAAGTATTACAGTCCAAACTTGTTAAACGGCAGCGCTGACACTCTGCTGATAAGCCTTCTCAAGAGAGAGAGTTCAGCAATGGAATGCGATAGTGTCAACCGGTATATACCTACACCGAGTTTATAAGAACCAGTGATTTTGACAATTAGTAGAGAGCCTTGTCAGGCTAATTGCGCTGGAAGCGGAGTTGTGACCCTGCCTGGCGCTAGATGCCGGCTTGTGTGCCGGCTGACTGTAGACACGGAGATAAGATAAGCCCTAGCTGTATGTGTGGCCCTCGCAAGGGCGGATCATGCCTCGCGTAATGAGCCATACAGGTAATAAAAGACCTATCCCCATCTTAAATGAACACTTATTAAGAAGCAGTGCCATTATTTAGTGCTCTAACTTTAAATTGTGCATGTATTTTTATTGCCATCAGCCATGTCATATAAACCATGAATTCTTATGCCGAACACTATCGATGTTATTGCTTTTTAATGGCCAGCAACATCAACGACAAAACCATGTATAAACCATGGCCTCTTATGCTACACACTATCGATGTTATTGCTGTTTAATGGCCACCAACACCACCGACGACAGCAACAAGAACAACGACAGTAACAACAACAACAAAAGCAGCAGCAGCAACAACAGCAAGAGCAACAACAACAACAAAGCTTTCTATGAGATGTAAACTATATAGAGCAACAGGAAAATAATTCAGTGCATACTTTTTCACGTGACAATATATGACGTTGATCTGTGGAAATACCTGGTATGCGTACGTCATGTGTCCCGGGCATAAATGTCGCCGTGCACGAGGGAATCAAGCCCACATAGATCGCGGGGACCATTAACGTCTCCTGATATCCAGTGCCACTCTCACATTCACGTCATACTGCGAGTATACCGTCACTTCAATTTGTACAACAACAGAAAAACAGTTGTTTACATTTAGTTTACATGGAATTTTGCAGAGGTACCAAAGAAAAGTATTTTCCAGGCTTTGTAATTTTGTAGTTGTACACTTATTAATAATTGGAAAGGTTATATATTCTCTGTTTATTTTTGTTATCTGAAAAAAAGTTTATAACGGCATGGATGTAAACAGTAATGAAACAAAACAGTTTTGCAAAATGTGAATGATATTATTACATGTTCCAAATTTAGGACGAGAGCGCACGCACCCGAATGGTACCTAATAGGAGACCGGCGTTGGGGCTCATTTCAGAATAATACGAAGGGAAGGCTTCTTTCTTGGGCATTATTTTTCACAAACCGTATATAATGTAGTATAAATGATTTGGCCATATATAGCACGTAAATCTTGCGCAAATTCCACAGCATATGTGACGAATTCGTTGGAATAAACGTGCACCAACGTTATATATACGTGAACACATATATATGTGCCATTTTAATAAAATTGGTCTAAAGACATATTTTTTTCACAGCCAACCACATTCAAATTGTTGTTGTGTCCTCTGCAGTATCCAATAAAGGATAAAGGCATATAGACCGCTGGACTCCTTGATGACATGGTGCTGGTATCATACAAATTCGTCCGTTCGGCCTCAACAAACCGAAATTAATGATCAAGAACGCGGGCACCTGCATTATGTCAAGAGACTTGAACTTGCTTCTCAATCAGGCAGTGGCGGGAATGGCCGAAGATGGCCACTTGTGTGCCAAAAAAAAATGTAAATAACAATAAATTACATATAAAATGAATTTCATTCAATACTTTGTAATAATAATACTATTTGTTGTATGCTAAATTTTGTTCGATCGTATATTCGAATGACCTTTTGAAACTCAAAGGGGTCGGATCTCCATTTTGAAAGAAGTTTCAAGTTATTGAAATTGGTATTACCATGTTGTTGTTTTTTCATTACCATCTGAATATGCTTTAGTGTTGAAGAAAAAAACCAAAAAAAAAACGCTTGTTGATGCACCCGCCATTTGAATGCTGGTAAAGAAGCATGAAGTTTCTTCCGTTTCCGCCTGTCCGTGCATCCTGAGTCGTATCTGTTTGTCAATTAAACATGCTTTGCCATATTTTGCTTGTGAAGTTGTGCCCGCCCGCGAATTCGAAGACCTGTAAGTGCACAAAGCCCGCTTGGTTGAGGTAAGGCTATGGTAATAGTACAATCCGTACCCTTAACCTTCAGACTCACGGGTCTTCGGACCTGCGGGCCTTATATACACACATGAACAATAGTTCTGCTAAGTTTGAAGATCCTTGGCCAATCGCCTTGGATAATTGAGCGGAAATTATTTTGGATTATAAGTGGCTACGCCCGTGATATTTGACTTACTTACCTTACCAATAATAGAGGCCATACACTTATGATAACTAATATTCCGTCAATGTTTGAAGACCACAGCTCAACCGTTCCGTATACATTGAGAAAAAGCATTATGTTTCGAACAAATTTTACCGCAAGCAACTTCGACCGAAGATCTACTTACATACAAATCGTCTGGTCATAAAAAATAGTTATTTATGTACATAGTTTAAAGATCAAGGAGTTCCGATATATGGAGCGGAAACGAGGTCAACACAACATTGACCTTTGGCTTATGACCTCAGAATCAATAGGGGTCATCTACTGGTCGTGAATAACATTTCTACAAAGTTTGAGGGCGATAGGTGGACATATTGAGCGGAAAACCATCGTTATTGAAGAAAAAACTAGTGTATTTTGGATATTGGTCCCGGCATAATAGCAAATACATGTAGCAGCCAGATTTCTACTTATTTCCCGTTATATATTTATCATGGCCAGACCTCCTCTCAAAATATACACCATGACATAAAAAATATTCCGTCTTCCTTTGCTGAGACCTTTAACACTAATTCTAAGGCTCAGAAATAACGAACATTAATATTAGAATATTTAAAGTGTTCTTAATCTGAGAAAAGTGAATGAAATTTAATGACAACATATGCATAAATTAAAAACCTAAGACGATTTTACCTCTTTCTTGATACCTTAATGTCGTTTGTAGTTGACCTTTTGGCGCTAGTCAGGTGTGCTCAGGTTGAGTGTTTCCGGTGTAATTCGCGGCCCTCGGATATTTATTGGCAGTTCACGTGAAATATTTAATATCGGCAGACGACAGGAAGAGAATCGACTTGGCACGAGCTCACGTGAAAGGAGCGCACAATAAATGACGTAATGAGGCAAACAATAAATAAATGCACCACTACACATGTTATATTAACCTTTCTCATTTGTTCAACACCATATAACAAAACTCTTCTAATGAATAAGTAACATGGAAAACACATTACATCGCCTGTTGATCACTTCCGGTGTGGCGGCCATTCACGCAGTGCGCGCCAATTGTTCTTCGAGCAGACGACCATTTATTTTTGGAATAACGACTTGTAATTGAGTGTAGACCGCGGCCAATTACAGAGAGATCTAATGATCAGAATTATTTCTCACAGTTCGTAAGATCAGAAATTTTAAAATCGATCCTATCGGTTGGGAAAGGTTTTAAGTGCTATCCCAGCTTCCGACTCGGCCGGCCAATCAATGCTGCCATCTCGCGTACGGAAACTGTACGCCATTTCCCCACCGTCATTTCAATAACGGCTCCTTATCTGCTGTATATTAATGAGATACTTAAGTCAATTTAGTATGGAATGGGTCGCAGGTTCGATGAAGTTTTGACTAATTAGAGCCAGGTATCACAAAGGACTGAGGAACACGATGAAGTCATTTTGTTTTTGCACTCGAACGTCAACTAAAGGCTGCCGGACAATTATAGATATGTGTCAGAGAGTAAGGTCGATCTTTCCTCCAGAGTTTTAAGATTCAAACATTTATTGTATGAAGGCCTACAGCCCATATACACAAATGCACCACATTAAATATATACACATGTTGAAGACGCACACAAAAAACAATGTATATACATGAGATGCAAGGTCCCAGTATTAGAGCAGTAATTGTCGTGACATTGTTAAACTACAATAATTCATCGTTAGTATATGTTAGATCGTGGGTAAGAGTCACCCGGCGTTTGATAAATCTGAAGAAAAAATAAGTACTTTTAGGTTCAATGTCACTAGAAAATCTACAGGTCATATGACACCAAAGAAGGAGTTAATTCCTATCAAACGACTGCGCTCACAATGTCATAGTTTTGTCTAACGTTATCCACATAAAACAAAAACATTGACAATTATTTCATTCTCGGAGCAATCAACTAATGAAGACTAAGAGTTGCACAATATTTAGATGGTATTTAAACGTGTTATCTTGAACAATGGGCATTTGATGACATAATGATATTCATCCTCTATAATAGTTGACCAAAATGTAACATCGTAAATGTTTGTTTTGTAACACGGTTACAAAAAGGTTTTTTTTACCCAAAACACTTTTAAAAGGATTGATCGAAATCTGAAAAAAGTTAAAAAAAAAAAGAAAAAAAGATAATCAAGCAATTTATTTATTATGAACAGAACATATTTTTTACATGTAAAGTTAAGTTAAAGTTTTTTTTGTGTGTATATATATATAAATCATTAACAAATATATTAACATTGAGATTATACAATGTAGTGAGCGACACATTCTTATTAACATATAAAGGATTGTCTGTAATAGTAACATTGTCGATCATCAAATTTAATAAAATATACTTTATTGACAAATATTATTTTCGATTATTACATGTTGGAACAATGTTATAAGTTATAACAATATATTAACAACTAACAACTAACAACTAACAACTAACATAAACACATCTTATGTTGAGTTAATGTATGAAAGAAGTAAAACATGACATTTATATTCTAACAGTTACTGTTCACGTAAAACAATACATGGATGTAAAACATGTCTTTTATATTCATCAAAAAGTATAACCCACCTCAAATGCTTCCGGTAATTATGCCCTTACAATACAATTTAAGATTTGCTTTGTGTATTAATAGGCAGCTGTACAAGTTTAGACATAATATAATTACTATGAATATAGGTTTGTCTTAACTAAACATATGGCATAAACTTAAGCACCAAACGGAATTCGTCCTCTATTTCATTTCAATCACATACTTGACAATGACGTAAGTTCCGCTCTTATCTATCATATATTCCAATATGGTTGCTTAAATTATAACAACATACGATATTTTGTTATATTGCGGCAATTCTAAGACACCAAATATTCTAAACGATGTTTAAAATTCTAATTCCGAGTTTTAAGTCGAGAACAACGTCAATGGTAAACGTCACCAATACCTTGTTTGTTGAAAAAAACACGGTTAAATATACGATTTTCATTTTAGAAGTCGTGTTATATTGCTTTACAAACTATACTTTCATGCGGGACAGGCTATGTACCTATCATTGTCCTGTCATGGGACGGTCAGTGCACCTCCCCATATCGGTTGCTTACCAGAACGCAAGATATATTTTAATCATCATTAGAAACTCTAAAAAGTTCATTAAATCATCTCTTACTCTATTTCAATACTTTCCGACACTGCTGTGTAGTAATACAAAGGTCACGTGTACATAGTGAGAAGAGTGTGTTGTGGGGGTATTGTTCACTTTCTGCTATGAGTTTAGTTGATCATGTAAAGACGATAACATCTGTTGAATTTTAAGCAGTATTCAATCGAAGGTTAAGACCACGTTTTCCTTTTGCAATGCATTTTCTTTACTGAATATTGCATGGCCATATGATGGCATAATGAAGCGTGAAGATTGTAACTAAGACAGTTAAAATTAATTCTCTTCTTCACGCTTATTGATCATATTCGTTCAATGATTTAAGTTTAATTAAGTTTCAGTTGATGTTCGCATTCAGTATATATATTTTTTTCTTTTTCTTGATTTCATGTGACGAATTCGTTTCAGCTCCACTAGGGGAAGGTTAAAGTTTAAATCGCAACACTTGTGAAGTGTTCGCACGAATTCCTCGGAACATGCGACGTTAGTTTAACAGAGCCTTCGTGGTGAAACATATTGCTTCAACTACCTACAAAAGGAGGCGCATATATATATATATATATATATATATATATATATATATATATATATATATATATATATATATATATATATATATATATACATATATATATATATACATTCTGATAAAAAATATGATCATGACCAAGAAAAACTTCCAATTTAATATAAATATTATTCGTTGAAATATGTAATTATTCAAAATTATCGTTCATTAGGAAACGTCCTCAAAACATCTTGGAAACCAATAGTATATTATTTAATATTAGCAAATTGTTTCTCACATTTCTTCTCATGTTATCAAGCGTCACAAGGTCTACTCGCATGGACAACAAAACATTCTAATCATCGTCGTTATCATCCTTTTCATCAACACTAAACTAATACTTATCTTGTTCAAATACTTGTTGATACTCTAGATGGAGGGCACATCCAATGTTAATGAAACTTTATAAAAAAAATGTTTTTTTTTTTTTTTTTATGATTTGCAGGTCTCATTCGAATATGGATTATGCCAGCTTATTCAAACGGTATGATAAGACATTTTATCACTCTAGAAGATTTATATACTACATACGTGGTTGTGAAGTATGTTTAAATGAACGTTAAAGGTCATGATTGAAAAGGGACACGTCAGATAAAAAGTAGGTCACTGGGTCAAATTTCAGAAAACAACAACAATCAAGATTCAACATTTTCTTCCAAATCCTCTTTTCACTTGATAAGAAACTTCATTAACTTTGTGTGTCACGTGGGGTCGAAACTAGGTCAAACGATATAATTCCTTTTTTATAAGAAACAATCTATCGCCAACATATTATTCCTTTACGTACGTTGCTTTATTAGGTCAGTTGGTCAGTTCTGCGGACTACTAGAATAAAGGTGTAGTATTTATTTCCTTCAAGAAAGTATAAATGCTCTCAATACCACCTTAAACTGAAACAATAAGATCCAACAGTGTTAGCTAACCCACGCCCTTCAATTAACATTGAGTAAATAGGTCAGTGACGTCATTTCGATGACAACATGTCAGCGTACAGACTACAGGGATAACAAGTTTGATGAACACTTATTTAATTGAGTCAACTTAACATACGACGTTTTATTGATCAACACATTATGACTGTTTTGTGTGCTGGTAAGAGATAGGTTAACTGAATGCCGAAAATGACATGAACTTTAAAAATATGCGCAAATGTAAATGGACCATGTTCTGCTGAACTATGTCAAGACCAATTATTTCAGAGCGAGGGACGTACATTATTTCTAATGGTATCCATCTTACATAAGTGATCATTTGTTTATCAAATTTGCCGACCTATCTCATTTGACATGTTGAGTGTTTTTAACTTATTTTACAAGAGAAAATTACCTTTAAACATATGTTTTGTTGTTCATGACGTATTTCGTATTTAATATGAAACAAATAAGTGACGGGATAAATAGAAAATTTGCGCTCAAACATTCCGGATATAATTATGAACGATAAACTGGTTAAAGATTGTTAGTATATACTAACCAATGGTTAAAGATTGTTAATATGTACTAAGCAATGGTTAAAGATTGTCAGTATGTACTAAGCAATGGTTAAATATTGTTAGTATGTACTAAGAAATGGTTAAAGAATGTCAGTATGTACTAAGCAATGGTTAAAGATGGTTAATATGTACTAAGCAATGGTTAAAGATTGTCAGTATGTACTAAGCAACGGTTAAAGATTGTCAATATGTACTAAGCAATGGTTAAAGATTATTAGTATGTACTAAGCAATGGTTAAAGATTGTTAGTATGTACTAAGCAATGGTTAAAGATTGTCAGTATGTACTAAGCAATGATTAAAGATTGTTAATATGTACTAAGCAATGATTAAAGATTGTCAGTATGTACTAAGCAATGGTTAAAGATTGTTAGTATGTACTAAGCAATGGTTAAAGATTGTCAATATGTACTAAGCAATGGTTAAAGATTGTTAGTATGTACTAAGCAATGGTTAAAGATTGTTAGTATGTACTAAGCAATGGTTAAAGATTGTCAGTATGTACTAAGCAATGGTTAAAGATGGTTAATATGTACTAAGCAATGATTAAAGATTGTTAGTATGTACTAAGCAATGGTTAAAGATTGTCAGTATGTATTAAGCAATGGTTAAAGATTGTTAATATGTACTAAGCAATGGTTAAAGATTGTTAGTATATACTAAGCAATGGTTAAAGATTGTCAGTATGTACTAAGCAATGGTTAAAGATTGTCAATATGTACTAAGCAATGGTTAAAGATTGTCAATATGTACTAAGCAATGGTTAAAGATTGTTAGTATATACTAAGCAATGGTTAAAGATTGTTAGTATGTACTAAGCAATGGTTAAAGATTGTCAGTATGTACTAAGCAATGGTTAAAGATTGTCAGTATGTACTAAGCAATGGTTAAAGATTGTCAGTATGTACTAAGCAATGATTAAAGATTGCCAATATGTACTAAGCAATGATTAAAGATTGTTAATATGTACTAAGCAATGGTGAAGGATTGTCAGTATGTACTAAGCAATGGTTAAAGATTGTCAGTATGTACTAAGCAATGATTAAAGATTGTTAATATGTACTAAGCAATGGTTAAAGATTGTCAATATGTACTAAGCAATGGTCAAAGATTGTTAATATGTACTAAGCAATGATTAAAGATTGTTAATATGTACTAAGCAATGGTTAAAGATTGTTAGTATGTACTAAGCAATGGTTAAAGATTGTCAGTATGTACTAAGCAATGGTTAAAGATTGTCAGTATGTACTAAGCAATGGTTAAGGATTGTCAGTATGTACTAAGCAATGGTTAAGGATGGTTAATATGTATTAAGCAATGGTTAAAGATTGTCAGTATGTACTAAGCAATGGTTAAAGATTTTCAGTATGTACTAAGCAATGGTTAAAGATTGTCAATATGTACTAAGCAATGGTTAAAGATTATTAGTATGTACTAAGCAATGGTTAAAGATTATCAGTATGTACGCAATGATTAAAGATTGTTAATATGTACTAAGCAATGGTTAAAGATTGTCAATATGTACTAAGCAATGGTTAAAGATTGTTAATATGTACTAAGCAATGATTAAAGATTGTTAGTATGTACTAAGCAATGGTTAAAGATTGTCAATATGTACTAAGCAATGGTTAAAGATTGTTAGTATGTACTAAGCAATGGTTAAGGATTGTTAATATGTACTAAGCAATGGTTAAGGATTGTCAATATGTACTAAGCAATGGTTAAGGATTGTTAATATGTACTAAGCAATGGTTAAGGATTGTTAATATGTACTAAGCAATGGTTAAAGATTGTCAGTATGTACTAAGCAATGGTTAAGGATTGTCAATATGTACTAAGCAATGGTTAAGGATTGTTAATATGTACTAAGCAATGGTTAAGGATTGTCAATATGTACTAAGCAATGGTTAAGGATTGTTAATATGTACTAAGCAATGGTTAAAGATTGTTAATATGTACTAAGCAATGGTTAAAGATTGTCAGTATGTACTAAGCAATGGTTAAAGATTGTCAGTATGTACTAAGCAATGGTTAAGGATTGTTAATATGTACTAAGCAATGGTTAAGGATTGTCAGTATGTACTAAGCAATGGTTAAAGATTGTCAGTATGTACTAAGCAATGGTTAAGGATTGTTAGTATGTACTAAGCAATGGTTAAGGATTGTCAATATGTACTAAGCAATGGTTAAGGATTGTTAATATGTACTAAGCAATGGTTAAAGATTGTTAATATGTACTAAGCAATGGTTAAAGATTGTCAGTATGTACTAAGCAATGGTTAAAGATTGTTAGTATGTACTAAGCAATGGTTAAAGATGGTTAATATGTACTAAGCAATGGTTAAAGATTGTCAGTATGTACTAAGCAATGGTTAAAGATTGTCAGTATGTACTAAGCAATGGTTAAAGATTGTCAGTATGTACTAAGCAATGGTTAAAGATTGTCAGTATGTACTAAGCAATGGTTAAAGATTGTCAGTATGTACTAAGCAATGGTTAAGGATTGTTAATATGTACTAAGCAATGGTTAAAGATTGTTAATATATACTAAGCAATGGTTAAAGATTGTCAGTATGTACTAAGCAATGGTTAAAGATTGTTAATATGTATTAAGCAATGGTTAAAGATTGT
The DNA here is from genome assembly GCF_026914265.1 of Mya arenaria. Lineage (NCBI taxonomy): Eukaryota > Metazoa > Mollusca > Bivalvia > Myida > Myidae > Mya > Mya arenaria. The sequence continues at coordinate 33,984,106 of NC_069129.1, read as the reverse complement.
CAGTATGTACTAAGCAATGGTTAAAGATTGTTAATATGTACTAAGCAATGGTTAAAGATTGTTAATATGTACTAAGCAATGGTTAAAGATTGTTAATATGTATTAAGCAATGGTTAAAGATTGTTAATATGTACTAAGCAATGGTTAAAGATTGTTAATATGTACTAAGCAATGGTTAAAGATTGTCAGTATGTACTAAGCAATGGTTAAAGATTGTTAATATGTACTAAGCAATGGTCAAAGATTGTTAATATGTACTAAGCAATGGTTAAAGATTGTTAATATGTACTAAGCAATGGTTAAAGATTGTTAATATGTACTAAGCAATGGTGAAGGATTGTCAGTATGTACTAAGCAATGGTTAAAGATGGTTAATATGTACTAAGCAATGGTTAAGGATTGTCAGTATGTACTAAGCAATGGTTAAAGATGGTTAATATGTACTAAGCAATGGTTAAAGATTGTTAGTATGTACTAAGCAATGGTTAATGATGGTTAATATGTACTAAGCAATGGTTAAAGATTGTTAGTATGTACTAAGCAATGGTTAAAGATTGTTAGTATGTACTAAGCAATGGTTAAAGATTGTCAGTATGTACTAAGCAATGGTTAAAGATTGTTAGTATGTACTAAGCAATGGTTAAAGATTGTAACTGAAATAATTGCATCCGAAAATTTGAAAGATACTGCAGTTTCATTGAACAAAATATAATGTTGACCACAAATTATAGATAACGGCTCAGAGCCTTTTTGTGGAGGGTTTGCACAGATATTACAAACAAGGCTGGTATAGTTATGATATAATACTTAAAGTAACAACTATTTCTTTTAATTTAACTGATGTCTGAACGTTGATGATATTTTCAACATTTAATTGTTTTTAGACACGATCAAAGGTCGATGATTGAAATGTTGTCTGAGTTAAACCAGTCACTTCAAAGACAGAGCGGGCGAAACTGGAAGTCACAGTGGATGTTCTTACTCGAGAACGTGTTCACGCGGAAAATGATTGAAGCGTTATGAAATTTAAGATGATCGTTTATACCAATTTCATAAATTTATGAAGACCGTGGATGGCCGGTGACAGTTATTGGCTACTGGGAGTCTGGGAAGATTCCCTAGCAGACGACAGGCAGCGGCACGCGCGATTTATGTCCCCGTTACTCCCCCATCGACGACTCATCTCGCCAGAGGGACATAGTTTCTGCTGGAGTCAACAAGATCACTTTAATATACCATTCAAATGAACATGACAATGGCGTAGCCAAGAAAATGTCAGTCCGAGGAAAGATCAGTTCCAAGTGAACGGAGTTGATTGCATTGACAATCTTATTGAACACTATCAAAATAATGTTTTTATTTCAACTTTTCTTATTGATTCAGTTACATGTTTTATTTACCAACAGAAGGGTCTTAAGTTAACCAAACCAGTGTATTTAAGTAATACAATTTATCAAATTAGTGTTAACGTTCATGCCTCCGCCATTGGGATCGCCTGGTATTATAATTTAGAAAGCCCTTGATGAAAACATTTTTTCTAAGTTAGTCATTGATTCAATTGAGTAATTAAGCGGTTCGCGCATGCTCGCTGGCTAGGTTAGAGGCACTAAGGTCAAACTAAGTAGTCTTAATGATTGAGAAGATGAGGATGGTGTTGCATGCATTGCAATAGAAACATAAATGTGGATACATTAGATTACAAAGAAGATACGTGTAAAATACGACCTTAATATGCCAATAAATATTCAGTTTTCAAAAGACATTCAATACTTTAGACTTCGGATCTACACAATTTACATCATAAAGTCTTTTATACTTCAAATAAACATATGTTAAGTTATATAGTAACCTGTTTTCTGATTTCAAAAGCTCTATACACAAATATAACAAGGCACGCATGGTCTAAATTTCATTGCAGTAGCTTCTAAAACAAAATTGCAATTCAAAAGGTCACAGTCACGACCATCAGAGCACAACATCACTTTTTTGTTTTCAAAACTGTTCACATGGTCCAAATTATATTGCTATAGCTTCAAAAACAAGAAAGTATGTCAAAATGTCACAATATAGGTCATCCGCTGACAGCATTGATATTTGTTTTCAAATAATACACATTGTCCAAATTCCATTGCTGTAGCTTCAAATATAAGAAAGTATGTCAAAATGCAACCGCCAAGGTTATCCATGCACAATATTGATAAAAAAAAATTCAAAACTGTACATACAGTCCGAATTTCTTAGCCTAAATTTAAAACATAAGAAAGCAGGTCAAAAGGTCACAGTCAAGGTCATTTATGACAATATTGATATTTGTTTTCAAAACAGTACACATGGTCCAAATTTCATTGCTTTAGCTTTAAAAAATGAGAAAGTAGATTAAAAGAGGTTGGGCCAGCTTTGACCCCAGGGGTATCATTTTAACAAACTTGGTAGAGTGCCATCATATAACGCTACATAACACATTTAAAGGGTATTTGCCATGTGGTTTGAGAATATTTTTTTCAAAGATGTCTCTATACAAGTCTATAGGAAACTTGTGACTCCGGGGTCATTTTTTTTAACAAGGGGCACGATTTGAACACTCTTGGTGGATGATTAATGTAAGCTGATACATATAACATATCAAGGCTCTAGCATAAGCGGTTTCAGACAAGAAGATTTTCAAGTATTTCCCTATATAAGTCTATAGGAAACTTGTGAAACCAAGGGCATGGCCACTTTTGTTCTCAGAGGTATAATTTAAACAAACTTGGTTGAAGACAACTGTATGATGCTACTCAAATACTATTAAAGAATGGACTACGTATTCATGTGAGAGAAAGGACGTGGGACATGTGAAATGTCGTCTTTAAATACCGATCACAAGTTGTTTTGAGATTTTTGACAAAAGCTAGAGCTATCACTGGACGTGATTAATATTCCTGGACGCCGCCCTGATTTGTTTAAATGAGGACACAAAGATATTTTAACTTTCTACAGTGCACAAGCTAGCATGACAATCTATAAATGTTAAATGTTTTTGAGTCATGCTGAGGGATACAGGCGCACGTGAAATGTCCATGAAATCCATCTCCGGTCATTGCCTATATGTTCTCATTCCTATCTCCAGTCGCAGCATGTGTGTCCTCACTCATACCTACGGTCATTGCTTCTGTGTCCTCACGTTTATCTCCGATTGCAGCTTCTGTAACCCCACTCCTTACTTCGGACACTGCCTCCATGTCCTCATTCCTATCTCTGCTAAGTGCATCTGTGTCCTCACTCCTCTCTCCGGTCCCTACATCCAAGTCCTCTCTCCTACTGCCTCAATGTCCTCACTCATATTTACGGTCACTGCCTCCATGTCCTCACTCCTATCTCCGTTCACCGCCTCCATGTCCTCACTCCTATCTCCAGTCACTGCTCCTATTTCTGGTCACTGCCTCTGTGTCCTCATTCCTATCTACGGTCACTGCCTCTGTGTTCTCACTCCAATTTCCGGTCACTGCCTCTGTGTCCTCACTCCTATCTACGGTCACTGCCACTGTGTCCTCACTCCTATTTCCGGTCACTGCCTCTGTGTCCTCATTTCTATCTACGGTCACTGCCTCTGTGTTCTCACTCCAATTTCCGGTCACTGCCTCCATGTCCTCACTTCTATCTACGGTCACTGCCTCTGTGTCCTCACTCCTATCTCCGGTCACTGCCATTGTGTTCTCACTCCTATTTCCGGTCACTGCCTCCATGTCCACACTCCTATCTACGGTCACTGCATCTGTGTCCACACTCCTATCTCCGATCACTGCCTCTTTGTCCTCACTTCTATCTCCGATCACTGCCTCCATGTCATCAATCCTATCTCCGGTCACTGCATCTATGTCCCCTCTCCTATCTGCGATAACTGCCTCCATGTCCCCTCTCCTATCTCCGATCACTGCTTCCATGTCCTCACTCATATCTCCAGTCACTGCCTCTGTGTCCTCACTCCTATCTCCGGTCACTGCCACTGTGTTCTCACTCCTACTTCCGGTCACTGCCTCTGTGTCCTCATTTCTATCTACGGTCACTGCCTCTGTGTTCTCACTCCAATTTCCGGTCACTGCCTCCATGTCCTCACTTCTATCTACGGTCACTGCCTTTGTGTCCTCACTCCTTTCTCCGGTCCCTGCCATTGTGTTCTTACTCCTATTTCCGGTCACTGCCTCCATGTCCACACTCCTATCTACGGTCACTGCATCTGTGTCCACACTCCTATCTCCGATCACTGCCTCTTTGTCCTCACTTCTATCTCCGATCACTGCCTCCATGTCATCAATCCTATCTCCGGTCACTGCATCTATGTCCCCTCTCCTATCTGCGATAACTGCTTCCATGTCCCCTCTCCTATCTCCGATCACTGCTTCCATGCCCTCACTCATATCTCCAGTCACTGCCTCTGTGTCCTCACTCCTATCATTGGTCACTGCCTCTGTGTTTTCACTCCTATCAACCTTCACGGCCTCCACGCCCTCTCTTATATCTCCGATTACTGCCTCCTTGCCCTCACTCCTATCTCCGATCAATGCCTCCATGCCCTCACTCCTATCTCCGATCACTGCCTCCATGTCCTCACTCCAATCTACGGTCACTGCCTCCATTTCCTCACTCCTATCTCCGTTCACTGCCTCCATGTTTTCACTCCTTTCTCCGATCCATGCCCTCACTCCTATCTCCTATCACAGTCTCCATGCCCTCTCTCCTATCTACGTTCACTGCCTCCATGTCCTCACTCCTATCTCCGGTCACTGCCTCTATGTCCCCTCTCCTATCTCCTATCTCCGATCACTGCCTCCATGCCCTCACCCTTATCTCCGATCACTGCCTCATTGCCTCCATGTACTCACTCCTATTTCCGGTCACTGCCTCCATGTCCTGACTTCTATTTCCGTTCACTGCCTCCATGTCCTCACTCCTATCTCCGGTCACTGCCTCCATGCCTTCACTCCTATCTCCGGTCACTGCCTCCATGCCCTCACTCCAATTTCCCGTCACTGCGTCCATGTCCTCACTCATATCTACGGTCACTGCCTCTATGTCCCCTCTCCTATCTCCGATCACTGCCTCCATGCCCTCACTCCTATCTCCGATCACTGCCTCCATGTCCTCATTCCTATCTTCGGCCACTGCTTCTATGTCCCATCTCCTACCTCAGAGTATTGCCTCCATGCCCTCACTCCTATCTCCGATCACTGCCTCTATGTCCCCTCTCCTATCTCCGATCACTGCCTCCATGTCTCCTCTCCTATCTCCGGTCACTGCCTCTATGCCCTCCCTCCTATCTCCGAACACTGCCTCTATGTCACCTCTCCTATCTCCGATCACTGCCTCCATGTTTCCTCTCCTATCTCCAGTCACTGCCTCCATGTTCTTACTCCTATCTCCGATCACTGCCTCCATGTCTCCTCTCCTATCTCCGGTCACTGCCTCTATGCCCTCCCTCCTATCTCCGATCACTGCCTCTATGTCCCCTCTCCTATCTCCGATCACTGCCTCCATGTTTCCTCTCCTATCTCCAGTCACTGCCTCCATGTTCTTACTCCTATCTCCGATCACTGCCTCTATGTCCCCTCTCCTATCTCCGGTCACTGCCTCTATGTCCTCACTCTTATCTCCGATCATTGCCTCTGTGTCCCCTCTCCTTTCTCCGATCACTGCCTCCATGCCCTCACTCCTATCTTCGGTCACTGTCTCCATGCCCCCACTCCTATCACTGGTCTCTGCATCCATGCCCTCACTCCTATCTTCGGTCACTGCCTCCATGCCCCCACTCCTATCTCCAGTCACTGCCTCCATGCCCCCACTCCTATCTTCGGTCACTGCCTCTATGTCCTCACTCCTATCTCCGATCACTGCCTCTATGTCCCCTCTCCTATCTCCGATCATTGCCTCCATGTCCCCTCTCCTTTTTCCTATCACTGCCTCCATGCCCTCACTCCTATCTCCGATCACTGCCTCCATGCCCTCACTCCTTTCTCCGGTCACTGCCTCCATGCCCTCACTCCTATCTCCGATCACTGCCCCCCATGTCCTCACTCCTATCTCCGATCACTGCCTCCATATTCTCCATCCTATCTCCGATCACTGCGTCCATGTCCTCAGTCTTCCCTCCGGTCGCTGCCTCAATTCTATAAACGGTCACTGCCTGTAAGCTTTTTCTTCTATCTTCGGTGATTGTCTCTATGTCGTCACTTTTAACTCCGGTCACTGCGTCTTTGTCCTCACTTCTTACTTCGTTCACTGCCTCTAAGCCCTCACTTCAAACTCCAGTCTTTGCCTCCATGTGCGCACTTCCAACTCCGGTCTTTGACTCAGTGTTCTAACTTCTTACTTCTGTCACTGCGTCTATGTCCTCACTTTTAATACAAGTGACTGTGTCTATTTACTCACTTCTTACTTCGGTCATTGCCTCTATGTGCTCACTTCTGACTTCGGTCACTGCCTCTTTGTGCTCACTTCTTACTCCAGTCACTGCGTCTATGTGCTCACTTCTTACTTCAGTCACTGCGTCTATGTGCTCACTTCTTACTTCGGTCACTGCCTCTTTGTGTTGACTTCTTACTTCCGTCAATGCGTCTATTTACTAACTTCTTACTTCGGTCACTGCCTCTTTGTGCTCACTTATAAATTCGGTAACAGCCTCTTTGTGCTCACTTCTTACCTCGGTCACTGCGTCTATGTGCTGACTTCTTACTTCGCCCACTGCGTCTATGTGCTCACTTCTTACTTCAGTCACTGCGTCTATGTGTTCACTTCTTACTTCAGTCAATGCGTCTATGCGCTCACTTCTTACTTCGGTCACTGCCTCTTTGTGCTCACTTATAACTTCGGCCACTGCCTCGTTGTGCTCACTTCTTACTTCGGTCACTGCGTCTATGTGCTGGCTTCTGACTTCGGACACTGTGTCTATGTGCTCACTTCTTACTTCAGTCACTGCGTCTATGTGCTCACTTCTGACTTCGGTCACTGCGTCTATGTCCTCACTCCTATCTCAGGTCACTGCCTCTGTGTGCTCACTTCTTACTTCCGTCACTGTGTCCATGTGCTCACTTCTTACTTTAGTCACTTCTGTGCTCACTTATAACTTCGGTCACTGCGTCTATGTGCTCACATCTTACTTCGGTCACTGCCTCTTTGTGCTCACTTATAAATTCGGTCACAGCCTCTTTGTGCTCACTTCTTACCTCGGTCACTGCGTCTATGTGCTGACTTCTTACTTCGGTCACTGCGTCTATGTGCTCACTTTTTTACTTCAGTCACTGCGTCTATGTGCTCACTTCTTACTTCGGTCACTGCGGCTATGTGCTCTTTTCTGACTTCGGTCACTGCGTCTATGTGCTCACTACTAACTCCGGTCACTGCGTCTATGTGCTCACTTCTGACTTCGGTCACTGAGTCTATGTTCTCTCTTCTGACTTCAGTCACTGCGTCTATGTGCTTACTTCTGACTTCAGTCACTGCCTCTATGTGCTCACTTCTAACTCCGGTCACTGCCTCTTTGTGCTCACTTCTAACTTCGGTCACTGCGTCTATGTGCTCACTTCTAACTCCGGTCACTGCCTCTTTGTGCTCACTACTAACTCCGGTCACTGCGTCTATGTGCTCACTTCTGACTTCGGTCACTGAGTCTATGTTCTCACTTCTGACTTCAGTCACTGCCTCTATGTGCTTACTTCTGACTTCAGTCACTGCCTCTATGTGCTCACTTCTAACTCCAGTCACTGCCTCTTTGTGCTCACTTCTAACTCCGGTAATTGCGTCTATGTGCTCACTTCTAACTCCGGTAATTGCGTCTATGCGCTCACTTCTAACTCCGGTAGTTGTGTCTATGTGCTCACTTCTAACTCCGGTAATTGCGTCTTTGTGCTCACTTCTAACTCCGGTCACTGCATCTATGTGCTCACTTCTAACTCCGGTCACTGCGTCTATGTGCTCACTTCTAACTCCGGTCACTGCGTCTATGTGCTCATTTCTAACTCCGGTCACTGTGTCTATGTGCTCACTTCTAACTCCGGTCACTGCGTCTATGTGCTCACTTTTAACTCCGGTAATTGTGTCTATGTGCCCACTTCTAACTCCGGTAATTGCGTCTATGCGCTCACTTCTAACTCCGGTAGTTGTGTCTATGTGCTCACTTCTAACTCCGGTAATTGCGTCTTTGTGCTCACTTCTAACTCCGGTCACTGCATCTATGTGCTCACTTCTAACTCCGGTCACTGCGTCTATGTGCTCACTTCTAACTCCGGTCACTGCGTCTATGTGCTCATTTCTAACTCCGGTCACTGTGTCTATGTGCTCACTTCTAACTCCGGTCACTGCGTCTATGTGCTCACTTTTAACTCCGGTAATTGTGTCTCTGTGCCCACTTCTAACTCCGGTAATTGGGTCATATGTGCTCACTTCTAACTCCGGTAATTGAGTCTATGTGCTCACTTCTAACTCCGGTCACTGCGTCTATGTGCTCACTTCTAACTCCGGTCACTGCGTCTATGTGCTCACTTCTAACTCCGGTCACTGCGTCTATGTGCTCATTTCTAACTCCGGTAGTTATGTCTATGTGCTCACTTCTAACTCCGGTAATTGCTTCTATGTGCTCACTTCTAACTCCGATAATTGCGTCTATGTGCTCACTTCTAACTCCGGTAATTGTGTCTATGTGCTCACTTCTAACTCCGGTAGTTGTGTCTATGTGCTCACTTCTAACTCCGGTAATTGTGTCTATGTGCTCACTTCTAACTCCGGTAGTTGTGTCTATGTGCTCACTTCTTACTCCGGTCACTGCGTCTCTGTGCTCACGTCTTTCACACATATATTTATACTCATAGTGTTTTCTTTATACCAGAGATTTGCTTTTATCGCTACGTCGATGTGAACACACATCTCCACTCAAACATTATGAGGGTTTTTCATATATAAAAACAAGACATAAAATAACTGAAAATAACAAGAAATAATTAGTTAGATTTAATTTCGAAACAAGAAACAACCTTCGGATTTCTTCAAAACCATAAAATGGTGGGACGATATTGAGGCAAAGCATTCATGACATTGAATGCGGTATTTAAAAAGTATATTTTACTATTCTAGAGCGCAATTGAAATATACCCAAACGTCACAGCTTGGTATAACAACGGAGGAAATATTTAGACAAAGGTGAAAAATGAATGTCATTAATGCAATTTCAATGCAGTAAAGTGTTAATGGTAGAATAACATTGATTGCGATTGATACAATTTTCTACGAAGTGGTTTTTAATTTGTAATTATTAATTTCGTTCAATTCTGTTCTTTTGACGCAGCCTTGCTTACTTCCGGTGTAAAGCCGCCATTTTGCTATCCCGGTAAGCGATAACAATGAAAATTACGCTTAATGGTCTGATATACACGTGTATGGACAATCACAAATGGCTGATCGATAGCCCGATTTTGTTGGAACTCAACAAACTGAAAACAAATTAGCCACTTGGTTCCGATTACACGTATTTACTGTTGAATTACAACAATGGTATAGCGTTTCTTGTAATGAATTTGGATCGTTTGCATTTCCCTTTTCCAGGTAGAGATATCGAATCACCGGGGTGTTATTAACCCGTTTTATGGAATCAGATTACAAAAACAGCAAGAGCCCAAATAAGCACTCAAGAGTAATCGACTGTATCGTATTCCAATTCGAAACAATGACAGACTGTATAGGGGTATAGGCGGATACCGAGATCAGTCGACTGAAGTGGTGCAGTGGATGCTTAATGACACCAGACAGTTTCGAGGGTGTATAATGGTAAAACAGTGTGTAAAACTTCTATAGCTTGTGTAAGGTCAGCTAAACGCAGTGATAAAGAACGACTAAATCAAAATAGAACAAGAAAAAAGTCGTTTGAACCAAAACTTTTTAAAATAATATTATTATTTTTATTCAGATACTACGCCATCTCTTGAAATACAGTACCAATGGGACGATCAGTTAAGTATCATTATTCTAAATCAATCGTGTTTGATATTAAGGCCACTCCTTTTTTATTTTTTGGTTTACAAGATTTTTTGGAAAAAATGTCCACTGGGTGGTCGAAAAAAAAAAAAAAAAAAAAAGGAAAAAAGTCACAAAACATACTCTTAAAGGGTGAAAATCAGAAAACAACATAAAAACAGTGAAAATTTCTTTTATACCATTTACTTGTCATTTTAAATTCTTAAACTGCTATTAATGCATGCTTTAATACACTCAAAGTTTCAAAGTTCTTATTAAACACACAGTTTAAATCTTACATACTGTGCATATAAAACATCAATGATATTGACTATAAAACATGTTTACATGTATAAACTACACTTTTAATCAAAGATACATTGAATATCACTCAGCAAGACATCTGTTTAGCTTTAAGGGTATGCTAAAGCAAAAGTGAATGCAGAACACTTAAAAACTTACCAATATTAAATTGAAAAAAAGAGGAGGCGAATTTTACGCATTAAAATACACAAAAATTGCACTGTATTAAAACAATACATTACATTTTCTAAACATTATTTAAGTTATTTTAATATTGGAAAATGTCAATAAAGTGAAATAATTACCAATTTTGTAAATAAGGAAGTAACATTTATGAAGACATTTGAGCTTTAATATTGTGAAAACAATTCCTGAAAAACTAAAAGCCTAACAAGACCTAGATTTGAGTTTTAATAACTCTTACCATGCGGGGTCCTAGTTGTGTGTAACCCGATTCATGATAAGTCTGGATATTTTCGGACCGGGATACTTACCATGGGCTGTTCACCAAATCCATTTCAAATTCAAATCTTGCAGCAAATTACCACATCAGTACATAAAAATCACATAACAAAATAATAAATCTAGCATGTGGCTTAACTTTATGTACCAATGATAGCAAACTGACAGAGAAATCCATAATTATGTATCGGATATTTTCATCTTCTCCCAACTCCGCCATTTTGTGTATATATGCGTTCACAGGGCATCTATACTTAATGCTTGTTTAATTTTTTTTCATTTTAAAGAGTATTCCTTGGTGACTACAACAAATCTCATTTATAGTAAAATATCAAGTTCATTACAAATTGAAATGGACTTATTCAAAATAGTTTTCCGTGTTGTTTTATCTAAATGTTTTGCACACAACTCCCGGCATGAGTAAATGTCATTGACACATGTGTTCAACTCTTTGTTTGTTTTTTAACCCAAACATGAATAAAATGTAATCTAGAATAAACACAAGCTTTACATTGACCCAATGACAAGTATTTCAAAACCATTATGTGATTTAAAATCCATAAACACCACCGACCAAACTTGTGAAACTAGGTCACCGGTGTCAACTTAGAAATTTTACTTTCAATTTCACCACTCACGTTTTGTGCACTGTTATTTGATATATAACCATAAAATATTATAAAATGTTTTTCTCACACATAATTTACAGATATTTGTGTCTACTTATTCGATGGCAGCCGCTGACACTTTTATTTTTTTATCTATAAACAACAATATTTTCATGACCTAAATTAGCGGGAAAAAACAACAATCATGTGACAGTTATTGTTTGTGTCGGCTGTTAAATTTGCAAATGTTTATTGCTATTGTTATTTTAACAACTCCTTCATATTTTAATTAATTATTTTATACAAAGAATGACTCCTATCGTCAATTCCGCCATTGCCAACGGCGCTGCCATAACAGTTGACTTGCTCATATGATATCACTATAAATTGGCGAATATGGCTACGGAACAACAAACCAGTCGAGATCCACTGCATTCGTACTCTTATCGATTCGTTTTTCTTTCGTTTCACACCAAAACCAATACGGTCGGGAAAATAATTTTGAAAATAAAAGTGAAATTCATTTTTTATTTTTTTTGTACTTTTCGAAAAATTAGACCCGCCGGTTTTGTAAACCAATTTATATAAAAGTAGTGGCCTAAGTAATCCAAAGCAATATTCGCAAGACAACAGTGGCATCTATGAATCAAATCAAACCTACCAGTGTATGTTGATGGTCATATGAAACGTCCGGTTACCCAACTAATGAAGTTTTTTTCCTATGGACTCCCAATTATTAAAATGGTCATCATTTCTCAAGTTCCAATGATCTAGGTCAAACTGTCGTGAAGTTATTCTACATCGCAACTTAGTCCGTGCTAAAGATCTCATATATGACCGCCAAAATTAATCATTGAAGAAAGAAATATTTGTGTATATTACAACTTTACATTAATTTTGAAATTGTATTTTTGAATGCAAGATCATCTCTTCAGAATATTCATAAGAAAAAATGGCCTCCATTTTCTGATTCTATTTTGTATTTAAAAGAGACGATTTAACAACATAAGGAATCCATTTACTGAGCACGTTGTATTCAATATTACTTAGCGAAATCAGACTTGCCAAAACAATGCTGGTCTAAGTGCGAACCATCAGCGACCACACGCCTGATGGCGGCGGCGACTCGCGGATGTCATCTCGGCACAATAAACCATCATCGCGCGCTTACTTAGGAAATTAACGTCCTGAACTGGCAAGTGAGGCCTTTCATCAATCATGATACGCAAAGAAAAGATTCTGGCAGCAGCCCTATAAGCCAATATAGCTCGTGTCACCGACGGTACGCAGAATCCAAATTAGGGATATTAGCGAGGATATTTTGTAATTACAGCTCTGTTCATTTGTGCAAGGGCGCTGTAAGACCAGGGCCCACGAGTGCTCAACACGAAAAACACATTTAATCTTTTGTAGCAATTTGTGTGTTTTGAGATGCTCGTTAACTAGCGAGACATTTGTTTATTGGCAATCACATCGTGTCGTATAAGGAGAAGTACACCAGCCAGAACGGCCATACTCCACTTTTTTACCACCAAAGCATTGCGGCAAAACAGTCGTTTTTATGCAGTTGTTTAACAAATATTAAATTGAGTGTGTATTTATTTTTAAGGGTGGCTCAAAGATCGATTTTGCCATGTGTAATTTATATCGAAATAAGGGCGATTTTCTTGTTTATATGTCATGTTTGATTAAGGAATATTGAAATACTTTGATAGGAGTTGGCCGAAAATATGTACGTTGAAGTGCATGCGGGCATGATACACCACCGTTCCTTGCTAACGTGTGTATAATTAAAATTTATATGTGTAACATATAAGGTGATTTATATTTCTTATGGTTGAATGTAACCTCAGATCAGCCTCGCTTTCGTATGCGGATTTTTTTAAGCTAAATTATTAATGTCCGTGTAGCAATTAAAATTTGTTTAACCACAAACCTTCCCACCTATCCTCCTTTATTACGATGTCATATGTTATTGTAGTTGGACGGGTTTTTGGCCGTCCAACTTTATGTCGCATTGTCTTGTTTCACTTTACGTAATAGTACAAAAAATGTACATGCTTTTTAATAAATCGCCTGGCACTGGATATATGCCTGCTCTTTTCAATCCAATCTGTCTTACGTCTTTCTTGTGACATAAATGAAACTTCAGAGGCTTGGGTGCGCAAATATAAATACTTATCATACTCGATAATTTACAGTTATAGGAACACACAGAGAGCTGTTACCTGCTGCTATCAAAATCAGGCTTAGTTGCAGTCAGGATTTTAATGGTCCCAGTTAAAGTTTCAGATTTAACTGTAAATTTGATATGTAATGTTTTAGGAGGTCTGCTCTTTCATGCAACTACATGTTAATGAGGACAAAGTCCGAGTGAAGATTTATGCAGTGACAACAGGTAGAACTCAATACTTTAATTGACTTGGAGCGAAATACGCGCCACCCTGGTGTCATTAAGAAAAGAGTGCCATCGAATTTCCATTGACACGTTTGTTCTACAGAATTGTACAAAAAAAAAGAGTAAAAAGGCAACATGTAATGGTTTGAATGATAGCGGCCATTTACCTGCCTGGAACCGAGATCAAATCACGGAACAAACATTAGAACACCGGAAGTGTAAATGTACTTGTAATTAATATTTTACCCGATAACATCTTACAGAATTGACGGCAGCAATTAAATACAACATTGCTTAACATTTTGAAGAACGTCAAACGAGGTTTTGGACAAGATAATATCGGGTTTTCCGGACTGCTAAAAGCTTGTAATGGCCTTGTCATAGAAGGAGAAGACAGGACAAGAATGATTCCTCTTTTAGTAATTGTTGTAGCTACCCATCTAACAATCGATCCCGTATATATAATGGTTTCGAGGAATATTCGGACGGAAACTATGAACCGGGTTTATTGTGTATCTTTCAATTAATCAAGCGTAGAGTACGACCAAAATAAGCTCAAAGAAGAATTGGTTAAAAAATAACCAAAAAGATGTTATGTTTAAATGCATTTTTGTTGTTCAAGTAACGAATGTTTACATTCGCACTTGATTATCTGTACGATTAAATTTGCGTTCATTTTGCATAAACCGGTCGACCTTTCATGGCCCATGTAGGCGGTGTTTTGCAAGAAAGCAACACTCTGATTGGACGCTGGTGAATCACCGTGAATAGACATCTTATGTTGATCTACTTTTATACAAATGCCAGCTTGTTTATATGTTTCCTTTGATGTTTTTTTGAAAATGTTAAAAGCTAGCGCTTCTTGGAAAAATGGAAAAGTCGCGACCGAGCGTTCATACTGCATGACACAGGAAAAATAAGAATCAATCCTTAAACATTGAAATGTGCGCGCCAAATTTGCTGCTAAAATGGTAACGTCAACTGGCATGACAACGAGCAATGAAGCAATTGTATTATTTCTGATTGTGGAGGAACCTTACTCAGTACTGCGCTCTTTTTACAATCACAGATCATCTCGTCTTTATAGCAAGTAGTGTGGGATCTGTTCAATGATCTGTTGTTCTGTATAGCTGATTTCTTCAGCTCATGAACTCGGTTTCATGTCCCTCATGCTCGTACACCAGAGTGATGATGCTATGCGTATAATTATCAAGCCGCCTCTAACGAATGAGAATTTACTATTGGTATGCACAGGAAACTTACATTGGTTTTCTTAGCCTTATGATAGAGGCCAATATAGAGAAAACGAATACAAACAAAACTCGCTATGTCGAAGTCGTTGAGATCTCGGTAAATACTTTGATATAACGAACCTTCGTTATAACCGAAATGAAAAGTAGAAAAAGTTCGACATAACCAGAACATCGCGATAACAGAATTCGACATAGCGAGTTTCGAGTGAAGATTGAGGTAGGTCAAATAAAGGATACGCAGAGAGATCATGTTTGACAGGGTTTAGCCACTTTTGAAAAGATTTGAAAAACGAATTATATGTCAATAACATTTGTTCTACAGTATGTTGAAGTGAGAAGATAATTCATAGCTCTATACTATTACAATGCCATTATATGTCCAAGCATTTCCCAATTATCTCGCTTGCTTAAAAACATGACCGGTTGTAGCGCGGCGTCCCTCGTGCCGAACCGCAGTACATCAGTTACGGCAGATCAAAACTAATAGACTACACTTGTATCATTACAGGAAAAATAATACACCATTCAAATAACACCTGATTAACAACTTTATAATTTTACTCAAGTCTCTTTGATACATCACTGGGATTGCTTTCCAATTTCCTATCAAGGAAATTTCAGACAAGATCATCACCAGTTTTCGAATCATTCCGGAAGTCAATCGAGGTGGCGGCCATATTGAAAAATCAATGGTCATTGAACGCTTGTAACGAGTCTTGCGTTTGATCAAAGTCACGGAAGTGCTTATCTCAGTGGGATTAGGTTTTATTAGATAAATGAACATTAGCCTTTGAGTTATTTAGTTAATAAATATGTCATTCGGGTACATGGTAATTAAATCTCGGATCGTTGTTTACACGTGGTCTGGGTACTTTCTAGGAATCGTCTTAACTGGTGACATCGTAAAGTATACACAAACATGAATGCATTTTTGACTCGGGATTTCTTTTACTTTTATAGTTTTGAATGGCGTTTTAAACAATATTTATATTAACTGCTCGTGAAGTAGGAAAGAAATGAAACTTCTCGGTAAGTGATCTATGATCTCTGTCCTTTTGAACAAGGCCGTAGTGAAATTTTTGAAGCTACCGGGCTTGACTCTGCTGTCTCCATACATACAATTATTGCATTAAAAATTACTATTATATATTTTTATTTTCTATTTTTCTTTACACGTATTATTAATCAATGTACATGTATGCTATACTAATTGCAGTCTTTTTGTTTCACTTTAAACATAAAAACAAGAAATAAATAGAAGAAGCATTGAATCAACGAATGTTAAGGGATAATTTAAAGTTCCTGCAATTTCTGTAAATATACCTTAGCCCTAATCATATAGTTTATACTATGTTTTTTCACTATGTTTACAAACTATGTTAACAAACTATGTTTACAAACTATGTTTACACTATGTTTATACTACGTTTACAAACTATGTTTATACTATGTTTACAAACATTGTATACAAATTATGTTTACACTATGTGTGGACTACTATTAATTGTCAGAACAAGGTATTGTGGAATATCGTTAAAGGCTACCGGCATTGTTTCTGTTTTCCCAAGATGCACATATAGCTTGTTTGCAGCCAGCAAATCAAAACAACTATCCTCAGCAGAACCACTGGCGGATTCCGGGAGGGGGTGTGCACCTGACGCCCTCCCCCCCCCCCTAAATTGAAGTTGTCTCAATTTTTATGTCAATATCGGAGAGAAAAAGTAATTACATACTCACGAAAATGCACCTTTCGGACAAGATATTTTTGAAATTTTATGTAAGGAGAAGTTCCAAAGCACCCCATACCCCCGCCAATATTCTAAACCATTTAAATGTTGGTTCAGGGGAAGGGGTGAATGTCAAAAGGTTGTGTCCCCCTTTGAAGTAAATTCCTGGATCCGCCCCTGAGAAATGGACTGCATGTAACCTTTTGATTATTTTAAACGTTTTAGCGTATTTTTTTTTTAACAGAAGAATTTGTGGCCACATTGCTATAACTTGAAGACCCCATTTATAATTATAAAAGCTAATATATTTTATCTGAACACAAATCATAATTATGCTTTTTTGTTTTGATCGTTAAAGTCAAATGAGTTAACCTAATAATGCATTTAAATTAATACGTTTCTTTTGTGCATAGATCAAATGTAAACATAGAGTGTGCCCCTCAGTTAATAAGATAGTCCAAGGGAAACTACTTAAACTGAAACAGGAATATTTTGCCAGCCGATAACTTAACCCTAGTATGGAACGAAGTTGCTGATTGCTGTCGATTGAAGTAAGGTAAATTCAAGAGCTGCAGATAACGGTGAGATGTTCGAATGTGCACCCAGGAAACTTAGCGCGTCAGTATAACGCCGGACTGACGTTAGATTCCCGCCATGGCGTCGGCGACCGAAAAACAGATGTATAAAGACCGTTTATCTCTCGAATATACTATACTGACGTTTGGATACCGGCCGAAATCCGACGTCCATGCCCGATGTGTTGCCGACGCTGGACTAGGACGTCTTAAATCGAGTTTAAACACGAAATGTTTGTAAATCGTGTATGCCCCCTTGCTTTGCAGTCAATTTTGCTTTAACCATTTCTAATCCGAAATAGTGCAATTTTGCGCGTATTTTATTACTTATTTCTCCAATATTGACAAAAAGTAAACAGTGGATTCCCCGTGAGCAGGGTTAACACGACGATGTTTGTGAAATTTAACTCAAGTTAATCCGTGTTATCACCAAAGGAACCACGGTGCTTGCTTCACCCAAACACGCTGTCTGGAGTAGAGAATCGCCTAATAAAAAATATAACAGATGTAAGTAGTATTTATTGAGTGAAAATAAACAGTAGTTTATTAAACAAGAATAACTAATAACAAAGTAAATTACTCACCAAACCTCTTTGGCCCATATCAAGAATATAGCGAACGGAGCCGGGACAATATCATTCCAATGCACATTCAAACAACTTACTGGACCAAAACCGAAATTACTCATGCATGCAAACACATTTACCTCCCATATAGCCGAATATAATCCAGTTTAGTATAAAAGAAAATGGTTTGACGAGTGGACGCCGAATTAGACTCAACCGAAAGTGAAAATCACCCATGCTTAAAATTAAGCTTTTGTAACCAGCGTATTCTCGTCGTGTTGATTCAGAACATATGTACTTATAGTGGTCTATCTCATATCGTTCTATAATTATACACGTTTAAAGAGTGTGCCATTTGTCCCAGTTGGCTCGAAATTTGAATTATGGATCAAAAAGTTGAAAGTGATGTTTCTTCTCTATGCATTGGTCCTGTTTGGTATCATACGAAATGATTTGACGAGTACAAACCAAATTTAGACTGAACCGGAAGTGAAAATTACTCATTCGCGTTAAGATTTTGGTACCAGTAGATTCGTCTCGCAGCCTTTCAACGCATTAAGCGCTTTGATTTTTGATAACATTTATAGCATTTCAGTTTTTTATATCAATCTGGATCGATCCGGGTGTGCTCTCGGTCATCAGGCGGGACTGTACCCACTACACCATGGGGCCAGTTTATTGCAGACGGTGAAAGATCATTCAAGTGAAAGTTATGTACATTCAAAATTTATATTTATATTCTGCTGGTCGCTTTGAACAAAAGCATTTTGAAAAAAAGTATTCCATTTAAATAATGACATGGTTTACTATACCAGTAAGCCATTACTTCGGAGTGAGGTAAAGTGTTCGAGGAACCTAATACAACCAGTATTATGTGCCTATATTTTCAAATAAACTAATACAACTACTTTATTCAGGCCGTATGAATCATCATATAACGCAAATTCAAAAACAACAACAATAACAACAAACCTATAAGCTAAAAAAGTGATTGAAACAAGGAAATCTGTAAAATTAGCCAGTCTTGTTACGAACCAAATCGAGACAATTCGAGACAGAACCCTTCTTAATCTGGATACTATTTACATAGGGATCCTGCAAACTGCCATAAAATAACCTAACCCCCTCATTGAAGAAATCATTGTATATGTGTGACGTCTGTTAAAGAGTTGCCGTCAAAATGGGCTTGGTAATATCACATCCGGTTGAACCTTCCGGCCTGTTGGTTACAGTTGGGGTACCTGTGAACAACGTCTTTCATGTCTTCCATGCAGAACGGAATCAGACAGCAGCCTAGTGGAACACTGGAGGCAAACAACTTATAACCTACATGTACAGTGCAGGTGTTAGGAGGTCAATCGTAAAAAAGTTAATGCTGAGACAAGATTGTAACGACCGAATAATACGATTACTATGTGACACTATTCGATTACCATGTGACACTATTCGATAAGTATATGCCACTCCTTAATTACTTTATGCCACTCTTCGATTACTATATGCCACTTTTATATTACTATATGCCACCCTTCGAAAACCATGTGCTACTCTCCGATAACTTTATGCCACTCTTAGATTACTATATGCCACCCTTCGATTACTATATGCCACTCTTAGATGACTATATGTGCCACTCTTCGATGACTATATCTGCCACTCTTAGATTACTATATGCCACTCTTAGATGACTATATGTGCCACTCTTAGATGACTATATGTGCCACTCTTCGATTACTATATGCCACTTTTATATTACTATATGCCACCCTTCGAAAACCATGTGCTACTCTTCGGTAACTTTATGCCACTCTTAGATTACTATATGCCACCCTTCGATTACTATATGCCACCCTTCGATTACTATATGCCACTCTTAGATGACTATATGTGCCACTCTTCGATGACTATATCTGCCACTCTTTGATTACTATATGCCACTCTTAGATGACTATATGTGCCACTCTTAGATGACTATATGTGCCACTCTTCGATTACTATATGCCACCCTTCGATAACTATATGTCACTCTTCCATTACTATATGCCACTTTTCGATTACTATATGCCACTTTTCAAAACACTATATGCCACCCTTCAATTACTAAATGCCACTCTTCGATGGATATATGCCACTCTAAAATTACTATATGTGTCACTCTTCGATTTTCATATGCCACTCTTTGATTACTATATGTGCCACTCTTCGATGCCTATATACCACTCTTAGATTACTATATGCCACTCTAAGATTACTATATCTGCAATTCTTCGATGCCTATATGCCACTCTTAGATTACTATATGCCACTCTAAGATTACTATATGTGTCTTTCTTCGATGCCTATATGCCACTCTAAGATTACTATATGTGCAACTCTTTGATGACTACACACCGCCCTTCGATTACTATATGCCACTGTAACATTACTATATATGCCACTCTTCGATAAATATATGCCACTTTTAGATTACTATATGTGCAACTCTTCGATGACTATATGCCGCCCTTCGATTACTATATGCCACTCTTAGATTACTATATGCCACCCTTCGTGAATAAATGCCACTTTTAGATTACTATATGTGCAACTCTTCGATGACTATATTCCGCCCTTCGATTACTATATGCCACTCTTAGATTTCTATATGCCACCCTTCGTGAATATATGCCACTTTTAGATTACTATATGTGCAACTCTTCGATGACTATATGCCACCCTTCGATTACTATATGCCACTCTTAGATTACTATATGCCACTTTTAGATTACTATATGTGCCTTTCTTCGATGCCTATATGCCGCCCGTCGATTACTATATGCCGCCCTTCGATTACTATATGCCACTCTAAGATTACTATATGCCACTCTTTGATTACTATATGCCGCCCTTCGAATACTATATGCCACTCTAAGATTACTATATGCCACTCTTCGATGAATATATGCCACTTTTAGATTACTTTATATGCCACTTTTAGATTACTATATGCCACTCTTCGATGAATATATGCCACTTTTAGATTACTTTATGCGCAACGCTTCGGTGACTATATGCCGCCCTTCGATTACTATATGCCACTCTAAGATCACTATATGTGCAACTCTTTGATGACTATATGCCGCCCTTCGATGAATATATGCCACTTTTAGATTACTATATGCCACTCTTCGATGACTAAATGCCGCCCTTCGATTACTATATGCCACTCTTAGATTACTATATGCCACTCTTCGATGAATATATGCCACTTTTAGATTACTATATATGCCACTCTTAGATTGCTATATGCCACTCTTAATGAATATTTGCCACTTTTAGATTACTTTATGCGCAAATATTCGATTACTATATGCCACTCTAAGATTACTATATGCCACTCTTCGATGAATATATGCCACTTTTAGATTACTAATTAGTAAGATTACTACATGTGCATTTCTTCGATGCCTAAATGCCGCCCTTCAATTACTTTATGCCGCCCTTCGATTACTATATGCCACTCTAAGACAACTATATGCCACTCTTCGATGACTATATGCCGCCCTTCGATTACTATATGACACTCTTAGATTACTATATGCCACTCTTCGATGAATACATGCCACTTTTAGATTGCTTTATGCGCAAATCTTCGATGACTATATGCCGCTCTTAGATTACTATATGCCACTCTAAGATTACTATATGCCACTCTTCGATGAACATATGCCACTTTTAGAGTGGCATATATTCATTAAGAGTGGCATATAGTAATCGAAGGGCGGCATATAGTAATCGAAGGGAAGGGCGACATATAGTCATCGAAGAGTTGCACATATAGTAATCTAAAAGTGGCATATATTAATCGAAGAGTGGCAAATATAGTAATCTTAGAGTGGCATATAGTAATCGAAGGGCGGTATGTAGTCATCAAAGAGTTGCACATATATTAATCTTAGAGTGGCATATAGGCATCGAAGAAAGACACATATAGTAATCTTAGAGTGGCATATAGTAATCTAAGAGTGGTATATAGGCATCGAAGAGTGGCACATATAGTAATCAAAGGGCGACATATAGTCATCTAAGAGTTGCATATAGTAATCTAAGAGTGGCATATAGTAATCGAAGGGCGGCATATAGTCATCGAAGAGTTGCACATATAGTAATCTAAGAGTGGCATATAGAAATCGAAGGACGGCATATAGTCATCGAAGGGCGGCATATAGGCATCGGAGAAAGGCACATATAGAAATCTTTTAGTGGCATATAGTAATCTAAGAGTAGCATATAGTAATCGAAGGGCGGCATACAGTCATCGAAGAGTTGCGCATAAAGTATTACTATATGCCACTCTTAGATTACTATATGCCACTCTTCGATGACTATATACCGCCCTTCGATTTCTATATACCACTCTTAGATTACTATATGACACTCTAAGATTACTATATGTGCAACTCTTCGATGACTATATGCCGCCCTTCGATTACTATATGCCACTCTAAGATTACTATATGTGCAACTCTTCGATGACTATATGCCGCCCTTCGATTACTATATGCCACTCTTAGATTACTATATGCAACTCTTCGATGACTATATGTCGCCCTTCGATTATTATATGCCACCCTTCGATTACTATATACCACTCTTAGATTACTATATGTAACTCTTCGATGAATATATGCCACTCTTTGATTACTTTATGCAACTCTTCGTTGAATATATGCTACTTTTAGATTACTATATGCAACTCTTAGATTACTATATGCCACTCTTAGATTACTATATGCAACTCTTCGATGACTATATGCCGCCCTTCGATTACTATATGCCGCCCTTCTATTACTATATGCCACTCTTAAATTACTATATGCAACTCTTCGATGAATATATGCCACTTTTAGAATACTGTATGTGCAACTCTTCGATGACTATATGCCGCCCTTCGATTACTATATGCCACTCTTCGATTACTATATGGCACTCTTAGATAACTATATGCCACTTTTAGTTTACTATATATGCCACTCTTAGATTACTATATGCCACTCTTAGATTACTATATGCCACTCTTCGATGAATATATGCCACTCTTCGATGAATATATGCCACTTTTAGATTACTATATATGCAACTCTTAAATTACTATATGCAACTCTTCGATGAATATATGCCACTTTTAGAATACTGTATGTGCAACTCTTCGATGACTATATGCCGCCCTTCGGTTACTATATGCCACTCTTCGATTACTATATGGCACTCTTAGATTACTATATGCCACTTTTAGATTACTATATATGCCACTCTTAGATTACTATATGCCACTCTTCGATGAATATATGCCACTCTTCGATATAAATATGCCACTTTTAGATTACTATATATGCCACTCTTAGATTACTATATGCCACTCTTAGATTACTATATGCCACTCTTCGATGAACATATGCCACTCTTCGATGAATATATGCCACTTTTAGATTACTATATATGCCACTCTTAGATTACTATATGCCACTCTTCGATGAATATATGCCACTTTAAGATTACTTTATGCGCAACTCTGCGATGACTTTATGCCGCCCTTCGATTACTATATGCCACTCTTAGATTACTATATGCCGCCCTTCAATTACTATATGTGCCTTTCTCCGATGCCTATATGCCGCCCTTCGATGACTATATGCCGCCCTTCGATTTCTATATGCCACTCTTAGATTACTATATGCCGCCCTTCAATTACTATATGTGCCTTTCTCCGATGCCTATATGCCGCCCTTCGATGACTATATGCCGCCCTTCGATTTCTATATGCCACTCTTAGATTACTATATGACACTCTAAGATTACTATATGTGCAACTTTTCGATGACTATATGCCGCCCTTCGATTACTATATGCCACTCTAAGATTACTATATGTGCAACTCTTCGATGACTATATGCCGCCCTTCGATTACTATATGCCACTCTTAGATTACTATATGCAACTCTTCGATGACTATATGTCGCCCTTCGATTATTATATGCCACCCTTCGATTTCTATATACCACTCTTAGATTACTATATGTAACTCTTCGATGAATATATGCCACTCTTTGATTACTATATGCAACTCTTCGTTGAATATATGCTACTTTTAGATTACTATATGCAACTCTTAGATTACTATATGCCACTCTTAGATTACTATATGCAACTCTTCGATGACTATATGCCGCCCTTCGATTACTATATGCCGCCCTTCGATTACTATATGCCACTCTTAAATTACTATATGCAACTCTTCGATGAATATATGCCACTTTTAGAATACTGTATGTGCAACTCTTTGATGACTATATGCCGCCCTTCGATTACTATATGCCACTCTTCGATTACTATGTGGCACTCTTAGATTACTATATGCCACTTTTAGATTACTATATATGCCACTCTTCGATTAGTATATGCCGCCCTTCGATTACTATATGCCACTCTTCGATTACTATATGCCACTCTTCGATGACTATATACCGCTCTTCGAGTACTATATACCACACTTCGATTACTATATGGCACTCTTCGATTACTATATGCCACTCTAAGATTACTATATGTGCCACTGTTCGATGACTATATGCCACTCTTCGATTTTTATATGCCACTCTTAGATTACTATATGTGCCACTCTTCGATGACGTTATGCCATTCTTCGATCACTATAAATGCCACTCTTCGATTACTATATGTCACACTTCGATAACTATATACATGTATATGTCAACCTTCCAGTACTATATGCCACGCTTCAGAAGAATAATAAGATTGTCTTACATTTTGTACAAGTGCTATCTTTTGCACACAAAAGCCAGGTAATGGTGCCGTTCTCAAAATAGGTAGAGGTAACCACGTCCGCCTGGCAAAACATGCAGCGCATGCGCAGGGGAACCTCCCGAAACTGCTGCACGACGAACGCTTGTGGCTGCACGTAAACCGTAATCGGCGGAGCGCCAACGGATATCGGATTGTTCTCGTTTGGAAAACAGTAACGGAAGAGAGTAAATGTTCATCGAGATGGTGTTCAGTCAAAACGACACATCAAACATAAGGTGCAATACGTCTTTTTTCCGATGTGATTAACTAAATTTAAATAACAAAACAAATGCTTACGCTCGATTCGTAGCCATAGTTTAACGATCTCTTACAACTTCATAATGTATATCCATTGGTCCTCTCAAAGTTCTTAGTATTTAAATGGATATGTTTGTCAAATTCATTTCGCAGCAGTAACTTGGTCACTTTATAATATGTTGTTTGTAAAAGACGGAACTCACTTGGGGCGCTATCTAGTTAATATTTGCGTTACTTTTTTTTTTGGTAAGATAAATATTATAAGACTAAAACAGGCTTGAAAGAGCGCAGAACTGCCACCAGTTACCTTTTTTAGCTTTACAACATTAACAGGTTAACAAGTTATGGTTTGCGAATTCCCGTGACTTAGTAAGTAACATACTATTACGCGAACGCTATCACGGGGTATCTTACGACGGTAATATGCTCCCATAGTAACCTATGTAAAACTATATGCTTTTATTTTCAGGTCACAAATTCATTCAACGGTTATAAATATTTTAATCATGTTATGTGTGTTTGTTTTATTCATGTCGGGAATACCTCATTGACCTAATGTTTATTGTTATCATATACCCGACTTTACTAAAGATTATTGTATCTTAATGCACCAGTCAATTGTAACCACAGCCCTCCAAGGTCCGGGGGTATACCGGGGAAAAGGGTCGTGTTTTTACTTTTCAGGGGGCCCCGCAGGGCCGGGTGACCGCGGTGGTTTTGTCATAGCGCCAAATTTAGCGGAGATTGGGCCTTATATTGAGTCTCTGGGACAGGGCGGGGATTTTACCCGGGGTTGGCTGCACCGAAAGTCAAAGTCCCGGCTATTCCCCGGACCTGGCGGGCGGGGGGGGGGGGGGGTGCGTGGTACCAGTTGACTGGTGCACAATTGAAGCTTGTTTCTTGTATAAATATACAATACATTGTTTACTTTTCGGTTCATATTACAAATACTGATTAAAAAGCCTAGATTTAGGCCGCCAGCTGTTGTATTTTTCCATATTTGCACTTACTGAATATGATCAATGGTTATTAACTTCTGGACGGATAAATTTACAATTTGGAGGAAAACGTGGCATTTAAAGCTTTTATCTAAAATAAAAGTACATACATTTACATGCTTACGTACATGTTATATTTTGTGATAAAACTTCATTCACTTACTTTCGTAAAAGTTTAATATTAAGGTTGGTAATTGTGTTATTAATATATATTTATACATACATAAATATTTATGAATTTATATATGTATATATTTTAATAAAATAGAAGTAATTATGAAAATTAGAAACAAATGTTTTCTCAACCTCACTTTTAAAATCATTCTTACTGGTACATCAGTATCTATTTATAATGCTCACATGAGAATCAAGTCATGTGGAACGGAAGTGTTACGAAATACACACAAAATAGGAAGTTATAACATAAGAAATCAAAAGTGTTTACGATGAAGTGTTAAGGATTTGTGGTGATAGGAGTATAACTATTTCTTTAACAATAAGGTCAGTGTCCATCCTTTTCCATCATGTCATTTTTTTACTAGTATATGTTTGTATTTTATTAGCTCTATATCAGAATTAATGGTGGCATATATAAGTTCTGCCGTAAGAACTAAGATAACGTGTTATGGTTTGCGAATTGTTTTCGGTGTTACATGTTAACTACTTATATGGTTTGCGAATTTCACTTGATGAGTAACTTTATAACTGGTTAACTAGATAAGATTCGTGTTGCCACTTATCTATATAATTGTAGTTTTGGCTTCTAGCAGGAACTGGTTACCTACTTGTATATATAAATGATTTGCGATTTCCACTAGATCATCTTGATAAGATTTTTGAATTTGCTCATTACACCTTTTAGAATGCATACCAGGAGCTATCATGTATTCTTTTGTACATGTTTAGTACCATTACTGTTAAGCTTATTTTAAATAGACTGTACCGCCATGTATGCATCAATGAATACTATATAAAGCAATGGTGGCATAGTACTGCCGTAAGATAACCTGAAAACGTCAAACGTTCGCAAATTGAAAATCTACCTTCGCTTTGGGCTTATCAGCACTGCATAACTCGGTCTAAATGATAGTTTTCAGATGGAAAAACTTAATTATTATAATGTAGTATGTTAATTCTGTTTAAAGTCATGTCATAATTGCCTGATTGCTTCATGGACTTTTATTAAAAATGCAACTTTAGTCAATCTTATGGTCATACATCATTGATTCCATTCACTGAATAGGTCCGTTATTCATATCGAGCAATCCGATTAGCTACATCGTACTTGAATACCACTCCTGATTGCAATTAACTTCCAGTTCCGTACTTCCCTTTCATGGTGATGGTTGGAAATCATGATGTTCACTAAAAACACGAACTAAAATTATTAAGTTCATAATGCATACTCAGTGATTTTTTTTTGGTGCAATTTACTGCCTTCTAAAGGCTGTTTCCCCTTGCCAAAAACTGTCCATTTTCCCCAAATGTTTATATATTTTTCCCAACTTGACAAAAGCAGATAACATTAATAAATGAAAAAGCAATGAATTTATTAAATATGAACACAATATTGATCAGACTTACTTTTTCACAGCATAATGTATGCATAAACATTTATATTTTCCATTATATTAGGTATCTTGGCCTGATTTTGTATTTTTCCCCAAAGTCAATTTTTTCCCAATTTGCAAGGCACAGGCGATAAAAACGATTAAAAAAAACACTGATAATACATCAGGGTATTATAAAAAAGTTTTCTCTCTTTACAGTGGAAGACGGAATGAGCGACCAACCCCCACCGTACGCGGAAAAGGGCACCGCCCCTCCCCCAAGTAAATTCCGACTTTTACACGCTATATATTAATGGTATATAATGACCCAATTGTTGTTGCGAAATCAATTTGACGAACGTATCCATTTACACCGTGTGCCGTGCGAGGATCAATGTATATACATGTACAACATTAAGTTATCGAAGATGATGAAACTGGGGGTACCAATCGAGCATATACGTTTACATTGGAATTAATTGACTATTTCCGATAGAAACGTATTGCACCTTATCTGTATCATCGGGGTTTATGATGTCGTTTTGAAAACAGGGGACAGAAGCAAACTATGTTTAAGTTTCCATAGCCTATTGTCCTAGCACGAATACAGACTATATAACCAACATAGCCATAATTTGCTTCTGTCACCTGTGGTTTTGACCGGACAACATCTCTATGTCCAATTATTCTCTACCTTACTGTTTTCCAGACGAGAACACTCCGATATCCGTTGGCGCGCCCCCGACTACGGTTTACGTGCAGCCACAAGCGTTCGTCGTGCAGCACTTCCGGGAGGTTCCCCTGCGCATGCGCTGCATGTTTTGCCAGGCGGACGTGGTTACCTCCACCTATTTTGAGAACGGCACCCTCACCTGGCTCGCCTGCTTTCTGATATTCCTCTTGTAAGTATTGTAGCATTTAATCACCAATAGTTACTAACTTTAATTCCGCGAGGTCTATATTCCAGTATACATTCGCATGATTGCCATGTATTTTAACATAGTTGGTTCAAACACAAAGTCATGCCTTATTAATTCGATAGTTTGCGTCATATAGAAGGAAAGGAGTAGGTTTTAGACCGTCGAATCCCTCCCCCACCACCAACAACAACGACAAAACCCTGACAAATCAAATAATAGCAAAGAAAAGTAGTTGCACTAATGGAGATTATAATAAACAAGTTCAAAGGTTAATTGAAATATTAGCATCTAAAATATTCAAAATTAGTAATTTATAAACCGTAAAGCGTTTTTACGTTGTTGTGTGCCTTATAAGACCGCATAAAGTTTATTCCGCATTCATACACAGTCGTTGGATGGCAATGAACGTCATACTTTTGTCCTGTACAACATTTAGTGACATTCAACCTAAAATTATATATTTTGTCTCCAGATTTATCAAAGGGGCCACTCTTACCAACGATCTAACACAAAACAACTATGAATTACTGCAGTTTCAAAATGTCAGAAAATCTTGAAATAGCTGACTAGCTATTAATATTTACTTTTCAATATAATCTGAACAGAATTGAACAGAAGTGAATTCATGTTGAAATACATGAAGATAACAATGTAATATTGTATGTTGAAAAATAACCCAAACTGTCTCAGCAATACATTTGTTTCTATTGAACTCCTTTCACACAATTATTCTGATTCAGCAGCAAACAAAAACTGCATAAAACATCCACGGCAATCATAAAAGATGTTTTAAAGGCCTCTAGAACCATTGCTTAAAACCCCGAGAGGAGCTTACAATGTCTAGGTAGGCGTATTTATATTGCAATAAAAGTGATAAAAGTATAAACTCACTTATCGGACAAAACATCCTTCAATGCACTGAACTACTCAAAAGAATACGCCGTTATGTTCCGCATTGAACATATCTCCAATTCGGCAAAAAAATACGTTGGACAACGTGCACTGTACATGTGGCTTATTTGTTATGATATTTTCTCTCTCCAGTTTTCCACTAGGCTGCTGTCTGATTCCGTTCTGCATGGAACCCATGAAAGACGTAGTTCACAGGTGCCCCAACTGTAACCAACAGGTTGGAAGGTTCAACCGGATGTGATAAGCAAACGTCATGCATATGATAATTATACGATGATTTGTTTAATGCGGAAGTTTGGTTCCTTTAATGTCATTTTGCAGGATTTCTATGTAAATAGTCGATGTTCAGAAAGATTCAATAGTGATTTATCACCATAAGATTTCAGAGTACTTGATTTTGTTACGTTGATCTTTGTTTTTTATATTTTTGTTGTTGCTGTTATTGGTTAGTTGTTGTTAAATTTGCATAATAAGAAGTATACATATGGCCTGAATACAGTAGTTATATTGTTTTTTTTACTAAATATACGCACATACACTCTATTTTGACCATTGTGTTGGTTTATATTTTGGAAAAAGAAGAAAAAAACTGGTTGCATTTAGCCCCACTGCTAACCTTATGACTTATAGCAAAACTTGTGGATAACCTTGGACAAAGATGGAGAATTTTGTCCAAAGTGCTTTTCTTCACAGCGACCTTCTGAGAATAATGTAATATAATTGTTCTTGAATTATTACAAATTCTTCCAATATAACAAAATGTGTTCATATGTTTCATAAAACCTGATGTAATCATCTGTCGCCGTTATTGTAGCGCATACAGTCTCGCCTGCAGACCGAGAGGCCCTGCTGTCGGTGTAACATTTCTTGATTGTTATTGTTTGTTATTGTCTTTTTGTGAATATTGTTATGAAACTAATATCATATTTAAACTTGTATCACATTTGATTTTTGTTGGTTTTTTTCCCAAAATTTCCATACAGAATAACAGTTGACATTTTTGACATAACATTACAGCCAATGTGCTTTATATTCAAAGGTGAAGCAAAAGTTTAATTTTTATTGTTTTATCCTTTGCTAGAAGGATTTTCAATAGATTTCGAGGATTGGATCATTTATATTTTACCAATGTTTTTAAGTTCAGTGGTGTGACATAAATCACTCTTGTATATAAATAAACAATGAAACTCTGGCTTTATACTAATTCTTTATTGAAGTTCGGATGTATGTACATGCAAGGTTCGTCAGTTCCACACGATCAAGCAGGCTGGCATGCAAACTTTATATAACTCAAACATTACTTCCTACATCACTTGTTAACATGCTGTGATCGGAAATAAAATACTCTGATTAAATCATCATTCGCCATAGAACACGAGTTGTGTTGTTAATTTCTTGCCAATACAAGAATGATTTTGTTTGATTAAGGACACAGTTTGATTTCTTTTTTATTTAACTCATGTCGCGTCTTACAGCGATAAAGCATTGATTTTGTATTGTTACGGCGAGCTAATTTCTCGGATTAAGGGTCGTTTTATAGAAATCCATGGGGCGGAAGTGACAAATCAGGGAATTAATGACCTCCATGCCGTGACAATAAATTTACAAGAATGGACCAGGTATTAAAAAGGTGATATTCTGTCCTAAAATTCTTAGGTGCCGTTTTTAGAGATTTCTTGCATACAGGCACCAGAAAAGAAACTGCACCGAGACACAGACATTCTTTAGTGAACTGATTTCAATGCATTTTTTATGGACAAGTAATTGATAATATTTTGAATCATACTTCATGACGATATTACATAGCTTTTAAAATAAAAAAAATCCTGTTTAATTAATAAGGTGTATCAACTAAGGGTACCACTCAAAATACCCACGGTCAAAATACCCACACCTCAAAAATGGCAAAGTAGTCAAAATACCCACAGCAGAATTTTCAGGGTATTCAAAATACCCACAGTAGAATTTACAGGGTATTCAAAATACCCACAGTAGAATTTACAGGGTATTCAAAATACCCACAGTAGAATTTTCAGGGTATTCAAAATACCCACAGTAGAATTTACAGGGTATTCAAAATACCCACAGTAGAATTTACAGGGTATTCAAAATACCCACAGTAGAATTTACAGGGTATTCAAAATACCCACAGTAGAATTTACAGGGTATTCAAAATACCCACAGTAGAATTTACAGGGTAATCAAAATACCCACAGTAGAATTTACAGGGTATTCAAAATACCCACAGTAGAATTTTCAGGGTATTCAAAATACCCACAGCAGAATTGTCAGGGTATTCAAAATACCCACAGCAGAATTGTCAGGGTATTCAAAATACCCACAGCAGAATTTTCAGGGTATTCAAAATACCCACAGCAGAATTGTCAGGGTATTCAAAATACCCACAGCAGAATTGTCAGGGTATTCAAAATACCCACAGCAGAATTGTCAGGGTATTCAAAATACCCACAGTAGAATTTACAGGGTATTCAAAATACCCACAGTAGAATTTTCAGGGTATTCAAAATACCCACAGTAGAATTTACAGGGTAATCAAAATACCCACAGTAGAATTTACAGGGTAATCAAAATACCCACAGTCATGGATACCAGGTCTACACTATTTTCCATATCCGAAGGCATACTTGCTAAACTAGAGTCAATATTGAAAGGTAGAATGTACATAGAGTCCAAAGTCACCATCCTCTACAAAGTGAATTGTGAAATATTTGGCATCGCGGCCGATAGAAATGCTATAAGACTGAAATGCTATAAATGCTTGAAAAACGCCCATAATTAGGTTGTTTTCCCAACTGACGCTGGCCTTTTCACCACAGAATAAACACATTTATACTTAGTGACTCTGGTGTTCCAAAATTACACCCAAACATTCCTTATGGTCTGCAAATTGTGTTGGCATTTAAATTTAAGCGATTTAATCGTTTTTGGTCGTTTATCAAAATAATAGTTTTTTTTCCCAACATTGTCTGATTCTCAATTCAATGTGTACTTCAGACAAAATTTGTCAAAAATATCGAACAGCCTAGCATTAAGGTAGAAGGGTTTTTAGATGTGTTAAAATATGCATAAGGTAGGCAAAAGTACGTTTACTTTGTTTGCACTAAAATATAAAGCAGATAGGGTTTTGTACATACTCAAATCCAGAAACACCACAATGATCAGTCTGCTTGATTTTTCGTGAAATGGTATACACATTAAACTATTGGCCTCTTGCACATTTGATATAGTGTTGTGTGGAGTTACCTTAGACAAGTATGTGTTGAAGTTGACTGCCCAATCAAATGGCTTACATGGTGTAATAGTGAATGTAACTCAAGTGATTGGTATTTAGACTCGAGGATTACCTACATTTACCGTGCGCATGTAAATCACAATGCGGAGAAGTTATTATTTTCTGAGCCTAGTCATTTTCTGAAGAACAGACTGGATTTTACCACCAGTGGAAAACTAACCGGTATTGGAATCAGTTGCAAAATGGAAAAACTTGAAATATAAAAGCTACAATGGAAAATATAAGGTAAACAGATACGGAGAGGGAAACTATAAACTTGAATGCATATACTACAGAAGCACAAAAAAGTTATAAATATAAATATATTGGTCCCATAATTTATTAAACTCGTTTGTGTTAGAAAACCCGTTAACTAAACTCTGTATTGAATGTCGACTAATGTTATGTCATATATTATTTTTTATCGTTAAGTATTCTTAAATTCCAAAATGCATTGCAAAGGGACGTAGTCGCTGCATGCACTTTGTAACCTACCGTTTTGATAAAAGCCGATTTACTTAATAAAAGCAAGCATCGCGGCGAAATCAAAAGACGAACTTGATCATCGTCTTATGGTAATTTTGTAAAATCCTTACCGTACACATTAACCTGTCATTATTATTGCATTGTAATTGCCATTGTTTTATCAAATGATTGTCAATAGCTCAGCTAGTATATCATGACTACGGTACAGTATAAAGTACTTAAGCCTCCCAGTTATAATTACACGTAAAGTGAAACTGAAAGTAGAAAATAAAACGATGTTTACAGAAAATGCTAATATCCAAAAGCTTAATATACGATGTGATTATGAATAAAACAAAACTTTAATAAACATCTTCATGTCAGCAGTTGAGCAAACTTTGACCAGTACATGACATTACCATACAAGGAAATTAATATAAAAACATCCGTACCTGGATGTCTAAATTATGACATTCAAAACGGGGTTTTTAATCTTCTTATCCCTGAAAAAATCATTAAAAAATGAGCCCACATACAATTTTTTCGACGGTGATAAGGAAGAGTCCATGATACTGTACAATAATAATGAATGACTTATCTGAATCTTCTGAATTTCCTTAGAACGTAAATTCAGTCTTTTAATAAGGTCAGTCAGTGTGCAGACCTATGGCGCACAAGTGTCAAAATTTAAGGTATCAATCTAACATAACAATGACTTTTTAGTGGTAATTTGCACTATGTATAATAACAAACTCAAAAGTGATTGAAATAGACACATATCTGTCTTGCATTTTATTATGGACTTTTTGAGACTTAAGAAACGAAAACACAAAAGCTGTTACATTAAAGGTTCGGATGTATGTATGTATATATGTATTTCTTAGGCGGGTGCTTAACCACTAGGCCACAGAGACGGCGATGAAAAATTAAAAAACAGATAACCATGGAAAAACCCTTAACAGTAAAATATAAAATCAATGGTAGATTAAGGGTTGAAAAATACCTATGTAGAGTTAAAAAAATTACACTTGGCAATTTAATTATTCAGGAGTGAACCGCCGAAAGCTGTTGGAATGTCTGTTGCAAAGAAAAATGAGGAGTTACTACGGGAGACGGTCCTAGACCTTCTCTCCCACAAACAGAACACACACACCATCATGGAGGAGGTGACCTGAAATTTATTTTCATGATTGTTATAGCTCATTTAATCACCACCTTTTTGTTATCGTTCCCAGCATTTTGATATTGGAGTTAATGTTTAGAGAAACACAAAGATGTTTTTTTTCCAACATTATACAAGTATGCATTGTTCAAGAATATTTGAAAATGCTTTATTTTTCCAAAAAGCATTTCTAGTGCTATTGGAAAATGCATGATTTTGAGCTTTGAGTTTACAAAATTCTGTTTAAATGAGAACCATAATAGATATTGTTTGTTGTTCTTTAAATAAATAAACTACATGACAAAGTTGGCATTATGCTGCCAGCATGAAATCTGTGAGACAGTCTCTTTTACCAATCTTGTTTGTTGATATGATATCTTTATGATTTATTTTATTTTATTTTAAATAATAAATAGTTACATGGCCATAAATTTCCTAGTTAAAGTGCAGGATATCACTTATATATTTTTATCTTTTTCCAAAATCGAACATAATGAATTAAAATAATTTTACTTTTTTGCATCAACCTGTTTGTGCCCTTTGAAGGGAGAGCTGATGAAGTTTAATGGGTAAAATTTTACATGAGTATGGTACATGTTTGTATTTACTACCTTTTTTTTGGTCGACTGTCGGCAATATTACATTCCCATTTTGTTTCCCATTTACAGCTTTCAGAACTTACTGCAAACAACAGCAAGTTACACTCTACTCTTCTTGGTAAGGCTTGCTTTTGATGACAGTTTTCTTGTAGTTTCATATTAATGCAAGTTTCTTTGTTTTTATGGGAAAAAAATTATTTTTTTTGATTGCTTTATCACATGATCAGTGTCATGTGATCTTTCTAAATATACTGATAGGGATTATTTGTCTAGCTTCAATCAAGCCTTTTTTGGCATTCAAAGGTTGTTAAATAGATCTTTTCATGTCCAATTTAAATTGAAATTAAAAAAAGTAAATAAATTACAAACTACAATACCTTAACCTTCATAAATTCTGGGGTCATTAATTGTACCGGGGTACATATTTGTACAATCGGTAAGCAATACCCTTAAATGACACTGATATTTAACAAATGGCCAATTGTACATCCAATATCTTAGAAGATACAACTTAAACCATTATAGTAAATTTGGTAAAACCTTTAAATCAAGGTGTTGGAAGTGTTGTCATGGAAACCATGGTTGGTTCAAGGACACATGCTGGCTTCCAGGGGACTGAGTCTTATATAAGCAGATTCTTGGATGCCTTTCAAATACCTGACAAACAGGAACAGAATGTAAGTTGTTTGGATATGGTATATATAGAGCTGCAACGATTCACTTAAAGCTCGATTTGATTCCGATATCAAACATGTCGATCCGATTATTTTCGATTCGATTCATGTTTAACTTATTGCTGTATTTAATATTAATTTATATATTATATTTAAAGCATATTGAAGCATTGCAATGATGAAAAATTAGGACAGTGTTTCATCAAGAACAAATTTTAATTAACAAAACTATCTGTTTACAAAGTTAACTTACAAACAAAAAACATCACACACTTACAACAGAAACATGTAACTGTTGACATTTTTAATGAAAAACAAAACATGACAATGATTTGTTATTTTTAAATTTAATTAACAGTTTCTGTACATGTCAAATTTGACAGACTTTCTTTAAGTTTGAACACATCGATTGAGTGATTCCATTTCAAATGCTGCATGAGCTAAGTCGAGCTGTTTGGATAAGTAACGTCATTGAAATAAATTTTACATGTTGCTTTTTTGTATCAATCCCTCGCAGAGCCCAAAATGTGCCCACTCTCTTGATTTTAGTATAAAAGGTGCATCTTCCAATGAGGGAGACACCATGTGACTAGACTAGTAAGAATGAAACTCTATTATTGATTTGATTGCCAGATTAACTATCAACCAATCGCATGCCGCTTAACAAAAGTCCGTTTAGAATGCAGGTACAACGGGTCATTTTGTACATGCATGTTTAATATGCGGATCGAATCGAAATTTGGGGTTTCTGTATTGAATCAAATCAGCGAGTTTAAAACCGGTTTTTCGATGCATCTGTGCCAATCGTTGCACCTCTAATATAGTATCTGCCTTTCTGAAAGCTTTTTCTTAAAATTGAACAGTATATTAAACAGGGTAAAGAAACATCAATTCACTGCCATGGAATATTTTTTGGAAATCTTTTTTTGTCATTTTGATAAAAAAAAAATCATTGGCATCTTTTACAGTCAATTTGGTAAAAATATACTTTGTGGCATGGAGAATAACAGCTATAAAAAAGCAGAAAAAAGCGCTGTACATAATGATGGTTTTAATATATTTCCGCCTTCAATTTGATATATATCTTGAACCACTTCAAATCACAGGTACATAGGCGACTGTAATCAAATTGATGAAAAATACTTTAACTATAAAATGAACTTTACCTCATTATCAATAATGATTCTATTCAGAAACAAGTACAGTCTGTGGTTTGTCTGATGAAAGCCCTAACTGACGATGGGAGCACCAGGGCTCGTCTCCATGACAGCCTTTGTAAAAAGAGTGACCTGCCCCTGAATGGTATCTGGGTTCTACACAGGGACGGAGTACTGCCATTCACAATGTATTTTACAGGGTAAGCTTTGTAATCTGGATCATTTGTAACACAGATTAACTCAAAATTGATAATTCCATGTTTCTTTTTGCACAGATAATAGATTTCAGTTACTGTCCAATCATTTTACATTATGAGTATATAAATAGGTCCAGCTAGGTGTAGGAAATTATTGAGAAATTCTGAGAAATAATTTCAGAAAGCTCAAAATCACAAAGGAAACAGTGCAGCTGAAATTTGACTAACTTAATGTAAGACGGATCATCGTAGAAATATTGTATGTAACTTGCTCTGAAATAATTATTCTTGACATATTTCAGCAGTATATAATCCATTAACAGTAACACATATATTGAAATTACATTTTGGGCTACCTAGCTAAGAAACTTGCCAAGGGTCTTGAATGAACAAGCTCCAAGTTAATTGTTCACCCTGATTTTTGTGCAAGTGTCAGGATGCAATTTAAACTCTTGATATTTCATTTGCTTATACTGCTGAAAAGAAGAAGGGAATAAGAAAATGAAACACAAGCCACTATATGCAACACATATATGATACATTCCAGGTTGGTCAACTCCTGTAAGCCACTGGAGGACTTCGTAAATCAGATGATTACTTCCTGCAGGCTATCAGATGACGTGGAGACTGTAAAAGGTACTCTTACAGATAGTAACTGAAATGAAACCTAAATTATAACATATTGAGAGTTACATGTGTGATATTATATATCCGATTTTACTAAAGGTTTATCCTCCGCCTGTCTATCCCATAAATCTGTCTGTACGGAAAAAGACTGCACACCGCAAGTATTTTGCAAGCTACCGTAGCTTAATGAATCTTGGGATAGTGGGCCATTAGGAGATGCATGTCATCGTGGTTTCTATGGCAACATATTATTTTTCAAGCTACCGCTTCTAATCTTAACAACTCAACTGGATCTTGGTATGGTTTCATGGTATAAAAGCTTCTTTCATGAATGTTTGTATATGGATAATGGGCAATTAGGGAATTATGTACCTTAAATCTCTTATGTAGACAATAATTGTGTTTGCTATGGCAACAAATCAGTGAAAATACCACTTTTTGACTGGATCTCGGCATAACTCAAAAACTATTAAAGCTACGTTCATGAAAAATGGTAGCTGTTTATTTCAGGTTTGATGTCAGAGCTGGTATGGCTGGGATATGGAGATGGGGAAATGTTGGATCCAACTGTAGGCGGCCAGGCAACACACACATTGGCAGCAATCATTACTGGTATCAGCTTTGAGTTTATACCAACTTATTTTTGTCTGATAGTGACAAAAAATGATAGATTTTACAATAACACGGATGTTTGCTTCCTTCATAAAGGTCAAACACTGATGTCAATAATAAGAAATCTCCAGACAGCTTCTCAGCTCAGATCTGACAATCTGTGTGGACAATCTTGTCCGCAGCAAAACTTGAAAAGTCTTTGAGGTATTGTCTTTAAACTTCATATACAGTAGATCTCATGGCGGAGAATTGCAGAGCACAGGAACCATAACTCAAGTCAGGATTCAGTATTTTTTTAGTTCCTGCCCCTTGTTATTTTTCATACTTATTGTTTGTCCGCAGCATCACTTGAAAAGTCATTGAGGTAATTGATTAAAACTTTATGTACAGAAAGATCACATTTAGAAAAAGTGCAGTACTTAGGAACCCTAACTCTGGGTGAAGTATTTTTTAAATTAATCGCCCTTTGTTATTTTTCATACTTGCTTGTCCGTAGCATAACTTGAAAAGTCATTGAGGTATTGAATTCAAACTTCATATTGAGTTTGATCTCATTAAGGAGAAGTGCAGTGCACAGGAACCATAACTCTTGCTGCAATGTTTTTTGAGTTATTGCCCTTTTTTAATTTTCATTGTTATCCTTTATCAAGGCAAAGTTGATACTGTTCCTCATTTGGCGGGGGGATATGGCAGTCTCGGTATATGAGATTTTGATGTCTTTGGGCTAATGTATTTATTCACCTTGAGCAGGCCTAGTAGATGCAGTCATTACTGGTGAAACCGCTGACATAATCTGCGTGCTTGATCCTGGCACTGCGGACACCACCGCCATGAGGAAGTGTTGTACAAGTCTCCTGCCCCATATTCTCAGTCACAACCCTGTCCTTAAAGGTAAACTAATACACACTGGTATACATTTTAGTAACAATTTTGTTTGCTAAGTTTGTTTCAAAATGAAAAGCTCTGTTTAACGACTGCTCATCAGAAGCAGTAATAATTAAAAAAAAACACAATCTGAATAGACAAGAAAACATGTATAAACAACGCAAATCTTGTGTGGTTTCAGACACTCCTGGTATTTAACTAAT
Source organism: Mya arenaria (assembly GCF_026914265.1). Taxonomy (NCBI): domain Eukaryota; kingdom Metazoa; phylum Mollusca; class Bivalvia; order Myida; family Myidae; genus Mya; species Mya arenaria. The sequence continues at coordinate 33,944,882 of NC_069129.1, read as the reverse complement.
GCATATTTCTGCCTTATTTTACACAAAAATGTTACCTTAGATTTGACTAAGAAAATCTTCTTATATTAAGTCCAAAAGTTTTCAGCAAACTCTTAATGCGGAATTTGTAAGGAAGTTGACACACTCATCAACAGTATACTGATATAAATCTATTTTGGTCACTATTTCAAGCATCTTCTGATTTGGTACAAATTTGATTGTGTTCAAATCCTTGTGTCAAATCAAGTATTATAGCTATATATGTTATATCCACTTTTTGCATTCAATCCGGGATAATTAAGCAGCAAATGATTATGGAAAACACTTTGCTAATGTTTATGACATCACAAAATCAAAATTTATATCTATATGCCAATATGGAGTATTTTAAAATAGTTTTTTTTATCAAATAAGTTGAAAGTATCAATACGATAATATGTTTTAGCCTTTATTCCATGCGAAAACTGTGAAAGTAAACCATTTTCTTTGTTTGAATATCTGTGGCTGCTCTTAACATGCTTTTATGCACCAGAGTATCCTAAGATGTTCACATCCTCCAAAAGGGTATTGTCTGTATTATGCTCTCCTGTGTTTTAGTTTCCCAAGCAATAAGGCAACAGAGTGCCTGGGTTTTTGGGAACGTTCCAAGATCTCTCACCTCCTTATACAAGCAGGTAAGCTGCACATAACAGATTTAAGTAAATTGACAGTTTTGTAAAAGTGTTAATTCTTTTTAGAATTTTAGAAGCTCACTTTTACATGCTGAGTAGCCTAATAAAAAAGGGTTAGAAAAGGCTTTTTATTAGTCAAAGATCATGATTTTTTTTAATGAACAACATTATACTACCACCTTTGATCAGCATGGCAGAGAAACATTAATAGAAGAGAAGTACTGATATGAGAACTGTTCTGAATGAAACAGGTATCTGGTAAATTAATTAAAGTAGAAAAATGTCTTAATTGATCTAAACTTGTGTGATGTTTTTATTTTTTTGGATGACAGTGCAAGTTGAGAAAGGCACTTTAGTCATTATCCAGGTGATATAATCAATATAATTGTAAACAAGGTATAGACAGAGGTGTAGACCTGTTGTATAGTATCAGTGTGTTACAGCTGCTGATGCCATAAATCATGGGTGAGGTATAGACAGAGCTGCAGACCTGTTCTATAGTATATGTGTGTTACAGCTGCTGTTGCCATAAATCATGGGTGAGGTCTAGACAGAGCTGCAGACCTGTCCTATAGTATATGTGTGTTACGGCTGCTGATGCCATAAATCATGGGTGAGGTCTAGACAGAGCTGCAGACTGTTCTATAGTATATGTGTGTTACGGCTGCTGATGCCATAAATCATGGGTGAGGTCTAGACAGAGCTGCAGACCTGTTCTATAGTATATGTGTGTTACGGCTGCTGATGCCATAAATCATGGGCGAGGTCTAGACAGAGCTGCAGACCTGTTCTACAGTATATGTGTGTTACGGCTGCTCATGCCATAAATCATGGTTGAGGTCTAGACAGAGCTGCAGACCTGTTCTATAGTATATGTGTGTTACAGCTGCTGATGCCATAAATCATGGGCGAGGTCTAGACAGAGCTGCAGACCTGTTCTATAGTATATGTGTGTTACAGCTGCTGATGTCATAAATCATGGGCGAGGTCTAGACAGAGCTGCAGACCTGTTCTATAGTATCAGTGTGTTACAACTGCTGATGCCATAAATCATGGGTGAGGTCTAGACAGAGCTGCAGACTGTTCTATAGTATATGTGTGTTACAGCTGCTGTTGCTTTAAATGATGTGTGAGGTATAGACAGAGCTGCAGACTGTTCTATAGTATATGCGTGTTACAGCTGCTGTTGCTTTAAATGATGTGTGAGGTATAGACAGAGCTGCAGACCTGTTCTATAGTATATGCGTGTTACAGCTGCTGTTGCATAAAATGATGTGTGAGGTATAGACAGAGCTGCAGACCTGTTCTATAGTATATGCGTGTTACAGCTGCTGTTGCATAAAATGATGTGTGAGATATAGACAGAGCTGCAGACCTGTTCTATAGTATATGTGTGTTCAGCTGCTAATGCCATAAATCATGGGTGAGGTATAGACAGAGCTGCAGACCTGTTCTATTGTATATGTGTGTTACAGCTGCTGTTGCATAAAATGATGTGTGAGGTATAGACAGAGCTGCAGACCTGTTCTATAGTAAATGTGTGTTTACAGCTGCGGATGCCATAAATCATGGGTGAGGTATAGACACAGCTGCAAGCCTTTCCTAAAGTATATGTGTGTTACAACTGCTGTTCCCATAAATCATGGGTGAGGTCTAGACAGAGCTGCAGACCTGTTCTATTGTATATGTGTGTTACAGCTGCTGATGCCATAAATCATGGGTGAGGTATAGACAGAGCTGCAAGCCTGTCCTATAGTATATGTGTGTTACAGCTGCTGTTGCCATAAATCATGGGTGAGGTATAGACAGAGCTGCAAGCCTGTCCTATAGTATATGTGTGTTACAGCTGCTGATGCCATAAATCATGGGCGAGGTCTAGACATAGCTGCAGACCTGTTCTATTGTATATGTGTGTTACAGCTTCTGTTACCAAAACTCATGGGTGAGGTCTAGACAGAGCTGCTGACCTGTTCTATTGTATATGTGTGTTACAGCTGCTGTTGCCATAAATCATGGGTGAGGTATATACATAGCTGCAGACCTGTTCTATTGTATATGTGTGTAACAGCTGCTGTTGCCATAAATCATGGGTGAGGTATAGACACAGCTGCAAGCCTGTTCTATAGTATATGTGTGTTACAACTGCTGTTGCCATAAATCATGGGTGAGGTCTAGACACAGTTGCAAGCCTGTCCTATAGTATATGTGTGTTACAGCTGTTGTTGCCATAAATTATGGGTGAGGTATAGACACAGCTGCAAGCCTGTTCTATAGTATATGTGTGTTACATCTGCTGTTGCCATAAATCATGGGTGAGGTCTAGACACAGCTGCAAGCCTGTCCTATAGTATATGTGTTACAGCTGATGTTGCCATAAATTATGGGTGAGGTATAGACACAGCTGCAAGCCTGTTCTATAGTATATGTGTGTTACATCTGCTGTTGCCATAAATCATGGGTGAGGTCTAGACACAGCTGCAAGCCTGTCCTATAGTATATGTGTGTTACAGCTGCTGTTGCCATAAATCATGGGTGAGGTCTAGACAGAGCTGCAGACCTGTTCTATTGTATATGTGTGTTACAGCTGCTGTTGCCATAAATCATGGGTGAGGTATAGACATAGCTGCAGACCTGTTCTATTGTATATGTGTGTAACAGCTGCTGTTGCCATAAATCATGGGTGAGGTATAGACACAGCTGCAAGCCTGTTCTATAGTATATGTGTGTTACAACTGCTGTTGCCATAAATCATGGGTGAGGTCTAGACACAGTTGCAAGCCTGTCCTATAGTATATGTGTGTTACAGCTGTTGTTGCCATAAATTATGGGTGAGGTATAGACACAGCTGCAAGCCTGTTCTATAGTATATGTGTGTTACATCTGCTGTTGCCATAAATCATGGGTGAGGTCTAGACACAGCTGCAAGCCTGTCCTATAGTATATGTGTTACAGCTGATGTTGCCATAAATCATGGGTGAGGTATAGACACAGCTGCAAGCCTGTTCTATAGTATATGTGTGTTACATCTGCTGTTGCCATAAATCATGGGTGAGGTCTAGACACAGCTGCAAGCCTGTCCTATAGTATATGTGTGTTACAGCTGCTGTTGCCATAAATCATGGGTGAGGTCTAGACAGAGCTGCAGACCTGTTCTATTGTATATGTGTGTTACAACTGCTGTTGCCATAAATCATGGGTGAGGTATAGACAGAGCTGCTGACCTGTTCTGTTGTATATGTGTGTTACAGCTGCAGATGCCATAAATCATGGGTGAGGTATAGACAGAGCTGCAAGCCTGTCCTATAGTATATGTGTGTTACAGCTGCTGTTGCCATAAATCATGGGTGAGGTATAGACAGAGCTGCAGACCTGTTTTATTGTAGATGTGTGTTACAGCTGCTGATGCCATAAATCATGGGTGAGGAATAGACATAGCTGCAGACCTGTTCTATTGTATATGTGTGTTACAGCTGCTGATACCATTAAGCATGAGTGAGGTATAGACAGAGCTGCAGACCTGTTTTATTGTATATGTGTGTTTCAGCTGTTGTTTTCATTAAACATGAGTGAGGAATTGACAGAGCTGCAGACATGTTCTATAGTATATGTGTGTTACAGCTGCTTTTGCCATAAATCATTGGTGAGGTATAGACACAGCTGTAGACCTGTTCTATTGTATATGTGTGTTACAGCTGCTGTTGCATTAAATCATGTGTGAGACATAGACACAGCTGCAAGCCTGTTTTAAAGTATAAGTGTGTTACAGCTGCTGTTGCATTAAATCATGTGTGAGGCATAGACAGAGCTGCCAACCTGTTCAATAGTAAATGTGTGTTTCAGCTGTTGTTGTCATTAAATCATGTGTGAGGCATGGACAGAGCTGCAGACATGTTCTTTAGTAAATATGTGTTACAGCTGCTATTGCCATAAATCATTGGTGAGGTATAGACAGAGCTGCAGACATGTTCTATAGTAAATGTGTGTTACAGCTGATGTTGCCATAAATCATGTGTGAGGCATAGACAAGGCTGTAGACCTGTTCTATAGAATATGTGTGTTACAGCTGCTGTTGACATAAATCATGTGTGAGGCATAGACAGAGCTACAGACATGTTCTATAGTATATGTGTGTTACAGCTGCTGTTGCCATAAATCATGTGTGAGGCCTAGACAGAGCTGCAGACCTGTTCTATAGTATATGTGTGTTACAGCTGCTGTTGACATAAATCATTGGTGAGGTATAGAAAGAGCTGCAAACCTGTTTTATAGTAAATGTGTGGTACAGCTGATGTTGCCATACATCATGGGTGAGGCATAGACAGAGCTGCAGACATGTTCTTTAGTAAATGTGTGTTACAGCTGCTGTTGCCATAAATCATGTGTGAGGCATAGACAGAGCTGCAGACATGTTCTATAGTATATGTGTGTTACAGCTACTGTTGTCTTTAATCATGTGTGAGGTATAGACAGAGCTGCAGACCTGTTCTATAGTATATGTGTGTTACAGCTGCTGTTGCATTGAATCATGTGTGAGGCATAGACAGAGCTGCAGACATGTTCTATAGTATATGTGTGTTACAACTGCTGTTGCCATAAATCATGGGTGAGGTCTAGACACAGCTGCAAGCCTGTCCTATAGTATATTTGTGTTACAGCTGCTGTTGCCATAAATCATGGGTGAGGTATAGACAGAGCTGCAGACCTGTTCTATAGTAAATGTGTGTTCAGCTGCTAATGCCATAAATCATGTGTGAGGCATAGACAGAGCTGCAGACCTGTTCTATAGTATATGTGTGTTACAACTGCTGTTGCCATAAATCATGGGTGAGGTCTAGACACAGCTGCAAGCCTGTCCTATAGTATATATGTGTTACAGCTGCTGTTGCCATAAATCATGTGTGAGGCATAGACAGAGCTGCAGACATGTTCTATAGTATATGTGTGTTACAGCTGCTGTTGCCATAAATCATGGGTGAACCATAGACAGAGCTGCAGACATGTTCTATTGTAAATGTGTGTTACAGCTGCTGTTGACATAAATCATGTGTGAGGCATAGACAGAGCTGCAGACATGTTCTATAGTAAATGTGTGTTACAGCTGCTGTTGCCATAAATCATGTGTGAGGTATAGACAGAGCTGCAGAACTGCAGTGTAGTATAATTATGTTACAGCTGCTGTTGTCATAAATCATTGGTGAGGTCTAGACAGAGCTGCAGACCTGTTCTATTGTATATGTGTGTTACAGCTGCTGTTGCCATAAATCATGGGTGAGGTATAGACAGGGCTGCAGACCTGTTCTATTGTATATGTGTTACAGCTGCTGTTGCCATAAATCATGGGTGAAACAGACAGAGCTGCAGACCTGTTCTAGAGTATATGTGTGTTACAGCTGTTGTTGCCATAAATCATTGGTGAACAGACAGAGCTGCAGACCTGTTCTATAGTATATGTGTGTTACAGCTGCTGTTGTCTTTATTCATGTGTGAGGTATAGACAGAGCTGCAGACATGTTCTGTAGTATATGTGTGTTACAGCTGCTGTTGCCATAAATCATGTGTGAGGCATAGACAGAGCTGCAGACATATTCTATAGTATATGTGTGTAACAGCTGCTGTTGCCATAAATCATGTGTGAGGTCTAGACAGAGCTGCAGACATGTTCTATTGTATATGTGTGTTACAGCTGCTGTTGCCATAAATCATGGGTGAACCATAGACAGAGCTGCAGACCTGTTCTATAGTATATGTGTGTTACAGCTGCTGTTGCCATAAATCATGGGTGAACCATAGACAGAGCTGCAGACATGTTCTATTGTATATGTGTGTTACAGCTGCTGTTGCCATAAATCATGGGTGAACCATAGACAGAGCTGCAGACCTGTTCTATAGTATATGTGTGTTACAGCTGCTGTTGTCTTTATTCATGTGTGAGGTATAGACAGAGCTGCAGACATGTTCTGTAGTATATGTGTGTTACAGCTGCTGTTGCCATAAATCATGGGTGAGGTCTAGACAGAGCTGCAGACCTGTCCTATAGTATATGTGTGTTACGGCTGCTGATGCCATAAATCATGGGTGAGGTCTAGACAGAGCTGCAGACTGTTCTATAGTATATGTGTGTTACGGCTGCTGATGCCATAAATCATGGGTGAGGTCTAGACAGAGCTGCAGACCTGTTCTATAGTATATGTGTGTTACGGCTGCTGATGCCATAAATCATGGGCGAGGTCTAGACAGAGCTGCAGACCTGTTCTACAGTATATGTGTGTTACGGCTGCTCATGCCATAAATCATGGGTGAGGTCTAGACAGAGCTGCAGACCTGTTCTATAGTATATGTGTGTTACAGCTGCTGATGCCATAAATCATGGGCGAGGTCTAGACAGAGCTGCAGACCTGTTCTATAGTATATGTGTGTTACAGCTGCTGATGTCATAAATCATGGGCGAGGTCTAGACAGAGCTGCAGACCTGTTCTATAGTATCAGTGTGTTACAACTGCTGATGCCATAAATCATGGGTGAGGTCTAGACAGAGCTGCAGACTGTTCTATAGTATATGTGTGTTACAGCTGCTGTTGCTTTAAATGATGTGTGAGGTATAGACAGAGCTGCAGACTGTTCTATAGTATATGCGTGTTACAGCTGCTGTTGCTTTAAATGATGTGTGAGGTATAGACAGAGCTGCAGACCTGTTCTATAGTATATGCGTGTTACAGCTGCTGTTGCATAAAATGATGTGTGAGGTATAGACAGAGCTGCAGACCTGTTCTATAGTATATGCGTGTTACAGCTGCTGTTGCATAAAATGATGTGTGAGATATAGACAGAGCTGCAGACCTGTTCTATAGTATATGTGTGTTCAGCTGCTAATGCCATAAATCATGGGTGAGGTATAGACAGAGCTGCAGACCTGTTCTATTGTATATGTGTGTTACAGCTGCTGTTGCATAAAATGATGTGTGAGGTATAGACAGAGCTGCAGACCTGTTCTATAGTAAATGTGTGTTTACAGCTGCGGATGCCATAAATCATGGGTGAGGTATAGACACAGCTGCAAGCCTTTCCTAAAGTATATGTGTGTTACAACTGCTGTTGCCATAAATCATGGGTGAGGTCTAGACAGAGCTGCAGACCTGTTCTATTGTATATGTGTGTTACAGCTGCTGATGCCATAAATCATGGGTGAGGTATAGACAGAGCTGTAAGCCTGTCCTATAGTATATGTGTGTTACAGCTGCTGTTGCCATAAATCATGGGTGAGGTATAGACAGAGCTGCAAGCCTGTCCTATAGTATATGTGTGTTACAGCTGCTGATGCCATAAATCATGGGCGAGGTCTAGACATAGCTGCAGACCTGTTCTATTGTATATGTGTGTTACAGCTTCTGTTACCAAAACTCATGGGTGAGGTCTAGACAGAGCTGCTGACCTGTTCTATTGTATATGTGTGTTACAGCTGCTGTTGCCATAAATCATGGGTGAGGTATAGACATAGCTGCAGACCTGTTCTATTGTATATGTGTGTAACAGCTGCTGTTGCCATAAATCATGGGTGAGGTATAGACACAGCTGCAAGCCTGTTCTATAGTATATGTGTGTTACAACTGCTGTTGCCATAAATCATGGGTGAGGTCTAGACACAGTTGCAAGCCTGTCCTATAGTATATGTGTGTTACAGCTGTTGTTGCCATAAATTATGGGTGAGGTATAGACACAGCTGCAAGCCTGTTCTATAGTATATGTGTGTTACATCTGCTGTTGCCATAAATCATGGGTGAGGTCTAGACACAGCTGCAAGCCTGTCCTATAGTATATGTGTTACAGCTGATGTTGCCATAAATCATGGGTGAGGTATAGACACAGCTGCAAGCCTGTTCTATAGTATATGTGTGTTACATCTGCTGTTGCCATAAATCATGGGTGAGGTCTAGACACAGCTGCAAGCCTGTCCTATAGTATATGTGTGTTACAGCTGCTGTTGCCATAAATCATGGGTGAGGTCTAGACAGAGCTGCAGACCTGTTCTATTGTATATGTGTGTTACAGCTGCTGTTGCCATAAATCATGGGTGAGGTATAGACAGAGCTGCAGACCTGTTCTATTGTATATGTGTGTAACAGCTGCTGTTGCCATAAATCATGGGTGAGGTATAGACACAGCTGCAAGCCTGTTCTATAGTATATGTGTGTTACAACTGCTGTTGCCATAAATCATGGGTGAGGTCTAGACACAGTTGCAAGCCTGTCCTATAGTATATGTGTGTTACAGCTGTTGTTGCCATAAATTATGGGTGAGGTATAGACACAGCTGCAAGCCTGTTCTATAGTATATGTGTGTTACATCTGCTGTTGCCATAAATCATGGGTGAGGTCTAGACACAGCTGCAAGCCTGTCCTATAGTATATGTGTTACAGCTGATGTTGCCATAAATCATGGGTGAGGTATAGACACAGCTGCAAGCCTGTTCTATAGTATATGTGTGTTACATCTGCTGTTGCCATAAATCATGGGTGAGGTCTAGACACAGCTGCAAGCCTGTCCTATAGTATATGTGTGTTACAGCTGCTGTTGCCATAAATCATGGGTGAGGTCTAGACAGAGCTGCAGACCTGTTCTATTGTATATATGTGTTACAACTGCTGTTGCCATAAATCATGGGTGAGGTATAGACAGAGCTGCTGACCTGTTCTGTTGTATATGTGTGTTACAGCTGCAGATGCCATAAATCATGGGTGAGGTATAGACAGAGCTGCAAGCCTGTCCTATAGTATATGTGTGTTACAGCTGCTGTTGCCATAAATCATGGGTGAGGTATAGACAGAGCTGCAGACCTGTTTTATTGTAGATGTGTGTTACAGCTGCTGATGCCATAAATCATGGGTGAGGAATAGACATAGCTGCAGACCTGTTCTATTGTATATGTGTGTTACAGCTGCTGATACCATTAAGCATGAGTGAGGTATAGACAGAGCTGCAGACCTGTTTTATTGTATATGTGTGTTTCAGCTGTTGTTTTCATTAAACATGAGTGAGGAATTGACAGAGCTGCAGAACTGTTCTATAGTATATGTGTGTTACAGCTGCTTTTGCCATAAATCATTGGTGAGGTATAGACACAGCTGTAGACCTGTTCTATTGTATATGTGTGTTACAGCTGCTGTTGCATTAAATCATGTGTGAGACATAGACACAGCTGCAAGCCTGTTTTAAAGTATAAGTGTGTTACAGCTGCTGTTGCATTAAATCATGTGTGAGGCATAGACAGAGCTGCCAACCTGTTCAATAGTAAATGTGTGTTTCAGCTGTTGTTGTCATTAAATCATGTGTGAGGCATGGACAGAGCTGCAGACATGTTCTTTAGTAAATATGTGTTACAGCTGCTATTGCCATAAATCATTGGTGAGGTATAGACAGAGCTGCAGACATGTTCTATAGTAAATGTGTGTTACAGCTGATGTTGCCATAAATCATGTGTGAGGCATAGACAAGGCTGTAGACCTGTTCTATAGAATATGTGTGTTACAGCTGCTGTTGACATAAATCATGTGTGAGGCATAGACAGAGCTACAGACATGTTCTATAGTATATGTGTGTTACAGCTGCTGTTGCCATAAATCATGTGTGAGGCCTAGACAGAGCTGCAGACCTGTTCTATAGTATATGTGTGTTACAGCTGCTGTTGACATAAATCATTGGTGAGGTATAGAAAGAGCTGCAAACCTGTTTTATAGTAAATGTGTGGTACAGCTGATGTTGCCATACATCATGGGTGAGGCATAGACAGAGCTGCAGACATGTTCTTTAGTAAATGTGTGTTACAGCTGCTGTTGCCATAAATCATGTGTGAGGCATAGACAGAGCTGCAGACATGTTCTATAGTATATGTGTGTTACAGCTACTGTTGTCTTTAATCATGTGTGAGGTATAGACAGAGCTGCAGACCTGTTCTATAGTATATGTGTGTTACAGCTGCTGTTGCATTGAATCATGTGTGAGGCATAGACAGAGCTGCAGACATGTTCTATAGTATATGTGTGTTACAACTGCTGTTGCCATAAATCATGGGTGAGGTCTAGACACAGCTGCAAGCCTGTCCTATAGTATATTTGTGTTACAGCTGCTGTTGCCATAAATCATGGGTGAGGTATAGACAGAGCTGCAGACCTGTTCTATAGTAAATGTGTGTTCAGCTGCTAATGCCATAAATCATGTGTGAGGCATAGACAGAGCTGCAGACCTGTTCTATAGTATATGTGTGTTACAACTGCTGTTGCAATAAATCATGGGTGAGGTCTAGACACAGCTGCAAGCCTGTCCTATAGTATATGTGTGTTACAGCTGCTGTTGCCATAAATCATGTGTGAGGCATAGACAGAGCTGCAGACATGTTCTATAGTATATGTGTGTTACAGCTGCTGTTGCCATAAATCATGGGTGAGGTATAGACGGAGCTGCAGACCTGTTCTATAGTAAATGTGTGTTACAGCTGCTGTTGACATAAATCATGTGTGAGGCATAGACAGAGCTGCAGACATGTTCTATAGTAAATGTGTGTTACAGCTGCTGTTGCCATAAATCATGTGTGAGGTATAGACAGAGCTGCAGAACTGCAGTGTAGTATAATTATGTTACAGCTGCTGTTGTCATAAATCATTGGTGAGGTCTAGACAGAGCTGCAGACCTGTTCTATTGTATATGTGTGTTACAGCTGCTGTTGCCATAAATCATGGGTGAGGTATAGACAGGGCTGCAGACCTGTTCTATTGTATATGTGTTACAGCTGCTGTTGCCATAAATCATGGGTGAAACAGACAGAGCTGCAGACCTGTTCTAGAGTATATGTGTGTTACAGCTGTTGTTGCCATAAATCATTGGTGAACAGACAGAGCTGCAGACCTGTTCTATAGTATATGTGTGTTACAGCTGCTGTTGTCTTTATTCATGTGTGAGGTATAGACAGAGCTGCAGACATGTTCTGTAGTATATGTGTGTTACAGCTGCTGTTGCCATAAATCATGTGTGAGGCATAGACAGAGCTGCAGACATGTTCTGTAGTATATGTGTGTTACAGCTGCTGTTGTCTTATATCATGTGTGAGGTATAGACAGAGCTGCAGACATGTTCTATAGTATATGTGTGTTACAGCTGCTGTTGTCTTATATCATGTGTGAGGCATAGACAGAGCTGCAGACATATTCTATAGTATATGTGTGTAACAGCTGCTGTTGCCATAAATCATGTGTGAGGTCTAGACAGAGCTGCAGACATGTTCTATTGTATATGTGTGTTACAGCTGCTGTTGCCATAAATCATGGGTGAACCATAGACAGAGCTGCAGACCTGTTCTATAGTATATGTGTGTTACAGCTGCTGTTGCCATAAATCATGGGTGAACCATAGACAGAGCTGCAGACATGTTCTATTGTATATGTGTGTTACAGCTGCTGTTGCCATAAATCATGGGTGAACCATAGACAGAGCTGCAGACCTGTTCTATAGTATATGTGTGTTACAGCTGCTGTTGTCTTTATTCATGTGTGAGGTATAGACAGAGCTGCAGACATGTTCTATAGTATATGTGTGTTACAGCTGCTGTTGCCATAAATCAGGTGTGAGGCATAGACAGAGCTGCAGACATATTCTATAGTATATGTGTGTAACAGCTGCTGTTGCCATAAATCATGTGTGAGGCATAGACAGAGCTGCAGACATATTCTATTGTATATGTGTGTTACAGCTGCTGTTGCCATAAATCATGTGTGAGGTCTAGACAGAGCTGCAGACATGTTCTATTTATATGTGTGTTACAGCTGCTGTTGCCATAAATCATGGGTGAACCATAGACAGAGCTGCAGACCTGTTCTATAGTATATGTGTGTTACAGCTGCTGTTGCCATAAATCATGTGTGAGGTCTAGACAGAGCTGCAGACATGTTCTATAGTATATGTGTGTTACAGCTGCTGTTGCCATAAATCATGGGTGAGGTATAGACAGAGCTGCAGACCTGTTCTATAGTATATGTGTGTTACAGCTGCTGTTGCCATAAATCATGTGTGAGGTCTAGACAGAGCTGCAGACATATTCTATTGTATATGTGTGTTACAGCTGCTGTTGCCATAAATCATGTGTGAGGTATAGACAGAGCTGCAGACATGTTCTATAGTATATTTGTGTTACAGCTGCTGTTGTCTTATATCATGTGTGAGGTATAGACAGAGCTGCAGACATGTTCTATAGTATATTTGTGTTACAGCTGCTGTTGTCTTATATCATGTGTGAGGTATAGACAGAGCTGCAGACATGTTCTATAGTATATTTGTGTTACAGCTGCTGTTGTCTTATATCATGTGTGAGGTATAGACAGAGCTGCAGACATGTTCTATAGTATATGTGTGTTACAGCTGCTGTTGTCTTATATCATGTGTGAGGTATAGACAGAGCTGCAGACATGTTCTATAGTATATGTGTGTTACAGCTGCTGTTGTCTTATATCATGTGTGAGGTATAGACAGAGCTGCAGACATGTTCTATAGTATATTTGTGTTACAGCTGCTGTTGTCTTATATCATGTGTGAGGTATAGACAGAGCTGCAGACATGTTCTATAGTATATTTGTGTTACAGCTGCTGTTGTCTTATATCATGTGTGAGGTATAGACAGAGCTGCAGACATGTTCTATAGTATATTTGTGTTACAGCTGCTGTTGTCTTATATCATGTGTGAGGTATAGACAGAGCTGCAGACATGTTCTATAGTATATTTGTGTTACAGCTGCTGTTGTCTTATATCATGTGTGAGGTATAGACAGAGCTGCAGACATGTTCTATAGTATATTTGTGTTACAGCTGCTGTTGTCTTATATCATGTGTGAGGTATAGACAGAGCTGCAGACATGTTCTATAGTATATGTGTGTTACAGCTGCTGTTGTCTTATATCATGTGTGAGGTATAGACAGAGCTGCAGACATGTTCTATAGTATATTTGTGTTACAGCTGCTGTTGTCTTATATCATGTGTGAGGTATAGACAGAACTGCAGACATGTTCTATAGTATATTTGTGTTACAGCTGCTGTTGTCTTATATCATGTGTGAGGTATAGACAGAGCTGCAGACATGTTCTATAGTATATTTGTGTTACAGCTGCTGTTGTCTTATATCATGTGTGAGGTATAGACAGAGCTGCAGACATGTTCTATAGTATATTTGTGTTACAGCTGCTGTTGTCTTATATCATGTGTGAGGTATAGACAGAGCTGCAGACATGTTCTATAGTATATGTGTGTTACAGCTGCTGTTGTCTTATATCATGTGTGAGGTATAGACAGAGCTGCAGACATGTTCTATAGTATATGTGTGTTACAGCTGCTGTTGTCTTATATCATGTGTGAGGTATAGACAGAACTGCAGACATGTTCTATAGTATATTTGTGTTACAGCTGCTGTTGTCTTATATCATGTGTGAGGTATAGACAGAGCTGCAGACATGTTCTATAGTATATTTGTGTTACAGCTGCTGTTGTCTTATATCATGTGTGAGGTATAGACAGAGCTGCAGACATGTTCTATAGTATATGTGTGTTACAGCTGCTGTTGTCTTATATCATGTGTGAGGTATAGACAGAGCTGCAGACATGTTCTATAGTATATGTGTGTTACAGCTGCTGTTGTCTTATATCATGTGTGAGGTATAGACAGAGCTGCAGACATGTTCTATAGTATATTTGTCTTACAGCTGCTGTTGTCTTATATCATGTGTGAGGTATAGACAGAGCTGCAGACATGTTCTATAGTATATTTGTGTTACAGCTGCTGTTGTCTTATATCATGTGTGAGGTATAGACAGAACTGCAGACATGTTCTATAGTATATGTGTGTTACAGCTGCTGTTGTCTTATATCATGTGTGAGGTATAGACAGAGCTGCAGACATGTTCTATAGTATATTTGTGTTACAGCTGCTGTTGTCTTATATCATGTGTGAGGTATAGACAGAGCTGCAGACATGTTCTATAGTATATTTGTGTTACAGCTGCTGTTGTCTTATATCATGTGTGAGGTATAGACAGAGCTGCAGACATGTTCTATAGTATATTTGTGTTACAGCTGCTGTTGTCTTATATCATGTGTGAGGTATAGACAGAGCTGCAGACATGTTCTATAGTATATTTGTGTTACAGCTGCTGTTGTCTTATATCATGTGTGAGGTATAGACACAGCTGCAGTCATGTTCTATAGTATATGTGTGTTACAGCTGCTGTTGCCATAAATCATGTGTGAGGTATAGACAGAACTGCAGACATGTTCTATAGTATATTTGTGTTACAGCTGCTGTTGTCTTATATCATGTGTGAGGTATAGACAGAACTGCAGACCTGTTCTATTGTGTATGTGTGTTACAGCTGCTGTTGCCACTAAGCATGGATGAGGTATTGACCGTGCTGCGACATGTTCTTGACCTGCAAGAAGTGAATTGGCTGCTCCTGCTCTCCTTAGTCTCAGTCACCATCGTCTGCCTTCCACACGCTGACAAACACTTCTTAGGTATGGATACAGTCAGCCTATATAAAAAAAATATACTGATAAATCAAAGTAACATACCTTTTGTTTGCTTCCCAACAAAATTGTCCTTGATTAAGTCCTGTGTTAGCTTCCTCTACTTATTGCCTCTCAGTGTTGATTGAAAAATTGTACCGGTAATAATATATGATTGTTGTTTGGTATTATCCTTATAACGGAAAAAGTAAAAAACTGTTGTAATGTTGACTGATATGTTTGCATAGTCACATCTATTTGGGCGCTTTTGATAGGAAAATTTTGTAATAATTAATGATGAAGATTCATTGGTTCCACAAGGCACTAAGGCTGACATATGCAAAGACACAAAAACTATGTTTTCCCATAGAAGTATTCTTGCGAAAGCTTGAATTGAACTAGGTCCACCACTACAAATTTTCAAAACCGGTGCTTAGACCTTTCACCTGTGGAGACAAGTGACAATACAGGGTTATTGAAGAACATTTAATTGTCACATGTGATTCCATTGGAAGAAAGGTTGGTTCCCCTGTCTCATGAATATTCATTAAATAAAGATTTCGTCAGTCAATTTTTCCCGAGTAATGTAAGTGTAACAGAAGGAAGTGCGGTGGTTGCCGACAATGATATGTATGAAGCTAATTATGCAATCTTTTGTTTCCAGACTTCACAGACGGCCTGCTACAGGAGGGTCTGGAGAGCTGTGACATGGAGAGTACAGTAACTGGCCTGTTGTTGGCCAGGCAGGCCTGCCTTCAGGGACCCCATGTCTATATGTCATACCCGGACTGGTTCCAGGTGGGTGGATGCGTAGTTTCTTTCCTAGAACATGGTCTATTGGTGAAATGTCTGCGTCTTAATTGACACCAGTACTGGTTTCTGTCCAAGATTGTAGCATGGTTCTTACACCTTTCAGTCTTAATCCAGCTGAAATAAATTTATGTAATATATTGATATGTAACGAAAGGTACTTAAAATTTGTAGAACATACTAGCTGCATGTGCAAATCTGTAAGTGGATTATTTGACTTAAACAAATTGAGATAAAATAAAATCATACACCACTAAAATTTTAGTATTGTTCAAATTACAATAAATATTTTTTTATAATTTACCTGAAATGTTGTAAGTTGTCTGTATAATATTGCAGAAGACATTTTCTGATGGTGGGACGTCACCAGCTAGCACCCGGAGAAGTTTCACTTTCTTTATAAAGTTTCTGTCTGATCTCATGCCGTATGAAACTGCCCAGCATATAAAGGTGGGGGATAACGAATGTTTTGTGTGTATGAATATGTATGACAAGTGTCTCAGACCTGACATGGAAAGATTCCCCATATGAGGTGACATTGAGGTTTTTATTCCTTTCATCCAAGAGGTTTTACAGTTAAAGACGATCTTTCTTTTGGCTGCTTACATTTAAATTGAGATCTGGTTTCAACAAAATCCATTAATGATTCTATATAATCAGCAATTAACAATTACAATACACCTGCACAATGAAAGTATTTCAAAATGACCTAGAACAATATTAGATTTCCTCACAATATGGACTCATTTTGCAGTCTTTGCCTTAATTTTTTTTCAGTACTTGTCCTTTCGGGCAAGTGATTGAAGAAAACCACTTGCAAATAAACAGTTTTACTTGCCCAAAAAACCCCAATAAAAATCAAATTGTAGTGTTCATCTATTCCCTAAAGGATAACAGCAAATTGAAAACAAGGTCTTCAGTCATCTCTAAGTCATCATCATCATTATACACCTCAAAATACTTAAAATTCATCTTTTTGTAACCAAAACCAAAACACAAACAAGAGATTTAGCATTTAATTAATAAGCATCCAAGTGTCAGGCAGACGCTAAGATGCTTATTAATTTAATACTATAAATGCTTAGCACGCGGAATACTTTGACGTCACCAATTCATGGGTAAATATATGAAAGTCAATATCAAGAACGTTCATTCAGGATTAGTAAATTGTAATTTAAACCATCTCAAATGTGAATGCTTTCTAACATTTAGAATCACCATATTTGCAGGTCCATATACTGCGACCCCCATTTGTTCCGAGCAAGTGTCGTCAGCTGCTGGCAGACTATATCCTCCTCGCTAAAACAAGGCTAGAAGACCTCAAGGTTACATGTATCAATTTCTTTCGCATAAGTTCGCTTCGGGTGAAAAAATAATTGTAATTCATTTTAGTTTATGATAGATCTCTTGATAGAACATTAAATGTTGTTGTCATTCTGAGGTTATGTGCTATCTAGGCCCATAATTAAGAATAGTTTTAAGTTTGACCTGTGCAAAATAAGCTTCGCTCAAGTGTCATTAAAGTAATGTGCTAAAAGCTTCGCTAAAGCATTTGATCTAAAGGACAAAGCTTTTTCAAAAAGGCAAAGGTTTAGTGAAGAAATGATGCAGCTTTAAAAAAAACAAAGGCAAAGTTTCGCAAAAGCAGCTCTTAATCAAGCTTTGGGTTTTTTTGTCACAAGGAGTCTAGACTAAAAAAAAAGTGTTTTAATTAAATGACAAAAAAATCTTCTTTATCCCATTCCTATTTCAAGATAAATTTTGTAAATAATCATAAAACTTTAAATTTAATATATATATCAGCTAAATTTAATATATATATATCGGCAAATTTCACTATCATTGCTATTCATATATTTCATATTTGTTACCATATTTGTGTAGGAAACATTGGACAGTATTGAGGATCAGACAGACCCTGACAAGGTTTGTGTTATTCATATATATATATTTATATCTATTATCCTAACATATGTCTCGTTAAATAAGTTAACTATAAGTTCAATTTAGAAAAAATTAACGTTTTTTGTCTGTTTTAATTGAAACTTGAGTGTATGTTGATTAATGAAATTGACATGTACTAACTCTCCCATTCCTTGCGTCAGAAATAATGTCATTTTTGATTCACTGAATAGCAGAAATATTATATAACAAATTTCTTTCTGTTCATTTGCTTTTCATTTCTTACTTGTTCATGCTGTGTATTATAATTCTTCAACAACTGAATTCTAGAAGATAAGAAGTCAACATGAATGTTAAAATCACTATTATCCATAATTTTAATAATCCCATCATTGTCATCTAGTTAACGACCATGTCTATCCTCCAGTCCGGCAAGACCAGTGTGTCGGTGGAGGTTGACAGTGCGGTAAGTGTGTATGCTGGTACAGGCCGGATCCCCAGCAGCGTGTTGGAGGCCAGCATCTTCAGGAAACCACACTATGTCGGCCACTTCCTGCCTCTGCTCCTCACACCAAGACCTGTGAGTAAAGGATGCAGTTTTCTTTACAAAAAAGTGATCATTATACCCCAGCAGACAAAAGTTTGAAAGGGTATATATGAGTCATCCTACAGCTGATCAGTTGGCAAAAGTTTGTGGAGCAAACTTATCCACAAGTTTTTGAGATATCACTCTGATACTTGGTACTCATCATATTAATGCCTGACATAATTTGAGTGACCTATGGCCATTTTGTCGGAGTTATGTGCCCATGAATATGATATAACAGTTATGTTCAAAAGACTAGCAACCAAGGGAAACAACAACACATAAAATTAATGTCAGCATAAACACAAGTTGTTTCCCCTTAAGTACAGCTAAATTTTGCTTATTAAGCAGAATGCAGAGTAAGTAACAGAAATTGAAGTATGCATAAAATATTCTATACAGTCCAATATATTTACCTCAGAGACAGCTGTTTTACGCAAGGGCTTATCAGTAATGCAAATCACATAACTGTTAATACCCAATTAACATGAGACTTCTGAAATGAAATATTGATAAAAGCGCATGCACTTTGTTGGTAAATCATTACAGATAGACAGTTATTTTTGGACAGTACAATTTCTCCTGCTGGATCAACAGGAATACTGATACTGTATGGGAATTTGCATTAAGAATGTAATTGAGATATAATTAGGTAAACTGTCACAGCCTTAGAATTATTATCACATATGTTGTTATTTTTTTCAAAGAAGAAGTATCATCTAGTCTTAAAGAGTATTTGTCTTTGTCATGTAGTAATACATTGGTCATAACTTGAAAATTGTTATGATAAACAGGCGGTCCTTTGTAATACACATATTTTCATGATAGTATGAAACTGTTGAGTGCCATTTCTCATTATGATTTCAGTTACCAGACTTCCCAGATGCCAAAATGAAACTTATTGCTGCCCTTAAAAGGTATTAAGACATACCGTTACAATGTTTTTCACTGTAATAAAAAGTATCACACCTCCATCATGAATGACACAAAGCCATTGGTTCAGGACTGGTCTCCATGTGTGACCCCATATGTTTCCGTATTGCGTCACCAAACTATACTGTATCTAAATGGCGACTATTTTCCGATTCCCTTGAATAAATGAAACATAAATTTAACAGGTTGTCGATGTGATATATATGTAGTTGATCCAAAATGGGATATGTGGGGTGCAAGGAACCATATTCAGGTTTGAGCTTCGCTTTCACCAGATATGGTTTCCTTTTGTCTGTATATCCCATAATGGGTCTCTTACTAACCCAGTAACATTTTATGTTTTTATAACAGTAAAACTGCATCACTGGAGGTAGTCTGGGTCTGGACGACCGAGTTACAATTTTCCAGTCTGTTATGAAATATCAGTGTATTTTAAGTTTGAAGTCGTTAAACCGACTGTTTACTACAACACCGATTATGTGTTGCGTTGTGGAAATCGTGCGTTGTTATTGGCGTCATCGTCAGCATGGCGTAAATGTTTTAATTCTGGCAATAATTCCAAAACTGTCCGTTCGAGATAATTACAGGAAACTTTGTGCACATGTTACTCACGAAAATATGCTCATGTATTGTAAGGCCCATATAAATCTTACTTTAAAGATGGTCAATTAACTTGGCCATAGTTTGAAAAAGTCATGCTGGAGTAGTGTCTGTTGTGTCACGTCCACAAGTATTACACCTACACTCATGAAACCTTATTGGTCAATATTGGCTATTGTGTACCTACCATTTGTCACATTGCCTTTTGGGTTAAACAAGAGTTAACGCCTTGACTTAGTAAAAATGGACTAACAATATTGTGTCGCATGAACCTCCAAAAGTGTTGTACCTACATAGGTATGTTGATCAGCATAGGCTGTTGTGCACTTCCATTTTTGTAACATTTTACTCCGTCCAACAAGAGTTAGGGACCTTTAGGCTTACATAACAATGGCAGAATGTTGTTCAGTTTTATAATGCAAATGCTCTTGTTGTTATTTTCAAAATATTCATTTAACCATTCCTGTGTCCAGGTGTTTGTTCCTAGATGCCCTTTTAAATTGCACGTGATTTTGATTTTAAAGTGCGGACAAGATACCCCCTTCGATGTACACAACTTATGAGACGGCTTGTAAAAATGAGGCCACACAACTGTTACAAGGTACAGTGAACATTTTGGGTAAAGTTTTGTAGTCTTTTTAATTTTTGGAGAAAGACAAATTTTAATGTGTTCAACCACTAACATTTAATTTTTGGAGGAAGACAAATTTTAATGTGTTCAACCACTAACATTTCCCATTGAGTCAAGTCATGATAATAATTTAAGAAATTACCATAAATAGCACCTTAAGGTTATCATGAAAGAGTTAGTTTAATTTTATAAAGAAATACCTATTCTATCTTTTGTAGAAAAAGGTCAAAGTATTGTCATAGCCTTCATGTCATTGTCAGTGGTGTCAATGTAGTGTTTTTTTGGGGTTAAATAAAAAAAAATGGTAAAGATATTCAAAATTAATGATACTTGTGAGTACAAATGGTGTAAGAGACAATACACACATGTATAGGAAGGCCCACACCTGAAGATAGTAATAGCCGAGTACTCCGCTGTGGATTGAAATGAACAGGTGTGTGTTGGCATTTACTATGCGGTGCTCTTACTACCTTAAGTAGTAATCATTTGAATCAAGTGTTTTTTATGGTTAACTTGTGTGTTGATTGTATCAAAGCTTCCAACAGAAATAAATTCCACTTTAAGATGTGTAGTAAGTTGGGGACCGTCTTTATTTAAACAACATTTGTACATGCAAGCATATGTTTGTTACATGCTACGGCATATGAATGTTACCATAACATGTGAATCTGACTGAATACAAAATGGCATTGCAGGTTGAATAGTTGCTGGTATATGTTCAACGCTCAGTGCTCGTTCTTGACTGGTGAAATCATACTACAAGTACTCCTACACTACTTGATGCTGTTGGCACAAAAACAAAGCAGACCCATAATTCGACACACTGGTATTGGCTTGCTGTGTGACCTGCTACTCTGCAAGCCTTGTTATGGGCTTCCGAACGTGTCCTCCGGTCATCTGCTCTGAAAACACGTGAAACATACTTCTTTCTTCATTCTTGTATTACAGGGGTGTTTATGGATCTTGACTCGGACGATGACATGGAGTTATCACCCCTGGAACATCTTCAGTCAAGTCTCCAACATCTTATCACAGGAAAGGAAAAAACGGCCAAACATACTGGTAATAAAAACCTCTTTACCGGTAAAATTGTCTGAAGATACTTGTAAAGATGGTTCTTGGAAGTCTGTTTTGGCACAATTATTTTTCATCTTATCATGTGATGTTAATTGTTGCCAACTCTGTTGAATGAAACTCGCTCTTTTATTGTGCACTGTTTTGTTGTTATGATAGAGATGGAGCTAGTGTCTTGTGTTTGCGAGAGGGTGGAGGGGGTGCTGTCACTGACCCCCCAGCAGACTCTCGACCTGCCACTGTGTATCACCCTCAACATTCATGACTCCATGATGGACATAGGTGTCCTCAAGGTCAGGGTTTTTAAATGTGTTTGTTATCAGGATTAGAAAATGTTGTGATAACTTCATATACAAAGCCATGTACATTTATTTAACAGTGATACAATATGTATAAATCTTTTAAGATATACCCGTTGCTCATTTATTTCATGAATCAGGGGTTCTATAGATCAATGTTAATCCTGGATTGAAAGCTTTGTACAACTTTTTAACAGTTGTAAAGCTGTTTTTTGCATAAAAAACTGTGGTGTTTTTGTGTAGACATTTACATCAAAAACTGTGGTGTTTTTGCGTAGACATTTGCATAAACAACTTTAGGTGTTTTTTGCATAGACATTTGCATAAACAACTTTAGGTTTTTTTGCATAGACATTTGCATCTAAAACTGAAGGTGTTTTTGTGAAGACATTTGCATCAAAAACTGTAGGTGTGTTTGTGAAGACATTTGCATCAAAAACTAGGCATCAACGCTAATGCACTTCATGGCTTTGCAAAATCGTGGCCATGTGTTCATATACTGCATGAACGCACCAAATAAGAATCAATCCTTAAAAGTAAGCTTGCTATTCCTAGGTGGTTGATATGATACTGAACGCTGTGTGTGAGGGGCTGCACTCCCACCTTGAAACCCCTACGCCTTGCCCCCAGTGGTTGTCACGGTTACTCATTGGGCTGGGCCAGTACCCCGTTGTCATGGAAACCCTATTTCTCAGGATTTGGAGCTTGGTGTTCAAACAGGTGATGTGATCTCTGGCTTTTTTAATGGCAGGCAATGGATATTAACTCACTTGTCTTAATTGTGTTAGTGGACTTGATGCCGTTGTCTAACTTGATGTTCTGTTCTAATGTTATATTGCTGATCATTCTCATATTCTTTGTAACTTTGTTATTTTATTTCATGATCTTATTCTTGATTTTCAATGATACCTTGCTTGATCTTGTTGCCTTTGAATTTCAGCATAGAGCATTAAATGAACAACATTTATCTGCCTTGGCTGCAATACTTGTTGAGATCTTGTTGCTTGGAAAGAAGTTGCCATGGATACAGAATGAAACTATTCAATGCTTTCCTGTGGTTGTCATGGATTCCCTGACAATGAAGACTGAAGAAGAAATGAGATTCTGCTTACAGTAATTTTGATTTTAATATCCATACTTTCAACAACTTGAATAGCAACAAAAAATAATCCAGCCTATACTGAAATCCAGTCACATGCTGCAATTTTTAAGTAACATCTGTTTAAATACTCTTCTTTAAAATATTGCCTTATTGGTAGTGAAGTATATCAGATAGCCTGCAGAGCGTGTTTGGTTAATTTTCAGACTGACTACTTTATTCCTGCGCTACTTGGCACTGAGACTCACAGACCTCGAGGTACTTGACGGATGTCCAGTTGTCGTGAAAAAGGTGGGTTATTATAGCAACAATTCTGTTATATCAAGATTTCGAAATATGGTCTTTTTGTTGGCTGGATTTTTCATCGAAAAATTACGGGTTATAGAATGACGAAAAACGGGCGGTTCGGGGTGGGCGATAACAATTCTGCGTTAAAGTTTTCATTTTATGTAATAAAATCAAGAGTTTTTAGACTATCTGCGCATGCGCGCAGGTAGTCTTAAGACCACAAACTCCAAAGAACTACTTCTATTCATGTCGTTTTAACCCATTTTTTTGTCTCAATGCGCTCTATGTTTAGCAGAATGACGTCGAAACCATACAAATGGATTGGTCGTGTTGCAGTCTGAGTATGAGTTTTTGCTTGTTCGACTATTTCCGCGCTGTAATTATGTATCCTGGCGTTTTATTTTTAGCAGAATATAACTATTTTTAGATCGTTATATTTATCAGATTAATGAGGGTCAAGATAATGGAGGCTCTGGTAGGAAGATAACATATACAGTATTGATATTCACTCTAGTTTAGCCCATGATGTTTCAGAAACTATTACTGACCGCAAGTGTCCCATCGCCTGCAGGATTTGTTATTTAAACCTGACGTGACCCTGAAGCACGCTTATTTGTAATGGTGATTTTTTATTTGACTTTTATGAGATAAGAAACAAATATAATTATTGTCTTCGTGTTAAAATAGTTGTATCTCAGGTTTCGCATTGCTAATGCTTCAAATACTATACATTGTAATTTACCTGCTACACAATAACAAGATACTATTCATTCTATCATTTTAGGCGTTTATATTTGTAATGAGATGTTTTCATTTTTGCATAAAAGCTTCGTTCCGGTGTATTCTTGGCATAGTTTTAGACATTAGGCTTTCAATTTATATAAGCACACATGCCCTGATACAACAGTGAGTCATGAATATCTTTGGTGAAGCGAAGTAGTTCGGATTAAACCTGTTTAACATCCAAAGAGTACGAAGCATTTATAACAGCACTAGTACTGTTTCTACACAGGTACTTACATTAAACATAAATAACATTAAATTTATCAATAAACTTTAAAAAGCACAATCCTATCCTCATTCATAAAAACAGACTAGTTCCGATAATCTAAAAATAGTTTCAACTTCATTAACTGACCTATATTCTAAACATAGTTTCTACATACATTAACTGACCACATGTTTGTCCTCACCGCGGGAAAACGACCATCTGATAAGCTCTGCATTTTAAAAGGTATTATTGCTAAAGTTGCTCGTAAAAATAAAATCATTTTCCTTAAAGAATTAAAACGTGTAAGTTCATACAATTTGTCTAGGGTATGCTATCTAATCAAAGCACCGAAAAACCTTTAGACGCGATTGAAAAGAGCATTTACTGTAACTTCAAATCATGGGTGAAAGTTTTCCGTATTAATACGGAATTCCGTATTTTCGGTCTTCTCAGGGGTCATTTTTCTAAATTGTGTAAATCCGGTGAGTTTTTCAGGGGGGGAGGAGGGGGTTCCCCAAACCCCATCATCAACATCGCGATCTACTCAAAATCGAAGACAAAACAAAGTTAAATTTACTGGTTTCCCAATTTCGTTCTATAAATAGCGTTGCCATAAGTGGTAAAATTCTGTCGGCGATATCATCTGAAAGTGAAACAATCAGAATTTCAATGAATGAAAATTAATAGCATACATAAAAAAGTGAACAAAATTCAATACGAAGTTCAGTTTTTTAGTTGTTAACTCTACAAATTATTTTTTTAAAATGATAGTTTTTCGTTCTGTGTAATTGTTGTTTACCTCATTAATATACATAATTCTTGTTTTAAAATAACAACCAATCAATTGTGATAATCATTGCAAAAATAGTTAAAATATACCCATTAAGAAATCAATTCTCGTAACGGTCGATACTCTCGCTCGTTAGTGTCCATTGTTTGGTGA
The DNA here is from genome assembly GCF_026914265.1 of Mya arenaria. NCBI lineage: Eukaryota > Metazoa > Mollusca > Bivalvia > Myida > Myidae > Mya > Mya arenaria. The sequence goes on along the minus strand of NC_069129.1, from coordinate 33,919,543 downwards.
AAGGTCTCTAATTGGTATACAATAGAATTGTGTAGGTGAAAGTACCGCTATCAAAACTTCGCTAATTGACATCAGTGCTAATTTGAAATAGGGGTCCTTTGTTGACAGTTTGCAACTATCACAACAACTGTCAACTAATTGATTGAGGTCAATTGTATACACACTTCGTACTGTATTATTGTTGTTTATCTCATTAATATTCATAATTCTTGATTTAAGATATCAACGAATCAATTGTGATAATCATTGCAAAAATAGTTAAAATATGCACATTAAGAAATCAATGCTCGTAACGGTCGCTACTCATTCGCTCGTTAGTGTCCATTGTTTGGTGAAAGGACTCTAATTGGTAAACAATACAATTGTGTAGGTGAAAGTTCCGCTATCAAAACGTCGCTATTTGACATCAGTGCTAATTGGAAATAGTGGCCCTTTGCTAACAGTATGCAACTTTCAACTAATTTGTTAGGTTCAATTGTGTACACAGCGGGGATTAGAGGGACCGTAAATTGTCCTCTTGGCAACTAACCAGATTCGTTACTTCGTCTATAAATCATGTATTTTGTGATTTTTATAGATTTTTTTGCGAGTACTCGAGTAGTGATTTGGTACTCGAGTACTCGAACGTTCGATCGAGTACTCGGGTACTCGTTGCCATCCCTAATATTTTTTGATATGGGTTAACCCGGGTCAAAATTTAGTTCACAAGGTCAAATCTTAGGAAAAATATTTCCACATCATAAATTCAACATTTTTTTTCATATCTTGATGAAACTTGGTCAGAATATTTGTCTGCATAATATCTTGCTTATTTTTTATATCGTTCATCCCTGGTCAAATTCTAGGTCACTAGGTCAAATCTTCAAAAATAATTCCAGGTCATAAATTCAACAATTTTTGTCAAATCTTTATAAAAAATACTTTAAACTATATAGAACATTAACATGTTGTTACTTTAATGTAATCTGTGAGTATGAATAATATAATTTTGAGTAGAACTAGAAAAACAGGTATGTAGTTTTGTCTGTTTTTCATGACTGTGCTTAAAGTCAACGGTAATTTGAACCTCAGTTTATGTTTTAGTACTTAGTTTCAGGTATTTTTCTAAGCGATATTTAAAATGTGTTGCTAATGATGTTTATACTACAAAATATTGTATTCTGTTTTGCACAATTTGTTCCAGTTCATTTACCTGGCTACAAGACTGACACCTGAGTTACGTTATCATGACATGGACATGCTGGTTGTCATGGGAACAAGCAGCTGTGTTAAGGCCATTTTTACCTCTGATGTGTTCCAGAAAATCCTGCAAAAACACATGGTAAAACACCTTTAATTTACTATAAGCTTGTCTGTTTTTGAACAGGGCTGTGACCCTAACCCTGACATTTTTTCCATGGTGGTCTAATACAAAATATTGAGCTTGGTTCATATGCCATTGTCTGATACAAAATATTGAACAAAGGTGGGCATATTAAAATCGGTCTGTTCGTCCGTGCATCTGGCTCGATTTCTTGTGACCAGACTGTAACTTTCTCTTGTATGGACTGATTTTAAAATAACTTGTGTTTGAAATACCAAGACGACGTGTCTCTACCTCTCAGGTCAAGGTCACACTTAGTATTTGTTTACTATGGCATGCTGCATATAAGGACATAGAGTATAGGTGGTTGTGTTTGGGCTTTAACTAACTCTTGTATGGACAGATTTTAAAATAATTTGCCAGGTATGTTTGACATATCAAGACAACGTGTCGCATCAAGACTCTTTCCAAACAACTTTTGAATCACACTTGGGTACCAGTTCGGGGGCATTCGTCATAAGAGTGACAGCTCTTGGTAGTATATGCTTTCTAGAGATAGATAAAGATATATCATTGATATTATGATATTTCCATGTTTTAAACATAGTTTGTTTATTCTTGTATAAATAATACAGGTATTAGAACATTTCATAACATTTCAGCTGACAGTAGGTGACTGGTGTCAGTTTGAGTCCAGTGTCAGTCCACCACATGATCTGCTTAGCAACATTGATAGGTAACTCATAAGATATTAAGTATGTGTACAGCATTAAAAACATTAAACACATAATTTAACAATATATTGAAGATATGTATATTCATGTCAGTTCTATATATCATTATATATGTATAGCTGTATGATTGTGTATTCTTCTAAAGAAATAAACGGACTGTGAGTAATTGCAGTTCCAAAGAGAAAAAAAGTATGTGTACAGCACTATTGTAGTGAAAAAAACCCGTACATTTCCACCAGTTTAGAATTATTTAAATTAATGAAATCCCAGTTGCAATTAAAAATTTGTTGGTTGTATAAATATGAATTTATTGCTAGTGCTTGGAAGAGAAAAGAACATGCACATGCAGTAATGGGACATCGTAACCAATTTTCATATTAAAACCCTTACAGGCATGAATACATCAGATGGATGGTATACCACTATTTCATGGCGAGGGAGGAGCAGTCACCATTACCTCCAAGTATCAGACATGTCACTTCGGAAATCCTTCATGAAGTCTGCGAATTGACCATGAGGTTGTATGAAATGTAATGTTTGGTTAAGATTTAATCAAATATACCGGTATACATCATGGCTCAAATGCAAGTTTGAAGGGCGTAACATATAGGTAACTTTCAATATGAATACTTGAGTCTCTTTGGAAATAACCTATCAATTGATGAAAGTGAACAATGTGTATATATGATTTATCATTAATGTATATCATGCAGGGCTCCAAATGGAGTGAGGGGATGTGAGAATTGTGCAGACAGGACATATGGAAACAACAGCCTGCATGTCCTCACCAGCCTATTACAGGTCAATAAAGAGCATGCTCAATTGAGTGGTCTATCTTTTGTATTTTACCTGTTTAAGATGTTCTTCTAAAGAATTAAGTGGCTGGGGCTCGTTGACATAGCCCTCTGACCAGTCAATTTGGATATAATTATATTCAGATATTTTTTACTATTTTTACCATTTTACTTTTAAATATTTAAAAAAATAAATTAAAATTAGCCCCTTTTTCAATTGTTGATAAAACCTTTGTGACATTTTGAATCATGAAAACTTATATATTTTGAAGTGCAGTTTTTGTTTGAAAAACATAACTCATAACTCATAACTAAAGGTGCCATTTTTCAGGAACTTACATGGGCCATATCAACATCTCCAACCCCCCAGTTACCATGGTTACAAGAACAGCTGAACAGGCTCCTGATAGGCTGTACAGATGACACTGGCAAACAGACTGTTGTTAGCGCTTTCTTCAGGTAGAATAAAAAAACAAATACTTGTATACTCACATGGTTTTGGTGCTGTATAATCTTAACAATTTTATAAATTATTTGCATTTCCGGCTGGACAATGACAAAGACGAGATAATTTTGTCAGAATGATACATTAAAAGACATGTCATTAACTCAACATCAAACTCAAGTTTATTATGCTGAATAATGTTTAAACTATAGATTTTTTTACTCATAGATCTTATCACAGTAATAAACTGTTTTACGAGGGCTTACTGATTATATTTTACTCACTGGTCTAAAATGTGGAACCATATACTGAAAGGTGAAAGTGTGTGTTATATGAATGCCCCTTCATCTTGAACTAGATTGTCTGGTGTACATGTGATGTATTGTATGTTCTGTGTTGTAGGTTGTGTGTATGCCTGCCGCCTCACCTGCTGTGGTCAGATGTTCCCCATGTCGTCACCTCAGCAGACCATCCAGGTGTCACCTCTGCTGTTGACACTATCAACAATCTCCTGGTATACTGCATTATTTCGGGTTTATATTTAGGGGTTAACGTGTATAAAGCCTGGCTCTTACTCTAACAATTTCAATTCTATTTCCTCCTGACACCTTATAAGGTTATTAAATTGATTAATTGGGACAATAATGCCTCAATTTGGTCTTTTTGTGTCAATCCTGACTCTAACCCTCACAATGGGGATATGAATGCTGGCAATTGTACCCTGCCATGAATATGAATTACAGCAATATTTTCAAGGCTAAGAAAGATTCCTCACTTCTGTTTAAATATCTTGTATAATCCTAAAAATTGCGTAGCAAATCAAGTTAAATCATGAAATAGTTCTTTCTATTCATAGTGAATCGCCATAAAATTGAACTCACATCTACCCACAAAAAAACCCACATTGGGCATAAGTCTTAATGTGGGAAAACCCTTAGCACCTAACCTTCATTCCTTTCTAACAGATAAACATTGCAAAAGAATGCTGTATTGCTGTAAATAAATATTGGAAGAATTAACACTTTCCATGAATTATCTACAAGTTCAGCATTATTGTATCAATATTATATGGTTTAAATAAGTGTTTCATTTCAGGTTAAAATCTTAAGTACAGGAATGGTCTTTCCAGCAGGTCTGACTACCCATATAATACAGGTACAATGGCTAAACTTAACTAATTCTTTTTGGTAGCCTTTTGTCGTTCACACATAAGTGTTTTTTTTTCTTTTAGAAAATAGTATTTCATTTATATGTTTTTATCAGCATGTTTTTACTTTAGATGAGGTGTCAGAATACCATTATGTACATGTATGTGCAATAAAAACATATATTAAATTTAGTTCAGTTAAAAATCATCACAGTTGACTTTTTTCAGTTATGACGCACCTGTAATAATATATATGTATATTTCCAGTCTGTCCGGATGTGCTCATCAGCAGGGTGTGGAGGAAGAATGTTGGATGAACTGTGTCTCCGCTGCCCTGTCTTGCATGTCTCCATCCTGGTAGGTACAGTGTTCACATGAGAACCGGCTTGTAACACAAATTGATTTGCTAACAAACCTTGACCTTGGGTATGTTCCATCAAGAATCATAGCAGCGGCATTCATACCTAGAATAGATTTTACACATTTTGAAAGTTCTAAATCACTCTTGAGGAACTTAATGACATTTTTGTTGAGCTTGTGTGCGGTGAGCAAAACGTAGTTGTCACCATGGTAGTTCTATGAATGTGCATGACACAAAGGCGAGTCCGTCTGTACTGAACCTTGTCCGGGCTATATCTTGACCATGCATTATAGGATTTTTAAAAAACTTGCCATGAATGTTCACCATGTTGAGGTGGCTGTTTGCTCACAAGACCAAGATCTTACCTCAAAGGTCAAGGTAACGTTTAGAATTAGAGGGCAAAGGTTGAAATGATCCTTGTCCAGGCTCTATCTAGGATTTTCCAAAAAAATGCCATGGATGTTCACCATGATGAGGCAGAGTGTTGTAGGTTTCACGTACAGAGTATGTCCAGCAGATTGTCTGTCTGTCTCTCCGGACTGAACCTTGTCCAGGTGTATTTTACCATGCAATAATAATTATCTGCTTATTGTTCAACTCCATTTTATGTTGTGTTGCAATTGCATGAAAGAGTATTACTGGGGTATGTCTGTGTCAAAGACTGTTTCAGTTTGCTCAACATGTTGCCATTTAGCATCTATTATTCAAGTTTAATTAATTTGGTAATGTTTTGAAGAAAATTGTTGATTCTCCGTTCATGCAAAATATTTTTGTTAACAGATACTCCCCAAATTTCAGCATCACCCATCACAAAAAACCAATGTTTCAATCTATGAGTATTGTGTGTGTGTTTGTTCAGGTCAACAACCTTTGCGTGTGGCCGCTGCTCAATGTCCCAGAGTTCCAGGGTTGTGCAACTATTGGGTTTCTCAGTAAAGAAAGGTATGTGTTTGTTTGTTTGGTTGATAGTTATGCAAGCCATTTCTCATTGGAACACAGGGATTTAGTGCTTCCACCACAATTAGTAAACAAGGTTTATGGCAAACATTTCCAGGATGGGAAAAGAACATGCGTATGGTTATCTGGTAGAGGACTATAGGTTGATGTCAATGCTCAAACTTTTACCTCATTCCATCAGTGGGAATTAATGGGGAGACATTTTGTTTTTGCTTGAATTGTCTGTCTGTCTGTCCATCTGTCCGTCACAAATTGCATTATTCTTGAACCACATTCGGGATTTTGAAATAACTCGCCACAAATATTCACCATATTTAGACAATGTGCAGAGTGCATGTTACAACAGCTGGGTTTAAGGTCATGGTAACACTTAATGGTCAAATGTCATATGATTACATTTCGTGTCTGCTCAATATTTCTTGAACCTCTTGAAGCATTTGAAATAACCTGCCACGAATATTCACCATATTGAGATGATGTGCAGAGGGGGAGACATCAGTTTTTTATTACAAACGGAACCGTCTAGTTTCTTGATAATTTAAAAATTAGTTAATCAGATTAAGAGTACTTGCTACACATGGGAATTTTCAATGTGAATATATGTACTAAATATCATGTTGATAAATGGTGAACATCTGTACCAGATATCATGTTAAAACATTAAATTTTAAAAGTTATGGCCGACATTGAAATTTTGGCAAGTTGCCAATGGTAGTATAAAGACTATGGTAGCACTCTGACCTTTGACTAAAATAATTGACAGAGGTCTTTCCATCATAAACATGTCACCTTGTGTTTTCAGGTGTGGAGATATCAACAGTGTGGATGATCACTGGCTCTGTGCTGTGGGTCTGTTCTCTTGTGTGATGAACTCATCGGAAAGGTGATATTCTTTTGGATGAAAATTATTAATACAAGCTACTAGACATGAAATTGTTGAAAGGTTGTAAGTGAGTTTATATATTGATTGAAATTTATACAAATTGTGTTCTTAGTTTAGTTTGATAGTGAGTTTTCCTGTGTTTACTTTACAAGGTAGCACATGTACATGTACAAACATGGCCGTTCTTGTTAGGATGGACTCTAATGGGGAGTATAATCCAAGTCATTCTTAACATTGCAGAGAAGTAAAGCAGGCAATCAAAAGTCTTGGAGAAAAGGAACAGGTAATGCTTATGATCTGTGAAGGGAGTGCATAAAGTTGCTCAATTGTCTGTCCTTTCATGTGTCCATCACACCCTTGGCTGGAGAAGAACTCGAACACTATGGATGGTATATTCATGAAACAACAATCATAGACACAAGTGCAATGTGCAAGAATCATACTCAGCTTCAGTCATTGCTTAAATATTTTCCAATTTCACTTTTATTATTAAGTAAGTAAGATTTGGAAACATTTGTCCAATCATCTCCAAATTTGGTCAGAATGTGTATGAGCAAGTTTGTTAACCAGCCATATCGCTGAGTCCCTCAAGGGTCATAGCCCATTACCTAAAGATGTTTCCTAAAATCGGTCTACTCCGATCAATAACTTTTGTAACTTTTGTCCAATCATAAAGAAATTTGGTCTACTTGCAACTTGTGTATGAGCACTGTATCTGGGACAAGATTGTTAACCAGTCATATCGCTTGAGTCACTCAAGAGTTATTGCCCTTTAATTATAGAAATACTAAAATAGATATTGTCAGATCAATAACTTCAGAAGTCTCTGTCCATTCATTACCAAATTCGGTCAGAATGTGTATGGGTATAATATCTTGGACTATTATGATAACTAACTAAATTGCTTGAGTAACTGGAAAGTTATGGCCCTTTAATTATAAAAATTATTTTAAATCGGCCTTTTCGGATCAATGACTTTAGATGTTTTTGTCAAAAGAATGTGTATGGGCAGAATATCTCTGTTAGGATAGATAACCAGCCACATCATTCTTGTTTCTCCATAGTTATGACCCTCGATTTGGCAAAAATCTATTTCTACAGTGTCAGTTCTTTAAATTTGGCTAACATACAACCAATTATCACCAAACTTGGTGTCCCTAAATTGGACAGGCATATTTTGCAACAGTTGGTGGCACTTTTTATTCTTATTTTTAGTCTGGAGCATTTTCTTATGACTACCCCTGCTTTTGTATCAAACACTTAAAAATTCTTCTGTACTAACTTTGGCGGGGGATATGGCAATCTGTGTTTGAATCTTCGTCCAATTTTCCAAATTGTTTGTGTCTGCTTTTTTATTCCGCAAATGATATGAATGATTTTAAAATCACTTTTTAAATCCTCTCAACATTCAACTGAAGTGTTGATGGCCCTGCTACTGTCCAAAATAGTTTGACATATGTATAACTGGTAGTTTAAAACATTAGAATTGTAAAGTAACCTTTTCTATTAAGTATTTTGTGCTTTCTTTTCTGAATTTGTACCATGTCGTGGAGCATACATCATTTCCAATGACAGTGTTGTTAAAGCTATTTCACATTTTTATTGCTTGAAGGAAACATCATTATAAAATAATGCAGGCTGATAACTATTATAAATACTTGATTAATAAATGAAAATTTTTAAGCCTTTAGTAACAAATACATAAGTTGATATCTGTGTGTACTTCAGGTCCTGGAACTGGCCTTGGAAATAGTTGTGCTGCAGTTGTCATATGAGCTGTATCTAGGAGAACCCAAGGTAGGTGTGGACAAATGGTAGCTTAAGTTTCTATACCAAAGGTAAACTTTTAAACCGCAGGTAAAATATTTATGTTAAGACATTCCAGAGTAAGGAGTCATGTCTATTTCAGAGACCCATTGTGATCAAACATCTGGAGGCCAGCCTCCAACCCCTGTTGTCCCAGTCAGGACAAGAAGGTGTGGCCCATCTCCTCTCAGGTGGTGTGGATGAAAGGTCAGCAGCCTGCTGTGCTCACCCTGGCTCCCTCACACACAAACTCACTGTTCTCAGGTAAGTAGCATCCCTTACACACTATTATTAGGTAAGTTAAAGTCCCTAACACACTTTTCTTGGGTTGGTTCAAGTCCCTGACACACTATTCTTGAGTAAGATAATGTCCCTGTGTCCCTGACACTCTTATCAGATTGGAGAAAGTCCCTGACACACTTTTCTCGTATAAGTTCAAGTCCCTAACACACTGTTCTAGGATTGGTGAAAGTCCCTGACACACTGTTCTTGCGTAGGTTATAGTCAATGACACACTTTTCTTAGGTAATTGTAAGTAATTGACACACTTTTCTTGGGTAAGTTCAAGTCCTTGACACACTGTTCTTGCGTAGGTTATAGTCAGTGACACACTTTTCTTAGGTAATTGTAAGTAATTGACACACTTTTCTTGGGTAAGTTCAAGTCCCTGACACACTGTTCTTGCGTAGGTTATAGTCAATGACACACTTTTCTTAGGTAATTGTAAGTAATTGACACACTTTTCTTGGGTAAGTTCAAGTCCTTGACACACTGTTCTTGCGTAGGTTATAGTCAATGACACACTTTTCTTAGGTAATTGTAAGTAATTGACACACTTTTCTTGGGTAAGTTCAAGTCCCTGACACACTGTTCTTGCGTAGGCTATAGTCAATGACACACTTTTCTTAGGTAATTGTAAGTAATTGACACACTTTTCTTGGGTAAGTTCAAGTCCCTGACACACTGTTCTTGCGTAGGCTATAGTCAATGACACACTTTTCTTAGGTAATTGTAAGTAATTGACACACTTTTCTTGGGTAAGTTCAAGTCCTTGACACACTGTTCTTGCGTAGGTTATAGTCAATGACACACTTTTCTTAGGTAATTGTAAGTAATTGACACACTTTTCTTGGGTAAGTTCAAGTCCTTGACACACTGTTCTTGCGTAGGCTATAGTCAATGACACACTTTTCTTAGGTGATTGTAAGTAATTGACACACTTTTCTTGGGTAAGTTCAAGTCCCTGACACACTGTTCTTGAGTAGGTTAAAGTCCATGACACACTTTTCGCAGGTGAGTCAAAGTCCTGGGCACAATGTTCTGATGTAAGCTTATGTCCATGACACACTGTTCTTGGGTTAGTAAAAGTCCCTGACACACTGTTTTCAGTTAAGTTAAAGTCCCTGACTCACAAACTCAATGTTTTCTAGTTAGTTAATTTCTTTAAAACCTGTTTAAATACAAATCAATGTAAGTCGTCCATGTTCCATTGCAGATGTGTCAGCAGAAACATGGAGGTGGTGTCTCCAGTGATAGCTGACAGTATGGACCTGCTCTCATCTCTACTCCTTCTTTACTCCAAAGTGGTGGAGGCCTATGACGGAGGGGACACTGATCATGACCTGGTGGCGGAAGCCATTGATGGAGGGGGCAATGTTTATGACCAGGTCTTGTCAATCATACCTAAGCATATTTTACTGATTGATTCTATCATGTTGTTAATATTATAATGATTCCAGTATTTTTAGATGTTTGCCCATTTTGCTATGAAATATGTATATATTCACTCAATGAAGTAGACAAATATGCAAAAGCTTTTGTTTTTGGCCATATATCTGTTCAAATTCAAGATAATATCATTGCAGTATGTATTATTGTCAAGTAAAAAAGCATGAGTAGCAACCATATTCAAATGCAAGTCCCATCACTCTTTCTCTTAATTAGTTGACTTTTGCTCCAAAGTCAAACATTATAAGGGTCTGTTTTGTCTGTAGGAGATGTTGCAGGTCAGCAGCTTCATACAGGGACTTATCAGCACTTTCAGTGTGGCCACGCTACAGCACCTGGACCAGGTAGTAGATGGGAATAATCAAAATCAATTTCATAATTGCATCACATATCCATGTATGCATTTCTCATTTTGATCAATTTATGAATATTTTGGTTATGAAGCAAGTGAGTTAAGTGAAAAGTTTTTTAGGTTGTTTCTTGTAGGTTTTGTGGTAAACTTGGTGTCAGTGTTAGGGTCAGAGTGATGTAAAAGCTTACCTTGGCCATAACTCAAAAACCAGAACAGATATTTAATGAAACTGTATACACATATTGCCAGTGACAATACTTAAAATTGTTCAGCTATTCTCTTTGTTGGATTGAATAAACTACAATAGATCAGTGTTATTGGAATTCGCTCTTGTTTTCATATCTAGTCTCATACTTATCCAATCATTAAAAAAAGTTATAAGATAGTAGACCTATTGAAATGACTGAGCCTAGAACTAACACAAATTTATAATTCTCTTTCCCTACAGGACCTAGTGTTGAGCTGTGGGCCGGCCATCACAGAGACATTTATCAACCGGCTGGCTACCTGACATCATGGGTTGACAAGCAATACAGCTTGAGACAAAAAATTTTTTGTCAAAGACAGCTTCATTAATAAGTTTTAATCTTGATAACATATTATCAGACGAGGAGTCTGAGGGTTTGAGACTACAGAGGGTTGGTTTCACTAGAATGTTATACTGAAACTAGACAGGGATTACAGCTTTAAACTATATGGTGGATTCCTAAGCAAATTAAACCTGCTGGCTGGGTTTGCAAGAAATATAGCAGAATTTAAATGGAGACCAACAGATGCTGCTTATTCACAAGTCTACCCTTACCAAGGGTATGCCGCCATTCACAAGTCTGCCCTTACCAAGGTTATGCCGCCATTCACAAATCTGCCCTTACCAAGGGTATGCCGCCATTCACAAGTCTGCCCTTACCAAGGGTATGCCGCCATTCACAAGTCTGCCCTTACCAAAGGTATGCGGCCATTCACAAGTCTGCCCTTACCAAGGGTATGCCGCCATTCACAAGTCTGCCCGTACCAAGGGTATGCCGCCATTCACAAGTCTGCCCTTACCAAGGGTATGCCGCCATTCACAAGTCTGCCCTTACCAAGGGTATGCCGCCATTCACAAGTCTGCCCTTACCAAGGGTATGCCGCCATTCACAAGTCTGCCCTTACCAAGGCTATGCTGCTATTCACAAGTCTATGTTTAAACATATTTTACTCGACCAAGGCCAATTTATTATTGTTACAAATGTTTACCTGTTTATTAGTTATGTCATGATTAAATGTGTGTTTTTAAATGTTGGTAATGCGAGTTATTATTGAATAAAGATGATGGATACTATCAGTTTGCTTTTACCATCATCCTTGTGCATCTTTATGAAGAAAACTCAGCAAGCAAAGCATTTTAAAGAGCCATAAGAATCAAAAAAATCCTGTAACACAATGCATATTATAGCTATTGTGGGTGTACTTATATGAGAAATAAATTAGAAGTACGTTGTATTTTCGTTAATTCAAGAGTTCTACATGATATAAAACTTGCATTATTAATGACAATACGTTACAATTATGCAATTAAACACTACTCGAAGCACATCATTATTGGCATGATCAGAAACAAGTTGTAGTTTGTGTAATGTTATTGCATCTGTGGAAACGTATTTTGCCCATATAAGTATGTTTCGCTTGTTGCCATGGCAACACACTGCACACTTTAAAGAAAGCATGGCTTCTTTCATTCAATGTTTTTTTCGAGGTTCCCGACGAATGTGAGGTAAATCAAACATTCTGCCTTGAGAAATAAGTATAACTTTTAATTTGTTATTTTGCAAAATACATGTGTAATTGTGGTTTTTTTGTGTGAAAGACGCCACGTTTGCACTTGTACAACGATCCTCTTGATGACATTTTCCCAAAATTTAAGAGTGTGTTGCTGTAAAATTTAAATATTTCAGAAGGTTTTAACATATTGAGACTGTACCCTTCTTTTGAGTATGTATTTAAATGTAGGTTTTTCAAGGCGTATGAATTCTGTCCCATTGCATTTTCTTTCACTAAGCCCCACACCACGTAACTGTGTGTGAAGAACATGAACCAAGTCCAAGCTTTTATGTCAAGGTCACACTTCTGACAAAGCTACAGCTAGTGAAAAACGCTGCTAAATTAGAAATATTTTGTCACATTTAGGCCAAATGATCACCACAGTTTTTCGCGAAACACCAATATTTAGTGAAAGGTCAAGGTCACTCTTGAGGGCGATAATGTACATGTTATGTATGCATAAGGAGTTTCCCGGATTTGGTTGATGAAAAACTAATTTTGTTTGTATTCATTAAGGTTCAGTCAATTGAATATTTATAATGTTAACACAATGACAAATCAAAGATAAAGGTCAAGATAGCATGAATAGGTTACCCAGCCATAATGGAAATGAAGATCAAGGTCACATAAAGAGGTTTCTTCAATAAGTGATGGTGCTTAACTTTCAATAGTATGAAGATAACTCTTTAAATAAATGTCAAAGCATTAATGCTCAAGAAGCATACACAGAGGTAGCACGTTTATGCCAAATGTCCACACTTCTCGCAAAACAACAAGATACCTAGGATTAGGTCAAGGTCACTCTAGAGAGCGGTAATATACATGCTATGTATGCATAAATAGTGTACCGTATGTATTTGATTCATGAATTTTTAATTTGTTTATGTTCATCAAGGTTCAGTTATTGAATATTTATATTGTAAACACAATGGAAATAAAAATTCAATGTCACATGAAGAGGTTACCCGGTCGCTATGTAAATAAAAGGTCAAGGTAACACGAATATGCTACCTGGTTGGTTATAATGGAAATAAAAAGTCAAGGTCACATGAGGAGGTATCCCGGTCGGATTGGAAGAAAAGGTCAATGTAACATGAGGGGGTTACCCCGCCATAATAGAAAAAAGGTCAAGGTCACATGAAGAGGTTAACCGTTTCTTAAAAAATATATATGGTGGTAAACATTCAATAATATGAAGATAACTTTTTAACTAAATGTCAAACCATTAATGTTCAAGAAGCATACACAGAGGTAGCACATTTACGCCAAATGTTCACCACACTTCTCGCAAAACAACAAGATCCCTTAGAATTAGGTCAAGGTCAATCTATAGAGCGGTAATATACATGTATTGTATGCATAAATAGTGTACCGAACGTATTTGATTAATGCATTTTTAATTTGTTTATTTTTTTATCAGGGTTCTGTTATTGAATATTTTTATTGTAAACACAATGGAAATAAAATGTCAATGTCACATGAAGAAGTTGCTCAGTCGCAATGGAAATAAAAGGTCAAGGTAACACGAATAGGCTACCTGGTTATAATGGAAATACAAAGTCAAGGTCACATGAAGAAGTATCCCGGTCGAATTGGAAATAAAAGGTCAAGGTAACATGAGGGGGTTACCAAGCTATAATATAAATAAAGGTCAAGGTCACATGAAGAGGTTAACCGTTTCTTAATTAAATGATGGTGCTTCACATTCAATTATCTGAAGATAACTTTTTAACTAAATGTCAAACCATTAATGTTCAAGAAGCATACACAGAGGTAGCACATTTACACCAAATGTTCACCACTCTTTTCCCAAAACAACAAGATCCCTTAGGATTAGGTCGAGGTCACTCTAGAGAGCGGTAATATACATGTAATGTATGCTTAAATAGTATACCATACGTATTTGATTCATGAATTTTTGATTTGTTTATTTTTATCAAGGTTCAGTTATTGAATATGTATATTGTAAACAGAATGGTAATAAAAAGTCAATGTCAAATGAAGAGGTTACCCGGTCGCAATGGAAATAAAAGGTCAAGGTAGTATGAGGAGGTTATCCGGTCACAATAGAAATATAGGTCAAGGCCACCTGAAGAGGTCAATTGTTTCTTCAAGAAGTGATGGTGCTTAACGTTCAATAATATGAAAATAACTCTTTAACTATAGGTCAAACCATTTATGTGCAAGAAGCATACATGGAGATGGATTTGGCTTTTGGTGACATATATTCAGCGTTAAAAAACGTGTATATAATCATAGCAACCATTTTGAAAATCAAATTTGTCTTAAATAACCAGGAAAACATATTGCTTCGAAACTTATATCATTACTATCAAGATTCATAAATTCGAAAGGCAAAAATGCATGATGGTTTTATATGGCACGGGCAAACTTGGTAACGATCCGACAAACGATCTTTATGTCTGTTAAAGAAATTGCATGTCATACATGTAATAGTATGTAAAAGTATGCGTGTGAGTGGACTTCATACTTGCATTTTTAAATGAAATCGGCCGATGAAAATTAGTCCTGATTATGCGGTGTAAACATTTCACAAACGTTTAACACTGGCAATACTTTGCATAATAGTACTTATTTATGAACGTATTTTGTCACAGTGTAATCCTCTTAATGGTTCATGTGGATTGTTATTGTTGTTAAATACCGTGCACACAATGAAGGTCTTGGTACAAAAAAGATGTCATGCTGGGCTATTTCAATTATTCCGCTTGTTTATAGTTTATATAGGAAGATGAAATCACTGCATCTTTAAACTGACTATTTGGATGATATATGTTTAAAGGTAAGAACTCCAACTTTTATTCTATGATTGTGACTTACATGTTTTTACTAATTCTAAATCTCGTCTAAGGCTCAGATTGCTAATGTGCAAGTATGTTTCACTGGACAAAAAACAATGCGAGAAAGAAGACATGATACAGAACATGAATGTTAATCACCTGTTTATCAATGGCTGATCCAGAATTTGGTGTAAGATTGGGTGTTTTTACTTTGGGGGGCTTTTGACGAAGCGGAAACATATTGTTCATGTAGTTGTAGAGACCGGATCCGATGCACCCCGTAATCTCGTTGCAAAAGCAATTCCTGTTTCAGGTCCATTCAGTTGTGTTTGCTTTGGAATTGCCGATATACTACGGATTTTATATATTAGTTTTCATATACATATATACAGCTATTTACACCGGTCTTTAAAAACAACAACAAAAAACTAAATTTACACTCCACACCACTGATGCCCAAAGTGTCCCTTTATTCACGGTCTTTCTATCAAAAACTTGAAACATTATGCATTTATACACTTTTTTGTATGATTATTTATTTTATGATTTGTTAACTTGAACCAGGATCGTCCTTGTGTTGTTTACTATTCTCAAGAGTTGGGGTTTCTAATTATTCCTATTCACATATTCCTATATCCTATATTTCTTTCTTACCCGTCATTTCTCTGACTTTTCATGAACTTCATCTGTGCACAGTTCCGATGGCTCCTTCTTGTACTTTGGAGCACGTATGTG
This sequence comes from Mya arenaria, assembly GCF_026914265.1. Lineage (NCBI taxonomy): Eukaryota > Metazoa > Mollusca > Bivalvia > Myida > Myidae > Mya > Mya arenaria. The sequence continues at coordinate 33,903,697 of NC_069129.1, read as the reverse complement.
TGGTCTTATCATCGTCTTGTACAGGGTGAGAAACATTGCCTCTGATAGATGTGTAAAATGTGTATATATATATATATAAGGCCCAGGTTTTATTGGGATCGTGGTTGCCGATGTGCATTGTTTTACATAATTATGTATCCCCCCCCCACACACACACACATCACTGAAACGTCTTGTCTGGCTCCAATGTCTATAAGAGTCTTGTTGCCGAATGGATTTTCTATTTCTTGTGAAATGATCATCGGAAAGCCTGGTGGTTGGGATAAACTGAAAGTACCACTTATGTTTTGCTGATTTGGCTGATTTGTTTATGTTTGGAGAGTGATGTTTAACGCGAGTACATGGCTGAATCCACATGATTCTGACAAAAAAATAAAACAATTCAGTTAAAGTTACAAAATTCGTTCTTGACATTACATGTTGTTATAGACATGGACATTGACATTGAAAATGTAATTATACAGTTCAATGGCAAAAAGTATAGAAAAATATTAATATAATCGGTGCTTATTTGTTTGCTATTTTAGAGAAAAAAATCTGCCGATAAAAGGGATTTAACTTGTTAATTTATTATCCTAAAACTGTCCATTTTCCAGTAATAAATAAAGCACCTAAGAACGTCAAGAATGCACCAGATTGCACCATTGTTTTCAAATAATAAAGGAGTATGCCCCCAGACCCCCAAGCACAATTATGAGTCTGCATGAATAAAGCGCTAGCTACGCCCCTGAAAATGTACATTTCATTTAGAATATTAACTAGCCAATACACAGCTTATATGGGTTTGGAAGGACCGCGGCTGGCGCCTTTAAGCAGGCTGTGGTGGTGCGATTTTTGTGACGGTCCCTCCTTGTCTTTTTGGGAGTTACGACGGCGTTGGACACTGGTACACTGTATAGGTTTTCGTTATATTTTTGGGATGGTTTTGTTGAGTTTCACAACTTGTTCATTTACGGTTTATCATCTAATGTTTTCCAGTCACTGTCTCCCCTCTTCTTTTTAACGATGATGTGTGAGCTTTTGTTACTTTGATTATTTCCTTTCCGATTTCAATTATTTCATTTTTAAATGTATTTTTTTCTCCCAAAATGTTCACACGATGGCCAAAACCGGAAGTGGTTTATATACATGTATGTGTGAGGTTTGGTTCTCGTTAACATTTTAGAATGTGGTGCATTCTTCTTGCGGGCTAAAAGTTACCATCAGGGGCAGACGAGGATTTGACGTAAGACGGGGCATCAATTTCGGGAATCCGAAATCGGATTGGGGGCCTGGAGTTGTGGAGGGATACTGTATTGTTTTCTTTGCGATTTTTAGACTTGAATGGTGCACACTTGTGTATTGTTTTCATACATTTTTCTTAGATATTGACTTGGACAAATTTGATTCCGTTAGTTCACATGCATTCAGATGCACTTCTGCAGAAAGGACTTTTAACATCATGTTATTTTATCGATAAACGAAAAGAATAGCGTGTTACAATGTCCCAAGTAAACATTTCGCGTCAACATGATCATGAACATGGTAGAGAAATTATGCCTAAGTTACACAAAAATGCACCATTCAAGACTAAAATCAACCAATCTCCTCAAACCCCAAACCCTGGTCCGCCCCTGGTTTACGTGTGGCATGGATATGATATATTTTAAAGCAATATTAAACTGAGAAAACACCTTATTTTCAAAATGTCATACAACCAGCGCTGTGAGAACTGCTGACATTTCGCGGGAAAAGTTAGGGAGGCAAATGTAACAGCCTTCACTGATGATAATCAGTGTGCGCGAGCGCTTTGACGAACAAGGATATAGTATGGATGTGATGTTATTTTTTGGTGTTATTTAGGTGAAATCGCTAGAAAATGTGACATGCAGGGTATATAGTATTTGTTGAATAATATATACTCACTTTTTGATGGAAATTGAGATTTAACATTATTGTGTGATTTATTTATTGACGATTGTATGCGAAGGAATTTTCATCAATAATGTTGTTCTGGTTCATTGAACGCTTTTTGAAAGTGAAAATAAGCGATTTTGCTTAGTATTCAAAATCATAAAAATTACACTTATTTTTTGGCTCTAATTACGGGATTAAAAATTGACAGCAATAGCATAATAATTAATGAATTTGATGGATTAAAGCAGTGCTCATGCACAGAAATTTGGCCTATGTGCAAATGTAGTGAGAAAAGACTGTAAATTACAATGACAATGTATACATGTATGTGTCTGAGTCATGATGTTGATCTAGAATTGAAGTCAAATCAATACTATTATATACATAATATATTCTGTGGTTATGACCAGCTTGCAATGTCTATGTCCCTTGTTTGGGTATCAACAGTACGTACAAACATGTGTAATTTAAGGTTCTAAATGAAAGTAGAATACATTGTATATTAGTCTATTGTACACACAAGTTGTATTACCACTGTGTAACTATTTATTTTCATGCATTTGTTGCAGGAATGTGAGCTGCCTTTGCAAGCAGTAGAAACATGGAATTACGATGGATGTTACTCCTGTGGGGAATTATTATTTCGGTTGTGGGTGGTGTCTCTAAAGCAAAAACTGTTGAAGACTCCCTGACATTGCTGCAATCAGGTGAAGAAAAAAACTACAAAAATGGTGCTCTTGCTAAAAACAATACTCATTGCGTCTTTCAGCAATCAAAATATATTGGTATGATAGGTGAGAATGAAGATGCTGGCACAAAAATTAGTGTTGTTGGTCAACTAAGTGTGCAGAACTGTTCAACTGTGGAATATTCAATTGCTAGTTATTTGGAATTATTCAGTTTAGAGAAAACTAAATTTTATAATTCATATAACAATATTTTGTCATCACGCATTTCATTTGATAGGGAACATGAGGATAAGTACAAAATAGAAATATTAGCAGTATGTAGAGATGACTTTGTGAGTACATGTACAACAGAGGTAGAGGTTCATATACTTGACAAAAACGATGTTATACCAAATTTCAAGCAGTCATCCATCCAAGTCATCACACTGCCAGACCAGTCATTGGATAAAATCACCACCATAACAGCATTTGATGAGGACCAAACTGAAAAGATCTCTTATTTTGTAGAAAACAGTGCAGATTTCTACATTGATTCAGAAACCGGTGATCTATATTCTGAATCAGACTATCTTTACCCTGGTAGCTATAGTGCTACTGTTTATGCTGTTGATTCAGCAGGGCACACAAGTGACCCTCTATTAGTTCATATAGAAGTTAGAAGTACAGCTTTAAAATTCAAGCCATCACACTACCAACATCACCATGTTGTCAGACGTGCCACAACCACCATTCAAAAGGAATATGAAAAAGTGGAAAACAACACATTCTCCAATTTCTTGTTCTCAGTTGCTAGTGTTCAGCCCAGACCTTTTGGGGAGAAGTACGCTCTTGTCTCCACCAGCGTGAAGAATATGTTCCAGGGCCCGGACACAGAAGGCAATGTGTACCTCACAAAGGGCAAGTTTTTGGATTATGAAAACCAAGACCACAGAGCAATCAGCCTTGTATTCAACATAACGAACACAAACACACCAGAAGGTAAGCATGCAACAAGGGCAGTCACGCTTGAATCGCTTGTTCATTTTGTCATCCCTGTTTTATTATCAAGATTTTATTGTTGTGTGCAGTCAATCTATGTACAATTGTTGAATTAGTCATTCGGTGTCAATCACCTCCAGTTTATGACATGTTCATTTTTATACTGTTGAATGTTAAAAAGTCTAGTCCATTTGTGATATGATTATTTTTTTCTACACATTTAAGGAGTTACAATATGTAAGGTTTTACCTAAAGAGTTACATGTATAGAGTTATGGACCAGTTTTGGTTGCACCCTTCTGCCTGTATGGAGTCCAGCATGGGCACCCTTCTGCTTTCATAGAATTATATGCTTAAGACTGTCAAATATTTTATTATTATTTTTAAACTTAAAATGGCTATAACTACATGTACACATACATGTACTTTACATATTTAGCAGAATTCCTAACATTTTGTATCAAAATCATCGTGTTAAGAACTTAAGTTTATCCCAGCTTGATATTATGTGTCCTCCTGTCCCTTTTCTACAGCACCCTAATTATGTTTGTCTTTTAATTATTGTTGGTTCCTGCAGCTTCCTTACAAAAATCTCAAAATTAATAATTCATATGAATTGAAATTGCCAGACATTTCAAGTTGATGTTCATATTTGTACTATTGTAAAGAAAGGCAGGTTTTATTAATATGTTGACTGAAGTGACACTGGCTGTTTACACTGCACAGGCCTACATTACTGGGCACTATAACTGTTCAATGTTGACACATTCTAGAGGTGCCAGGGGTCAGATGAAACATTCATCTCACATCAAAGGTGTACATCTCAACAACTGCTCTAACCATTTCTCATTTATTAAGCTGTTTATAAATTCAGGATAGCCAGACCTTGCTTGCTTTGTTCTTGAAGGAACAATAATTGATTTATAGAGTATAGGAAAAGGATCACAGTTTGGCTGGTCAAAATGAATTAATGTTAAATTAACCCATGGGATACAATTGTAACTTGCTGATACAACCGAACATTTGCTGAAACATTGAAGATGCACTCTTACTCCCTCATAAGATTTACCACAATTAATACTGTCGTTTTAATATTCCAAAAAAGGATGAATAAATGTGGAAAACAATTGTTCTTATGAAGGATACCGAGTTAAATTTGAAAGAAATGTGCATAAACACTAAATGAGACAACAGTAAATCTTTTAGCATTCACCAATAATTTAATATTTTTGAGTTTTCTGTTCTTTAATACAGGGTTACAAACTTGTTATAAGTAATAAATATTTTCCATAAATGTATTATTTAGTAAGTAGTTAAAGGTTTATTAGTCAAAAATGATGTTTGTTATACGTACATGTATGTGTATGTCTTGATTTTGAGTAAGAGTGTCACTTTAAGATTTTAGTTAGTAATAACTATATATATATATGTCTAGGGTTAAGGTTGGTTTTTAAGGGCAGGGTGTTGGAAATAGTATGCTAAGGGAGAAAAGGGCTCATTGTATCAGACGTTAAATAATTTATATATATATATATATTGTGAATTTGCCATGAAATGTTAGGAGTCCTGTTTAATTGAAGTTCTGGAATTCTATATTCTGCCAAATATTAATTTTGTATGTATTTATAATCCAAGACTAGTATAAGTTTTAATCAAAACAGAAGAAATATTGATTATCTTAAGCATCCAAGTCTCTGTAGGCAGGAGATTTCGTGTGCCGAGGTATGCTGGCCTCTATGATGGCAGAAAGGGGTGTTACCACAAATGGACAGGATGCAGCACACTTTCATTTCAACCCTTGTGTCTGAGGCAAAAATCGAGACCAAGAATTGTTGAGCTTGCAGTTTCCAAATTATGGATTGCTACATTGTTTGAACATCCCAGACTGTCAAAGAAAGCCATATTTGTAAATTACACAAGCAGTTAAAGGAGTTTGAGATCGTCTGGAGTATTGATATTTAACGAATTTTCACCCCTATGCTGTAGCTGAAGATCTGTAGTTATTTAGAGAATGCCACCAGTTAGAAAAGCACTGAAAGAAATATGTGACAGTTGTGTATTGATCACAGTATTTCATGGCATTTATAATTTCTCTTCCACCAGCCTGCTTCTTGATCTTAATGAAATTGTCTCCGAATTTTATCAATTGTTACTCGGTTAGCTTTGGGGACACATTTCCTTCAAGACAAGATCTTGAGTAGTTTGTTGGCATTGTCTTTGAAGCTCTTTGAAACTACTCTATAGTGAGACAGATGAAAGAGGCATTTTCCATTTAATTAGTGGTTTAATGTTCCACTAGTGTGTCAGATTCTATTTTCATCAGTTGCAATATACATGTACAGAAGATCACATGCAGTAAATGCCTTCATTGATGTGCAGGCGGCATTTTTGTGGGTCTATTTTCTAATTTTGCAATTCTCGAACAATGCTAACCTTAATTCTTAAATTAAAAAAGATTAAATATGATCCCATGAAAACCATTACATTGGCACCTTTTAGCTCCACTATTCGAAGAATAAGGAGAGCTATACTACTCACCTAAGCGTCAGCGGCGGCGTCGGCGTCTGCGTCACACCTTCGTTAAGGTTTTGCATGTATAAAGCACCTTTAAGTCATTATCTCAGTAAATACATCATGTATTGCATTGAAACTTTAGACATGTATTCCCAACTATCTAACCTACTAAATAAATAAATTAGAGAACACTTTTTTGAATTTAATGCAAATAATGGGCCTTTATTATTTGACTTAGAAATTCTGGTTAAAATTGTGCATGTAACAACATTTATGTTAATATCTCGGCAAATACATCATGTATTGCATTAAAATCTAATCTAATTTTACAGTGATCCATGTTTCGCCAAAACTTTTCAATCCTTACACTGAAAAGCGGCGGAATAGTCGAGTGCGCTGTCTCTGTGACAGCTCTTGTTGTTTATAGAGCTCCCACTCAGGTTGCTGACGTCATGCATAACGTATAATTTAGGTTACACACCACTAACGTTGATAACAGAGCGAAATATTCTCATTCTTGCCTTAAGTTGTGTATTGTCATGTATGATACTGAAGCAGATATTGATCGCTAATTGGTCTATCATTGGCCTTTGACTCCGCCTTCCATCTAGGTGGTGGCTATTGTTACAAGTGTAGTCTGGATTTAATATGTATGATGGAGGGGTCATGGTTTCTTTTTTAAAAGCCATATGCCAGGCGCCGCTTATAGGGCATTTACGGTAGTTGCCTAAACAATGAAATGTTCTTATTGTAAAGCTTGTTTATTTTTCAGAATGTCAGGTAGTCTTTGCAAAATATCACATTCTTTTCTTTAATACTTGTTGGAACCACCCTTTCTCTGCAAATCAAACATGAAAGTGTTATATTCAGCAATTGCATGTTATCAGCAAACTCTAAATATCTGCCCTGGTATTATGTTATAGCAGCATGCAATAATCATTAAGTGGCAACAAGATAATTTCCTCTAGAGCAGGACTGGAACACTTGTGTTTTATTGCCTTGAATCTCCATCAGGTGAGGAATTTCTAGTTTGGGATAACTAGGTTGCTGTATTTTTTCTCAAATTGAAGTTCCAAGTAGATAATAATGATATGAAGTTTGAACATCTGTAGGTAATGCACGTAATTGCGGTAAAAGTCAAGGAGTTAAAATTGTTGCTTATCAAAAGGCATTTGATTTGGTCTAAAACGATTCCTTCATGGCCAAGCATACATATGGATGAGTAAGATATTAATATATTTTATTTTGAAGAGGAGCCATTGCTGAAATAGGCTTTGCAATTGAGTGGATACTCTTTGGGAAAAAAACAGGGCGTAGCATACTCTTTGGATGGAAAAGATCTATAGATACTAGGATTAGAGATACATGTAGCAGCTAAAGCAGGCGTATCATGACAGCCTGACTCACACTTTCTTTGAGAGACTGCTAAATTTGATAGGAATTGTTTATGTTTTGATAAAAATATATTTTTAGCACCAAAATACATACATTGTGTGGTCTACAGATTTTAAAACATGAAGTTGTGGTTTCATTTGACAACGATAACAATGTTCATGTAAGTTAATGTTCTGGTGGGAATAAATTCAATGTTACTCATTGATTTGTGTATTGACTATAAGTGTGGGTTAGTAAATGTTATTAATAATCTAGCCTAATCTCAGATAAGTGTTGGACAACAAAGGGAATGTTTATTGATTGCTACTAAACTAACTTTACATGTCGTGACTTTTAACATACTTTTTAACTTACAGTATGTTGCAGAGAATTATCAATAATCCGATGCTTGCAGAGGTAGGAAAGATGAAATAAGAAACATAGAAATAAATATTTCTTGAATGAAACTAATAGCTGACTGCGATTACAACAAAGCCCCAGTGCAAGTGTTTACATGCTTGTGGCAGACCCTATCAGCTGAGTAATTTCCTGGGATGATAAACAATTAACCCTTAATTACAATTGTTAGATTAGATTACACATTCTTGTGCAATCCAGAAAACAAAAAATGTATGTGAAGGGATTTGGGGAAAGTTTAACATTTGAAAGGCAATGAACTTGTGTTTATTTTGTCCTGTATAAATACTTGTGCCAATTTCCATGGATGCTTGTTTTTTGCTCATCCAACATCAGATATTGAAAGGAAATAAAACTGGCTTTGGAATGTCCACCAAAAACAAAAAAAGTAAACCCAAAGACATGGAAATTCTTTATAGGATGATTTTTTTTTTAAATTAATCAATTCTGTTTTTATTTCAAAGTTTATAGATAAATATATGCAGTAGTGGAATGCAGAACAATTCATTGTCAAGAATGGGCTATTTAATCAAATCTGTTCACCAAAGTTTGCTACTTGATTAAAAGTGAGATTCATGGTTTTACTCTTGTTGAAATGTTTTTCACCATAAATCCTTTCTCAAACAATTTTAAGACCATCTATTGAATTGTAAATAGTAGTCTTTTAAGCAAATGAACTCTTTCAATGTTGTAGAATGGAAATGAATTTTTAACAGTAATTTGCTATTTTAATTAACAATTTACATAAGATAAAAAATGCATAACATTAAATGTTCACATTTATTTGTAAAATTGTGTTTGTTTTGTTGGGCTAGATTGGACAGAATCCTTAAACATGAATTAAAATTTAGATTTAATCCTTATTCCAATTAAAGGAAATAAAAATATTACTCTTATCATTCAGGATTGGATTTCCATATACATGTTTGTTCAAAATGTATTTACATTTTATGCAATTGTTGATTAATTAGATTGTTATTTTAATTAATTATGCCATTACGGTATTTAATTTAAATAAAATGTACTGTTACAGTTAGGTTGAAAAGAAAAATGATTTTGAACAAATATGGTCTACATGTAATATTCATAAGGTTGAAAAGAAAAATGATTTTGAACAAATATGGTCTACATGTAATATTCATATATATATATAACAACAAGCTTCGATGAACATGGAGCAAATCGTCTTATTTATTCAGCAAAAAAATGAACTTTGTTAAACATGATACAATTACAGCTTTACAATTAAAGGCTACCGATCTTAAGATCTACTGACTGTACAATAAGAGATAAATGCTCCCGGCAGAAATCATTGAAATCAGAATATTTAATTGTCACAAAAATGGTAGATTTTCATTTGAAATTCTTATCATGATGTAAAAATAAAAGCTGTTTACCTTTTAGTTATTTTTATGGGCAATTTCTTTTTTTAAGCCAATATTTGAGGTTAGCGAATTCATTTTGATGTGAAAAGGAAGGGGCAATAACCCTATGTCTTCAATTATTTAAATTTGCCTGTAATCCTGTTTCAGAAGTGACATTTACAGATAGAGGGGGTGGGGGTGGGGTGGGGTGGGGGTGGGAATGAATTATTTTAGTTCTGTTCTCTTTAATGAATTGAACATGTAAAATGGGCAAAATTTATTGCTGTTGCTTGTTTATTCTCCAATAATTTCCATTGTTTAGCTGTAAAATACTGTCAAATACAGCGATGCTGTCAGCCGTGAACTTTACCCCTTAGAGACATGTACAGCTTCCTTACTGCATGTCAATTAGTACTTCAGACTATCAACTGTGTTTTTTTCATATGAAAGATTTCTTCATCATTATGGAAGCCATTAACAAAGAGTGACATCTTAGATTCAGGAAACAGTTTCAGAGAGAAAAACATGGTGGCAGGATTGATGGCTGATTCGGAAATAATGAGAACAGGATCTTTCCTCCACTTGCTAAAACATCCATGAGTTTAAAAGTTTGATGGGCTTTGTAAAACAGAAGCGATACATCTTTGTTTGAAAAAACACACTTTTATCTATCCATTTTTAGCTCCACTGGCCAAAGGCCAGAAGAGTTTATGCGATGGTAATGTGTACGTAGTATGTGCATCCGTGCGGTCGTGCGTCTGTTCGTCTGTAAACAATTGCTTGTGAACACGATACAGTCTTCAGTACTTGTACAGTATCTAGATATCCATTACAGCTGGGTTCCTTTCGAAAACCAGCCAGATCCGCCCATGCATGCCTAGATTATGGCCCTTGATAGTATAAAAAAATGCTATTGTGTAAACAATTGGTTGTGAACACGATACAGTCTTCAGTTTTGATTGTATCTCGATGAAACTTGTACAGTATCTAGATATAGATTAGAGCAATGAATGCCTAGATTATGGGCCATGAAAGTTTCAAAGAAATGCTTTCTATTTTTAGCCAGGTCTGCATGAGCGAATTCTATTTTTAGCCAAGTTTACATGTACATGTAAATTCACGTCTAGAATTAAGGGAGACAATTTGCAAGTCTAGGATTTTGAGAGACAATTTGCTTTTTGCTTCTGCAGCTGATTTTGTGAATTACTCTGCCTTATTCTTGTTGAAAGCCCAAAGGCCATTTTTTAGCTTTAAGTTCTGTAGTTTGCGCATTCATCTTAACAAAATTGGTTGTGAATGTTTAAGTTATGCACCTGGTGTCATTACTGGCCACACCCAGGGTTCACAGGTTTGGTAAACATAAATCTGGAAAGGTTTGAAAATCTTTTTGTGTGTTCGTGCATCCATCTCAGCACAATTGATTGTGAATGTTTGTTCAAATTGATCAATGTTGTCCTAGGATGCCCTTGACTTTGACCAACTTTTTTTAACTTTTAAAACTACAGAAATTTTTATTTAAAACTACAGAAATTTTTTTGTCAGATGACTTTTACTTGGCACATATTAAAATAGTTCATGCAACTAATCTGCTTACAATAATCTCTGGGCTCAGATGTTGAACGTGCTACGTTTTCAGGTAACCCAAACACAAAATATAAACTATATGTCTGTTGCCTTTTACCCATACATACATACATGCTCTGGATTGATATGACCACAAAAGCCATGCCAGTAGAGCATAGGCCCTTTTGGGCCTCTTGTTAAACAAAATATTCCAATTTCCAATTTAAATGTACAGAAAAGTTCATGAACTGAATGGACAGGCGTGCATACAGTAAATGTAAAAAATGGGTTTCTTTAAAAAAGAAATATGTATCATGTTTGTCACATATTTCGTCTGAGGAAACACAGAAGGATGTGATTTCCAAAATTTCTTACCAATTCGAAAAAAATTGGATGAAATGGCGAGCTGAACTGTTTTGATTGATTGCCCAAGTAATTGTATGATGCAGGAGTCCAGTGGTTGAAATTAAAGCATGGAGGCCATTGTTGTGCTCACATTGTGGGGAAAATACCAACAAAACTGCCAGAGTGTCACTGCGATAGCTAGTTTTCAGTGAATTATTGGTTCTTTTTGTTACCACCTCACCCAAATTATTTTTTTCTGCAGGCCCAATATTTTGGCGCAATAGTCAGGTTTCGGGCTTGCTGCATTAAGTTTGGTTTACTGTAATTCTTGGAACATTGATACACAAACACGTGAAGATAAATAAGCCAAATGATGCAATGTCTTTTCTAAAGCATTAAATTTGATTTTAGGAAGGTATTAATCATTAGTAGTGCAAATTTAAATCTGACAAATTTTGATTTTAAAATTGTTACCATGACATTATCCTTAAAATGTGAAATGAAACAGCGGGGTATCCAAATATGGTATTTTGCTTGGTTGCAATTAGCAGAGAGATGATGTAGAGAGCATTGTATTCCTCATTTGTTACTGTACGTCTACTTTACATTGTAAAATGGAGATCGGGTGTTAAAATCCAAGTTATTTATTGGCCTTTGATGTGTTAAAAGCTTTCTTATTGTTAAATGATGTGAAACAATTACTTTCCAGCCTGTGTATTATTTCTTTCAATGATTTAGCTTAAATAAACAAAATCCTTGCCTATAAAAGACTGCAAGATGAAATGATTAAAGCCATTTGTCTGCCTGGGGAGCTTCATTTGTGTGCCCGCTTCACTGACCAATTAGGGAATGAAATTTGGCTCCATTTAAAATACGTACATAATTGTACTTCAATGTTTTCACTAATGTGAAAATAAAATTCACCAATTTGTGTTTTAAAAAAAAAGTAATAACGTAATGTAGCATTAAATATTTTTTTGGAAGCTGATCTAAAAAAAATAACAATTTACTGCAGCCATCTTCATCAATTGAATTTTTTATTCAAACAAAATTTATTTTAGCATTGATTCTTATCATGTGTCTGGGGAGTTAACCCCTCCGAGGAACCTAGCATTCCTAATTCTTCATTCGACTGATCACCCTCCGAATGCTGCCGAAGACTGTTCATATATTCATTGAGTTGGCCGCGACAGCGAAAATCTGCGAAGGGAAACAGAAAGTGGGTCAAGCTGTGTGTACTGTTGAATCATTAATGTTGTGTCTTGATTTGAATCTGAATATAAACCCTATTTTCTTTTTCTTTTATAAGCACAGTTAACATAACTTTGCCTTTATTAGGTTGTAACAAATCTGAAGCCCCCTCTACCTTATTACAAAATGTTCTCAAGTCTGGAGTACATGCTGTAATGAGAATCAGATGTACGTTTTGGGGCATGCACTCAAACTAATTTTTTGCACAAATTGCCGTACAAAATTTTGAATTACTAAAATTTAGGATGCCAACAAATTGTTTGTTCTTTACACAATTTCACTTGAGTGTATTGTTTTAGGATCCAGTTCTTTTCCATAATAATGAAATTGTCTAGACCCACCCTGAAACTAGAGAGCTCCCAGTACACCTTGGATATTGATTAGTTCTGGGTGGTGTTGTTGTCCCATCTGTCCAGCTTTGTCCAGAGCAGCTTTGTCCACCCCATACAGCAGATTGTCTGGAATACAACCAGATTTTATGATGCCATAGACTGCTGATTTGCTAATTATGGTTGCCTAAGTTTCTATTGTAGAAAAGCAGTGCATCTACATGACAGAGCTTTAAGAGCAGTTTGTTCATGTCAATTCAAAGGAAACATCTAAGAAAGCCTAAAAGAAGTGGTCAGGCTTTTCCCCTAGGCGATGGCTACAATGCTAATTAAAACGCACCATTCCTCTTGTGACCCTCAATGCAGGCATGAAAATGACTTTTTCCACACCACACTTTCATTAAAGGGGACATGCATTCCTTGGAATCAATTCCACAGCATTGAGGCAAGTCTGATTGATATGGACATAATGTCTTTCCTTTCTGTTTGTCTAATGGACTTATTTTACATGAGTCTAAAGAAGTGTGAAGTTTTTAATAGATTCAGTTTTTTATGTGTGATTATGTCCAGGCTGTATGGATTGATTTTAACAAAATAACTTGCCACATGTGATTGACATACCAAGACGACCAGTCGAGTGCACGACCCATGTCCCCACCTTTAAGGTCAAGGTCACACTTAGTGTTTGTTAACTATTAGTGTTTGTTAGCTATGGGATCCAGCATTTAAGCACATGAAGTATAGGTGGTCATGTCAGGGCTGTAACTTTCTCTTGTCCATCTCAATTCCTTTTATTATCCACATATTTTATTGCTATTATTCTCCCTTTCTGAATTACCTTTGACTCACATATGAATACCACTTTTGGGGGCATTCATCACATACAGTGACAGCTCCTGTCTGTTTGTGTTTTCAGGCTTTCAAGTCTTTAGAAACTCAGTTGTAATAAACTTAATTTGAGAAAAGATAAACATAATGACAGCTCTAAAGATTTTAGAATATGAAAACACATCTGATTGACAGACAATAAGAGAGACATAACATGTTGCAATCATTTCCATAATTTCTTGAAAATATGACCCTCAGACAATGCTTTTGTTCTGTCCTCAAACTTGTAGAAATCATGCAAAGATGATCCTGAACAGTTTTCAAGAGCAATTTATGCATTTTACAAGAGGAGTCTTGTTAATGGAATTTCCAGGTCTGGGTAGAGCACACTGTCAGGCAAATTAAAATAACTCCTAAACACATGCAAATGAATGTGTCTGAAGATGGATTTTTGATTGCTTCTTGTCAGATATTTTTGTGAAAAATGTAAATTTCATGATTGATTTGTCTGGAATTCACATTTGACAATTTTTTAGAAAGAATGCTTTTTATGAAAGAGAACTGAATAATTTTAATGTCCCAATAATGCACGGTCCTGCATCTTATTTAATAGCTCAGAATAATTAAATGCTTAATTCTATTATCTTGTTCATGTATGTGTACCAAGTCTTTATAAACTCTTAAATGTTTGAAATTAATGAAGATTGAATGCCCTGAGTCAACAAACTACCCTGTCGAGAATCTGTTCATGAACTGATGAACATTCATGAACTGTCCATCAAGTTCTTGAAAAAATCATCAACGAAGTTTATCAACAGTTCATGAACCAAAGTTGATGAATTTTTCATGAACTGTTCATCAAGTTCATCAAAAGAAGTTCACGAGGTTAGGTTCTATTAGGTTAGGTTCATTTATATGTTAAAATGATTTGAAAATCAGGTTTTGATGATGAATTGGATCTGAATATATAAATATAAATATTATAGCTAACAATACCATTTTCATTGTTTTATTATAACTTTTTAAATAATCAGGATGAAATAGATGTTGACGTTTGCTCCGTTATAACTTTATACAAGGACAAGCATTTTATCGACATGTAAAGCTTTTGATTTGGGTGATTTATGTGTAATATTTTTGACAGTTGCGCAACTAAACATATTTTGCATTTTAAGATATTGTGCATTGAATCTGCGTAAGCAGTATTTAATGGCAAATACCCGCATACTTCTTATTATAGCACTGTTTAAGACGTTAATGATGCTTATGGACAATTTTTTTGAAATCGCGGTGATTCAACCTTTTAAAGTTAAATATTACTGAAAAACACTGCCAATCTCATTGGTTAAAAAATATTTCAACCATTATTATAAATACAGAGTTATTTCAGAATAATTCCCCAGACATGACTATAACTTGCACATATAGTTCCTGTCTGGGGATATTCTGAAATAATTTTGTAATTGTGTCAAAATTTAATGCTTATACATCCTACAATGCCAGTCTCTGGAAAAAATGACACACATTCAGCCTAATAATATAACCTCTGTTCCACAAGTTTCCTTTGTTATCATAATGTCAAATGAGTAGTAACAAAATCCAGCCAGGCATTACCATAAACTAGTATTATGACAATAAATTCTATGATTAACATTTTGATGTTTGTCTGCTGTGACTCTGATGCCAGGCAATTCAATTTCATTTCCTTCTTGGTGTCATGGAAACTGTTTAGAATTCCGGGATGCATGCCCATCAAAGCCTGCTGCTTGTTTCATCCATATTGAGTGACTTTGATAAGAGAAGATCTCAGGTTTTTCATTAAAACATTGTTCAAAAGATTTCTCATTCTGGTCTTGATTGACACTTGAAGACATGGTTTCCATTGCTCTCAGATGGCAAGGGCTGAACCAGTAACGAGTATATATAGTTATTATAATTGCTTTGTTTCATTCATTCTCTGGAGTTGTAGTACATTACAATTTATTTTGTTGCCTCCCTTTTTTTGTTGCATACAAATGATATGTGGTGCTTTATTATTTTTATTTTTTTTTTGAGAATTTTTAAATTTTAGTTATTGTTTTTGCCAGATGCAAGTCCGTGTTCAGCTCAGTTATGATTATCTTTAATGTCTTAAAAGGACTTATGAGACACCAGATGATACCATTTCAAGAAGAAAAAGAAAATTGTCAAAAACGTGCATAAAATTTATTTGAATCTTACTTACTGATGTATGACATCGCTTACGTCACATTTATCTTTCACCTTGTTTGTGTTTTTTTTTAATTTGAAAATTACCGGGTTTCGTTGTCTACCTCGTAAATCCCAGTTAATTTAAAAATAGCATCAGTATATGTATTTGTACTATAATCATCTGACATTCACCTGCTATCTTTAAATGTGTAAATTCAGCTGAGACAGCGACAAAATATTCTTTTAATCATGTAAAATTATGTATGATTGGCCTCAAACTTCAGTACTAAGCTCTTTTTGACAATTCTTGGCTTGTTTTGTGGAAATAATGTATTTGCCGATTTCAGGACCATCTGGTGTCTAGCCCCTTTAAGAAATGCCTTGCTAAGGGAATGAAGAAAATGTTAAGAGCCATTTATGACTGGAGAATCTCCATGTCTGGAGACAAAAATTCCACAAATCAATATGACAGTGTCTGCAAGTAAGGAAAGGGAAAATACAGGAAAGGTTACAGTCGTTCTGACAAGTCTCCAAATATTGTTTGCTCTAATGGAATTCTCGTGAAGTCAGCTATCATTTTGTCAGCAGTTGGCAGAAAACATCTCCCAAGATGTTTGCACCCTTAAGATTAATTGTATTGTGAAATTGAAATCTCTACAATTTTTTTCACTCATCATAAAACATAATATGAATTCACAGTTACTTCAGAGTAATAATGGCCCTAGAATTGCTTAATAAAAACATTTATAAGATCGTTCCACACTTGTTTTCAATTGGAATAGCATTTCTTATTTCCATGCAAAATATAATCAGGATGACTCATTTATGATATATAAATTATGATTCGGAAGTTGTTGGCATCCAGCTATTCGCATAAAATGCAAATAATCTGCAGATTGACTGATGTGATTAGGGTTGCTTTGGGTGACAAAGTTTTAATATTAATGAATATTAATCATCTTTAATATGAAATATAAAATATGATGCCATGGAAACAGCTTTATCACTCTTGCACACTGATTGGTTGACGATTCAGTGTTATATTGATGTATATAAGTATGGACTATCAGCCCTAGTTGCTTGTAATTCATATGTTCATTTCATTAACTTGCGCAGTATTTTTTTATATGAAAGTAGTGGCAACTCTTATATTGGTAATACCACCATCACACCAGACCAAGACCATGAAGACCGATCTACATCTTCGCAATTTCGACAAACGCAGCGAGGACACAGGCATTCAATGCGTCTCACACAGTTCAAATACGTTCTTACTGCGCGCATCTTGACACATGCACGCCATGTTCAATGTATTCTTAATACACACGCACCTAGTCCAATGCGTTCTTTGTGCCGTTCTAATACTACGACCAGGTCGATTGCACCACACACTTACCAAGAGCTTATCACGTCCTCATTACATTCTTATGACTTGAATAAATTTGTAAATGTGATCGAGATGGAATTACCATATTCTACCTATTTATAACTGGCCTTCCTTCATTAATGTCTAGCGTTGGTAAAAAAAAGAAGTAATAGCGGCGTTAAAATCCGGTATTTATACATGATCATTGTTCAGAACCTGACAGGACGTGGTAAGAACCTGATACAAACGTGTCTAAGACATGTTAAGCACCGAAAGAACGTATTAACAACCATTAACAAGGTCACCACTTTCATAAATATGTGCATATTTCCTTTTTAAAAAGTGCTTATCAGTTTTGTTGTGTTCTGGCATAGGTACTATATATGCATAACAGTTATGTTTGCATGCGTGAGAATGTTCTTACGGGGTGGGTAAGCACCGAATTGTACTTGCTCTGCAATTTCATCTCAAAATATGCAAATGTCCGATTCGGAAGAGAAAAGCTCCTGATACCACAGTTTGCACAATATTAAAACGAAATGGTAACCAGCTTGCAGTAGAAGTGTTCTTACACGGTACCACATTCTCCGATTTTTGAAATATGTCCGTTAAATGAAATTATCAAATAAAATATAAACCATACTCATGTTTGTTCATGTAAACATAGGGCACAGCTCCACCACGGAAGTGTCGACAGCTCTTTTTCTTTGCACCACTGTAAAGTGGTGGAGCTGGCGTTACTGGCCGTGTACTTGATTTGTGTTACTGGCCGTGTACTTGATTTAACTTGATTCAAAGTCCTGTCTGAGGCTGCCAAAATCCAACGATTATTGTGAGGGCCCGGGGTTCATCGTTAACTTTCTTTTTACCTTTCTTTAACAAGGGTTCTCATTTTGCAACACTACGGTATGGAAGAGCAACCATAAGATGAGCGAAACTTAGAATATGCTCTTTGCTTTTCTCCGATATTATTCGCCAGATTCAGCCATATTTTCATGCAGACAGTGTGATATATTATAGTATGCTGTAATTAAATTAAAAACGCATCAAAATACCTGTGCACATGGGAAACGTGTAGAAATTTAATATATAGTCTTGTTACATAATAAAAGAATATAAATAACCTTTCTGGTGGTATTTATAATCTATACATGTATGTGCATGAGGAAAGAGTGATTTTGCCACTATTAATAAATAACGCTCTTCAGATATTATGTCTAGATCCAAGAAATCATATCCAGAAAGATGTCTCAGCCCCATAATTTAATTGATATATTTTACCACAGATTAATCTTCAAACACCATCTTGCAGGTATATTTGGGATGAGAAATATTTCAGAGCCAGAGTGCATGCACATTTACCTGATATTAAAGTGCAATTATGCAACATGTGGCAGTACAACAAAATTAATATCAGTTTAGCTTTTCTGGTGAACTGGAAGCCTATAATGGATCTTATAAAAAAGCAAAGAAAAGTCTGATTTTTTTAAACAATGGCAGTGAGAATTGTAATGCCTGTTTGCCATTATCAGTATTTGTTTAATAGCAATTCCCATGGAACCCCCCTTTATGTTTTGTAAATATTGTAGGAAGAATAAGTGCCATGGAGTGATAAAGGCAAATAATTAAGGGCATAAATCACATTTTATGACATATTGTAGCTGACCTCTGGGCATGGGGTCGTCTGAGGCCGGTCCTGGTGGGGGTAATTGGCTTGTAATTGGTACTGTATGCTCTGATGCACATCCCTGTGTTTTATTGGGGTAGATGCAGAAGGGGTTTATTAGTTTGTGCAGCTGTCCAGTTTTAATGATAGGTCAGACCTGGGTATGTACAGGACAAACTGCTTGTTAATTGCTAGGTACAGAAGTGCCATATACCCTGTATACATGTATAATGCTGTGCTGTGCCTACCTGTTTGGATTTCCAGTTCTTGTGAACCCATTTTTTCAACATGACACTTTATGATGGTCTCACTGTTTTCTTAGTATATTTTGTTTACCCTGACCTTTAACAGCAGCCAATTGTATAAAACTGGTTTAGTAATGCTTTCGTTAAAGTTAGCTGACATGTTACTATGTAAACAAGCCAAAATATAACTTAATTGTGAGTAACTTTTATACAATTTGCAGCCAGACATTGCGAAAGTTAAGAAAAAGACTTGGTCATTTTGACCGACAGCCTCTGATGTTAATTGTCAGTCCGAATGAAAATGTGCCGGTCTGACAATTTTTGTTTGAAAGCTTGCATTTTTAAAGCCTATTTTGCTAATTGACAATTAAGGAATAATAAGGTATATGGTAATATAAGATATTACCCGGTAACCAGTTACTAAATTTGCCAGATTTTTCTCCAAAATGAAGTTTTAATGACATCATTTGTTGACACTCCCACTTATTTGTAATATAAATTTTGATTGGTCGATTGTTGGCAATGCCTATTTTTCGGACCATACCGGTACTAATGTTGGAATCAAATAAAATGTTCTAAAATTTAAGATTTTTGTTTGGAACATACAGACTAATAGAAACCATTCCGATTTTGATAAAAAAAAATTATCCTTAGAGTTTTAAAATATTGCACGATATATATTATATATATATATATATATATATATATATACAATAATATACAAATGGTAATGTTTTGCAAATATAGGATAGGCAAATGCTGCACGGTGTTTGACTTAGTGAGGAACGGCATTCTGACATCTACACTGCCGAAAACGACATTCGATTTATAAACATGTTTATTTGAAAATATCATTGATAAATCAGGATTTTCTATTAAACAAAATATTTATTTTTTTACTTATAAGCTGTTTTTGATAATTGATAAAGATTAAATGTTCATTATTTTTTACATATGAACATGAAAACTGTCTGTCGGGAATGACCCCACTACAAAGTTAAGTCAGACCGAGGCAAAATTTACTGGTCAGGACCTATATACAATGTCTGGGCTGCAGAACTCAAATTGCTATAGTTTGTTTGTACAAGTGTTGATGTCTGAAGATACAGGGAAAACTGTGATGTTTTCTTTCACCACTGAGTTCTGAGATGAAGGCCTTTCATATTCTCATAAAAGCTGATGATGATGCTGGCTGCTCAGAGGTGGTGTTGATGTACTGGACACTGGTCAGTGTAGCTGCTGACAGATGGACATAAACTATACCCCTAGGATCAACATTGATGTATCCAGCAGATCAATGTTTGCTAAAACAACAGTTCTATTCCCTAGTTACTGATAATGTGACAAGATCAAACTTATTAAAACCATGCTTATGAATTTTGCATGTGGGATGCTATGATAGTGGGTTTATAATGTTTTCTTCCATGTTTATTTTATAGGGAAGTCAAGAAATGTGCCGAATATGGCTTCATGCATTTCAAGACTACCCATTAATTGTTACATGAGCTCCTGGTATGATATTGAAGCCATACAATTTGAGATGAAACTTTTTTTCATGCATTTTTCCACTTCATTCGGTTTGCTTGTGTCCTTATAATTGCACATATTCATTAAGTTCATGGATGAAACAGTTTCTCTAGCAGCAGTAATCATATGTGTTTTTTCTTCACTTTCTTTCAATGTCTTTGAATGATCAATACTAGAGTCTGGAAAATCTCATTTGATCTGTTGCAGGTGTTTTAAAGCTGTAAAACCCCATTAATATCAGAATTGATTACATAGAATTCTGATATAAAAATAGTGGTGGCGTTGAATCCAGGCATTCGGAAATGTTGAAGATGTTCACAACTTATTGTTAACATTTAAACACTGGGCATATTAACTTGTTATATGTGAGGCTATATTATATCCTATACTCTATACACTTGTAGCTGACATTTGATTAATTATACCCTGAATAATAAAATATATATATATATACCTTATACAGTTAAATTCACACATTACATTTCACATCATGGGTTAAAAACTGAAATTTTTCTGGCTCCAGTTTCTCGGAATATCTTAATCGTAACAAGCTTAAGTATGTTGTATCATTCCTTAAACTTTCAGGTTTACAATATGAAAATTGTTTATTAGGGTTATCATTAAAATAAATTAAAGTCTGAGGGCTCGGATTCTAAATGAGAAAAATTTCACAAAAATAAGTTCCAAAACAAAAATAGTGTACTGAGCTTGATCATGTAAGAAGGGACTTAAATCGTTTGTGAAATTCAGGGGCCTGACTTTATCTTGTGGACAATCGATTTCACCTGGCGTGATTGCGTGTAAAAGAGCATGAAATGTCCGACATGGCCATAAAACCTGATCCAGAAGGGGCAATAACAGCTTCATCTGGCTTGTAATTGGAGGAATTAAAGGCAATTATCAGTGCCAATTTGAAGTCTTTTATCTGCCAGAAGCATCTACCTGTTGACAGAACTCAAGTTATTGTTCCTGGAGTTTTTCTAAACAATGGAGTGAGTAAGACTGATATCCTGACAATCAGGTCAATATGCTGTTCCTCATTATTCTTGATATCCTAGATGTATTGTTTTTTTTTATCATAGAAATTTCAGGGAAGGTAGGGAGAATTTGAGTAAAAGGGAGTGATGTATTTCAAACCTCTGATCTACATGTCATATCCAGTCAGGTATGCCTTGGTCACAAATCCCTGAAGGATGTCCGTACAATTTATAAAATCATATGATTCCATCAATTTTAAAATCTGTATGATCTCTGTCCATGCATAGATTTTGGTAACATGCATACCCGCCCCATACCATATATTTTGGATGATCACTCATTTTTATTATCAATTTTAGGTGATATTACTTTCATGATTTTCCGAAAGAAGTTTACTCAATATTCTTCACCTCAATGTCAGAGCAGAAATTAGAAATCTAAAATGACATTGCTTTGAAATTCTAATGTTGTTTTATTGTTATTTTCAAGCAATTGAAATACAGAAATAGAGCACTATGTCTTTCCATTTTTTCACAGAAAAGCATAGAAAAGAAGAAATTCTGCAGATATATGGTATATAAATTACGAAATAAATGTAGATAAATAAACCCTGTGTTCTTTGGAAATGTCTGATATATGCACTCTCCCCATAAAATTCCGGGGTTTATCGACTCGTTTAAGCTGTCCATAAATTAATCCTAATTCTCTGCTCCTCCTTTCTGTCTTTGATCATTGGTTTGATAAGTTTTATCTTGACAACTTTGTGCCCTGAAATACCTGCATTTTTACATGCAGTGGCTTCTAAATGACTTCAGAGGAAAACGTACCCATTGTAAAGGATATTTGCAAACTGCAGTATATTTATCGACTCGTTTAAGCTGTCCATAAATTAATCCTAATTCTCTGCTCCTCCTTTCTGTCTTTGATCATTGGTTTGATAAGTTTTATCTTGACAACTTTGTGCCCTGAAATACCTGCATTTTTACATGCAGTGGCTTCTAAATGACTTCAGAGGAAAACGTACCCATTGTAAAGGATATTTGCAAACTGCAGTATATTTAATGTAGAACTGTACTGTGAGTATTGAAAAGAAAACGTAGAAAAAAATACTCATTGTGCTGAGATGGTGTTGATTGATGTTTAATTGCCGACATTGATGGGTGAACTGGTATGTGTTGTAAGGGCTGAAAGATGAAGCTGTAGTAGGTCTGTAAGGTACATCTAATGCAAGAGGACTTACTTATTATGAGTTTAGAAGAAGATAGACCATAACATGGACAAGTGGAAGATATAAAAAGTGGCCTCATATATTGTTTAAATGTGACTGGTCTATGCAGTAATTACCTGTTGGTGGCATGGCATTGTGATGCTGTTCAACAGGTTCTGTTGTGTTGTCTGTCAGATGGACAATGTAGGGCGTAGTTTTTTACATGTGTTTCATGCCCCAGGAATGTAGGGTTGAGGTTTTTTCACCTGATACAGATTGATAACAGCAGTGACACAGAATTAGACTGAAGAGAGCTAATGTTTTTTTCTCAATTTTACAGGCAAAAGAAATGCCTGATACATTTGAATTCTTCTGTTTTTTGTCTTTCGGTAGATTAAGCTAATTAATTTACCATTTTTCGAGTAATGTTTTTCTAGTTAGCCTTTGCTCCTATTTGTGTTATGTTGTGTATGATAATTACCGTACGGTTCATTAACAGAGTACTCATTATCCTGATGAGTACTGCTGAAATGCTGTACAAATGAAAAGGTTTATTTTTGCTCTGATAATGGGGACACTTTTCAGCATGTATAATTAATTACTCTAGTGGTAAATTTCTTCAAATTCTATATAATTATATATAATAAAAATATATTTTTAATGCAATTTTAAATAGAAGTTCTTCCGTTATAAAAACGTTGATTTTTGGAAGGGAACGGAAATAACGAAGGGCTTTTAATTGGAGCATGCCTTAAACTCATGCTTTAGTCACCACAATCATGTTTCATTTCATTGATTAAGAGGGAAGTCATGTTTGTATTTCCCTAAATCCCCTATTTTGATGTATTGACCTTTCTAATGCATTGCTCTGCCTTATTAGATCTTGTGACCAGAGTGTGAAATTAATCCAGAAATCTTGAAACATGGGCACATGTTGAGAAGAAAATTGCAGGCTGGCCCTCTGCTGAGCCTGGTTTGGAGGTGCTAGATTTACCATGACTGACCATTGTTAATGGAATGCCATTATGTTTGTTGGAGTTTTATTGTTCCCAGTTTGAGAAGCAATATTTTACACTTTGGTCAGTTTAAGTGCGACCTTAAAGCCCATTTCATCCTAATTAATTATGGATTAAATTTGCCTCACTCGTTTTGCCCAAGTTTAAACTGAACTGTGACGTTTCTTTTTGTTGTTAGAAGATGGCTTACTGACTGACATTTTTATGATAAAACAAAAGCTATATTCGGCAAGGTTTTGCTGTTTCGGACGAGAACATTAAATGCAAGTCAGAATTTCAAACACAAAATATGTAAATCAGACATTGTGCAAGTTAGGGAAAAGTGTCAGTCCTTCCCACTAACAGCAATTGAAATTTTGTGAGATAAAAGGAAAATTGTCTGACAATAGCTCTGAAATTAATTGATTTAAGACAAATCATGCAGTCCTGAGATCCTGTAACAATGCATGTGCAGAAGCTTACAAAATTATCACAGGACAGTTTCAGGATCAAGATTTCAAATATGTAGAATCTACATAGATATTTAATATTGAAGTGTTGCATCTGGAGATAAAAAAAAGTATGATGATAATTGAAATGCTTCTTTCGAAAAACAAAGGAAAAATACATTTTTACTCAGATCCGTCAGGTCCGTCATATTGACAGCTATCATTGTGTGTGTAAACGAATCACATTTCAATGGTTTATAAAAAACATATCTGTAGACACATTTATCAAATAGCTTTCTTTCTCTTACAGACTACACTCTCTCTGAAGTAACCCTGCGAGTTTTAGACAAGAATGATGAGAAGCCCGTGTTCAAGAACGTTCCAAGCCCGTTTCTCGCTACCGTGTCCGATAGCCCGGGTATTGGCTACAATGTGTACACCCTCTACGCCAGGGACCCGGACAGCAGCTCGAGGCTACAGTATAACCTCGAGTCAGGTAACTAAATAACACAACTTGCAGTCTGTACGAAAGTTCGTCGGACCTCGGCAATCGCATGTATATTGTAGGCCCGCGTGTCCGGCAAGAATTTTAGGGAAAAATCTGTTGTTTATTAATATGTGTCAAAAGTGTTTCTTGTTAATTTAATTAACTTACCTATGTTTACAACATAAATTCAGGGCTTTCAATTGACCCGGGTTTTGACGCACAGAAATTGTAAATGAAATCGAAATTGACGCATCATTAATTTGTGCAATGCGTCAGTTTTAACCTGGAATAATTTCAGTGCAAGAGTCGGTATCATTTGAAAGGAGCAACAAGGCATCAATTAAAGTCAAAAGCAATTAGCTGCCGAAGTGACAAGTGATTATCAATCTGGAATCTAACCGTAACCGACTGAAACTAATGACATAATTATAAACTCCGCCCATTATGCAAATTAACGGATATCTTCGGCTTTTTCGCTAAGTACGATGGTTTGAAAAACAACAATGCTAAAATATATTTTGTTTTTGTTTTTTGATATCTTGTCTTACATGAAATTAATGAAATTTGTATTCGTTCTTAATGTGTAACAGAAAAGAATAAACATTTTTCGTAGCACATGGTCTAAAAAGCGCGGGAAACAGGTGCACACTTATTTCCTGTCAATTTTAATGAAAGTGAAAGAAGAACTGCGTAAATCGTTGTCAGTGTAAAGTTCTATAACAAAAGAGTTTTATTGTTATGCGATTAATGAAAAATAAAAAACAATGTTGCAATATTGACAATAGGAACATTGAATGTTTTTGTTTACTTCAAGAAAAAATATGAAAAACTTGAAAGTGAAACCGAAAGTACAAATAAGTTGTTGCAACTAAACAATCGAAGGTGCATATAGGAGTCTGACAAGGATGCATAGGGTTACATAACGAGTAATACATGCATAATTCCTGTTTCACCGAACATGCATTTAATAAATAATATGTTCATAGGAGTCAGAACATATTTTTTCAAGTTTTGACTCTTGGAATTTGTTTACCACCCAAGAGACTGACTGAGAAGGAAATAGGACAACAAGGTATTCTATAAGATTATATTTCTTATTCCTTGATTTTTTTTGAGAATTGAAAGTGGAACAATACCGCTGATCTTTATAGAAAATAGAAATTGTATTTTTAATTTATGTTTCGGAAGCTATTAAACCAAGTATAGATAATCATTACCTTGCAATGCCATCTTATGACAGATAATAACTATCATTTATGAAGAACGACCAAGAATTTAGAAATAAAACGGACAATGACTCTTAAAGATCTGATTTTGACTCTTGAAAATCAGACCTCATTCATCAGAAGTTTGATTATGATAAATCTAATGGTATGGTAAGCATAGCATCATCACTCTGGTTTTATATTACGAGAATGACTAAAATGTACATAAAATTTTCGGACCTGCTAAAACTGGTCCGGTCCTGCAATGCAGACAGTATTGCAGGACCTCGTGTCCTGCAATGTGATAATGACTTTCGTACAGACTGACAACAGGGACTTTTCACCTTCTTTAATTGAGGCCAGATCCTTATTGATAAAAGCCTATTTTTTCCCAATTTATCAACACTTGTTTCTGAAAAGTTATTAACAAAAAACACATAGTTTCTTGTTTTTTATCATGGAATTGTTGTTTGTGCTGGTGTTGTTATAGTTGTGTTTGTTTTTTATTGTTTGTCAATTTAACATTCATTTTCATAAACAAGCTTGAAGTGTTTTTGTATAAGGAACACTGTTAAATTTCCCCAATTTGAAGCTTAGTAAAATTTCCTAAAATGAAACTGGGATGCATGTAATACTGTACTAGCTACCTTGATTATTATAAGAACCTGTTACAGTCTTGCGGGGAAACCAAACTTTTTTTTTTTAAGAATGTTGAATATGTGAAAGATCTGAACAGAAACAGTATCAAACAAGTTTTGTGGCTTGTGCATGGTTCTTGTGGGGACTGGAAGGCATCATAATAATATTATTGAATAGCTTAAATCTTGTGAATCTGACTCATTTTCTGATTAGAAGTTTGGGCCTAAAAATATAATTATTTGTTTAAGGTAACATCCCCAAATTACTAGATAGGGTAGGGATTTTGTTTTTTATTATTTTATGTCAAGATCATTTTCTTGCAAATGCACTTAGTCTATTTCTTGCAAATGTCACTCATATATTGCTGTTGTTATTGGAGCTTTGTTTTGTTTAAAATAAATGACAGTTAATGTTTTTAAAAAATGGATATACGATGGGAAGACTTTTTTTTTGAAAAAAAATAGGGTGGGAAGCCTTTAATTAGGTAGGGTCACTGTAGCCCGAAACAAATAAAAACTGTTTTTAGGCCTTGACATTCTATTGTAGGGTGAACGTTTGTTAATTCATTATAATGCTTATCAATCATCATGTTTTGCACCGCAGTATGTTTTGTTGACATATATGATTAAAAACTTAGATTTACCTTGCTTGTAATATTAGTAAAACACAGCACACACACTTCTTTGTAAATGAACATTTCTTTTTATGTTAACTTAATATATTTACCTTGCCACTAAGTATCTTTTAATTGTTAACAACTTCTTTTGAAAAATGATATTTTATTTATATCTTTGTATATATGCAATTATGTTTTACAGTAAAAAGTCTCAAAATTCATCTTAGAAGGAAAATGCCTGCTTCTAAAAGCATGGAATAGAAATTCTAAGAATAGACTACATTAGGCCGGCAACACATAATTATTCAGAAGTGTGAGATCATTACAGAGGGCGTTTTTGACACTCATATTACGACAAAATTGACAGAAAATAATTCTAAGCTTTTTATGCCCCCACAAAGTGGCGGCATATAGGGTTGCCCTTGTCCGTACGTACGTCTGTCCGTACGTACGTACGTACGTCCCGAAGATTGTTTCCGATCTAATTCTTGAAAACCGTTTGTCCAATCCTCACCAAACTTTAAACACATGTTTGTGACCATAATATCTTGATCAAGTTCGATAGTCATGGAAATCGCTTTAGTCATTTAGGAGTTACGGCCCTTTTTTGCCAAAAATACTTCAAAAATATATGTTTCCAATCTAATTCTTGAAAAGTATGTGTCCAATCCTCACCAAACTTTACATACATGATTGTGACCATAATATCTTGATCAAGTTCGATAGCCATGGAAATCGCTTTTGTCATTTAGGAGTTACGGCCCTTTATTTGCAAAAAAAGACTTGAAAAATACGTCCCGAAGATTGTTTCCGATCTAATTCTTGAAAACTGTTTGTCCAATCCTCACCAAACTTTTAACACATGTTTGTGACCATAATATCTTGATCAAGTTCGATAGCCATGGAAATCGCTTTAATCATTTAGGAGTTAGGGCCCTCAGATTATCCTGAATAATCATTATGGCTTATTTTCTGTGACAAAAAATCGAAGTGGGGGCATCCGTGTCCTATGGACACATTTCTAGTTGGAAAATTTATCTTTATGTTGAAAATGTGGCAATGGAAAACTTGAGATTTTCACAAAGGGGTCATTGTCAATACAAGCTATTGCACTGCATGACGCCATCCTCAATATTTCATCTTTTTGTTCGCATCAGGTGGTGAGGGGAAGTTTGAAATCTTCACAGAGGAGGACTTTGGCTCTGGGGAGATGGTCGGTAAGATCATGACAACTGTGAATGGACCAGGACAATTTCCTCAGGGCGCTGAGTACACACTGGTTGTCTCTGCCCAGGATATGGCTGCTGGGCTCTCCCCTGCCCAAAAATCAGAGTTTGCCATCGTCAAGGTGCTCGTCGGGCTTCGGCCCCCACAGCTGTTTGAGAACCCATTCTACGCCAAAGTGGATGAGACCAGTGGCACTGGTACCAGGTGGGTGGGGACTCTGCTAAATGACTCTTTAGTAGTTTGCTTCTGAATATAATAACTTGATACCTTTATTCTGATGAATCTATAACACAGTGAAGTTATTCTGATTATGGTAATGTTGATGAATTGAGTGTATCATATTTTTTCAACATCTGAAACTATTACAGATCATTTTCGCTTTCATTTACTTGTACTGGAGAGTTAAAGGAGTTTTATTGACCGTAATAAATAAACTCTTACATCTTAGACCTTTGTTTTGTTTAATTCAAAAGTGTGTACCCCTACAGGATCCTGGGTGTTGATGACCGTATCCTGAAGATACGGGCAAAGCTGTTCCAGGACACAGTATCCAATGTGACCGAGTTCAACTTGACAGACCAGAATGGGAAGCTGTCCTCACTCTTCAGCATCAACAGGCAGGGTGAGTAGCTAGGGAAGTCAGGGATAAGGGGTGGGGAGAGTAGCTAGGGAAGTCAGGGATAAGAGGTGGGGAGAGTAGCTAGGGAAGTCAGGGATAAGAGGTGGGGAGAGTAGCTAGGGAAGTCAGGGATAAGGGGTGGGGAGAGTAGCTAGGGAAGTCAGGGATAAGGGGTGGGGAGAGTAGCTAGGGAAGTCAGGGATAAGGGGTGGGGAGAGAAGCTAGGGAAGTCAGGGATAAGGGGTGGGTAGAGTAGCTAGGGAAGTCAGGGATAAGAGGTGGGGAGAGTAGCTAGGGAAGTCAGGGATAAGGGGTGGGGAGAGTAGCTAGGGAAGTCAGGGATAAAGGGTGGGGAGAGAAGCTAGGGAAGTCAAGGATAAGAGGTGGGTGAGTAGCTAGGGAAGTCAGGGATAAGGGGTGGGGAGAGTAGCTAGGGAAGTCAGGGATAAAGGGTGGGCTGAGTAGCTAGGGAAGTCAGGAATAAGGGGTGGGGTAAGTAGCTAGGGAAGTCAGGAATAAGGGGTGGGGAGAGAAGCTAGGGAAGTCCGGGATAAGGGGTGGGGAGAGTAGCTAGGGAAGTCCGGGATAAGGGGTGGGGAGAGTAGGTAGGAAAGTCCGGAATAAGGGTTGGGGTAAGTAGCTAGGGAAGTCAGGGTTAAGAGGTGAGGTGAGTAGCTAGGGAAGTCAGGAATAAGGGATGGGGTGAGTAGCTAGGGAAGTCAGAAATAAGGGGTCGGGTGAGTAGCTAGGGAAGTCAGGGATAAGGGTTGGGGTGAGTAGCTAGGAAAGTCGGGGATAAAGGGTGGAATGAGTAGCTAGGGAAGTCATGGGTAAGGGAAGGGGTGAATAGCTAGTGAATCCAGGGATAAGGGAGTGGGATGAGTAGCTAGGAAAGTCAGGGATAAGAGGTGGGGAGAGTAGCTAGGGAAGTCAGGGATAAGGGGTGGGGAGAGAAGCTAGGGAAGTCAAGGATAAGAGGTGGGTGAGTAGCTAGGGAAGTCAGGGATAAGGGGTGGGGAGAGTAGCTAGGGAAGTCCGGGATAAGGGGTGGGGAGAGTAGGTAGGAAAGTCCCGAATAAGGGGTGGGGTAAGTAGCTAGGGAAGTCAGGGTTAAGAGGTGGGGTGAGTAGCTAGGGAAGTCAGGAATAAGGGATGGGGTGAGTAGCTAGGGAAGTCAGAAATAAGGGGTTGGGTGAGTAGCTAGGGAAGTCAGGGATAAGGGTTGGGGTGAGTAGCTAGGAAAGTCATGGATAAAGGGTGGAATGAGTAGCTAGGGAAGTCATGGGTAAGGGAAGGGGTGAATAGCTAGTGAATCCAGGGATAAGGGAGTGGGATGAGTAGCTAGGAAAGTCAGGGATAAGAGGTGGGGAGAGTAGCTAGGGAAGTCAGGGATAAGGGGTGGGGAGAGAAGCTAGGGAAGTCAAGGATAAGAGGTGGGTGAGTAGCTAGGGAAGTCAGGGATAAGGGGTGGGGAGAGTAGCTAGGGAAGTCAGGGATAAGGGGTTGGGAGAGTAGCTAGGGAAGTCAGGAATAAGGGGTGGGTGAGTAGCTAGGGAAGTCAGGAATAAGGGGTGGGGTAAGTAGATAGGGAAGTCAGAAATAAGGGTTGGGGTGAGTAGCTAGTGAATCCAGGGATAAGGAAGTGGGGTGAGTAGCTAGGGAAATCAGGTTAAAGGGGTGGGTTGAGTAGCTAGGAATTCTTCTCAAATTTGAAGTTCAGATGCTTACTAAAACATTACACTTATTATCTTTACAAGAAATTTTCATACATTTCTCTTAAAATCAAATCTGCTGTTTCTTAGACTCAATTCATGTTTGTGTTTGTCCAGGCAATGTTGAGACGCTCCAGAACCTGGATTACGAGGAGCCTCCGAACCAGTATGTGCTCAATGTGACTGTCACGGAGAAGGAGACACGCCTCTCTACCACTGGACAGGTGACACTTACACCCATGGTCATAATAGTGTGAACAAACCGATGAGGAGATTATCATTATAGTATTTTTTATAAATACCCATTTTGTTCTTTAATCAAACTAGCTTTTTCATATCTCATAACTGAAATCTATAACCATTTGAAAAATAAACATGTATGCCACTTCTTGTGTGGACATCATTTGATGATTTTATTTCAAACTGATATGGCTGGAAAGTGAACTGCTGTTAAAAGCTATGCTACTGTTACTCTACCTTACTGTTTGACTATTTCAGCTGATCATCAATGTCCAGGACATCAATGACAACAGCCCCAAGTTCCAGCTGTCCACCTACACTGCTACAGTGCCTGAGGACATTCCTGTGGGCTCCCCTCTTAGCATGCGAGAACAGGGTTAGTTAGGTCAATCACATGTTTTCTTGTATTATACTTAATGGGCTTACAACAAGAGCATCGTTTCATGACCAGACATGCACATATCAATAGGAAAGTGATATCAGACGCTTTGGCATAATGTTGGCAAATAGTTACAGATCTAATTATGCAGCAATGTGTGCTCAAAACAACTGATACATATCCTTTTACATAGTTTATCAGTTGGGTGATAATTTTGGCTGAGTAATATGCAGAATGTTATTGTAAGAGAATGTCAACATTGGGGTGATTGCTTAGAAATTTGTTAAAGTTAACAATGTTGTTAACTTTTAGCATAGTTATTGCTCTGGAAGTTTAATGGGTACACTTGTGATCTGATGTATTTCCAACATGATAACAGACAACTGTTTCAGCTGAACATGTTTCATTTCAATATATAAGCATATCATCCAGTAGTTCACGTTTAGAAGTTAGCAACGATGTTGTTAATCAGGTTGTTAACTTTAACTAAGTCCTGAACAATCAGCCCAATGTAGAAATGAATTATTATTTCGCAATAGTTATTCTCTATATACAATCATGTCGCTTACACAACTGTTTACAATGTCTCCACCAGTGATAGCAACAGACCGTGACTCAGGCCTCAATGGTGAGCTGGAGTACTTCGTGAGCGACCCTCATTTCTCCATCAAGACGGTGTACCAGGATAACCAGTATGTGGGCCGAATCAGCATTGCCAAGTAAGTTATATTGAACAATATTAGTTTTTATTACTGACTAAGCAGTCTCTGGTCTGTCACTGATATAGCTTATTATCATCACGATTATAATCTAATTTACTGAAACATAAATAGTAAAAAAAAATTATTGAAAATTTTGTTATGGACTTTGCACCCTATACACACATTTGTGTCTTACTGAAAATTAGGATTTAGTGAAGTTAAGTTTGGTTAAGTCACAAGGTATGTCTACAGTCATTTCAATTATGGCCATTGCAGGAAGCTTGACTATGATAATGAGACGGCTCACCAGTACAGTTTCACGGTGACAGCCCGGGATCAGGGCGAGATCCCACAGTCGGGCATGGCCACAGTGATTGTGTACGTGTCAAACGTGAATGATGAGGCCCCCGTGTTTGGCACGGGCTCAGAGTACCAGTACGCCAGCATCAGCGAGGAGCAGACCATTGGCAGTGTCGTCACTATTGTACAGGCCACTGACCCAGATGGAGACAACGTAAAATACTACTTCAAACGTAAGTAACACCAGTCTTGTAGTTGTCAGGTGTTCTTCCATTAAAGCTGTTTTTACCTGCTGTTCATTACTGAATTAGTTTTGTTTCAGTCTTTATAATTATATGATTGTGCAGCTTTATATTTTTCTATCAATCTTATCTACCCCCTGATATCTTACATTAATGACTTAATTATGAAGCATATCTTAAATAATGTATTTATGATCATTAATGAACAATATTTCAGCCAAGGACCGTGAGAGTTATCCATTTGAGATAGACCCTGACTCTGGTCTGATCAAGCTTATAGGGCCTTTGCCTGACTCCATCCCCTACTACACCCTCAACATCACCGCGTACGATGACGGTGCGTGCTGCGGCCGCGTGAACAGCCTCTCCAGTGACAGTTATGTTGTTGTGGAGGTCAAGGACACCAACAACAACCAGCCTCAATTCCCCAGCTGTAACTATGAGCCAGAGGTCCAGGAGAACCAGGATGTGGGAACCTTCGTTGTACAGGTGCGAGGGGGTTTGGACACTTCTGTATCAGTTTATTTTTTGATAATTAAATGGAGAAGTTTAAAAGTTTCTTAAAGAAATTTTGTTTCTAGGTAAATCTGTATTTTTCCCAGAATAGCTTTTTTCTCTAATCTCGTTTTTCATGTCTCTGATAATATTTTACATTTAATTAACTATTCCAACCTTGCAGGTGAAAGCTGTGGACAATGACAGAGGTGCCAATGGTAACATCACATACTCCATCATACGTACCCCACTCCAGTCTGAGCAGTTTGCCGTTGATCCTGTGAACGGTCGAGTGGTCACGGCCATCCGGTTTGACCGGGAAGTTCTGAATGGGGATAGGAGAATTCCCGTCACAGTGAAAGCTGCTGACCAGGGCACTCCACAGAGTCTTGAGAAACACTGCACATTCTGGGTCGTCATTGGTGACGTCAATGACAATCAGCCTCAGTTTGATTCCCCATCTTATTCTACATCAATGAGTGAGTCCTCGGCTACTGTAGGTCGCCGTGTTTTTGCAGTGAGGGCATCAGACGCAGACCACGGGCTCAATGCAGAGGTGGTGTACTCTCTGGTTCATAATCCAGGAGAGTTCTTTAGAATTGAATCTGACACAGGCATCATTTATCTGGACAAAAGCGTTTATGGGGTAAGGATTCAAACTTTTTATAGATTTAAACTGCAATTTAAATCAAATAGCAATTTACAGTTGTAGCTCATTTTAGAATTCATGTAGACAAACTTTCATGTGGACAAACTTTTAAATATTTTTCAATTATGAATATTTAGCTGAAGGCATTCTGTTGTATGGTCAATATAGCATGTAAATATTGTTGTGGTTTTAGATTGACAAGGTGTTGATCAGGGTGAAGGCTGAAGACCGTGGGTCGCCTCCATTGAGCTCTTTTGTATCGGTTGATATTGGCATCACCGACCGTAACAACAACCCACCAACCTGGGAGAGCAACACATATGAGCGGGAATATGTTGTCAAGGAAACCGCTCAGATTGCCTACGTGATCGCCTCCATGGGGGCTCAGTCAAACACTCCGGCACCGTTCGATGGTCTTTCATTTGCATTGATTGATTCTCAGGAGAACACAGTACAACAGCTGGGTCCGTTTAGGATTCAACAGGATGGAAACACTGTCACCTTGGTGTTGAAGGGACAGCTTGACTATAATGTGAAGAACAGATATGAACTTCGTCTCCGAGTTACTGTAAGTATTTGATATTCATATCTTCACACTTTCTATCCACTATTTTGAAGGAATAGTTGTCAATGAAAGTTTAATCGTTCTGAAGTGTAATATTTTAAAATGATGTCATTCATTTGAATTGCAATATGAAACATTTGGACACAACATTTAATCAAATGTTATATACTATGAATTTAATCTATTTATGTTGTCAGGTTCATATTTAAGTGTTGCTCTTGAATTAATTCATTTTAATAGCGAGTTATTAAATATTTCCAGAACCAAGGTCAGACCCCGCTGTCTTCAGAGATTCGGCCGATTGTCGTGGTGAAGGACATGAATAACGAGCCCCCACAGTTCCGAGGGCTGGACATCAACTTCAGCAACTCGTACACGGGTATAGTGCCAGAAAATGAACCACCAGGACAGACAGTGATACAAATCAAGGCTGAGGACCCTGACCATGATCCACCAAACAACGTGGTCGGTGATATAGTGTATTAGTGTATATACCATGTATATCTTAAAGTGGTTTTGTTGTGAAGTGGTATTTGTAGAAATTATCTTGCTATTTACCTTATGGAAGATTTTCATACTCTTTTTTGCTTATTTATCAAACTGTTGAAGTATTGCGTTTGAGTTGTTTTAATATTGTCTTTTTGCACTCAAGTGACATGGATATTGAACTGCATAGTAGTTGTTCATTCTGTTTATCAGGTACGGTACAGCCTGATGCAGGACCCAAATGATGCATACATGCATTTCAACATTGACGAGGTGTCCGGTGTGATCACCACCCGCAGCCAGTTCGACCGGGAAGAACAAAGTGTCTACTACATCAAGGTCAAGGCTGTTGATGGGAAAAACTCAGATGCCCCGGGACACTTCCCAGAAAATACACCTAACAGTGGTTAGTGAAAGGGTTATACAAAGTCACATTTGTACTTGGGAGTTACTGGGTGCTTTACTTTCAATGTCCTTCATCTGAAAATTATGTCTAGATTTCGGCAATGACCTTGAACTTTAACTTATTTTGAATGTAACACTGTACTGGCATACAGTGTGCATTTAAATTGCCCATAATCATAATGCTTGTCAAGAATAGAATTTGTTCATACCAATGGTTACACTGAAAACAATACATAGTCATAATACCGGTATTCTTTAGAATTGATGTGATAGGTCTGCTGACATGGAATTAATGATCATATACTTTAATTTTAGTAGTATGAATATTTCTTATTCAGTTTTCACCATTTTTTCAGCGACTGCATCTGTGCAAGTGATGATATCAGACAAGAACGACAACCCTCCATACTTCATCAAGGACAGCTGGGAGATCACAGTCCCGGAACGCCGGCCTGACAGTAACAGCGCCATCATCACTGTGGTCGCAACCGACAAGGACAAGGGTATGTGGTTGATGGGTTATAGCTGTGCGGTGAATATTATCATTAACATTCCTTTTGATCATGGTCAACCCATTAACTTCGTAAAAACACTGTTACTAAAAAATAACATAAATTGTTTTACAACCAAGACATTTCACATTTAATGACTATCATCTATAATCAGAATTAATGTAAAAGTTCACGGACTTGTACTGATTAACTTCATTATTTGTTTCTAATTAAGTGACATAAAATAGAGTGTGGTAGACTCAATTAATGTGAAATCATTAATGTTCGTGGGGCATTAATGTTCGTGGTTTTTCGTGGGTTTGGTTATCCACAAATTCAAGATCCCACAAAATAAAGACCCTTTATTCACTTTTTCAGTTGCCTTGTTATGTATATACTCTAGTATCTTCTTTACGGAGATCGCAGTATACAGCGGTATATAGCATAAATACCGAACTCACTGTATATCTTACCATTATCATTTTGTAAATATATCTGCTTTTAACAAATAATAAACCAAATCATTCATTGTGTTTTTTTTTATGAACCAAATGACAGAAACGCATGCTGTAACGTGTGCTGTTCATGAAAATCTCCAGGTTTACAAGTTGTGCGTGTTTAGTGTTGGTCCTCCATTTTTTTTCTTTAATGAAATATTTAATCGATTACATTGATTGTTTACTCAAATATACCTTCTGAGTGTTTTTACAGTTTGCAAAATTCTTAATTGGTATTCAATAGCTTCGCCTATCTATATCTTTGATCAGGGTGCATCATCTTTTAAGAACCTAACTTCCAATTAAAGCGATAATTGACATGGGTTTATGGACTAATTGGCATGTCGTACCACTATCGTGAGTGTCATAAACCGTGTGACATAGTAGACAGAAATCACTAGCCCAGCGCGTGGTGATTATGTAGACAACTAAGGACATTCGCAGTTTCAGATTTTTTTTCAAAATTGAAAAACCACGAATTCAAGTACCCACGAAAATGTTATTTATCGGAAAACCACGAAATTTCATGACAACGAATATAAATGATTTCACAGTATATTGGAAACCACACTTGATAATGTTACAAAGCAAAACACTGCATTTTAAATTGAATTTGCAACCATAAACTGGAGAAATAATTCCTAAAAATCGTTATTTATTAAAGGGTCTGGTATGTATATTCATGTTCATATTTTGTTTGTTGTCCACATACTCCAGTTTTTACTCTCAGATAGTCTCTGTCTGTGTAGAGTTTTGTTTACGCATGTCATTCACTCTCATTTCAGTGTCATATTCGAGTGTTGTCATTCACTCTCATTTCAGTGTCATGTTCGAGTGTTGTCATTCACTCTCATTTCAGTGTCATATTCGAGTGTTGTCATTCACTCTCATTTCAGTGTCATATTCGAGTGTTGTCATTCACTCTCATTTTAGTGTCATGTTCGAGTGTTGTCATTCACTCTCATTTCAGTGTCATATTGGAGTGTTGTCATTCACTCTCATTTCAGTGTCATTCATATTGGGTGTTTTCATTCATTCTCATATATTTGTCATATTTGAGTGCTGTCATTCACTCTCATTTCAGTGTCTTCATCACATTGTCATCATTTTCATTTTGTTTTTGTGTCCATGTTAGCCAGGTGTAGTTAGAAATAGGGTTTTATCAACAAGGCTCATACAAGATAATGCATAGTTCATGAAATAAAGTTTATTACATCATTTAATAATTACAATATAAATGCTAGAGCATATCTTTCATTTTTATCAAGCAGTTCTGTAAGGTTGTCATTCAGAAAACATACTTATTTTTTTTCAAGCTTCAAGGAATATTTGATACTGTACAATTAACTAGGAATAAGATGATGTTCTTCAATTATCCTTGATCAGAGATTAACTTGTTTTGCTTTTCAATACAATTTCTTCAATATGTTATCCAGAAGACACGCTGTCATACACAATCACCGAGGGCAACCTGAACAACGTGTTTGGGATCAAACAGAAGACTGGAGACATCTATGTTGCCAAGACACTTGACTATGAAACTCCGCCCACTGTAAGTAGAGCCAGTGGCTGCCATGCTGTGGTATGTTGCGAATTTTAGTTAAAATATCAACTTACAGTACCCCAATAATTGAGGTCGTACGATGTGCAAGTTGGTTTTGAATATTGATGGTCCACGCCAGATATAAAGCCCTAATTATAGTTAAACATAATGGTAGGAATTAAAAGCTGGATCGCTATTTATTGTCACTCTGTATTTCTAGAAAAGTTCTTACATTGTTAATATCTCACCTGCAGGAATACAAGTTGCGCGTGATAGTACAGGATGGGAGGTTCGAGGGGTCGACCGAGGTGATCGTCAAGGTAACAGATGTCAATGACAACGCCCCTGAGTTCTCACAGAAAGTGTACGAGGTAAACTCTGTTGTGGAGGAAAGGGTGCCTCCACCTGGTGGACAGCTGCTCGTGCAGGTGAGGACAAAACTGTAATACAATTAAAGACGAAATAAATTCTGAAGATTTCGAAAACCTGTTCTTATACAAGTTCTGACATACCTTTTAAAGCTTAATTAATCAAATTAAACTTTCGGAAGCATTTTGAAACCTATTCTTTCACCAGTTAAGACATACATTTTATAGCTTAATTCAATTTAATAAAATTTGAAGTATTTTGAAATATGATCAAATTATGATTAAGCTGTTAATTTTGCATGCTTTGAATGTTAAGGTAATGACTATTTGATCAAGGCATAATTAATTTACAGGTGTCAGCCACAGACAAAGATGTGAGTCGAGATAGTAACTTCCGATACTCCATATCCGGGGAAGGTACTGATCCAAACAACCCCACATTCAAGATCGAACCAGACACAGGCAGGGTCTTTCTGCTTAAACCCCTGGACCGCGATTTACCATCGGGACGTGATGTGTACCAGTTTAACGTTCTTGCCGAGGACGAGCCCAGCACTGCCAATGCCCTGACAGGGTTCTCGTATGTGAAGGTGAAACCACAGGATATCAATGACAACGCCCCTGTCTTCAAGGAGAGCGACCTACAGGGAGCCGTGCCTGAACACTCTGATAAAGGTACTAACTTTGTATCAACCAAATAAAAGGCTGGAAATAATTTCAATTCCACTAAGTTTATATCTATAGTAATTCAGCGGGCTATTTATCATGTTTATTCCCTGATTGTAGAAATTATATATATTTATCAAGTTTAAGAAAGAGTTTTGTCATCACTGGGGTTTCAGTGTCATATTCTGGTGTTGTCATTCACTCTAATTGTCATCTGTTAATGTTTAAATTTTCATCCATTGAAAAACTTAAAAATAAATAAATTCATAGTAGATTAAATGTCTTGATACAAAAAAGCAACAGATGATAAAAGTACATGTAACGGTTGCCGATAAATGCGTAATTTTTTAACATGACTGTTTTTTTCATTTTCCCAGACCATTCAGTGATGACTATAGTAGCAACAGACTATGACGCCGGTGACAACGGCACGGTTATATATGAGATTGATGCCTATGGAAACCCACCAGCTGCACCCACCGGGGAATACCTGTTCAAGATCAATAGTAACGGCCTCATCAAGACAAACCTCAACAACTCGCTGGACCGTGAGAAGACATCAGTGTATTACCTGCCAATCGTTGCCAAAGACAAGGGCGCAGAACAGAGGAAGAGTACAGCCACAGCCACCATCAGCATACTTGACATTAACGACCAGAAACCACAGTTCATTGATGTAGGTGGCTGCTTGATTGGCAAAAATATTTCATGTTCAGTTATTGCTTTGAGCTTCTTTGTAGCTCTGATTTGTTACAGCTTTTCAAGATCTTGTAAACTGCCATCATCACATTGAAACATATTCAGGTGTTGTTTTTGTTTACTTTATGAATAATTGGAGTAAACAGCTTACTTTTATGTAAACATTTACCTTGTGTTCATAAAATGCTGATGTTAATATGAGTTATTGCAATCATCAATTTTCAATATCGTATGAAGATAATGAATGCATTTAATTTTCCTTTGCAGAAAATCTACAAAGTGACAATGTCTGAAAATCAGAAGACAGGCCCAGTAAAGACTGTGACTGCTATAGATCGGGACATTGATGAGAATGCCAGACTCACCTACACATTGAAGGACAGCGATAGGACGTACTTCTTCATAGAGACCATCCCTCCCAATGCTGGAGTGTTGAAAGTCTTCAGGGTGTGTGCACTCACACTGTTACACTCAAGAATATCTTGTGTCAACACAAGATGATTTATTCATTCCAATATTGCTTTTTCATTTTGTAATTTACATCAATGTTCTTCATACTTAAAAACTTATTTGTGTGAATCTGACAGTACCGTAAGTGTCCTACAGATTGTCTTCAGTAATAAAGATTGATCAGTGTTTCTTTCATTTGCAGGAGGTGGATTATGAGAAGGTGAGATTCTTCAACTTGACAGTGTACGTCCAGGACAGTGACCCCTCCCACCGGGACGTGGCCTACATCGAGGTTACTGTGGAAGACTATAATGATAACGCCCCCGTATTTGACCCCAAGGTCATGAACATTCGACATCGAGAGAACATCCCCATAGGGACCAGTCTATGGAATTGTAGCGCCACAGACAAGGATGATGGCATCAATAAGGACTTTCAGTAAGTCGGAGTTGCGTATTTTACATGCTTATTTAATAATAAGTGTTGTTGTTTTACAGGTATCCATTTTCTTTAAAAAAATCAGTATTTGCTTTAGTAATGGCATTGATCATCCAGGAATTTATATATTTCCAGCAAAGTAAAATTTGGTGATAAGTTAAAGCTTGTTGTAAAATCTTAAGTATTAATACAATGTTTAAGTCTTACACAAATGTAAACCAAGTGTTTAAGTCTGTGTCAACACCACCAGGTACAAGATTGACCGTCGTACGGACCCAGGTCGACGGTTCACAGTGACATCCAATTGTGAGGTTACGGTAAAGCGGGGCCTCGATGGGCAGACCCTTGATAGAGAGGCCCTGGTGGGGTCAGAGGATGAGAAATACGAGGTTCATGTGCTCGCTGTAGACAAAGGTTAGAAAATTGTAGAGAGTTCTTTAAAGTGACAATGTTTTACAGAACAGTTTCTGTTAGAAACAAAGCGCCTTTGATAAATAAAGATTATGTTAAAAGTTTTTCTCTATTTTTTGTACTTAATAAATTTCCTATAAGTTTCACGTATTGTCAGTAAAATTTAAATTAAGAGGACTTGGTAAAAATGGTGAATTTAAAATTATTTTTTGACATACTCATGGTACACAACTTGGATCATTTTTGGTTGTAATGAAAAGCATTCAAAGTCAAGTTGCTGAACATTGGTGTTTTCCAGGCTACCCTCCCCAGACAGGTACAGCCACCCTCAGGATATTTGTGGATGATGTGAATGACAACGCCCCACAGCTTGTGTATGATGGAGTACCAATGGTGATGGAGCTGGAGGACCCTCCACGGTTTGTGGTTGCATTCAGCGCCGTTGACCCCGACACTCCTCAGTATGGGGCACCATTCCAGTTCTCTCTGCCACCATGTGATGAAAACCCAACCTGCAACAATGGGGACTTAGACTTTACCATGGATTTCCTACCAAGTAGGTTATAATGGTTTATGGCAGTAAATGTAATCTTGGAAGTATCTGTGTACATGTTTGTTGTGTACTTGTAGTTGTAGAGACCAGATGTAAGATGAGAAATTTCTGCTTCTTTGGTCCGGTCTGTTTTTTATATCTTTCGAAATGCTCCAATATAATTGAATGTTCATGTTTTTGACATATTTTCTTTATTTAAAGGTTTTTTACACATTCATTTGGATTTATTCATCCTGGAATATAGCACCTCTCTAAAGAAATGAGTGCTTACTACTTTGGATAATTACTGGAGTGGCCATACTTAATTTAATTTCTTAATCATAGTTTCTTGTAAAATGGCGAACAGCAATTTCAGGTAATGGTCTGGAGTTCAGAGAATTGTATTTGTTGTAGTTATTTGCAACCCTGATTGTTGAAGAGTTCCATGCATGATGACCACCTAACTGTTATCAAATTACCACTGTTCCTATGCTTGAAACAATACATGTATATTGATTCTTTCAAATGAAGCTGGAACCTGCTATGTAGTATGTGAAACAAACCATACACATCCATATTACTTTATAGATGGTGACAATGGAAGGGGTAGTGGGTTTGTTACGGCCATGAAGAAGTTTTACCGAGAGAAGCAGAAGTACCACTACCTTCCTATCATCATATCTGACATGAGGGGAACTGGCAGTCAGCTCAGTAAAACAGGAACTAGCACACTCACTATAGAGATTGGTGACAAAAACAACCACCCACATAGTGATGGCTATAAAGAGATCTTCATGTATAAATATGACTTCAAAGGTGAGACACGTACATAATACTGAGTACATTGACAAATTAACAAATTGTTTAGTGTTTGGCTGATTTTTATGTCAAGTAAAATATGCTAGCATTTCGACATAGTACATTATTTTGAAAGAAGTTTTCTTCTAACAAGTATGGAGTTCAATTCATAACATGGAAAGTGTATTAAAAGAATGCATGTACTTGAAAATGATCTCTTGTAAGATATGCCACAATTATTAAAAAACACAATATTAAAAGTGTCAGTGCAGTGATGTGGTTTAACTGCCTGTGAAAGTAGCAGTAGAATGAACCACTGTCTACATAGTGGTAGTCTAC
Organism: Mya arenaria; assembly: GCF_026914265.1. Classification (NCBI taxonomy): domain Eukaryota; kingdom Metazoa; phylum Mollusca; class Bivalvia; order Myida; family Myidae; genus Mya; species Mya arenaria. Next base: position 33,861,328 of record NC_069129.1, on the reverse strand, counting down.
ATGATGGTAACATGTTGTATATGGCAAGATGTTGTCATGTAGGTGTAACAGATGATCGGGAATGTGTACACCCTGGACCTGACTATATATTGTCTATCCCCACTGCAGGTGTTACAGATGATCTTGTGATCGGGAATGTGTACACCCCGGACCTGACTATATATTGTCTTTCCCCTCTGCAGGTGTTACAGATGATCTTGTGATCGGGAGTGTGTACGTCCCAGACCCGACTATATATTGTCTATCCCCACTGCAGGTGTAACAGATGATCTTGTGACTGGGAATGTGTATGCCCTGGACATAACTATATATTGTCTTTCCCCACTGCAGGTGTTACGGGTGATCTAGTGATCGGGAATGTGTACGCCCCATACCTGACTATATATTGTCTATCCCCACTGCAGCTGATCTAGTGATTGGGAATGTGTACACCCTGGACCTGACATTATATTGTCTATCCCCACTGCAGGTGTAACGGGTGATCTAGTGATCGGAAATGTGTACGCCCCATACCTGACTATATATTGTCTATCCCCTCTGCAGCTGATCTAGTGATTGGGAATGTGTACACCCCGGACCTGACTATATATTGTCTATCCCCACTGCAGGTGTTACAGATGAACTTGTGATCGGGAATGTGTACACCCCATACCTGACTATATATTATCTATCCCCACTGCAGGTGTTATGGGTGATCTTGTGATTGGGAATGTGTACGCCCTTGACATGACTATATATTGTCTATCCCCACTGCAGGTGTTACAGATGATCTTGTGATTGGGAATGTGTACGCCCTGGACCTGACTATATATTATCTATCCCAACTGCAGGTGTTACAGATGATCTTGTGATTGGGAATGTGTACGCCCTGGACCTGACTATATATTGTCTATCCCCACTGCAGGTGTTACAGATGATCTAGTGATCGGGAATGTGTACGCCCTGGACCTGACATTATATTGTCTTTCCCCACTGCAGGTGTTACAGATGATCTTGTGATTGGGAATGTGTACGCCCTGGACCTGACTATATATTTTCTTTCCCCACTGCAGGTGTTACAGATGATCTAGTGATCGGGAATGTGTACACCCTGGACCTGACATTATATTGTCTATCCCCACTGCAGGTGTTACAGATGATCTTGTGATTGGGAATGTGTACGCCCTGGACCTGACTATATATTGTCTATCCCCACTGCAGGTGTTACAGATGATCTTGTGATCGGGAATGTGTACACCCTGGACATGACTATATATTGTCTATCCCCACTGCAGGTGTTACAGATGATCTTGTGATTGGGAATGTGTACGCCCTGGACCTGACTATATATTATCTATCCCCACTGCAGGTGTTACAGGTGATCTAGTGATTGGGAGTGTGTACGCCCTGGACCTGACTATATATTGTCTTTCCCCACTGCAGGTGTTACAGATGATCTAGTGATTGGGAATGTGTACGCCCTGGACCTGACTATATATTATCTATCCCCACTGCAGGTGTAACAGGTGATCTAGTGATTGGGAGTGTGTACGCCCTGGACATGACTATATATTGTCTTTCCCCACTGCAGGTGTTACAGATGATCTAGTGATTGGGAGTGTGTACGCCCTGGACCTGACTATATATTATCTATCCCCACTGCAGGTGTAACAGGTGATCTAGTGATTGGGAATGTGTACGCCCTGGACATGACTATATATTGTCTTTCCCCACTGCAGGTGTTACAGATGATCTAGTGATCGGGAGTGTGTACGCCCCAGACCTGGATGACTGGGATGTGGTGGATAAGCACTACTATTTCTACAGTCCGCCCGAAATGGCCAGGTTCTTTAGGTAACACAGTTTGCCAAGGTTAACATTTTTGGGCCTTGTTAATTTAAAACAAATTTGAAGTTCATTGGAATGTCACAAACAGGAATAAGTTGATTCACTTGAGCAGCAAATGTTTACCTGGCCCTGTTGAAAAGGCATAAATATGTTTTGTACTTACGGTAGTAATTTAAAGGCAATGTTTAGCTGTTGTTCACATTATTAAGGAGAAATTCATGTACAAAGGTAGTACCTTTGAATGATAGTTAATAATTGAAACTACAAAAGGATTACATCTTAAGAATTTGCAGGTAAACATGCTCATGAAAAATATAAAAGCTTCTTTGCTGTAGTCACCTTTTTGGGCCTTGTTAATTTAAAACAAATTTGAAGTTCATTGGAATGTCACAAACAGGAATAAGTTGATTCACTTGAGCAGCAAATGTTTACCTGGCCCTGTTGAAAAGGCATAAATATGTTTTGTACTTACGGTAGTAATTTAAAGGCAATGTTTAGCTGTTGTTCACATTATTAAGGAGAAATTCATGTACAAAGGTAGTACCTTTGAATGATAGTTAATAATTGAAACTACAAAAGGATTACATCTTAAGAATTTGCAGGTAAACATGCTCATGAAAAATATAAAGGCTTCTTTGCTGTAGTCACCTGGGGTAAGAAGAGCCCGCTCAACCTTAGTTGTACATGATTTGGACTTGTATTCCTGAAGAGCAGGACAAATTTAAGCAGAGATGATCGTATTGTAGGACCCTTTAAAACTGTTAAACTGTTGACTATTCCAGTATTGACTATGATGATGGCCTGATCAGGATGAACAAGGACACGCCCCCTGGAGTGTATGACTTCAAGGCGAAGGTTCACGACTATGTGGTGTTCACGCACATCAACGCAACCGCGTCTGTACGAGTCATTGTGGAGGAAATCACGGATGATGCCATCTTCAGCTCCGGATCACTCCGGTTTATAGGTAGATTATTTTTGTCTTGATTTCTACTTTGATATTAAAAATGCTATGATGTGATGGAAGTTGCATAGAATGATAATTACCTTACTTGCACAAAAAAAGTATCTTCTCATTCTGTCATTTCAATGATGATGATGATGATGATGATGATGATGATGATGATGCATATTCCTTGCCATTCTTGGATCAATACTATTCCTTGACAACAGGCACAGTTTGAATCTCTGTTCTTTATAATACAGGAATGACGGCAGAGGAGTTTATCACACAGCCGAACAATGGCAAGAGTCCATATGAGAAGTTTAAGACCCTGCTAGCAAGCAAACTGAGTGTGCCTCAGCGTAATGTAGCCATATTCAGCGTGATGAACGGCCAGGGCAGGGAGTATGTTGAGATACGCTATGCCGCCCATGGCTCACCATACTACCCTCCCAGCAAACTTGACGGCATCATTGCCCTAGACAAGGACCAGGTCAGCTCTCTAGAACTGTGAAATTATTCATGGGAATTTATGAAATAAGAATAATAAAAACATTGTATGACATTAAAGATTTAATTAATTGGCATGACAGGAGTTATTGCAATGTTTTCAAAAATAGCTATAAGATTCTAGACATGTTTTGTAGTGAGGAACGTTAAAATTGAAGAAACAGGCAACAATGTGATCTAAATCATGATATAGCATATAATGTGACAGCATAAACTTGCTATTGAAAGAATATAACTGTTGTGGCAAAAACTTAAAACCCAAACAGCTAGTAAGTATGGAATAAGATGTTAAAGCTGTTTGGTGGTGCATTATATTTTTTTCTTATTTGTTTGTTTCCCTTTGTTATACCCCCATGCCACGTCAGGTCATGTCCAATCCTGTCCCAAAATCTTGTGTCAGATATAGCTATGAAAGTGTTTTGGTGAGTATAGAAATTGATTACCTGCAGTTTTTATGACAATTCACATTGAAGAGTTATGGTCCTTAATAACGCAAAAAATGGTCTGAAACATTTTGTGATGCATGATTCTCCCAAATAATGGCACCTACACAGTCATGTGAAACTTCATAGTTGGTCAGCATTGTTTGTTGAGCACCTTATATGTCTAACAATTCCATTGACAAGACTGTGATAGCTCTGGTTTTCTATTCTGTCCCCGTTTTCAGTTTGCCAAGGACGCTGGTATCAAGATCATCATGGTGAATGTTGACATGTGTCTACAAGAGACATGCGAGTCTGGCGGCTGTTCTAACATCCTCAAGGTGGCAGACACCCCAAACTATGTCAATGCTAATGGCACTTCATTTGTGGGTGTGGGCACATCAGTGGTGGCTGAGTGTGTCTGTGCGGCTACAGATTTCTCGGCCCCTGTTGGGTGTTCCCCGACCTACTGTCTGAATGGAGGACAGTGCATGAAGGACGAATGGGGGGATATCAGGTGGGTAGATCTAAAATCATGCTGAGGTGGTTTAATTATTGTTTGGTTTAAACATATTTATTTCATGAAAATATACAAGTGACAACATAATTATATTACATTCTAAATATTAAAGAATTTTAAAAGCTTATACAGATCATGAATCTTCTTCTGTAGTTGAATATACTAATGTGGTTGTCTTTCAAGGATAAGTGCATTCATAAATAATTCAAAATATGTCATACTGAATTATTGTTTTTATTGATAGTTTTAAAAGTTAGATTTGAAAGAACAATACATATCTAGTTAAACTCATATCAGTTTGTTTTTAGCTCTTCGAATTGTTCTCTCATGCAATGTATCTGCTTCTGCACCTTTGTTCAGTATATTTTGTGTAGATCAGTGTTTTATTTTTGGGATCATTCTTAAATGCTGTTTGGACAAAGGCAAGATAATATGAATTAAACAGGACATATTATTTCATTCAGATGTGTTAACTGCCCAGAGGGATTTGACGGTCCCCGTTGTCAGATGACGCGACACAGCTTATCTAAAGGTTACGCCCTGTACGCCCCTCTCTCCCAGTGTGAGGAAAGCGTGACCAGCATAGAGTTCATCGCAAAAGATCCGAACGGCCTCATTTTCTACAACGGTCCTGTTGATGAATTAGGTATTGATGACCCGACAGATTATATCGCCCTGTCGCTGGTGGACGGTTACCCGGAATTACAGGTGGACCATGGGTCAGGTGTTTTGACATTAACTGTGGATGGCCGTGACCAGAAAGGGGAACGCTACCTCCAGAAACTAGACGATGGACGTTGGCATCACATTGACATCATCAGAAAGGGAAAGGTGATAGATTTTGATATACAATTCAATTTACCCCCTCAAAAAAACACATTTAGATGTATGATTCTAATAAAACAATCTGTATGATTGATTGTGATTCATTAAATTGATTGATTTAAAGTCTGGAAATTGAAATTCTTTAGATATTGTTAACACCAGCTGAAAGTCAGTAAAACAGTACATTCAGTAAATGGGCTATCTATCTTCCAGACTGTGACCCTGACAGTTGACCGGTGTGACATGCTGGATGTAAACCTGATACAGGACTCAGCTGTTGACCGCTCCCCATGCGAGGTGACTGGCTCTTCTCCGGGGGACAACATGTTCCTCAATGTGAACGCCATGTTACAACTGGGCGGGAGGTACGCCACACCCTCGTACCCGACTGCTGTGAGGGGAAACAGATACCAGGGATGTGTACGCAACCTCGTACACAATGGACAGGTACAGGTTTTGGTGATGTTCAACTTTTATTTTTGATGATTTGCAGCATTAAAGATTTATTAGGGTGTTAAAGCTTCATGCAGGTAACTGATTAGGACATTGGCCTTGTCAGATCTTAAACATTTACATACACTTCAACCTCAACTGTTGTAAGATGTAAATTTTATTTTATGTCAGATAACAGTCTTTGAAATCTAGTGAAATGTGCACATGCACTAATTTACGGACAATAATATATTAAAACAAATCGGGTGAATAACCCATTACTTTTCAGTTGAATTTAAGTGAAAAAAAATCTTTTTGAATCCATTGCAGCTATACGACTTGTACACAGGCCCATATTCAAAGGGAGAGAACCATGAAAATGGCTGTAGTGATGAGGATGAAGTATGCGGAGTTAGCAGCCCTGGGGGTCCGCTTTGTGGGCCTCACGGCATCTGTGAACTTACCGACATGATCAATGCCCAGTACAAGTGTACTTGTAAGCCGGGATACAGGCCTGCAGGAAACGGGAACCAGGCCTGTACTAAAGGTGAGTAGGGATCAACAGAGGGTATATTCTTATGCTCTTATTATCACGGTCATTTGATAGGAATTAACTCCTGCTTTGGTGTCATATGACCTGAACTACATTTAGTGACAGTTTAAAAATGTCAGAATATCTCCAAAGGCCGAAATAGACAAAAGTTGGACATCTTACCAGTAGATTTGATAAAAAAAAAATTGAGTACAAAAAACATGCCAATAAAAGTACCCAAACGACAAAAAATCAAATGAATGTGGATTTTGTTACAGAGACAGCAATCCGAGACCTTAAGTTGTCCAGCTTCCTGGGTTGGACATTGAAGCACCAGTTCCTGAACGCTGACCTGACCACACGTCAGACAGAGATACAGGTGCGGTTCCGTACACGCGACCCGGACGGTATACTGCTCCACCTACCCAGCAATACACAGGAGTTTATCACACTTGAGGTAGGTGATCTAGTGCAGTTGACTTATAGTAAATTGTACTCTTCCTTTTCATTGGTCGTTTGTTGTTGTTATAATTATAATAAAGCTGCGGTACATAAAAAATCCAAAATTCTTGCTTTTAAAATCACATTCGATTATAGTATTTTTATAAGTTAGTGTTAATCTTGTTTCCAAAATATATCTTGAACCAGATATAACTGAATTGTTGCATTTAAAATTACATCAGTTTATAGTATTCTTATAAAGATTTTTGTTTCTGAATAATAATTCTAGCAGATGAGACTGGGATTCCAGTGAAAAAGGGTATGTTATTATTGTGATTCTACTCCTTGATATATTTGACTAGTTGGTACAAGGCCGTGTCCAGTTACTGTACAACCTGGGAGGCTCAAGCGGGGAGTCTGTCCTCTCTCTCACCGAGGCCCGTGCCAGTAACGGCCAGTGGCACACGGTGCACATGCGGCGTATTGGACGCTGGTTTGAGCTCAAGATGGACGGGGGTGAGGGTCGGTACCGGAATGAGACATGGGGTAGCCTTGGTGGCAGGGAGCTGATTCAGATAGACATGTACGGGATTGTTAGCGGGGCCAACGTCGTGTTCAGGACAAAGCCTGTCGTGCACAGTCAGGACCTCAATGAGAGTAAGTGGGGCACTCCGTACTGTAACAAACTTTTGAAAAAATTCATAAAGAGAATTATTTATTTTTTTATTGACAATTTCTTGTTTGCTTGTATTTATCTGTTTATTTATCTGTGTGTCATATTTAACCTGTGGATCTTGTTTCAATTGCATGACAAATGCATGTTTCTCAATTTTCAGCATGTATTACTGATGTCCGTCTGAACGGGAAGTGGTTTCCAATGGTTCGGTCTGAGAATGAGCGTAGCGAGACAGCCACACTGGAGTATGAGTATCATGTGGAGAATGACTGTGTACGGGAGGATTGTGCAGGAGTTATCTGCCCCAGTGGAAGCCCATTCTCAGCCGTGTGCTTCCCTCTGTGGGGAATACATGAATGCAGGTATGGATGATATTATGAAAATTATGTTACACAGTATCATGCGTTGCATGTCTTTCAAATCATACATAATCTTAAACCTTAAATTTTTAATAAAGAAAGTAAAGCTCTGGAATTATTTCCTGAAGATTTCAAAACATTACCACAGTCAAAAGAGTGAGAACTTAAGGCAGAGATCAAGATAGACCTTTTGCATAAATGAATGTTGAAGGATACAGCACATACCTGTATCATGAAATTGGACTAATTATTAATATATGTCCATACCTCAAAGGTCAAGGTCATGCTAAGATCATGCTTAGAGGTTAATAATTATGGAATTCTGCATATATGAGCTTATAAAATAGGCGTCATATCCGGGTCGTACTTTTGTCATGCATGAGGGAATTCTAAAATAACATGGCGCAAGTGTTTGGCACATAAAGGCAGTATGTCAGATGCGACATTATCCAGTTCCTTATCTAACCGTATATCATGTGCAAATCCCAGGCCCTTAGCTCTAAGTACATTGCTCCCCACACTTGACATCAATAATCATAGGATCCTGCATATAATTTACTAATTTATATAGTTTTTCAGCATTCTTCCTGAATGTAGCTTTATTTTATTGATCTATCTGGCACTTTAGGGGCATTCATCACCTACAGTGACAATAGCACATTGCCATGTTCTCTTCATCCATATGGATGTTTCTCAGGTGTCGTCTGGGCCAGTACCCTAGTGGGTACAACTGTTTCCCCATCGACTATTGTGAGCGGGACACGCCATGTTTTGAGGACGCAGAGTGCATCACAAAGGCCTACCCAGACAACTTCACCTGTGTATGTCCGCCCAGATGGACTGGGCGACTGTGTGACATCCAGGGCCCTGGACCTGTCGTGATGGCCGGGCTCACTACCAGCTTCATCATCATCATTATCATCAGTATATTTGTCATCCTAGGTAAGGGTGCTTACTTGAACCAATAAACAAATGATTCTTGTTCACTATTGAAAAAAATAAAATATTTTGTTAACTTGTTTGTTGTACAAGAAGTGTTAACTGCGACTATTTCTTTCCAAATTTGAGAAAAAAATGTTTGAGCTCTATATATCGAAAGAAGTTGATGGATTGATTAATTTCGCTTGCAATTAAATGTTGCACTGGTGCACATTTCAAGAAGTTGCTATTTTCCAAACTGCCTCTCTTGGCATGAAGTGTTTTACCAAATGAATTTACTTTTCATCAGAACTTGAAAGTTTTGGAATAAAGTAAATGAAATGTAAAGCATTAATTGATAGCGATGATGACCAAACACATTTGATAGACCAATAAATCTGTGACCAGTTGTTCCCTTATTTTCTCCCTTGACAAACAAGTATGTTTGAAAATTATTCAAGACATGAATAATTATTTAACGGAAAGTGGTTGATGACAATATGTTTTCTTACACATTTAAAGAACTTAAATCCATAGGTCTGAATCTTGGCCCCCTTTGAAATGTATTATGCACCATTTTCTGTAACCACTGCCCTCCCAGGTCCGGGGAATAGGGGGGACTGTGACTTTCGGTCCAGCCACAAACTAAACTTTATTTGAGCTGTTTTGGCATTGCTTTGCTTGGAAAGATGACAGTGAGAACTTTTACACATACATTTTAACATATTGTTTTTTGATGATTATCTTCCCTTGGTAAAATTCATGAATAGTTAGTTTATTGTAAATGAAAAGATGTATATGAGTAAAATTCAAATCTATTAGCAACATTTTGCAATTGGCCCAGATTGGCATTGTCTCCCTAGTTGACTGTTAACATACCTACAAGTTGCTCCCATTGTCAAAGATACTTTCATTCTGGGTCCCTATCAAAGCCTGTGATGGCTTTTGTATTTTTGTAGAATTACCAGAATGTTTATATATTTCCCTGATTTTCTCCTTCAGTCATTGCCCTGCTGGTGTTCCTACTGATCCGGTACAAGCGTAGAACGGACCCCGAGAAGTACATCCTAGAAATTGACCCTGACGATGATATCCGGGAAAATGTGATGAACTACAACGAGGAGGGGGCAGGTATGTGGCTTCGTAAGTCAGGGGTTCTATAAGTGAGACAGCCTGAGGGATGTAAGCCAAGAACAAGAGTTTCGTTCCATAAATAATTTTCATTTCCATACACACCCCCCCCCCCCCCCCCATTATTATAATGTCTTGGTTGGGAGTAATATACATTTCACATGTAGTTTTACCATTTTTCATAAGGCTACCAGGCATTCCATCCATTGTTTGAATAAATCTGCTGTCACATGCATCTGCTATTTCTACTGCATTTTAAAAAACTTAAGTTGATTAAAAGATGTGTGAGATGCAAGTGAAAGTTGAATAATGCATAGAAATGATTGCTACTGAACAGAATAAAAGTTAAAAAACATATATGAGGATTAACGTTGTCATGTACAGGGGAAGAGGATGAGGATTGTTATGACATCAGCCGTCTCCGGAAACCGGACGAGATGGACACATTTAGACCAATCAACCGTAGACTCTATGGAAAAATAGGTACAGAACTTCATAAGTACAGTTCCAGTGGTTAGTGCTTTGGTGTGTGGAGAATATGTTGTCTTGTGCTTGTTTGGTTGATTTCATGTTTTGATTGGTACTTCCAGAACTTGAATGATTTAATTCTAACTGTATTAAGTGGGGTTTTTTCATACACAAGATTAACAACATTGATCCAAAAAGGCCGCCTAAAATTAAGTGTAACTGACCAAAATAAGTTAAAAGTCACAAACAGTGTATATTATATTTTTGTGTTTGTCTGCATATTTTTGTTAGCTGGATTGCAAACTACAAAAGCCCTTTTATAAGGTATATGTTTGTTGAGCCCAATCCTACTTTTGATGACCAAATTATATCTTGCCATTTCCAGCCCCTGGAGAGAGACCAGATGTGGGTGACTTCATAGAACATCGACTCGACAATGCGGACAACGACCCGAGTGCCCCACCCCACGATAGTGTACGGGAGTTTGTGTATGAGGGAGGTGGCAGTGACGCAGGATCACTCAGCTCTCTTCAGACGTCATCCGGGTCCGAGGACCAGGATTACCAATATCTAGATGACTGGGGACACAAGTTTGCAAAACTAGCGAACATGTACGGAGGGGAGGATGAGTTCGGGCTCTAACGACGAGATCTTTAGTCAATGTAACTAATGTTAGTGTGTTTCACATTCTGTTAAACCGACAGTTTTGGGTTCAAGTTAAAACAGGTATAATGCTTGCTAATATGAGATCTTTAGAAGAGCAAGTTATCCTATAAGAATGCTCTGTGACATCCTGAAAAAAAGTATACTTTATGATTGCAGTTTAACAGCATCCATTGTGCAGTATGAGTGGGGTATTGGTTAAATACTCGTAAAACTCTGTGGTAGTGTGTATAAGTTGTTGCAGTTTAATATCCACAATTGTTGGTTCAGCGCTATGTGAAACAGATAATAGTAACTTCATTTCAGAATGGTGTTGTGTCTACAAAGTGCTAATTTTGTACAAAGGTTGTGAAGTGTTATTCATTGTATCATAAGGAGAGCAGTGTTGACAGGGATTCCGGCAACATACCAATGTAACCCTCTATTTCACACTATATGCCAAAAAACTACATGTATCATTGTTTTATGTTAGTTTACTAAACACATACACGGCAAAAGACAATTCAGCAGTAAAGCCATCATGTGTTTCAGGTAAAATACTAAATTTAATTGTTTGTTGGTAATAATCCTCATTGAAATTCCTTAAATTTTAAGATAAAAAGATAATGCTTCAATTTTGGAGGAAAAGTCATAGAAAGGGTAAATGATTTGCGGGTTTAAAAACAAGAGGTAGATCTGATTTAAGTTAGCAGTTGCAAAAAATAGGTATAAAAATCAATTCATGGTCAATTATGATTGGTTTCATGCATTTTAATGTGAACTATAATGGAGGTATGTAAACTATGTTGTTAACAGCCCTGAACATTTAAGGATTGTTTTCAACATTGTATGGAACATTTAATCACATATAAAATGACTTGCAGGCATTCCTGTAGAAATGAGATTAGCGTGTATATTATATATATAATGATCGTGTAATAGTTATTTATTGTCAGTGGTCATTGTGAGAATATTAGCCACAAGCATTTCATGAAGATAAATGACCTGTCTTATATTAATATGCATACTGAGGTAATCAACATTGGACAATTGGAGTTGTACAAACATGCTCCATGAAATCATCAAGGATGGGAGATTATTGTACTATTGAAGATATCATGTGCTGGTTTACCCTTGATGTTATGTTTTTGGCTAGTATCTCGAGTTCTACTGGTTTTGCATGCATTGTAAGGCCTAACAAAAAAATGTTTGTTTCCGGTAACCTGACCCTACCTACCTAATTTTTTTTTTAAAAACAACACATTTTTTATAAACATAAACTGTCAAGAATTTTTGATTGAATATAGCTCCATAACAAATAGTGCTATTTGCAATTAAATGATCTTAACATAAAGTTTATTTGGAAAAAAAAAATGAAAAATAATATCCCAACCTACTCTATCTAATAATTTTGGGGATGTAACCCTTAACAAACAGTTACTTTTTAGGCCTAATCAAGTGTATGTCTCCACGGTAGTTTTTCTACACTGAACATTGAAGGTTACATTAGCATTACCAGTTGTTTGTCTGTAAAGTTTGTATAGGTTGGTACATGCGTAATGTTAATGCTGACCTTGTTCTGGTAGATGGCTTACGTGCATGTCAGTCATTTGTTCTTTTTTTATAAAAACTCTTTTTGTGCAGTTATCAAAAATATAGGGCAAACTGTTGCCTTTGTTATAAATAAGCTCACTATGTAAGATATATTTTTTAGTAGACATACTTATACTCAGTTAACTTACTTAAAGATATGCTGTTTTTAAAACGAAGTTTATTCTTGCCAAAGAAACTGTTGCATAATATACATATGATTGTTAAAAATGTTTATAAACTTGTACTCTGTATTTACATTTTCAAAGTCTTAATGATGTTTGGCTAAAACTATTTATGAAACACTCAATCTCAGAATTTTCACTGTGATAACTACTATTACTCTCATTGTTCATTAAGATTGGTTATAGCGCACAGCCTTGCCATACACAATGTTTCATATATTACAACTGCTACAATTCACTATAATGGACCAATATCAGAGTGTTGTTAACAGTCATAAAACTTTGAATCATATGCATACTGTGCTTCAAAACTGTATTACTCCCAAAAAGAGATATGTTTACATCAAAGTAATTCCTCCGTGCTGCAGAACTTTGTAACATACTTCATGGTAATTTTCAGTTTTATATGACCCAATACTTAATCTTAGAAACATTTGTGCAGGCTTTTACCCAGTGTTTAAACAGATGAAGTCAACTATATTTAAAGTAGACCTTGACAAAAGTTTCATGCGTCGGAAATTTGTAAAAATATATTTGCACCGATGCTCATGATGTAAGTGTTTGACTTTCATAGAAAAACAAATTTCTAATAGAATCTATATTAACTAAAGGCGGAATTCAATCTTTGAAGTGTTCGAGCTAGAAAATAACAAGTGTGACGGTTGTTCATAAAGGTGTTTTTCATGATTGTGTCACGGTCCATGTTTTGTATATATTAAGGTTGTGACATATCAACACACTGTTCACACTATTGAAAGTGTTTTACTCCAGTTTTCATACTTATGTATAATTATTAAATGATTGGCTCATATACATGTTACAATATTCAAGGTGCAATGTCAATAGGTCTCTTATTTGTATACTATATTGCATGTTTTATACCCCTGCTTTACAAAGTGAAGTGGCACTATGTAAGAATCATGCACATCGTCACGTCTGTCGGTTTTTCAGTCTGTCTGTCCCATTTTTGTCTGGTCCATATCTTTCTCATTATTGGTCGGATTTTAGAATTGTATGGCAAAAGTGACCTTCATAGCATGAGGACCTGTCGCCCTTAAGACCGGTGTCCCTACATATAAGGTAAAGGTCGCAGCTACCTTGTGAACTTAATTTGATTTGCTATATAAGCCTAAATGATGATAATTTATGCCACATGACAGTACCAATATTTTCCAATCTTCCTCATGTCTTTTTATTATTGACTATTCAGTGTCATATTTACCTTCAGTGTAGAACATTTCACTTGATTACTTTAATGGTTCCATCCAGGCAATATTTCATACACTTGTGTGTGCGGGGGTATTAATCACATTTTGTTACAGCTTTAGTTTAATTATCCTTTAACCTGTTATTTTCATTAGTTTGTATTATAATGTATGATTCAATTAAGTTTCTTTATACTCCCGATTTGGTTGTGTTAAAACAGTATTACATTTATTTATCAGTGAATGCATCGTTTTGCTCTGTGTATTTAGCTTATTATTTATGCTTGTGTTATATCATACTGTATCTTATTGCTCTGTATTTAGATTTTATTTGGTATACACACTTTTGTGGTGCGTGCTGTTTGTGTAAATGTAACTAAGGTTATGGAAAAACTTCAAATTCACTCCAAGGCCACCCATACCTGGGTATGGTTTCTTTCAATTCTAAAATAATTCCTAGTGTTTGGAGCATGTTTTTATGAAGCTAGAACTGCCATTCTGTGTTGTGGTTAGAAGCGAAGAAAATTTCTTTCTTGTTATTTTACATCATTATTCTTGTTTATACTGACTCCAGAATTTCAATGTTTTCTGTATGTATGTTCACGCCATGTTGTGTTACCGCCTAGTCAGTTTCAAGTCCAAGCATTATAGAGTTGGGAATCAGGCCTTCAGATATCTATACATTTATAAATGTACATTGCTGCATTTCATGTTTTTGTTGCAGGGTTGAACAATGGCAGTGTAATGTTTAATATGCTTAAAATAATATAGAATCAAGTAACTTAAATATTATGAATATTATGATGTTTGATCTCACTCAAACTATTTGAATTTGTCTGTTAGTGTTATTAGACCACAATTTATTTCTCAATCAAGCTGGGCTGGGAGCCGGACAAAACAACCCTCAGATCAACCCCCGGTTGATAAAACTACCCCCTCTCATTTCTATATAGGTGGTGGACAAACAAACTTCACCGTGTTACAGCTCTATAATGCTTGGATAGTTCTTGTCTCATTTCTATATGCTTTATTTTGTCATCTGTCTCCTTAAATCAAAATATGGAACATGTGCAAACCTTTCTCTATGTGACACAGTGTCCCTCCACAGTACTGTTCTTTACTGCAGTCTCCTTGTATATTTGTATTTCCGGATGTACAATCAAACTACATTGCTTGTTTTTAGTTGTTACAATATATAATAATGATTATATAGTTTACAGGTTGTATCTTAAATATTTGGAAATAATTTATAACATGATATCAAAGTTATTGTCACAAGTTAGTTTTTACAAGCTTATTTTTTCATGATAGTTTATTAGGTGAACTACTTCGTTTCTTGGTGAGAGCTGTCCCGAGTCTAATATATATTGTAGTAGCTTAGATAAATTAGTGAAATGTATGTATTTATCATTCCATTTATGTTAGATTTTGTTTGTAGGTAGGAAACGGAGTCATAGAAAACTGAGAAGGGACAAGTGAGAAATACAAGATTTATGTTACATTTTGTCAATGTCATATCATCATGTTTTGATATATTTTTGAAAAATAAAATGTTTATATTAAAAATGATTGTCTTTTTATATCTCCTTGAATGTAGCAAGGGTAACTTAGATCATATTGTATTATTTATCACCTCTTTAAATGTTCAATGCAATATTAAAACAAGAGATGTTTGTCAAACATTATGCCCCCCTTAAGCACCATGTTGTCAGGATTATTTCGACAATTGAATGAAATATGCATGGACCAAAATGACTGCTGATTTGTCATTGACATTGGATGCCTTTGAGGCAGTTTTTAGATTATGACCATTCAAAGTGTAAGGATAATAGGTACAATTTTTAATCATGTTCAGATGATGACTGATATTTGAAGATAAAAATGTATCCTCTAAGCAGAAGGGAATAAGTAAATACGATGAAATTGTAATGACAAATATGAGTTATGACCATGACCTTTGGCATTATGACCTCAAAATCCACAGGGGACATCAACTGGTCACCCAAAACCTAAATGTAAAATTTGAGGGCCATGGGTGCAGGCACTGTCAAGTTATAACAAAGACAAGATTTTTGCGTTCAATGTCACTGTGACCTTGACCTTTGACTCCTAAAATCAATAGGGGTCATCTACTGGTCAGGCCCAGCCTCAATATGGATGGTCATAGGTCCAGGCATTGTTGAGATATCACTGGGAGAAGCTTTGTTATTTGTTCTCATTTATGGTCACTGTGACCTTGACCTTTGACCCGATGGCCCCTAAAATCAATAGGGGTCATCTAGTGGTCAGGCCCAACCTCCAAGTCAAGTTTGCCATGGGTGCAGGCATTGTCTAGTTATCACTCGGACAACCTTTTATCATTCAAGGTCACTTAGACCTTTCGAAGACCTCTTAAATTGATAGGGGTCATCTACTGGTCAGGTCCAGCCTCCATGTTAAGTTTGATGACCATAGGTCTAGGCATTGTTGAGTTATCACTCGGACAGGCTTTAAAATCCTTTTACCATTAAAGGTCTCTGTGACATTGACCTTTGAACCTATGCCCCCTATAATCAATAGGGGTCATCTACTGGTCAGGCCCAATCTCCATGTCAAATTTGATGACCATACGTCCAGGAATTGTTGAGTTCTCACTTGGACAAGCTTTGGTCTACCGACAGACCGACGGACATGTGCAAAGCAATATGCCCCTCTTCTTCCAAGGGGGCCATAATGAACAATAGAGTTACAGAACAAAGGCCAAGGCTTGTCTGTTGGTGTTTTAAGTCAAAAACGGTGCAATGTGAACGTGCCTTTCGTCTCTGGAAACATGTATACAAAGTTGGATTTGATTATCTTGGACAGTTTTACTCCAAGCCGGATTTTTCATCGAAAAATTACGGGTTATAGAATGGCGAAAATCAGGCGGTCGGGCATTAACAATTCTGTGGTAAAGTTTTTTTTATTCCATGTCATAGTCAATAGTTTTTGTCCAATTGTTATGAAACTTTGTCAGAATACTGATCTGCATTTCACTAGGTCAAAGCTTTATGAAATGCAATCTGGTTATTTTGTATGAAAGATATCTCTGATATGGGTCTTCTTGGTTAAAAAACTAGATCACTAGCTCAAATCTTTGGTTTGCAAAATTGCATGGTCAAATAAAAAAAAACCCGGCTTGAATGCGGGGTTGCCACTTTGGCATCTTGTCGAGTTATGGCCAAGATTATAGTTTTTGCATGCCAATGATTATGACACACCAAGATTATTTAAATGCCTCAATTTTGTATTGCAAAACATCCGTGGGTCTGGCTGCTAACAAACCTTTTTTTAATTTACAAACTAGCTGGACACAAACAAGAGCCAAATAGCAAACACAGCTGATATGGCTCTTGTAATTTTTGTTTTCATTCCACCAGAATTTAAAAGTTGAAACCATGATTTAAAATTTATTACAAAAAAGTTACACAATATACAATACGAAATAGAAAATAAACCGATAAAGGTATAAGATAAAAAAAAAAGAGCACAACCCTGTTGCATTGCTGAAGACATCATAACAAACTAGCAAAACCCAAATATCCACAAAATATGAACACTTGGAAGAGTATACAAGTTAGCCACTCTCTAAGTAGGCAAACTTTCTGTCAACGAAAGCGGAATTGCACCTGTACCTATTTATTGTACTTGCCAATGAAGACCAATGACATGATTTATATATAGGTAGTATGATAAAATGGATAAAACTGTTTCTGCATATAGCTATTGACATATAAGCAACACATACATGACATTTGTGGCACTACGGACACGGAACTAACAGTTTCTATGTATAGCCATTGACATATAAGCAACACATACATGACATTTGTGGCACTACGGACACGGAACTAACAGTTTTTTTATATAGCCATTGACATATAAGCAACACATACATGACATTTGTGGCACTACGGACACAGAACTAACAGTTTCTATGTATAGCCATTGACATATAAGCAACACACGACATTTGTGGCACTACGGACACGGAACTAACAGTTTCTTTATATAGCCATTGACATATAAGCAACACATACATGACATTTGTGGCACTACGGACACAGAACTAACAGTTTCTATGTATAGCCATTGACATATAAGCAACACATACATGACATTTGTGGCACTACGGACACAGAACTAACAGTTTCTATGTATAGCCATTGACATATAAGCAACACATACATGACATTTGTGGCACTACGGACACAGAACTAACAGTTTGTTTCTATACATAACCATTGACATATAAGCAACACATACATGACATTTGTGGCACTACGGACACGGAACTAACAGTTTGTTTCTATACATAACCATTGACATATAAGCAACACATACATGACATTTGTGGCACTACGGACACGGAACTAACAGTTTCTTTATATAGCCATTGACATATAAGCAACACATACATGACATTTGTGGCACTACGGACACGAAACTAACAGTTTGTTTCTATACATAACCATTGACATATAAGCAACACATACATGACATTTGTGGCACTACGGACACAGAACTAACAGTTTGTTTCTATACATAACCATTGACATATAAGCAACACATACATGACATTTGTGGCACTACGGACACGAAACTAACAGTTTGTTTCTATACATAACCATTGACATATAAGCAACACATACATGACATTTGTGGCACTACGGACACAGAACTAACAGTTTGTTTCTATACATAACCATTGACATATAAGCAACACATACATGACATTTGTGGCACTACGGACACAGAACTAACAGTTTGTTTCTATACATAACCATTGACATATAAGCAACACATACATGACATTTGTGGCACTACGGACACGGAACTAACAGTTTCTATACATAACCATTGACATATAAGCAACACATACATGACATTTGTGGCACTACGGACACGGAACTAACAGTTTCTATGTATAGCCATTGACATATAAGCAACACATACATGACATTTGTGGCACTACGGACACAGAACTAACAGTTTGTTTCTATACATAACCATTGACATATAAGCAACACATACATGACATTTGTGGCACTACGGACACGAAACTAACAGTTTGTTTCTATACATAACCATTGACATATAAGCAACACATACATGACATTTGTGGCACTACTGACACAGAACTAACAGTTTGTTTCTATACATAACCATTGACATATAAGCAACACATACATGACATTTGTGGCACTACGGACACGAAACTAACAGTTTGTTTCTATACATAACCATTGACATATAAGCAACACATACATGACATTTGTGGCACTACGGACACAGAACTAACAGTTTGTTTCTATACATAACCATTGACATATAAGCAACACATACATGACATTTGTGGCACTATGGACACAGAACTAACAGTTTGTTTCTATACATAACCATTGACATATAAGCAACACATACATGACATTTGTGGCACTAGGGACACGGAACTAACAGTTTCTATACATAACCATTGACATATAAGCAACACATACATGACATTTGTGGCACTAGGGACACGGAACTAACAGTTTCTATGTATAGCCATTGACATATAAGCAACACATACATGACATTTGTGGCACTACGGACACAGAACTAACAGTTTGTTTCTATACATAACCATTGACATATAAGCAACACATACATGACATTTGTGGCACTACGGACACGAAACTAACAGTTTGTTTCTATACATAACCATTGACATATAAGCAACACATACATGACATTTGTGGCACTACGGACACGGAACTAACAGTTTCTATGTATAGCCATTGACATATAAGCAACACATACATGACATTTGTGGCACTACGGACACGGAACTAACAGTTTCTATGTATAGCCATTGACATATAAGCAACACATACATGACATTTGTGGCACTACGGACACGGAACTAACAGTTTGTTTCTATACATAACCATCGACATATAAGCAACACATACATGACATTTGTGGCACTAGGGACACAGTACAAACAGTTTCTATGTATAGCCATTGACATATAAGCAACACATACATGACATTTGTGGCACTACGGACACGGAACTAACAGTTTCTATGTATAGCCATTGACATATAAGCAACACATACATGACATTTGTGGCACTACGGACACGGAACTAACAGTTTCTATACATAACCATTGACATATAAGCAACACATACATGACATTTGTGGCACTACGGACACGGAACTAACAGTTTCTATGTATAGCCATTGACATATAAGCAACACATACATGACATTTGTGGCACTACGGACACAGAACTAACAGTTTCTTTATATAGCCATTGACATATAAGCAACACATACATGACATTTGTGGCACTACGGACACAGAACTAACAGTTTCTATGTATAGCCATTGACATATAAGCAACACATACATGACATTTGTGGCACTACGGACACAGAACTAACAGTTTCTATGTATAGCCATTGACATATAAGCAACACATACATGACATTTGTGGCACTACGGACACAGAACTAACAGTTTCTTTATATAGCCATTGACATATAAGCAACACATACATGACATTTGTGGCACTACGGACACGGAACTAACAGTTTCTATGTATAGCCATTGACATATAAGCAACACATACATGACATTTGTGGCACTACGGACACAGAACTAACAGTTTCTTTATATAGCCATTGACATATAAGCAACACATACATGACATTTGTGGCACTACGGACACGGAACTAACAGTTTCTATGTATAGCCATTGACATATAAGCAACACATACATGACATTTGTGGCACTACGGACACAGAACTAACAATTTCTTTATATAGCCATTAACATATAAGCAACACATACATGACATTTGTGGCACTACGGACACAGAACTAACAGTTTCTTTATATAGCCATTGACATATAAGCAACACATACATGACATTTGTGGCACTACGGACACGGAACTAACAGTTTCTATGTATAGCCATTGACATATAAGCAACACATACATGACATTTGTGGCACTACGGACACAGAACTAACAGTTTCTTTATATAGCCATTGACATATAAGCAACACATACATGACATTTGTGGCACTACGGACACAGAACTAACAGTTTGTTTCTATACATAACCATTGACATATAAGCAACACATACATGACATTTGTGGCACTACGGACACGGAACTAACAGTTTGTTTCTATACATAACCATTGACATATAAGCAACACATACATGACATTTGTGGCACTACGGACATGGAACTAACAGTTTCTATATATAACCATTGACATATAAGCAACACATACATGACATCTGTGGCACTACGGACACGGAACTAACAGTTTCTATATATAGCCATTGACATATTAAGCCACAAATTCATACTATTTGTGACATTAAGAGCATGGATAATACAGTTTCTATTTATTAAAAGCCATTGACATACATGTCATTTGTGACATTAAGAGCATGGACAAAACAGTTCAATATATAGCCATTGACATATTAAGCAACATATACATGCCATAACATTTGTGACATGAAGAACACCCAAGACGCATTGGAACACGGATCCTACATTATTGTATACTTTCATCCAGCTTATTCCCAGGAAGTCTGAATGGGTATTTATCATAATTTGTTTAATGTGTCCCTAAATACTATTTCGTTCATTTTGTTCACAGGATAATGTAATCATTTGCATTACCACACATTGTCATAAATATTTATTTAAGTCACCTAAATCTCAGAATCATTGCTGTCTATATTCATTTTTTCCATCTCGACAGAGTACTTGGAATCAGATTTCCTACAGTACCTCAAAGCACAGCCCACGATAATGGCCGCCGCACATATAAGCAACACATACATGGCATCTGTAGCACTACGGACACGGAACTAACAGTTTCTATATATAGCCATTGACATAATTTTTTTAATGTGTCCCTAAATACTATTTTGTTCATTTTGTTCACAGGATAATGTAATCATTTGCATTACCACACATTGTCATAAATATTTATTTAAGTCACCTAAATCTCAGAATCATTGCTGTCTATATTCATTTTTTCCATCTCGACAGAGTACTTGGAATCAGATTTCCTACAGTACCTCAAAGCACAGCCCACGATAATGGCCGCCGCCAGTACACAGCACAATGCTATCAAAATGATGGCCCATGTCGGCAACCCGCCACCTGAAATACATATAACAATTGTAGGCAGTGTACAAAATTATCTTATGTGTCTGTATTTAATTAAAATAACAAAAACATGCCAAATTTGACATTTGTGTTATTACCGTAAAGCTGAGGTGCTTTGTTATTAATATCTATTTATGTTCTCTTTAAGAATCAAGTTCCATCCTTTCAATGTATACACTGATACAGGCACGCAAGCTAGTATTTTGCAAAATGAAAACTTTATATAAAAGTTGCCAATGAGGGCCTGTAATTTACTGGCTTGCCACTTTCTGTATCAAGATCATAAGACATTTCTAAACAATTAATGTATAGCAAGTCTGACAATTTCAATCTTGCTGATTTAAGACAGGAGCCAAGCTCTCATGGAAATCTGACTTATGTATAAGTTTGGCGAAAGTCGGAAAATAAATGAAGACTTCATTGTGTTCACATGCTTAATTTTAGCAATTATGCAAACTTCAAGGGCCACAATCCAGTCCTGCTTAGTCGGATCTTGCTAGTTTTAGTGTTCACAAGCTCATTTATTGCAATTGTGACTATTTCAAGTGCCATAATCCAGTCATGCATTTAGAGATATGGCTGGTTCAAGAAAGGAACCGAGATCTCATAGATATCTAGCTACCTTAAAAGTTATGTAAACATCGGATAATAAATGTAGTCACTATTGTGTTCAAAAGTTCAATTATAACATGTTGCAAATTTTAAGGGCCATAATCCAGTCATGCAAGGACTTATCCAGCAGGGTTTCGAAAGGAGTTCAGCTCTCTTTGATATCTTACTACTGTGTAAATTTGGTAAACATCAGATTATATTCCAATGCTTTATTGTCTTCATCAGCTCAGTAATTGCAATTTTAACTATTTTAAGGGCTATAACCCCATCATGCATGTAGGAATCTGGTAAGTTTAAGAAAGAAACCAATCTCTCATAGATATAAAGCTTCTGTATCAAGTCCTGCATTGTCGGATCCGAGCTATTATGAATATCTTGCTACTGAATACATTTGGTAAACGTCTGATAATCAATGAAGACTTTATCGTGTTCACAAGGTCAATTATTGCAATTGGGACTAATTCTAGGGCCATTATCTCGTCGTGCCTTGACGGATCTGGATGTTTTTCGAGCTCTTATGGATATCTAGCTACTGTATAAATTTAGTAAACAACGGATTACAAATGAAGACTTCACAAGCAATTGTTTATGGATGAATGACGGACACCAAGCCATCGTATAAGCTCTTTTGGCCTATGGCCACGAAAGCTAAAAACATGACCACATTGCCCCTGCCTTCTTACATAAACTTACTTTCTTTCTGACACTCGTCATCCCGCTGCTGGTAACCATCCATGCACTGGCACGTGGCCTGAGCACCGTCCACCATACACACGGCGTGCGTGTCCAGGCAGTTGTGCTTAGCTGGGACACACATCTCGCCCAGCAGACCCGCTGAAATGTACGGCATGGTGTAGAACCACATTGACTTTTAAAAGTCACTTTCAGTCAAGAAAAGCATGTATACCTTCACTTAATAGATGAATATAACTGGTATATAAGCTCTGTCCGCAGATGACCACATGTTCGAGCGGTCTCTTACCCGAACACTGTCCACCGATGGCCAGATACTCCTGTGGACATGTACACTGATATGTTCCCTCAACATCCTCTCTACACTCCGCTATGCCATCTTCACACAACGTCACATTTGGTGTGCAAGGGTCACCCAGCACCACCTCTGATTAACAGAAACAAAATTCACATTGAAGATTTACGTATTTGGTTTATTATCCGTATTTCAATTACCGGTACTATTTGGCAAAGTCACAGATAGTACGCTTGCATCATTTATTACAAATAGATCTTATCAAAGATCAAACATATTTGAATTTCAATTTCGAGTGATTAACCTAAAATGTTTATGTCATGAAATTAAAATTACATGCCGTTGTTTGGCCCGAATATATTTCCTATTGACCAATCGCAAACTCACATCCACACTGTCACATCATTAATTCAAAGAAGATAAATATAAATAACAAAATATGGTTTTAAGAACCAATTTCAAAACTTTTAGCGAACAAAAAAAACCTTGACAACTTTATGAAAAACAGCTAAATACAACAAGAAGAGGACTGCTAAAATATAATTCCCGGCATGTTATTTTCGGCTGAATGTTTTACTGCTAAAGGAACTTCATGTGCGCTTACCTTTACAGACTCCAACCTGGGCCACATACTCCGGCTTACACGTGCAACTATACGCGCCCTCAGATTGCTCCGTGCATGCGGCCTTCTGGTCCGCACACCCGCCCGCCACTGGGGTACAACCGGATCCAAGTCTGCCTGGTGCAACTATAAGGCAGTGTAGGGAAATTAAACGACACACAATCAGAAATTCATCTGTTTGAACACTTTATTTTAAGGGAAATGATTTGGGAATAATGGCAAACAAAGTTATGGTTCTTGAAATGTGCAGGAAATCAACATATAATATCATTAATCAATAGTTTAATTAAGTCTCATTCACTTATGTCACTATGAACATGTTTTAACATGTTTTCTAGTCAAGGGTAGTTATTTGGTCACAATGGGTCACAGTTTATGGTTCGTGTACATCATACAATTTCATATTGCCGTTTGTGGTTCTCAATGTTACATAAATTTTATTTCTCTAATGAAAAGTCATTTGCTGAATTTGAAGTTTAGCAAAGTGCAATAAATCTGACAATATTTAAACTGGAGCTATACAACCTGTTATAAAATAGTGCATTATTGTATGTAAACATATACAGATTGTAGCTCATAACTTTGAAGTTACAAAGTTATTTAACAAAATAAAATGTTCAGACGGACACACGGGCAGACTGACAGACACGGCGATAACCATAGTGAGCCAGCTAATCGTTAGCAGGGGTCTTTAATATGTATTCAATATGTGAAAAATCAACATACCTACTGGCATTGGAATTTAAACAGTATTATACTCACTTACTAACAAGTCATACAAATGCACAAAATACCACGATGGACTATTTTGAAACAATTGATAATCATCAAATATTGCCCGTGCTTGCAGAGATAATGCAAGATTAAAACCACAAAATCACTACAGCTGGCCGGCCTTTACTTGTTGATTGTCTACTATATTCTAATACACCTATCGAGACATGATAAAAAAAGGAAATTAAACATTTTGATAACCAATGCATTATTTCTAGGCCTTTGGATATCCATGTACTTACCGATACATTTGCTACCATTAAGGCTGTAATACTGCGGACATTCGCACACATAATCCCCGGAGTCTCCTCTCACACATTCAGCAATGCCCGTGCATTGCATGTCCACAGGGACGGCAAGGTCACACTCATACCCCACACTCGGAACTGCAGCAAAGAAAAAACATTCAATGATAACTTAGCTCTATAAACATTTGTGGGAACAATTAATCTTCACTCCGCTAGTCAAGGTCATTGTCTGGTGACATGTACATGCATCAATTACACACTGTTTTATTTAATATATCATATAAAGGCAGATGTAAATGGAGCCACAAAACATGTATGACTAATTGTGTTGGAGCAACAAAACAAATATGACTGAATTTGTTGGAGAAACAAAACAAATGTAACAATGTCTTGTCTATAAGCTTATCGAACTTGACATTTTGCGGATGAAAATAACTATAATCTATTTATAGATTTTAACTAATTACCGCATACGGGAATGGGAGTCCATTCCCCACTGGTCAAGCATGTGAATACTTCCTTCCCAACCAATATATAGCCATCATTACAAGTGACCGTTCGGTTGCGGCCAACGGCATTGCCCCACCCACTGACTTCGCCAAACTGTATATTACTGCTGCCGATGTAGTTACACACTGAAAATGTATACAGATAATTACTGGTAAGTATTCAGTTTTAATAAAACGCATCATACATTTTTATCAACAATCCCACCACAAAACATTGCAAGAGTAAATAATCAATAATTTCAGGCACATTAATTGGGAGATGTACGTTAAATTTCATTGGCGGAACCCATAACTTTATTCCGTTACACTACATAAGAACTCAATGAAGCAAGGCGAAATCGACTACTTGTCAATGAACTGACCAAGAGTCTTGCTCATCGTTTGAAATATACTGTCCTTACAAACTAATGTTGAAGTGAAATGGAATATCGAATTTCGAAACTACAACTAGTCAAGACCAGAGAAATGAAACCATATCAAATAGTGAGAGCTGTTGAACCACTATAGATGTTATTCATTGCAGGTCTCGCAGCATTTTGGGTACAAAAGTACTCCTTTGGCGAATAAGAGAGAGAGAGAGAGAGAGAGAGAGAGAGAGAGTTAACAACTGATTTTTCATCATATTAATAATCCAGGCCTAAACTCACTCTAAAGAGAGGCTAGACATACATATCAACTTGTGCTTCAAGGAACGTACTCACGAAGCATTTTAAGTCATTTCCTAACTTAAGTCGAGTTCTTAAAATGTTCATGGTCCAATGAAACAATGGTAAAAGTGTTTGTAAATTATGTATTTCAGAAATTATAATTATATTATATCATTATAAGTTTGTATATCATATGACCTTTAATAAGGAAAGTGACTTAAAGCAGGAAATTACTTAAGACGTTTTTGAATACCACCTCTGATTGGTCTGTGAGGTCCTATGTTGTTGTTGTTGTTGTTGTTGTTGTTGATACCTTATCCTTGTAAATACACCTAGAACAGTTTTGATCAATAAAACGGAGTAACAGATTTGTTTACATAAAAGTGTGCAGTATGCATGAAATTTCCACTCCTGGTTTCCAAGGCATTCGATTTGAGCGCGATCCCCTTCTATGCGGTAGCCCTCTGAACACGTGAAGTTGTAGATGACTCCAAACCCAGTATCCACTATAGGGTCAGTGATGTAATCGCTGCTCAGTTTGGGCATTCCACACTCTGACAACACAGAATAAGATATAATGTATATGGTCAAGTTGCACCTGTTTGGATGATAATACACAAGCTGTTTAATATAATACACTTAAACAAAAATATCCATGGAAATATCTTTTATTACCATTCAGTGTCAAAGTTATGCAATCATCACATTACAACTTACATATAATAAATAATAATGAAATAAGCAAAACTAAAAACTCTTGACACTTCATAACACTTATCTACTACATTAATGATGGCAATTAACATAACTGTCAGTACTGAAGAACTAACACGTACCGGGACGCACCCACACCTGCATAATCCCAACCCCGATCCGGCCAGATCCCGTATACCTGCCAGCCCCAAACTGGTCCGCTATGCACATCAAAGTCAGTCCAGAGTACAGGGAATAGCTGGGCATCCACAGACCCAACCTCGTGGGCCCCCCCCTCCTCCAGTATTGTTCATACTTGTAAGGTTGTATACCGTAGGCAAACCCTCCTGAAAAATTCCAAACATAACTTTAAATATTCCTCTTCACGTAAAACATATTTGAAGGAGTGTACTAATCTGACTGTTGCGTTAGAATTTATCATTAATATACAAATACACCGAAATGGTTGATGCACTAGCATCTTTTGATAAGGATTTGTATTATAATTACTGAATAAGGTTACAGTACTGTCGACGACTTTAAGATTGGCATCCAAATTAAGTTTTTATTATTCAACCTATAGTTTATAAATGAATATTTAATATTTGTGTGTAAAAATGAAAATTGCATCTGTGGATGGGGAACGAATGTGGCTTTACAACGCGCCCTCAGCCCCTCTGATCTGTTATTCTGATATGTTATATATGTCAATACATAGTATATAATCATTGTTTTGTTATCCCACATCGAAAGGGGAACAGGGTAGGCATGCTTTCGTGTGTGCATGCCTCCAAAGCATGTTTTTCCTCACTTCGCAAGTCTTTCAGGTATAAACTCCAAACTTCACAGTCAGATATATGCTATTAAGAAAAAGTGAAGTGCATAGAAACCATAACTCTGGCCTCAATTTCTGTTAGTCATTGGCCTTTGATCATTATTTTACCTCATTTTGTCCAGAGCATAACTCCAAAAACAATTGATGTATTGAATTCAAACTTCAAAGTTAGATTGAAGATATGGGCAATGCAGACGAACCATCATCCTGGTTGAGTATGTTTTGAGTTATTTTCCTTTGTTAGAAACCTATCCTCCGACAAAATGCGTAGGAGATGCTGTACGTACTTTATTCAGCGGGGTGATATGACTGCTATTGTGGTATTAAAAATCATAGTTAATAAATTGTTAATTAATATTAACATTCTTTTTTTTATTCGCCATTGCAGTACTAAATAATTATAATCTTTAATAATTTTTTCTTATTGTGGTAACTATTTGCTGTTGCAATTTGTGATGGCCAATGTAATAAAGGTAGTTCTTGTTATAGTTTTTTGTTAGGATTGTTTATAACTGTATTAGGAATATATTATGTGTTCTGTCCATTTTATCAACAGTATAGTAGTGAAATACTACAAGTACCTCCAATACAGCTGTGTGTTGGAAAGTTTTCTTCCAGATCTCTCGGTGCTGGTAAGAAGGGAGAACCAGAAAACCGGTACCCTCGGGTTTGGGATGATGGATCCGTATTCTCCACCTTAAGTTAATAAATACAAACTGGACAAATCAAATAATATTCCAAGTTGTTTAAGTGGTGCAGGTTAGTCAGAATGATTTTAATATAGCCATTTCATATACAATTTATTTTACACTGCCTTGTAAAATTATGAAATATCAAATTTGTGGCATACCATAACTTGAATGAAAGCTTCGTCCAACTCGTACTTGGCGGACAGCTTCTCCTCCAGGGGAACATTGACGTCATCCATAGAGAAGCGGTGGGTAACATACGGGGTCAGGGTGGACAACTTCCACGCATAGATCTCCACTGTGCCTCTTGATACCATGAAGTCAAACCATGTGTGCTTTCTACCGTCAAATATCGCTTTAATATATCAATAACAAGCAATTAACAGTGTTTAACTTTAAAAAAACATAAGTGTTAATAATCAATACAGGTGTTAATTAATCAATAGGCAATAACTCTACAAAATAATGTTTCTTATGCACAACACTTCTCCTTAGACAGTCAAGATGTGTATGAAGTTTGAAGTGAAGACCTCAAAAAAACATACCGTATTATACTATGTATAGGACACACCTTTTTACCCTAGAATGTTGGGGAAAATTGCCTGCGTCCTATAATATGTATAAGGTTTTTTGTTATTTTTCCTCGAGTCTTTTTCAGGCCGAAATTCATATATGGTGTTATGAAATATTTAAAGTGTAAACGTAATAAAAGGGCAATAACTCGAAAAATACCGTACATAAAATAATGTTTCTTTTGCACAGCACTTCCTCAAC
The DNA here is from genome assembly GCF_026914265.1 of Mya arenaria. Taxonomy (NCBI): domain Eukaryota; kingdom Metazoa; phylum Mollusca; class Bivalvia; order Myida; family Myidae; genus Mya; species Mya arenaria. The sequence continues at coordinate 33,832,103 of NC_069129.1, read as the reverse complement.
ACAGGCAATATATTTCATAATTAATTCAAACTAATGCTAAACATTGCCCAAGGATATTGGTCTTTGTCCTAACATTTTGGTGGTTATATACATGTCACCAAATACTTAAATGAAAGGAACAATGTTGTTCACAGCGCATGTATAACCATACCACCGGAAGGAGATGCGTCCACCCACACTCGGAAATTCTCATTGTTAAACCCGTACACCAAATAGGCATTATTGAAACGATCGTCTCCATAAAACACATTCATACTCGAACCTGAAATTGGATATATAATAATGACATAATTATGCGTCTTATCAGACCACATTATAGACATATTACAATTAAGACCGTAGATTTATGGAAGTCTTCAATATCTAGGATAGGAACAGGGATATCATGTGCACAAAAACAAACAAAAAAATATGCATACCCACACCGTCCGCCAGGAATGTCAGTCCGTCAGTCTCCAATAAGGCTCGCACGATCACTAGTCCCGGGTATTCCCCTAAACCGTGGCGGACCTCATAGAAAGAGTCAGTTTCTGAAAAAAGGTAAAAGTTGGGTCGGAAATTGCTACATGAAAATTAAATTTAGAAATTTTAATTCAGAAAAAATGGCTCCTCACACCTTTTACACTCATGTACATACCCATGATGCCTTTTCACTACATATAAACACCCATACTTGGAATACTACAGGGTATGTATGTTTCAGAAATATAAGTATTCGGTTTACTCATCGAAACAGTACGGAATACTTGGTTCCAAGATTCAGTGACCATCATAAATATCTTCAGACGTCATTTACGATTAAAAGAGTGCCGCGAAGTGAAGCCCAACACTTGTCTGTTCTTGGTTTCTTCTATCATAATGGAACAAGGAGCATAGGTCCGTGTTATGTGTCTTGCTATACATATAAGTACTGTCTCTATGTCCCCAGATTCCTTTGGATATCTTAAATGGTTCTTGAGTTATGGCCAATGTTAAAGTTGTTAGATTTCCCTCCAGTTTCTGCACACCACTGCCGCCGCAGATGATGTCACTAAGGCTATCTCAGTAGCCCAACATTTTTTCTTTAAAAAACAGACGAGCTAAAACTTTGCAAAGGGGGGGATGGGGGTGAAAGCTCGGAATAAAACGCAAAGTTGCACTACCTTTTGAAGTGGCGGCTTGTATTCCGTGATCAGTGTTTTGGAAATCTGGTGTAGGTAATGAGGCTAGTTTCCAGGCTCGCACTCGAACCTTGTGGCCAGGGTAACTAAAAGAGCTTCGTTTGAAATTGCGCGGCCTCAGGTAAATGGTATAAGGGTCTGAAAAGTAAGACAACTACTGGTATATCTTTTACTTACTTAATGCTAGATCATAATAAGTTAAAACGTAAAAGGCTATAATTAACTTCCAATATCTTAGCAGTTACTTACCGGTACAATAATTTGATACCATAGACAAAAAGAACTTCATTAAAAATTGGAAGAAAATATCCACGGATACGCAATAGTGTACATCTTACAGTACACTATTCACATCTTTGTGCAAGCTCTTAAAGAACGTTATCATTTGATGTATTTGGAAATTCAACAAGATGTTAATTCAAAAGTTAGGTTATAGAGGATAGACAATCAAATAGACAAAAGCATATCCTAATATTAACTTTGCCAATAGCTTAAAGCAAGATTCAGTACTTTAGTCCGATTTCAGATTGAAAGGGTAGCTTACTTCCAACTGGTGTGATTTCAAGTTGTTCATAAGTTGACACGGAGACGTTAATGTGGGTATCGTCATAGATGTAGACAGCAGGGCTGGACACCGGATCGTAAAACTTCTCCTCTATGTCCTGGTCAGGTCGAAATCCTGGACGCAATAAAAGAACAGTCAAACCATGATCATGTTAACACACTAAGTTAATATACACAAGATAAGAGTGCGAAGGTACAGAAATCATCATATTAACCCAACATGACAATAGATACAATATGAGAGTTCAAAAGGAAAAAGTACAAAAATGATCATGTTAAGCTATCACGACAATAGAAACAATATGAGAGTTCGAAGGTACAAAAATGATCATGTGAAGCTGTCATGACAAAAGAAACAATATGAGAGTTCGAAGACATAAACATGATCATGTGAAGCTATCATGACAATAGAAACAATATGAGAGTTCGAAGACATAAACATGATCATGTGAAGCTGTCATGACAATAGAAACAATATGAGAGTTCGAAGACATAAACATGATCATGTGAAGCTATCATGACAATAGAAACAATATGAGAGTTCGAAGACATAAACATAATCATGTGAAGCTATCATGACAATAGAAACAATATGAGAGTTCGAAGACATAAACATGATCATGTGAAGCTATCATGACAATAGAAACAATATGAGAGTTCGAAGGTCCAACAATGATCATGTGAAGCTATCATGACAATAGAAACAATATGAGAGTTCGAAGGTACAACAATGATCATGTGAAGCTATCATGACAATAGAAACAATATGAGAGTTCGAAGGTACAAAAATGATCATGTGAAGCTGTCATGACAAAAGAAACAATATGAGAGTTCGAAGACATAAACATGATCATGTGAAGCTATCATGACAATAGAAACAATATGAGAGTTCGAAGACATAAACATGATCATGTGAAGCTGTCATGACAATAGAAACAATATGAGAGTTCGAAGACATAAACATGATCATGTGAAGCTATCATGACAATAGAAACAATATGAGAGTTCGAAGACATAAACATAATCATGTGAAGCTATCATGACAATAGAAACAATATGAGAGTTCGAAGACATAAACATGATCATGTGAAGCTATCATGACAATAGAAACAATATGAGAGTTCGAAGGTCCAACAATGATCATGTGAAGCTATCATGACAATAGAAACAATATGAGAGTTCGAAGGTACAACAATGATCATGTGAAGCTATCATGACAATAGAAACAATATGAAAGTTCGAAGGTACAAAAATGATCATGTGAAGCTATCATGACAATAGAAACAATATGAGAGTTCGAAGACACAAACATTATCATGTGAAGCTATCATGACAATAGAAACAATATGAGAGTTCGAAGACACAAACATGATCATGTGAAGCTATCATGACAATAGAAACAATATGAGAGTTCGAAGACATAAACATGATCATGTGAAGCTGTCATGACAATAGAAACAATATGAGAGTTTGAAGGTACAACAATGATCATGTGAAGCTATCATGACAATAGAAACAATATGAGAGTTCAAAGGTACAAAAATGATCATGTGAAGCTATCATGACAATAGAAACAATATGAGAGTTCGAAGGTACAAAAATGATCATGTGAAGCTATCATGACAATAGAAACAATATGAGAGTTTGAATGTACAAAAATGATCATGTGAAGCTATCATGACAATAGAAACAATATGAGAGTTCGAAGACACAAACATGATCATGTGAATCTATCATGACAATAGAAACAATATGAGAGTTCGAAGGTACAAAAATGATCATGTGAAGCTGTCATGACAATAGAAACAATATGAGAGTTCGAAGGCACAGACATGATCATGTGAAGCTGTCATGACAATAGAAACAATATGAGAGTTCGAAGGTACAAAAATTATCATATTAACCAAACATGACAATAGAAACAAAATGAGAGTTCAAAGGTACAAAAATTATCATATTAACCAAACATGACAATAGAAACAATATGAGAGTTCAAAAGGAATAAGTACAAAAATGATCATGTTAAGCTATCATGACAATAGAAACAATATGAGCGTTTGAAGGCACAAAAATGATCATGTTAACCCATCATGACAAAAGATACAATATGAGCGTTGAAGGCATAACAATGATTATGTTAACCCATCATGACAATAGATACACTTTGATAGTTCAAAGATAAAATAATGATTATGTTAACCCAATATGGAAATAGAACCAATATGAGAGTTCAGAGGTATACACATGTTAACGCCATATTTAATATACGCAATAAAAGTACATGTATTTGACTAAATCGGTAAGCATGTCAAGTTTGAACTTTCTTCAAAACCGTTGGTCAAACTTGTTCAAGTAGTTACATTCCTATCAATTTGCATAAGGATGCCTAACCCAATATAATTATGAAAATGTTTGCAAATATTGAGATGTCCAAGTTTTCACATTCAAGTCCCACATTTCCAAACTGAATGATGCGATCTGGCGGGCTATCAAACTAGTGCTTTAAATTATGCCTCTTAACATTGCTGATAAGTTTGGTTTAGAATTCATATTGTTTTAGAGAGTGGAAGAACATAATAAATACATCCGGGGTAGCATGTAGAAAGTGTTCATTATGATTATGAGTAAATGCATAATCATTATTTTTATAATACAATTTTGTTCATTTCAAAATTCTACACTATGCACATGAAACTACTTGCTACACACCCAGCACAACATACCCATGGCGGGGAAGATACTGCCTGAGCTGATCTTGATCTCCACATTCACAAGCACCGGCACTGCTCCAAGACCGTGATTAAATGACCTGAAGGAGTCCTCATACGGACCGGATGCTATGGCATTCCAGTCGCTGTTGAAGTCGGGGTTGGGGAGATACACGCCACCTGCTGGAGGTGGAGGGGGAAGGAATAATGGCGCATTTGATTAAAAATTTATGCATTGTTTGCTACTTTCGAAATTTAGAGCATTTCCTTTATTTGGTTATAAAATCTTATGTCAAATGACCTGTTCAACAACTCCCTTCTACAACTGGACGTTCTCATGTCCAAAATATTTACTTTTGACCTCGATTTTATAATGAACATATCCTATAGATCTGATTATAATGCATCAGTTAGTATCCGTTTTTATACCATATCAATAATATTCCATTCTGTGTACATACACTTGCAGGCGGTTCCCTCCATGGTGAAGCCATCCTGGCAAGTGCACGTGTACCTGTTCTCCCCGAGCTTGAACACGCACCTCGAGAACTGTGTGCACGTGTCCTCCGATGGGTTACACTCAGAGCCGGCACCCTTCTCTTGTGGGGTTATTGTAATATATTAAATATTATTGTATAGTTGTTAAAATATGAATACTAAATAAAATTATACATAAAGACACAAACTATAGAACACAAAGGTCAGGTAAAAATGACAATGATGCTCTAAACATCCTTAAGTAATATGTTTGAGTGATCTAATCATATATTTATTCAAATATTGATTTTACTAAAGTGTATTGTCACCTATTACACTACCGTATATTGAAAATCCTGACCATTCACAACATACCTGTACACATCAATGTATGCATCAGATCTTCACACAAGTAAGCAAGTTTGGGTACTTTAGTCAGATTACAGTATATGCTCCTTAAGTAAATTACCATTTGGCAAACAGAGGGGTAGGTCAGTCCAGTAGCCATATTTGTCACACACGATGGTGGAGTTCCCCTCTGGGTGGTACCCTTCATCACACCTCACGAAGCTGTCTTCCCCACGAGCACTTCCTTCAGGGGGTACGTCAGACCCTCCCCGCCATATCACCGGCGGAAGACAGGACGAATTTACTGGAATATGGTGTCCATACCCTTGTTTATTACTTTCTAAAAGAAGGACTACTTATGCTGCTGCTGCTTTTACTGCTACTGCTGCTGCTGCTGCTGCTAATACTACTGCTACTAAAAAATAATCAATAACAAGAGGGCTCTGAGGTGCTGAATTGGATGCGGCTATACAAAGCTTTCATCTTATGTGAGCTTGAAAGTTTGCCTTCGGTGGGGATTTCCTTTTGCAATAGTTACCGTACATTATCTTACATTCGACACATCGAGCCTCACCATTAATGAGACACAGAAATTCTTATTTTGTATGAATTAATAAACTAGACTTCCGCAATATTTGACGTGTACCCATCATTGTGATTAGAAAAACCAAAATATAAATTTAATCTAAAAGAAGCAAAACTTTGTTGATCATTATACACAATCAACTAGAGCTATCACTGAAGGTGATTAATACCCCCCGAACGCCGCCTCTCATTATGATTTATCATTGTATGAAGTTTTATGAAATTTCATCTAGTAGTTTTCAAGTTACTGTCTGGACAAAAGTTTGACAAAATAAACACAGAAAAAAGGCAATAACTCAGTAATTTGCTAAAATAGTGTAATGATTCATGTACACTGAGCTCCTTCTCATTGTGCTGTACCATTGTATAAAGTTTTATTACATTCCATTCAGTAGTTTTCAGTAACAAAGGGCAGTAACTCTGTAACTGGCTGAAATAGAATTGCGGTTCCTGTACACTGCACTTCCTCTCATTATGATCTATCACTGTATGAAGTTTTATTAAATTCCATCCAATAGTTTTCAAGTTATGCTCCAGACAAAAAAAAGTAACAAAGGGCAGTAACTCTGTAATTAGCTGAAATAGAATTGCGGTTCCTGTACACTGCACTCCCTATCATTATGATCTATCACTGAATGAAGTTTTATTAAATTCCATCCGATAGTTTTCAAGTTATGCTTCGGACAAGAAAAAGTAACAAAGGGCAGTAACTCTGTCATTGGCTGAAATAGAATTGCGGTTCCTGTACAATGCACTTCCTCTTATTATGATCTATCACTGTATGTAGTTTTATTAAATTCCATCCAATAGTTTTCAAGTTATGCTCCGGACAAGAAAAAGTAACGAAGGGCAGTTACTCTGTAATTAGCTGAAATAAAATTGCGGTTTTTGTACACTGCACTCTCTTTCATTATGATCTATCACTGTATGTAGTTTTATTAAATTCCATCCAATAGTTTTCAAGTTATGCTTCGGACAAGAAAAAGTAACAAAGGGCAGTTACTCTATAATTAGCTGAAATATAATTGCAGTTCCTGTACACTGCACTCCCTCTCATTATGATCTATCACTGTATGAAGTTTTATTAAATTCCATCCAATAATTTTCAAGTTATGCTTCGGACAAGAAAAAGTAACAAAGGGCAGTAACTCTGTAATTAGTTGAAATAGAGTTATGGTTCTTGTGCACTGCACTTCCTCTCATTGTGCTTAACCATTGTATTAATTTTTAATAAATTCCATCCAGTAGTTTGCAAGTAAATGTCTGGAAAAAATATTGACAGCAAAAAAAATAAAATAAAGGGCAATAACTCAGTAATTAGCTAAAGTAGAGTTATGGTTCTTGAACACTGCACTTCCTCTCATTGTGCTTTACCATTGTATGAAGTTCCAATGAATTCCATCCAGTACTTTTCAAGTTATACTCTGGACAAAAAAGTAACAAAGGGCAATAACTCAGTAATAAGCAAGAATAGAGTTATGGTTATTGTACACTCCACTTCCTCTCATTATGCTCAACCATTGTATGAAGTTTAATCTAATTCCATCCAGTAGTTTTTAAGTTATGCTCCGGACAAGGTAAATTGCAACGGACCGACCGACCGACAAACCGACCGACCACAGGGTGACTCCAATATACCCCCTTCAAACTTCGTTTGTCGGGGGTATAATAAGTAATCCTAATGCATTTGTTTGTAGAAAGGACATAACCATGGTGTTATGCGATTAATATAACTCATGATCAAACTTAGTCAAAACATCATGCCTACAAACAAGTTCACTATGTTTAATTCTAATTGGACACTTATTATAATAAGTGTCCAATTAGAATTAAACATAGTGAACTATAAATAATTGTCTGCTCAAGTAAACTTTTCTTTACTGTGGAAGGCGCACACCTCTAACTTTACTAAAGTGATTCATCCCACGACATTATGCCCACAAACTATGTCACCAAGTTTCATTAATACTTGGTTTAAATATTGTCTTCCCAAGATATTAACCTTCTGTGTTTTACATTAACGGGGAGTAACTTTAGAGTTGAAAATGCGAGTTATTCCAGAAAGGACTTGAACGAGACATTATGCCAACAAACTATGTTACTAAATTTCCCATTTTTGGCAAATAAACACTTTAACAAGTTATTATATACACAAGACCTACACTTATATTTTAAATGTAAAAGGGGCATAACCCTATAGTTACTAAGACGATGTACCCATAATCAAAATTGTCGGAGACATTATGCCAATAAACAAGTTCACCAAGTTCCATCATGATTGTATTATGACCACTGAAGCTGTTGTCTGCACAGGTTGTAAACCATCTACTAGTATTTCAAATGGGAAAGGGGACTTTTAATACCTCCTTCATTATTTGTTTGTTTTATCTTTGAAACATTAACACAATACAGTATACTCCCCCAAAATGACATTCTTGCCTGGGGGTACCACCCTAGGTGATGATGATGATTTATACCATCTTCCAGTGCCATACTAACCTAGGGGAAGCCAGCTCTGGACGTACATCCCTCCCCCGTTGATTTCTTGAATGTGCATTTCTGCTTCCGTGTTGATACCGCACCCAAACGAGTCATCAATATACACATTGGAGGCATTCACCACGGCGGATGTGGAAATGCCCATGTTCTTAAACTGCACGTATGTTTCTCGACCGCTGGACATGTGTTGCTTCATACCCCAGGAAAAGCCCCCGTACCCCACAGGCTTAGGCTCCCCGACCCCCTGCCGCTGGGTGAGGTGGTACTGGCCAGGGAACCGGAAGCCGTTGTTGTCGTCTGTATCCTCCTTGTGACGTGACACCTATCAGAAATGTATAACTACAGTTAACATAGTCCATACCATTACTGAATAAGAAATAATGACAAAAGAAATACAAGAGAAATGATTGCAGCACTACACACATTCAGGAGATGTGGCTAAATGTTTGTCTAAATTGAACCACATCTTACTTGTATTCGTGTCAGACCGGCAGGGTAGATCACGTCACTATAGCCGTTATCATCGTTGAGAGAAAAGCTGATGTAGTTTGTTCTCCTGTTGAAGGTGGCGCTGGGGGGAAGCGTTCCATTCTTCCACGCATGAACCTCTAGGTACCCGGATGACGTGTAGAAATCAAACCACGTATGCTTTCGTCCGTCAAAAAGAGCTGCAGTGGAAGTTTCGCAGTGATAATATCCACTGATGTACATTTAAACACTGCCCTTGAATTATAATCACGATGATGATTACTATAAAGAATGATATGTATAAGGTGAATTATAAGTTTTTTGATACAATTTAATTAAAGTTTTATCATAGACATACCAATGAGTCGAACCAAAATTTCCTTATATTAAGATTTGTCTAAACATAGTTCAGACTAATCAGATGTTTAACAGAATTTCCGGGTATGAATGAACTTAACTGCAGTGCGGTGCAGTTCTGCCTTACTATAAGGCTACATGTATATATAGGCCGTACTTACCACCGTTTTTAGCGGAGGAAACCCAGGCACGGACAGAGGTGTTGCTGTAGCCGTACACAAGATATGCGTTCGTACGTCCTGAATTCTCGGCGTACACCTCAAGGGTCGCGCCTGTCCAGAGGGAAAGAGTTGGAAAACACAAGTACATGTAGTAAGGATTTGCACTTAAAAGCACGCTATCTGTAAACTAATATCATCTAATATACCCGACAGGTGAGACTTAAACTTTAAAATTACCTGCATTAGGCAAAATGCAAAAGACAATGCATGCTTTTCAGAAATGGCGAGTCTGCACTGTTCAGAGATCGTGAGAGGTCTACATGGGGGTCAATAACCTAGACTAACAGCCATGTGACTCACCGACGCCATCCGCATAGAAGACCTTGCCGTCGTGCTCCATCCTCATCCGGGCCACCAAGAGAATTGGGGCTTCCCCAAGACCGTGGGGTATATCCCGGTAACACAGGGAGGCTGCAGGGGGCGGGAATCCATATCATCACTTACATTTACATGTATAGGAAGATATTTATAACGCGATACAATCTAACCAATGAACATAAAAATACTTTGAAATAACGACAACATATAAACTCTAAACTTGTAGGAGTTAGTTCCACAAATGCCACTATAACTAAAAGTTTAAAATCCCCATATTCAAGCGCATACAACTCTATAACAAAACGGCAGTAGGTTACCAAAAAAATAAATACTTTTACCCACAGACCGACCGACCGACAATATACCCATTTTAATAAATACAGCAATGAAATTCGGCACAATACGGATACTGAATATAATCAAGTTAAAGGTTCCGCCTATTTGCTATAAAAGAAAATCTGACTAAAACATACTGTCAGAGTTATTAGCCACCATCTGTGGTGCACTGGTTCCCGTGAGGTGGAAGTCAGGGGTAGGCAGGGAGCCAGACGTCCAGGCCCGGACCCGCACAGTGGCCCGGCCGCCGTAGAACTCATAATCGCCCACGTACGGATACTCCTTGGCATCTGCATGTAGACAAATAGGTTGTGACAGGCGTAAAAATATAAATGGGTGGGCACAACACGCCATAAGCTTCAGGCCCAAATGATTTAAATTGCAAATGTCAATACTTTAAACTGACTGGGCACGGCTGTTATCAATCGTACAGCTAGTTTTAAAATTTAATTTTAAATATCGAGTTAAACGATAGTGTAATTCGGGATCCAAATATTTAGCAATTATATTAATCATATTTGTCGCTATGAACATACCGGAAGCAATCATGGTGTAGAAGGGATCGAGGCTCGGGGAGGCTGACACGTTGACAAACTGGTCGTCATAAATGTATACCACGGGGCCAGACCTCATCTTATCATGGTCTGGCCGGAAACCTGGTGTAACATACCAATACATTTATATAGGATGTATGCACAAATACTCAAGTAATGACCAACGAAAAGGTTATTTAGCTGCGCTGTAACGGTAAAGAAACGTACCGAGAAACCTGAAACAGTTATTTCATAACAGATGTTGCGCATTAAAGTGACCAATATATCACGTGATAGGTACTTATTTATGACACTGGAGGTTCTGATGTGTGTTACATTTGAGGTACTGATATGTGACCCATGTGAGGTACTGATGTGTGACCCATGTGAGGTACTGATGTGTGACCCATGTGAGGTACTGATGTGTGACCCATGTGAGGTACTGATGTGTGACCCATGTGAGGTACTGATATGTGACCCATGTGAGGTACTGATGTGTGACCCATGTGAGGTACTGATGTGTGACCCATGTGAGGTACTGATGTGTGACCCATGTGAGGTACTGATGTGTGACCCATGTGAGGTACTGATGTGCATATCATCTGAGGTACTGATTTGTGACCCATGTGAGATGCTGATGTGTAAGACATCTGAAGTATTGATATGTTACCCATGTGAGGTACTGATTTGTGCTACATCTGAGGTACTTTGTGCAACAAGTGAAGTGCTAATCTGTGACCAAAGTAATGTATTGATATGCTACCCATGTGAGGTGCTGATGTGTGCAACATATGAGTCACTGATATGTGACCCATGTAAGGTACTGTTATGTGACTCATGTGAGGTACTGATATGTCACCCGTGTGAGGTACTGATATGTAACCCATGTAAAGTGCTGATATGTGACTCATGTGATATACTGATATGTGACCCATGTGAGTTACTGATATGTCACCCGTGTGAGGTACTGATATGTCACCCGTGTGAGGTACTGATATGTCACCTGTGTGAGGTACTGATATGTGACCCATGTGAGGTACTGATATGTGACCCATGTGAGATACTGATATGTCACCCATGTGAGGTACTGATATGTCACCCGTGTGAGGTACTGATATGTGACCCATGTGAGGTACTGATATGTGACCCATGTGAGATACTGATATGTCACCTGTGTGAGGTACTGATATGTGACCCATGTGAGATACTGATATGTCTTCCGTGTGAGGTACTGATATGTGACCCATGTGAGGTACTGATATGTGACCCATGTGAGATACTGATATGTCACCCGCGTGAGGTACTGATATGAGACCAATGTGAGGTACTGATATGTCACCCTTGTGAGGTACTGATATGAGACCCATGTGAGGTACTGACATGTGACACATGTGAGGTACTGATATGAGACCCTTGTGAGGTACTGATATGTGACCCATGTGAGGTACTGATATGTGACCCATGTGAGGTACTGATATGTGACTCATGTAAGGTACTGATATGTGACCCATGTGAGGTACTGATATGTGACCCATGTGATGTACTGATATGTGACCCATGTGAGGTACTGATATGTGACCCATGTGATGTACTGATATGTGACCCATGTGAGGTACTGATATGTGACTCATGTAAGGTACTGATATGTGACCAATGTGAGGTACTGATATGTGACTCATGTAAGGTACTGATATGTGACCAATGTGAGGTACTGATATGTGACCAATGTGAGTCACTGATATGTGACCCATGTGAGGTACTGACATGTGACCAATGTAATGTATTGATATGTGACCCATGTGAGTAACAGATGTGTGACCCAAGTGAGGTAATGATATGCGACCCAAGTGATTTACTGATATGTGACCCATGTAAGGTACTGATATGTGACCCATGTGAGGTACTGATATGTGACTCATGTAAGGTACTGATATCTGGCCCATGTGAGGTACTGATATGTGACTCATGTAAGGTACTGATATGTGACCCATGTGAGGTACTGATATGTGACCCATGTAAGGTACTGATATCTGGCCCATGTGAGGTACTGATATGTGACTCATGTAAGGTACTGATATGTGACCCATGTGAGGTACTGATATGTGACTCATGTAAGGTACTGATATGTGACCCATGTGAGGTACTGATATGTGACCAATGTGAGTCACTGATATGTGACCCATGTGAGGTACTGACATGTGACCAATGTGAAGTACTGATATGTGACCCATTTGAGTAACAGATGTGTGACCCAAGTGAGGTAATGATATGCGACCCAAGTGATTTACTGATATGTGACCCATGTAAGGTACTGATATGTGACCCATGTGAGGTACTGATGTGTGACCCATGTGAGGTACTGATGTGTGACCCATGTGAGGTACTGATGTGTGACCCATGTGAGGTACTGATATGTGACCCATGTGAGGTACTGATGTGTGACCCATGTGAGGTACTGATGTGTGACCCATGTGAGGTACTGATGTGTGACCCATGTGAGGTACTGATGTGTGACCCATGTGAGGTACTGATGTGCATATCATCTGAGGTACTGATTTGTGACCCATGTGAGATGCTGATGTGTAAGACATCTGAAGTATTGATACGTTACCCATGTGAGGTACTGATTTGTGCTACATCTGAGGTACTTTGTGCAACAAGTGAAGTGCTAATCTGTGACCAAAGTAATGTATTGATATGCTACCCATGTGAGGTGCTGATGTGTGCAACATATGAGTCACTGATATGTGACCCATGTAAGGTACTGTTATGTGACTCATGTGAGGAACTGATATGTCACCCGTGTGAGGTACTGACATGTGACCCATGTGAGGTACTGATATGTCACCCGTGTGAGGTACTGATATGTAACCCATGTAAAGTGCTATTATGTGACTCATGTGATATACTGATATGTGACCCATGTGAGTTACTGATATGTCACCCGTGTGAGGTACTGATATGTCACCTGTGTGAGGTACTGATATGTCACCTGTGTGAGGTACTGATATGTCACCCGTGTGAGGTACTGATATGTGACCCATGTGAGGTACTGATATGTCACCTGTGTGAGGTACTGATATGTCACCCGTGTGAGGTACTGATATGTGACCCATGTGAGATACTGATATGTCACCTGTGTGAGGTACTGATATGTGACCCATGTGAGATACTGATATGTCTTCCGTGTGAGGTACTGATATGAGACCCATGTGAGGTACTGATATGTGACCCATGTGTGAGGTACTGATATGTGACCCATATGAGATACTGATATGTCACCCTTGTGAGGTACTGATATGAGACCCATGTGAGGTACTGACATGTGACACATGTGAGGTACTGATATGAGACCCTTGTGAGGTACTGATATGTGACCCATGTGAGGTACTGATATGTGACCCATGTGAGGTACTGATATGTGACTCATGTAAGGTACTGATATGTGACCCATGTGAGGTACTGATATGTGACCCATGTGATGTACTGATATGTGACCCATGTGAGGTACTGATATGTGACCCATGTGATGTACTGATATGTGACCCATGTGAGGTACTGATATGTGACTCATGTAAGGTACTGATATGTGACCAATGTGAGGTACTGATATGTGACCAATGTGAGGTACTGATATGTGACCAATGTGAGTCACTGATATGTGACCCATGTGAGGTACTGACATGTGACCAATGTAATGTATTGATATGTGACCCATGTGAGTAACAGATGTGTGACCCAAGTGAGGTAATGATATGCGACCCAAGTGATTTACTGATATGTGACCCATGTAAGGTACTGATATGTGACCCATGTGAGGTACTGATATGTGACTCATGTAAGGTACTGATATCTGGCCCATGTGAGGTACTGATATGTGACTCATGTAAGGTACTGATATGTGACCCATGTGAGGTACTGATATGTGACCCATGTAAGGTACTGATATCTGGCCCATGTGAGGTACTGATATGTGACCCATGTAAGGTACTGATATGTGACCCATGTGAGGTACTGATATGTGACTCATGTAAGGTACTGATATGTGACCCATGTGAGGTACTGATATGTGACTCATGTAAGGTACTGATATGTGACCCATGTGAGGTACTGACATGTGACCAATGTGAAGTACTGATATGTGACCCATGTGAGTAACAGATGTGTGACCCAAGTGAGGTAATGATATGCGACCCAAGTGATTTACTGATATGTGACCCATGTAAGGTACTGATATGTGACCCATGTAAGGTACTGATATGTGACCCATGTGAGGTACTGATATGTGAAACTAACCGACGGCAGGTACGACAAAGTTGTCGACCTTGAGCAGGACGTCAACGATAGTGGGCACCTCTCCAATCCCATGAGGCAGGTCCAGCCGGGCCACGTGACGTAGGCCGTTGATGATTGGTCGCCACCCGCTGTCGTAGTCCGCCTGTGGGAGCGCTGCAATTTCAGTAAAGACGTCGATGCCAATAATGCGGTGTAATGGTTGATTATCAGGACTCGTTCGGCAAAAAAGATGTTTAACTAATAAATTTGCTCTTGATTTAAGGAAAATGAAAATTTAATTGCTATCGTACAACAATATACTTAGGCCCCTACACAGACAATTTCACGCCGCCAGACCGATATTTCCAAAAAAAATATCAACAAGTTTAAACAAGCGAAAAGTATAAATTATAGTGGAAAGTGCTTTGATTGCATGCTAAAAACCCGGATGTAAATCTCTATATTCAACGAAATCGCAAATTTAGAGTGTGACTCTTTCCTGTCGTGTTCTGCGAATGTTGACGACGCTTGTGTAAAATGCGGGACACCTTTTTTAAACATATACAATAGCGGGTTATACCCAGGTAAACTCGTTGACATCGCTAACTATATGCAACCCCATTGTTATTCCAAAAAGTTTGTATGGCTGTGAATTTTGGACAATGTCAACAACTGACTTATTTAAAATAGAAAGGTCCTATTGATTTTGTATCAAAAAATTCAGGGCCTAAACAAATCCACAAATACAGACTTCGCATAAGGTACATTCGGTACTGTATCTGCTGAAACATTAATAGACGTGAAGAAGCTCCAGATCTTTGGGCAGCTGTGTCGCCTGCCAAATAAATACATGGCTAAACATATTTTTAACTACAGACTTGTAAGCTATTGTAATTTAGATAACCAGTCAATGGGGCTTGTGTCCGAAATACATAGAAACTTCAAAGTTTACTGTAGGACAATGTGCACAACGGAAATACCCTACCGAAATGCATGTGGAAGAAAATTATTGAACTAAAAGTTATTAATCTAACACGAAGACAGCAGTTTCAACGATTGTCTTACAATGAGTATATATACCTGCGAATTTACTAAGGGAAAATACTGCTACAGAACTGTGGGCGGCGAGAAATTGTTCTATCCTTGAATAGACGTATACTACGCTCAATTGATGCACTCGGACGAACTTTCCCTCAATTATGCGACATATGCAATTCTCACCATGAAAATTACATCATACATAAACTGTTTTTGTCCAAATTTGGACGAACAAAGAGAAAAGCTATGGGACCAAATAATTATGCAAAAAGGATATCTAAGTTTCATCGACCTGTCAGAGCAATCTTTAAAAAGCCAAAGCAAAAACATATTACGTATAGCCACGGCTACAGATGAAAGTTATGAATTGGAAAGTGTCACGGTATGTTGCAATGTTATTATGTAAATTGCTCAAACAGTAGCACTTCTATTGCTATTATATTGTAAGTGTAAAATAACCTGTATTGTGGAACACGCCTTGGTAATCTAGGTTAAGTTTGTTTACGAGCTAGTTTAACTATAAGAAGTGTGCGTGTGCGTGTGCGCGTGTGCGTGTGTGTGTGTTAGTGTGTTTGTGTTTTGCCTTATCACCCGTATACAATTTAAATTCTTTTAATAAGATTGTTTTTATATTGTATCGGGATTGTCAAATATAATGCCAAGAGAATAATATTATGTATTAGACATATCCATTTTCTGCACACCTAGTTAGTGTGCAATAGTATACATGTACATATACATATTATAATTATGTAAATGGGTCACGGACACTACGGACCATGGACATTACGGACCAGACACTACGGACCAGATTTAGGGACATTACGGACCAGATTTAGGGACATTACGGACCAGATTTAGAAATTTACGGACCATGATTTATATTGTTTTTAAACATTTGTTTTTTTTAATTATTCACTCATTGGTCTGAAATTTGTTAATAAATACTTGAATATTAGTGCTCAGTATGACAATTATCTTTAATGTAACTGAAAAATCCCATGAAATTCCAATGTTAAACATCAATATATTTTTAATAAAGTATAATGATAATTCGAATAATAATGAATAATAATGAACGTAATATGTGTTTATCTTCTAATTGTAAATGTGAATATTAATGAAACTGAAAAGATCTATAAGTATGCCTTGCGCTCGTTGTATCCACTGGTCTAGAGGTGTTTATGCAAACCACCGCGCCGTGGAATGCGACATATGTGAACGTTGGCAACATCTACGCTGTGGTACCGGTATATCCATTGCCCAGTATGATGCTGCGAACGTGGATGGGACCGAGTTAGAGTTCACGTGCATCACGTGTAATGATGAAACTCGACCAGAAGAGTCTATGGAAGTCCAGGTATGTTACAGTTTTCTTATGAGATAGGATGATGAACTTGGTAAACATATAACTAACATAGATTTCAAATCTCGACAAATTTTAGTTTCAGAAATGGTTAAAACTGATGAACCAATAGCTTGTGTTTAAAACATTTTAACATTATAGAACGAGACGATCAACCACAGCGACGTCCGACCACCCGACCACATCATGCGACTGCCAACAACAGACAGTGTTCTTGAGGGTAGCCAGATGTCCGCAGCCGCCAGTATCACCCACGTGTTCTTATATGTGCTCGATTTATTTTGGTAAATAAACTGTTTTGGAACATATATCTTCTGTTGCTTTTAACTGATTTAACTGCCGATCTATTCGAACTTCACGCGATTTTTCACAGTTTTATGGAAGATATAACGTCATACTGAGCACTCATATTCAAGTATTTATTAACAAATTAAAAACTAATGAGTGAATAATTTAAAAAAATGTGTTTAAATCATGGTCCGTAAGTTTCTAAATCTGGTCCGTAAATTTCTAAATCTGGTCCGTAATGTCCCTAAATCTGGTCCGTAATTTCCCTAAATCTGGTCCGTAGTGTCTGGTCCGTAATGTCCATGGTCCGTAGTGTCCGTAATTCATGTAAATATATGTTTAACTCTTCATCTATTGGAGGAAATAAAGATTCAACTCTCTGGAGTATTAAAGCCAAATTTGGGAAAATGTGTTACCTTTTTTCCCACATTCGGCACAAAGACATCAATTTCCTTACGCTCAGGTTCAACCGTGAAGTTACGGGCAGAAAGTATGCGTTTACTGTAATATCCTTACGATATTTTCTGGTCAACATTTCTCTTTTAAAGTGCTTAAGCAATGACTTTAATAAGTATACATCGACATATGAATATAAAGTATTGCTTAACGACATGTATATAGGACATATGTGTAAACAGTAGTTCAATGCGCTTGATGTTTGTGACTCATATTTCTACCATTCACAAGGACGTGATGCAAAATGAAACACTTCACGTGTTATAACAAATGGCACACACACACACACACACCGTATTGATCGGGTCTAACCTTGCGATCGAAGAGAATGTGGTGATAGTTTTATGTTTAGCTTAAATACTTAAATACTGTTGAGTTCTATAACTGTCTCGCTGCGTTTAGTTGTATTGTATCGTCAATAAACCCCTAACATTCAAATGGATGTACATGTATAAGAAGTCTACTTAAAGTAAAATCATGTTTTTACCTGCATTCACTGTGCAAACCAATAGCATCCATACTAATGTGAACATCATATCCGCAGTATAATGCAGTTTTTCACTACAGGTTTAATAACCCACTGTTAAACCATATTCATTTGATGTATTTCAAGTCTTTCTATCTGCTTAAGGTAAATGTATCGAACTGACCATATCCTCACCCCGTGTATGTACCGCCGGGTTCACCTGTCATAGAAAGCACACTATTGCAGCAATATCAACTACTAGTAACGTCCAATAAAATAATGTCTTATTCTTCGACCTTATTCAAATCCAGATCCATTTAACTAGCATGAATTAGGTTGAACAAAAATATATAGCAGGGGTGGTTCCAGAATTTATCGTTAGAGGGTGTGTGACTTAGGGGCGTACGCTTTTGACTTCAGGTGTTAATAATAAAAAAGGTTGAAAGGGCTCGCTGGGTGCCCCCCACCCCCTGGATCTGCTTAGGTATAGGAAGGGAAATAACAGCGACTTGCTATTTTAACATGGAATCCGTTCAGCCTGTTGTTTGCTGTTGCGGTTGTTGTTGCTGTTGTTAGCAGTAACAATTGTTGTTGTTGTTGTTATTGTAGTTGATGTTGTTGTTGTTGTTAGCAATAACAATTGTTTTTGTTGTTATTGAAGTTGTTGTTGTTGTTATTGTAGTTGTAATTGTTGTTGTTGTTGTTGTAATTGTAGTGTTGTTGTTGTTGTTGTTGTTGTTGTTTGTTAGACAACCACAACAATATGAGGTCGAGGTGGTTAAGATTGAAGGAGAATTCTAACTTTTGACATACAGCACCGCTACAGCAAAATTTCATATTATGGTTTGATATATTAATTATGCCCCCCTTCGAAGAAGAGGGGTATATTGCTTTGCACAGGCATGTCGGTATGTCGGTCGGTCGGTCGGTCCGTCGGTAGACCAAAGCTTGTCCGAGTGATAACTCAACAATTCCTGGACGTATGGTCATCAAACTTCACATGAAGGTTGGGCCTGACCAGTAGATGACCCCTATTGATTTTGGGGGTCATCGGGTCAAAGATCAAGGTCACAGTGACCTTTAATGGTAAAATAATTTTAAAGCTTGTCCGAGTGATAACTCAACAATGCCTGCACCCATGGCCCTCAAACTAGACATGGAGGTTGGGCCTGTCCAGTAGATGACCCCTATTGTTTTTGGGGGTCATCAGGCCAAAGGTCAAGGTCACAGTGACCTTGAATGGTAAAAGGTTGTCCGAGTGATAACGTGACAACGCCTGCACCCATGGCCCTCAAACTTGACTTGGAGGTTGGGCCTGACCAGTAGCTGACCCCTATTGTTTTTTGGGCTCAATGGGTCAAAGGTCACAGTGACATTGAATGGTAAAAGGTTGTTCGAGTGATTACTCAACAATGCCTGCACCCATGGCCCTCAAACTTGACTTGGAGGTTGGGCTTGACCAGTAGATGACCCCTATTGTTTTTGGGGGTCATTGGGCCAAAGGTCAAGGTCACAGTGACCTTGAATGGTAAAACGTTGTCCGATTGATAACTCAACAATGCCTGCACCCATGGCCCTCAAACTTGACTTGGAGAATTGGCCTGACCAGGAGATGACCCCTATGGTTTTTGGGGGTCATCTTGCCAAAGGTCAAGGTCACAGTGACCTGGAATGGTAAAAGGTTGTCCGAGTGATAACTCGACAATGCCTGCACCCATGGCCCTCAAACTTGACATGGAGGTTTGGCCTGACCAGTAGATGACCCCTATTGATTTTAGGGGTCAAAGGTCAAGGTCACAGTGACCTTGAAAGCAAACTCGACAATTCTTGGACCAAACTTGACATGAAGGTTGGGCCTGCCCAGTAGATGACCCTTATCGACTTTTGGGGTCATCAGGCCAAGGTCAATGTCACAGTAACCTTTAACGCAAAAAAAGTTAACAAATCTTCCCCCACTGATATTTCAACAATGCCTGAACCTATGATCATTAAACTTGACATGGATGTTAAGCCTGACCAGTAGATCACCCTTATTGATTTTAGAATGATTTGATTCATAGAGCCAAAGGTCAAGGTCACAGTGATCTTGAATGGTAAAAGGTTGTCCGAGTGATAACTCAACAATGCCTGAACCCATGGCCTTCAAACTTGACTTGGAGTTGCATCTGACTTGTAGATGACCCCTTATGATTTAAGGGTTCATCGGGTCAAAGGTCAAGGACACAGTGACCTTGAACGAAAAAAACTTGTCTTGTGATAACTTGACAATGCCTGCACCCATGGCCCTCAAACTTGACATTTCGGTTTCTGGTGACCAGCTGATGACTCTGGATTTTGAGTTCATAGAGTCAAAGGTCATGACGGCCATAACACACTTTATCCTTACACTTTAATGGTCATAATCTTAAAACAGCAACAAATCAGCTGTCATTTCGGTCCATGCATATTTCATTCAATTGTCCATATAATCCTGACAACATGGCGCTCAGGGGGGGCATAATGTTTGACAAACATCTCTTGTTTATACTAGCGTCTCAAGCGCGCCGGGTGCTAAGTTTACTCTTTACTTTAATAGAGGAGAAAAAGGTAATAAAATATGCCCAAAATGCACCTTTTCGGATTAAAAATTGTTAATTTAACCTTGAGTGTGTACCCCCCCCCCCCCCCCACACACACACCCGAAAAAACCCAACACCTGCCAACACTATAAACCAAATAAATTTCTGTTCAGAGGGGGCCGCACAAAAGTCAGAAGTTGACGCCCATAATTTATGCCCCCTCTAGAATCAATCCGGGATCGTGCATTTTGGGCGTATTTTATGACTTATTTTCTCCTTTATTGGTATAAAAATAAACTTAAGAAAATAGATTTTAAAAGGGGCGGGCGCCGGGTGCGCCCCACCTTTGATCTGCTAATGTGTAGAAAGGGAAATAACACCGAATTGTTATTTTAACATAAAATCTGTACTCGTCAGGGGCGTAGCTAGCCTTAAATGAATGTTACGAACGAAAAGGGGAGGGTGTGGTAGGGGAATATCCCTGTAGCCGTAGGGGTGTTCGGGAGGTGGGGTGGGGCTCCCCAGGGAAAAAGGAAAATGGAAGTAACAAGTTGAGCACTGATGTGTATTTTTAGGGATTTATAGGTTCGAGGCCGCCGACTTTGAAGTTACCAAGTTATTGATTTAGGCTCAGTTAGCCATATCTAGCACAGAGAAACAATGCTTAATTTAGCTGATCTTCCCTTTATTCTGATATCAATAATTAGCTTAGCCCTCGACTTTGATGCCATTTTGGGCCATATTTATTTTTTTCATTATTCAAATTGATGTTACGCACATGCGTAAGTGCGTAACGCTGGCTACGCCCCTGCTCGTGTTTCTTGGATTGGTTAAGCTAATGGATTTTACAATATATTACATTTGCATTTCGTAATGTGTGTTTGATTTATCATACCCTCTTTGAACCCATGTTTGTTGTTAAAGATTGACGCCCATGTTTGCTGTTGCAGTCCTTGTTGGTGTTGCTAGCAATAACGGTTGTTGTTGTTTTGTTTATAGCAAAAACGGTTTAAGAAACACACACTTAGATGTACGACTAAAATAAAAATAAAAATCTGTATGATTGATGGGATATTCATTTGATTTTTTATTCTCGAAAATGAAGTTCTGTAGATTTTGTTTTTACACACCGCTGGATAGCAGTTTCTTAAGAACAATCAGTAAAACAATACATTCAGTAAATGGTCAATCTATCTTCCAGACTGTGACCCTTACAGTTGACCGGTGTGACATGCCGGACGCAAACCTGATACAGGACTCAGCTGTTGACCGCTCCCCATTCGAGGTGACTGGCTCTTCCCCAGGGGACAACATGTTCCTCAATGTGAACGCCATGTTACAACTGGGCGGGAGGTACGCCACACCCTCATACCCGACTGCTGTGATGGTGACAGGTACCAGGGATGTGTACGCAACCTAGTTCACAATGGACAGGTACAGGTTTTGGTGATTTTTTACCTTTATGTTCAACTTTTATCTTTGATGATATCCAGCATTAAAGATTTATAAGGGAGTTAAAGCTTCATGCAGGTAATTGATAAGGACATTGGCACAATGTTAATGCTGACCTTGTTCTGGTAGGCTTACATGTATGTCAAGTCAATTGTTCATATTTACATCCGTACTTGATTTTCTGAACGATGAAAATTGAGTTCATTT
The DNA here is from genome assembly GCF_026914265.1 of Mya arenaria. NCBI lineage: Eukaryota > Metazoa > Mollusca > Bivalvia > Myida > Myidae > Mya > Mya arenaria. The sequence goes on along the minus strand of NC_069129.1, from coordinate 33,809,423 downwards.
TGCATTAACCGATGGACCTTTCGTGACCTTTGTAGGCGGAGTTTGGCAAGAAAGCAGCGCTCTGATCAGGCGCTGGTGTATCACTACGACGATCTACTTTATTGCTAAATATAGGAGGGCACATGTTTTGTTGAATGCCGGCTTGTTTACATGCTTCTTTTAATGTTATACGAATGAAAGACATTGTTTTCTAGAAATATCATTTGAAAAATGCTTGATTTGCAATTGATAACAAAAGAACACGCATTGAACAAAATTGACGCGGTTTTTACTGCGGTTCGTCTGCAACAACTGTCAAAGCAAACATGGCTGAAGTTCGGCGATTTTTTTCTAGGACAAATGTTTGATCTAATATCGGATTCAGACAATCAATATCTTTCTACGATAGAATTAGGCGATATCTTCGTCTACATTTAAATACATGAAATTATTGCAGGAGACTGTCAAAGTGTCATGTATTTTCGCGAGTTCGAACAAACGTCTTAATATGGACAACTCGAGAAGACTAGCACATCACAACACTTCAATATCTTTGCAACAGTTAAAAAAAAGAAAAGAAATTATGTCGTTATAATTACCTTGAACTGGAAGTTATCCATTAAATCACCATGACCATATTTTTATGCCCAATCACATTGGTCATAAACTAGTCCACCTAAATGGCCGTCAACGAGTCTTTTGACGATTTTTTTACTATGGCAGACTCGTGACGTCCACCATCCCAGCAAAAAGTAGCGAACGGTCCTTGCGCAGAGAATCCTCGCTGTCACACTTTTGAAATTATCTCCGTTATAAATTAATATTTCTACGAAATTATTATTGCCTAATATTCAACACATATCGATATCTTTAAATCTGGGACAAATCTGACAGATTGTGTACACGTATAAAAGGGTATTCGTGACCCAGAATATCTTTATGCGAAAATAACGACTCTAATGACAAATTCAATCCATTTTAGATCATTGTCGGGTATATTTTTAACAATTTTGTCATTATTATTCAACATCGCTGCATAATATTACTATATATTATTTCTCCCGTGTTAAATGGTAGAGAGTTGTAGCTTACAGGAATACATAAGAAATGTCAAAATAATAAAAAAAAAATCCCCGATCGCTCATTATTGTAGCTAATGTAAAACAGGAGTTAAAATGTGTCAAATGTTCTCTTGATTAAAATGAACATATTACAACAAAAATCATTATAACCTCCACATATGTTACAGAAACTACCAAATGATTGAAAAAAATCTTTGACTATTTATGTTTTTCTGCAAATTACTATTTATTATGCGGAGGATGAAAAACACCAAGGGCGACAAGTGCTCTTACCATTTACATTCGGTCTACACGTTTTGTTCCCCTTTGTTGTAATTACAGACTTGTTCTCAGACCCTATTAGAGCGGAATAAATAAATAAATAATAAGGAAAAATGTAAATATAAGGATTGATTCTTATTTAGTATGCGTTCATGCAGTATGAACGCTTGGCCGCGATTTTGCATATTTTCCAAGAATCGCTAGCGCGATTCATGGATATGCAAAATCGCGGCCGAGCGTTCATACTGCATGAACGCAAAAAATAAGAATCAATCCTTTATTCTTTTATGAAAACTCTTTTGTGCAGTTATCAAAATTATAGGGCAAACTGTTGCCTTTGTTATGATTAAGCTCACTATGAAAGATATATGTTTTTATAGACATGCTTATACTTAGTTAACTGACTGAAAGACATGCTGTTTTTAAAACAAAGAAACTGTTGCATAATATATATATGATTGTTAAAAATGTTTATAAGCCTGTCCTCTGTATTTACATTTTCAAAGTCTTATCAGTAAGTGATGTGTGGCTAAAATTATTTATGAAAAACTCACTGTGATAAATGCAATAACTCTCATTGTTCATAATATTGGTTAAAGAGCACAGCCTTACCATACTCAATGTTTCATATATTACTACTCCTATAATTCACAATAATGGACCATTATCAGAGTGTTGTTCACTGTCATTAAACTTTTAAATGTATACATACTGCGCTACAGAACTGTCTTATCCCCATAAAGAGACGTGTTTTCATCAAACCAATTCCTCCGTGCTGCAGAACTTATTTTTGTAACATACTTCATGGTTATTTTTAGTTTTATATGACTCAATGCTTAATCCGAGAAACATTTGTGCATGCTTTTACCCAGTGTTTAAACAGATGACGTCAACTATACTTAAAGTAGATCTTGACAAAAGTCTTATGCGTCGGAAATTTGTAAAAATATATTTGCACCGATGTTCATGATGTAAGTGTTTGACTTTCATAGAAATTTTTTTTATCAGAATCTAAATTTTCTAAACGTGGAATTAAACCTTTGAAGTGTTCGAGCTAGAAAATAACAAGTGTGACGGTTGTTCATAAAGGTGTTTTTCATGATTGTGTCACGGTCCATGTTTTGTATATATTAAGGTTGTGACATATCAACACACTATTGAAAGTGTTTTACTCCAGTTTTCATACTAATGTATTATTAAATGATTGGCTCATATACATGTTACAATATTCAAGGTGCAATGTCAATAGGTCTCTTATTTGTATACTATATTGCATGTTTTTATATTCTCGCTTGACAAAGCGAAGTGGGTGCTATATAAGAATCACGCACGTCGTCAACTCCGTTGTTCCATCTGTCTGTCTGTCCGTTTCTGTCCGGTCTTTATCTTTTTCATTAATGGTCAGATTTTAAAATTATTCAGCAGAAATGACCACCATAACATGAGAGTGTGTCGCGCACAATACTCTTGTCCCTACCTTCAAGGTCAATATCACAGCAACCTTCTGAACTTTATATGTTTTGCTATATTAGCCTAACTGGTGATAGTTTGTGTTACATAACAGTGCCAATATTTGCCATCGTCCTCATGTCTCTTCATTAGTGACAATTCAGTGTCATATTTACCTTCAGTGTAAGGCATTTCACTTGATTTCTTGAATTGTTCAATCCAGGCAGTAATTCCAACACTGTGTGTGCGGGGTTATTAATCACATTTTGTGACAGCTCTAGTTTAATTATCTTTCGACCTGTAAAGCTTCGTTTTCCGGAAAACTAAACTGTAGTAAAACTCTTCCCGAGCGTCTGTAACTATTTCATAGGTAATTGTGCGAATACTAGTACATCGTTACATGTCATTTAAATACAAAGTGGAATAAAAGTAATGGTAAAAGAAAGAAATCAAATACGTAGAATATAATCATCGTTGTTCTGTTAACCCACACCGAAAGATGAGCAGATAAAAAATGGTAGCCAGGTTTCGTTGTGTGCGTGTCTTAAAAGCATGGCTTGTTTTCGTGTGTGCGTGTCTTCCAAAGCATGGCGTGTTTTCATGGGTGGGGCCTACCAAGCATAGCATGTTTTAGGTGTGTGCGTGCCTTCCAAGAATGACATGTTTTATGTGTGTGCGTGCCTCCAAAGCATGGCGTATTTTACGTGTTCGCATGCCTCCAACGCATGGCGTGTTTTTCTGTGTGTGTGCCTTCCAAGCATGACGTGTTTTATGTGTGTGCGTGCCTCCAAAGCATGGCGTGTTTTACGTGTGTGCGGCTTCCAACGCATTGCATGTTTTTGTGTGTGCGTGCCCTCCACGCATGGCGTGTTTAACGTTCGTGCGTGCCTCCCAAGCATGGCGTGTGTTACGGGTTCGCGTGCTTCAAACGCATGGCGTGTTTTTTTGTTGGCGTGCCTGCCATGCATGACGTGTTTCACGTGTGTGCGTGCCTCCAACGCATGGCGTGTTTTTGTGTTCGCGTGCCTTCCAAGCATGACGTGTTTTACGTGTTCGCGTGCCTCCAACGCATGGAGTGTTTATGTGTTCACGTGCCTTCCAAGCATGACGTGTTTTACTAGTGTGCGTGCCTCCCAAGCATGGCGTGTTTTACGTGTTCGCGTGCCTCCAACGCATGGCGTGTTTCGTGTGTGCGTTTATTTAAAGCATTGCGTGTTTTACGTGTGTGCGCGTGCCTCCCAAGCATGGCGTGTTTTTTTGTGTGTGTGACTTTCAAGCATGGCGTGTTTAATGTGTGTGCGTGCCTCACAAGCATTACGTGTTTTACGTGTTCGCGTGCCTCCAACGCATGGCGTGTTTTTGTGTTCGCGTGCCTCACAAGCATGACGTGTTTTATGTGTTCGCGTGCCTCCCAAGCATGGCGTGTTTTACGTGTTCGCGTGCCTCCAACGCATGGCGTGTTTCGTGTGTGCATGCATTTAAAGCATGGCGTGTTTTACGTGTGTGTGTGTCTCCCAAGCATGGCGTGTTTTCGTATATGCGTGCATTTAAAGCATGGCGTGTTTTACGTGTGTGCGTGTCTTCCAAGCATGGCGTGTTTTACGTGTGTGCGAGCCTCCCAAGCATGTCGTGTTTTGATGTGTGCGCGCCTTCCAAGCATGGCGTGTTTTACGTGTGTGCTTGCCTCCCAAGCATGGCGTGTTTTCATGTGTGCGCGCCTTTCAAGCATGGCGTGTTTTATGTGTGCGTGCCTCCCAAGCATGGCGTGTTTTCGTGTGTGCTTGCCTCCCAAGCATGGCGTGTTTTCATATGTGCGCGCCTTTCAAGCATGGCGTGTTTTATGTGTGCGTGCCTCCCAAGCATGGCGTGTTTTACGTGTGTGCGAGCCTCCCAAGCATGGCGTGTTTTCATGTGTGTGCGCCTTCCAAGCATGGCGTGTTTTATGTGTGCGTGCCTCCCAAGCATGTCGTGTTTTCATGTGTGCGCGCCTTCCAAGCATGGCGTGTTTTATGTGTGCGTGCCTCCCAAGCATGGCGTGTTTTCGTGTGTGCGTGCCTCCTTAGCATTTTCGTCCTCACTTCGAAAGTCTTTGAGGTATTAACTTTAAACTTCACATACAAATAGATCACATTACGAAAATGTGCAGTGCACAGATCCCATAACTCTCGCTGCGATATTTGTTTAGTTATTTGGATTTGTTCATTGTTATACTTTATGTTTGCCCAGAGCCTAACTGCGAAAACAATTGAGGTATTGAATTGAAACTTCGAAGTCAGATAGAACATGTTGAGGAGAAGATTAATGCAGATGAACCATAACCTTGCCTGTAGTATTTTGTGAGTTATTTTCCTTTGTTAAATTCCTATCCTGTATCTAAATGTGAAGGGGATTCTGTAATTCATTCAGTGTGGGAATATTGCAGTCTATGACTTCTGTTGATGTATTAAAAATCAATAGTTAAAGAATGGTTCATTTATATTCGATAACTTAACTTTTTATTCGCCATTCCAGTGTGTATAACCTTTATTGATTGTTTCAAATTGTAGTAACTACTCGTACTTGCTGTTGAATTTGTAATCGCCAATGCAATAAAGGTAGATGTTGTTGTAGTTTGTCAACCGTAAAGTAGTGAACTACTACAAGTACCTCCAATACAGCTGTGTGTTGGAAAGTTTTCTTCCAGATCTCTCGATGCTGGTAAGAAGGGAGAACCAGAAAACCGGTACCCTCGGGTTTGGGATGATGGATCCGTATTCTCAACCTTATGTTAATAAATACAAACTGGACAAATCAAATAATATTCTAAGTCATTTAAGTGGTACAGGTTAATAAGAACAATTTCACATACATTTCACATAAAATTTATTTTGCACTGCCTTGTAAAATTATGAAATATTATTTTTTGTGGCATCCCCTGACTTGAATGAAGGTTTCGACCAACTCGTACTTGACGGACAGCTTTTCGTCCAGGGGAACATTGACGTCACCCATAGAGAAGCGATGAGTAACATACGGGGTCAGGGTGGACAACTTCCACGCATAGATCTCCACCGTGTTTCTTGATACCATGAAGTCAAACCATGTGTGTTTTCTACCATCAAATATCGCTTAAATATATCAATAACAAGCAATTAACAGTGTTCAACTTTAAAAGGAACATAAGTATAAAAATAAACAAAATGCAATAACTCAACAAAATGTTTCTTATGCACAACACTTCTCCTTAGACAGTTAGGATTTGTTTAAAGTTGAAGTGAATACCTCAAAAACATAATTTTATATGGCGTTATGAAATATGTAAAGTGTAAACATAATAAAATGGCAATAACTCGAAAAATACCGTACATAAAATAATGTTTCTTTTGCACAGCACTTCCTCAACACAGGCAATATATTTCATAATTATTTCAAACTAATGCTAAACATTGCCCAAGGATATTGGTATTTGCCCTAACATTTTGGCGGTTATATACATGTCACCATACACCTAAATGAAAGGAACAGTGTAGTCAACAGCGCATTTATAACCATACCACCGGAAGGAGATGCGTCCACCCACACTCGGAAATTCTCATCGTTAAACCCGTACACCAAGTAGGCATTATTGAAACGATCGACTCTATAAAACACATTCATACTCGAACCTGAAATTATATATATATATATATATATATATATATATATATATATATATATATATATATATATATATATATATATTATTATCAGACCACATTATAGGGATATTACAATTAAGACCGTAGATTTATGGAAGTATTTAATTTCCAGGAAAGAACAGGGATATCATATGCAAAAATAAAAACAAAAAAAACTACGCATACCTACACCATCCGCGCGGAACGTCCGTCCGTTAGTCTCCAATAAGGCTCGCATGATCACCAGTCCCGGGTATTCCCCTAAACCGTGGCTTACCTCATAGAAAGAGTCAGTTTCTGAAAAAAGGTAACAGTTGGATCGGATATTGCTACATGAAATGAATGTTTAATTAAGAAAAAATGGCTCCTCACACCTTTTACAACCCATGTTCACACCCATGATGCCTTTTCACTACATATAAACACCAATACTTGGAATACTATAACGGGAGTGCCACGCAGTGAAGGGAAAGGATATTATGTTCTTGGTTTCTTCTATGGAACAAGGAGCATAATTCCGTGTTATGTGTTTTGCTATAGATATGTATGGTCTCTATGAGCCCAGCTTCCTTTGGATATCTTAAGTTCTTGAATTATGGCCAATGCAGATTTCCCTCCAGTTTCTGCACGTCGACGCCGCAGATGACGATTATGACGACACTCTGACAAGACTACATACCATACTACTATCCAAGTAGCCAAACAATGTTTCTTTGAAAAACAGACGAGCTTAAACTCTGCAAAGGGGGAGGGGTGAAACTCGCACTCGAACCTTGTGGCGGCGAGGGTAACCCCAAGAGCTCTGTTTGAAATTGCGCGGCTTCAGGTAAATGGTATAAGGGTCTGAAAAATAAGACAACTCCTTGTGTAATGCTCTCGGAATCATGTATTCCGGAGCCCGGAAAATAAACATTTCTGTTTTAGTAAATTTTATAAAGTATTTGATTTTTTACAGATTCAGCTGTTACCGCTTTTACTTCTTCAGTTCGATTTCGTGTATTTAATATCGATGTAATGGTTTTAGTATTAAATGTCTAAACTAAGCTTGTAAATAATAAATTGACACGAAATAAATTATTTTCATAATGGTTTACTAATTTTTCTAAAGATTAATAAACTTGACACCCCTAGTCGAATGGATCATTCCGTTTTGGTCACGTGATGTTAGTTAATATAAAAGCAACGAATGGCATAGAAATGGTTAGTTCGTGTCTGGAAGCCGACGAAAGAACATCGCATAAATATGTAGGGAAACATTGAAGTTCCTTTTTGTACTGTTAAGAGCGGGTCCTAAACTATTGGAGACTAGGAGAATCAAAGTGATGCATTGCGCTACAGCCTACAGTCTTCAGGTTCGGACACCCGTGGGGTTTCTTTTTGGTCTCTTAGTAAGCCTGGGTTATTGCGATACAGACGGAACAGGGTCAATGGTTTGATTCCCCGTTCAAGCTATACAATTAGGACTGTGGGTTTCACTAATATATTGTGAGATTTTATGAGATTTTTGTATCCAGGTCCTGTTGAAGATAAAGTATAGGTGTTGTAGTAGTTCCTGTTGGTACGTTTCGTGGTTTTGGATAATTAAATGTTGATTCTTGAACCATAATAATAATTTTCAATCATTTGGTTTTGTAAGCAATCATTTTTAAATCGCGTGTATATATTACTAATTTCATACTTACTTTTTGGAACAAGGCAGTTCAAGAATAGGTTTGTAGTTTCATTTAAGATAGCGTGGCCGAGCTAGCTAGGAAAACAAAACAAAACTGGTATATATGTTCTACTTACTGAATGCTATATCATTATTAGTTAAAACGTTAAAGGTTATAATTAACTTCCATTGCTTAGTAGTTACTTTAATAGACCAATTTAATACAATAGACAAACAGATCTTCATTAAAACTTGGACAAAATATCCACGCATACACACTAGTGAACATCTTACAGTACAATGTTCTCATTTTTGATGCACAGCAAGTTCTCAAAGAACAACTCATGCATAAGATGCCATAGTAAAACGTACATATGCCTTATCTTTTTGATGTATTTTGAAGTTCAACAAATTCAAAATTTAAAAGTCGGGATAGACAATCTAATTAAATGCATATCCTAATTTAAACTTTATATTTTAAGTTTTAAACTTTATATATAAAGTTTTAAACTGTAACCTCATTTAAATTCATGCAATATTAAAAATGTTCGGTTTAGCTTATCTATGCTACGTGTAGACTTAAAGTCGAAAGTGGAAGCTGGGTGAAACAAAACCCTATATCTAGTATTCAGAAAATTTGTAACATATGTCAAGTCTTAGAAGACGAATACCATTTTATTTCGTAATGTAATCTTTATTCTGATATACGAGGTAAATACACTCCATTGTATTATAGAAGGAGACCCAATATGCAAAGGTTTATATAATTAGTGTCATTAAACAACGAAAACATGTTAAGAAAACTTATTTTTGTATATAATGCGTTTTATTGAGATCAGTTACCACGTATGCTTCTTCATATAACATAGTCAAATATTTCACGTGTAAGTTTTGCAAGTGTTGTAAAATAAGTTATATGCGAAGTGTTTTATAATATATCCATAATACAATGAATTCGTAAACTATCAGAAAAGTCATTAATCAAACTGCCACAATGTATAGAAAGTAAAAATGTCAAACTTATTTTAATTATTTTGCGTCATTGCTTGATGTTTTGATATTGATGTACATGCAGTTAATTTTGGTAATACGAATGGTAACACTTTGTTGTATAAGCGTTCACCTGTAAATACTGAATATGGTATTTGTCCACATGGGCCATGACCTTCTGGATATTATGTAAATAAAACTTTAAAACTTTGAAACCTAATACATGTATTAACTTTGTCATTAGGTTTAAGCAAGATTCAATACTTTAGTCAGATTTCATATTAAAAGGATAGCTTACTTTTAACTGGCGCGATTTCAAGTTGTTTGTAGGTGGATACTGAGACGTTAATGTGGGTATCGTCATAGATGTAGACAGCAGGGCTGGACACCGGATCGCAAGACCCCTCCTGTATGTCCTTGTCAGGTCGAAATCCTGGACGCAATAAGAAAACAGTCAAACCATGATCATTTTAACCTACTATGACAATTCAAATGTAAAATAATGACCATATTAACCCATTAAGACAATAGATACAAGTGAAAATAATGGTTCTGTTAACCCATCATGACAATGGAAACGATATGAGGGTTGGACGATAAACAAAATGATTATGTTAACCCGATATGAAAATAGAACCAAAACGAGAATTCAAATGTTTATACATGTTAACACTATATTCAATATAGGCAATACATGTACATATGTTCGACTGTATCACGTCTCCAACATCAATGACGCAACGCCATTGGTCCAGAACTGGTCACGTGGTGACCCCATATTTTTTCCATATTGGGTCACCGATTCCGATGAATATTCCGATGAATAAATGAAACATGTTAACAGGTTGTCGACGTGATATATACGTTACGGGGTTAGTAGGCGGGGCGCATGAAACCATATTCGGGTTCGAGCTTTGTAGAACCTTATTATTCCCAGATCATATTCTTCACAGGTCTGGGAAAAATAGGATCCTATTCTTCACAGCTTCAAACTGTTACTGTTCGGAGACTATGTGGTCTAGGACCCAGTTTTGATAGCGACATTGTTGTTTTTTTCATTGTATTGTTTATCTAGCAATTTACTGCTGGCAGGGTTATCATCCACACCCTTGCTCTGTGCTCTTTCGAGTTTTCTAGGAATGTAGGCTTGACTATACTTATTTGGAGGCCCTATTTTTAGATCCGTTTCCATGGTGTATACTCAACATTTCATTGGTCAACCAGTACGTATAGTGAATATTTTGGCGACAACAGTCTGAATTTGCATTCTGCCTTCAGTGCGCAAAAAGATCGCTGATTGACCGTTTTACATTGTAATTGTCTTTTCTAAGTGTTTGGGAATAAAGATAGCATTGTTCAGTAAGTTCATGTTTTTTGTATTTTATGTTATCCTTGACTCATATATTATGTTATATTTTATGTGCAAAATGTATTTTTATTGTTTTATCATTTTTTCCGGTAAAGTAATGAAAACCAGATAATTCTTGCTTTGAAACTTCCATTAACATTTTCTTTTAGTTTGGCAATATCTTATTTTTGTGCCGACGTAAAGTTCATTTAATGTCTAATCTAATGAGTGTTTAATACCAGTTTGTGTTAAATCTTCATTTCTGTTGTGAACCATTATTAAATTTAAGTTCATTGTTAATTTCAGATAAACGTTGAAAATTGTACGTTGAAAGTTGTACGCTGAAAGTTTTACGTTGTACGTTGTGCGTTATATGACGTTGTTTGACGTTGTTCTTTGAACGTTGTTTGATGTTTGAACGTTGTATGCGCGTTGTTTGAGTTATTGACAATAAAACGTGTAAATTGACAATGTCTACAGTTAGTTCCCGGAACTTGGTCAGGCTCAACCCGCGCCCAGTGTTTAACCGGGTTGAAGGCCGTGAAATATAATAGTGACATATATGATTGACCAAAATGGTGGTAAGCAAGAGAATTATATTCTTCACAGATTTTGTCGATGACATTGCTGTTTGATAAATTTGATATTAACAATGTAATAATAAAAAGAAATAAAAAATAATAAAATAATAATAATAATAGCGTGACAAAAGTAATAATAATAATAATAATAATAATAATAATAATAATAATAATAATAATAATAACAATAATAATAATACGAAGAAGAAGAAGAAGAAGAAGAAGAAGAAGAAGAAGAACAACCCCAACAACAACAACAATGATAATAAGTTGTGGTGGTAGTAGTAGTAGTAGTAGTAGTATGAGGAGGTTCAGCAGTACTGCATACGGTCGGTGTGACATTGACCTTTGATCTGGTGACCCAAAACCATGCCAAGTTTGAGCATCATAAACCCAAGCGTCTGTAGTTATCAATAGGACAACTTTGGTATACCGACTGACCGACCGACGGGACGACCTACCGACCGACTGATATTTACAAAACAATAAAAACTATATGTACTTCTTTGAAAGGGGCATACATACATAATGAGTTATTTTGGCTTAACGAAATTTGTTATACGTTATATTTTTGGCAATCTCCCAAGTTTATATATTTGTCCCCAACGCCGAACACCTACAATAACAACGTCTACGCCATTGAAACAAACAATAACAACAACAGCAACAACAACAACACACATTCTTAAAACAACGCCTTATACAAAAACAATAGAACATATTCTTCCAACACTGAACAATAACAATGACAACATCACCACCAATTCTTAAAACTAAAATGTTCTCTTAATTTATCTTGGTCGGATTGTGTTCCCGAGGGTAAATTGTTACACTATCGTAAATGCTCGACCATATCAGGCAAGCTCGGAACAGAACTATCTTTAAACCAAAGCTCTTCTAGCACTGCGATACTCACTGCTTGTCCGTTGAAAGCGTTGGAAATCCTTTTTTCAGTACATCTGTCTATGCCAACACAACTCACGACAACAAACACAATGCCATCTACTTTTACATAATCAACAATTCTTTATGACAAGTATATATACGCATACATGTATGTCAACAAAATATATCTGCAATACTGGAAATAGCAATCGGTGACAAATGTGACTCGGTTGTAAAATTACCTTTTTTTGTTAAAAAAATGATGAAATTTTTGACCTGTGAGGAATGTGATTTCATGGTACATAAAAATCCAGCTTCGATCACAAATTTCCCAGGAGCTGTGACATATCGTTCGAAATGTGTGACAAATGAGATCTTATTTTTCCCAGCTGTGAAGAATAGGATCCTATTTTCCCCAGGTGGGAAGAATATGATCTGGGAAAAATAAGGTCTTACAGAGCTTCGCTCTCAACCGATATGGTTTCCTTTGCCCCGTATATCCCATATCGGCTCGTCTAATAACCCCATAACTTATAATATCGGTTAAGCATGTCAAGTTCAAACTTTCTGTCTGTTGGTCGAACTTGTTATGTTCTTACCAATTTACATAAGGTTGCCTCACCGAACATGATTATGAAAAAAGGTTTGCAAATATTGAGATGGCCAAATTTAAACATTCAAGTCCCACAACTCCAAAATAAATGATGAAAGGACAAAAAATAATTTACAAATGAACCTCTTCCTCATGTACTGTTCCATCTCGGTCATATCTTTCAGGACATGGACGATATTTAGGCTCACAAACACCTATTGAAGAGTTGTTGACGAGCATGCCCAGTAAAACCAAAAAAAAAAACAAACAGGAATCCAACACCTTATATGAACTCTACATGTAGGTACCGTACACTTATCTACAAGGAATCCAACACCTTATATGAACTCTACATGTAGGTACCGTACACTTATCTACAAGGAATCCAACACCTTATATGAACTCTACATGTAGGTACCGTACACTTTTCTACAAGGAATCCAACACCTTATATGAACTCTACATGTAGGTACCGTACACTTATCTACAAGGAATCCACCACCTTATATGAACTCTACATGTAGGTACCGTATACTTATCTACAAGGAATCCAACACCTTATATGAACTCTACATGTAGGTACCGTACACTTGTCTACAAGGAATCCAACACCTTATATGAACTCTACATGTAGGTACCGTACACTTGTCTACAAGGAATCCAACACCTTATATGAACTCTACATGTAGGTACCGTACACTTGTCTACAAGGAATCCAACACCTTATATGAACTCTACATGTAGGTACCGTACACTTGTCTACAAGGAATCCACCACCTTATATGAACTCTACATGTAGGTACCGTACACTTATCTACAAGGAATCCACCACCTTATATGAACTCTACATGTAGGTACCGTACACTTATCTACAAGGCATCCACCACCTTATATGAACTCTACATGTAGGTACCGTACACTTATCTACAAGGAATCCAACACCTTATATGAACTCTACATGTAGGTACCGTACACTTGTCTACAAGGAATCCAACACCTTATATGAACTCTACATGTAGGTACCGTACACTTGTCTACAAGGAATCCAACACCTTATATGAACTCTACATGTAGGTACCGTACACTTGTCTACAAGGAATCCAACACCTTATATGAACTCTACATGTAGGTACCGTACACTTGTCTACAAGGAATCCAACACCTTATATGAACTCTACATGTAGGTACCGTACACTTGTCTACAAGGAATCCAACACCTTATATGAACTCTACATGTAGGTACCATGAACTTATCTACAAGGAATCCACCGCCTTATATGAACTCTACATGTAGGTACCATGAACTTATCTACAAGGAATCCACCGCCTTATATGAACTCTACATGTAGGTACCATGAACTTATCTACAAGGAATCCACCACCTTATATGAACTCTACATGTAGGTACCGTACACTTATCTACAAGGAATCCACCACCTTATATGAACTCTACATGTAGGTACCGTACACTTATCTACAAGGAATCCAACACCTTATATGAACCCTACATGTAGGTACCATGAACTTATCTACAAGGAATCCAACACCTTATATGAACCCTACATGTAGGTACCATGAACTTATCTACAAGGAATCCAACACCTTATATGAACCCTACATGTAGGTACCATGAACTTATCTACAAGGAATCCACCACCTTATATGAACCCTACATGTAGGTACCATGAACTTATCTACAAGGAATCCAACACCTTATATGAACTCTACATGTAGGTACCGTACACTTATCTACAAGGAATCCAACACCTTATATGAACTTTACATGTAGGTACCGTACACTTATCTACAAGGAATCCACCACCTTATATGAACTCTACATGTAGGTACCATGAACTTATCTACAAGGAATCCACCACCTTATATGAACTCTACATGTAGGTACCGTACACTTATCTACAAGGAATCCAACACCTTATATGAACTCTACATGTAGGTACCGTACACTTATCTACAAGGAATCCAACAATTTATATGAACTCTACATGTAGGTACCGTAAACTTATCTACACGGAATCCAACACCTTATATGAACTCTACATGTAGGTACCATGAACTTATCTTCTACAAGGAATCCACCACCTTATATGAACCCTACATGTAGGTACCATGAACTTATCTACAATTACAAGGCTCATCAAGCAAGAAACAAATATAACAGAAATCAGAACATGGCCAACTGGTTAAACTACACTAAGTTCAGAAATCTCAAAACCAAGGTGAAAAAAGGATATATATATATAGCTGTTTATTTTCAAGAACGGTGTAGTGGAGGACCCAAATCTTTTGACTTCTGGCCGACAATAAAACCTTTTCTCTCACAGAAACCTACAAATAAATCAGATAACCCAATAATACCCAAAGACAACATAGGGAATTAAGTTTCTGATCAAAAGCTGGTGGCCAATAAAAATAACATATTTAACATTAATATTGCCGAAAATATTGGAATATCTGAAAACCAGCTTAAAGATAAACACCCTAGTCGTGACAAAATAAAGGAAAACTGGTCACAAACTCATTGTTATTTTAGCTCATTGAGCTAATATTTCTTGTTAACACATACCCGACTTTAAATGAGATTCTTGTATCTTGTATGTTATGAAATCTGGCGAGCTTTCAAACTAGTGCTATATATTATACCTCTAAACATTACTGTTTGGTGAAGAATTGAACTTTATTTTGAGAAATGGAAAAAATGGAGGAACATAAACGTGGTATGCTGCAAACAGTGATTCAGACGACAGTGGAGATGATGAAGACACCGGAAAATATGACTGCGGACGATATAAGAAATACATCTGGAGTAGCATGTAGAAAGTGTCCATTCTAATAAAGAGTAAATGCACAGTCACTGTTTTTATGGTATAAGTATGTTGTTCGAGCTGGTTTGAGAAATATCAGATCAAAGTTCTACACTTCGTATATGAAACTACATGAGACACACCCAGCGCAACTTACCCATCGCGGGGAAGATACTGCCTGAGCTGATCTCCACACACACAATCACCGGCGGCTATTTCAGTCCAGTGGCTGTTGAAGTCGGGGTTGGCGAGATACTCACCAACTGCTGGGAGGGGGGGGGGGAGAAGAAACATGGCGCTTTTTAACAATTTATAAATTTCGATATTTAAAGCGTTTCTATACAGAAGTTTGCTTTGATTGGTTGTGCTATCTATTGCCAAATGACCAGTTCAACAGTTCCCGACTACAAATAGACGTTCAATATATGTCCTAAATATTTACCCTTGACTTCAATTTTACAATAAACATATCCTATAGATCTTATAATGAAGCATGCAATTAGTATCCGTGTTTATCAGTAATATTCTATTACTTGCTCTTGCAGGCGGTTCCCTCCACGGTGAAGTCATCCTCGCAAGTGCACGTGTACCTGTTCTCCCCGAGCTTGAACACGCACCTCGAGAACTGTGTGCACGTATCCTCCGATGGGTTACACTCAGAGCCGGCACCCTTCTCTTGTGGGGTCATTGTAATATATCGAATATTATTGTATAGTTGTTAAAATATGAATACTAAATACAAATATACATAAATACACAAACTATAGCACACAAAGGTCAGGTAAAAATGACAATGATGCTCTTACTACCCTTAAGTAATATGTTTGAGTGACCTTATCGTATATATAGATGTCAAATTCAAATATTGATTTTACTACAGTGTATTGTCCTCTATTACACTACCGTATATATCCAGACCATTTAAAACATGTACACATAAACGTGACCATCAGATCTTCACACAAGTAAGCAAGTACTTTAGTCAGATTACAGTAAATGCTTCTCAAGTAAATTACCATTTGGCAAACAGAGGGGTAGGTCAGTCCAGTAGCCATATTTGTCACACACGATGGTGGAGTTCCCCTCTGGGTGGTACCCTTCATCACACCTCACGAAGCTGGTCTTCCCATGAGCACTTCCTTCAGGGGGTGCGTCAGACCCTCCCCGCCATATCAGCGGCGGAAAGCAGGGCGAGTTTACTGGAATATTGTACCCATACCCTTGTTTATTACTTTCTATAAGAAATACTATTAATGCTGCTGCTACTACAGCAACTGCTGCTACTGCTGCTAATACTACTGCTACTACTAAATAATCATAAGAGGGCCCTAATGTAAGAGGGCCCTAATGTGGTGAACTGTATGTGACCCTACAAAGCTTTCAGCTCAAGTGAGCTTAAATATTTGCCTTCGATGGGTTTTTCTACGTTGGCACAGAGGTGATAATTATGTGTAGGTTTTTTATTTATCTCGTGCGCACGATAAACTAAGTCGTGCGCACGACATACTATCTCGTGCGAACGACTTAATTATCTTGTGCGCACAACATAGATAAATAAAAACATACACATGTCACCTCTGTGCCACCGTAGATTTCACTTTGCAATAGTGACATTTTCGTACATTCGACATCGAGCCCCATCATTATTGAGTCTACACAGACATTCTTATCATGTATGTATTAACAAACTAGAATGCCGCAACATTTGACATGTCGCTTGATTGGAACGCCAATCATTGAATGCCGCAACATTTGACATGTCGCCTGTTTGGAACGCCAATCACTGAATGCCGCAACATTTGACATGTCGCCTGTTTGGAACGCCAATCATTGAATGCCGCAACATTTGACATGTCGTCTGTTTGGACGCCCATCATTTTGATTAGTCAAACCAAAATATCATTTTAATCTAAAAGGAGCATAATGTTGTTGATTATTATACACAATCAATAAGTAATCCAAATGCATTTTTATGTAAAAGGGACAAAACCGTGGTGTTACGATGATCAAACTGTCACCAAGTTTCATAAATATTTAGTTATTGTCTGCTCAAGACATTAACTGACTGTGTTTTACTCTAAAGGGGCAAAACTTTAGATTTGAAAAGGCGAGTGTTTCCACGAAAGAACTTGAACGAGACATAATGCCCAGAAACTATATAACTAAATTTCCCATTGTTTGCAAATAAACACATAAAAAGTTATTGTCTACACAAGACATAAACTTCAATTTTAAATGTGAAAGGGGCATAACCCTATAGTTACCAAGACGATTTACCCATGATCAAAATTGTCGGAGACATTATGCAAATAAACAAGTTCACCAAGTCATTGTATAATGGCCACTGAAGCTGTTGTTTGCACAGGCTATAAACCATCTATTTCAAATGCAAAAGGGGACTTTCAATACCTCCTTCAGCATTTGTTCGTTTTATCTTTGGAACGATAACAAAATACATGTACCTCCAAATGACATTCTTACCTGTCGGTACCAGCCTAGCCGATGATGATGATGATGATGATTTATACCTTCTCCCAGTACCATACTAACCTAGGGGAAGCCAGCTCTGTGCGTTAATCCATCCCAGGTTGAGTTGTTGATGGGGCATTTCTGCTTCTGTGTTGATACAGCACCAAAACCAGTCATCAATATACACATTGGAGGCATTCCGAGCGGATCTGGAAATGCCTATACCATGGTATTGAACCGCACGTATGTTTTTCGGCCGTTGTACATACGTTGCTTCATACCCCAGGAAAAACCCCCGTACCCCACAGGCTCAGGCTCCCCGAACCCATGCCGATTGGTGAGATGGTAATGGCCAGGGAACCGGAAGCCGATTATATTTAGCATATTTGTCACTATGAACATACTGGAGGCTATCATGGTGTAGAAGGGATCGAGGCTCGGAGAGGCTGACACGTTCACAAACTGGGCGTCGTAAATGTATACCACGGGGCCCGACCTCGTCTTATCATGGTCTGGCCGGAAACCTGGTAGCATACCAATACTTGTATATAGGATACATGCACACTTATTCAAGTAAAGGCCAATGAAAAGGTTATTTAGCTGCGCGGTCACGGTAAAGAAACGTACCGAGAAACCTGAAACAGGATATCGTACATAACAGATGTTGCGCATTTCAGTGAGCAATGTATCACGTATTAGGTACTTATTTATGACCCATGTGAGGTGCTGATGTGTGTGTCATCTGAGGTACTGATATGTGACCCATGTTTGCTACTGATGTGTAAAACATCTGAGGTACCGATATGTGACCACTATGAGGTGCTGATGTGTGTAACATCTGAGGTACTGATATGTGACCCATGTGAGGTGCTGTTGTGTGACCCAAATGAGGTACTGATATGTGACCCATGTGAGGTGCTGTTGTGTGACCCAAATGAGGTACTGATTTGTGACCCATGTGAGGAACTGATATGTGACTCATGTGAGGTACTGATGTGTGACCCATGTGAGGTACTGATATGTGACCCATGTGAGGTACTGATATGTGACCCATGTGAGGTACTGATATGTGACCCATGTGAGGTACTGATATGTGATCCATGTGAGGTACTGATATGTGACCCGTGTGAATTACTGATATGTGACCCATGTGAGGTACTGATATGTGGACCATGTGAGGTACTGATATGTGACCCGTGTGAATTACTGATATGTGACCCATGTGAGGTACTGATATGTGATCCATGTGAGGTACTGATATGTGACCCGTGTGAATTACTGATATGTGACCCATGTGAGGTACTGATATGTGATCCATGTGAGGTACTGATATGTGACCCATGTGAAGTACTAATATGTGACCCATGTGAGGTACTGATATGTGGACCATGTGAGGTACTGATATGTGACCCGTGTGAGGTACTGATATGTGGCCCATGTGAGGTACTGATATGTGACCCGTGTGAGATACTGACATGTGACCCATGTGAGGTACTGATATGTGACCCATGTGAGGTACTGATATGTGACCCATGTGAGGTACTGATATGTGACCCATGTGAGGTACTGATATGTGACCCATGTGAGATACTGATATGTGACCCGTGTGAGGTACTGATATGTGACCCGTGTGAGGTACTGATATGTGACCCATGTGAGGTACTGATATGTGACCCATGTGAGGTACTGATATGTGACCCGTGTGAGGTACTGATATGTGACCCATGTGAGGTACTGATATGTGACCCGTGTGAGATACTGACATGTGACCCATGTGAGATACTGATATGTGACTCATGTGAAGTACTGATATGTGACCCGTGTGAGATACTGACATGTGACCCATGTGAGGTACTGATATGTGACCCGTGTGAGGTACTGATATGTGACCCGTGTGAGATACTGATATGTGACCCATGTGAGGTACTGATATGTGACCCATGTGAGGTACTGATATGTGACCCATGTGAGGTACTGATATGTGACCCATGTGAGGTACTGATATGTGACCCGTGTGAGATACTGACATGTGACCCATGTGAGGTACTGATATGGGACCCATGTGAGATACTGATATGTGACCCATGTGAGATACTGATATGTGACCCATGTGAGGTACTGACATGGGACCCATGTGAGGTACTGATATGTGACCAATGTGAGGTACTGATATGTGACCCATGTGAGGTACTGATATGTGACCCATGTGAGGTACTGATATGTGACCCATGTGAGGTACTGACATGGGACCCATGTGAGGTACTGATATGTGACCCATGTGAGGTACTGACATGTGACCCATGTGAGGTACTGACATGGGACCCATGTGAGGTACTGATATGTGACCCGTGTGAGATACTGATATGTGACCCATGTGAGGTACTGACATGTGACTCATGTGAGGTGCTGATATATGACCCATGTAAGGTACTGATATGTGACCCATGTGAGGTACTGATATATGACCCATGTGAGGTACTGATATGGGACCCGTGTGAGGTACTGACATGGGACCCATGTGAGGTACTGATATGTGACCCGTGTGAGATACTGATATGTGACCCATGTAAGGTACTGATATGTGACCCATGTGAGGTACTGACATGTGACCCATGTGAGGTACTGACATGGGACCCATGTGAGGTACTGATATGTGACCCGTGTGAGATACTGATATGTGACCCATGTGAGGTACTGATATGTGACCCATGTGAGGTACTGATATGTGACCCATGTGAAGTACTGATATATGACCCATGTGAAGTACTGATATGTGACCCATGTGAAGTACTGATATGGGACCCATGTGAAGTACTGATATGTGACCCATGTGAGGTACTGATATGTGACCAATGTGAGGTACTGATATGTGACCAATGTGAAGTACTGATATGTGACCCATGTGAAGTACTGATATATGACCCATGTGAAGTACTGATATGTGACCAATGTGAGGTACTGATATGTGACCAATGTGAAGTACTGATATGTGACCCATGTGAAGTACTGCTATATGACCCATGTGAAGTACTGATATGTGACCAATGTGAGGTACTGATATGTGACCAATGTGAAGTACTGATATGTGACCCATGTGAAGTACTGATATGTGACCCATGTGAGGTACTGATATGTGACCCATGTGAGGTACTGATATGTGACCCATGTGAAGTACTGATATGTGACCCATGTGAGGTACTGATATGGGACCCATGTGAAGTACTGATATGTGACCCATGTGAAGTACTGATATGTGACCAATGTGAGCTACTGATATGTGACCCATGTGGGGTTCTGATATGTGACCCATGTGAAGTACTGATATGTGACCAATGTGAGCTACTGATATGTGATCCATGTGAAGTACTGATATGTGACCCATGTGAGGTACTGATATGTGACCCATGTGAGCTACTGATATGTGACCAATGTGAGCTACTGATATGTGACCCATGTGAAGTACTGCTATGTGACCCATGTGAGCTACTGATATGTGACCCATGTGAAGTACTGATATGTGACCAATGTGAGCTACTGATATGTGACCAATGTGAGCTACTGATATGTGACCCATGTGAAGTACTGATATGTGACCCATGTGAGGTACTGATATGGGACCCATGTGAGGAACTGATATGGGACCCATGTGAAGTACTGATATATGACCCATGTAAGGTACTGATATGTGACCCATGTGAGGTACTGATATGTGACCCATGTGAAGTACTGATATGTGACCAATGTGAGCTACTGATATGTGACCCATGTTAGGTACTGACATGTGACCCATGTGAGGTACTGATATGTGACCAATGTGAGCTACTGATATGTGACCCATGTTAGATACTGATATGTGACCCATGTTAGGTACTGATATGTGACCCATGTGAAGTACTGATATGTGACCCATGTTAGATACTGATATGTGACCCATGTTAGATACTGATATGTGACCAATGTGAGCTACTGATATATGACCCATGTAAGGTACTGATATGTGACCCATGTTAGGTACTGATATGTGACCCATGTGAAGTACTGATATGTGACCAATGTGAGCTACTGATATGTGACCCATGTTAGATACTGATATGTGACCAATGTGAGGTACTGATATGTGACCCATGTTAGGTACTGATATGGGACCCATGTGAAGTACTGATATGTGACCCATGTGAGGTACTGATATGGGACCCATGTGAGGTAATGATATGTGACCCATGTTAGGTACTGATATGTGACCCATGTGAAGTACTGATATGTGACCCATGTGAGGTACTGATATGTGACCCATGTTAGGTACTGATATGTGACCCATGTGAGGTACTGATATGTGACCCATGTGAGGTACTGATATGTGACCCATATGAGTTACTGATATATGACCCATGTGAGGTACTGATATGGGACCCATGTGAGATACTGATATGTGACCCATGTGAAGTACTGATATGTGACCCATGTGAGGTACTGATATGGGACCCATGTGAAGTACTGATATGCGACCCATGTGAGGTACTGATATGGGACCCATGTGAAGTACTGATATGTGACCCATGTGAGGTACTGATATGTTACCGATGTGAAGTACTGATATGTGACCCATGCGAAGATCAATAGCTATTATTATCATCTTTATGTAGACATGTCTTAGAACCATTGCGTGAAATTCTTTTAGTTGTTGGGGTCATTCTCAGAGTACCAGTTTAATCCTTCATTGTATTCTTATACTCTAGAAATAATGTTAGTATGCACGTACGCTGTATGCAAGCAAAACTCACCGACGGCAGGTACGACAAAGTTGTCGACCTTAAGCTGGACGTCAACGATAGCGGGCACCTCTCCAACCCCTTGAGGCAGGGCCAGCCGGGCCACGTGACGTAGGCCTTTAATGATTGGTCGCCACCCGCTGTCGTAGTCCGCCTGTGGGAGCGCTGCAATTTCAGTAAAGACGTCGATACCAATATTTATAGTAATGCCTACTAATGGTCGATTATCAGGACTGGGTAAAAAAGTCCAACTAATTACTTTGCACTTGATTAAATGAAATGTAGATTTTACTTCTACCGTAAATACAATATCTTTAGCTCTTAAGGCGGACAACTTCACGCCGCAAGGCCGATATTTAGAAAAAAAGATATCAGCAAGTTTGAACAAGCGAAATGAGTAAATTATAATTGAAAGTTACTCTCTATATTAGACGAAATCACACCTGTACTCTATGGAGTTTTAACCTCAAATTTGGGGGAATGTGTTACTTTTTTCACACGTTCTGCACAAAGACATCAATTTCATCCTGATTGCACTTCAATGGAAATGTTAATGGTACTGCTACAGAATATAGTTTTTAAGCCATTAGGCCTGTTTCTTCGAGACGCTAGCCTGTTGCGCCGTTAGGCTGATTTTTATAATATTTATGTATCAAAAGGGTGAAATAAGTCAAAACAGGTAAAATATCTTGAACAAGCCCAAAATATTATACTAGGACTTGCAAACAAGCCATTATATAGTAAATTAAAAAAAAAAAATATGAGCAAACCCTGAAAGCAGTTTCAATTACAGGGCTTGGGATCGTTTCGAGTATTTAAGTTCCAATCGTTGAAACATGGTTATTTATCATGTCACGTTCGACAATAGGGCATTAAAATCATTGTTCTGCATTTTATATAATGCCAATGTGTATGTTACTCCTACATACGATATTAGGCCGCTAGGCCACCAGGCCGCTTACTTCGGCCATTTAACACTGAAAAGGGCGCTAGACCGCCATCACCATCATATATTGATCTAAGTTTTAATTGATTGCCAGTGAAGAGTATTATTGCAGCATAATCAAGATTCTCAATAGTTTTAAGTAATTAAGTTTTACTGCTAAATTAAATTTCTACGCGATCTACTTGCAGCGGACTTAAACATACCAATTTCTGAGTATGTAAACCGTCCATATACAGTCGGTGCTGTTTTCGATAAAAATGACCAAGGTGCTCCGAATGAGGTGTTTAGCTTAAATACTGAAGTACTGTCAAGTTTAACTGTGTTGCTGCGTTTTAAGTGTACTATGTAGCATAGAACTCACAACAAACATTAAAACGGATAATATAGGCAATATAAACGATATACATATATAAGAAGTGTACTTAAAGTAAAATCATGTTTTTACCTGCATTGCAAACCAACAGCACCCATCCTACTGTGAACATCATATCCGCAGTATAATGCAGTTTATCACTGCAGGTTTAATAACCCGACCGGTAAACCATATTATTATAGTCGGCGCCCAGAAGGGCGCCGACTATATTTGATATTACTTTAGAAATATTCCAACTTAGGGACTAGTTCATAAATTGCAGAACAATGCTTTCAATAGTATTCACGTTGCATGATACAATATCAAGTTAAGTTTGTTTTATAAAACTTTACACTTTAATTGATAATGAAACCTTAAATTATAACAGCCCTGCTTATCATTTCTAGGAAACATTCGTTGTAAAAACAAGAAAACGAAAATTATACACATCATGACAATGGTAGCAAAAAGGTTTATTTTTTAGTTATTAAAAAAATCGAATATTCGAATACCGATTTTGACATTCGAATACCAAACGCTCGATCGAATATTCGAATATTCGTTTGCATCCCTAATATTTTTGTTATAATTTAGTTTTAACCGGAGGATAAGCTTGGGGAAAAAACAGAATATCTTTAATTCCGGGCTTAAACTATTGTAACAATATTATTAACCATAATGTCCTTCGAGCATATGTACACCCAACATAAAACACAATATTATCATTGTAATAATAACCATTTTTGGTTATCTGCATGCACGTTTTTCTTCTAATTTCATTGCGCCGACTTGATGCTATGCATCAACTTTTTTCTTGTTTCATGTTTTTCAAGTATTTCTACCTGCGTAAGGTACATGTATCGAACTGACCATATCCTCAGGTACTTGTATAACACTGACCGCACCCTGACCCCGTGTATGTACCGCTGGGTCAACCTGTCGTAGAAGGCACACTATTGCAGCAATATCAAATACTAGTACAACCAGCTTAAATTATTTATTATTCTTAGACCTTATAAAGCCCAGATCCGTTGTTTACTGGCATAAATTAAACAGAACAGAAAATGTATACTGCAGAGGCGATTCCAGGATTTGACGTAAGAGGGGGCGTAACATACGGGCGTAGGTCACGTCCCTTATTTACCCCCCTTCTAGAACCGAATCCTGGATCGTGCATTTTTGGCGTATTCTATTTTATTTGTTTTTTACTCCTATATTGAAATAAAAAGTTAATTTGGAGGGTTTTAGAAGGGGCGCACCGCCGCCCCTTGGATCTGCTATTGTTTAGAAAGGGAAATAACAGCGAATTGCTATACTGACATTTTTGCTGTTGCGGTTGTTTTTGTTGTTGTTATTGTTAGCAATAACGGTTGTTGTTGTTGTAGTTGTTGTTGTTGTTAGAAATAACGACTGTTGTTGCTGTTAAGGTGAGGTGAGTGAGATTGAAGGAAAAATATGTAAGGTAATAAAATACGGCCATAAATGCACCTTTCGGACAATTATCAATTGTTTATTCGGGGAGTACCCTAACCCCAAAACCCACTACCAACACTATAAACCAAATCAATTTCGGTTTGGAGGTAGCGACAAAAGTCAAAAGTTTAAGCCCCTTACTTACATTTCCTCTAGAATCAAATCCTGGATCATGCATTTTCGGCGTTTATTACCATTTTCACCTATATTGAAATAAAAAGTAAACTTGGACAAGTTTAAAATCTCTCCCCCCCCCCCCCCCCCCCCGGATCCGCTAGCGTGTAAAAAGGGAAATAACAGCGACTTCCTAATTCAACATGAAATCTATACTCGTGTTTCTTGGATGGGTTACGCTAATGGATTTTACAATATATTACATTTGTATTTCGTAATGTGTGTTTGGTTTATCATGCCCTCATTTGAACTCCTGTGTTCTGTTGCGATTAATGATTGATGCACATGTTTGCTGTTGCAGTTGTTGTTGTGAGCAATAACGGTTGCTGTTGTTGATGATGTTGTTGTTTTTAGCAATAACGGTTGTTGTTGTTGTTGCTGTTGTTAGCAATCACGGTTGTTGTTGTTGATGATGTTGTTGTTGTTTTTAGCAATAACGGTTTTGTTGTTGTTTTTCGTTGTTAGACAACGACAACAATATTAGGGTGAGGTGGGTAAGATGGAAGGAGAAATATATTACACTAGCGGACCCAGGGGAGGCGCACCCGGCGCGCATCTCCCTAAAACTTTTATTATTTTTTCAATAAAGGAGAAAAGGGGTAATAAAATACGCCCAAAATGCATATTTCCGGGTTATATTTTTTTTCTTGAGGGATTACCCCCCAAAACCCCTGCCAACACTATAAACCAAACAAATATCGGTTCTGTGTGAGCGTCAAAAATCAAAAGGTTACACCACTTATTTACGCCCCTTCTAGCGTTAAATCCTGGATCCGCCCCTGATTTTAAACTTAATAAAACATCTCTCTTAGAATTTTTTAATAATCACAGTTTTTTTGGTATACATCTACATGTTCATCAATATAATATGGTATATAAGAGCAGAACTGTCACACACATTTAATACATCTGTATAATATTGTTTGTCGCCAGTGATTTGCACGCAAATGTTTATATAAAAAACAGAAATACAGTTGTTTGGTTAACATCTGCATGTTCATCAATATTATATGAAAATGTCGCATACATATTATACATCTGTTATAACATTGTCCGTCGCACTCAAATGTTTATACATATAAAACACAGAAATACAAACAACTACAAGTGAACATTTTACGAAATAGGACCACCAAAGTACGCTCCTTGTTTGTACTCCTTGTTTTCATAGATAGTGGGCAGTATTCCACTAATCCCGGGCTTTCCCTGCTTCTACTCAAACATTCGCAGCTTGGCTTCACACGGTGTCTTGGACTTGACGTCGGTCGCCTTAATGTGTAGTTCCGTGTCTCCGAAGATATAATCCACGGAAATGTCGCGGATCTCGTTCCCCTGGGGATATTTGACGTCAAGGCTTCCTAGGAACCGACATCCGCTCTCGTCCGTGTACGCTGGAGTCGAGTTCGAATCGTCGGCGGTGTATATTTTAAAAGTGCAACAGGTTGCATGTGGATCTATTGTTTTATAACCCTCATGTTTTTGGAAACCACAGTTAACATTTGTGCCAATGTCCATGAACTTCGAGAAAACATCGCTGCATCGGTCGACTCCAGCTATTGTCTGGAGCCGGCTAGGTTCGTGTTGGCCCTGTACAAATTCCGGACTGACGGCCACGCCGTAGGAGTAGCGCAAAACCCTGGAGGTGATGTTACCTGGCTGGCGGCCATACACCACAGCACCTTGCACCACCGAGATGCCGGCGTCCTTCGGGATAAGCACCTTCTTCCCCCCTTTGTCGTGGAACTCAGACTTAACGACGTCCTGGATGTACGCAGACTCCGAGAAACCGCCAACCATCAGGATGAGGGACACCCTTCGGCCGCACACCTCCTTCGTCAAGATGTTCTTGATGTGGTGCACGATTTTATCCGTTGCTTTCTTAAACAGCCCCTTCATCAAATTTGCATCAAACTTCGCCTTGTCGCCGACGAACGTGATATGTTTATCTTTACGGGCTATTTTCACGAGTTCTTTGAAATCTTTGTGGACAACCTTCTCGCAGGTTTCGCTGAGGCTGACAGGGATTTTCATCTTGACTGCGTCTGTGGAATTCAGCCCCACATTCCGCTTGACCGACTCGAACTCTCGCATCAGCTCGAGATAATCGTATCTCTGCTGCTTCATGAAAGCGGCAAACACGGGTCCTCCAACGATGTTGCTTAGTAGCGTAATGAACTCGGAGTCGACAAAGGTGCCTCCCCAAGGACCGCCGCTGGCCCGGTGAACTTCTTTTAGCTTCCCGGAAGACACCTTCTCGTGCACGGTGATGTCCGCCGTCCCACCTTAAAGAAAACCATGCATGTGTAGAGTAATACCTTCTCTTTGACAGAACATAGCAACATAAAAACAGTTTGAAGGACGTCTTGAAATACATTCGGAACTCCTCGGTTATTTTCAATCGAAAACAACCACGGATGTCGTAAAATTTTGAATTATATTATTAATTAAATGTAGTGTTGCAAACATAATTAAGATTCACAAGACATAAATCATTAAGTTAACTGCTTAATTGAAATTACCACGCGATCTACTTACAGCGTAGTTAAAGTGCACACATTTCTGACATTGTTAACCGTCCATATACATCCGAGGTTGTTTTCGATAGAAAATGGCCGAGGAGTTCCGAATGCCTTAATAAACGTGACTATAGTAAGCCATGTCGATTAAAACCACGAAGATTACCTCCGAGGTCGACGATCATGTATGTTGTTCCCGGCTTGGCATCCGAGAAACCGGAAGTTCCCCCAACACTGAATTTCTCTACGGGAAGGTACTGGCAAAACAGGGACGCCGCCTCCGGTTCCAGGGCAATCGTCAGGTGGGCCGTTGGTATCCCCGCCTGGCAATGGCGAAAAGAACATTGATGTACTGTCTGGTAAATTCTTATCGGTTTTCTTAATGTTCATGTGAAAATACTGATATGTACATTTACTTTAATTTTACTTAGCTTAAAACAATATAAAACATTCACTTGAATGTGAATATACGAGAATCAATACTGCATGTTATGGAATTGTTTAAACAACCTCCTCACCATCCTGTTTGTATTAACTTTTTACTTAAGGTAATTCCGATTAATACAAAAATGTGATTATTCAAAAGCATGACTGGGTTCTTTATGATCGACTCTTGATAATTTGATTGGGCAAAATAACAGCACAGAACACTTGCGTTACCCACCCTTTCCGCTGCCTCCCTCATGAAGCCCTTGGCCATGTCGTCCCAGATGGCGGGCACTGTGAGCACCCACTTCACCTCTGTGATTTTCACGTGCACATTTTGTTTCTCTAGCAGCTGGAACAGGTGGACCTTGAGCGCCTCGATGGACTTGCTAAACACCAGCAGCGCAGGCAACTTCCGTCCGATCATGTCCGCAATCTCCGTGTTCTTATTCAGGCCCTTGTATTGCAAAAGACGTTTGCAGAGTTAGACATTTATAAAGTCGGACATACAGTTTATGTGGGTCGTTTGATTAATTTAAGTATTGTATTTTTCCTTCTGTCTAAAAACTCTTTCGAAGTATGTCAATGTATGTCAAAATATGTTAAATCATTATAGTATAGACCCGCAGGCCCCATCGGAAAGGCACAACAATTGAACATTTTGCCGATCGAGACAAATGAATGGACGGAATGCACTAATCACTTGTTCTGATAGTGCTCAGCGCAAAATGAACAACAACAAGGCAGAACATCAATCTGTAAACAATACCGAAAAGCTTTAATACTTAGAGGAAAATTGAAAAGTTTGCTTGAGCAAATATTTTTTTTTTTAAACTAACACAATAAAACCCTTCTTTGAATGATCCACAACTGTGGTCGAAGGAATTGTTGTTATAGCTTGAGAAACATTCTAGATAAAATCAATGTGAACGACGTATTTCCCCGAGAGGACCATAGGTTGCAGTAGAAGACAAAGATAGTAAACTTATATTATTGCTTTTATACATTATTATTTACATATTTTTTAATGTATGTACTTAAACAGAACTGTTTTTACCACCTCTTTCAGTAACTGCCACCTATGTGCGAGGTTAGCACTAAATGAAGATGAAAGCCCACACCTGGGTGTCATGTAGCTCCATCTTGAAGCGCCGGAAGAAGTAGAAGTTGTGGTTGTCGCCGTCCATGCAGAGATCTGCGTACTTGTCCTCCGCCATGTAGCCGAAGCAATCCAAATCCTTGTTGTTGTCAAGCAACAGGCACGAAGGGGTCTTCATGGACGTCAGTTTCGTTGGCCCCTCGTTCCAGGCTTGGGGACACAGAATTTTCTTGGTCGGGTTTTTGGGGTCATACTCACTCGTGAGCTGGAAGGCATACCCAGAGTATGTCGTACCGAAGTCGATCGCCGCGATCATAAAGTAGTCCGTATCCGCCATGTTGCACGAGAGGCAAGTACGTCTGTTTTAGAAGGTCTGAAATATTACTGGAAGAACCCAGACAACACAAATTGAAACTATTGACAGAATGGATTAAGATGTGTTGAATGAAACAGCGAACGAACGATCATACAAATAATGCACTCTACGTAATTCATGAAGGGTTGATGTGAAATTATTCCTAAATAAGTACTATTTTTTAATTTACATTCACTTGTTCTGAAAGCTCTATGTATAGTGTATAGTCTGTTAAAAGATTGTAGCCGCTGACCCCCCCCCCCCCTCCCCTCACTCCTCACTCAGAACTTACACACACCTACATTTAAAAAGTTCCACTTATTTCTTAGTAAAACAATTAACCTTCCTCCTAAAGCACTTCTACGAAAAGCCACGCTACCGTAGTGGTACCAGGTATAGGTTAGATCACCAATAAAGGCGCATACAAAATGGTATTATTAGATCGATAAACTCATCTTAAAACGTTTTAAACCAATTTATGTTCTGCCAATACAAAGCAATCGTTTACTGGGTATCACTATATTATCTTCAGGCCACACCAAATTGATCTTTAGTTCCTCGGATTTCTGCCAAAATAAAAATGGAGCGAGCGAGCGAAATAAAAATAATTTTTTTATTTTTATTTTTTTTATCATTTTTCATAAAATATGAAGCGAGCGCAAGCGAAAAACATATTAAAAATGGACAAATTACACTTCAACCTATATTTAAACTCAAAATATCTGGTTCACAGGTAAAAAAATTGGAGCATTCGCATGAAAAAAATAAAAATATTTTTTTAACATTTTCCAAAAAACAGGTGCGGCGAATCCGAGGAACGAAAGATCAATTTGGTGTGGCCTCAAGTACAATCATAACCTACGCAAATACTTTTTTACTATATGCGTGCCGGTATTTTTTAGGTATTTATCACTGATAAATCATGCCAAACAGTAAAATAACAATTATTCACTGTTTTGAAATTTTAGAACGCGGTCACTTCCAAAATACACGTCAGCACACGCTGGCTGGGACACAATTTCAACGACGTCATTTCTTATACACTTGTCTGAAAAACTACACTTGTAATTTGATATCCCCTTTTAAGCATATACTTAGATTAAATTTGGTTTGTTTCAGTGTTAAATCTCAATATTGTATTAGCTTGTGAGCACCCAAAGTAAGTATTTCACTCGTGTCTACGCAACGCTTGGGGAAATATATAGCTGAAATCAACAGTTCATCCTATATACTCGTATATTTACCTTTATTTCAGTATATTTATTTGTAAAACGAAAGTGTGCGAGTTAGGCTTTTTTTGGTATTTTTTGTTTCTTTTCACTTACCCGACCGACCCTAGTTTTCCTTTCCAACCATACATTTAGTTTTGCCGTAGGGTGAATTTTATCGTAATTTCCTAGTGAACATATCGAAATTTGACCATTTTATAATTATACCAGGTACATATAAAGTTTCTACAATAGAAATATACTCAGATATATGTCGGTTTGGTACAGAATCCTGGTCCTCAAAAAAGGAGATGTCAAGTTATTTATTCCTACCTACATACCAATTTTTTAGATGTAAATGGAAACAAACAGCTTTGACCTAAATATTAGAAAAGAATAAAAATGCGTTTTTCTTCGTGGTTCTGAATCGAAAGTAGAAATATCCAGTAGATTTATTATATATTTTTAATGATACCACATACATTCAAAGTATTGATATTTGTCATGTACATTTTACTTAGCTTGTAAATAAAGTTAAATTTCGTTTCAGCATGCTCGTCATGGCACAATCACGTGATTTGTCCTGAGATACATGAAGTGAAACCGGTTGATGGACCCATGTAATGGCGTTATTATCATATCTATGTTTGTTTAAAACCTGTACGCCTATCTATATTTATATAAACAAAAACAAAAACAACATTAACAAAGATTCATTAAAATTGTCCTTCATTGGTAAAGAGTTTATTTCTTAATTAAAATCAATTCGAACAAAAACAACAACAAAATCATGACATCTTACCTTACTGCACGGATAAGCTATAGAGATAAGTTTAATATTGAAATTTAACCCGTACAATTCGATGAATTCAGGTGCTCAATCAACTTCCTGGTCCCAACGAGGAAGGAAAACCCCAAATACATTTCATAATAATACAGGTTTATTTAATTTAAAAGTAATAATATTAATATAATACCAGTGTGTCATTTCAACTGTTCAATAATGTTTTGATTTTAAAGCTAGGATTCTGATATTGTTGATTTTACTTACGGTAAGTCTCGTAATAAAAATACACAGGGAAGTCTTAGAAGTGACGGAATCGAAAGTAGATTGTTTAAAGGCAGTGCGTCAATAGCACTATTTAATTGATTATGTCTCGGTGCTCTACTAACATTCGGACGTTTGTTATTGATGTTCATACATGAACATGTAAGTATTTCAAACGATTAACCACCAACACAACATGAACATTGTTAGTAATAATATCGTCTTGTTATTCTAGGTGCCAAGTGTAATATATTGTAGTCGTTTATCACGGTTCACCACTCCAGCTGTCACCACATTGGCTGTCACCACACCGGCTATCACCACACCAGCTGTCACCACACCAGCTGTTTTTACCTACCGGAAAAGCTCAGTACGACAGTTTGATTTTGAGGCGTCAGTGCTGGCGGCAAAATGTCCCGGAAGGACGTTCTGCTGGTGGCGGCCCTGGACTTCGGCACAGCGTACTCGGGTTACGCCATCCAGTTCCGTCACGAATACGACCCGAAGGATCCAACCAAGATCCGGGCGCCACAACCCTGGAATGGCGGCAAACAGGTAAAGACTAGGGCATCTTAAGCCGTCCTAAACGATTCGAGTACAAACTTGGGCATTATAGGCTGTGCTGCTCGAGTACAGACTAGGGCATCATAGGCTGTCCTGCTCGAGTACAGACTAGGGCATTTTATGACGTCCTGCTTGAGTACAGACTAGGGCATCATAGGTCGTCCTGCTCGAGTACATACTTGGGCATTATAGGCCCTCCTGCTCGAGTACAGACTAGGGCATTATAGGCCGTCCTGCTCGATTCGAGTACAGACTAGGGCATTATATGCCGTCCTGCTCGATTACAGACTCGGGCATTATAGGCCGTCTTGCTCGAGTACAGATTAGGGCATCTTAGGCCGTCCTGCCCGATTCGAGTACAGACTGGGGTATTATAGGCCGTCCTGCTCGAGTACCGACTAGGGAATCATAGGCCGTCATGTTCGATTCGAGTACAGACTAGGGCATCATTGGCCGTCCTGCTCGAGTACAGACTAGGGTATTTTTAGGCCGTCCTGCCCAAGTACAGACTAGGGCATTATAGGTCGTTCTGCTCGAGTATAGACTAGGGCATCATTGGCTGACCTGCTCGAGTATAGACTAGGGCATCATTGGCCGTCCTGCTATAGTACAGACTAAGGCATCATAGGCCGTCCTGCTCGAGTACAGACTATGGCATCATAGGCCGTCCTCAGGCTGCTCGAGTACAGACTAGGGCATCATAGGCCGTCCTGCTCGAGTATAGACTAGGGCTTTATAGGCCATCCTGCTCGAGTACAGACCAGGGCATTATAGGCCGTCCTGCTCGAGGCACAGGCAAATTTAACATCGGTGTGGAAATAAAGGGACTTGCGCAAGTTTTCGGCAAAAATTAGTTTTCCCGGTTATGAAACACCTATTGTATCGTTATTTTACCTTTTGATAACGAAATAGCAGAAAAATACAATTAAAATATTACAAAATAATATCTTAGTTTTAGTGGGGTTTTAGAAAAAAAATAGACGCTTTATCCATTGAGTCATAACATTGAGATGGATAATCTGACTTTTTAACAACTCATTGATAACATCACGCGATAATGCCAATCTACCAATCACGCAACAACGAAATCGCTGAATGCCGTTATTAACGCTATTGAAAATGGTGGTCTTGAAAGACGATATTTGATAAAACATTTGCTGAAGGGTTCAAGCTGTCTGTGTCTTAGTTTAAACACTCCTAATGGTTTGCCACACTTTATTTCGTAATAAAAATGTGCATTTTACAAACCATGAGCGAGTCCCTTTAAAGTATAGGTTTATAACCAATTACGGATCACTGTCGAGTTCACAGCCATTTTAAATTAACTTGTGAGACTTTTTTCCAATAATACCTTTATCGAATACTTAGAACAGGGTATATATAAATATATAAAAAGAATATGGCCTATTTCATGACATATAGATGGAATAAAACTTAGTTTAGGCATTGGCATCAATGTGTTTTATTCAATGCCTACCAGATTAATCGCACTCAATACAACAGTAATTAAATGATCAACAAAATTATATGTCTTTCAACCAGAGCCTGATGTCTTACAAGACGCCAACGTGTCTGCTGCTGGACGATAATCAGACGATCGTTAGTTTCGGCTTCGAGGCAGAGGAACGGTATGCAGACATCTGTATGAGCGAGGAGAGCCACAAGTACTACTTTTTCCGGAGGTTTAAGATGCGCCTTCAGGAAGGAGAGGTACTGAACGTGACAGGCCAAGTCTAGGTCTTATAGGGATCTCAGAGATCTCGTATTTGTTTTATTCGGAGTGATTTTGGTTGAAAAAACTCCAAATACATTACTTTGATTTGATTAAATCCTAAACAAAACAACGATAACAGATGAATACGCTTGCACACGCCCCACTTCATGTTCAAGTTAAAAACAAGCATCCGGTAAGTGTTATTCCATGCCCGTCCTGATATGCCCACCTTTGGTCGATAAAGTGTTCATTTAACGCTTCAGGGCTTGAAGAAGGACGCGACACTAGCAGACGAGACCGATAGGGAACTTCCGGCGCTCACGGTGTTCGCACTGTCCATACAGTGTCTGAGGAACCGGCTTATGGAACTCCTCAACAACGAGGGGACTGGTGAGTAGGATAATATATACACGTGTGGAAAATGCATACACGTGTGGATAATGAATACACGCGTGGATAATGAATACACGTGTGGAAAATGCATACACGTGTGGCAAACAAACACGTGCGGAAAATGCATACACGTGTTGAAAATGAATACACGTGTGGCAAACATACACGTGTGGAAAATGCATACACGTGTGGCAAATGTACACGTGTGGAAAATGTGTATAATGATAATAGTCAATAATTGGTTAATTTATTTTGCTTCGCTAACATCGTTGTCTTGAATTGGCCTTAAGCACATCAGTTCGTAACACTCATCCATGGAATGTAACGAATGTATAAAACAATTATTAGTTTGAAAAACAGTGCAATTTTTAACTAGAAGCTCAAAGCACCTTGTTCACGCCAACATTCTGTAGATGTTATCCTAAGTCATGTACCCTCTCGCAGCCTTTAACATTACCCCGTGCTCATGTACTCCCTACTTCCTGTACCATTCATCCTTACTCCGCCACCGATTCGTCATCTACAACTCAATCTTATTTCTGCACGCCCCTACATCCTGTACTCTAATCCTTGGTCCTCCACAACTTATATCCTGTACCCCTCACAACCTGTACCCTTGTCCGTATTCCTGAACCTCTTACCCACCTGTGACCATCACTGTGATTTATATACCCTCATCCACATCTACCCCTCACCTTCATCTTTACCCTTCACCCTTATTCCTGTATCCCTACAACCTGTATCCCCCACCCTCTTCCTGTACCCCCTATTACCTCTGCTCCTCATCTTTACCCCCATCCCCCAGTGTTACCCCTCACACACATTTGTGTTCCATTTTCACCCTGAACCGCCACCCTTTTTTCTGTTTCACCTACTCTCTTTCCACCTTCATCATTTGCCCCCACTCATCTACCCCATGTCACCCCTCCTGCCTGTACCCTTGTACCTCCTGTATAATAACAATGCTGTCTCCAGGTCCCGGCGAGGACGAGGTGCTGTGGGTCCTCACTTTATTATTAGTCCTGTACCTCCTACCTCCTGTATAATAACAATGCTGTCTCCAGGTCCCGGCGAGGACGAGGTGCTGTGGGTCCTCACTTCATGATTAGTCCTGTACCTCCTACCTCCTGTATAATAATAATGCTGTCTCCAGGTCCCGGCGAGGACAAGGTGCAGTGGGTCCTCACTTCATGATTGGTCCTGTACCTCCTACCTCATGTATAATAATAATGCTGTCTCCAGGTCCCGGCGAGGACGAGGTGCTGTGGGTCCTCACTGTGCCCGCCATTTGGGACGACCGTGCCAAGGAGTTCATGAAGGCCGCCGCCAAACAGGTACAATATGCTATCAATATTTGAATAGTACTCACAATATGTTGAATGTGTTGAGCTGCTTTGCCCTGTGTGGTCAATGTTCACCGGCTCGTAGGGAATAAGGGAAAACCCTTTTTTTTGTCCAGTAAAGATGTGTCAAACAAGTAAAGAATTATTTCAGCAAATTAAAAATATTTTTAACTTAGTAATGATTTGAGTTCCCGTCTTTATGTGGCAAAGTACCAACAGTTCGTTACCATTGTGTCAACTTCCTGCAGGCGGGAATCAACGAGAAGTTCCTGCAGATCGCTCTGGAGCCGGAAGTGGCGTCCCTGTTTTGCCAGTACCTGCCCGTTGAGAAGCTGTGTGACACGCAGAAGAACGCATTCTCCAACGCTCGCCCCGGAACCATCTACATGGTCGCCGACCTCGGAGGTATGGGCGTGTATTTGTTCAAAGATACGAGAGGTGTTGTCGTACTGTAGCGGGCGCTGTTGTAGCTTTTTAACGCAGAAAGCAGCACCAAGTCATTACTATTGCATTTTGCCTCTCAACTTGGAGTAGTCCTCTTCATTATCTATACAATTTATACAGTCTTATATCGGTTTCGATTTATTGAAAAAACAACGGTTGGCACAAGCATCAAACTCAAGCTTGTATTCGTTTGCTTGAGAATAGTTATAGACCGTAATACGTGAATGTAGTTTTGAAATATAAGCTGTCTTCCTTCCCTAGGCGGTACGGCAGACATCACGGTGCACGAGAAGCTGGCAGACAACAAGGTGAAGGAGGTCCATCAGGCGACCGGGGGTCCGTGGGGAGGCACGGCAGTCGATCACGCATTCTGGCAGCTCCTCGTCGCCATCGTCGGCAACCCGACCATGTCCCGGTTTCGACGAGAACAGACATACGACCATCTGGAACTGCTCAAAGAGTTTGAATGCGTCAAGAGGACACTGGGCAGTAAGGAGGGGGAGTGGTACACCATCAAGCTTCCTGCGAGTCTGAATGACGCTTGTAAAGAGGACCATGAGGAGACTTTTAAAGAATTGGCAGAGCAATCGCTGTATAAGGATAACCTGACGTTTATCGGTGACAAAATGCGGGTAAAGGTGTCGCTGGTTGAAATTCTTTTTAAGAAGGTAACTGACCAGATTATCCAGCACATAAACAACATCATCCTCAAGTCGGACGTCGGAAAGAAGGTGTCGCTGATACTGATGGTCGGGGGGTTCTCGGAGTCGCCCTTTGTCCAGAAGCAGATGAAAGGGGCCTTCAGCAAGCACTCAATTAAAGTCCTGATTCCCCAACAGGCTGGTCTTGCCGTCCTCAATGGAGCCGTGATATTCGGCCGGGCCCCGGAGGCCATCACTACGAGGGTGCTACGATGTTCGTACGGGGTCAAATGTGGGATGGACTTTAGGGAGGGGGTCGACCCTGAGGATTTACGGAGTAAAACAGATCAGAAGAAATGCCAAGATAGATATGATCCTTTTATAAAAGAGGGTACCTCAGTGGAAAGGGGTCACAAGGTAGTTAAATTGTACAAAACTACAGCACCGCATCAGCCGGAAATGGCTGTGCACGTGTACACCGCTTCAGGACGAGTTCCCGAGTACGTTAGTGACCCCGACTGTCGTTTATTCGGAACCTTGAGAGTGAAAGTGCCTAACCCATCGGACAAAATCCGGAAGTTGCTCGTGATATTCCGGTTTGGCAGCACGAGTCTGGCTATGCTTGCTGTCGAAGAAGAAAGTAAAAGAGCGTGCGTCACAGCGTTCAGTCTGCAGGAGTAGCTAGCGGATTTACGACCATACATATTTAATAAACTCGCACACATTTGTATTTATTTGTAAACGGGAACAATATCACATATCTATTTTTCTACTTTGCAAACATTGCCTTACATTGTTTTCAAAACTTGGTAGCTACAGTTAGAGTATGGGTTGTGAGAGGTCATGGGTTCGGAGCCCACCATATTCACATAATTATTTGCATGTCTATTGCAAAAGGACACAATTTTACATTATTATTTATATATCTGTATGTCTCTACTACATGCCTCTGTTTCGTCCCAATCGTGGCATTAATGACTAATGTAGCAGGTTGAAAAAATATTGTGTAATACAGGCTGTGCGAGACATCTGAAAGAAATATGTGATTATTGCATATTTGTTCATAAACCAGTCAAAAGAACATCGTTTTTATTATTTATCAGTGATAATATAAATCATGGAAAAATTAGACTTGCATATATTATATACTTTTACATGTAAAGTGGTAAATACATAGCTATGTGCACATGAAATTGATTCACCTTTCACGTGCTCTCACTTTTCACTATTTATCCGTTCCACACGCAGCCCTGACCTCACGTCCAGGGTCAATGACAGGGATAAGGTCACCGGGTCGAGTGACGGGGTCAAGGTCACCTGAAGTAGGACACACACTGCGACCTTTCTCCACGTGACACTTTGCGCCCGGCCAGAAACACGCCATCTGCATTTTTGTAAATTGAAATCATTTATATTCTTAACTCTATCCAAGACAGGTTTAATACGATGTTTTGAGATTGCTTCATTTCAACATTCTAAAGTGACTTTTTTCGGAATCACTGCTCTAAATATCTCAGAAACTGGTTAATCTAAAAGAACACATGTACTATTTTATCAAATAAAAAGATTGCGTATATAATCACATTAGCTTGATTAAAATCATACTCCCAATATTCATTCTGGATGCGGATCTGAGGACGCATAGAAGGTCACCTTTTTGCGACCTTTAAATTGAGACAGCCAATAGAAGCGCTTAAAGTAAGCATACAATTAAATCTTTCCGATCCAAAACTTATTTTGCAATTCGGAATACCTCGGTTGGTAACAATCCTGACTGAGAAGCTTTATGAATGTTGAGTCGTATGTTCGAATCTCACAGAAACCAAGATTGTTTTTAGATAATG
Organism: Mya arenaria; assembly: GCF_026914265.1. NCBI lineage: Eukaryota > Metazoa > Mollusca > Bivalvia > Myida > Myidae > Mya > Mya arenaria. The sequence goes on along the minus strand of NC_069129.1, from coordinate 33,770,349 downwards.
ACAAAAATTATTAACAACAAAACTAAGTCAGTCATTTATCAAACGGTATACGTCTCGTGTTAACCAAAGTGAACAGTGGGTTCAGACTATTTACCTTATTGGAAAGTTAAATTAACTCTCTTTTCTATCATATTATCGTCGGCAACCACGGTAATTTCCTCCGTTGTACTTCATACGTAACGAAACATAGCGCGGTAGTGTATCGGAGGTACCAGACGATTGCACATATTTGAGAGTATTTTCTGTTTTCTATTCATTAACTCCCATAACTAACACAATGTATGTATACCACGTGATAAATTACGTCACATATGCACGTCGGAAGGCAACATTTTGCTTAAAATAAAAAACTTAAATCAAAGATAACTTTTCCTTTTACTGCACCATTTTAACTGAAACAAAGGGCAGTCTATGCCGCTTAAAGAGCTCCACCTATGTTTTAAAACCAGAGTTTGAAAAGGTGATTAGTTTCACCAATCTCTTCGACAAACCTGTTTCCAAAATAGTGTGTTGGCAGTGCTCCGTCAGACGGCCGTATTGTGAAAAGGTTTGTCGAAGTGTTTTAAGAAACTAAACTCTCAATCAAACTGTGGTAAAAGACCGAAGGCGGGGCTCCGTAAGCGGCATAGACTGCGCTATGTTTCATTTAAAATGGTGAAGAAATAGTGAAGTTATCTTTGTTTAAAGTCTTCATTAGAAGGAAAATATTGCCCTCCGACGTAGCACATGTCATATGACGTAATTTATCACGTGGTATACACACACTGTAAAAAAACGATGCTGCAATAAGTATCGTGCGTATGGATTACAACGATATTCACTTATACGCACACTTTTTATTGAATACTGACCTTGACAAAATAGTTACTCTTCGTTTTTTAAATAATATATATGACTCGCACTTTGCAGTCGCTGTGCACTACTTAAGTAGTGTGTTCAGTAACTGTTAAAAAACAATTAAATGAGACAGCAACTTGAACATGTTAAGCCTAACATTGTTTGTTGCGTGTATCGGCTATTAAATATACAGTAATATTGGAACTTGATCCAGATCATTCACACTACATTTTGAAATGGGTCGTCATCAGATCTTCCCACAAGCAAGGAAGAGCATGCACTATATGATTTGATGATGGTACATATTCCAAGAGGGATAACATTAATGCAATATTTATATGATATTGATAATACATGTACAGAATGTTTTTAAAGTATTTACCCACGATTCTGAGTAAGCACAACAGCGATTGTTTTCCGGACTGGTGACGTCATTGTGGAAGAATATTTTGCTCGTGCAAGGTCGCCAAAACAAAGCGTAATATATGCACATGACAATGGCTGATGACATCACAAACATGAGATACAGCGACACGCTCAGGACCTTGACACGTTTCTTTTCTACAAAGAAACGAAGAAAAACATACACATACAAAAGTTATTCTTATCTCCAAAATGTAAGTGTAATTTGTTAATTGAAATTAATTGTTCTGGTATAAATTTCTGATCTTTGTAAAAATAAACTGATCTTCCCTTACCAATTACTTGGATGAGTTTGTAACAACTATAGATTTAGTGACGTGGCAGGTATGGGGTGCCTGCTTTATTCCTTTAAAACATACTCTAAGGTAGCAGAGTGAAGAAATACTGTAAGGACAGGGGTAGCAGCGTGACGCAATACCCTAGGGACATAGGTAGCAGAGCGAAGCAATAACCAAGGGACATAGGTAGTAGCGTGAAGCAATACCCTGGGACTTAGGTAGCAGAGCGAAGCAATATCCTTTTGGACTTAGGTAGCAGCGTGAAGCAATAACCTAGGGATATAGGTAGCAGAGTGAAGCAATACCCTAGAGACATAGGTAGCAGAGCAAAGCAATACCCAAGGGACAAAGGTAGCAGCGTGAAGCAATACCCTGGGGACTTAGGTAGCAGAGCGAAGCAATACCCTGGGGACTTAGGTTGCACCTTGAAGCAATACCCTGTGGACTTAGGTAGCAGATTGAAGCAATATTGTAGGGACAGGAGTAGCAGCGTGAAGCAATACTGTAGGGACAGGGGTAGCAGCGTGACGCAATACCCTAGGGATATAGGTAGCAGAGCAAAGCAATACCCAAGGGACATAGATAGCAGCGTGAAGCAATACCCTGGGGACTTAGGTAGCAGAGCGAAGCAATACCCTGGGGACTTAAGTAGCAGCGTGAAGCAATATCCTTGGGACTTAGGTAGCAGAGTGAAGCAATACCCTAGGGACATAGGTAGCAGCATGAATCAATACCCTAGCGACATATGTAGCAGAGCAAAGCAATACCCTAGGGACATATGTAGCAGCGTGACGTAATACCCTAGGGACATAGGTAGCAGAGCAAAGCAATACCCAAGGGACATAGGTAGCAGCGTAAAGCAATACCCTAGGGATATAGGTAGCAGCGTAAAGCAATACCCTAGGGACATAGGTAGCAGAGTGAAGCAATACCCTTGGGACATAGGACGCAGCGTGAAGCAATACCCTTGGAACATAGGTAGCAGAGTGAAGCAATACCATTGGGACATAGGTAACAGAGTAAAGCAATACCCTAGGGACATATATAGCAGAGCAAAGCAATACCCTAGGGACATAGGTAGCAGAGTGAAGCAAAACCCTAGGGAGATAGGTAGCAGAGCGAAGCAATACCCTAGAGACATAGGTAGCAGAGTGAAGCAATACCCTAGAGACATAGGTAGCAGAGTGAAGCAATACCCTAGGGACATAGGTAGCAGAGTGAAGCAATACCCTAGGGACATAGGTAGCAGCGTGAAGCAATACCCTAGAAACATAGGTAGCAGAGCAAAGCAATACCCTAGGGACATAGGTAGCAGAGCGAAGCAATACCCTAGGGACATATGTAGCAGAGTGAAGCAATACCCTACGGACATAGGTAGCAGAGTGAAGCAATACCCTAGAAACATAGGTAGCAGAGCAAAGCAATACCCTAGGGACATAGGTAGCAGAGTGAAGCAATACCCTAGGGACATAGGTAGCAGAGCAAAGCAATATTCTTAACTATATTCTTAATTGATACAAAACAGGTCTTAAATGTATTAAATATTTCTTATTTTTTTTAAGAAATATTTAAATTGATATCCAAAAACTGTTTAACATGAAATATTCCTTAAATGAGACGATTTCTTCTTTGAATAGTAAGGAAGGTTTAACCTTCCTTAAAAGTTGAGGAAAGTTCCTTAAATGTTTAGGAAATTTCAAGTCTGAGAAACGATGACACTTTTTTATGACATCGTTAGTAAGCAGACAATAAATATACAATCAGCGCTTTGGATATTATATATATCAAGATTTACCACCTCTGAGTGATACTGCCACCTATGTCTGGGGGCCGTTTCTAGGTACGAAACCGCTACTAATATTTTGCATGAAACTGGCTCCAAAATTGTATTACTTTACAAATAAACATGGACAGATTATAAATCTAGCCACCTAATTAAAATGATTACAAATATCATTGTACAATTTAGTAATCAAATAACGCCCTGCAACGTGTTAGTCCGCCAAAAATCGTACCGGCCCTCTGTCTGAAGCTAGCCATCTTATACTTCGACTTAGTGCTCGGCGCGTGGCCCAGGAGGCGCTGGGATCCGGAGACCATGGCGTCCATGGCGGACCGGATGTGCTCTATCGCTCCAACTATACTCACATTCATCTTGAAGCGCCCAAACCACCCACCGCTCGGAACTGACATTATGTAAGGACGTCGATCACGACATCTATTTAGGTACTGAAATGGCAAATTGATCCTGAAATAACGAAATTGTTATGAATTGATATATATATATATATACCAATTAGACTACTAGTCGCTGTTGTGCCAGATATAAGTACCATTACATGTGTTTATAGGGAAAATCTGTTTCAGTGACGTCATACAGTGCTTACGCTCCTATGATTGCAGTCATTTATAACCGACTAAATGCCATTTATTTATACGCATAAGTCATTTAGGAAACACACAAACGTCTTGTAGGTACGTACTTTGGGTCCGCTCAACGCCAAAGTTGAGCACCAACATGCGTTTCGCGCTATGGTGTTGAACACGAAAGTCAAGACTATGGTGTCAACGCACTAGGGTACCATGCTATCAAAGCGCATTGACACTAAAGTGCGATACTCGCTGTAACTCCTATGTTGTATTTGCATGTGCTAGAACAACATAAGCACTTAGTGTTCTCACTCATACTCCCGCCCATGAGATCAGCGGACAGATACACATTTAATTATTTACAAGATATCTGACAACCAAACATCCATTAAGCTCATTAAAATAACGCCAAATTTCCATTTTGTATCAAAAACAAGCGCCATCTATGTCCCTAGGGTATTGCTTGACTCTGCTACCCGTTTTATAACGGGCGTGTTTGTTGGTAATGAACTAGTTTTGATTTAACATGGGTTTCACGAACTGTGTATTTGTTGTAAGATTGAAATAAAATGAAACTATCGAAACAACCTCCGGGGGCGGTTTCGTCGGTTCTTTCCATTCGATAATTGGTTCACTTTGAAAAAAACAAACACGGCGGACAATGATCTAACACGTGTGTTGAAACATTTGGTTAAAACAGGACTGCTGTATCATTGTTTTGGACGAACCAGGTTTTCAAACCGCCGAAACTCATGAAACTAAGACTGAAAATAATTTAGTGTCGACAAAAACGCATGCACACAGCTAGTATAAAGACATTGCGCACTGAACACCGTAAGGAAATTAGCAAAAATAAACACTAACTATTACTTACCCTGTTCTACTCAAGCTTTAAAATTATTATTTTGAGCGAAAAAACAACTTTTAATGACTGTCATTTATAAAACACAAGCTCAAGTTGTCATCTGAAGTGTTTGCGCAAACACAGAATACAAACAAAACATATCTCACATTTAAGGTGAAAACTCCGCTATCAACAATCCAGTAAAAACATTGACCAGCAAACAATTCCTTCTAGCAACAATTCCCTAGAAACAGAGGGAAATAGCGTGGCATTTAATAATTGCTAAATAAGCGCTCTGCTCTTATGTCTGTGGCATTGCTCTTTCTCCGAATGAAAATATGTATGTATACTATCATATAAACAACCAGCACAAACTGGTGTAATTATGTGTGTGTATACTCATTGTTCTCATGTTTATTTCTCAAAAAACATTTGTCGCAATAAAGGTTCAAGACTAAATTTGACCAATTGTTTTGTCTATTGACCATTAAAACTGAAATCAACATTGGAAAATGAGAACAAAACCGATGAGAGATAACTTAAATATGCAGGGCAGGACTATGGTTGCACTTCATGCACTTCTCTCATTGCCATCTATCTATAGTTCAAGTTTTATTTTAACATCGTTATTATATAAAACATCGTTATTACTTTCCAAGATATGGCACGGACAAGCACCGATTAAGAAAAATGGTAAAGGGGAGATTACTTAATTAATGTGCATACAAGCATTATAGTTCATGCGCGCTCTACTTAATCTCATTGACATCTATCTAAAATTTAGTGCAATCCCACCAGTCCCTTTGAAGTTATTCTCCCGACAAGGGTATGACGGACGGACAAAAAGATCGCACGGAAAGACGGACAAACCGGAAACATGTTCCCCCTTCGAGTAGAATAAAAAGGGCATTAACTCTTTAAAATTGCTAACTCATAGTTATAGTTCTTGTACACTTCCTCTCATTCTGCTTTATCACTGTAACACGTTTAATTAAATTTCTTTTAGTAGTTTTAAAGTTATGCTCCGAACAAGAACACAACTCTGACATTAACTGAAACATAGTTATGGTTTTCGTACTCTGCATTTCCTCCGAGAAGAAAAAGCATCGAAGGGTAATAACTGTGTAATTAACTAAAAGAGGGTCATGGTTTCCGTACACTGCACTTACTCTCATTATGTTATATCATTGTATCATTTGAAGTTTAAGTAAATTCCATTAAATCCTTTGCGAAGGAAATCAAAGCGCTTAAAGCGCTGAATGGCTTTCGGCCCACAACGTTTTGGGAGTATAGTCATGTTATTGTAAAACATAATTATTAACACAAACATCTAAAGATAGAATATGCTCGCTCATAATTGCCTTCGCGAAAACTTTTAGAGTTTAATGTTGATTCTCAATTTAGATCATGAAGTATAAGTCACTTGGAATGTGAACTACCCCAAATAGTTACTTATAAGGTATGGAGTAATTCTCAATATCATGTAAAACCTTATCTGGACGTTTGGTTTCATAAACAATGCACTGCCACGGATAAAGCATTAGGGATTTTTTTAGTAAAATCAACTCTACACTTCAAACTTGACTTAGGCGCATTTTATTTACTACCAGGGTATGCCAGCTAAACCAAATGTACCCCAACACAATACATTGGACATATTAATAAGGTTTATGTTTAAGCCTTCTTTCTACAACGCCAATTTCTTCTGGATCGAATCACCCACATACTATTTATTCCCTGCATGTTTTATGTACATGTATCTTAACAATGCCCTAAACATATGTCACTCGTGGACAAACAGAATTTTACCAGTTGTTTTTTAAATATGTATATGCATTATGCTGCATGCTCAAGATATTGGACTGAAATTACTGAGACAAACTGAGAAATATTCACATACTTTCCGTTTCATTCGGCATTACATGACTATGACACACATTGTAGCAGTTCGATAGCCTGTCAACGCTTAACGCGATTTGTTTTGAATGGTAAATGGTTTGACAAACACAAGTAAAAACTAACAATCTGAATAAAATGCCAAGTAAAAGCCGATTTAGGCAATTTAGAACATAGAAAACATACTTATGAATGAACTACAATCACCAAGAAACTGATTGTACGATAAAATGAAGTATTATAATTTCATTTAAAACATTATGAATTGATATTTTACGCCTTAGAAGAATTTAATTGCATCATATTACGATGCATATTTTTCCGGGTTTTAACCAATTGTCAGAGTTTATTTCCGGGAAATAAACCTGTCCGAATGCGATGACCCACATTCTATTCTAAACTACAATTAATATTCATGTATATATTATCGGTCCCCAGCCGAAGCAAAATCTAAACACAGGTATATGATACATGTATTTATTTGATTTAGTACGCTTTCATTTTGAATCTATTTGCGGATTCTGCTTTTTATATTGCGTTCTGAAACTCGCCGATATTAAAATAATTACTTTTTGTACAATTTCAATAGCGTTATTATTACGCAAAACGCAGCTTATTCGAACTATATTTATCGCATAACATAGATTGAAGTTCACAGTCACAATCACTGAATCCACATTTATTCTCCATTTTTCTGGCGGATTTTGTTTGGTGCTCAAATTCACGGAGGTAATATCCATGTGTACATCCTTTAAAATAACAAAAAAACATGCTGTAATGCACCAGTCAATTGTAACCACGGCATCCCAAGGTCCGTGGGTAAACCGGGGATAGCCGGGAAAAAAAGCCGTGTTTTTACCTTCCAGGTGGCCCCGCAGTGGCGGGTGAATGCAATGGTTTTGTCTTCGCGACAAAAATAGCGGGAGTGGACCTTATCTAGGTCCCTGGGGTGCGGGGGCACTTGGCGGGGATTTTACCAGCAGTTCGTCCGCGCAGGGCAGGGATTTTACCCGGGCTTGGCTGGACAGAAAGTCAAAGTCCCCGCTATTCTTCGGACCTGGAGGGACCGTGGTTACAATTGACTGGTGCATAACACACAAGCTACAAAGCGAAAGCGACTGTGACGCTTGCTAAAGGTCTCTTAGAACTTGTACCGCTAAATGACATGTACACAAACACACTAGAATGATTACTAATGCCACTGTTCTTATCATGGATTGGCTCGATTTAAAGATGCACTCTTACTGCCAGATAAGATTTACCACAATTAATAACCTTTTTTTTTGATATTCCAAAAAGGATGTATAAATGTCGAAAACAATAGTTCTAATGAAGGATACCGAGTTTAATTAGAAATAAATGAGCATAAAACACGGTGTTTCTATCTTATGAGAATATTGTAGACTACAGTAAATATTTTAGCATTCACTAATCATGTAATAATTTTGCGCTTTCTGCTATAAAATACACGATTATTATCTAATATTTTTCATAAATGCATTATTTAATGAGTAGTTAACGGTTTATCAGTCAAAATTTATTATGTTATACATGTGTATGTATTGATTTTGATCACTTTAAATGGATTCAAATATGTATGTTTGTCCTTTTCAAGTGAAACCTTTAAACATCGGTTGACAATTGAGACATGATTGGCGTTGTTTTTATTTTTTATAAATAAATGTTTTTGTTTCGGACTATTTTCCTTCCTGTGGATGAATCATCCAGATAACACACAATGTATACCCTTCGTACAAGAACACGAGAGTGGGTGGCAATTGTTCAACATGAGTCAGCAAGTATCAAAGTATAAATGGCACAAAAAAAGAAAAAAATACATGCTGTGAGCTTACATACATTTATTGGAATCGATTATAAAAGAAATATGTTACGTAGAATTATAATATTTGCTGATGAATTTTGTAAATGCTCACAGATTATAAATATCAGAAAAGGCTCAGAAAACAAAGCTTTTTCTAAGAAAAAAAACGTTACTTAAACAAGATAAGACATTGCAAAAAGTCCAAACTAAATAGCAAAGACAGACACATGAAACACCTCGTGCGGTAATATAATGTGCAGAGAACCAGGCAAGCGTTGATTACAAAGAAGGCACAGTGCAGTTCCTGTACTTGCAATTGTGAATCACTGTGACGAGGTTCCTCAAGGCCTACCACACTTGTTTATAATGAAACACACCGCGCCTCCGGGACGCTTCATCTTGGGTACCTACAGCCATTTAGGGATTCTGTGATAATTCATCGCATAAAAAGGAAGTTAACATCCATAGCAACTCAAATATACTGTGCCCTCAAGGTGTCCTTATGGACAACCATTGAAACATATAATAAGCGACATTTAACCATTGTTTTGATAGCCGCTTTACGAATCATTTCCTATTCACACTTAAGATTGTTTTCAATTGTGTTAAGTTACTGAATCAAAATTTGATTTAAAAACAATGTTGCAATCACTAAATATTCTTTGCAAGTAGTTGATTTTGATATGATTTTTTCCATGCTTTATAATAATGACCGATCTGTGTCATACCTGACTAAGTAATGCAAAGCATGCATGACCTACCCTTTCTGACTGACCTGTGCCTTTCCTGAAGAATTGATGTCCTGCTGGCTGACCCTTGTAATACTTGATCGACCTATGCCCTTCGTGACCGACCTATGCCTTGCCTGACTGGCCTATACCCTACCTGATAGACATACACCCTACCTGATTGGCCTACACCCTACCTGACTTGCCTATGCCCTACCTGACTTGCCTACACCCTACCTTGCTAAGCTATGTCCTACCTGACAGACCTACATCCTACCTGACCGGCTAATGCCCAACCCGACTGTCATACACCCTACCTGACTTGCCTATGCCCTAACCGACTGGCCTACAACCTACCTTACTGGCCTATACCCTACCTGGTAGACTGGCCTATACCCTACCTGACTGGCCTACACCCCTACATTACTGGCCTATACCCTACCTGACCGACCTACACCCTACCTGACCGGCCTACACCCTACCTTACTGGCCCATACCCTACCTGACTGGCCAATACCCTACCTAACCGGCCTACACCCTACCTTACTGGCCTATACCCTACCTGACCGGCATACACCCTACCTTACTGGCCTATACCCTACCAGGCTGGCCTACACCCTTCCTTACTGGCCTATACCCTACCTGACCGGCCTACACCCTACCTTACTGGCCTATACCCGACCAGACCGGCCTACACCCTACCTTACTGGCCTACACCCTACCTTACTGGCCTATACCCGACCAGACCGGCCTACACCCTACCTTACTGGCCTATACCCTACCTGACCGGCCTACACCCTACCTGACCGGCCTACACCCTACCTTACTGGCCTACACCCTACCTGACCGGCCTACACCCTACCTTACTGGCCTATACCCTACCTGACCGGCCTACACCCTACCTTACTGGCCTATACCCTACCTGACCGGCCTACACCCTATCTTACTGGCCTATACCCTACCTGACCGGCTTATACACTACCTGACTGGCCTATACCCTACCTGACCGGCCTACACCCTACCTGACTGGCCTATACCCTACCTGACCGGCCTACACCCTACCTTACTGGCCTACACCCTACCTGATCGGCCTACACCCTACCTTACTGGCCTATACCCTACCTTACTGGCCTATACCCTACCTGACCGGTCTATACCCTACCTGACCGGCCTACACCCTACCTGACCGGCCTACACCCTACCTGATCGGCCTACACCCTACCTTACTGGCCTATACCCTACCTGACCGGCCTACACCCTACCTGACCGGCCTACACCATACCTGACCGGCCTACACCCTACCTGACCGGCCTACACCCTACCTGACCGGCCTACCCTACCTGACCGGCCTACACCCTACCTTACTGGCCTATACCCGACCAGACCGGCCTACACCCTACCTTACTGGCCTACACCCTACCTGACCGGCCTACACCCTACCTGACCGGCCTACACCCTACCTTACTGGCCTACACCCTACCTGACCGGCCTACACCCTACCTTACTGGCCTATACCCTACCTGACCGGCCTACACCCTACCTTACTGGCCTATACCCTACCTGACCGGCCTACACCCTATCTTACTGGCCTATACCCGACCAGACCGGCCTACACCCTACCTTACTGGCCTATACCCTACCTGACCGGCCTACACCCTACCTGACCGGCCTACACCCTACCTTACTGGCCTATACCCTACCTGACTGGCCAATACCCTACCTGACCGGCCTACACCCTACCTTACTGGCCTATACCCTACCTGACCGGCCTACACCCTACCTGACTGGCCTATACCCTACCTTACTGGCCTATACCCTACCTGACTGGCCAATACCCTACCTGACCGGCCTACACCCTACCTTACTGGCCTATACCCTACCTGACCGGCCTACACCCTACCTGACTGGCCTATACCCTACCTTACTGGCCTATACCCTACCTGTCTGGCCTATACCCTACCTAACTGGCCTATACCCTACCTGTCTGGCCTATACCCTACCTTACTGGCCTATACCCTACCTTACTGGCCTATTCCCTACCTTACTGGCCTATACCCTACCTTACTGGCCTATACCCTACCTTACTGGCCTATACCCTACCTGACCGGCCTACACCCTACCTGACTGGCCTACACCCTACCTTACTGGTTTATACCCTACCTTACTGGCCTATACACTACCTGACTGGCATATGCCCTATTAGTCTGACCTATACCATAGCTGCGCCACCATGTCTTAGTCACAATATGAAATGTACAGTGATCACAAAAAGTAGTGTCTCTATAACTGCAGCATAAAAAGAGGCGAACACGCTTTGTTTGATAATTATTTTTATACATCAGCTTGATACAAAACACTGATGATGAAAACCAACAAAGAATGCTGCCAATACATTGCTTAAATTCTTATTGTAAAAATGTGCATCCTGATAAAGATGATAATATCTGGGAAAATGTACATTTAAAATCGATTCTCAACATTTTATGTAAACAACTATCGTCTTAACTAGGGATGAGACGATAGAGAGAATATCGATACTGTATTTGTCGTCGACGATACGTATCGATATACACGCCCGGAGTATCGTGGTACGAGTCGGTCGAACATCCTAGCGAATTAGGGTCATTCCGTCTCGTTACTCGGTAAAAACTTTAATCATGTCGTCAACCGTTTATAAAACGACGTTTTATTTGTGTCAAATTAACACCAGTATGTTTTGTATGAAGCATTGGGAGTCACAGTCATCTGTGATCCGAAAGGACACGCAGACGACAATTTAGCGACACAGACATAGGACGAAATAAATAATGATACTGAATGAAATGATATAATTATATAATATTCGTTAGCATCTAACACAAACCCGCGGTGGGAAACATGGGCTGTACGAAGATCTGAATGTTTTAATGGCGGGATATCAACCAACAGCGACGGGACAGGTAGTAAGCACACGTCGATAGGGGAGGTAATAACGACGATTACAAGGGTAAATACAGGAGTACATACAATGGGAGACAAAAAAAAATCGGATGTTTATTTCGACGGCAGTGGAAAATAGAAAGCAGAAATGTCGGCAATGGCACAGACAGAAATTGGAAACGATGACGACGAGACGAGCGTAAACGGAGATAAGAGTTACAACGACAACAACAGGGGTGTAAACAGCGGCGATTTGAATGAAAATAACGGCAGTCGAGTCGGAAACTGTGGCGACAACAATGTAAGCAGGGACGATTTGGAGGGTAACAACGAAAGAAAAAACAGATAAACACCCTTGTTTATTCAAATTGTATTCTAGTAATAACAAATATCTCGGACAAGTTTAAGCATATAATATGATTTAAGAAATAGTTACTAGCAAGAAATGAAGATCTACTACCGTAAGAATTTCCTTTTTCAAAAACATTTCATTGATTTGTTTTTTGTGAAATACTTATCACAACAACGCCACAATACTGTCAGAAAGTATTTCAATAGTAAGAAGTTTTGGAAACGAAATGGCTATAAACACTATAAGTATTCTGGCTTATCAAGTATCTGTATCGTATCGGCATGTAGTTGTATCACGTATCGTATCGCGTGATGACTCGGTCATGACACAGACCACATCGTCTCATCCGGACTGTGACAGTTTCAAATAAGAAGAAAATCAAGGGGGGGGAGGTCATTTGTTTTTTACGAAAACCGAAACTGGTTACTGAAACAATCGAAACGTAGGCGGTTTGTTCGGTTCGTTCCATAAGAAAATTAGCTCACTTTGAAAAAATACACACACACAAAACTTGGCGGACAGTGATCCAACACATGTGTTGAAACGCCATTTAGTTAAAACCGGCAAATGACCATCTACGGTATCACTGTTTTAAAGAAAATTAATTATGAAATAATGGATTCATGCCGAAGCTCCATTTTGTTGTTGAAGCTGTTCACAAAACCATGCATTTGTTACTTCAAGCAAAACTTTCGAACAGGTCTACAAACCACCGAAACAATTGAAACAAAAACTGAAACCAGTTTGGTATTACAAAAACGCCCTAGACTTAATAAAGCCAACCATTGATTCACACTTATCCTTTTGGGTGGAATGAGTTGTAAATAGAAGATGACTATCAAACCTAAAAAGCCTACAGAAATACGGAGTTACAGGGTAAACTTATAATAGCTTGACCTAAAGAATCATTTACTCCATGGATCTAACACGGAATAATTTCTGAATCATCGCTATACTGACTCGTGCTTAGACGATATATAGCTAGAATGATGCCTTACAGAATGTCAAAGATTTGGATGTATACGAACTCAGATCCTGGTTCTATCGTCCCCTGGGACATCGAAAAGAGAAAGATGTTTTAAAATGTCATACATATCACATGGAATTTGGGTCAAATATGATCGTATGTAATTAACTACACCTGCATGGTATTGGAAGTAGTTGTGAGAACGCATGAGTGCACACTACTTATATGAGGAAATAAGGAGACATACTGTTATGTAGGTCAGAACAGTCATGCTTGTAGGAATACTTAGTTAAATTGGAAATGATGAACTATGACCGACTTGTTCATATACTCAGGTTAATAATTATATCTTTAAACGGCCAAGTGTCACTGCCTACACCAATAACCAAAATACAGTGCTAGTAATATTTGGCTGTGATTAGTCTTTTTTAAGTGATGAACTATGATTTAAAATGTTATCTTAAGTGATACCTTACCCAGAAGTGCACCACATGTAAGGCCATGCTTTAGTCGTGACGAGTTTAGTTGACGTAGACGAGGTGACGTCTTTGAACCCGATAGTTTCAGCCACCGGCAAACCTCGGTCAACATCCACCCACAAATTATATCGTATAAAGAGACGACAAAATTAATGATAGATCGTTCAAAGGAATGGCTTTATGTACGTAGGTTAGCATCCACATTGCTGCCATCGTGAAAGTGAGTTTATTCACCACCCCTCAAACATCAATAACGATCGCGCGCCAACAGCTAACGCCCTGCATGGATTTGCATGCCGTGCGTGTCCGGGCGTTCTTGACTGCATGGACACAACCGATCCTCAGACGAACTGTTTGACCGAATATGATCAGGAAGTTAAATTCCGAACACACAAATATTTACTCATTCATCGGTTGTCATCCGACCAATGGCTAAGCCAGGCGAGAGTATTTTATCATATACATACTTAGAATTCCTGGTTCACTAACGAACCTATTGAAACAGCCGGACCTTCGCCTTGAGGGATTAAAATGTCTTCATTATGTCTTATCTGAAGATGTACCAAACAAGCTAGATATCACCGCACTGGGCATACAGATGCTGAAGTTGTAATGGAAATTGCGTATCTAGAAACACATTAGCAGACACTCACCCACACAACTTGGTTATTTGTTCAACAACTGACCGATGATCTGATATTTCTTTGGCTTTATGCATCTTATTTTTGCTATTGCTAGTAAATAAACACGCATTGTATTCACACATTAGACTTCCGGCCCTTAGCAATTACTCAAAGACATTTATGCACACAAATATTATCACACATGAGCTCAAAGCTGTTCCGGGTTCAATCTTCGGTGAAACGTTTTTAAAGTCTGTAAATCGGTACCGGGTAATGGAAGCCGTTTCATAAAACGGTCCATTGTTACTACTTTCGCGAGCAGGCGACTTATTTTATCACTAGGGACACCTCGGCCATTTTCAATCGAAAGCATCCTCCAATGTATGCCGGTACATCAAAAGAAGTAGTTAATAAAATTTTAAATAATAGTATTATTCAATTGTAGTGTAAGACGTGTATTTTGTATACAGTTTAAATTAATTGCCAATGAAGTGAATCATTACATAAATGATAAAGATTCCCAAGAGTAAAGCCATTAAGTGTAACTGCTCAATAATGAAATAACTACGCAATCTATTTGCAGTGTAGATAAATGTAAAGATATCTAACATTGTAAACTGTCCATATACATCCGAGGATGTTTTCGATGGAAAATGGCTGAGGTGTTCCGAATGATATTTTATTAGCTAGAATGAATCAGTTTAAACTAAATAAAAGTGATAACAGTTGACAATTATCTCGACACTCCACTACACTTCACAATAACCATCAAAAGGGGCAGAAGTTAAATTCATATCTCTTTTTGAGGGCTAAGTCCCACATGAGTAAACCACTTTTACCCAGGCTATCTTTATCTACAGACGTAAAATGTCAACACCCAAAAGTGGGCTTATCTATGTGCTAATTTGCATGAAATGTTTACATTGAACCCCCGTCTTAACCAGTTATTATATTATTCAGTAGCGATTTGGAAAGTCCGTTTGTGAAGTTAGCAGCCTATGGTTTATTGGTGTAAAAGTTTTCAATTCCAAATACATTACTGGACATTATTCTATGTAAGTAAATTCTTATTACGAAACAAAATATAACGGACATCTGCTCAATCATTCTGCTGCGCCATGGCAGCCAAGGTGTTTCGCTATGGTTAAATAGACTTTAAGTTTCAAACAGCTCAAGAAAAAATGCATGAAAATTATAGATTATGTATTTCCACTCCAACTATTCATGAATATGGGCTGTTTTAGTTGGTGTCATCTATTAAACTACGTTTTCAACGCCACCAAGTTTTTTTAATTCTTAAATATATACAATAAATAAGATGCGTTGAACAGTTGATTTCAATGTAAGATGCAACATCATAAATGAGGGCCATAATTGTATTTAAGAGGGGTTCAATGTATCATGGATTCATTCAAACAAGCATATATAAATAAATATATATATATAATTATTTCCTCCAATTATGAAGAACAAAACGTATTTACAATTGATAAGCATATACAATGATATTACATAATACATGTGTATAGTACATGTTTGAGCTGTGAAATATGTATATATTTTTTTATGCAATTAAACACATTAAATAATACAAAATACAGCTATGCATAATTTAAATGTGATATACAACGCACACTAGTTTACATACAGACAAGAAGTACATTCAAATGTAGCGCTATAGTTTTAACATATATAACACACATGCACATGCAACCATTACATAATAATGATCTAAGCAATCGTAGCTACTTGCGGTGAAAACACTTAACAAATACGTACACTGGTCAGCATAGGGCTTTGACATAAACTGCTTAATACCATACGTTTATGATAGAGTTCCATAATAATCAATAAATTGCATAAGTTACATCGCTGTGGATATGGACGTGAAACAACGTTTCTGATAAAAATTAGTGTTTTTACATATAATGGCCGAACTTTTGGACTGTTTCTGGCGATTCTTTAAAGAGAGGAATATTTATGTTCATGCACCACATTTTCAAGTGCTAGGCTATCCGCAACACTCATTATATCCACAAACAATTTGTGATTTTCCGATCGAGTAACGTTATTATGTTCGACATTTATTTCTGAATATCGTTTGACGTGATTTTCTCATTTTCTGAATATCGTTTGACGTGCTTTCTCTCATTTTCTGGATATCGTTTGTCGCGCCATCTCCGGTGACAGGATATCGTTTGTCGTGCCATCTCCGGTTACAGAATATCGTTTGTCGTGCCATCTCTGGTAACAGGATATCGTTTGTCGTGCCATCTCCGGTGACAGGATATCGTTTGTCGCGCCATCTCCGGTTACAGAATATCGTTTGTCGTGCCATCTCCGGTGACAGGATATCGTTTGTCGCGCCATCTCCGCTGACAGGATATCGTTTGTCGCGCCATCTCCGGTGACAGGATATCGTTTGTCGCGCCATCTCCGGTTACAGAATATCGTTTGTCGTGCCATCTCCGGTGACAGGATATCGTTTGTCGCGCCATCTCCGCTGACAGGATATCGTTTGTCGCGCCATCTCCGGTGACAGGATATCGTTTGTCGCGCCATCTCCGGTGACAGAATATCGTTTGTCGCGCCATCTCTGGTAACAGGATATCCTTTGTCGTGCCATCTCCGGTAACAGGATATCCTTTGTCGCGCCATCTCCGGTTGCAGGTTATCGTTTGCGTGCCATCTTCGGTTACAGGATATCTTTTGTCGCGCCATCTCCGGTTACAGGATATCGTTTGTCGTGCCATCTTCGATTACAGGATATCGTTTTGCGTGCCATCTCCGGTAACAGGATATTGTTTGTCGTGCCATCTCCGGTTACAGGATAACGTTTGTCGTGCCATCTCCGGTGACAGGATATCGTTTGTCGCGCCATCTCCGGTTTCAGGATATCATTTGGCGTGCCATCTCTCATTTCCTGGATTCGTTTGGCGTGCCATATCTAATGTCCTAGATATCGTATTTTTTTCTCATCAATTCTGTTTATAGAACGACCCGACCGTAATTGGAAACAGTTCATCATATGACGTCATAAAAACGCTATTGACAACAATACGTTTAACAAATCATAAATTAACACTTTTCAACATGTTCATCTATTGTTTTTCGTGGCCTTAATACAAACAATAAGCAGACAAACAATCTACGATTTATATTAAAACGCGATGATTACTGATACATGTTGCGTTCATCGGAAAATATTCACAATTGCCGAAAGGTCGAAATGACTCAAGTGTTGACACTAGAATACATTTCATTTTTGAGCCTTGAAACGAGGCGTTCGCAAACTACACTCCAGGGTAGGTATTCAATTATGGTCTTAATTGGATCTAAGAACGATGTAGCTAATCGGATTACTTGTTTAAATAACAGACCAATAGAGTGAATGAAATCAATGATGTATGACCATAATATTTTCTTAAGATGAATATTGAATACCAGCCCCGAACTATCTATGCATACTCGGGTTCATAAGAGCATGCATAAATTTTGCGATTTTTACAACGATGAGAGATTACTGAGGACCAGCTATCTTAAGAAAACAAACATGTAATAACTGGGCGGGTACACGTATTATGATTATGCAACGGTTTCTCTTACAACATTTTTCAATTGTGGTATTTTAATTTCCTGACGTTGTAAGTAGTATAAATTACATATTTCCAAAGGATCATGACGCGAATCAGGTTCAGTAATCTGCATGTTTCTCTCTGCTTTTATGTCAAGATATTAAGTAACGAAAAAAAATGTTACTGAAGGAAATTAATGTAGGAAGAGAGATTTGGACACTTAAAATGTCGTTTTAGCTCAAAATACATACTTTTTTACAATAGTTTCTCCTTCAACATTATTCAAATGTGATTATTTGTAAACAACAGACTTGTCGAAGGGTTCCCCTCAATGACTTTTTTATTCCGTTGCTAAATACTTCAACATAAAAAAACGAGAGAAACATGGATATTGTAGAGCCGAATGTGCGTCATGATTCTTTTGAAATATGTAATTTATACTACTAACCAGGCGAAAACAGGTTACTAAATACCTATTTTTTTATCTTTATCTTGCAGCTCTGACTCAAAATCCTCACATAAACTGTTACTGATTCGTGATACTTGTACCCCATAAGGTCTATCCTTTTCAAAAATGCTGTGTTTATTAATAAATGCACTTAATTAATTGCAGTATAAATTAATGCACTTGTATTTTTAAAGAAGAAGCGCGACAACAATTAATCATAGAAAATGATTGCGCATGTAGCTTGAATCTTTTGATATTTAGGTCAAAAGGTGCATATTTTGTCTTCAAAACAAATTTCCAACTATTCACGACATTTGCGACACTCGTAACATTCGAAAGTCTCGTCACATACAAAACATGCACGACATTCTAGACATAATATTAAAAACATCCAACACATTTAACACATTTAACACATTCACGAATTTGCCACATTCACAGCATTTGTGACATTGAAGACATTCAAAACATTTATGACATTAACAACATTTATGACATTAACAACATTTATGACATTCACAACATTCACAACATCTAACAACATATAGCATCAATAACACACGCGATATTCACAACATTCACAACATTCAATACATCAAAGAAATTCGCGACATTTTCAGCATTTGTGACATTCAAGATGTTCACAGCATTTGTGACATTCAAGATGTTCACATCATTTGTAAAATTCAAGATGTTCACAACATTTGAGACATTGAAGATGTTCACAGCATTTGTGACATTCGAGATGTTCACAGCATTTGTGACATTTAATATGTTCACCGCATTTGTAAAATTCAAGATGTTCACAGCATTTGTGACATTCAAGATATTCACAGCATGTGTAAAATTCAAGATGTTTACAGCATTTGTAAATTTCAAGATGTTCGCGACATTCGAAATATTCAACATATTCACGAAAATTGCGACATACACAGCATCCATGCTTTAAGATATACGCCTACAGGTCATTAACAAATAATTGTTGGGAATATCACAAATGTCGTGAAAAGTGCATTTTCATGTCGTAAATGTCGTGGAAGTTATGAATGCCGCGTATATTATCATACAAGTCGAATGTCGAGAAAGTCGTTAATGTTGAATGTCGTGTGTCTAGCCAGCCCTGAGCAGCAACTCTCTCTGTGTCAACACGTGTTTTTTTTATCTTGAATAGCTACCCAAAAGCGTTAAGTATATTTGTTCCAGTGTAGATTGATAAACTAGGAAGTAAAATTTTGGTCTTACATTATAAAATGTTGATAAATAACTCAAATCAATATTTGACGTACCGAGTGAGATAAGAGGTGATCAAAGGTATGCACTTGAATGAAGGTTTTTACGTTTGCCCATATCTCCGCCATTCCCTAAATTAATGTAGTGACGAGGGATTGTCATTCAGAAATGAAAAAAAACGAAAAAAAAAGATAAACAATATTTAATAGTAATAAAAAATATGCTTAATATTGATTTTAAAGTATAAATTTACTATGATTTATGTTTTTTATGTTCAAATATACATTAATGCACAAATGAATGTCTTTCTTAGCAATGTTTTGAGGCGATAATTGCATACAGCTTCAATACCAACAGATTCTGGATCACTTAACATATATTAGTGCTCGAAATTATATTTTGCTCAATGAAATAGGATTTGTTTTCAAATTTGCCGGACCATTATTATGAAAAGTCAATAGTCAACAGTCAGCCGTTATTGATTTTAATCAGTTGAGTCTGTAGTTTAAAACAGAGGCTCCGCCGCTAGACAATATATAATATCGACCACTAAGCTGGTTAAAGGGTATTAGTAATGATTTACAGAAGTAAAAATGTAATGCGACATGCCTAGATTTAAACAATTTATTTTGAAAAATATTTTAATAATTTTACACTTAAACCATTACGTATTGGTAACGATAATTGATAGTGGTAATAGTTTGTAATATAACCTTTTATTAAATTTGATACAGAGCATCAAGATTGTCCACCATGTCAGAAAAAAGTGAGAAGGACGAGCTGAAAAATGATATTTCGCTGTTCGGAGGGTCCGGTGTGTCCCTGACCCCCATTTCGCCGGAGAAGGGGCCCATGCCCACGGCCCCGCCACCTCCAATGACCCGGCTACGCATCCTTAAGAATTTGACGGTCGTCAGCTTTGGCTTCCTGCTGCTCTTCACCGCTTTCCAGTCTCTTTCCAACCTCCAGGTAATCTGAAAAAATAAACGTGTAATTGGTGCAATATTATTTTTTTATATCCAACAATTCATCTTACTGATATTCACAATGCATTAATGAGACTGTATACCATATTCACACGATACCATGCATTAGGATCACCATTCTGATATGCGGTGATACTTGAGCAACATGCTGTTGAACATGATACATTGTACATTGACATACGACAATTGCACTGGCACCGGATTTTCAAACTCAAACATATTTTTGAAAAATAAAAATCTTATAATTCCTCACTCAAAATTATAATACCGAATATGTGAAAAAATATTGAATTTTTTTTTTAAATATGCACTTTGTACTGTATATTATACTATAGTTTTTTTAAAAAAAATTAAATATATTTTTCTTTTCTTTTATTTTTTTTTTGGGGGGAGGGGGGGGGGCGCCAGGTGCGTTCCCCTATAGCTGTTAGTGGTTAGTAACTCAAATACCAAGAACAACAGAGTTTCTTCATTATATTTATCGATTTTACTTCGTTTCGAACAGTAAGAATTTAGCAATACAGTGAACTCGTAAATAAGAAATGTATTGTTATGTTGAGTGCAGAGTGACCGTTGTTTTCTGTTGTAAATATGCCTTAATCTGTATAACCATTGCATTGAATCATTGCAAATTCATATTTCACGTGGACTATCATTCATGATTTGCTTGATAACGGAAAAGAAGGGTCAAAGTGTTAGAGTTTCAATTTGTTAACGATTTGAGATTTTAAATACGCCGCCTTTTCATTCGACCAATCAAATCACAAACTGAGCGAAAAACAACAACAAACCGGAAGTCAAGGGTGGTAGAAAATCCAGTAAAACAGAAAAATGGGAATAAAGTCAAAATAATCGTATGACCGGCGAATTTCTTCGCGGGTTAAGGTTGAGTATTTTGAAGATGGATATCATGTCCTTAGATTGCGATGACTGTCAATCTGCAGAACTTCTTTTAAACTGAGTAATAAGATGATTACGTGACCCGGGTAGAGAAACGTTCAATACCATGTTAGTATAATATTTTGCATATTTTTAAAAAAAATCAATATTTTTTCACATATTCGGTATTATAATTTTTAGTGAGGAATTATAAGATTTTTTTTTATTTAAAATAAATATTTGAGTTTGAAAATCCGGTGCCAGTGGACAATTGGTACATTATGATAACGGCCCTTTGTTTTTCTTCTACAGAGCAGCTTAAACAAGAGCGAGGGTCTTGGGGTGATTGGTCTATCGGTAATCTATGGCGCCCTGGTAATCAGCTGCATGTTCCTGCCGCCCTTCATCATCGCCCGCTTAGGATGCAAGTGGACCATTCCGCTCTCCATGGGATGCTACGTCCTCTACATGTGCGCCAACCTTTACGCGGTCTGGGGCACCATCATCCCCTCCGCCATCATCCTAGGCCTAGGAGCCGCACCCCTCTGGTCCGCCAAGTGCACGTACCTTACACAGACAGGTGTCTGGTACGCCAAACTGGTGGGCAAGTCAGAGGACGACATCATCAACAGATTCTTCGGATTCTTCTTCATGCTCTTCCAAACAGGTACTTGTAAAACGCACATGTCACCGATTACGTTTGAGCGAAAGTACATGTACTTAAGCCTTACATACACTCGTGGCACGACCGCTCGCAGACTTCCGACAACCACTGTCTGAGAGATGGATGTCGAAGGTTGGACATTATTTAAAGTCAATCATAATGATCTGCCACCGAGAAGTGACCTCACTCCATTTCAATTCATACACAGTTTAATGCATTCTAAATGTTAAATATCACTAAATTATGTACATACCAAAAGTCATAACACCAATGCACTTGTTTCAAGAGTTCTGTCAACATCTGTATCTCATATCTATCTCATAACTAGTATTGTCCAATCTTTTTAGTTTATCGAAACTTCCACTCAACTTTCATAACAACGGTAGTTAATAATTATCAGTCTATTATCTATAACAGATGGTTGAAGTTGACGAAGCAGGAAGGCAAAACAATTTTCAAACCCTAGAAATCAGTAAGATTTTAATGAACTTTTATTTCAGGGTAAAAACTCTTCCGCACTAGTGCATATTTCCCCCTCGGAAAATGATAGAAATCTGCCATTTTAATCCACGACTGTTACACTATTGTTAAGATGTAACGTACTGCCTAGTGCTGGTGCTGGACTGGCTCTGAGGGAAACAATCATCCCTCTTCGTTAGATCCTTTCAACTCTCGGCCTTTTCTTTTCTATAATTATTCATTATTTTAATTCATTATTGTCACTATATCTTGCCCACTTTCATATCTGCCCTTCCCCATGTCATTCTCTTCAATTCTATTCACTCTCATCTTCCGTTTCTCGGCTTTCATTTTATCTTATTTCCTAACCTTCATTCCCTTACATCCCTTTTTTTCCATCATCTTTCCTCCACCCTCTGTTCCTTCTTCCCCTGCCCTTCACTCATCCCCCCTCTCCTTTTATTTAACTTCATCTCAAATCTCCACACGTCTCCTCTCCTCTGTCCATTACTCCCTTTTCATTTTATAGTTCACTCCCATTTCCCATTCTGACTTTACTCTACCTTACTCACCTATGCATCCGGTTTTCCGGTTCATTCCAATTTCTTCTTTTTCTTCTCTGTCATCTTTACCTTCTTCCATGACTCTCCATTCATTCACCCCCCTTCCCAGCTTACAGTTACTCCACCCTCTCTGTATTTACTCGCTTTCCGATTAACCTCATTTTCTACACCTTTTTAACCTGTCACTTTAAATCCCCCTTTCCCACAATCACCTCTTTCCAATCTTATTTGCCCCCTTTCACTCTCATCTCTTTCATTCACGCCTATGTCCCCCTCTACTCTTTCATTCGCCATCCTATCTCCCTCACCTTATCCTCTACAATTTCCTACTCATCTCCTTTCCATTTCTTACCATATTCACCCTTCCCTCATATTCCTTTCTATCCCGGTTATCATTCTCCTTTTTCCTCAACTCCCAGCATTTTCCCGCTTTTATTTTTCTCCCATTTCCTACCCCTGTATCCACGTTACTTCTTTTACTCCTATTTGCAAGTTTCCTTTACACGACTTCTCTCTCTCTCTCCCCTTTCCTTCACTCCAATTTTTTTTTCGTATGCTCTGGCCCCCCCATTGATCTCTATTCTCGCAGTTGCAGGGCGATTGAAATAAAGACATGTGATTTCGAAAATATGCTCTCTCGAGTAATTTTGTGGCCTTTTTTTGGGATTGAAAATAATAAAACTTCTGACGCTCTTGACAAGGGTTTAACTTCTTTCGAGCTTGACAAAAGTAAAACTACGACAGTTTTCAAAGAATGAAATACAATCATATACTAGAGTGACTGTTGTAACAAAGAGCTGGATTTAGGGGATCCAAAAGTCACGGTGCCGTTCACTCATAAAACGGCTTCCAGTCAAAAACTGTAAACAAACGACTGAGCCCGGTGTCTCCTCATTTCACACGAAAACAAGCATAACTGTTGATATGAACGTCAAAGGGTTCACGACAAAATTATGTTCAGAGCAACACGTTGTCCGATGTATAATTCAAAACAAATTTGCCCACCATCCTTTGATTTCTGAAAAAGGTTGTCATTTTCATTTTAGTTGTTGACGTAAGTTGGCGATCGGTCTAATGCAAATAGGAACCATTATCACATCGTATACACCTGTACAAAAAGAAAAAAATCGGAACGTTAATGCTAGTTACTGAAACGTATGTAATAAATAATGCGACGATTGCGATAACCCTAAACCAAGAAGTTTTGTAAGAATTTTTGTTATGCTTGTTTTCTAATAGAGTGTTACTAATAAGTTACAATACAATTCTATTAATTATTAGTAATAACTAATACAATTGTTCCATTATTACTTTGATTTGATAATGGTGTATGCATATTAAGAAGTCATATTTCGGCCTTTTTTTAATTTATTTCCATGTACGTTTATGCAGGTCAGATATGGGGCAACCTGATTTCTTCGCTTATATTCCAAACTGAAAGTAACAGCACAATCACTGACGAGGACCTGAAAACTTGCGGGGCAAACTTCTGCCCGAGCTCGGCTGCCAATAACAGCAACCTCGAAAAACCTGCAATGGAAAAGGTATTCTCCCTCCAACGATTAATGCAAAACTAACACAGATGTTTGTAGAAACCATTGCTTGCTTGAGATAGGCAAGCAAACTAAGGATAACACCGTAAATAGAATCATCAACCCACTAGGATGGGATGTACCGCTGTTTTTACACACTTCATGTTCGGCGTCTATCTGTGCTTCATTGTTTCTCATAAATGAACACTACTCAGTTGAGTTGTCAACAATCATGTGATCCTGCATATATGCTAAACGATATTGTTAGCTCTTTCTGAACGTAAGCATAATTATTCCATTGATCTGCCTAACGGTGACAGCTTTTGTAAATTATAAATTAAGATACTTTTTCAATGTATTGAATTATCAAACGATAGAATAAAGTTATGATGCCAGCGGGGATTGAACCCGTGACATTATTGTTTCACAGGAAAATGTTTAACAATTGGGCTATCAAACCGTTACCAAAAGAAAGAGTTGTATGCCATGCGTTGTAGAAAAAAATGGCCTAATATTTTGCGCGCTAATTGTTCCATGACAGTAAAAAGCAGCGGGGCCTTCACGAAAAGTATGAGGACGTTGTACATAGTGTGGGTATAAGATATAACCTGAGATATAAGAACGGCTGTTCGCTCGCAAGCTCGTATTTTGCCATTGTATATTGTGCTACAAATTGCTCTACTTTGTGCAGCGTACTAAAAATGTTGGTGGAAACGAGTTTGTCACGTTAAAAAAACTGTACGATTGTCAAACGTTTGTCTCCAAGAAAACGGACCGACATTATTACAGAGGTGATCCATAAAGCTTAATACCAATCGTGTTCCATGATACATGAGGTAATGTAAACTTTGCACTTTTGTACAGGTGTATACGGTGTGCGGTATTTACATCGGCTGCGCGGTGGCGGCGGTAGTTGTGGTGAGTCTGTTGCTGGATCCCATCAGGCTGGACAAGGAGGAGCCCGGGGACCGGAAGTTTTCCACCCATCTCATCTGGGAGACGTTCAGGCACCTGTGGAAGAATAACTACCAGAAGCTGCTTGTTGTCCTAACCATGTATAGCGGCATCGAGCAGGCGTTCATGACCGGGGATTACACTAAGGTTTGCTTAACTTAACATAATTTTATGGTTTAAAGGGGGGACATTGCGTAAAAAGTCATAGTGCAAAATAATTCGCTTCCAAGGAAAACCTCGTACTCTTTACCCAGTTGTATTCAGCACCTTTAGCAGTTATATTAAGATGAGGCTTATCTATCTATTTTTGTTTTTGAATATTATTATTTCCTCTTCGTCTTTTTTTTTTTTTCTTTTTCGAGTTTTGAGGCTATAAAATTATTTGTTTTAAAGTTAATCCTGATACATTATGTTTTTAATCAAACCTTTTTCGCTTATATTTTGGCAAATGTAGTCTAATTTGGATAACTTATCCTGGAATTAATGTTAACTTACAGAGTTGAGAATAACTTGTCGTTCACTCGCATCATTTTCCTTTCAACTAGCAGAAAACTTGTATAAACTGCTTGTCCGATATAAGTTGCAAAATGGACGTTGGTGCTTGTACGATTATTATGTGATTTCAAATATTCTTGATAAACGTTCTTTTCAAGTCATTCGTGGGCTGCGCCCTCGGTATTGAGAACATCGGGTTCGTGATGATATGCTACGGCGTGGTCGACGCCATCTGCTCCTTCGCCTTTGGGAGGCTGGTCCAGTATGTCGGACACATACCATTCTTTGTATTAGGTAAGGCTGGATTTATGCTTGGGAGAAAAAACAACTTGATGTCTTGATGTTACTCTTTGACTGATCTTCAAGAAGTTAGCCGAAATGTATAATTGACTGGTCAATATTTATACAAAAAATTCTATCGATCAATCAAATTATTTAAACTTGCAAACTAGCCAAAATATGACCTATGGCCAATTTATAAAAATGGCTACGAATGAATTAGCTTCCTTTATTTGTATAACCTTTGAAAACACACGCTGCGTGTATCATACACTTATTTAATAACTGTATTAAAAATACTAATTTATAAAGCAAGTTTCATATATTTCCATCTTTTTTCTAACGAGTATATCGCTGCGACTATTATAGCGTTCCTGCTGCACGGTGGCTTGCAGATCACCTTCTTACTGTGGACGCCCAACCCGGATATGAGATATCTCTTCTACGTGTTTGCTGCGCTCTGGGGTGCCGGGGACGCCATTATACAGACACAGATCAACGGTAATTCTAGTGACTGTCGTAGTTTCGCATGTATCCTTGATCGTGTCTTGCATGTATCCTTGATCGTGTCTTGCATGTATCCTTGATCGTGTCTTGCATGTATCCGTGATCGTGTCTTGCATGTATCCTTGATCGTGTCTTGCATGTATCCTTGATCGTACCATGCATGTTTCCTTGATCGTGTCTTGCATGTATCCTTGATCGTGTCTTGCATGTATCCTTGATCGTGCCATGCATGTATCCTTGATCGTGTCTTGCATGTATCCTTGATCGTGTCTTGCATGTATCCGTGATCGTGTCATGCGAGTATCCTTGATCGTGTCATGCATGTATCCTTGATCTTGTCTTGCATGTATCCTTGATCGTGTCTTGCATGTATCCTTGATCGTGCAATGCATGTATCCTTGATCTTGTCTTGCATGTATCCGTGCTCGTGTCATGCGTGTATCCTTGATCGTGTCTTGCATGTATCCTTGATCGTGTCTTGCATGTATCCTCGATCGTGCCATGAATGTATCCTTGATCGTGCCATGAATGTATCCTCGATCGTGTCTTGCATGTATCATTGATCGTGTCTTGCATGTTTCCTTGATCGTGTCTTGCATGTATCCTTGATCGTGTCTTGCATGTATCCTTGATCGTGTCTTGCATGTATCCTTGATCGTGTCTTGCATGTATCCTTGATCGTGTCTTGCATGTATCCTTGATCGTGTCTTGCATGTATCCTTGATCGTGTCTTGCATGTATCCGTGATCGTGTCTTGCATGTATCCTTGATCGTGTCTTGCATGTATCCTTGATCGTGTCTTGCATGTATCCTCGATCGTGCCATGAATGTATCCTTGATCGTGCCATGAATGTATCCTCGATCGTGTCTTGCATGTATCATTGATCGTGTCTTGCATGTTTCCTTGATCGTGTCTTGCATGTATCCTTGATCGTGTCTTGCATGTATCCTTGATCGTGTCTTGCATGTATCCTTGATCGTGTCTTGCATGTATCCTTGATCGTGTCTTGCATGTATCCTTGATCGTGTCTTGCATGTATCCTTGATCGTGTCTTGCATGTATCCGTGATCGTGTCTTGCATGTATCCTTGATCGTGTCTTGCATGTATCCTTGATCGTGTCTTGCATGTATCCTTGATCGTGCCATGCATGTTTCCTTGATAGTGTCTTGCATGTATCCTTGATCGTGTCTTGTATGTATCCTTGATCTTGTCTTGCATGTATCCTTGTTCGTGCAATGCATGTTTCCTTGATCGTGCCATGCATGTTTCCTTGATCGTGTCATGCATGTATCCTTGATCGTGCCATGAATGTATCCTTGATCGTGTCTTGCATGTATCCTTGATCGTGTCTTGCATGTATCCTTGATCGTGTCTTGCATGTATCCTTGATCGTGTCTTGCATGTATCCGTGATCGTGTCTTGCATGTATCCTTGATCGTGTCTTGCATGTATCCTTGATCGTGTCTTGCATGTATCCTTGATCGTGCCATGCATGTTTCCTTGATAGTGTCTTGCATGTATCCTAGATTGTGTCTTGTATGTTTCCTTGATCGTGTCTTGCATGTATCCTTGTTCGTGCCATGCATGTTTCCTTGATCGTGCCATGCATGTATCCTTGATCGTGTCATGCATGTATCCTTGATCGTGCCATGAATGTATCCTTGATCGTGTCTTGCATGTATCCTTGATCGTGCCATGCATGTATCCTTGATCGTGTCTTGCATGTATCCTTGATCGTTGTCTTGCATGTATCCTTGATCGTGTCTTGCATGTATCCTTGATCGTGTCTTGCATGTATCCTTGATCGTGTCTTGCATGTATCCTTGATCGTGTCTTGCGTGTATCCTTGATCGTGTCTTGCATGTATCCGTGATCGTGTCTTGCGTGTATCCTTGATCGTGTCTTGCATGTATCCGTGCTCGTGTCATGCGTGTATCCTTGATCGTGTCATGCATGTATCATTGATCGTGTCTTGCATGTTTCCTTGATCGTGTCTTGCATGTATCCTTGATCGTGTCATGCATGTATCCTTGATCGTGTCTTGCATGTATCCTTGGTCGTGTCATGAATGTATCCTTGATCGTGTCTTGCATGTATCCTTGATCGTGTCTTGCATGTATCCTTGATCGTGTCATGCATGTATCCTTGATCGTGTCTTGCATGTATCCTTGATCGTGTCTTGCATGTATCCGTGATCGTGTCTTGCATGTATCCTTGATCGTGTCATGCATGTATCCTTGATCGTGTCTTGCATGTATCCTTGATCGTGTCTTGCATGTATCCTTGATCGTGTCTTGCATGTATCCTTGATCGTGTCTTGCATGTATCAATGATGGCTAAGACACTGCATACAAGCAGATCAACGGTTGATTCATTGGTATCTGATCGACCTCGAGCCGGAAAGCAGTTATACAGGCACACCCGATTCTTCCACTTTAAACGAGCCCGGATAGACATCATGCAACTACCGACATTATAACCGGAATCTTGCACAATATTTACATTATTCCGGGCAAAGAGCAAATACATTCGGTTGTTAAAAGAGGGTGGGTTGGTGTGGTGGGGGTTGGGCACTTAAAAAAAGAAAAATGGCTATACGCATGTGTGTTTGGAATGCTTGCTATGTAGTCTAATAAAATAGAAATCTAAATAAAAGAACAGAACATAACAAAACAGAACAGAAATTATATTTTGATTTTTTTTATAAATATTTTGAATAGACAATAAACATGTTCATAGCTAAAAACATACATAAATTCACATGCCCGACGGCAATGTAGCAGTTATGTAATGAGGAGAGCATAATAGCAGATGTACATACAGGCATTAAATTAACATGTATCTATCAAGTTATTGCATTTTTACGTTTTTCAGTTGGAATATAAGTTATTTAGCAAATTAAAGGTGTATTCTCAGCACTTAACAGACTGCTTGTCATTTCTGATATCATTGTAAAATGGGCATACAAGAATAAAAAAGTATTCGTTTTCAATCATATTCATAATACATAAGACACAGTTTCAATCATTTCTATGTATACTCCTAAATCGTCATTCTCCGATATTCTATAGCCAGTTTATGGGCTTGAACAACGCAATCTACTAATAGCGTGTCTATGATTATCATTAGTGACACTATCAAGATATTTTTCCATACCAAATATTTGTTTTTATTTGTCTATATGTTCACATCATTTATAGTTGCATACCATGTTTGCATATGCTGGTCATATAAGCGTTCAATAACTTTCAACAGTTGTAACTTAGTTATCGACATATTATCCGAAAGATAATTGAATCCAAGATCGTACAACATTTCTTTAACATTTGAACACTAAGAATCGTGAATATTCAGTGTACTAACAATAGTTGAGCAGAAGGATTGACAAGTTTATACCAATATCATTATATGGTGGTTCATCAGAACACACAGTAAATTGTGTGCACATATATATGATGAAATATATTATTGTCCAAAGTCAAAGAACAATTCAAGTTATTTTCTAAAGATAAAAGGCAGGTTCTGAAAGTATAGACTGCAAATCTAGCATACAAGATGCAATATAAATTTTCTTATTTTGGGTCGTACTATGAATATTCGAACACATGTAGCTTATTTATGCTGTCATCGTTAGGCAGATCAATGGAATATTACATTCCTAATGTCGTTCTTATCAGAAGTCAGTAATTTATTAAACTTAAATACAGATGGATAAACATGGTAAAAGCGTTTGATGTATGTATGAATGTCTATCATTCTGAAAAAAACAAGACTAATTAATAAGTTACCTGAGATAATAAATAACCCGAGATAAGCTCATTTCTCTTACTTAAATATGTTTCAGCGTTGTACGGCTTCCTGTGGACGAAGAACTCGGAGGCCGCCTTTGCGAACTACCGCCTGTGGGAGTCCATGGGATTCATCATCGGTGAGCGACCAGACTCAGTCGAAACGTTCCTTCGATATATGATCATACCTTAACGTTCCTTCGATATATAATCATAACTTAACGTTCCTTCTATATAAGATCATATCTTAAGGTTCCTTCGATATATGATCATAAATTAACGTTCTTTCGATATATGATCATAAATTAACGTTTCTTCGATATATGATCATATCTTAAGGTTCCTTCTATATATGAGCATATCTTAAGGTTCCTTCTATATATATGATCATAATTATCTTAAGGTTCCTTCTATATATGAGCATATCTTAAGGTTCCATCTATATATATGATCATAATTATCTTAAGGTTCCTTCTATATATGAGCATATCTTAAGGTTCCTTCTATATATATATGATCATAATTATCTTAAGGTTTCTTCTATATATGAGCATATCTTAAGGTTCCATCTATATAATTATTATCATATCTTAAGGTTCCTTCAATATATTATCATACCTTTACGTTCCTTCGATTTATAATCATAAAGTACCGTTCTTTTGATATATGATTACGTATTCACGTTTCCTAGATATATACTCATGTCTTAACGCTCGTTTAAATAATGAACACGTCTTGACATTCCATTCATATATGACCGTGTCTTAACGTTCCATTTATATAAGATCAAACATGCTAATGTCTTAACGTTTCTTTGGCATACAGTCATGTCTTAATGTTCCTTTGATGTGTTATTAAGAATGAACTTTTCTTCGTAATATGACAAAGTATTTACGTTTCTTTGATATATGAACACATATACACATAGGAAATGTGCATGTTCCGCCACCCTAACGTGTGTTTGTCATCCATTACAGCGTTCGCGCTACAGGACTTCCTGTGTACGTACGTGAAAATCTACATCTGTCTGGGCTTTCTGTGTCTGGGCATGCTGCTCTACGGGGTCGTGGAGGTTTCCTACAGGCGGGACGCGAATAACCAGGCAGCCGTCACCCGCATGTAGGGGGTGGGGGGCAATGTTGGGGATTAACAGCCGCTAAGGGACATGTGCTTTAAAAATGTGGCGCAATATGTGTTTTGGAATGACCGGCCGCGTTTTGTATCAAGACAGGTGTAGTTAGCCTTTCAAGCATATTGCAAGGATTAAAACAAACAAAGAATATCAAGATAACAAAAATTAGAACATACACGACATTACAGAGAAATGTAAATTAAAAGTCAACCACGGACCGGAACTCACCAACACAGGTGATTTTATGCAAAAAATAAATAAATTTGGCGACAACTGTGTACAAAGTTTCTGCATTGACATAATCAGTGTTGGCTTGGTATTTACATAGATAATATAAACACACTAGATGCTCCTATGTATATGTATTCATCTCACACATTGCCAAATGCTGTCTGCATTGATGATTTTAGAGGTATTTATAGCATGTAAAATCTGTCGTTATTAGAACAACAATAGTAAAGCGAACTCTCATGTAACATCCTTCGACATTATCCCTCTTTATGATTTTTTTTAATGAAATATGTCAAGAAACCAAACAAAGCACAAAGGTCCATATAATACACAGTTTATATTATATTTGACATGTGTACACCCAGTCCGAATACATAAAACAGCAGAATTCTAGATACATTTCCAATGTTCTTATCTAATATGGATGTCGACCGTTAGCAAGTATTTCAAATGTATATAGTTTATTTTGCCTATGTATGTTTCTTGTTTGGTATTTTATGTATGACATATACTTTTGTACGGCTTTGCACTTATTTTATACCTGCTTCTACTGTTCCTGTTTGCTTTGGAAAAGTTACGATGTACATACAATGGCGTGGAGAAATATGCAGTGGTTGTTATTTCCTTACATTCACAGTTTCATAAACTACGTTAAGAACAAACCCATATTATTAAAACACAATAAATTTCTTATGACCAGTTTTTCACATGGACCAATCTTTTCACTTTTGCTTTTTTTAATTTCAAAAACAGGTTATCGCGATGGAACTATCCCATTATCGAATTATTCGTATTCAGCTGTAGTATTTCTATCCAGTTTTTTTTTAATAAATTATTTGAGAAATATTTCTACATAAATCCACCATGTTTAAATAGTATTGGTTAAAGGCTGTTGGTAGTTAAAATGTAACACGGAAAACAGTTTTGACGTCTATGACATCGAGTATGTGTATCGACTATTTGTTCATTACCTAATGTGTGTGTGTGGGGGGGGTCGTGTGTGTGTGTGTGTGTGTGTGTGTGTGTGTGCGTGGGCGTGCGCGTGTGTGTATGTGTGTGGGGGGGGGGGGGGTCGTGTGTGTGTGTGGGGGGGGGGGGGGGGTCGTGTGTGTGTGTGTGTGTGCGGGCGGGCGTGCGTGCGTGCGTGAGTGTTTTGCCAGTTCACAAACGAACATGATGAGTTTTCTTTCTTTTTCACGTATATTTATGAAGAGAAAATATGAAAAATCCTCGATTATCATTGGCCTGACACTAAAATGTCAGCACCATGGCAAAAGGATAAACTAACACAAGTATTTTAGTATTTAGTATACACTATTAGTGAAATTAGAAAATGATCCCAAAACGTTTACAAATTAATCGAGCTTATTTCTTCGGTCGTTGGCGCATCCTCGGAATACATTCTATTCGTTTAATGTGCAATACATAACCTATTAATAATAATACATGCATGTTAAGACTCGCTGTGGTGCAACTACAATTTGGGGTTATGATTATACGGTTAATGTACAAGAAATGCAAAACAAGCACGCCATCTCTCACTTGTCACCGGCGAATAAAGGGCAACATGAATTTACTTATTACCTCCCCTTGAACATAATTGTAACGGAAATTGATA
Source organism: Mya arenaria (assembly GCF_026914265.1). Lineage (NCBI taxonomy): Eukaryota > Metazoa > Mollusca > Bivalvia > Myida > Myidae > Mya > Mya arenaria. The sequence continues at coordinate 33,736,469 of NC_069129.1, read as the reverse complement.
TTTCGAATTCGGAAGTAGTTGGTTCACTGGGACTTACAATCGGAACAGCTCGGCCAGTATCCAACAGGAATTGTCTCGAAGATTGGCGGAGATGGCCGAGTTGTTACGATTGTGGGACTTACAGGATTATTGGATCATTTTGGACTTGTTCGGTTTTACGAACGATATAAGAGAAGCGGATTATGTTTTTGGTAGTAGAATAGTTAATGGATTGAGTTATAAGACATCAAGCCACTCTGTTATCGGATTAAAAACGAAAACATGGTTGAATGTTATACTGTTTTTTTCTTATTTATGCTGCCCAAAGAATGCTAGGCGCTACATAATGAGTAATGGAATTATTTCAAATGGTTCTTTCGAACAGAAAAAATGCACATATACTGTCATCAGAACCGGTAAATTTAATTGCATGGGTATAACTGATACTACTGTTTGCAACACAAGGTGTGCGTCAGTTCACCAACGCACTTTCACATAGTAACGGACCAGAATATATAGTCAACGCATCATGGTAAAAGTGCGTCGATTTTGTATACTAAGTACTTTTGAACTTTCGTGTTTTCTTAGGAAATGGTTCAGACAATATCTCTTACAAAGGGTAATGGGGTTTTAATGTCTACTTAGAAAAACCTGGCTAAAGTACTGACATCTATATCAATTGCAAGTGAAATATAAAAAAAATCAAAGTGCAACAACACACGAGTTAACAGTTTTCAAAGCATTCCTTAGTTTACATAAAAATATCAAATTTTCACTTCATAAAACTCATTCAAAAAGTGAAAATTTTAGTTTGATATGTTTCGCTGCTTAGAATTTTTACCCGTTCTCACGTTTAGATCAAACATCAGCGCGCACAGGGCTGGGACATAATTTAAAAGACGTCATTTCCGAAATGACGTTCATTTACAAAGAATTTGGCACACTTCAGAAAAACTACAATAAAATGTCATTCAAGATAATTTCCAGCATATACTAAAAATGTTTTTTTCAATGAACGATCGCAAAATAATTCACCTCATGAACACCAAAAGTAAATATACATGTATATCAGTCGTGGCTACGCCACTCACTATTACTAACTTTTATATTTCAACCGATTTTGTTCGCTCCATGCTATCTATTTAAATTACCTAAAATCTAGTAAATTGATGCTGTTAAAAATGTTCAAATCACATTATAATTCACTATTGCTTCTCTATTGACAAAAATATTCTGAAATCATTCTGTCTAACGCTTGTTATAAAAGTTAATAACAATATTAAAACACCGTAAACTCAATAACAGCATACACCAGTGTGTATCAAACATACAAATAATGGCATATACATCGTACAAAGGCGGGACGCTGAGCATTCTTACCTGTACTAATTGCAGCAGTACCATTAATTAAGTTGACATGCAGGTGTCAGCCTACAAATGGGCTGACGTTCTACTCCCTTGCTCTTAGCCAATTACTGGACTACTTGCCAAATATGAGTAACAATTTTTTCTCCTCTCGTATATTTTATCTTCATATGTACAAAACATTTACGATGAACTAAAACTGTTTTCTGAAAGTTTGAGTTACATAATAAAGGTATTGATTTGTGGGGTTGTTTTAACGATTGTAATACCTTTTTCGTGTGATTATTAATCTATTCGCCTTGCAATGGACAAACTGGTATTCCCCGATCCCTTGCATTACGGGATGGACGGCCGACGGCCAATGTTCCGGTCACGCAACAGTCTCCCACGGCGGTCAATGGGCTCCATCCTCACTCCGAGCTTTACAAGCCTCTCCGAGACTTCTTCCAACATAGACATAGGAGACATAGACAGGAATATTCCGGTATATATGGACTTTGATCTAGAGCCGACGAGCTCCCGGCGGATCCCCCGCGTGGTTCCGCGTTCACGCACGTCCAGCATTGACAGCCGTTCCCGCACATCGAGCGGGGAAACATTTTATCGTGACCTTCCTATACGTATAGACGTCGATCCGCTTAACAGTAGGATGGTGAACATCGAAGCGGTTCCCTTGCGGGTTGAGAGAGAAATTCCTGAAACGCCGACTTTGACAGAAATACGCAACTTATCGTCCAGAACTCCACTCTGGAATGACAAACCGGTTCTCGTGGAATCCCGTATCTTCCCACTGAGCGTCGATGTGTTGCCAGAGAAGCCGACCATGGTCGGAAGCCACAACTCGTCAAGGGTGGAATTGTCGCCTGATGAACAAAACTCACAGGATGACGATGGTAAAATGTTCATTTCTTATTCTGTAATACTTTTAATACCATCTATTAAAGCTAACGTCGCTACGGATGAAGCTCATGCACATTCACCACATCACCAACAACTTATGTCTGTCATTGTGTTTATTTTGGTGGTGACCACGAGTTTAAGCCACATTATTTTTTTCTAAAGTGTGCTCTTTAATATACATGTTCGACCCTTTTTGGGTTGACATGACATTAACAAACAAATAATACGCCGTCGTTACAAAGTGGGACGTATTGACTTTTGTGGTATGCGGTTTAAAATAGTGCGACCATAAGATTGCAACGTTAATATGAATTTAAAAGCAGATGAACCGAGGGGAATGGAATAATTTTAGGTTATTTCGACAAAAATGAAGAGTTAACTTTAAGAATCTGCCTTACAAAACAACTACAAATAGTCAACACGTCTTCAGCAAATATCGGGTTTCATTTATTAGCGTTACGCAGATGGCCAATTTATAACAAAGGGCGGCAATCGTGCAAATATGCCGTTACGCTACACTAGCAATAAACTTGGTAGAAGCAATATTCATATATCCTACTACATATTGGTTAATCAGTTACTTATATGAAACTAGCAAGGTGTATAAAAAAATCACCCATTTACATTACATATTCTTCGGTAATGACAGGCACTTATCGGTTTCAATTTGTGCCTTTTACAATATTTTTTGGATTTGGTTGTTATTTTCTGTAAAAAAAGAAATTAAAAAAATCTACGGCACGACTACGGCATTTCAACGCCAGCAGTGCCTTCATTATTGTTGTCTACTTTATTATGCAGACAAACCAAGCTTCGAGATACAGGAAGTCGACTTTCATGTGTTAGACAACGCGAGTGACCACCACACTGACCAGTTCGATCACGTGACGAATGGTCAACTGGTTATCAGGAGGGGACAGCGGTACGATGTCACATTCACTCTAAACAAGCAGTTCGACAACTACAAGGACAAACTGTGTCTCGTTTTCAGCACAGGTAGACTTTATACAATAGCTATATAGGACAAAATTATCCCCGGAAAACCTAACTCCCCCCCCCCCCCCCCACACACACACCGAAAAAAAACACAGCAAAAGTTCAAAACTGATTTTGCTAAGACGAGCCAAATAACATCAGTGTTTGTAACTATGTCATTTTTATGTTATTTCTGAGTTGAAATGTTGTGAAATATAGTAAACTTAAAAAAGTACAGCGTATATAATACACATGTTATATAATCCGTTAACTACAAAAATGTTTTTATTCGTTAATGAATTACAATTCAGACAATTTGTTCACAGGTGACAAGCCACAGCCAGGAAAGGGGAGCCATGTGACGTGTGTCGTTCCCGACAAAACGTTCACCTGTAAATGGAAAACCGAAATTTCGAAAATCTCCGGGACGAAACTTACCATCGCCATTGTACCAGATGTGAACTGCATTGTGGGAGAGTGGATAATGGTGGTGTATCCTGTCATGGCTGACGGGGATAGCTCGTGGCACGATAAAGATGCAGAGTTAAAAACCAAACTGTTCATATTGTTTAACCCTTGGAACAAAGGTAAAATAGCTCTTTAAGGTAATCCATTCATCATTAATACACAAAAAACAGTACAGTTTCATTCTAAAGAAACAAATTGTGATGTCTTCACTAAGAGCTTTTAGTATGTTATTTATACAAGTGACAGAATACTTGAAAGGTTTTGTGGTTTGAATTGCTATTTGGCGTTATTTGGACTCAACACTTTTCTATTGTTTTATCACTGATCTGTTTGCACCCCCTCCCCCCTCCATATCGATTTGTATCTGACTACATAATTATTCACTCACTATTTCATTGTTGTGTGTCTATAAATGCAACTTATTTTATCTATTTAATTGCAGATGACAGTGTATATTTCTCGGAGACCGCCAAGTTATCCGAGTATATTCTAAACGACAGGGGATGTATATTTTCTGGCACAAGTCAGCAAATCGGTGCGAAACCGTGGTTCTACGGACAGGTTAGTGCCACGCAAGTATTTTAGGCTTGTATCACAATAGAAGATCAAGCTTGTACTACAACATGTGTTTAGATTTGTGTCATAATAGTAACTCAGATTTGTGTTACAATAGTAGCTCAGGTGTGTGTAATAATAATAGCTCAGGTTTGTGTTACAATAGTAGCTCAGGTGTGTGTAATAATAATAGCTCAGGTTTGTGTTACAATAGTAGCTCAGGTTTGTGTTACAATAGTAGATCATGTTTGTGCCATAATTGTAGATGAGCTTTGTGTTACACTAGTAGCACATCTTTGTACCATAATTGTAGCTGAGGTTTGTGTTACAATAGTAGCTCAGGTGTGTGTAATAATAATAGCTCAGGTTTGTGTTATAATAGTAGCTCAGGTTTGTGTTACAATAGTAGCTCAGGTGTGTGTAATAATAATAGATCATGTTTGTGTTACAATAGTAGCTCAGGTGTGTGTAATAATAATAGCTCAGGTTTGTGTTACAATAGTAGCTCAGGTTTGTGTTACAATAGTAGATCATGTTTGTGCCATAATTGTAGATGAGCTTTGTGTTACACTAGTAGCACATCTTTGTACCATAATTGTAGCTGAGGTTTGTGTTACAATAGTAGCACAGGTTTGTGCCATAATTGTGGCTGAGGTTTGTGCCATAATTGTGGCTGAGGTTTGTGTTACAATAGTAGCACAGGTTTGTGCCATAATTGTGGCTGAGGTTTGTGTTACAATAGTAGCACCGGTTTGTGCCATAATTGTGGCTGAGGTTTGTGTTACAATAGTAGCACAGGTTTGTGTCATAATTGTGGCTGAGGTTTGTGTTACAATATAAGCTCAGGTTTGTGCCACACGAGTAGCTCAGGTTTGTGTTACAATAGTAGCTCAAGTTTGTGCCACACGAGTAGCTCAGGTTTTTGTCTTTATAGTAGCTCAGGTTTGTGTTACAATAGTAGCTCAAGTTTGTGCCACACGAGTAGCTCAGGTTTGTGTTACAATAGTAGCTCAAGTTTGTGCCACACGAGTAGCTCAGGTTTTTGTCTTTATAGTAGCTCAGGTTTGTGTTACAATAGTAGCTCAAGTTTGTGCCACACGAGTAGCTCAGGTTTTTGTCTTTATAGTAGCTCAGGTTTGTGTTACAATAGTAGCTCAAGTTTGTGCCACACGAGTAGCTCAGGTTTGTGTTACAATAGTAGCTCAAGTTTGTGCCACACGAGTAGCTCAGGTTTTTGTCTTTATAGTAGCTCAGGTTTGTGTTACAATAGTAGCTCAAGTTTGTGCCACACGAGTAGCTCAGGTTTTTGTCTTTATAGTAGCTCAGGTTTGTGTTACAATAGTAGTTCAGGTTTGTGTCATAATAGTAGCTCAGGTTTGTGTTACAATGGTAGCTCACATTTTTGTCATAGTAGTAGCAGGGGTTAGTGTTACAAAAGTAGCTCGGGTTTGTGCCACACTTGTAACTCAGGTTTGTGTTACAATAGTAGATCATGTTTGTGTCATAACAGTAGCTCATGTTTGTGTCTGTGTTACAATAATAGCTCAGGTTTGTCTCATAATAGTAGCTCAGTTTTGTGTTACAATGGAAGCTCAGGTTTTTGTAACAACAGTAGTTCAATTAGTGTGCCACTATAGTTGCTCAGGTTTGTGTCATAATAGTAGCTCAGGTTTTATCATAATAGTAGCTCAGGTTTGCGTTACAACAATAGTTCAAGTAGTGTGTCACATTAGTAGTTCAGGTTTGTGCCACAAAGAAAGTTCAGTTTTGTGTTACAATAGAAGTTAATTTTTTGTTACAAAATTAAATCAGGTTTGTGCCACCCTAATAGTTTAGGTTTGTGTCATAATAGTGGCACAAGTTTGTGTCATAAAAGAAGTTCAGGTTTGTGTCATAATAGAAGCTCTAGTTTGTGTCAAAATAGTAGCTCAAGTCTGTGTCACAATAGTAGCTCAGGTTTGTGCTACAATATAAGCTCAGGTTTGTGTCATAATAGCAGCTCAGGTTTGTGTTAGAAAAGTAAATCAGGTTTGTGTTTCAACAGTAATTCAAGTAGTGTGCAACCGTAGTAGTTCAGGTTTGTGCCACCCTTGTAGCTCAGGTTTGTGTCATACTAGTAGCTCATGTTTATGCCATAATAGTAGTTCAGGTTTGTGTCATAATAGTAGCTCAGGTTTGTGTAATAAAAGCAGTTCTGGTTTGTGTCATAATAGTAGCTGAGGTTTGTGTCATAATAGTAGCTCGAGTTTGTGTCATTATAGTAGCTCAGTTTTGTATCAAAATAGTAGTTCAAGTTTGTGTCATAACAGTAACTCAGGCTTGTGTCATAATAGTAGCCCAGGTTTTTGTCATAATAGAAGTTCAGGTTTGTGTCATAATAATAATTCAAGGCTTGTACCATACTAATAGTCAAGGTTTGTTCCACAATAGTCATTCAGAATGTTCAAAAATAGTAGTTCAGACTAGTTCGCTTTTTTAATTAGTATTTATGAGGAGTTATAGTTTCTATTTTAACACAATTCCCTTCCCACATTTGTACTTCAGTACCAACTCTTCTTCCACTCTTTTCCCCTCAATTGTGAAGTCAAATACCAACTACCCGTCACACACTTTTATAATGTGAAATCCACTTACATTTCCACAATTTTAAATTTCAGTACCCACTACCCTTCCCGTAATTGTTAACTCCAATAACCACTACCTTTGCCATAATTGTTAACTCCAATAACCACCTACCTTCGCACGTTGATTTACTTCAAAACCCACTACCTTTCCCACATTTGTTAACTTCAATAACAACTACCTTTCCTACAATGATCAACTTCAGTACCCACTACACTTCCCGCCATTGCTTACTTTAATGCCCATCATAATTCAAGATTTCCTGATTTAAAAACTCACTACTATTCCTCCACAATTATAGACTTTAATAACAATACCATTTTCACACTTTGTTTACTTCAATTCCCAGTTATGTTTCTTTCAATATCCAATGACCTTCCCACACTTGTTAACCTCATTACCCAATAAGCTTCACATACTTGTTAACCTCATTACCCAGTAACCTCCACATACTTGTTTACTTTAATACACAATAACTTTCCCATACTTGTTTACTTTAATACACAATAACTTTCCCATACTTGTTTACTTTAATACACGATAACCTTCCCATACTTGTTTACTTTAATACACGATAACCTTCCCATACTTGTTTACTTTAATACACAATAACTTTCCCATACTTGTTTACTTTAATACACAATAACCTTCCCATACTTGTTTACTTTAATATACAATAACCTTCACATACTTGTTTCCCTCATTACCCAATAACCTTCCCATACTTGTTTACCTCATTACCCAGTAACCTTCCCATACTTGTTTACTTTAATACACAATAACCTTCCCACACTTGTTTACTTTAATACACAATAACCTTCACGTACTTGTTTACCTCATTACCCAATAACCTTCCCATACTTGTTTACCTCATTACCCAATAACCTTCACATACTTGTTTACCTCATTACCCAATAACCTTCACATACGTGTTTACCTCATTACCCAGTAACCTTCCCATACTTGTTTACTTTAATACACAATAACCTTCCCACACTTGTTTACTTTAATACACAATAACCTTCATAACCTTCACATACTTGTTTACCTCATTACCCAATAACCTTCCCATACTTGTTTACCTCATTACCCAGTAACCTTCACATACGTGTTTACCTCATTACCCAATAACCTTCACATACTTGTTTACCTCATTACCCAGTAACCTTCCCATACTTGTTTACCTCATTACCCAGTAACCTTCACATACTTGTTTACCTCATTACCCAATAACCTTCACATACTTGTTTACCTCATTACCCAATAACCTTCCCATACTTGTTTACCTCATTACCCAGTAACCTTCCCATACTTGTTTACCTCATTACCCAGTAACCTTCACATACGTGTTTACCTCATTACCCAATAACCTTCACATACTTGTTTACCTCATTACCCAATAACCTTCCCATACTTGTTTACCTCATTACCCAGTAACCTTCCCATACTTGTTTACCTCATTACCCAGTAACCTTCACATACTTGTTTACCTCATTACCCAATAACCTTCACATACTTGTTTACCTCATTACCCAATAACCTTCCCATACTTGTTTACCTCATTACCCAGTAACCTTCACATACGTGTTTACCTCATTACCCAGTAACCTTCCCATACTTGTTTACTTTAATACACAATAACCTTCCCACACTTGTTTACTTTAATACACAATAACCTTCATAACCTTCACATACTTGTTTACCTCATTACCCAATAACCTTCCCATACTTGTTTACTTTAATACACAATAACCTTCCCACACTTGTTTACTTTAATACACAATAACCTTCCCACACTTGTTTACTTTAATACACAATAACCTTCCCATACTTGTTTACCTCATTACCCAATAACCTTCACATACTTGTTTACTTTAATACACAATAACCTTCCCACACTTGTTTACTTTAATACACAATAACCTTCCCATACTTGTTTACCTCATTACCCAATAACCTTCACATACTTGTTTACTTTAATACACAATAACCTTCCCATACTTGTTTACCTCATTACCCAATAACCTTCCCACACTTGTTTACTTTAATACACAATAACCTTCATAACCTTCACATACTTGTTTACTTTAATACACAATAACCTTCCCATACTTGTTTACCTCATTACCCAATAACCTTCCCATACTTGTTTACCTCATTACCCAATAACCTTCCCACACTTGTTTACTTTAATACACAATAACCTTCATAACCTTCACATACTTGTTTACCTCATTACCCAATAACCTTCACATACTTGTTTACCTCATTACCCAATAACCTTCCCATACTTGTTTACTTTAATACACAATAACCTTCCCACACTTGTTTACTTTAATACACAATAACCTTCATAACCTTCACATACTTGTTTACCTCATTACCCAATAACCTTCACATACTTGTTTACCTCATTACCCAATAACCTTCACATACTTGTTTACCTCATTACCCAATAACCTTCACATACTTGTTTACTTTAATACACAATAACCTTCCCATACTTGTTTACTTTAATACACAATAACCTTCCCATACTTGTTTACTTTAATACACAATAACCTTCACATACTTGTTTACTTTAATACACAATAACCTTCCCATACTTGTTTTCTTTAATACACAATAACCTTCCCATACTTATTTACCTCATTACCCAATAACCTTCCCATACTTGTTTACTTTAATACACAATAACCTTCCCATACTTGTTTACTTTAATACACAATAACCTTCACATACTTGTTTACCTCATTACCTAATAACCTTCCAATATTGTTTACCACATTACCCAATAACTTTCACATACTTGTTTACTTTAACACACAAAAACCTTCCCATCAATATACAGTAACCTTCCCTTCAATACATAATAACCTTCCAATCAATACACACTAACCTTCCCATCGATACCCAATATCCTTCCCATCAATACACAATATCCTTCCCATCAATACCCAATATCCTTCCCATCGATACACAATAACCTTCCCATCGATACACAATATCCTTCACATCAATACACAATATCCTTCCCATCGATACACAATATCCTTCCCATCAATACACAATAACCTTCCCATCAATACACAATAACCTTCCCATCGATACACAATATCCTTCCCATCGATACACAATAACCTTCCCATCAATACCCAATATCCTTCCCATCGATACACAATAACCTTCCCATCAATACACAATATCCTTCACATCAATACACAATATCCTTCCCATCAATACACAATAACCTTCCCATCAATACACAATATCCTTCACATCAATACACAATATCCTTCCCATCAATACACAATATCCTTCCCATCAATACACAATATCCTTCCCATCAATACACAATAACCTTCCCATCAATACACAATAACCTTCCCATACTTGTTTACTTTAATACCCAATAACCTTCCCATACTTGTTTACTGTAATACCCAATTACCTTCACAAACTTGTTTACTGCAATTCCCACCATTCTTCTTCCCTAATGTACCAACTTCAATACTTACTACCCTTCATACAATTGTTTACTTAAACACACGCTACTTTCGCCGCATGTGTTTACCCCTTTATACCCATTACCTTTCCAAAAATAACTTCTCCACCTCTAGTTCGAGGCCGGTGTGCTAGAGGCGGCCTTACACTGTGTGATGAAGGCCTTCAGTTACTGGACGGGCCCACACCTCGGAGATCCCGTGGCCGTCTCCAGGGCTATATCGAAAATTGTAAGTCTTTCCGAATAGATGTTGGCTATTATCTAATGTAAATGTACGAGCCTTTTCATCGACTGTTCAACAATATAAAAAACCTCTTGATAATAAAAAACTCATCAAAAGTTTTTACTGACAGAACGAAAACAAATTGTCATTGAAATCGTTGCGTTTAAGACACTGAATCAACATGCATCATCATCATCATTATTATTATTATTATTATTATTATTATTATTATTATTATTATTATTATTATTATTATTATCATTATTATTATTGTTGTTGTTGTCGTTGTCGTTGTTGTTGTTGTAGTTGTTGTTGTTGTTGGTAAGCGTATCAGGACTGACTTGAGCCAAGAAAGGACACAGAAGCCAACACATGACTTATATCAAGCACATTTGCATACAGATAAACAGTAACGACGACAAGGGCGTCGTGTCAGGCAACTGGTCCGGTGATTTCAGTAGCGGGCGGCCGCCGCTGTCCTGGGCTGGTAGTGTTTCCATCCTGCGTCAGTACATCCAGTCACGGACACCGGTCAAGTACGGACAGTGCTTCGTCTTCGCTGGACTGGTCACAACTTGTTAGTAATATTTTCCAACTTCGGCAATATTATATTAATATGTGACCTAAAATGAAGTTTTATCATGTTGAGACAGTAACATCATTAAGTAAAGGAACTGTTTATATAAGAATAATTATATATCATGAACCGCATTCAAATACAACGGGTTTACCTCATCGGCTTGAGCATTTGCTAAAGACTTTTGTAATAGACCACAAAATTCAACTGAGTCCATGTGGAGTTGAAAATCTTACCAGATTTCAATAAAAATCAGTTTGTGAAACATAGATACCTGGAATAATGTTTGATTTACAAAATATTTATTCAGAAATAAAATACGTAATAGTTTGCGTGTATTTACAGTTAACACACTTATAAAACACGGATTCTAAAGGGAACTGATAAAGTAGCAGTCCTGGTTGTGACCTCATTGGAATTATATTGCATAAAATTACTATAATTAAGAAAGTACAACCTACTACAAGAGAGAGAACTCAGACATACTATACATAATTAATTCGATGCGTTTTCTTCCTTCTGCACTGCTCTGATAAACATTTGACCAGTGCGGTTAGATTAATGGATGGCATATACCCAGAAGCATTGCAGCATATACCGTAAATCATTATCGATCAATATATACCTCAGATTGTGCAAATTTATATTGGCGTTCATACTCCAACTTCTTGACAGGTTGATTTAATTTCATTGAAATACTGATGATGATGATGATGATGATGACGTTGACGATGGCGATGATGATGATGCTGCTGCTGCTGCTGCTGCTGATGATGATGATGTGATGATGATGATGATGATGATGATGATGATGATGATGATGATGATGATGATGGTGATGGTGATGATAGAGACGACGACGACGACGACGACGAAGACAACGACGACGTCGACGACGACGATGATGATGATGATGATGATGATGATGATGATGATGATGATGATGATTTCTAATTTCCAGTGTGTCGTGCACTTGGGATCCCGTGTCGCACAGTGTCGGTGTTTGACGCGGCGCACGACTCGGACGCCAACGTGACATTGGACGTGCACTGGGATCTCGTTCATAACGTGGAGCTAACGGACCTGAATACGGACTCCATCTGGTAAGTGGATAGGCCTAACATGCTGCTTTGACGTCTGGTATGTGGCTAGGCCGTACAAATTGCGTTGCCGTCTGGTAGGTGGATAGGCCGTACAAGCGTTTTTGACGTCTGGTAGGTGGATAGGCCGTAAAAGCGGTTTTAACGTCTGGTAGGTGGATAGGCCTCACATGCTGCGTTGACGTCTGGTAGGTGGATTGGCCACACAAGCTGCGTTGACGTTTGGTAGGTGGATAGGCCGTAAAAGCGGTTTTGACGTCTGGTAGGTGGATAGGCCTCACATACTGCGTTGACGTCTGGTAGGTGGATAGGCCGCACAAGCTGCGTTGACGTTTGGTAGATGGATAGGTCGCACAGACTGCGTTGACATCTGGTAAGTGGATATGTCGCACAGACGGCGTTGACATCTGGTAGGTGGATAGGTCGCACAAGGTGCGTTGACGTCTGGTAGGTGGATATGTCGCACAGACGGCGTTGACATCTGGTAGGTGGATAGGTCGCACAGACTGCGTTAACATCTGGTAGGTGGATAGGTCGCACAGGGTGCGTTGTTGTCTGGTAGGTGGATAGGTCGCACAGGCTGCGTTGCCATCTGGTAGGTGGATATGTCGCACAGACGGCGTTGACATCTGGTAAGTGGATAGGTCGCACAGACTGCGTTGACATCTGGTAAGTGGATATGTCGCACAGACGGCGTTGACATCTGGTAGGTGGATAGGTCGCACAGGCTGCGTTGACATCTGGTAAGTGGATAGGTCGCACAGACGGCGTTTACATCTGGTAGGTGGATAGGTCGCACAGGCTGCGTTGACATCTGGTAAGTGGATAGGTCACACGGGCTGCGTTGCCATCTGGTAAATGGATAGGTCGCACAGGCTGCTTTGCCATCTGGTAAGTGGATAGGTCGCACAGGCTGCGTTGCCATCTGGTAAGTGGATATGTCGCACAGACGGCGTTGACATCTGGTAGGTGGATAGGTCGCACAGGCTGCGTTGCCATCTGGTAGGTAAATATGTCGCACAGACTGCGTTGACATCTGGTACGTGGATAGGTCGCACAGGCTGCGTTACCATCTGGTATGTGGATAGGTCGCACAGGGTGCGTTGACATCTGGTATGTGGATAGGTCGCACAGGCTGCGTTGCCATCTGGTAAGTGGAAAGGTCGCACAGACTGCTTTGCCATCTGGTAGTCGGATAGGTCGCACTGGCTGCGTTGCCATCTGGTAAGTGGATAGGTCGCACAGGGTGCATTGACATCTGGTAAGTGGATAGGTCGCACAGGCTGCGTTGCCATCTGGTAAGTGGATAGGTCGCACAGGGTGCGTTGACGTCTTGTAGGTGGATATGTCGCACAGGCTGCGTTGACATCTGTTGGTTGATATGTCGCACAGGCTGCGTTGCCATCTGGTAGGTAAATATGTCGCACAGACTGCGTTGACATCTAGTAAGTGGATAGGTCGCACTGGCTGCGTTGCCATCTGGTAGGTAAATATGTCGCACAGACTGCGTTGACATCTAGTAAGTGGATAGGTCGCACTGGCTGCGTTGCCATCTGGTAGGTAAATATGTCGCACAGACTGCGTTGACATCTAGTAAGTGGATAGGTCGCACAAACTGCGTTGACATTTGGTAGGTTGATACGTTGCACAGAGTGCGTTGTTGTCTGGTAGGTGGATATGTCGCACAGGCTGCGTTGACGTTATTTAGATCCCCAAATTCACAATTGAAAATGTAATCATACGCTTCATTGATATTGTGAATTTTGTGCTTGACTCATTATCACTATCGACAGTCGATCGAGCTTTTCAATGTTGGTTCGGTCGGTAGGCCATGTTAATGATCGAAGACATCCCCCACATCAAAATTGTTCAAGTAAACCTTTAACTTCATTTTCGTTAACACATACATGAAATCACAAATTTGTTAAAAATGTATTTGGTAAATATTTTGGTGAACATGAAAATGAAATAGGACATATAAAGTTTCGAGCTCGGTTTTTGTATGACCGAAAGGGTTCTGATGAACCGAACTATTTATATGCAATCATGTTTGTTATGCCGTTTACATACGGCAGCTACGATTGTGACGCGATTTCCTCTTATTTTGTGTACCGTTTGTTCTTTTAAAAAAATCTTTAAATTCCAGCATGTCGAAAGCCATTGCCGACTCTGTGAGTTACAGAATGTTGTTTCTCTCCCCTCATAGGAACTTTCATGTGCTGAACACAGCGTGGATGCGGCGGAGGGACCTTCCGTTCGGGAACGACGGCTGGCAGGTGGTGGACGCCACACCCCAGGAGAGAAGCCAAGGTTATGAGAGAGGATTTTAAGTGTCCAGTTATCTCATGTTAGCAAAGCGTAGGCTGCAAAAAATGATGTGGCACATAATTTGCTCCTTATCTTTGTTGTAATGTCATGGGGGTGTAAGGACGTTGTGTATGTTTACCAAATTAAATACATGTAATATTGATGTAGCATTTTAATCCTACTAGACATTAGTTATACTAATGGTCTTTGTACGAGATACATATTTGTCCATACATCGTACTACATGGGAAAGCAGAAGAGATGTGAATATTCTTGTTCTAATGTCGACTGTATAATTGGTGAATTTATTTAAACGAATGCAATTTGACACCTTATATCGGCAGATCTGTACTCGTGCGGCCCTGCACCGTTGTCAGCCATTCAGAGCGGACGCTGTGACGTCAACTACGACGCGCCGTTCGTGTTCGCTACAGTGAACGCCGATCGGGTGCATTGGGGACGTCAGAGGGACGGCACGTGGATTGTCATCTCGGTGGAAACGAACGTGTATGATATTGTCGTTGTGTCTTGTTTCTATTGTGTGTATGACGTCATTATCCAAATTTAACGAACGTTGCTTGTACTCATAGTCTAGTATAGAGTCTAAATTCTTAATATTTCGTAAAAAGCGGGGCTTCGGGTGAGTTTCTTTTTAAATGCACATTTTTCTATGTACAACTTATTAACTTAAATTACAATGGACGATATTAAGCAACGTTAGCGTTTTTTTTTCTACTTTATACATGGTTATAAAATAACTATACATGTATTAAAAATCCGCCAAATGTGAACACGCACGTCATGTTTGGAAGGCCATGCAATATATCCGGCCGCTGGTTTGACATTACAGGACGGGCCGGAAAGTGGTGACGAAGGCCGCGGACGGACGACCGGTGCCTGCTTCCTTCACCTACTGCGACTCGTACATGGAGGACGTCACCAATCAGTTCAAACATCCGGAGGGTGGGTAGCGTGGACGACAGTAATGGTTTTATATTGTTGTGTTTTGTGCTTTTGATAGGGGTGAAGGTTGACTTTGTTCAGTCATGGAGTTCTGTAGGACTGATAATATAAAACATATGTCAGTTCAGTTGACTGGACAAGTGACATTTTAAACAAGTTTCTTAACAAATGCAATCTTAAATTACCAGTAGTGCGTACTATATACCAGAGGAAAGTTTACTTTTTATCTGAAATTATTTCTTAAAATAAAGAAGCGAATGCTTTTTAAAAAAATGCATAGCCTTTGAATCATTAACAATACGCGAGTTATTAGTTTGCCTGTCTTGTTTGATTCAGAGTCTAAGCGCGAGCGGATGTCCGTCCTCCTGGCGTCCAGTCTCGCACCGGGAAGTCGAAAGGGTGACGTCTACGCCCACAATAAGGTTAATAACTCTAACTAAGGTAGTTTTCTGCATTAAAGATCTAACGTGCTGCGCCGTGCTGCAATCGGAACAACTCGGTCATTATCCACCATATATGACCTCGGAAATAAATCGGGTCGTTTTAAACGTTTAAAGCATCATAGAAACATTGTCTTGTGGCAATATTTAGAATGCTATTTAATCATTTCTCGCTTCAAATGTCACCATAAAAAAATATTCACGCACCTTTTAAGAAATAATGCTTCATCCTCCTCAGAACTATTTAAAGACCGATTTGACTATAAACATAATCTGAATCACTACGAGTATACGAATTATCACATATCCATACGCCTTTAATTTTTCAATACCCCGGAAAATGGATCGTCTGTAAAATCCGGCGTTCTTGAAACGGAGTGACATTTTTAGGTTATATTTAAAACATTACATTATTAATTATGCTTAATGGTGAACATTTGGCCAAATTTTGGGCTGGCATGTGAATACAAAGGGTATGAAATCACGGAGGGTTATTACAGCTACTGACCGTGTAAATAGCACTACTAACACACTTATTTACGTTATACTTTCACAATTGTAGATATGTAGGTAGAATAAATGACGATGCAAATGTCACAAATGTATTTCATTTTAATACTTAACAAATTGAATTAAACACGACAGGATATTGAGTTCACTGTGAAGACCCCTGACAACGTACTGGTTGGTTCTGACGTCACAATATCGGTCACGTGCCGGAACAAAGTCGGTGAGGTCCGCTCCTTGACGGGCACCGTGTTTGTTGACGTCATCACGTATACAGGGAAACCCCGCACCACGTGTGTTACAGAGGAAATCAATCTGAAATTGGAACCACATGACCGTAAGATTTCAGATTAAGTGTTAAAATAGTTCGTTATGTTACAAACCTCAGTTATTTCACTTTTTTACCTTTGTTACGAAATTAAATTAAATAGTATTACCAACAGAGAATATTTTTAAATGCCGTACAAAGAGTTTTCGATCTGTGCACATTCTTGTAAACATATTTGCCCTCAATAAATTATATGAACATGCTCCTACTCGTTTTATTCACCAACTATAGAAATGCTATTTAATGTATGATTTAACACTGATTGTGTATGTATAGGTCAGACGTACACAGTGCACGTAAGTGCTGAAAAATACGCCGCGCACGTGGGTGAGGCGGCAATGTTGCGCGTGTCCATGCTAGCACGAGCTAACGAGAGCGGCCAGGTACACGTAATCCAAGAGTTGTACAGGTTCCGCACCCCAGACCTCACCATCAAGGTTAGAGGTTTTCTACTGGTATATAAAATAAAGAAGATGGCTTTGTTCTGATATTAACGTATACTTATAATCATTTCTGCATGACATGGTCAAATCAAGAGTGTATCCTTCCCGTCATTCCTCCTCCTTTTGTTCTTCTTCTACTCATAATCGTCGTTGTTTTCCTCCTCCTCCTCCTCTTCCTCCCCGTACTCCTTCTCGTCATCATTTTATTGGTACACATATTGTGTTGTTTCAGTGTTACAACAGCACATGTTACGCCGGGCGGCCGCTATCTCTGCGAGCTAGTTTCACAAATCCATTCAAAGACTGGCCTCTCACGCAGTGTTATCTGTTCGTGGAGAATACAGGTGCTGGAGAACCCAAACTGATGTCACTAAGGTGAGACGCGTGTGCTGAAATTCTTATGAAGATTCACTTCAAACAGTTATAATTGATCTGAACTGAAATAGTTATCCGGGAATAAACCTATATCACAATATGTTGTTTAATTAATCTTGTATTTCCGTTTCAGAAGTGTTCCCGCGAATCGCGAAATGTCGTGTGACGTCGAGCTGACGTTTAATCAGCGGGGGCGCCACTCGATCTACGCTACGTTCTACAGCCGAGAGTTACAGGGAATCAAGGGTGTCCTAGATATATACGTCCAATAAATGACGTTAAATGCGTCACTCGGGCCAAGTGCATAACAGACAGTTACACGTGCACGATGCACGTTAGAGCGACGCTCAAACTGTGTCGCAGTTTTCAGAATAGTTCGCATTAGTACTGGCCCAATCGCTTAAGGTTTTGGTTTTTATGTCAAATTAGAATCTATATTGTGTAAATGTTTAATGATTAAGAAGAGCGGTGCGAGCGAAGTTAGTCAATAAGATTGTACACTCAATATTCTCACTGGCTAAGATTAGAACGTGTTTTTAGCAGACGGGCTACCAAATAACAGCAAGCAATATAGTCATTTTTAATCGCCCGTATTTATTTTCAGCACATTTTTTATATTGATATATTTCAAATACTCTTGATTCACGGAACATCAACGTACTACATCTGCTTTGTGATTCCAAAGAAAAAATCAACTGCTGCCAATTCTTTGTGCACTATGCTATTTCTTTGAAAAATTATAATATTAATAAAACCATACGTAAAACAGTAAAACACTTTTTTGGCTTATCTGTAAGTGAATGTGAAATGATATTCGGCTAAAACCTAGGTCAATACTGCTTCCAGAAGTAAATATCGTATAACATTTAACCATGACCATTATTGTATACTTTGAACTATTTCACAAATGCTTTACATGTATTACTAATTGTTACTGTGCATATGTTTGTAGATCTTCGCGATTGCTTTCAACACGTACGCATATGTTAAATGTTAAGCTTGTTTGAACTGTGGCCGAAATAAACGCTTTTATAGCCTTCAGCCTTCTTTATAAACCG
The DNA here is from genome assembly GCF_026914265.1 of Mya arenaria. NCBI lineage: Eukaryota > Metazoa > Mollusca > Bivalvia > Myida > Myidae > Mya > Mya arenaria. Next base: position 33,717,779 of record NC_069129.1, on the reverse strand, counting down.
TCAACTCAGTAAGGAACAGCTAGTTAGGTCGCCAGTGATACGGACAACTTGTTGTTTAATCCCCAACTCAGTAAGGAGCGGCTAGTTAGGTCGCCAGTGATGCGGACAACTTGTTGTTTAATACTCAACTCAGTAAGAAGCGGCTAGTTAGGTCGCCAGTGATACGGACAGCTTGTTGTTTAATCGTCAACTCAGTATGGAGCGGCTAGTTAGGTCGCCAGTGATACGGACAGCTTGTTGTTTAATCCTCAACTCAGTATGGAGCGGCTAGTTAGGTCGCCAGTGATGCGGACAACTTGTTGTTTAATACTCAACTCAGTAAGGAGCGGCTAGTTAGGTCACCAGTGATACGGACAACTTGTTGTTTAATCCTCAACTCAGTAAGGAGCGGCTAGTTAGGTCGCCAGTGATACGGACAAGTTGTTGTTTAATCGTCAACTCAGTAGGAGCGGCTAGTTAGGTCGCCAGTGATACGGACAGTTGTTGTTTAATCTCAACTCAGTAAGGAGCGGCTAGTTAGGTCGCCAGTGATACGGACAGCTTGTTGTTTAATCCTCAACTCAGTAAGGAGCGGCTAGTTAGGTCGCCAGTGATATGGACAGCTTGTTGTTTTATCCTCAACTCAGTAGGAGCGGCTAGTTAGGTCGCCAGTGATACGGACAAGTTGTTGTTTAATCCTCAACTCAGTAAGGAGCGGCTAGTTAGGTCGCCAGTGATACGGACAGTTGTTGTTTAATCCTAACTCAGTATGGAGCGGCTAGTTAGGTCGCCAGTGATACGGACAGCTTGTTGTTTAATCCTCAACTCAGTAAGGAGCGGCTAGTTAGGTCGCCAGTGATACGGACAGCTTGTTGTTTAATCCTCAACTCAGTAAGGAGCGGCTAGTTAGGTCGCCAGTGATACGGACAGCTTGTTGTTTAATCGTCAAATCAGTAAGGAGCGGCTAGTTAGGTCGCCAGTGATACGGACAGCTTGTTGTTTAATCCTCAACACAGTAAGGAGCGGCTAGTTAGGTCGCCAGTGATACGGACAGCTTGTTGTTAATCCTCAACTCAGTAAGGAGCGGCTAGTTAGGTCGCCAGTGATACGGACAGCTTGTTGTTTAATCCTCAACTCAGTAAGGAGCGGCTAGTTAGGTCGCCAGTGATACGGACAGCTTGTTGTTTAATCGTCAACAGTAAGGAGCGGCTAGTTAGGTCGCCAGTGATATGACAGCTTGTTGTTTAATCCTCAACTCAGTAAGGAGCGGCTATAGTTAGGTCGCCAGTGATACTGGACAGCTTGTTGTTTAATCCTCAACTCAGTAAGGAGCGGCTAGTTAGGTCGCCAGTGATACTGACAGCTTGTTGTTTAATCCTCAACTCAGTAAGGAGCGGCTAGTTAGGTCGCCAGTGATACGGACAGCTTGTTGTTTAATCCTCAACTCAGTAAGGAGCGGCTAGTTAGGTCGCCAGTGATACGGACAAGTTGTTGTTTAATCGTCAACTCAGTAAGGAGCGGCTAGTTAGGTCGCCAGTGATACTGACAACTTGTTGTTTAATCGTCAACTCAGTAAGGAGCGGCTAGTTAGGTCGCCAGTGATACTGACAGCTTGTTGTTTAATCCTCAACTCAGTAAGGAGCGGCTAGTTAGGTCGCCAGTGATACGGACAGCTTGTTGTTTTATCCTCAACTCAGTAAGGAGCGGCTAGTTAGGTCCAGTGATACGGACAACTTGTTGTTTAATCCTCAACTCAGTAAGGAGCGGCTAGTTAGGTCGCCAGTGATACGGACAAGTTGTTGTTTAATCCTCAACTCAGTATGGAGCGGCTAGTTAGGTCGCCAGTGATACGGACAAGTTGTTGTTTAATCCTCAACTCAGTAAGGAGCGGCTAGTTAGGTCGCCAGTGATACGGACAGCTTGTTGTTTAATCCTCAACTCAGTAAGGAGCGGCTATTAGGTCGCCAGTGATACGGACAGCTTGTTGTTTAATCCTCAACTCAGTAAGGAGCGGCTAGTTAGGTCGCCAGTGATACGGACAAGTTGTTGTTTAATCCTCAACTCAGTAGGAGCGGCTAGTTAGGTCGCCAGTGATACGGACAAGTTGTTGTTTAATCGTCAACTCAGTAAGGAGCGGCTAGTTAGGTCGCCAGTGATACGGACAAGTTGTTGTTTAATCCTCAACTCAGTAAGGAGCGGCTAGTTAGGTCGCCAGTGATACGGACAGCTTGTTGTTTAATCCTAACTCAGTAAGGAGCGGCTAGTTAGGTCGCCAGTGATACGGACAACTTGTTGTTTAATCCTTAACTCAGTAAGGAGCGGCTAGTTAGGTCGCCAGTGATACGGACAACTTGTTGTTTAATCCTTAACTCAGTAAGGAGCGGCTAGTTAGGTCGCCAGTGATACGGACAAGTTGTTGTTTAATCCTCAACTCAGTAAGGAGCGGATAGTTAGGTCGCCAGTGATACGGACAAGTTGTTGTTTAATCCTCAACTCAGTAAGGAGCGGCTAGTTAGGTCGCCAGTGATACGGACAACGTGTTGTTTAATCCTCAACTCAGTAAGGAGCGGCTAGTTAGGTCGCCAGTGATACGGACAACTGTTGTTTAATCCTCAACTCAGTAAGGAGCGACTAGTTAGGTCGCCAGTGATACTGACAAGCTTGTTGTTTAATCCTCAACTCAGTAAGGAGCGCTAGTTAGGTCGCCAGTGATACGGACAGCTTGTTGTTTATCCTCAACTCAGTAAGGAGCGGCTAGTTAGGTCGCCAGTGATACGGACAACTTGTTGTTTAATCCTCAACTCAGTAAGGAGCGGCTAGTTAGGTCGCCAGTGATACGGACAAGCTTGTTGTTTTATCCTCAACTCAGTAAGGAGCGGCTAGTTAGGTCGCCAGTGATACGGACAGCTTGTTGTTTTATCCTCAACTCAGTAAGGAGCGGCTAGTTAGGTCGCCAGTGATACTGACAACTTGTTGTTTCATCCTCAACTCAGTAAGGAGCGGCTAGTTAGGTCGCCAGTGATACGGACAAGTGTTGTTTTAATCGTCAACTCAGTAAGGAGCGGCTAGTTAGGTCGCCAGTGATACGGACAGCTTGTTGTTTTATCCTCAACTCAGTAAGGAGCGGCTAGTTAGGTCGCCAGTGATACGGACAAGTTGTTGTTTAATCCTCAACTCAGTAAGGAGCGGCTAGTTAGGTCGCCAGTGATACGGACAAGTTGTTGTTTAATCCTCAACTCAGTAAGGAGCGGCTAGTTAGGTCGCCAGTGATACGGACAAGATGTTGTTTAATCGTCAACTCAGTAAGGAGCGGCTAGTTAGGTCGCCAGTGATACGGACAGCTTGTTGTTTAATCCTCAACTCAGTAAGGAGCGGCTAGTTAGGTCGCCAGTGATACGGAACTTGTTGTTTAATCCTCAACTCACTAAGGAGCGGCTAGTTAGGTCGCCAGTGATACGGACAGCTTGTTGTTTAATCCTCAACTCAGTAAGGAGCGGCTAGTTAGGTCGCCAGTGATACGGACAGCTTGTTGTTTAATCCTCAACTCAGTAAGGAGCGGCTAGTTAGGTCGCCAGTGATACGAACCCTTGTTGTTTATCCTCAACTCAGTAAGGAGCGGCTAGTTAGGTCGCCAGTGATACGGACAACTTGTTGTTTAATCCTCAACTCAGTAAGGAGCGGCTAGTTAGGTCGCCAGTGATACGGACAACTTGTTGTTTAATCCTCAACTCAGTAAGGAGCGGCTAGTTAGGTCGCCAGTGATACGGACAACTTGTTGTTTATCCTCAACTCAGTAAGGAGCGGCTAGTTAGGTCTCCAGTGATACGGACAGCTTGTTGTTTATCCTCAACTCAGTAAGGAGCGGCTAGTTAGGTCGCCAGTGATACGGACAACTTGTTGTTTAATCCTCAACTCAGTAAGGAGCGGCTAGTTAGGTCGCCAGTGATACGGACAAGTTGTTGTTTAATCGTCAACTCAGTAAGGAGCGGCTAGTTAGGTCGCCAGTGATACGGACAAGTTGTTGTTTAATCGTCAACTCAGTAAGGAGCGGCTAGTTAGGTCGCCAGTGATACGGACAAGATGTTGTTTAATCCTCAACTCAGTAAGGAGCGGCTAGTTAGGTCGCCAGTGATACGGACAACTTGTTGTTTAATCCTCAACTCACTAAGGAGCGGCTAGTTAGGTCGCCAGTGATACGGACAACTTGTTGTTTTATCCTCAACTCAGTAAGGAGCGGCTAGTTAGGTCGCCAGTGATACGGACAAGATGTTGTTTAATCCTCAACTCAGTAAGGAGCGGCTAGTTAGGTCGCCAGTGATACGGACAAGATGTTGTTTAATCCTCAACTCAGTAAGGAGCGGCTAGTTAGGTCGCCAGTGATACGGACAACTTGTTGTTTAATCGTCAACTCAGTAAGGAGCGGCTAGTAGGTCGCCAGTGATACGGACAATTGTTGTTTAATCCTCAACTCAGTAAGGAGCGGCTAGTTAGGTCGCCAGTGATACGGACAGCTTGTTGTTTAATCCTCAACTCAGTAAGGAGCGGCTAGTTAGGTCGCCAGTGATACTGACAACTTGTTGTTTAATCCTCAACTCAGTAAGGAGCGGCTAGTTAGGTCGCCAGTGATACGGACAGCTTGTTGTTTTATCCTCAACTCAGTAAGGAGCGGCTAGTTAGGTCGCCAGTGATACTGACAACTTGTTGTTTATCCTCAACTCAGTATGGAGCGGCTAGTTAGGTCGCCAGTGATACTGACAACTTGTTGTTTAATCGTCAACTCAGTAAGGAGCGGCTAGTTAGGTCGCCAGTGATACGGACAAGATGTTGTTTAACCCTCAACTCAGTAAGGAGCGGCTAGTTAGGTCGCCAGTGATACTGACAGTTGTTGTTTAATCCTCAACTCAGTAAGGAGCGGCTAGTTAGGTCGCCAGTGATACTGACAACTTGTTGTTTAATTCTCAACTCAGTATGGAGCGGCTAGTTAGGTCGCCAGTGATACGGACAAGTTGTTGTTAATCTCAACTCAGTAAGGAGCGGCTAGTTAGGTCGCCAGTGATACGGACAAGTTGTTGTTTAATCCTCAACTCAGTAAGGAGCGGCTAGTTAGGTCGCCAGTGATACGGACAACTTGTTTTTCCTCAACTCAGTAAGGAGCGGCTAGTTAGGTCTCCAGTGATACGGACAGCTTGTTGTTTTATCCTCAACTCAGTAAGGAGCGGCTAGTTAGGTCGCCAGTGATACGGACAGCTTGTTGTTTAATCCTCAACTCAGTAAGGAGCGGCTAGTTAGGTCGCCAGTGATACGGACAAGTTGTTGTTTAATCGTCAACTCAGTAAGAAGCGGCTAGTTAGGTCGCCAGTGATACGGACAAGTTGTTGTTTAATCGTCAACTCAGTAAGGAGCGGCTAGTTAGGTCGCCAGTGATACGGACAAGATGTTGTTTAATCCTCAACTCAGTAAGGAGCGGCTAGTTAGGTCGCCAGTGATACGGACAACTTGTTGTTTAATCCTCAACTCACTAAGGAGCGGCTAGTTAGGTCGCCAGTGATACGGACAACTTGTTGTTTTATCCTCAACTCAGTAAGGAGCGGCTAGTTAGGTCGCCAGTGATACGGACAAGATGTTGTTTAATCCTCAACTCAGTAAGGAGCGGCTAGTTAGGTCGCCAGTGATACGGACAAGATGTTGTTTAATCCTCAACTCAGTAAGGAGCGGCTAGTTAGGTCGCCAGTGATACGGACAAGATGTTGTTTAATCCTCAACTCAGTAAGGAGCGGCTAGTAAGGTCGCCAGTGATACTGACAACTTGTTGTTTAATCGTCAACTCAGTAAGGAGCGGCTAGTAAGGTCGCCAGTGATACGGACAACTTGTTGTTTAATCCTCAACTCAGTAAGGAGCGGCTAGTTAGGTCGCCAGTGATACTGACAGCTTGTTGTTTAATCCTCAACTCAGTAAGGAGCGGCTAGTTAGGTCGCCAGTGATACTGACAACTTGTTGTTTAATCCTCAACTCAGTAAGGAGCGGCTAGTTAGGTCGCCAGTGATACGGACAGCTTGTTGTTTTATCCTCAACTCAGTAAGGAGCGGCTAGTTAGGTCGCCAGTGATACTGACAACTTGTTGTTTAATCCTCAACTCAGTATGGAGCGGCTAGTTAGGTCGCCAGTGATACTGACAACTTGTTGTTTAATCGTCAACTCAGTAAGGAGCGGCTAGTTAGGTCGCCAGTGATACGGACAAGATGTTGTTTAACCCTCAACTCAGTAAGGAGCGGCTAGTTAGGTCGCCAGTGATACTGACAGCTTGTTGTTTAATCCTCAACTCAGTAAGGAGCGGCTAGTTAGGTCGCCAGTGATACTGACAACTTGTTGTTTAATTCTCAACTCAGTATGGAGCGGCTAGTTAGGTCGCCAGTGATACGGACAAGTTGTTGTTTAATCCTCAACTCAGTAAGGAGCGGCTAGTTAGGTCGCCAGTGATACGGACAAGTTGTTGTTTAATCCTCAACTCAGTAAGGAGCGGCTAGTTAGGTCGCCAGTGATACTGACAACTTGTTGTTTAATCGTCAACTCAGTAAGGAGCGGCTAGATAGGTCGCCAGTGATACTGACAACTTGTTGTTTAATCGTCAACTCAGTAAGGAGCGGCTAGTAAGGTCGCCAGTGATACGGACAACTTGTTGTTTAATCCTCAACTCAGTAAGGAGCGGCTAGTTAGGTCGCCAGTGATACTGACAGCTTGTTGTTTAATCCTCAACTCAGTAAGGAGCGGCTAGTAAGGTCGCCAGTGATACGGACAAGATGTTGTTTAATCCTCAACTCAGTAAGGAGCGGCTAGTTAGGTCGCCAGTGATACTGACAGCTTGTTGTTTAATCGTCAACTCAGTAAGGAGCGGCTAGTTAGGTCGCCAGTGATACGGACAACTTGTTGTTTAATCGTCAACTCAGTAAGGAGCGGCTAGTAAGGTCGCCAGTGATACTGACAACTGCTTGTTGTTTAATCGTCAAATCAGTAAGGAGCGGCTAGTTAGGTCGCCAGTGATACTGACAGCTTGTTGTTTAATCGTCAAATCAGTAAAGAGCGGCTAGTTAGGTCGCCAGTGATACTGACAGCTTGTTGTTTAATCGTCAAATCAGTAAGGAGCGGCTAGTTAGGTCGCCAGTGATACTGACAACTTGTTGTTTAATCCTCAACTCAGTAAGGAGCGGCTAGTTAGGTCGCCAGTGATATGGACAGCTTGTTGTTTAATCCTCAACTCAGTAAGGAGCGGCTAGTTAGGTCGCCAGTGATACTGACAGCTTGTTGTTTAATCGTCAAATCAGTAAAGAGCGGCTAGTTAGGTCGCCAGTGATACTGACAGCTTGTTGTTTAATCGTCAAATCAGTAAGGAGCGGCTAGTTAGGTCGCCAGTGATACTGACAACTTGTTGTTTAATCCTCAACTCAGTAAGGAGCGGCTAGTTAGGTCGCCAGTGATATGGACAGCTTGTTGTTTAATCCTCAACTCAGTAAGGAGCGGCTAGTTAGGTCGCCAGTGATACGGACAGCTTGTTGTTTAATCGTCAACTCAGTAAGGAGCGGCTAGTTAGGTCGCCAGTGATACTGACAACTTGTTGTTTAATCGTCAACTCAGTAAGGAGCGGCTAGTTAGGTCGCCAGTGATACTGACAACTTGTTGTTTAATCGTCAACTCAGTAAGGAGCGGCTAGTTAGGTCGCCAGTGATACTGACAACTTGTTGTTTAATCGTCAACTCAGTAAGGAGCGGCTAGTTAGGTCGCCAGTGATACTGACAGCTTGTTGTTTAATCGTCAACTCAGTAAGGAGCGGCTAGTTAGGTCGCCAGTGATATGGACAGCTTGTTGTTTAATCCTCAACTCAGTAAGGAGCGGCTAGTTAGGTCGCCAGTGATACGGACAGCTTGTTGTTTAATCGTCAACTCAGTAAGGAGCGGCTAGTTAGGTCGCCAGTGATACTGACAACTTGTTGTTTAATCGTCAACTCAGTAAGGAGCGGCTAGTTAGGTCGCCAGTGATACTGACAACTTGTTGTTTAATCGTCAACTCAGTAAGGAGCGGCTAGTTAGGTCGCCAGTGATACTGACAACTTGTTGTTTAATCGTCAACTCAGTAAGGAGCGGCTAGTTAGGTCGCCAGTGATACTGACAGCTTGTTGTTTAATCCTCAACTCAGTAAGGAGCGGCTAGTTAGGTCGCCAGTGATACTGACAGCTTGTTGTTTAATCCTCAACTCAGTAAGGAGCGGCTAGTTAGGTCGCCAGTGATACGGACAGCTTGTTGTTTAATCCTCAACTCAGTAAGGAGCGGCTAGTTAGGTCACCAGTGATACTGACAGCTTGTTGTTTAATCGTCAACTCAGTAAGGAGCGGCTAGTTAGGTCGCCAGTGATACTGACAGCTTGTTGTTTAATCCTCAACTCAGTAAGGAGCGGCTAGTTAGGTCGCCAGTGATACGGACAGCTTGTTGTTTAATCCTCAACTCAGTAAGGAGCGGCTAGTCAGGTCGCCAGTGATACTGACAGCTTGTTGTTTAATCGTCAAATCAGTAAGGAGCGGCTAGTTAGGTCGCCAGTGATACGGACAAGTTGTTGTTTAATCGTCAACTCAGTAAGGAGCGGCTAGTTAGGTCGCCAGTGATACGGACAAGTTGTTGTTTAATCGTCAAATCAGTAAGGAGCGGCTAGTTAGGTCGCCAGTGATACTGACAGCTTGTTGTTTTATCCTCAACTCAGTAAGGAGCGGCTAGTTAGGTCGCCAGTGATACTGACAGCTTGTTGTTTAATCCTCAACTCAGTAAGGAGCGGCTAGTTAGGTCGCCAGTGATACTGACAGCTTGTTGTTTAATCGTCAAAACAGTAAGGAGCGGCTAGTTAGGTCGGCAGTGATACGGACAAGTTGTTGTTTAATCGTCAACTCAGTAAGGAGCGGCTAGTTAGGTCGCCAGTGATACGGACAGCTTGTTGTTTAATCGTCAACTCAGTATGGAGCGGCTAGTTAGGTCGCCAGTGATACGGACAGCTTGTTGTTTAATCCTCAACTCAGTATGGAGCGGCTAGTTAGGTCGCCAGTGATGCGGACAACTTGTTGTTTAATACTCAACTCAGTAAGGAGCGGCTAGTTAGGTCACCAGTGATACGGACAACTTGTTGTTTAATCCTCAACTCAGTAAGGAGCGGCTAGTTAGGTCGCCAGTGATACGGACAAGTTGTTGTTTAATCGTCAACTCAGTATGGAGCGGCTAGTTAGGTCGCCAGTGATACGGACAGCTTGTTGTTTAATCCTCAACTCAGTAAGGAGCGGCTAGTTAGGTCGCCAGTGATACGGACAGCTTGTTGTTTAATCCTCAACTCAGTAAGGAGCGGCTAGTTAGGTCGCCAGTGATATGGACAGCTTGTTGTTTTATCCTCAACTCAGTATGGAGCGGCTAGTTAGGTCGCCAGTGATACGGACAAGTTGTTGTTTAATCCTCAACTCAGTAAGGAGCGGCTAGTTAGGTCGCCAGTGATACGGACAGCTTGTTGTTTAATCCTTAACTCAGTATGGAGCGGCTAGTTAGGTCGCCAGTGATACGGACAGCTTGTTGTTTAATCCTCAACTCAGTAAGGAGCGGCTAGTTAGGTCGCCAGTGATACGGACAGCTTGTTGTTTAATCCTCAACTCAGTAAGGAGCGGCTAGTTAGGTCGCCAGTGATACGGACAGCTTGTTGTTTAATCGTCAAATCAGTAAGGAGCGGCTAGTTAGGTCGCCAGTGATACGGACAGCTTGTTGTTTAATCCTCAACACAGTAAGGAGCGGCTAGTTAGGTCGCCAGTGATACGGACAAGTTGTTGTTTAATCCTCAACTCAGTAAGGAGCGGCTAGTTAGGTCGCCAGTGATACGGACAGCTTGTTGTTTAATCCTCAACTCAGTAAGGAGCGGCTAGTTAGGTCGCCAGTGATACGGACAGCTTGTTGTTTAATCGTCAACTCACTAAGGAGCGGCTAGTTAGGTCGCCAGTGATACTGACAGCTTGTTGTTTAATCCTCAACTCAGTAAGGAGCGGCTAGTTAGGTCGCCAGTGATACTGACAGCTTGTTGTTTAATCCTCAACTCAGTAAGGAGCGGCTAGTTAGGTCGCCAGTGATACTGACAGCTTGTTGTTTAATCCTCAACTCAGTAAGGAGCGGCTAGTTAGGTCGCCAGTGATACGGACAGCTTGTTGTTTAATCCTCAACTCAGTAAGGAGCGGCTAGTTAGGTCGCCAGTGATACGGACAACTTGTTGTTTAATCGTCAACTCAGTAAGGAGCGGCTAGTTATGTCGCCAGTGATACTGACAACTTGTTGTTTAATCGTCAACTCAGTAAGGAGCGGCTAGTTAGGTCGCCAGTGATACTGACAGCTTGTTGTTTAATCCTCAACTCAGTAAGGAGCGGCTAGTTAGGTCGCCAGTGATACGGACAGCTTGTTGTTTTATCCTCAACTCAGTAAGGAGCGGCTAGTTAGGTCACCAGTGATACGGACAACTTGTTGTTTAATCCTCAACTCAGTAAGGAGCGGCTAGTTAGGTCGCCAGTGATACGGACAAGTTGTTGTTTAATCCTCAACTCAGTATGGAGCGGCTAGTTAGGTCGCCAGTGATACGGACAAGTTGTTGTTTAATCCTCAACTCAGTAAGGAGCGGCTAGTTAGGTCGCCAGTGATACGGACAAGTTGTTGTTTAATCCTCAACTCAGTAAGGAGCGGCTAATTAGGTCGCCAGTGATACGGACAGCTTGTTGTTTAATCCTCAACTCAGTAAGGAGCGGCTAATTAGGTCGCCAGTGATACGGACAGCTTGTTGTTTAATCCTCAACTCAGTAAGGAGCGGCTAGTTAGGTCGCCAGTGATACGGACAAGTTGTTGTTTAATCCTCAACTCAGTATGGAGCGGCTAGTTAGGTCGCCAGTGATACGGACAAGTTGTTGTTTAATCGTCAACTCAGTAAGGAGCGGCTAGTTAGGTCGCCAGTGATACGGACAAGTTGTTGTTTAATCCTCAACTCAGTAAGGAGCGGCTAGTTAGGTCGCCAGTGATACGGACAGCTTGTTGTTTAATCCTTAACTCAGTAAGGAGCGGCTAGTTAGGTCGCCAGTGATACGGACAACTTGTTGTTTAATCCTTAACTCAGTAAGGAGCGGCTAGTTAGGTCGCCAGTGATACGGACAACTTGTTGTTTAATCCTTAACTCAGTAAGGAGCGGCTAGTTAGGTCGCCAGTGATACGGACAAGTTGTTGTTTAATCCTCAACTCAGTAAGGAGCGGCTAGTTAGGTCGCCAGTGATACGGACAAGTTGTTGTTTAATCCTCAACTCAGTAAGGAGCGGCTAGTTAGGTCGCCAGTGATACGGACAACGTGTTGTTTAATCCTCAACTCAGTAAGGAGCGGCTAGTTAGGTCGCCAGTGATACGGACAACTTGTTGTTTAATCCTCAACTCACTAAGGAGCGACTAGTTAGGTCGCCAGTGATACTGACAGCTTGTTGTTTAATCCTCAACTCAGTAAGGAGCGGCTAGTTAGGTCGCCAGTGATACGGACAGCTTGTTGTTTTATCCTCAACTCAGTAAGGAGCGGCTAGTTAGGTCGCCAGTGATACGGACAACTTGTTGTTTAATCCTCAACTCAGTAAGGAGCGGCTAGTTAGGTCGCCAGTGATACGGACAGCTTGTTGTTTTATCCTCAACTCAGTAAGGAGCGGCTAGTTAGGTCGCCAGTGATACGGACAGCTTGTTGTTTTATCCTCAACTCAGTAAGGAGCGGCTAGTTAGGTCGCCAGTGATACTGACAACTTGTTGTTTCATCCTCAACTCAGTAAGGAGCGGCTAGTTAGGTCGCCAGTGATACGGACAAGTTGTTGTTTAATCGTCAACTCAGTAAGGAGCGGCTAGTTAGGTCGCCAGTGATACGGACAGCTTGTTGTTTTATCCTCAACTCAGTAAGGAGCGGCTAGTTAGGTCGCCAGTGATACGGACAAGTTGTTGTTTAATCCTCAACTCAGTAAGGAGCGGCTAGTTAGGTCGCCAGTGATACGGACAAGTTGTTGTTTAATCCTCAACTCAGTAAGGAGCGGCTAGTTAGGTCGCCAGTGATACGGACAAGATGTTGTTTAATCGTCAACTCAGTAAGGAGCGGCTAGTTAGGTCGCCAGTGATACGGACAGCTTGTTGTTTAATCCTCAACTCAGTAAGGAGCGGCTAGTTAGGTCGCCAGTGATACGGACAACTTGTTGTTTAATCCTCAACTCACTAAGGAGCGGCTAGTTAGGTCGCCAGTGATACGGACAGCTTGTTGTTTAATCCTCAACTCAGTAAGGAGCGGCTAGTTAGGTCGCCAGTGATACGGACAGCTTGTTGTTTAATCCTCAACTCACTAAGGAGCGGCTAGTTAGGTCGCCAGTGATACGGACAACTTGTTGTTTTATCCTCAACTCAGTAAGGAGCGGCTAGTTAGGTCGCCAGTGATACGGACAACTTGTTGTTTAATCCTCAACTCAGTAAGGAGCGGCTAGTTAGGTCGCCAGTGATACGGACAACTTGTTGTTTAATCCTCAACTCAGTAAGGAGCGGCTAGTTAGGTCGCCAGTGATACGGACAACTTGTTGTTTTATCCTCAACTCAGTAAGGAGCGGCTAGTTAGGTCTCCAGTGATACGGACAGCTTGTTGTTTTATCCTCAACTCACTAAGGAGCGGCTAGTTAGGTCGCCAGTGATACGGACAACTTGTTGTTTAATCCTCAACTCAGTAAGGAGCGGCTAGTTAGGTCGCCAGTGATACGGACAAGTTGTTGTTTAATCGTCAACTCAGTAAGAAGCGGCTAGTTAGGTCGCCAGTGATACGGACAAGTTGTTGTTTAATCGTCAACTCAGTAAGGAGCGGCTAGTTAGGTCGCCAGTGATACGGACAAGATGTTGTTTAATCCTCAACTCAGTAAGGAGCGGCTAGTTAGGTCGCCAGTGATACGGACAACTTGTTGTTTAATCCTCAACTCACTAAGGAGCGGCTAGTTAGGTCGCCAGTGATACGGACAACTTGTTGTTTTATCCTCAACTCAGTAAGGAGCGGCTAGTTAGGTCGCCAGTGATACGGACAAGATGTTGTTTAATCCTCAACTCAGTAAGGAGCGGCTAGTTAGGTCGCCAGTGATACGGACAAGATGTTGTTTAATCCTCAACTCAGTAAGGAGCGGCTAGTTAGGTCGCCAGTGATACGGACAACTTGTTGTTTAATCGTCAACTCAGTAAGGAGCGGCTAGTAAGGTCGCCAGTGATACGGACAACTTGTTGTTTAATCCTCAACTCAGTAAGGAGCGGCTAGTTAGGTCGCCAGTGATACTGACAGCTTGTTGTTTAATCCTCAACTCAGTAAGGAGCGGCTAGTTAGGTCGCCAGTGATACTGACAACTTGTTGTTTAATCCTCAACTCAGTAAGGAGCGGCTAGTTAGGTCGCCAGTGATACGGACAGCTTGTTGTTTTATCCTCAACTCAGTAAGGAGCGGCTAGTTAGGTCGCCAGTGATACTGACAACTTGTTGTTTAATCCTCAACTCAGTATGGAGCGGCTAGTTAGGTCGCCAGTGATACTGACAACTTGTTGTTTAATCGTCAACTCAGTAAGGAGCGGCTAGTTAGGTCGCCAGTGATACGGACAAGATGTTGTTTAACCCTCAACTCAGTAAGGAGCGGCTAGTTAGGTCGCCAGTGATACTGACAGCTTGTTGTTTAATCCTCAACTCAGTAAGGAGCGGCTAGTTAGGTCGCCAGTGATACTGACAACTTGTTGTTTAATTCTCAACTCAGTATGGAGCGGCTAGTTAGGTCGCCAGTGATACGGACAAGTTGTTGTTTAATCCTCAACTCAGTAAGGAGCGGCTAGTTAGGTCGCCAGTGATACGGACAAGTTGTTGTTTAATCCTCAACTCAGTAAGGAGCGGCTAGTTAGGTCGCCAGTGATACGGACAACTTGTTGTTTTATCCTCAACTCAGTAAGGAGCGGCTAGTTAGGTCTCCAGTGATACGGACAGCTTGTTGTTTTATCCTCAACTCACTAAGGAGCGGCTAGTTAGGTCGCCAGTGATACGGACAGCTTGTTGTTTAATCCTCAACTCAGTAAGGAGCGGCTAGTTAGGTCGCCAGTGATACGGACAAGTTGTTGTTTAATCGTCAACTCAGTAAGAAGCGGCTAGTTAGGTCGCCAGTGATACGGACAAGTTGTTGTTTAATCGTCAACTCAGTAAGGAGCGGCTAGTTAGGTCGCCAGTGATACGGACAAGATGTTGTTTAATCCTCAACTCAGTAAGGAGCGGCTAGTTAGGTCGCCAGTGATACGGACAACTTGTTGTTTAATCCTCAACTCACTAAGGAGCGGCTAGTTAGGTCGCCAGTGATACGGACAACTTGTTGTTTTATCCTCAACTCAGTAAGGAGCGGCTAGTTAGGTCGCCAGTGATACGGACAAGATGTTGTTTAATCCTCAACTCAGTAAGGAGCGGCTAGTTAGGTCGCCAGTGATACGGACAAGATGTTGTTTAATCCTCAACTCAGTAAGGAGCGGCTAGTTAGGTCGCCAGTGATACGGACAAGATGTTGTTTAATCCTCAACTCAGTAAGGAGCGGCTAGTAAGGTCGCCAGTGATACTGACAACTTGTTGTTTAATCGTCAACTCAGTAAGGAGCGGCTAGTAAGGTCGCCAGTGATACGGACAACTTGTTGTTTAATCCTCAACTCAGTAAGGAGCGGCTAGTTAGGTCGCCAGTGATACTGACAGCTTGTTGTTTAATCCTCAACTCAGTAAGGAGCGGCTAGTTAGGTCGCCAGTGATACTGACAACTTGTTGTTTAATCCTCAACTCAGTAAGGAGCGGCTAGTTAGGTCGCCAGTGATACGGACAGCTTGTTGTTTTATCCTCAACTCAGTAAGGAGCGGCTAGTTAGGTCGCCAGTGATACTGACAACTTGTTGTTTAATCCTCAACTCAGTATGGAGCGGCTAGTTAGGTCGCCAGTGATACTGACAACTTGTTGTTTAAATCGTCAACTCAGTAAGGAGCGGCTAGTTAGGTCGCCAGTGATACGGACAAGATGTTGTTTAACCCTCAACTCAGTAAGGAGCGGCTAGTTAGGTCGCCAGTGATACTGACAGCTTGTTGTTTAATCCTCAACTCAGTAAGGAGCGGCTAGTTAGGTCGCCAGTGATACTGACAACTTGTTGTTTAATTCTCAACTCAGTATGGAGCGGCTAGTTAGGTCGCCAGTGATACGGACAAGTTGTTGTTTAATCCTCAACTCAGTAAGGAGCGGCTAGTTAGGTCGCCAGTGATACGGACAAGTTGTTGTTTAATCCTCAACTCAGTAAGGAGCGGCTAGTTAGGTCGCCAGTGATACTGACAACTTGTTGTTTAATCGTCAACTCAGTAAGGAGCGGCTAGTTAGGTCGCCAGTGATACTGACAACTTGTTGTTTAATCGTCAACTCAGTAAGGAGCGGCTAGTAAGGTCGCCAGTGATACGGACAACTTGTTGTTTAATCCTCAACTCAGTAAGGAGCGGCTAGTTAGGTCGCCAGTGATACTGACAGCTTGTTGTTTAATCCTCAACTCAGTAAGGAGCGGCTAGTAAGGTCGCCAGTGATACGGACAAGATGTTGTTTAATCCTCAACTCAGTAAGGAGCGGCTAGTTAGGTCGCCAGTGATACTGACAGCTTGTTGTTTAATCGTCAACTCAGTAAGGAGCGGCTAGTTAGGTCGCCAGTGATACGGACAACTTGTTGTTTAATCGTCAACTCAGTAAGGAGCGGCTAGTAAGGTCGCCAGTGATACTGACAACTGCTTGTTGTTTAATCGTCAAATCAGTAAGGAGCGGCTAGTTAGGTCGCCAGTGATACTGACAGCTTGTTGTTTAATCGTCAAATCAGTAAAGAGCGGCTAGTTAGGTCGCCAGTGATACTGACAGCTTGTTGTTTAATCGTCAAATCAGTAAGGAGCGGCTAGTTAGGTCGCCAGTGATACTGACAACTTGTTGTTTAATCCTCAACTCAGTAAGGAGCGGCTAGTTAGGTCGCCAGTGATACGGACAGCTTGTTGTTTAATCCTCAACTCAGTAAGGAGCGGCTAGTTAGGTCGCCAGTGATACGGACAGCTTGTTGTTTAATCGTCAACTCAGTAAGGAGCGGCTAGTTAGGTCGCCAGTGATACTGACAACTTGTTGTTTAATCGTCAACTCAGTAAGGAGCGGCTAGTTAGGTCGCCAGTGATACTGACAACTTGTTGTTTAATCGTCAACTCAGTAAGGAGCGGCTAGTTAGGTCGCCAGTGATACTGACAACTTGTTGTTTAATCGTCAACTCAGTAAGGAGCGGCTAGTTAGGTCGCCAGTGATACTGACAGCTTGTTGTTTAATCGTCAACTCAGTAAGGAGCGGCTAGTTAGGTCGCCAGTGATATGGACAGCTTGTTGTTTAATCCTCAACTCAGTAAGGAGCGGCTAGTTAGGTCGCCAGTGATACGGACAAGTTGTTGTTTAATCCTCAACTCAGTAAGGAGCGGCTAGTTAGGTCGCCAGTGATACTGACAACTTGTTGTTTAATCGTCAACTCAGTAAGGAGCGGCTAGTTAGGTCGCCAGTGATACTGACAACTTGTTGTTTAATCGTCAACTCAGTAAGGAGCGGCTAGTTAGGTCGCCAGTGATACTGACAACTTGTTGTTTAATCGTCAACTCAGTAAGGAGCGGCTAGTTAGGTCGCCAGTGATACTGACAGCTTGTTGTTTAATCCTCAACTCAGTAAGGAGCGGCTAGTTAGGTCGCCAGTGATACTGACAGCTTGTTGTTTAATCCTCAACTCAGTAAGGAGCGGCTAGTTAGGTCGCCAGTGATACGGACAGCTTGTTGTTTAATCCTCAACTCAGTAAGGAGCGGCTAGTTAGGTCACCAGTGATACTGACAGCTTGTTGTTTAATCGTCAACTCAGTAAGGAGCGGCTAGTTAGGTCGCCAGTGATACTGACAGCTTGTTGTTTAATCCTCAACTCAGTAAGGAGCGGCTAGTTAGGTCGCCAGTGATACGGACAGCTTGTTGTTTAATCCTCAACTCAGTAAGGAGCGGCTAGTCAGGTCGCCAGTGATACTGACAGCTTGTTGTTTAATCGTCAAATCAGTAAGGAGCGGCTAGTTAGGTCGCCAGTGATACGGACAAGTTGTTGTTTAATCGTCAACTCAGTAAGGAGCGGCTAGTTAGGTCGCCAGTGATACGGACAAGTTGTTGTTTAATCGTCAAATCAGTAAGGAGCGGCTAGTTAGGTCGCCAGTGATACTGACAGCTTGTTGTTTTATCCTCAACTCAGTAAGGAGCGGCTAGTTAGGTCGCCAGTGATACTGACAGCTTGTTGTTTAATCCTCAACTCAGTAAGGAGCGGCTAGTTAGGTCGCCAGTGATACTGACAGCTTGTTGTTTAATCGTCAAAACAGTAAGGAGCGGCTAGTTAGGTCGGCAGTGATACGGACAAGTTGTTGTTTAATCGTCAACTCAGTAAGGAGCGGCTAGTTAGGTCGCCAATGATACGGACAGCTTGTTGTTTAATCCTCAACTCAGTAAGGAGCGGCTAGTTAGGTCGCCAGTGATACTGACAGCTTGTTGTTTAATCCTCAACTCAGTAAGGAGCGGCTAGTTAGGTCGCCAGTGATACGGACAAGTTGTTGTTTAATCGTCAACTCAGTAAGGAGCGGCTAGTTAGGTCGCCAGTGATACGGACAAGTTGTTGTTTAATCCTCAACTCAGTAAGGAGCGGCTAGTTAGGTCGCCAGTGATACTGACAGCTTGTTGTTTAATCCTCAACTCAGTAAGGAGCGGCTAGTTAGGTCGCCAGTGATACTGACAGCTTGTTGTTTAATCGTCAACTCAGTAAGGAGCGGCTAGTTAGGTCGCCAGTGATACGGACAGCTTGTTGTTTAATCGTCAACTCAGTATGGAGCGGCTAGTTAGGTCGCCAGTGATACTGACAGCTTGTTGTTTAATCGTCAAATCAGTAAGGAGCGGCTAGTTAGGTCGCCAGTGATACGGACAGCTTGTTGTTTAATCCTCAACTCAGTAAGGAGCGGCTAGTTAGGTCGCCAGTGATACTGACAGCTTGTTGTTTAATCCTCAACTCAGTAAGGAGCGGCTAGTTAGGTCGCCAGTGATACTGACAGCTTGTTGTTTAATCCTCAACTCAGTAAGGAGCGGCTAGTTAGGTCGCCAGTGATACTGACAAGTTGTTGTTTAATCGTCAACTCAGTAAGGAGCGGCTAGTTAGGTCGCCAGTGATACGGACAGCATGTTGTTTAATCCTTAACTCAGTAAGGAGCGGCTAGTTAGGTCGCCAGTGATACTGACAGCTTGTTGTTTAATCGTCAACTCAGTAAGGAGCGGCTAGTTAGGTCGCCAGTGATACTGACAGCTTGTTGTTTAATCGTCAACTCAGTAAGGAGCGGCTAGTTAGGTCGCCAGTGATACTGACAACTTGTTGTTTAATCCTCAACTCAGTAAGGAGCGGCTAGTTAGGTCGCCAGTGATACTGACAGCTTGTTGTTTAATCGTCAACTCAGTAAGGAGCGGCTAGTTAGGTCGCCAGTGATACGGACAACTTGTTGTTTAATCCTCAACTCAGTAAGGAGCGGCTAGTTAGGTCGCCAGTGATACTGACAAGTTGTTGTTTAATCCTCAACTCAGTAAGGAGCGGCTAGTTAGGTCGCCAGTGATACTGACAGCTTGTTGTTTAATCGTCAACTCAGTAAGGAGCGGCTAGTTAGGTCGCCAGTGATACGGACAAGTTGTTGTTTAATCGTCAACTCAGTAAGGAGCGGCTAGTTAGGTCGCCAGTGATACGGACAAGTTGTTGTTTAATCCTCAACTCAGTAAGGAGCGGCTAGTTAGGTCGCCAGTGATACGGACAAGATGTTGTTTAATCCTCAACTCAGTAAGGAGCGGCTAGTTAGGTCGCCAGTGATACTGACAACTTGTTGTTTAATCCTCAACTCAGTAAGGAGCGGCTAGTTAGGTCTCCAGTGATATGGACAAGTTGTTGTTTAATCCTCAACTCAGTAAGGAGCGGCTAGTAAGGTCGCCAGTGATACTGACAGCTTGTTGTTTAATCGTCAAATCAGTAAGGAGCGGCTAGTTAGGTCGCCAGTGATACTGACAGCTTGTTGTTTAATCGTCAACTCAGTAAGGAGCGGCTAGTTAGGTCGCCAGTGATACGGACAAGTTGTTGTTTAATCGTCAACTCAGTAAGGAGCGGCTAGTTAGGTCGCCAGTGATACTGACAACTTGTTGTTTAATCCTCAACTCAGTAAGGAGCGGCTAGTTAGGTCGCCAGTGATACTGACAGCTTGTTGTTTAATCCTCAACTCAGTAAGGAGCGGCTAGTTAGGTCGCCAGTGATACGGACAGCTTGTTGTTTAATCGTCAACTCAGTAAGGAGCGGCTAGTTAGGTCGCCAGTGATACTGACAGCTTGTTGTTTAATCGTCAACTCAGTAAGGAGCGGCTAGTTAGGTCGCCAGTGATACGGACAAGATGTTGTTTAATCGTCAACTCAGTAAGGAGCGGCTAGTTAGGTCGCCAGTGATACGGACAAGTTGTTGTTTAATCCTCAACTCAGTAAGGAGCGGCTAGTTAGGTCGCCAGTGATACGGACAAGTTGTTGTTTAATCGTCAACTCAGTAAGGAGCGGCTAGTTAGGTCGCCAGTGATACTGACAGCTTGTTGTTTAATCGTCAACTCAGTAAGGAGCGGCTAGTTAGGTCGCCAGTGATACGGACAAGTTGTTGTTTAATCGTCAACTCAGTAAGGAGCGGCTAGTTAGGTCGCCAGTGATACTGACAACTTGTTGTTTAATCCTCAACTCAGTAAGGAGCGGCTAGTTAGGTCGCCAGTGATACGGACAGCTTGTTGTTTAATCGTCAACTCAGTAAGGAGCGGCTAGTTAGGTCGCCAGTGATACTGACAACTTGTTGTTTAATCCTCAACTCAGTAAGGAGCGGCTAGTTAGGTCGCCAGTGATACTGACAGCTTGTTGTTTAATCGTCAACTCAGTAAGGAGCGGCTAGTTAGGTCGCCAGTGATACTGACAACTTGTTGTTTAATCCTCAACTCAGTAAGGAGCGGCTAGGTAGGTCGCCAGTGATACTGACAACTTGTTGTTTAATCCTCAACTCAGTAAGGAGCGGCTAGTTAGGTCGCCAGTGATACTGACAGCTTGTTGTTTAATCGTCAACTCAGTAAGGAGCGGCTAGTTAGGTCGCCAGTGATACTGACAACTTGTTGTTTAATCCTCAACTCAGTAAGGAGCGGCTAGTTAGGTCGCCAGTGATACGGACAAGATGTTGTTTAACCCCCATATCAGTTAGGAACAGTCCGAAAGGTCGTTGTTGATCCTGAAAGTTTATTCTTACTCATCAACCCAGTTAGGAGAAGCTGGGGAGTTCGTTAGAGATCAAGATGAAGATTTGTTCTTTAATCCTCAGCTCACTGATAAGGAAAGTTTGTTCTTCGATCTATCTCGACTTCCATGGATCCGGAAAGTGTCACTTTACAATATATGATATTAAAAACATGATTTACCATGTTTGGGATTGAGGTTTTTATGGTTCCCTTGCAGCCAATGATAATTGCAGGAGGAATAAAAGATAGTTGAACCGATGTGTTGACATTCTTGAGTCACAAACGAAACAGGTTGTAGTTTTTTGCACAGACATGAATGTGTATCTCTTAAAAGCATATTGGGGCACAGAGGTAGCATAACAATCAATATTTTAAAAATTGTTCACAATTGCAAAACAAAATAAAACAATGTCATACTTGAAATCGACTGAGACAATTTAAAAAAAAATATTTAAAAGGCGATGTCAAGTGTAAATATATATTTTTAAAATCCTAACTAGGTAAATAAGCAGGCTTTTCTGATGTATTGAATAATAAAAAAGCAAAAGGTTTGCTTTTTATACCGTCGTAGTTCCTGCCAACTACTGATAAGCAACATGGGATATTTCAAAGACTGAACCTTTGGACAAATTCAGCATAGGGCCTTATGTGGACAAACGTCAATTTAAGTATTTTATTGAAGTTTTATAGGTATTGTGTGCAGTATATGTACGACTAACATTAATCGGCTATAGGCCTATCAAATGCTGTGTTTTCATATTGTAAATTATTGTGAAAAAGGCAAAAAAAAAATAGTTGTATACCTATAACATTGGTTAAAGGACGTCATACGTTCGCCGTGAACGTTCGTCTCGAGATTCATTTGTATTCAACTAGTACGGGGTTTACAATTCCCACACTGGAAAATTAGTCCTGTTTAACAAGTTAGTGCTGAATAGTCGATATCATATATTCAGGTCTTTAGAAGAATGGGCGTTCGTAGAAACTCAGTTGCTTAACATACGAACAAGTACCGAACCATGGGAAGGGTTAAATAAACGCGTTATAAGTAAAAAAAACCTCACACATTTATTCATGGCACATGGTAATTTGAGGTTTCATTTTTTTAATTATGCTAAAAATTCTTAACATTTTGTTGCAAAATAAATATATTTAAAAATAAAATGTATTCTTTTTCATTGAATTCTGTTCACACATTCCTAATTTTCTTTAAAATCAAACTTTTCATAAGTTGTCAAGGGGTTTTAAATATCATAAAAACACAAATGAAACCACATCTACGCTGGAGGGGTTTCCTGAATTACCAACAGTTAATACACTGGCGAACATAGTAAAACACAAATGAAACCACATCTACGCTGGAGGGGTTTCCTGAATTACCAACAGTTAATACACTGGCGAACATAGTAAAACACAAATGAAACCACATCTACGCTGGAGGGGTTTCCTGAATTACCAACAGTTAATACACTGGCGAACATAGTAAAACACAAATGAAACCACATCTACGCTGGAGGGGTTTCCTGAATAACCAACAGCTAATACACTGGCGAACATAGTCAAACATACTATGTGATAGTAAGAACATGTAGTGTTATATCTAATAACGAAATTCAGTTTGTATATAGCTGTGGTTAATAACCGTATTTTGCATATAAAGTACACTGATACTCTAGTCCGAATGAGAGTCTATTTTAGTAAGATAAGACAGACGAATCTTGCACCATAGCGGTACTGGCCAGTTTATGATAGGGCCAACTTCAAAATGGCCGGATGCAATGTGGTTGTATTCATACTATGTGTTTACGGATATGTTTCGCGTATTGATGCACAGACAAACTTGCTGCAAAATGGAGACTTTGAGAATACGAATTATGCAGGCAACTGGTACTGCCAGTCTTGCACAATGGCTCCCAGCAATGACGCCTACCACGGCTCGCACAGCGTGAAGATTTCAAATAGGTAACACTTCATATCACAACAAATACAATAGTGGGACAATTGTTTTAAATTTTGCTATAGCAAACATCGTTGTTAACTTTAAAATCTGTATTGCTCTGAAAGTGCAATGGATGCATTTGTGATCTGCAATAATTGCAACAGGCTTTGAGACAGCTGTTTCAACTGTACTTGTTTAATTAAAATGTAAGCAACTATGATAATCTATTCGAAGTTTAAACGTAAACAACAATATCGTTAATCACGACGTTCGTTTTAACATAGTATTGGACAATCGGATCAGTTTATCGATGGTTTTAACACAGTATTGGACAATCGGATCAGTTTATCGATGGTTTTAACACAGTATTGGACAATCGGATCAGTTTATCGATGGTTTTAACACAGTATTGGACAATCGGATCAGTTTATCGATGGTTTTAACACAGTATATGACAATCGGATCAGTTTATCGATGATTGGAAATTGCTGATTATTTCATAGCACGTCCCGTTTTCAAGTGTGTCTGGACATATGGCATCGTATCCACACCGCTTAGTTCATATATTCATATTCTATTTGACTAGTCTATAACTGTTGCAATAATGCATATAAATACACTGTTGTATACTTATGATGACTGTGACGTCACCGGACATTACATTACAGGTTAAAATATAAGATCAGTTGTTATCATGTGTTTCATTCCATCAGCATTTTGGAACAGTGGGCAAGAAGCGTTATCACCTTAAAGGCTATATATACATTTTTACAGGCACCAGAACTGGAATGGACTCGCCCAAAACTTGAATCTGCACGCAACGTCCATCTACACCATAACTGCCTACATCAAACTGTTGACCTCAACCAACAACGCCCAATACCAAGAAATGATCATGATGCTTAACTGCATAGACAGTTCTGGTGAAGATAAAGCAATGTATTTTACCTCGAAATAGTCATTAAGACTAGATATGATTATTTTCTATTAATTTACTTTACGTTTTAAATTAAATTACGATATTTCCATCCAAACTAGAGTAACGGTCCGCTGTAGGTGGCGGATGTGCGTTCATAGTATAACATTCCGTTATAGACGGAAGTACGTTCATAGTACGTATGTTTACTTAGTTGGTAATATACAAATTAGCAAAGCCCGGGCTCCGTGTGGATTGAGAATTTACTGTATATAAAGACCAGCGGACCCCTTCGGGATCGAGCATGCTTTTCTCTGAAGGGATCTGTTAGCCTTGTTGGTCTCGCACTTTACACTAGTGTGACTCAAAGTTCCGCACAGACAGAGAAACATTTCTTTAAATGAACCCATCGACTCTAATATTGTTGGAAGTATTCACTTCTGTCTTCCAAGAGCAGCAACACATGTAAAGTATAAACACATATTCAGTGTGAACTCATGTAAAGTGTGAACACATGTAAAGTATGTAAAGTGTGAGCACATGTAAAATGTGAACACATGTTAAGTATGTAAAGTGTGAACACATGTAAAGTGTGTTATCCTGTAAAGTGTGAACTCACGTATTTTGTGAACGCATGCAAATTGTGAACACATGTAAAGTGTGTACTCCTTATGAACACATGTAAAGTGTGTACTCCTTATGAACACATGTAAAGTGTGTACTCCTTATGAACACATGTAAAGTGTTTACTCCTTATGAACAAATGTAAAGCTTGAAGTAAACTTATTTGTGAACAAATGCAAATTGTGAACACATGTAAAGTGTGCACATATATCCAAAATGTCTGTCTGAACCTCTTACAGGAGCCCAAAAGTATATGAAGTTCGGGGAGATACACTACATGGAGAAGGGGAAGTGGTATCAAGTCGGCGGGGCTGACAAGATTCCAAGCGGTAATCCATTATTTTAGGCGTTTACGTCATATTTAAAAATCAGACGAGCTTTGTTAACTTTCCTTAAAATATATTGCGTCTACTTAACACAATGTGTCGGGATATAGGTGTATTTATTTTGCAATGCACATTGCAATGGTACACATTGTTTACACAGACTTTTTTTACAGAAGTTCATTTTCCCACCTACTGTGATGACTGATTTCGGCCATCCCATTCTCGCCTATTTGCGTGTTGGTGTTCCGCCAACACGCTAGAACGACTTAAGTAGTTGTCATATCGGAATCCTATGTTTCTTGCACTGCCGAGTTTGCACGTTGGAGTTGCGCCAACAGCATGTGATACACGTGATGACACTAATCAGTTACCACAATGTATCGAATTGTATCGTTTATAAAATATATGTTATTTATCGTAACATTTTTTAATGTTACCGTGCAGGTTACCACGGCTGTCATATGTATGTACAAACTGCGGCACCGGCCGACTATTTGGTGGACGAGGCCGAGGTCCATCTGAACCCTGTCCTTTCAAACTGGAGGAGCGATGCCAACGCCAGGATAGACACGTACAGGAAGGCTGACCTCACCGTCAGGTATATTAAAGAAGCAATATGGAATAATGTGTTCAGTCTGTATACACATTGGCACAGGACATTAAAGTTAGTTTAATATTATTGAATTAAAATATTTTGTCCGCCAACGTTTTTTCAGATAAAATACTATCATTATTATTTCCCTCGTGGAAGGCCAATTGCCTGTCAGGATAAAGGCAGAGATAGGGTCGTTTCACCGATAAGATGACGGCAATGTTCTAGCTCCAAACATACTAAAGCTGGAAATGTTCTAGCTCCAAACATACCGAAGCTGGCAATGTTCTAGCTCCAAACATACCGAAGCTGGCAATGTTCTAGCTCCAAACATACTGAAGCTGGCAATGTTCTAGCTCCAAACATACCGAAGCTGGCAATGTTCTAGCTCCAAACATACCGAAGCTGGCAATGTTCTAGCTCCAAACATACCAAAGCTGGCAATGTTCTAGCTCCAAACATACCAAAGCTGGCAATGTTCTAGCTCCAAACATACCAAAGCTGGCAATGTTCTAGCTCCAAACATACCAAAGCTGGCAATGTTCTAGCTCCAAACATACTAAAGCTGGCAATGTTCTAGCTCCAAACATACCAAAGCTGGCAATGTTCTAGCTCTAAACATACTAAAGCTGGCTGATGGTTTTGCTTCTTCAGACTCACAGGGAACAACGTGAATGCAGCGTCTGTCCAAATTGAGGTATGACGGCACTTAACACCCCCCACCTTTTGATACAAATTAAAGAACAGAACAGTTTGTTTTGAAAAAAGTGTAAAAAGGAAAATGTGGCCCAATTTCCCGAAACGTTTTGAGCTAAACAGGCTTAAGTAGCTTCTTTCACTTAGCCACTATTTATACTTAAATTTGTATTCATTAAAAAAAACCTGTTCATTATGAGTATCATAAACATAATTTCTATTTAAAGTCTAAAACTTCTAATAATAGAAAATATTACACAAATTATAGGGAAAATTATAATAGTGACATTAGCTTAATCCTGTTATAAGGGACTTGATAAGTTTTGAGAAATTAAAGCCAGGGGTGGTATTCAAAAGCCAACTTAGGTAAATCTTATGGTCATACATCATTCACTCTATCGGTCAGTTATTAATTACAAGTAATCCGAATAGCTAAGTCGATCTTAAACCCATTTAAGACATAGATTGAATACCAGCCCAGTATTATATTATAACAATTATGTAAAAATACGAACTATTTTAATGTACGTAACTCATGTAACTTGCTCTTTAATCAAAGCTGCACCCTCACAGATTGAACGTTTTGACAATTTTTTTAATTTTTGTCTTGGAACGAGCCAAGTTTTGCGAAAATGCATGGAAACCAGTTATATAAGACAGCTGATAAAAAATTAGATCACAGATTTTTATATTTAAGTTCTAAAATTGATGTTTTATGCATTGCTCTTAAACAGTTAGTAACGTCTTTAGCCATAAAACATTATTTTTTGAACGGAAATATGAAAATCTGCGATCTGATCTTTTGTCTGCAATCTTTTTTCATTGGTTTGCAGATATTTACGCAAAAAATTGCTCTTTCCAAGACACGAAATATAAAAGTTGTAAAAACGGTAAATCTGTGAGAGTGCAGCTTTAATACTGAAATGAAAGTAAAGAAAATGACATCGAATATAAATATGGTATAACACTAAAACACGTGTTTTGTCTTCAACCTTGAAAATAAGGCATTTCATAAAGAACAAAATGGGTAGTCCAAAACATCGGATAACTCGAGGTTTAAGGTCAGGCACGGTCTCGTCGAGTTATCGCAGTTTTACTGAAGTATGCACACGTATTTAACTTATGTACTTTATTCAGCTTACACAGAAGAAGATGGAGTTTAAGTTTGGTTCCGCCGTCTCAGCAACAAAAATAGTGGACAGCAGCCAGCATGCTTATCAGAATGCCTTCTACAATAACTTTGAATGGGCCGTGCTCGAAAATGCCGAGAAGTGGCGACAGATGGAGTCGACTAGAGTATGCTCAGTTCCTTTATAAGAAGGCTAAGCGATATGACAAGTTTCATTAATTACTATTACCTAAATTATTTCTTCAAAAGGTAAACTGTTTATTGGTCACTTTATCCAATGAAACTGTCGTGAAAATGCCAAACAATATTGTGTAACTTTTAAAAATGAAACTCCTAGTGGCGCATGCACTGATCTTGGTAAATGGCAAATACGAGATTGGCCTTAACATATAGTTAGAAAAAAAACAACACTTAAATATCATAGTATTAAGTATGTTATAAAAATAGGACCAAAACATCTATTTGCATTTTAACCTTTTGGGCCCTTCTTATTTATCTTCTACAAAAATATAAGTTTGTTTTTATATGTGTTCCTCTTTAAGGCGCACAATAAAAGTTCATGCAAAACAACAATAGCGGTAAGTTGGCGCTTTCTTAACTGAGGAATGTGTGGCCACGTAGCTATTAAATTAAAAAAGCATTTAAATTTAAAAAACAAAAACAGAATATGTTTGCATCAGCCTATAGATATTGTGTGCTTTAAACCTGCAAAACATCCTGTAAACCTTTGATTTGTTGACACATTCCGAAATAACCATGAATTGTATTTATCTTTTGATACAAGACACATGTTTCATATCGTCGCATTGGTGTAACTCCCTTCCCGTAAACCCTAGACATTAACATGACGGATTTTTGTAGAACGATGCAATGCTGAAATTTTGTCCAAGGATTGCATCATTAAAATAAAACAAATCTAAAATAGTTCTCACGCGTTGGAGCAGAAAATAATATAGTTTTTTATAGCTTAAGACATATTTTCATATCATTTCTGTCAAAAAAGTGATATAGAAATTAACGTCACTTACTTGTTGTTTACATCGGTTGTGACCCGTGTTGACCTATGTGAAAACCCCTTTCAAGTCACGTGATTCCTTTCCCTGGGTATCTCCCTCGTCTAACACCCCAGAGGTCCCGAGATCGACTCCTGCTGCTGAAAGTACGCAAGGACCTGTAATTAGTGCATGACGTCATCAACATATTTTTTTGAACACTGAGTATATTTATGATCTAAATATGTTTTGCCTTCAAACTTTTCAGGGTCAAATCGACTATGACCGTCCCCTACATGCAATTGACGCGCTTCGTTCACATGGGTATTATTTTCGTGTTATTTTAAGATTGTTTAAGCATAGCTTAATTAATACTTACTTTGCGAATTTGATCTTTCATTTTTAAGTTAAAGTGTTTTCAGGAAGAAGTTCAACAATAAACACTTTATTTAACCATTTTACTGCGATTTGCAACAACCAAAATATTATGAATGAAAAAATGCCTACAGCACGCTTATCCATTCTTATCACTGTGTACCAAAAACAAGATTTGAAATAACTAATACGATATGTCGAAATGTTCATAATAAAAGGAATTCCAAAATGAAGCATAGTGTCCCGTGACATATTCGTGTTATTGCTTTGTGCAGAATCAAGGTACGGTGTCACTGCGCGTTCTGGGATAAGGAGGAGTTTACTCAGGACTGGGTTAAACAGCTGCACGGGGACAGCCTCAGAACCGCCATCACCGAACGTATCCAGGGTGTCATCTCGCATACAAAAGGAAAGTGAGTTTAACTTTAAAGATCCCATTTATTGGGCATATGAAGTAAACAAACAAGACACCAGAGAGACTAGTTGTAGCGACTTGTCGCTTCACTTACGAAAATTACCGACTGTATACCTGACGTTTAAAAGAAGTTTCTCGCAAAGGTGTCTAATACAGAATACAATATTCATTGACAATAGTTCATTGAATGAGTCATAATCGAGTGATAATGATGAAAAAGAACGAGGCACCAGCTGTTCCTTACCAGTTTGGGCCATAAGCAAGACCCCTCTAGAATGTTCAGCTGGAAAATGTAGAAGAAAGCAATTAATATTGACTGTTTTCACTCAAACCTTTTATGTTCATGTATTGAGGATATCTCACACTTATTTCAGATATATCGCATGGATATCTCACATGTATAAAGGATATCTCGCATGTATATAGAATGTAACATATGTTTATAGGATATCTCACCTCACATGTAAATAGGATATCTCACATGGATATCTATCATTTATAACGGATATCGCACATGTATACTGGATATCTCACATTTATACAGGATATCTCACGTGTATATAGAATATCTCATATGTAAATAGAATATACGTATGTATGATATCTGACATGTATTTAGAATATCTCACATGTATGTAGGATATCTCACATGTATTTAGAATATCTCACATGTATGAAGGGTATCTCACATTTATTTATGATTTCTCACATGTAAATAGAATATATCGCATGTATATAGGACATCTCGCATGTATGTAGGATATCTGTCATGAATGTAAGATATTTCATATGAATGTAGGATATTTTACAAGTATGTATTATATCTCACATGTTTGTAGGATATCTCACATGTATTTAGAATATTTCACATGTATGTAAGATATCTCACATGTATGAAGGATATCTCACATGTATTTAGGATATAAAGGATATCTCATATGTAAATATAATATCTCGCATGTATAAAGGATATCTAACATGAATTTAGGATATCTCACATGTAAATAGAATCTCTCACATGTAAATAGAATCTCTCACATGTATTTAGGATATCTCTTATGTAAAAATAATATCTCATATGTAAATAGGATATCTCACATCTATATAGAATATCTCACATGTATTTAGGATATCTCATATGCAAATAGAATATCTAACATGTATATAGGATATCTCACATGTATATGTCACATGTATAAATGATATCTCACATATATAGAGGATATCTCACATGTAATAAGAATATTTCATAATTATGTATGGAGGATATCTAACATGAATATAGAATATCTCACATGTACTTAGAATATTTCACAGGTATGTAGGATATCTAACATGTTTTTAGGATATCTCATATGTAAATAGAATATCTAGCATGTATATAAGATATCTCACGTGTATAAGTTTATGTTTGATAAGATGATTTTGCTCCAAACATGTTCTGGAGTGAAACGGTGTTTTACCTTTTGTGTGTCTCTATTTCTCCAAAGCACGAAATAACCGCAAGAATCTTATTTCAATAATAATTGTTTTAAATAGATATTTAACTACTACTTATCAGCACATATCTGGATATGCGGTTACCTTAACTAACTGGTAGTGTTACACTTACCAGTGTTGCCAATGAACAGTCTACATAGAAACTACTGTGTTCATATCTTTGATGAACAAAACAGAACAGAATAGAACTTTAATATCATAGATACTATACTAAGTTGTATTATTAATAATTGAGTTACAGTAAGTATAACATATGCTTCTTTGATATATTTACAAACTTTCATAACTTCGTTCTTATCGCATGATGTCAGTTAATGATATACATTGAGCTATTGAAGGATTTTTATTTTCAAAATGCATTATAATTTTATGAAATGCAATTTATGATAGCAATAACATCGCAGAGTTAAGTTGTCGTTTCTGTGTATGTTTGTGCAGTTTCGTTTTATTAACATTGATGCAGTTAAGCAACAGTAAAACACTGGGTCTGTGTGAACGCGTGTTACATTATTTAAGTTATGCATCGTTGTCTCGTGATATCGCTCGGACAGGTGTGAGCAATGGGACGTGAATAACGAACTTCTCCACGGACATGTGTACGAGCTTCAGACAGGGGACCCCGACATCACCCACAGCATGTTCCGACAGATCCATGCCATCGACGGACACCCGAGATTGTTCCTCAATGATTACGGTGTCTTGAGCTATGCCGAATCCACGGTTGTAAGTAAGCATTTACAGCTTCAAAAAATGAAAATAATTACCAATTTAAGTATAGTAAAAATGTTCATTTACGTCACATGCTAACAAGCTGTTGTCAAACTAGCTCTGAGTATTAAAAGATCAACTTTAAATATTGATTTATAATTATAATAGTTTTGTTCATCCTCACCTGATTTGAATATATGTATTTTTTGGAATGTATTTACGATTCTATTTCATATAATGTATAACCTATGTCATACCATGTGTTTGTTTATTTATAATTCATTTGTGGATAAGAAGATGATGTATTTGTGGCTAAGAAGATGATGTACTTTGTACAAGCCTTAATAAAATACATGTATATGTTCTGTTCTGTTTTGTTCTAATTTTGATACATCAGTACGTAAAATGGGAAAAGTGATTTCCTTTGTTTCCTTTGTAAACGGTCATATTACTCGCTTTCTCATTGGGACTAATTTTTTCAGCCATGAATACATTCATGTCTCAGAGAGTTAAACCATTTTGTTCAGCTTTTTTTTATTTTTGAGTTGAAAACTGTCTTTAATATATTTACTTTAACCTACTACTTTCAAATGAGTCAAATAATAATAATACAGCAAGCTACATTTTAGTTTATTGCACAATCGGAACACTTCTGTCATTTTCCTTCGAAATTGTCTCGGATGTATGTCGGTACATAAGTACTAGTAAAATGTAAAATATTTTGATATTGTAAACCGTCCATATACATCCGAGGTTATTTTCGATGGAAAATAGCCGAGGTATTCCGAATGGTTTATTGAAATGTACGAGCATCTACTATGCCGACTATACCACAGGAGTTGGCGGACCTGGCACTGAAGTACAAAGCTGCCGGAGTACCTATTGGCGGCATAGGAGCCCAAAGTCACTTACACGGCGTAGATGTCCACGTTATCAAGGTGATAAAATACTTATTAAAGTAATATTAAAATAAGGATGGACGATAGAAAAAAATGTTTCTAAAGATAAAATACAGTTTTGTATGATAAAGACTATAACATTATAATAATATTATTCTGGCCCGGTCACTCATATTATATAGGTAGGCAAACTATATTCTTAGTTTCATTCTGTTGCCAATACTATGTTAAAGGTATTTGCCTGTCTTTGAAAGACTGATTTTCCAATATTATACATATATAAATTTAGCTGTGTGAAGTTAGCTAAACATACGACATTTGACATTGGACATTCAAGATCGAATGTCGTGCTAGCACGACATTGGACATTGGACATTCAACATCGAATGTTGTGCTGGCACGACATTGAACATTGGACATTCAAAATCAAATGTTGTGCTAGTACGACATTGGACATTCAAAATCGAATGTCGTGATAGCACGACATTGGACATTCAAAAGTAAAAGTCGTGCTAGCACGACATTGGACATTCAAAAATAAATGTCGTGCCAGCACGACATTGGAAATTGGACATTGGGATTTCAAAAATGAATGTCGTGCTAGCACGACATTGGACATTGGACATTCAAAATCGAATGTCGTGCCAGCACGACATTGGACATTGGGATTTCAAAAGTGAAAGTCGTGTTAGCACGACATTGGACATTGGACTTTCAAAAATGAATGTCGTGCCAGCACGACATTGGACATTGGCCATCGGAATTTCAAAAATGAATGTCGTGCTAGCACGACATTGGAAATTGGACATTTAAAATCGAATGTTGTGCTGCCACGACATTGGACATTGGACATTCAAAATCGAATTTTTTGCTGGCACGACATTAGACATTGGACATGCAAACGTGAAAGTCGTGCTAGCACGACATTGAACATTGGACATTCAAAAATGAATGTCGTGCCAGCACGACATTGGACATTGGACATTGGGATTTCAAAAATGAATGTCGTGCTAGCACGACATTGGACATTCAAAATCGAATGTTGTGCTGGCACGACATTGGACATTGGATATTCAAAAGTGAAAGTCGTGCTAGCACGACATTGGGCATTGGACATTCAAAATCGAATGTTGTGCTGGCACGACATTGGACATTGGACATTCAAAAGTGAAAGTCGTGCTAGCACGACAATGGACATTGGACATTCAAAAATGAATGTCGTGCCAGCACGACATTGGACATTGGAATTTCAAAAATGAATGTCGTGCTAGCACGACATTGGACATTCAACATTCAAAATCGAATGTTGTGCTGGCACGATATAGGACATTGGACATTCAAAAGTGAATGTTGTGCTGGCACGACATTGGACATTGGCCATTCAAAATCGAATTTTTTGCTGGCACGACATTAGACATTGGACATTCAAAATCGAATGTTGTGCTGGCATGACATTTGACATTGGACATTCAAAAGTGAAAGTCGTGCTAGCACGACATTGGACATTGGGCATTCAAAAATGAATGTCGTGCCAGCACGACATTGGACATTGGAATTTCAAAAATGAATGTCGTGCTAGCACGACATTGGACATTCAAAATCGAATGTTGTGCTGGCACGACATAGGACATTGGACATTCAAAAGTGAATGTTGTGCTGGCACGACATTGGACATTGGACATTCAAAATCGAATGTTGTGCTGGCATGACATTTGACATTCAAAAGTGAAAGTCGTGCTAGCACGACATTGGACATTGGGCATTCAAAAATGAATGTCGTGCCAGCACGACATTGGACATTGGACATTCAAAATCGAATGTTGTGCTGGCACGACATTGGACATTGAACATTCAAAAGTGAATGTTGTGCTGGCACGACATTGGCCATTCAAAATCGAATGTTGTGACTAATTGAGTCGATAAAAAATAAGTCGACAGGCAGTAATAGGTTACTTTATCGGCTCATTGACAATATTTCGTGTTATAATACGTAAAACCAGATAAAGTAGATGTAGGAACGATTACATTTATATTTTTTGGAATCATCAATGCATGTGTATATTTTCCATATGTCATCATATACTGTGAATATAATTATCTTCACTTCGTTTATAAATGGTACTGGATGTGTAGCAGTGGTTCGGAAACACTTAAGCTTATTAAAAGTATGCCATTTCGAAAGCATTATCACTGTTTGTCTACATATAATCGCCGACCATTCATAAGTATATTCATTTGAATCTTTCTCTGCATATGTGACATCATTTATATCTGAATCATGCTTAAGTTTCAAATATTGCTATGGAATCGTAATGACAATGCTCTCTTGGTGGTTATAAATTTATAATGGGTCATTGCTTTTAAATAATTTTAAGACAATATCTCAAAAAAATTAATTCCGAAAATTGCATGCCATCCGAATTAATTTAAAGTCGGTAGAAAACATTCATTCATAAAACATGTCATACATTAATTTGAATGTGCAACACGACTTTCATTTTTGAAAGTCCAATGTCGTGCTGGCACGACCTTCATTTATGACTGTCGAATGTCCAGCACGACTTTCAATTTTGAATGTCCAATGTCCAAAGTCGTTCCAGCACAACATTCGATTTTAAATGTCCAATGCCGTGCCAGCACAACATTCGATTTGAATCATTTTTGAAATCCCAATGTCCGATGTCTAATGTCGTGCTGGCACGACATTCATTTTTGAATGTCCAATGTCCAATGTCGTGCCAGCACGACTTTTAGTTTTGAATGTCCAATGTCCAGTGTCGTGCCAGCACAACATTCGATTTTGAATGTCCAATGTCCAATGTCGTGCTAGCACGACATTCATTTTTGAAATCCTTATGTCCATTGTCCAATGTCGTGCTAGCACGACATTCATTTTTGAATGTCCAATGTCCAATGTCGTGCCAGCACAACATTCGATTTTGAATGTCCAATGTGCAATCTCGTGCTGGCACGACTTTCACTTTTGAATGTCCAATGTCCAATGTCGTGCCAGCACAACATACGATTTTGAATGTCCAATGTCCAATGTCGTGCTAGCACGACATTCATTTTTGAAATCCCAATGTCCAGTGTACAATGTCGTGCTGGCGCGACATTCATTTTTGAATGTCCAATGTCGTGCTAGCACGACTTTCACTTTTGAATGTCCAATGTCGTGCTGGCATGACATTCGATTTTGAATGTCCAATGTCGTGTTAGCACGACATTCGATTTTGAATGTCCAATGTCAAATGTCGTGCCAGCACAACATTCATTTTTGAATGTCCAATGTCCAATGTCGTGCTAGCACGACTTTCACTTTTGAATGTCCAATGTCCAATGTCGTGCCAGCACGACATTCATTTTTGAAATCCCAATGTCCAATGTCCAATGTCGTGCTGGCTCGACCTTCATTTTTGAATGTCCAATGTCCAATGTCGTGCCAGCACGACTTTCAATTTTGAATGTCCAATGTCGAGCCAGCACAACATTCGATCTTGAATGTCCAATGTCCAATGTCGTATGTTTAGCTAACTTCACACAGCTTATAAATTTATGGGTTTTTTCAGACACGACTTGATCTGCTTGGCAAGGCAAAGTTACCAGTCATGATTACAGGTTTGCAAATTATGCTTTATAAGAATACTAATAAATACAACAAAT
This sequence comes from Mya arenaria, assembly GCF_026914265.1. Lineage (NCBI taxonomy): Eukaryota > Metazoa > Mollusca > Bivalvia > Myida > Myidae > Mya > Mya arenaria. Next base: position 33,682,582 of record NC_069129.1, on the reverse strand, counting down.
AAGTTGAAACATTTGTGAACTTCAAACTATTCAAATTAGAAAATTGAATACAGGAGTAGTCCAGAAATGCATCTATCAATGTTTACCCCACTTGTGGGGGGAGGGGGAGATGGGACACACCCAGGAACTGCAAAAGATGTTGTCTAAGACCCATCCCTGGAACAGGAATATTTTTCCGAATCCCTGGAGGTCGAAGATCCAGGCATTATAAAAGAAAATCCTTTGAATTAAAACCGGCCGAGTGTATGTCCCGGGTAGTGGTCTCAAACCGCCTATTAGGAATCACTGTATCTATATGTCCACTCCATCGAGCAAACCATCGATAGGTGCATAACTCAATAGAACATACAGGAACCAGCTTAGAAACATTTAGTATGATAGCGTGTTATTGTAATAAGATCAACCAGCCACCATGCAGACGAACACGGAAACGTGCGGGACAACATTCAAAGACCACCTGTACTTCTACATGTTACCAGCTACTTACCACAGACTGTTATTAAAAGGTTACCGCCATGTTCTCGTAACGTGACAGGAAGGTCCTGGGACATTTTCTATTATGAATATTTTAAACGATATATTTCTCTGTGTGGAATTCAAAGTTTTAAATTATTTAAAATCTCCGAATTCTACTTATAAAATAACTTTTTACTATAATTATAACATTATATATTACTTTTTTTTATCTTAAGTGTATAGTTATTAGTCGTAATGGTTTTAACTTTGATTTTGGGAATTATGGTTTATTTCATTTTACCTTCAATTACCATCAGTCTAAATTAATTGAAATATTAATGGAATAGTTTAATAAGCTTGAAGATATTTCATTTAAACAAACTGTGTTAAAAGATAATTATAGATATAATATGCAATTACAGTATGCGGACATCTATAAATCCACAATGCATAGGTCGAACATAGTTAAGGAAATGTTGACAAAATAGTAGAATTATTATAATAGTTTTACAAAAACACGTTTTAAGGTAAATAGTTTCTTGTTTGTAAAATGCTGAAGTTTGTAGATGTATGTTTATGTGTGTAATGTGTAGATATGTGTTGATTTGTGTAATATGTAGATGTTTGTAGATGTGTGCAATGTGTAGATGTGTGTTGATGTGTGTAAGATGTGATGTTTGTAGATGTGTGTAATGTGTAGATGTTTGTAGATGTGTGTAATGAGTAGATGTTTGTAGATGTGTGCAATGTATAGATGTTTGTTGATGTGTGTAAGATGTAGATGTTTGTAGATGTGTGCAATGTGTAGATATTTGTTGATGTGTGCAATGTGTAGATGTTTGTTGATGTGTGTAAGATGTTGATGTATGATGATGTGTGTAATGTGTTGATGTTTGTTGATGTATGTAATATGAAGATGTATGTTGATGTGTGTGTGTGCGTGCGTGCGTGCGTGCGTGTGTGTGCTGTGCAGAAGTATTTTGATGTGTGCAATGTGTTGATGTTTGTTGATATTTGTACCATGTTTATGTTTGTTGAGGTGTGTAATGTTCGGATGTACGTTGATGTTTGTTATATGTAAATGTATGTAGATGTGTGTTATATGTAGATGTTTGTTAATGTGTGTAATATGTAGATGTATGTTGATGTGTATAATGTGAAGATGTGTGTTGATGTTTGTAATAGGTTAATGTTTGTTGATGTGTGTAGTGCGCAGCTGTTTGTTGATGTTTGTAAAATGTAGATGTATTTTGATGTGTGCAACGTGAAGGTATGTGTTGATGTGTGTAATATTAAATGCTTGTTGATGTCTGTACTATGTTGATGTATGTTGATGTGTGTAATGTGTAGATGTTTGTTGATGTGTGTCATATGCAGATGTTTGTTGTTGTGTGTAATATGTAAATGTTTGTCGATGTGTGTAAAATGTAAATGTTTGTTAATGTGTAATATGTAGATGTTTGTCCTTTGTTGATGTATATTGATGTGTGTGGTGTAGATGTGTGTTGATGTGTGTAATATGTAGATGCTTGTTGATGTCTGTACTATGTTGATGTATGCTGATGTGTGTAATGTGTAAAAGTGTGTTGATGTGTGTAATATGTAGATGCTTGTTGATGTCTGTACTATGTTGATGTATGTTGATGTGTGTAATGTGTAGATGTTTGTTGATGTGTGTCATATGCAGATGTTTGTTGATGTGTATAATATGTTAATGTTTGTCGTATGTGTAAAATGTAAATGTTTGTTGATGTGTGCTATATGTAGATGTTTGTTGATGTTTGTACTTTGTTGATGTATATTGCTGTGTGTAATGTGTAGATGTGTGTTGATATGTGTAATGTGTTGATGCATGTTGATGTGTGTTATGTGTAGATGCGTGTTGATGTGTGTTATATGTAGATGTTTGTTGATGTATATAATGTGTAGATGTTTGTTGATGATTGTACTATGTTGATGTATATTGATGTTTGTAATGTGTAGATGTGTGTTGATGTGTGTAATGTGTTGATGTATGTTGATATGTGTTAAGTGTAGATGTGTGTTGATGTGTGTTATATGTAGATGTTTGTTGATGTATATAATGTGTAGATGTTTGTCGATGTTTGTACTATGTTGATGTATATTGATGTGTGTAATTTGTAGATGTGTGTTGATGTGTGTAATGTGTTGATGTATGTGTATTATGTAGATGTTTGTTTATGTGTGTAATATGTTAATGTATGTGTATTATGTAGATGTTAGTAGATGTGTCCAATGTGTAGGTGTGTTTAATGCGTAGAAGTTTGTTGATGTTTATGATATGTTGTTGATTGTAATATGTAGATGTTTGTCATATGTAGATGTTTGTTATATCTTGATATTTGTCTACGCATCTCAGAACTGGGTATTAATGAGCAAGACGACGCACATCGAGCCACCCGGCTAGTGGACACATTGACTATGATGTTCAGCCACCCGTCTGTGGAAGGCGTGATATTCTGGGGCTTTTGGGATGGCCAGATCTGGGAGAAAGACGCCGTATTGTACACGGGCTCCAATGTAACGGTAAGTCAAACGCGGTTGCACTGAACTTAATTTATAAACGTAATCCAGACCGTAAAATATTCAGATAAACATATTTCGAAATCTACATTATTTGCGAAACTTTAATTTATTCAACAACCTCAGCTATGAACAAACATTTACTATATACGAAAACCTATGAACAATGATTAAACTTTTGCAATCATTAACCTTGAACAAGTAGCCAAATGCTGCGGGTCGAGCGTACGAGGAACTATTCCACACAACATGGCGTACCCACGTGACCAGCACTATCCATGGAAGCACCCCGTTCCACGTGCGAGGGTTCAAGGGCGAGTATGAGCTGAAGGTCAAACATAACGGCCATGTTCTCCAGACTGAGACTTTCACTCTCGCAGAAGCTGGCAAAACTCTTCAAATACACCTCAACGGTGTGAACGGTAAAGCCATACCCAATTCTGAGATGTCAAAGTTCGATTAAATACATCGATCCGACCTGTCAATCAAATAAATCATTATTGATAAATGAGAAAGCAGCAATTTATTCACCACTTTCCGTCCGCCATGGCTTCCCACAAACAAAGCAGCGATGACTGTATACAATAGCTTGGGGTGCGTAGTAACACTATCTAAGGGGGCGGGGCTTATCTTGCTATCTCGGCCGTTATCTTGTAATACTGGAACTAAATACATTTGCTCAATCTGTTATTTTAATGTGTTTCGTTTAATGTCATTCCAGTTTTATTTTCAGGAGGGACACCGGACATTTCCCATGTAATTATTGGTTGAAATTGAACTTATCGACTGACAGTGTGTTTTCCTTGTTTTTATTCTCAATAATACCAGTTCTTCAGAAATGAATACAAAATGAACATAAAAAATGCTACTTGTTATTATTATTATTATTATTATTATTATTATTATTGTTATTATTATTATTATTATTATTATTATTATTATTATTATTATTATTAATAATACATACATCGGAGGCTTGACGTATGTCAGAGATGACCGAGGTGTTCCGATTGACGTAAACCTTTATATTTAAACTTTGGATACTATTTGGTGCTTCTGAGAATGTATTCTACTCTCTGATGTTACTATGCTGTTGTTGGATGTAGTGAATACTGCTTGTAAAGACTGTGTCACAGAGTGTTGTCTTCCTCCTGGCCATGTGCTCTTGTTGGCACTGTGATGCTTTGCCTACCCATCAGTGGGCTCACCGTATTCCCCGTACATAAGTGTGTAAATACGAGCGGGCTTCTGTATGTACTGCAACTGAAGCAAAACAGTTTTTGCTTAAGACAAGAAATATCTTTAAAAAGAATACACAGCGACCAATTTGTAATCAAGGTATGACAAATGGGTTTTCCCCGAGTACTCCGGTTTCCCCCAAAACACAAGATCACACTCTCGCGTAACATCGTGCCAACAAGTCATTAATATAATGATGTAATAACTTGTTTCACAATCGTTGTAAAATAAATAAGTTTAATCAAACATGTGCATATTGTTTTATTTAAATATCAGGTCGAAAAAGTTTTACACAATTTTCTTACTCAATAATACTAAAGCTGCACTCTCACAGATTGAATATTTTGAGAACTTTTTTTTGTCTTGGAACAAGCAGTTTTTTGCGTTAATATCTGAAAACCAGTGATAAAACACTGAAAATAAAAGATCAGATCTCAGATCTTCATATTTCCTCTCAAAAATTGATGTTTTATGCATTTTTCTTAAACCGTTAGTAACTGTTTAAGCCATACACACTAAATTTGGAATGGAAATATGAAAATATGCGATCTGATCTTTTGTCAGCAGTCTTTTATCACTGGTTTGAAGACATTTACGCAAAAGTTTGCTTATTCCAAGACAAAAAATAAAAAAGTTTGAAAAAAAACGGTAAATCTATGAGAGTGCAGCTTAAATGACAGAGTTGTATTGTTTGCTTAACATATACGTAAGAACACTGAGAAGGAATGTGTTAATCTCTATTTGAATATCTATATATGTATAGTACCTGCCAATTTCGACCATTTCACCAGATTAAGAATGCTCACTTTATACCATTTTACCAGACAAAGGACGCTCACTTTAGACCATGTCAATAGACTAAGGACGCTCACTTAAGACCATATCACTTGACTAAGAACGCTCACTTTAGGCTATGGCACCAGACTAAGGACGCTCACTTCAGACCTGGTCACGAGACTAAGGACGCTCACTTTAGATCATGTCACCAGACTAAGGACGCTCATTTTAGACCATGTCACCAGTCTCAGGACGCTCACTTTAGATCAGGTCACCAGACTAAGGACTCTCACTTAAGACCATGACACCAGACTAAGGACGCTCACTTTAGACCATGTCGCCAGACTAAGGACGCTCACTTAAGACCATGTCACCAGACAAAGGACGCTCACTTTAGACCGTGTCAACAGACTAAGGACGCTCACTTTAGACCATGTCACCAGACTCAGGACGCTCACTTTAGATCATGTCACCAGACTCAGGACTCTCACTTTAGACCATGACACCAGACTAAGGATGCTCACTTTAGATCATGTCACCAGACTAAGGACGCTCACATTAGATCATGTCACCAGATTAAGGACGCTCACTTTAGACCATGACACCAGACTAAGGACGCTCACTTTAGACCATGACACCAGACTAAGGACGCTTACTTAAGACCATGTTACCAGACTAAGGACGCTCATTTTAGACCATGTCACCAGACTCAGGACGCTCACTTTAGACCATGTCACCAGACTAAGGACGCTCATTTTAGACCATGTCACCAGACTAAGGACGCTCACTTTAGACCATGTCACCAGACTAAGGACGCTCACTTTAGACCATGACACCAGACTAAGGACGCTCAATGTAGATCATGTCACCAGACTAAGGACGCTCATTTTAGACCATGTCACCAGACTAAGGACGCTCACTTTAGACCATGACACCAGACTAAGGACGCTCACTTCAGATCATGTCACCAGACTAAGGACGCTCATTTAAGATCATGTCACCAGACTAAGGACGCTCATTTTAGACCATGTCACCAGACTAAGGACGCTCACTTTAGACCATGTCACCAGACTAAGGACGCTCACTTTAGACCATGACACCAGACTAAGGACGCTCAATTTAGATCATGTCACCAGACTAAGGACGCTCACTTTAGACCATCACATTAGCCTAAGGATGCTCACTTTAGACCATGACACCAGACTAAGGACGTTCACTTTAGACCATGTCACCAGACTAAGGACGCTCATTTTAGACCATGACACCAGATAAAGGACGATCACTTTAGACCATGTGACCAGACTAAGGACGCTCACTTTAGACCATGACACCAGACTAAGGACGCTCACTTTAGATCATGTCACCAGACTCAGGACGCTCACTTTAGATCATGTTACCAGACTAAGGACGCTCACTTTAGATCATGTCACCAGACTAAGGACGCTCACTTTAGACCATGGCAAAGACTAAGGACGCTCACTTTAGACCATGTCACCAAACTAAGGACGCTCACTTTAGACCATGTCACCAGACTAAGGACGCTCACTTTAGACCATGACACCAGACTAAGGACGCTCACTTTAGACCATGTCACCAGACTCAGGACGCTCACTTTAGATCATGTCACCAGACTAAGGACGCTCATTTTAGACCATGACACCAGACTAAGGACGCTCACTTTAGACCATGTCACCAAACTCAGGAAGCTTACTTTAGATCATGTTACCAGACAAAGGACGCTCACTTTAGATCATGTCACCAGACTAAGGACGCTCACTTTAGACCATGTCACCAGACTAAGGACGCTCACTTTAGACCATGTCACCAGACTAAGGACGCTCACTTTGAACCATTTCACCAGATTAAGGACGCTCACTTTAGACCATTTCACCAGACTCAGGACGCTCAATTTAGATCATGTCACCAGAATAAGGACGCTCACACTTTACACCATGTCACCAGACTAAGGACGCTCATTTTTGACTATGTCACCAGACTCAGGACGCTCACTTAAGATCATGTCACCAGACTAAGGACGCTCATTTTAGACCATGTCACCAGACTAAGGACGCTCACTTTAGATCATATGACCAGACTAAGAATGCTCACTTTAGACTATGTCACCAGACTAAGGAAGCTCACTTAAGATCATGTCACCAGACTAAGGACGCTTACTTTAGATCATGTCACCAGACTTGGAAGCTCACTTCGATCATATAACGAGACTAAGGACGCTCACTTAAGATCATGTCACCAGACTAAGGACGCTCATTTTAGACCATGTCACCAGACTAAGGACGCTCACTTTAGATCATGTCACCAGACTAAGGACGCTCACTTTACATCATGTCACCAGACTAAGGACGCTCATTTTAGACCATGTCACCAGACTAAGGACGCTCATTTCAGATCATGTCACCAGACTGAGGACGCTCATTTTAGACCATGTCACCAGACTAAGGACGCTCACTTTAGACCATGTCACCAGACTAAGGACGTTCACTTTAGATCATGTCACCAGACTAAGGACGCTCATTTTAGACCATGTCACCAGACTAAGGACGCTCACTTTAGATCATGTCACCAGACTAAGGACGCTCATTTTAGACTATGTCACCAGACTAAGGACGCTCTATTTAGACCATGTCACCAGACTAAGGACGCTCATTTTAGACTATGTCACCAGACTAAGGACGCTCATTTTAGACCATGTCATCAGACTAAGGACGCTCACTTTAGACCATGTCACCAGACTAAGGACGCTCACTTTAGACCATGTCACCAGACTAAGGACGCTCACTTTAGACCATGTCACCAGACTAAGGACGCTCATTATAGACCATTTCACCAGACTAAGGACGCTCACATTTAATACAATGTCACCAGACTATGGACGCTTACTTTAGATCATGTCACGAGACTAAGGACGCTCACTTCGATCATGTCACAAGACTAAGGACGCTCATTTTAGACCATGTCACCAGACTAAGGACGCTCACTTTAGATCATGTCACCAGACTAAGGACGCTCACTTAAGACCATGTCACCAGACTAAGGACGCTCACTTTAGAACAGGTCACGAGACTAAGGACGCTCACTTAAGACCATGTCACCAGACTAAGGACGCTCATTTTAGACTATGTCACCAGACTAAGGACGCTCATTTTAGACCATGTCACCAGGCAAAGGACGCTCACTTTAGATCATATCACGAGACAAAGGACGCTTACTTTAGATCATGTTACCAGACAAAGGACGCTCACTTTAGATCAAATCACGAGACAAAGGACGCTCACTTTATACCATGTTACCAGACAAAGGACGCTCACTTTAGATCAGATCACGAGACAAAGGACGCTCACTTTAGATCATGTCACCAGACTAAGGACGCTCACTTAAGACCATGTCACCAGACAAAAGACGCTCACTTTAGACCATGTCACCAGACTAAGGACGCTCGCTTTAGACCATGTCACCAGACTAAGGACGCTCGCTTTAGACCATGTCACCAGACAAAAGACGCTCACTTCGCCAGACTATAAATAAGTTCATTTAAATATTTTTACCAGACTTAATAAGTTGGATTGTAACACTTCATCGGACTAAGTATGTTGACTTTAACCATTTTACCAGACATAATAAGGTCAATTAGGATCATTATGCCAGACTATTTTTTGACTTAGAGAAATTAACATTTTGTTTCGCTCACATACTATCGAACGAGAGCAAACAACACTCCTAGTAAAAATTGTATGGATGAAGGGAAAATACAAGCACTAAGATTGAATAAAAAATAATGCCACCATTATTTAAGTGTTATAAAAAATCTATATACATGAAATGAGTTAAAACCGAGAGATTATATCTTGGTGGAGATAACCGCCAAAAGGAGAATCCTACGCCTTGTTTCTAAACGTTAGCTTTAAACCACCGTCAATAAAACAGCCTACAGGTTTTCTATTTTGAAGATCGCACCTGCTATCTAAGTTGTCAGTGTCTGACACATGAGCACCATGGAGGTTCGCGTGCGTGGGGAAGCGAGCCAAGCCTGTACCAAACGTTGATAAACACTCTCTTACTATCGCCAATTTTCGCTTGCTTCATTTTATTGCCCAACAGAGCATTAATAGCTACCTGAACATCAGTGTTATCTGTTGAATAGGAGATAAAAACAAATTAGCATGACAATAGATTAAGTAGAAATGGCATTTCTAGAACTATGTCCAGTATTGTCTATAAATTGATTTTATTACAAGTGTTATTCTATGGAAACGTTCGAAAATAAGATGATAATGATATAATTGGTATCAATAAATGGTTATATTTGCATTCATAAAATCGGCAGCCGGCAAAGTTATTTAGATCTAAGACCTTCTTGCGTCCATAACATCATATTTTTTTTAAAGAAACATCGAATTTGTTTAACGAAAATAATTTGTGATAATGATTTTTAAAAGTTTATTTTATTAATTAAAAACGATTTCTCGCCTTATGAAAATGAAATAGTTTTGTTATGGATTTTACAGAACAGGCAAGGAGAAAACGGTAGGAATTAATAGTAAAATATAAGCAAAACTTAAATGCAATAAACCTTTAAAGCATCACTGATAGGTTTTGTTTAATCATATTGTATTGTTTTGTTTTGTAAACATCAAGACATACAAATTATAGGTACACATATAAACAAATCACTCCAATCACACAAATCCCAGGCGTCATGGTGCCGATGTCGTATATATTTAAAATTAAACGTAAATAGAAAAAGAAGTGTAATTTTGAAATTCATAATTGTTTTGTTTAAGCGTTAAGGAAATCTGGGTTGCTATAATGAAAATACAGATAGAATACATATTTGAACTAATATATACCAGGCAAATTACATTGTGTTTGATGGCGACAAACGAAAAAAACACTTAGTTGCTTGTGTATACTATAGGGCATTCAGCAAAAAAAGTGTTTTGTTTTCAACCTGTTATATATTTTTATTATATAAAATAATAGTTTGGATGTACTTAAAGGATAAACTATGGGTGTGCTTCGTAAAAGCAGGCGTGCATAATGTTTTTTTATGGTTATATTAAAAACATGTTATGGAGTCCACAGTCAGGATCAACTTATTTTTATTTAAGATTAAGATTCAATAAGATCTGTCGATGCAAATGCTTGTGAGCTATAATGTGCAAAGAGCCGCGTTGTACTTACAGGAGGATCGGCAATGTCACTAAGATAAAAACAATCAAAAAAATCCGAAGCCTTATAGGAGGGACAAGATAAGGCAGGTCTTGACTGGGTCCTTATAATTTACTACTTCTAATTGTCAGATTTTTAGAAACAGCTGTTGAGGTAAGACAGATATTTGTTGTTGTGTTTTTCCAATTTTAAGTTTATCATATATTGCAAAATGCAATGCTTCAATGAAATAAATATTACATGTATAGAAACATAGCGAAACATCATCATCACCATTCAATATTTAATATCGGTTTCTAAATTTACATAATACACTGTTTGTACAAAAAAGGAAAACAAATACTAGCGAAAACAAAAGCTATCAAACGACTCAACTCAATAGTAAAAATTATATCGCTAAACATGTAATGAGCGAGGTTGTTGTTTTTTTGTTGATGTTTTTTTACTGAGTGAATAAGAAATGAAATAGATTTACGAAAACATTCTTACAAATACTCGCACTAGAATCCTCTGAAAGACAAATTCTGTTAAAATCAGTTGCCATTTTATATCGATTTTAAGTTGTAGACCTACGATCAATTTAACTGTGATGTTTTGGTTATGGACCCCTTCTCGCCCCGGAAAAGGAGGTTTTCTTAAACAACTCGAGAAGTGCACAATATGTTCGAATGAAATTTCAAAGGTATAAAGTAAGGACCCTGATCTAAAACTCGGTTTAATAATTTACTACGTATGCTTATTTACAGAATGAACTCACATGCCAAACCTACTCAAATGACTGTACAGTGTCAGTACTACTTTAGAAAATTGTAATTATTTAAAAAAAAATATCTGAAAACTTCTTGATTGACATTTTTCTTAATTTTATTTATTTATTTTTTTTAAAAAAAGAAGAAGATCCATGTTCTGTCAATTTGTTGAGCGGTAAAATTCGATAATCCTTTACTGGAGGAAATATTACACGAAGTTGGCATTGCTGATTAATTGCTTATTTTAAAAGAAAAATATTAGTTTTAAACTTTATTTATTTTAAAGCTACATTTTGAACACAAACTGACATTTGTAAGAAAAACAGTCATGATGGAATGGTTTAACAAGCGATTTTTAGGATAGAAAATAAATTGGTATAGGCGAAAACGTGGTCCCATCCCACAGGTCATACTGTCAGTAACAGTAACAGTGATAAATGCCATCCACGTTTATTTGGCGTTATGCTGACATACACACTGTATATGGCTAAACATGTAGTTAGGTCACGATTGCATGTAACAACGATGTGCTCGTAATGCGGTCAGGACAAGTCTTATCATGGAGACCAGACTGCGATGAGCCTACGTCACTTACTGACGCATTGCTTGGCAATCGGAGGTCATGCGGCAGACACCGATTAAAGTTTATATCATATTTTGGCCGTTGACCGCATCAACAATTAATGGCGAATTTCATGAATTTAGAATGCAACCTACATTTTCAGCCAATGAAATTGCAGATAGGCAATCATTATGTACTATGCTTATTCATGAATAATTTCAACTTTTGCGGGTGTTTGCCTACTGCCACTCCCTGATACACACTCCCTGCGTCTGATTTTGCGTTGACAATGTGTCAAACAATAAAAGGTAGTATTCGTAGACAGTTAGATAACCTAAAGTAATATTTTAAGGATTAAGAAGGGCTCGTTCGCTACGTTCACTCCGCCCATTCTTTATCATTAAAATGTTACTTCATGTCATCAAACTATTACATAAATATTATCAAAATCTCGATTTGTTGTCGACACTGCCACCTGTGGTTTGACCTGTATTGATCTTATCTGTATTGGAAGAGAAAGTAGAGCACGTTTTCATAAAATCAAAACAGTTGGAAAGTCAGTCAATCTTTAAGCATATCACTAATAAGGGAACAGATTATATTAATGGAATAAAAAAAATAGAAAGTTTTTTTTTATTATTTTATTGTAACTTTTGGTGACCAGCAACAACCTAAAAGGGACCCAAAATGTAAAAATCACAACAAAAACATTGTCAAGGCTTAAAGAGCAAGAGTTTTCTATACTCATTTAGGAATCAAAAATGATCATATGGTATTCGTGAGAGCAATTTAAAGATGCACTCTTACACCCAAATAAGTTATAACACAATTCATTCATTTGTTTTATTTTACCGAATAGGATGAATAAATATCGAAAACAATGGTTCTTATAAAGGATATCGTGTTGAACTTGAAAGAAAGATGCGGAAAACACAATATTTACACCTCATGAGACGTAAGATGATCACTGTAAATATTTTAGCATTCGCCAGTCATTTAATATTTCTGCGTGTTTAGCTATTAAATACTCGGTTACAATCTTGTAATCAGTAGTTAATAGTTTGCATAAATGCATCATGTAGTAAGTAGTTAAAGGTCTATTACTCGATATGTATGTTTGTTATGCATGTATATGTATTGATTTTGAATAAGAGTTTCACTATTTACCTATATTGGAGCTTAAAATTGTGGGCCAATGGCCATCGAGGATTTACCCGATTACTGTAGCTCCATATAACATAGAGCAGATTTGACGGTGAATACAAACATTTATTTTCGTAGAGAGTACTTTATCGGTCTGCATGATGTAGAGAGTACTTTATCGGTCTGCATGATGTAGAGAGTACTTTATCGGTCTGCATGATGTAGAGAGTACTTTATCGGTCTGCATGATGTAGAGAGTACTTTATCGGTCTGCATGATGTAGAGAGTACTTTATCGGTCTGCATGATGTAGAGAGTACTTTATCGGTCTGCATGATCTAGAGAGTACTTTATCGGTCTGCATGATCTAGAGAGTACTTTATCGGTCTGCATGATGTAGAGAGTACTTTATCGGTCTGCATGATGTAGAGAGTACTTTATCGGTCTGCATGATCTAAATATCAACACTTTGTTGATTTTTTAACGAAAAGTACCGAGAACGTTCTTTTTTTTCGGTGGTCTTTCTATTTTTTGTACAAATATCAAACCATTCTATTTGTTTTTATAGCATACTCCTTAAGCGGCAACAATTTACCATTTCATCCTAATCTTTGCAACTTTTGTGCGCTAATTTTAAAAATATTTTTAAAGGAACAGGAAATAGATAATATTAGCCAATATATAGCCAATATATAGCCAATATATAGCCAATGTTAATATTCTAACCGTATTTTGCATTTATTATACAGTCTCCACAAACCTGTTCTAAAACAGTTAAAAGTTACATAATATTTTAGTAAGACATAGATTACAATAAAGGAAGTACAAATCTAATTTATTAATAATGCTTCTCATAAAATGTTACGTTTTGGAGTGACGGAAATAGTTGCCATCGCGAAGTAACATTGTTAAGATCAGTGACGGCTTCCCTGGTTAATACCCGAACCTGATACTCCCAGTGCTACAGTCACATCCAGAATATGCCTTAAAACCTTCCCGGATTGGGCGGTAAAAGACATCCAGGAATTAACTAGCACCTGGTCCTGCTGCAAGTTTAACTGACACATCATTGCGGACAATTTCGTTGCTATCTGAGGATTGGTTTTGTTTCAATAACTTAGCAGTGTTATCATGGATATTAATTAAACATCGAAGTTAGTTTTATTTGTGACGTTAAGTTTGGTATTCATTGGGACAGATTATTTTCACTGAGTTTAATCCTTTTTTCAGAAACAGTACGTTATTTACGGTATTTGGACTTGTTTAGGAACCCTGCAGTACTAAATGATTTGTAATAATTTTATTCAAGACATTATATTAGTGTTAATGAACTGTTGGTTAAGGGTGTTCCATATCTTCTTGCTCAAATGTAATCACATTTGACTGAGCAATATTCCGTTTGACATATATAGCTTTTTAACCAATCAAAACCATTATTAGAATAAACCAATGCTTTTACAAATACACTTAATAAACGATTTGCACAGTGAAGTTAGCTTGTAAATCCAACCTTTATTTTGAAAAGGAAATATAAAAAAAAGTTTCTTCTAAACGGACATACCAAATGTCTTTTAACTTTCTGAATATCTTAGTTACCAAACTTAACATAGCCGGCGTTTGCATTAAATTCTGAATTTCAAATTCTATTTAAATTCATCACTGTATTATTGAACAACCCTGAATTTACTGTCTGTGAAACACATTTGTTAACTGCATTTTCATTTGTGTCTTATGCTGGCATATTACTGCCGCAAGATAACGTTCGTGAATTATTTCGTGTTAACCACTTAGTTTTCGGGATAAGTATCTAGGGATCAAGTTAATATTTGCGAAACCTTTTTTGGTAAGACAAATATCATAAGACTAAAACCATGTTTGCAAGTGCCCAGAATTGCCCCCTGTTACCTTTTTTTAGCTCTACAACTCAGTTCTACTAGTTATGGTTTGCGAATTCCACTTAATAAGTAACATACTAACTGGTTAACTGGATAAGATTCGAGTTACCACTCATCTATGAATGCATTTCTTGCTTCTAGCAGTTGATCTAACTACTTATCTAGTTTTGAATTGCGAATGCAACTTAGTAAGTACAATAATAACTGGTAGGTAAGATTCGTGTTTCCAGTTATCTATATATATTAATCCAAATACAACAACTCATCTATTTATGTTTTGTGATTTCACGTAGTAAGGTTATAGACCATATAACAATTTAAACTAACTTATACCAAGGCGAATACGTCGACATTACGAATAAATTCGTTCAAGAACGATAACAAACTTGTTGTTCATCGTTAAAACTCAAGTAAGTTGGTCATCCAGTATGAAGTCATGGCCCATTATATGAAAGGTCTCAGTCACGTTTACCAATAACCAAAAAGAGTGCAAAATACGCCTCTCTCATTTGCCTGTTTGAGGCAATTAATTATAATATCCATTTGATAATAACGTACATTTTATTAACCCGATGAAATCAAATTATCATAATAACAGAGATACATCTTTACAAATATGTCGTCATAATTTGGTTCCCGTATGCTAGAATCACGTTTGATTCTGCGTCAGTAAGAAAATATTCTGTAAAATAGTAATGCCTAAAGTGGGCTCGCTTGCTAAACTGGCTTCGCCTTAATAAATACGAATTTACGTCATCTGTTCTACCTGTTACATAGTATGTGGGTTCCATGTTCATGGCGGTGGACACAACCCAACAAAGTAAGCGTCATGTGATCGCGATTGACTAGAACGTTGTGTCGTATTTCAGGAACTACAACAATCTAGAGCATGCTGTTTCCGGCGATCTGTGTCACCCTGCTGCCTTTAGCACTGGCATTTCCTAGCCACACCAAGGTCAAATATGACGGGTATGTATTCTTTATTCATTTTATTTTTAGTATTTAAAACCAATAATTTCGGCAAATTAAATGGCAGATGGGAAATCATTAAGAACTAGTCTTAATCATTAAAAAATCAACTTTCGCGGGTGTTGAAAGGTCCGCCTACCGCTACTCATCCGATTTATTGGCTGATAAATTGTCAATCTGACGCAGGGAATGCCACTATGTCATAGTGCGTGTTGATAATTTTCCAGCCAATGAGATTGTATTCCAAGTCAGTTAGATGAACTAATGTAATATCCTTTTTTTGCTTTCGTTGATTTTACTTTATACAGTCTAACTCTGACAAAATATATAAGATTACTTATTTCTGAAGTTAAAGGTGAAATATGCATTGTTGTTTTAACATGTCAACACAGACGAACAACTTGAAAAACAACGATCACCCTAGTAATCACTATGCGTGTTTTGCTTTAACTTTATTATTCTTCGACGATTGTGTATACAATTATTTTATCTTTAACTAAGTCACTCTCGTTTGCACAATGTTGCGCGAGAATGTGGTGTGCTACGTGTGGGAGAACTCGGAGAGAACCCTCTTGTCCGGCTTGGTGACAGCCATCTAAACTTGCCAAGGGAGAGTCTTGCGGATGAACAATTTCAATCTAACTGAGAATAACTATTGTTATGAAAAAAAAGGTTATATTGTGATATTATTTTAAATATGTGTTAGACAGAATAGTATTATTATGAAGTTAAACCGAGTTCATTAAAGGGTTTGCATGTATACATCAAATTCAGGGGCCTCCCTCCGAACTGAAATTCGTTTGGTTCAAGTAA
This sequence comes from Mya arenaria, assembly GCF_026914265.1. Classification (NCBI taxonomy): domain Eukaryota; kingdom Metazoa; phylum Mollusca; class Bivalvia; order Myida; family Myidae; genus Mya; species Mya arenaria. The sequence continues at coordinate 33,666,246 of NC_069129.1, read as the reverse complement.
ATTTAACAATTTGTAGTCCGAAAGATTTTGGGGTAATTTTATTGCATTATTTCTCCTAAAAATGAAATGAAAAAAACAAGGGGGATTTATTGGGGGTTTCCGGGTGCCCCTCCCCCCGCGCCGAATTCGCCAGTGACATTATCTTTTATTCTGTTTGACTGTTTTAGACACAAAGTCCTGGAGATTCTACACGATACCAAGGCGAACTTCAGAAAGCTGCAAGAAATGGAGTTAAAATTCGATGTAAGTATATATTAAGGCATGTTCACTGATTTAACGCAAGATTTTCTGATTTAAAAGTGATGTGTTTAGATTTGTTCAATGGGAAGTAACTACAGCTGGTTTAAGAGTAGTTCTTAACGTTGATATATTCACTTCATTGTTCGCAGTGAAAGAAATAATTCGATATTTTCACATTTATCATTTCACTGACGAAACTTCATACTATATCGAAAAGCACTTGTGACAGACCTTTATATATATATATATATATACATATATTAAAAAGGTTACATATTCTAAAATAAAGGTATTTGTTGCCGTTTATCAGAAGAAATGTTATCATGTTTTCAAACGTTTTCTTAAAGCGAAACGTTTTCCACACTACACATATATTTTTTTCATTTATGTCATTAAACACACGAAATAATTTTAGAACGAACTTTCCCTGTGGAATCACCTTTGTTATCAACCTGTATCATATACATTTTAAACATACAACATTTAATAATATTATTGTTATTCTGATATAACTACGATATGTCCATTTAACAATTAGACACGAGATGAATGTGGGGCCTAAATCATGCGGAGAAGTCATATAACTTCATGTTTACAAAAACTTTATTAGGAAATGTTGTATAAACCGCCTTTCGGTTCACTGCTTCTGCCTTCAGCTGGATATCTGGAAAAGCGCCAAGCACGTGAATGACACTATGCACGTGCGCGTACCCCCGCAACACCTTGACGCTTTCCTAGGCAATCTGAGGGACATGAATGTACAAGTATCAACCTTGATCGAGGATGTTGAAGAGTAAGTGTTCGCGCTAGACTTTATTATAGAGAGGTAGGTGTTTCCTACTAGCTTTTCTTTTGGAGAGGAAGTGTATACACTAGTCTTCCTTATAGAGAGTTTCTGTTTTAGCTTGCCTTCCTTATAGAGAGCAAGTCATCCTGATGCAGATTAAGTATATATATCTAGCCTATCCTAGAGAGAGTAAGTGTTTCAGCAAGCCAACCTTATAGAGAGAAAGTGTTTCCACTAGCCTTCCGTATAGAGAGTAAGTGTTTCAGCAAGCCTATCTTATAGAAAGAACGTGTTTCCACTAGCTTTCCGTATAGAGAGTAAGTGTTTCAGCAAGCCTTCCTTATAGAAAGAACGTGTTTCCACTAGCCTTCCGTATAGAGAGTAAGTGTTTCAGCAAGCCTATCTTATAGAAAGAACGTGTTTCCACTAGCTTTCCGTATAGAGAGTAAGTGTTTCAGCAAGCCTTCCTTATAGAAAGAACGTGTTTCCACTAGCCTTCCGTATAGAGAGTAAGTGTTTCAGCAAGCCTTCCTTATAGAAAGAACGTGTTTCCACTAGCCTTCAGTATCGAGAGTAAGTGTTTCAGCAAGCCTTCCTTATAGAAAGAACGTGTTTCCACTAGCCTTCCGTATAGAGAGTAAGTGTTTCAGCAAGCCTTCCTTATAGAAAGAACGTGTTTCCACTAGCTTTCCGTATAGAGAGTAAGTGTTTCAGCAAGCCTATCTTATAGAAAGAACGTGTTTCCACTAGCTTTCCGTATAGAGAGTAAGTGTTTCAGCAAGCCTTCCTTATAGAAAGAACGTGTTTCCACTAGCCTTCCGTATAGAGAGTAAGTGTTTCAGCAAGCCTATCTTATAGAAAGAACGTGTTTCCACTAGCTTTCCGTATAGAGAGTAAGTGTTTCAGCAAGCCTTCCTTATAGAAAGAACGTGTTTCCACTAGCCTTCCGTATAGAGAGTAAGTGTTTCAGCAAGCCTTCCTTATAGAAAGAACGTGTTTCCACTAGCTTTCCGTATAGAGAGTAAGTGTTTCAGCAAGCCTTCCTTATAGAAAGAACGTGTTTCCACTAGCCTTCCGTATAGAGAGTAAGTGTTTCAGCAGGCCTTCCTTATAGAAAGAACGTGTTTCCACTAGCCTTCCGTATAGAGAGTAAGTGTTTCAGCAAGCCTTTCTTAAAGAAAGAACGTGTTTCCACCAGCTTTCCGTATAGAGAGTAAGTGTTTCAGCAAGCCTTCCTTAAAGAAAGAACGTGTTTCCACCAGCCTTCCGTATAGAGAGTAAGTGTTTCAGCAATCCTTCCTTATAGAAAGAACGTGTTTCCACTAGCCTTCCGTATAGAGAGTAAGTGTCAGCAAGCCTTCCTTATAGAAAGAACGTGTTTCCATTAGCCTTCCGTATAGAGAGTAAGTGTTTCAGCAAGCCAACCTTATAGAGAACGTGTTTCCACCAGCCGTCCATATAGAGAGTAAGTGTCAGCAAGCCTTCCTTATAGAAAGAACGTGTTTCCACCAGCCTTCCGTATAGAGAGTAAGTGTTTCAGCAAGCCTTCCTTATAGAAAGAACGTGTTTCCACTAGCCTTCCGTATAGAGAGTAAGTGTTTCAGCAAGCCTATCTTATAGAAAGAACGTGTTTCCACCAGCCTTCCGTATAGAGAGTAAGTGTTTCAGCAAGCGTTCCTTATAGAAAGAACGTGTTTCCACCAGCCGTCCATATAGAGAGTAAGTGTCAGCAAGCCTTCCTTATAGAAAGAACGTGTTTCCACCAGCCTTCCGTATAGAGAGTAAGTGTTTCAGCAAACCTTCCTTATAGAGAACGTGTTTCCACTAGCCTTCCATATAAAGAGTAAGTGTTTCAGCAAGCCTATCTTATAGAAAGAACGTGTTTCCACTAGCTTTCCGTATAGAGAGTAAGTGTTTCAGCAAGCCTATCTTATAGAAAGAACGTGTTTCCACTAGCTTTCCGTATAGAGAGTAAGTGTTTCAGCAAGCCTTCCTTATAGAAAGAACGTGTTTCCACTAGCCTTCCATATAGAGAGTAAGTGTTTCAGCAAGCCTATCTTATAGAAAGAACGTGTTTCCACTAGCTTTCCGTATAGAGAGTAAGTGTTTCAGCAAGCCTTCCTTATAGAAAGAACGTGTTTCCACTAGCCTTCCGTATAGAGAGTAAGTGTTTCAGCAAGCCTTCCTTATAGAAAGAACGTGTTTCCACTAGCCTTCCGTATAGAGAGTAAGTGTTTCAGCAATCCTTCCTTATAGAAAGAACGTGTTTCCACTAGCCTTCCGTATAGAGAGTAAGTGTCAGCAAGCCTTCCTTATAGAAAGAACGTGTTTCCACTAGCCTTCCGTATAGAGAGTAAGTGTTTCAGCAAGCCTTCCTTATAGAAAGAACGTGTTTCCACTAGCCTTCCGTATAGAGAGTAAGTGTTTCAGCAAGCCTATCTTATAGAAAGAACGTGTTTCCACCAGCCTTCCGTATAGAGAGTAAGTGTTTCAGCAAGCGTTCCTTATAGAAAGAACGTGTTTCCACCAGCCGTCCATATAGAGAGTAAGTGTCAGCAAGCCTTCCTTATAGAAAGAACGTGTTTCCACTAGCTTTCCGTATAGAGAGTAAGTGTTTCAGCAAGCCTTCCTTATAGAAAGAACGTGTTTCCACTAGCCTTCCATATAGAGAGTAAGTGTTTCAGCAAGCCTATCTTATAGAAAGAACGTGTTTCCACTAGCTTTCCGTATAGAGAGTAAGTGTTTCAGCAAGCCTTCCTTATAGAAAGAACGTGTTTCCACTAGCCTTCCGTATAGAGAGTAAGTGTTTCAGCAAGCCTTCCTTATAGAAAGAACGTGTTTCCACTAGCCTTCCGTATAGAGAGTAAGTGTTTCAGCAATCCTCCCTTATAGAAAGAACGTGTTTCCACTAGCCTTCCGTATAGAGAGTAAGTGTCAGCAAGCCTTCCTTATAGAAAGAACGTGTTTCCACTAGCCTTCCGTATAGAGAGTAAGTGTTTCAGCAAGCCTTCCTTATAGAAAGAACGTGTTTCCACTAGCCTTCCGTATAGAGAGTAAGTGTTTCAGCAAGCCTTCCTTATAGAAAGAACGTGTTTCCACTAGCCTTCCGTATAGAGAGTAAGTGTCAGCAAGCCTTCCTTATAGAAAGAACGTGTTTCCACTAGCCTTCCGTATAGAGAGTAAGTGTTTCAGCAAGCCTTCCTTATAGAAAGAACGTGTTTCCACTAGCCTTCCGTATAGAGAGTAAGTGTTTCAGCAAGCCTATCTTATAGAAAGAACGTGTTTCCACCAGCCTTCCGTATAGAGAGTAAGTGTTTCAGCAAGCGTTCCTTATAGAAAGAACGTGTTTCCACCAGCCGTCCATATAGAGAGTAAGTGTCAGCAAGCCTTCCTTATAGAAAGAACGTGTTTCCACCAGCCTTCCGTATAGAGAGTAAGTGTTTCAGCAAACCTTCCTTATAGAGAACGTGTTTCCACTAGCCTTCCATATAGAGAGTAAGTGTTTCAGCAAGCCTATCTTATAGAAAGAACGTGTTTCCACTAGCTTTCCGTATAGAGAGTAAGTGTTTCAGCAAGCCTTCCTTATAGAAAGAACGTGTTTCCACTAGCCTTCCATATAGAGAGTAAGTGTTTCAGCAAGCCTATCTTATAGAAAGAACGTGTTTCCACTAGCTTTCCGTATAGAGAGTAAGTGTTTCAGCAAGCCTTCCTTATAGAAAGAACGTGTTTCCACTAGCCTTCCGTATAGAGAGTAAGTGTTTCAGCAAGCCTTCCTTATAGAAAGAACGTGTTTCCACTAGCCTTCCGTATAGAGAGTAAGTGTTTCAGCAATCCTTCCTTATAGAAAGAACGTGTTTCCACTAGCCTTCCGTATAGAGAGTAAGTGTTTCAGCAAGGCTTCCTTATAGAAAGAACGTGTTTCCACTAGCCTTCCGTATAGAGAGTAAGTGTTTCAGCAAGCCTTCCTTATAGAAAGAACGTGTTTCCAATAGCCTTCCGTATAGAGAGTAAGTGTTTCAGCAAGCCTTCCTTATAGAAAGAACGTGTTTCCACTAGCCTTCCGTATAGAGAGTAAGTGTCAGCAAGCCTTCCTTATAGAAAGAACGTGTTTCCACTAGCCTTCCGTATAGAGAGTAAGTGTTTCAGCAATCCTTCCTTATAGAAAGAACGTGTTTCCACTAGCCTTCCGTATAGAGAGTAAGTGTTTCAGCAATCCTTCCTTATAGAAAGAACGTGTTTCCACTACTCTTCCGTATAGAGAGTAAGTGTTTCAGCAAGCCTTCCTTATAGAAAGAACGTGTTTCCACTAGCCTTCCGTATAGAGAGTAAGTGTCAGCAAGCCTTCCTTATAGAAAGAACGTGTTTCCACTAGCCTTCCGTATAGAGTGTAAGTGTTTCAGCAAGCCTATCTGATAGAAAGAATGTGTTTCCACCAGCCTTCCGTATAGAGAGTAAGTGTCAGCAAGCCTTCCTTATAGAAAGAACGTGTTTCCACCAGCCTTCCGTATAGAGAGTAAGTGTCAGCAAGCCTTCCTTATAGAAAGAACGTGTTTCCACTAGCCTTCCGTATAGAGAGTAAGTGTCAGCAAGCCTTCCTGATAAAAAGAACGTGTTTCCACCAGCCTTCCGTATAGAGAGTAAGTGTTTCAGCAATCCTTCCTTATAGAAAGAACGTGTTTCCACTAGCCTTCCGTATAGAGAGTAAGTGTCAGCAAGCCTTCCTTATAGAAAGAACGTGTTTCCACCAGCCTTCCGTATAGAGAGTAAGTGTTTCAGCAAGCCTTCCTTATAGAAAGAACGTGTTTCCACCAGCCTTCCGTATAGAGAGTAAGTGTCAGCAAGCCTATCTGATAGAAAGAACGTGTTTCCACTAGCCTTCCGTATAGGGAGTAAGTGTCAGCAAGCCTATCTGATAGAAAGAACGTGTTTCCACCAGCCTTCCGTATAGAGAGTAAGTGTTTCAGCAAGCCTATCTGATAGAAAGAACGTGTTTCCACTAGCCTTCCGTATAGAGAGTAAGTGTCAGCAAGCCTATCTGATAGAAAGAACGTGTTTCCACTAGCCTTCCGTATAGAGAGTAAGTGTCAGCAAGTCTATCTGATAGAAAGAACATGTTTCCACTAGCCTTCCGTATAGAGAGTAAGTGTCAGCAAGCCTATCTGATAGAAAGAACGTGTTTCCACTAGCCTTCCGTATAGAGAGTAAGTGTCAGCAAGCCTATCTGATAGAAAGAACGTGTTTCCACTAGCCTTCCGTATAGAGAGTAAGTGTCAGCAAGCCTATCTGATGGAAAGAACGTGTTTCCACTAGCCTTCCGTATAGAGAGTAAGTGTTTCAGCAAGCCTATCTGATAAAAAGAACGTGTTTCCACTAGCCTTCCGTATAGAGAGTAAGTGTTTCAGCAAGCCTTCCTTATAGAAAGAACGTGTTTCCACTAGCCTTCCGTATAGAGAGTAAGTGTCAGCAAGCCTATCTGATAGAAAGAACGTGTTTCCACTAGCCTTCCGTATAGAGAGTAAGTGTTTCAGCAAGCCTTCCTTATAGAAAGAACGTGTTCCCACTAGCCTTCCGTATAGAGAGTAAGTGTTTCAGCAAGCCTATCTTATAGAAAGAACGTGTTTCCACCAGCCTTCCGTATAGAGAGTAAGTGTTTCAGCAAGCCAACCTTATAGAGAACGTGTTTCCACCAGCCGTCCATATAGAGAGTAAGTGTTTCCTAGCCTTCTTTAAAGTAAGTAAATCGCTAGCCTTCAATAAAGAGAGTGAGTGTTTCATGCTAGCCTTCCTTATATAGCGTTTTAATAGTTTCATGTTAGCATTCATTGTAAAGATTAAGTGTTTCAGTCAAGCTTTCCATATGAAGAGTATGTGTTTCAGCGAGTCTTCATTTAAGAGAGTAAGTGATTCATGTCAGCTTTCCATATGAAGAGTATATGTTTTTGCTAGTCTTCATTTAAGAGAGTAAGTGATTCATGTCAGCTGTCCATATGAAGAGTATGTGTTTCAGCGAGTCTTCATTTAAGAGAGTAAGTGATTCATGTCAGCTTTCCATATGAAGAGTATATGTTTCCGCTAGACTTCATTTAAGAGAGTAAGTGATTCATGTCAGCTTTCCATATGTGGAGTATGTGTTTCCGCGCGTCATCATTTAAGAGAGTAAGTGATTCATGTCAGCTTTCCATATGAAGAGTATATGTTTCCGCTAGTCTTCATTTAAGAGAGTAAGTGATTCATGTCAGCTTTCCATATGAAGAGTATATGTTTCCGCTAGTCTTCATTTAAGAGAGTAAGTGATTCATGTCAGCTTTCCATATGAAGAGTATGTGTTTCAGCGAGTCTTCATTTAAGAGAGTAAGTGATTCATGTCAGCTTTCCATATGAAGAGTATATGTTTCCGCTAGACTTCATTTAAGAGAGTAAGTGATTCATGTCAGCTTTCCATATGTGGAGTATGTGTTTCCGCGAGTCTTCATTTAAGAGAGTAAGTGATTCATGTCAGCTTTCCATATGAAGAGTATGTGTTTCCGCTAGCCATATGAAGGGTTACTGTTTCCGCTTGTTAGTGAAGAGTTAGTGTTTCCTCTAGTCTTCCTAATGAAGAGTAAGTGTTTCCGCTAGTCTTCCTAATGAAGAGTTAGTGTTTTCCCTAGTCTTCCTAATGAAGAGTTTTGTTTCATGCCAGCTCTCCATATGAAGAGTTAGTGTTACCGTTAGTCTTCCTTATTAAGAGTAAGAGTTTCTGCTAGGCATCCTGATGAAGAGTTAGTGTTTCCGCTAGTCTTCCTAATGAAGAGTAAGTGTTTCCGCTAGTCTTCCTAATGAAAAGTAAGTGTTTCCGCTAGTCATCCTAATGAAGAGTTAGTGTTTCCGCTAGTCTTCCTAATGAAAAGTAAGTGTTTCCGCTAGTCTCCTAATGAAAAGTAAGTGTTTCCGCTAGTCTTCCTAATGAAAAGTAAGTGTTTCCGCTAGTCTTCCTAATGAAAAGTAAGTGTTTCCGCTAGTCATCCCAATGAAGAGTTAGTGTTTCCGCTAGTATTCCTAATATGAAGTTAGTTTTTCCGCTAGTCGTCCTAATTAAGAGTTGGTGTTTCTGCTAGTCTATCAAATGTAAAGTTAGTCATTCCGCTAATTGTCCTAATGGAAAGTTAGTGTTCCCGCTAGTTTTCTTAATGTTCAGTTAGTGTTTCCGCTAGTCTTCCCAATGAAGAGTTGGTGTTTTCGCAAGTCTTCCTGATGTATAGTTAGAATTTCCGTTAGTCTTCCTAATGTAAAGGTAGGGTTTCCGCTTGTTGTCCTAATGTAAAGTTAGTGTTACCGTTAGTCTTCCTTATTAAGAGTAAGTATTTCTGTTAGATATCCTAATGAAGAGTTAGGGTTTCCGCTAGTATTCCCAATGAAGAGTAAGTGTTTCCGCTCGTCTTCCTAATGAAAAGTAAGTGTTTCCGCTAGTCATCCTAATGAAGAATTAGGGTTTCCGATAGTCGTCCTAATGTAGAGTTAGTGTTTCCGCTAGTCTTCCTTATGAAGAGTAAGTGTTTTTGTTAGTATTCCTAATGTAGGGTAAGTGTTTCCGCTAGTCATCTTAATGAAGAGTAAGTTTTTCCGCTAGTCTTCCCAATGTAGAGTTAGTGTTTCTGCTAGTCTTCCCAATGAAGAGTTAGTGTTTCCGCTAGTATTTCTAATGTGAAGTTAGTGTTTCCGCTAGTCGTCCTAATTAAGAGTTGGTGTTTCTGCTAGTCTATCAAATGTAAAGTTAGTTATTTCGCTTGTCTTCCTTTTGTAAAATTAGTGTTTCCGCTAGTTGTCCTAATGTAAAGTTAGTGTTCCCGCTAGTCTTCCTAATTAAGAGTTAGTGTTTCCGCTAGTCTTCCCAATGAAGAGTTGGTGTTTCGCTAGTCTTCCTGATGTAAAGTTTGTGTTTCTGTTAGTCTTCCTGAATTAAAGTCAGTGTTTTCGCTAGTCTTCCTTATGTAGAGTTAGTGTTGAAGCTAGTTTTCCTAATATAAAGTTAGTGTTTCCGCTAGTCATCCTAATGTAAAGTTAGTGTTTACGCTAGTCACCCTAATTAAGAGTGAATGTTTCCGCTAGGCTTTCCAATTAAAAGTGAGTGTTTTCGCTAGTCTTCTTTATTAAGGGTGAGTATGTTCGCTTGTCTTATCTATTAAGAGTGGTGTATTCACTAGTCTTCCTAATTAAGAGTTAGTGTTTTCACTAGTCTTCCTAATTAAGAGTGAGTGTTTTCGCTTGTCTTCTTACTGAAGAGTACCTTTTTTCCACCAGTCTTCATAAAAATGTTTGTGTTTTCAGTAGTCTTCTGAATGAAAAGTTACTGTTTCCTCTAGTGTTTCTAATGTAGAATAAGTGTTTTCGCTAGTCTTCTTAATGAGGAGTAAGTGTTGTCGCTAGTCTTCTTTATGTAAGTTAGTGTTTTCGCTACTGTTCCTAATAAAGAGTTAGTGTTTCTGCTAGACTTCCCAATTAAGAGTGAGTGTTTTCGTTTGTCTTCCTAATTAAGAGTGAGTATTTTCGTTTGTCTTCTTAATAAAGAGTATTTTTTCCATCAGTCTTCATAATAAAAGTTAGTGTTTTCGCTTGTCTTCTAAATGAAAAGTAAGTGTTTCCGCTATTCTTCCTAATGTACAGTTAGTGTTTTCGCTACTATTCTGAATGAAGAGTAAATGTTTTAGCTAGTCTTCCTAATGAAGATTAATTGTTTACGCTAGCCTTCCTAATGAAAAGTAAGTGTTTCCGCTAGTCTTCCTAATGAAAAGTAAGTGTTTCCGCTAGTCTTCCTTATGAAAAGTATGTGTTTCCGCTAGTCTTCCTTATGAAAACTAAGTGTTTCCGCTAGTCTTCCTAATGAAAAGTAAGTGTTTCCGCTAGTCTTCATAATGAAAAGTAAGTGTTTCCGCTTGCTTTCCTAATGAAAAGTAAGTGTTTCCGCTAGTCTTCCTAATGAGGAGTAAGTTTTTCCGCTTGTCTCCCATTTGGAGAGTAGGTGTTTCCGCTAGTCTTCCTAATTTAGAAATAGTGTTTCTGCTAATCTTCTTAATGAAAAGTAAGTGTTTCCGCTAGTCTGCCTTATTAAGAATAAGTGTTTCCGCTTGTCTTCCAATTGAAGAGTGGGTGTTTACGCAAGTCTTCATTATGAAGTGTTAGTGCTTTCGCTAGTCTTCCTTATGAAGAGCAACTGTGTTTATTAAGAATAAGTGTTTCCGATAACCTTCCTTACGAGCTTTTGAAATGGAAGATAAGGGTTTGATATGGTGAATTCAAATGTAGAGAGTTAGTTGAAGGTTTAGAAGGAGACTGATATTTAAATGGTAGATGATGGTTTGCAATGATGAATGTTGGTTTTAGATGGTGGATTTTTGTTTGGAATGAGGGATGCTAGTTTTGGTGGATGTTGGACCGAAATGGCGAAAGAGTGTTTGAAATGGTGGATGAGTGTTTGGAATAGTAGATGCGGATTTAAAAATGTGGACGAGGATTTGGAATGATTGGTCCGGGTTTAGAATGGTGGATGAGGGGTTGGAAAGGCAGATGGGTGTTTGGAGTGGTTGATGATGGTTTGGAAAGGTGCATGAGGGTTGATAATGGTGGATGAGAGTTTGGAATGGTAGATGATTGTTTGGAATAGTGGGCAAGGGCTTGGAATGGTAGATGAGTATTTGGAATGGTTGATGAGAGTTTGAAATGGTGGATGATTGTATGAGAATGGTGAATGAGGGTTTTGAATGGTAGATTAGGGTTGAGAATGGTTGATGAGTGTTTGGAATGGTGAAATATGGTTGAGAATGGTGGATGAGGGTTTGGAATGGTAGATGAGTGTTTGGAATGGTTGATGTGTGTTTGGAATGGTGAAATATGGTTGAGAATAGTGGATGAGGGTTGAGAATGGTGGATGAGGGTTTGGAATGGTGGATGAGGGATTGGAATGGTGGATGAGGGTTTGGAATGGTAGATGAGGGTTGAGAATGGTGGATGAGGGTTTGGAATAGTAGATGAGGGTTGAGAATGGTGGATGAGGGTTTGGAATGGTGGATGAGTGTTTGAAATGGTGGATGAGGGTTTGGAATGGTAGATGAGGGTTGAGAATGGTGGATGAGGGTTTGGAATGGTAGATGAGGATTGAGAAAGGTGGATGAGGGTTTGGAATGGTAGATGAGTGTTTTGAATGGTAGACAAGGGCTTGGAATGGTAGATGAGTGTTTGGAATGGTTGATGAGTGTTTGGAATGGTGAAATATGGTTGAGAATGGTGGATGAGGGTTGAGAATGGTGGATAAGGGTTGAGAATGGTAGAGTGTTTGGAATGGCGGATGAGTTTTTGGAATGGTAGATGAGTGTTTGGAATGGAAGATGAGCGTTTGGAATGCTGGATTAGTGTTTAGAATACTGGATGAGTGTTTGGAAAAGTGGATGAGTAGGTGGATGAGTGTTTGGAATGGTAGATGAGTGTTTTGAGTGGTAGACGAGGGCTTAGTTGGTGGGTCAGAGTTTGGAATTGTAGATAAGGGTTTGAAATGGTGGATGCGGGTTTGGAATGGTAGATGAGGGTTTGGAATGGTGGATGAGGGTTTGGAATGGTGGATGAGGGTTTGAAATGATGGGTCAGGGTTTGGAATGGTGGATGATGGGTTAAAATGGTGGATGAGGTTTTGGAATGATGGATGAGGGTATGGAATGGTGGATGATGGTTATGAACGGTGGATCATGGTTTGGAATCGAGGATTAGGGTTTGGAAAGGATGATAAGTGTTTGAAATTTAGGATTTGGGTTTGGAATGGTAACGATCATAACATCTTAAAGATTCACTTTCACAGATATACCGTTTTTTACAGCTTTTTTTATATTTTTTTGTCTTAAAAAAACAATTGTTTGCGTTAATATCTGCAAACCAATTATAAAAGATTGCTGACAAAAGATCAGCTCGCAGATTTTCATATATCCGTTCGAAAATTAATGTTTTATGGCTTAAAACGTTACTAACGGTTGAAGACAATTGCATAAAACATTGATTTTTGAACTTAAATATAAAAATCTGCGATCTATTTTTTTCTCAGTAGTCTTATATAACTGGTTTTCATATATTTTTGCAAAAAATGGCTCTTTCTAAGACAAAAAATAAAAAAAAGTTGTCAAAACGTTCAATCTGTGAAAGTGCAGCTTTCAGATGTTAGGTTACGGTTCTATTTATTTTAAGTACATTAAGTTATTGTAAGTTTAAAAACTAGAAAAGCCTGATGGCGCAGATCGAACGAGTTGTTATATGTTCTATCGGAAGTTGAAAGAGTTCCACATTTGTACAACGTTTATATTTCATCATAAAAGAAGACACGTAATGATAAGTGTTGAACTTTGTTCACGAACTGTACATGTATGTGGCAGGGAACTATTTCAGGTTGCTTCAAGGAAGTGCCCATTCCATGGACCACAGGCGGGCCATATTCTCCGGCGATAGTGGATACGACCATACCGCGTATCATGGTTATGAATATGTATGCCCCTCGGATAGTTATTTCTTCATGATGTTTCAGCATTCTTTCAATTAAATCAAACATTATAAAGCTGTTTTATCATTCTTAAAAAAGGTTGTTAAACAAGTCTTTCGAAAAATGCTGTTTAACATCATGGATAAACCACCTTTTCAAAGAATTATTTATGCTTACAGAGTGTAATTTACAAAAATAAATGTTTGATGGGAGATAGTGTCTACATTATAGTGTGTATACTACCAACTTACTGGAACTTTATATAAACGTATCAGATAACTTAACAAATACATTTTTTTCTCATTTGACAAAATATCATGTTAACCACTAAAACTGATTTTTCCATTCTTTCAAACAGATAATGAAGTTCCTGGAATTTGTGCAAAACGACGCAAAGAAATCAGCGGACGTTTCTGCCGAGCTGTTTACAATTGGCCAGAGCTATGAGAACCGTAATCTTACTGGTATACGTGTAAGTGATGGTGTTCCAATACTGGTATACGTGTAAGTGATGGTGTTCCAATACTGGTATACGTGTAAGTGATGGTGTTCCAATACTGGTATACGTGTAAGTGATGGTGTTCACATACCGGTATACGTGTAAGTGATGGTGTTCCAAATTGTTAAATGAGCCTCAGTGCAATATATATATATATATGTGTTTTTCTGATATTGAAAATGCGTGGCAATATGCGTATATGCTGTTCCTTTACTTGTGTGATTTCAGTGTTATATGTGATTATGATCTGTTTTTATACCAATATTGTTAATTGGTCATGTTAATATACAGATAATATATGAAAACCGTATAAGGTTTAATTAGGTTATTTGCCTCATTGGTCTACGTTTGTGTAAGAGCGGTCACCCGGTATGCAAAAACTGCCTTACTGGTTCACTGTTTTGGTAGTAGTGTTTCTCAATATGGCCTTTTGCATCTGTGTTTTACCATTGTGTGAGTGGTATGAGGGGTCATGAGCTTTTGTCATCTACCGTTGTGGGGGGGGGGTCTTAATATGGGTTAAGTGACACCGTGGTCTACCGCCGTGTGAGTGGTGTTTCCCAATTTGGGTCATGTGCCGTTGTGGTCTACTGTTGTGTGAGTGGTGTTTCCCAATATGGGTCATATACCCCTGTGGTCTACCGTATGGTGAGTGGTGTTTCCCGATATGGGTCATGTGCCTCTGTGGTCTACCGTTGGGTGATTGGTGTTTCTTAATATGGGTGACGTGCCCCTGTGGTCTAACCGTTGTGTGAGTGGTGTTTCTTAATATGGGTCATACACCTCTGTGGTCTACCGTTGGGTGTGTGGTGTTTCTCAATATGGGTCATGTACCTCTGTGTTCTACCGTTTGGTGTGTGGTGTTTCTCGATATGGGTCATGTGCCTTTGTGGTCTACCGTTGTGTGAATGGTGTTTCTCAATGTTGGTCATGTGCCTCTGTGGTGTACCGTTTTATGAGTGGTGTTTCCCAATATTGGTCAATAGCCTCCGTGGCCTACCATCGTGTGAGTGGTGTTTCCCAATATGCGCCAAGTGCCTCTGTGGTCTACCGTCGTGTGAGTGGTGTTTCCCAGTATGGTTCATGTGCCTCTGTGGTCTACCGCCGTGTGAGTGGTGTTTCCCAATATGGGTCATGTGCCTCTGTGCTCTACCGTCGTGTGAGGTTGTTTCCCAATATGGGTCAAGTGCCTCCGGGGGCTCATGCCGTGTGTGTGGTGTTTCCCAATATGGGTTAAGTGCCTCCGTGGTCTCCTGCCATGTGAGTGGTGTTTTCTACTATAAGTCAAGTGCCTCTGTGCTCTACCGTTGTGTGAGCGGTGTTACGCAATATTGTCTATGTGCCTCTGTGGTCTATCGCCGTGTGAGGTTGTTGCCCAATTATGATCATGTTCCCATGTGCTTCTCTGCGGTAACGTTGTGAGAGCGGTGTTTCCGATTATTGGTCATGTGTTTCTGCTGTCTACCGTCGTATGAGCGGTATTTCCCATTATGAGCCTTGTGATGCTGTGGTCTACGGTTGTGTGAGTTGTGTTTCCCAACATTGGTCACGTGATTTTGTCGTCTTCCGTCGTGTGAGCGATGTTTCCCATTACTGGTCGTGTTCTTCCGTGGTCTACTGTCGTGTAAGCGGTGTTTCCCGTTGTGGGTGATGCTTTCCGAATATGGGTCAAGTGCCTCTCTGGTCTATCATTGTGGAGGTGTCGTTTCCCAATATGTACCATGTGCCTCTGTGGTCTATAGTGGTGGAGGTGGTGCTTCTCAATATGGGTTAAGTGCCTCTGTGGTCTACCGTTGTAGGGTTTGTGTTTCTCAATATGGGTCTAGTGCTTCCGTGGTCTACCGTTGAGGGGATTGCGTTTCTCAATATTTGCTAATCGCCTCTGTTGTCTACTGTTGTGGATAATCGCCTCTGTTGTCTACCGTAGTGGCTAATCGCCTCTGTTGTCTACTGTAGTGGGGTTTTGTTTATTAATATGGGTTAAGTGCCTCTGTTCTCTACCTTTGTGGTAGTGGTGTTTCCCAAAATAGGTCATGCACCTCTGTGGTCTACATTTGGGTGAGTTGTGTTTCTCAATATAGGTCATGTACCTCTGTGGTCTACCGTTGTGGGAGTGATGTATCTCAATATTGGTCATGTACCTCTGTGGTCTACCGTTGTGTGAGTGGTGTTTCCCAATATGGGTCATGTACCTCTGTGGTCTACCGTTTGGTGTGTGGTGTTTCCCAATATGGGTCATGTACCTCTGTGGTTTACCGTTTGGTGTGTGGTGTTTCCCAATATAGGTCATGTACCTCTGTGGTCTATCGTTGTGTGAGTGGTGTTTCCCAATATGGGTTATATACCTCTGTAGTCTACCGTTTGGTGAATGGTGTTTCCCAATATGGGTGATATACCTCTGTGGTCTACCATTTGGTGTGTGGTGTTTCTCAATATTGGGCATGTGCCTCTGTGGTCTACCGTTGTGTGAGTGGTGTTTCCCAATATAGGTCAAGTACCTCTGTGGTCTACCGTTGGGTGAGTGGTGTTTCCCAATATAGGCAAGTGCATCTGTGGTCTACCGTTGGGTGAGTGGTGTTTCTTAATATTGGGGACATGCCTCTGTGGTCTACCGTTGTGTGAGTGGTGTTTCCCAATATAGGTCATGTGCTTCTGTGGTCTACCGTGGTGGTTGTGGTATTTCCCAATATCGGTCATGTACCTATGACGTATACCGTTGTAGATGTTGGTGTTTCTAAATATGGGCGACGTGCCGTATATGAGTTATGTTTTTATATAATTTTAAATTCGTCTTACTGGAAAGGGTCTCATTAGAGTCAATGTGTTTGATAATGTCCTGATCATGGTCAGCGGGTAGCTCAAGAATATATCCGTGTTTCCTAATGTGGTATTTAGGTTTAACACGGTAGCCTTCCTTGGTTTCCAGGAATGTAATGTCTTTTTGTATAGTTTTAAGCCTGAAATACTAGTATTAGGAAACAAAAAAGATAATTAGTTTTCCGGCCCATTTTGTTTTTGAAAACTAAATGATGCTTGGGTCGACATGCTTATTGTTGAACTCAATTGTGTTGTAATTTGCAGTTCATAATACTTAACTGCCATGTTGTACATTTTTCTGATGCGTTTCATAAAAATAGCATACTGCAATGGAAATACTAACGATACAGCATCATATGACTGAACCAATATTTGCAATAAATCTAATTAAAACAACACATATATTTTACTTCCGTATTTGGATTAGATCTTCTCGACCGTCCCTGGCGTTCGCAAAAAGATCTTCATTGATGGTGCCATCCATGCTCGAGAGTGGATTTCTCCCGCAGCTATTAACTACCTCATCGATAAGGTAATACAGCAACACTAAGACCAATAGAAGTTTAAATTTCCTGGTATTTCAATTAACCACTTTTAGTTGTTATTCGTTTAACTTATATACCTTTGTTAAATCATGGCTGTGTAGTCAGGGGGTGAAATGATAGTGTAAAGATAGAAATAGTTGATTTAAATTTTGTAAAGGGAGTCTAGGTGTGAGAACCCAAGCACAGTACTTGCTTGGTTATGGAGAACTGGGAAAAACACCATAAGTTACTAAAAGAGTTGTAAGTGTTATAAAGTACTTGTTTAAAATTTTGCATTGTGATTATATCAAACATATAATTAACACATCCAGAGCAAAATCAAATATGTTTTTTTGCAGATTTTAAGTTACAATCTTATGCGTGTGAAGTAAATATTGTAAAACTTTGGAGAGCTCTTACGACCGTTAAGACTTTCCTTCCATAGACTAGA
The DNA here is from genome assembly GCF_026914265.1 of Mya arenaria. NCBI lineage: Eukaryota > Metazoa > Mollusca > Bivalvia > Myida > Myidae > Mya > Mya arenaria. Next base: position 33,649,434 of record NC_069129.1, on the reverse strand, counting down.
AATCGAGGCCGGTAGATGGTATAAACTTGAATCTATACCGTTAATGAAAGAAATTGTCATTTTGTAATATTCTCGAAGTTGAGTTTCATTTCTTGTAAGAATCTACATTATATAATGTTTTAAGAAAACAATACATCAGTAAATATTATTGGAAAGACCAAATGTACTGAAATATGTTGAACTTATTGCCAGTGATAGTAAAGCTACATTTAGAAAACTATCGACGTATGTACATAAAGCTTTTGAATAAAAAAAAAAAGTTTGTTTATTTTTAACATAACTTATAGGTTTATATCTATAAAGCAACCACTGTTTCCTCACTGATTATTATTATTTATTGTAAAATTTTGTATCTATTAAATGGTATTTGACCGCTGATCTATCAATCGTCATGGTATATATATATATATGCATAGGTCTTGTATGCTCATTGGCCTATGGCCTTCTGTATTTAAAAATAAACAATGAAACTATGAAACTATATAAACATTTATTCTAAATTTCACTTTTATGATCACAACTTTAAATGAATTAGGAGGATATATATAATTTAAGATCTCGTTACCGAAATTATCGTAAATATATATTTAGAAATTAATATATCTAATCTAAAAGCTTATTTAGATCAATTTAAAGTATCATATGACTACATTTGAAAAATGACTGTGTTTTGTTTTTCAATAAAAATGTTATAATTTAAAAATAATCAATTGGAACATACCTTTCAAAACACACTTTCAGGTAACAATTTGAAAGAAACGCTCATTTTTTTGTAAATGCAAGTTTCTTTGTTTTTTTGGACCGTCTACCATCAAATTTAATCAAGCACCCAACTGTCAACGGGTTCCAGGCAGTGTTTGTTAGACTGGGAGCATCTTAATGCCCCTGTGTCTGTTTAAATAATGTATTTTAACTGAATTTAGAAACTGAATGTTTTAACTGTATTTGCCGATGTTGCCAATAAAATGAAACTGTTAAAAAGAGAAGCTATTTTGACTTCTGTGTGCATTCATTATTTCAACACATGAGGAGAATGACCACCTTGAGTGATGATATTAACAAAGATGAGGATGAAACAGAACAAAGTTTTAGACTATATATATTTTTCTGCCATTTTGGTTTAAAAGAGTTAAATAAGAATAGGTGTTTTCAGATACATTTCCGGGAAAATTATTTTTTGGATAAATATTTTGGTCCAATATCATGAGCGAGTCCCTTTAAAACCAACATTAAACTCCAGAATGGTTTTGCCACATGCAGCAAGATTTGGTTTAACACATTTTAACCAATTCTATTCCATTAATCGAACAATAAAACACCGAAAGCCTTAGTGTGAAACAACATTAAGAAAAACGGTTTGATCAAAGTCCCTTACACGATAATTGTGAACAAATTGAATGTTCCTCGTTCTAAATTGTACGAAAAAAACACTGAAGAGTGCTTAACAACACGCTACAACTTTGTTTCTTTCGCATTTTTTTAAATTTCAAATAAAAAAAACGGTTTCGTAGGAACTGTGTTTAATGTGTTGATTTTAAGGTGTTTGTTTAATCAGCACTGTTTGCTGATTTTAGCTTGTATACACCGCCCCTGCCGACATCATCGTACTGCTTGCCAGATATGAGATCTACCTGATACCTGTACTCAACCCAGATGGCTACGAATTCTCTCACACGGTAAGTCCTGTCAGCATTCTGCTTGCCAGGATACTCTCACATGGTAAGTCCTGATATTGCCATTCTACTTGTGTAAAATGCGTATATACAGTCGAAACTTGCTTTTCTGGATGCTACGGTAATGTCGATTGCATCGTGGGATTCAGTTAGACATATTTTGTATTTTTGCTATATCGAAGGTTCGTTATCTCAAAGGAGGTCCGAACAACTTCAACAAAGTGAGTTTTGACTGAACAAATTTTGGATCAGTAAATGAAAAGACACTGCTACCTTTGTAAACAATGGCCGAGTAACCTCGCTAATAGGCATAACACGGTGGAACCTACGGATGCTGAAGAAAATAAACACTATGCGATAAAAAACACAGAATGATCGTAAAAACACCAAGGTATGATGTGTAATGAACCAACTGTTGGTTGATTGCGGAACTATCCATTTATAAATGGTTCGAGTTTAACACGTTTCAAGTCCTGAAATCTAATATGAAGCGGTCTAATTTGATTGGAGTCTTCAAGAGTCCACCAAAATAATATATAATGAAATCATTGAACTATTACCATTAGATATGAAAAACTATTTCTTTTAGAAAGGTGTTATTTTGGTTAAAAAGTATTGAATTTACGGTCATTAAGAGATAGTAATAATACCTTAGATATTGTCAAGTGATAGTATTGGTTAACCTCCGGTACTATCAAAGTATAGTATTGATTAACCTCCGGTACTATCAAAATTAAGTATTGATTAACCTCCGGTACTATCAGAATATAATATTGATTAACTTCCGGTACTATCAAAATTAAGTATTGATTAACCTCCGGTACTATCAAAATATAGTATTGATTAACCTCCGGTACTATCGAAATATAATATTGATTAACCTCCGGTACTTTCGAAATATAATATTGATTAACCTCCGGTACTATCGAAATATAATATTGATTAACCTCCGGTACTATCGAAATATAATATTGATTAACATCCGGTATTATCAAAATATAATATTGATTAACCTCCGGTACTATCAAAATATTGTATTGATTAACGTGTATTATTGTCTAGTTCAGTATTGTCAAGAAATAGTATTGATTAGAGTATTGTGTTGTCAATATATTTACTAACGTATGTTAAAGTCAACTTCTGAATTGTCAAGGGATAATAATGACTATCGTGTACTTTTGTCAGGAAAAAGTGTTGATTAACGTATTATTGTCAAGCGACGACATGAATAAACGTTTAGTATTATTCCACGCGTCAAGAGATCACAGTAATTAACGTGTAGATTTGCCAAGAGAAAGTCGTATTCCACGTGTAGTTTTGTCAAGATATTGTATTGAATGACGTGTATCATTGTCAAGAGTTCACAGTAATTAACGTGGAGAATTGCCAAGACATCCACGAATTCAAGATCCCACGAAATATAGAGACCCTTTATTCACTTATTCAGTTGCCATGTTATGTACATACTCCAGTATGTTCTTTAAAGAGGTTGCAGTATATAGCGATATACAGCGTAAATACCGAACACTCTTCATATCTTACTATTTCTGTTTTGTTAATATATTATAACTGCCTTTAACAAATAATATTTACACCTCAACTTCCATTCCTTAAATCAACTGCCTTTCGGCAATTGCGTTTATCAATCGATGAAAGCAACATATGCGGATATATTCGGATCGCAATTTATAACATAACAATATACATGAAAACTATTGATATTGTTGTTGTTTGTATTGTGTCAGCGTAAAATATTAATCAACATTTTAGAAAGTGTTAATTTATTATATTTTTAATGTATTGTTGCCAAAGGTGTTTCAATTTTACGTTTAAAAGTGATTTCAAGTGGTTCATCTCGAGGGGTGAATGCGAAAAGGTTCTAAGTGACATTAAATAAAGAAGCAGATAGAACCTTTTCGCTTTCACCCCTCGATCTTTTCCCACGTCATTGTGACGTCATTTAAAAAAAATATTACCGGTTAACCAGGCGTTTGCCCAATTTGGTTCTTTGATAGTCCGCTTGAAATCTTGGATAATACCACTGTTTCTGCCCAGCTTTCTTAATAAATAGCGCACACTTACTGGATCAGGAATTACTCGCTTTTCAAAAGGGACCACAAAGGTGTACCTAATAATTACTCTTGTTAATTGATTTACAAAACATGCATTTCATCTATTACATGATATTGTTAGAGAGCATTTTTAAAGTGAAGTTCACCTCTAACCCTGTCCTCTAGCGGATCCAGGGGGAGGGGGTGCACCAAATCAAAACATGTTCAATATACACCTCTAACCCTGTCCACTAGCGGATCCAGGGGGAGGGGGTGCACCAAATCAAAACATGTTCAATATACACCTCTAACCCTGTCCACTAGCGGATCCAGGGGGAGGGGGTGCACCAAATCAAAACATGTTCAATATACACCTCTAACCCTGTCCACTAGCGGATCCAGGGGGAGGGGGTGCACCAAATCAAAACATGTTCAATATACACCTAAAAGATATAGACGCGCCTCTAAATATAGAGATACACCTATTTGTATTTTAAAAATTGAGGGGCAACTTTGTTTTGAGAATGTGAAACTCTAAATCAGATAGAGGTCTACCTTTCTAATTAATGATACACTTCCGAACTGATATTCTTTCAAACATATGGCTGCTGGCAGGTAAAATTAACAAACGAGCGTTAAACGAAATATGAAAATTTCGGTGGTACTAACAGGCGGTGAAAAAAAGAGGTACCGTGAATATGTCACAACACCTAATCGTGCCATTTTCGTAAAAAATTGTCACACACGTGTAAGGATTTCGTACGAATATGCCACACGTGTAACATACCCCATGTATTGTCAAGAGATAACATTGACTAACGTACAGTATCGACAAAATATAGTATTGATAAACCCATGGTGCACATGCACATTCTGTTTGTTTTGTTTCTGTTGAATTACGAAATCAGGTCGGTAGAGAAGATTTGTATGTATATTTGATACCGAAATTATTCTGGGCCATAGTTTTACTTCTAGTAACTATTTGCATTACATGCAGCCACTCTTGGAACATATTCCGACACAACTTGCTGTCTTTTAGAAATGAGAAAGCCTCTTTCATTTACAAAATGATTCATTTATCATTAGTACGAATGTTTGTATAAAACGAAACATTAAGCTAGTGTTTTAATCAAATAGTTTTTTATTTTATTTTAGAACACTAGAATGTGGCGAAAGAACAGAAACCCGCGCATGTCTGCCTCGTGCCCTGGTGTGGACTTGAACAGGAATTTTCCCCACCAATGGAATCCCGGTGAGCTGGTTATTGCTGATTTTATAGGAGCAGTAATGCTCGCGGGACATCGTACAATTACTGAATGCCAAATGAAACAATACTTAAAAATCACTCAAATCACTAAACTGTCTGATACTATGATAAACGAAATGGAGATTCGAAACCATAAAAGGTTTTGGTTAAAAAGTAACGTGTACAAGTAAATCGACACGGAGTGTAATAAATTGGGTCACTCTTGCAATTTAATCACACAAAGCAATGGACACGAGACGGCAAGCTTTTCTCAACTAACGCATCGCTGTGGCTATCGCCAAAATCTTGACCGAACATGCTTTTCCCTCCATTCCGTGTGTACCAAACATACATTTTTCACCGAAATGTACTGTTCTCACCATCTCGTTTGGCCATGTAATAGACTTGTATAGCTTTTCACAAGACAACACGCAACTTTTCACCATATCAAGCTTATGTGGACATTCACTTGATAAGACGTAGTCCTCCCACTGTTTCTTGTGTGACACATACTAGACGTACCCCTCCCACTGTTTCTTGTGTGACACATACTAGACCAAATATACCACTTTTTCACCATCTCACGTGGCCATTTCAGCGATTGGTGGTAGTACCAACCCATGCACGGACACGTACAGCGGAAATAATGCAGCGTCCGAGCCTGAGACCCAAGCACTGGTCACCTACCTCAAGGCCAATGACTTCTTTGCCTACCTGACCGTCCACTCGTACGGACAATTCTGGCTCTTCCCGTGGGGATATACCAGCGAATATCCGACCGACCGATATGAGTTGGTACGTACGACAATACCGTATACTTAGTTTACTGAAACATGTAGACGTTGACTTCAGCACGGACACTATCTCATGGTCCCTCTAAATGGACACCGGTACTAGGAACCCGACGTGAACGTGATGTATATGCTGGTAGCTGTCGTAAAGACTGCACAATATGACAACGAAGGTGAAAACATAACACAAAGACGCTCGTTGTAATCTTGAAAGCTTTTGAAGTTTTCTGTAAGACGCTTCATAGGTAATTTTAAACTAAGCCAAACAAAATTGATATCTTGCCGATCTTTTTCAATTAAAATTTATTTCTTCGCACGCACCATGAAAAGTTCGTGAAATAAAAATGATGGGACCCCTAGCCGTGAGTCAAAATGCGCTAATGCAAAAAAATGCGTCATGTATGTGTGTGTGTGGGGGGGGGGGTGAAAATCGGCCGCATTATTTTTCGCATTTTCACCCCACAACTTGGCATATACTCGCCATCCGTATAACTATAAATATGTCCGTCGCTTCATAGCACGCTCCTATAAAAATACAATAACATTGACGCTAAAATAAGAGCATTAAAATAAAAAAGAATCAAAATCAATGCAATAATTTACCATTTTTGGATATGTTTTATGTTTATGTTTACAATTCTGGCCAATTAAAAATGCCAAATCATACCAAAACTAATTCTATTTTTATGGAATGTCGAGACAGCTGAGAGCTTATATGAATCACTCTTGAGTCCTTCCTCATTTGGAAAAAAACCAGTACTGTGTCCATTTTGAGAAACCAGGATAACTCATCTAATGTTGGCTAACTGTCGTTGTAATATCGTAATTTTCCAAACGTAACCCTGTTTTGGGGGAACATTTCTCGTATAGATTCTGCCCACACCTTTACGGGTGTCCTTAAGCACTCTTAAGGCCACACCAAATTGATGTTTCGTTCCGCGGATTTACCGCTCATTGTTTTTTTTTTAAATGTAAAATAAATATATAATTTTTTGTGCGCCCGCACCTACATTTTGATTTCCAATCAGATTTTTTCAGGTAATATTTTTTTTTAAAAGGCTGAAAAATAATCAATTATGTAACGGGAAGTGTCCGATGCGTGGTGTTTTTATACTGTACATGTATATACATCGATTTAGCATGGGTTTCAATAAATTCAATCAAAATGGCGGCTTCCGGTATAAACAATGTGGCTCGAATTTTGGAAATTAAATCTTATTTTTGACAATAAATATGTTTTGAGCATGCTTGAAGTCATTGCTCATCGTATCATGCTCTAACGGATCATTAATCAATGCAATAAAGCATGTGTATCTGAGACTGGTACCTTTTATATTGCGTTGTTATTGACTCGTTTTGGATGGAAATCGGAATGATCAACGTAGTACTATTTTATTCAAGTCATAATAGAAGTGACCAAAATTTTACCTCGTTACGACGATGCTGAAGATGACAGGTCAACTTAACTGGAACATGAGGTTGGTCCAAATTGATGTATCAAGCTCATTTTTTACCAAATTCTGACAAAGCAACAGTGTTGAAAACATATCTTTTCACAAATAGCAATATTAACACTTGTCTGGATAGACCAAAACATTGGTAAGCCTAAGTTTATCACCTTAAATTTTGTTTTCATTTGCAGCATAATCCGGGATTATTATGCACCAGTCAATTGTAGTCTAAAATAAAAAAAATGTGCTATACGGGATTTGCCATATCAAAAGTCGTAAAACATCTGTCAACGTGCAATTATTTGGACTACAGTCAATCGTAACCATTGGCCCCACCCACACATCGCCCCGGTCCGGGGGTATACCGGGGACAGCGAGGGCAATGGGCCGTGTTTTTACCTTTCAGGTGGCGCCGTAGCCACAATAATGCGCGTATAGTGCACTTCTTTAACATTTGGATATTCATTTTGTTCCCTAAACGTCACAAGTCGACTGATTCATCCCAATGTGAAATATATTTTTCAACTGTAAATCCACAATATTTAACACTGCATTGTTTAATGGAGCCACAAAAGTTGAACATAAATTATTTTTAGCCAATACCTTTTTCATAAATTCACTTAAGTGTTCCATGAAACTCAAATTCAGATCGATCTTTCAACAAAGCATCGCCATTTTTTTTAACTATCTAGCAGGTACCCGTTATCTTTCCGCTCATTATACTTAGCGCTGGGATCTGTCATTGTAATTGTTAGTATAACAGCACGTGGAATTTTTATGCCCAAAAGATTGACAAATAGTTATCAAATCGGCTGTCCGTCCATCCGTCCGTCCAACGGTTTCCGATCAATATCTGAAAAGTTCTTAGGCCCAGTGTCCTTAAACTTTGTAGGAAGGTTGGTCATGACAATGCTATTAATACTATTGATTTTGAAGTCAGTGGGTCAAGAGATCCTGACCAGGTCATGGTGACCTTCAGTTGAAAATCGGTTAATATTCAATATAGCTCAAAGACATAGAGACTAAGTAGTATAACTGGTCATGACCAGCATATGAAACCATTGTAGTTTTGAGGTAAGTGGATTAAAAGACAAGTTGGTGGTGACCTTAAGCTGAACATCGGTTTCCGATCACTATCTGAAAACGCTATAATTCAAGGACTTTATAAACTGACTGTAGGCAGGTTGGTCATGACCAGCAGATGAAGCCTTTTGTTTTTAAGGTCAGTGAGCCATAGGTCAAGGTCTTTGTGATCGTAAGCTGGAAATACACAGGTTCCTATCAATAGTTGAAAAAACACGCTTTGGCATAGAGACCTCCAACTTGGAAGAGGTCCCTCAGTTGATCATAGGTCAAGTCTTGGTGACTAAGAGCTGAAAATTTGATTTCGTTCAATAACGGAAGAATGCGTGTGTCTTGGTTCCTCAAACTTGGTATGCTTGTGAACTTCGGCTGCTTCCTCTGAGTCATGTTTCAACATATTCGCGGCGCCTTTGATGCTTTGCATCAAAACTAGTCCTATTGTTCAATAAAACACATCAAATGCGCATTAAAAATATCGAATGGTAATATAAAAATGTTTGGTTTAAAGTATGTCAAATAACACACGGGCTATATGGCATTATAAGGAAATTTTTCGGTCCATATAAACCTTTGGGCGCTGACTGCCCGGTCCTAAGTTACGGGACTAGTATCTAGGGTGAGCGCGAAACCGACATGGTTTCCTTTGCCCTGTATATCCCATACCGGATCAGAAACTAACCCCGTATCATTTCGACAACAACAGCAACAACATCAACACCATTTAATGCATTCAGGCCTTATGCCTATAACATACAAACAGCCTACGAGCAAACAGGTAATATTTAGCGAGCAGCAGAATCATGAAATGTAAACAAAAGATAAATGATTGTTAAAGATGCACTCCTACTTCCAAATAAGATTAACCACTATTTAAACAATTGTTTTAATTTACCAAAAAAAAATGTCGAAAACCATGGTTCTTATGAAGGATATCGAGTTTAATTTGAAAGAAAGGTGCAGAAAATGCACTCACCAATCATTTAATACGTTTTCGTTTTCAGCTATAAAATACACGGTAACAATATAGTTATCAGTAATTAGTATGTTCAATAAATGCATAATTTAGTAATAAGTTAAAGGTTTAACACTCAAAGTTTATGTTTGTTATACATGTGTATGTATTGACTTCGAATAAGAGTGTCACTTTAATAACTAGTAGTGAAATATTTTGCAATTGATAGTAAATCTAGAATGTATGGTGGCATATTACTGTCGCAAGATAACCTGAAAGCATTCGCGAATTTTTTCGTGTTAACCAATTAATTTCCGCGATTTTTATCGAGCTGTCTTACTCTAGTTCATATTCGCGATACTTTTTTGGTAAAATAAACATAAAGACTGAAAGTGTATGAAGTCATAGAAAGATATCAGCCAGCACGGGTGCAAACTTTTCAGGAAACAGCGGCAAACGCTGGCACGAATGCTATGAATAGGGAGACTCGCAGAAAATGGATCGTTGGATCTTCGACAAATGCACTCTGTATATAATGTTTTAACCCTTTTGCATTTGGACTTTGTTTAGATTTTTTATTTGTAACGGTCATTTAAGCACAAAATGAAGTTAATGTATTGATTTATATAGCATAATGCATATACAGTACAGTCGGCACATTATTTATACATTCAGTGGACACAAAATTTATACACAATATTTATACATTCAGTGGACAAGCTGTTTTTACACTCAATGGACACATAATATATTCATTAAGTGGGCACACCGTTTATACACTCAGTGAACATACCAGTTATACAGTCAGTGGGCACACTATTTATACATCCAGTGAACACAACATTTATACATTCAGGTGGACACGGCATTTATACATTTAGTGGACACAACATTTATACATTCAGTGGACACGGCATTTGTACATTCAGTGGACACGACATTTATATATTCAGTGGACACGGCATTTATACATTCAGTGGACACGAAAATTATAAATTCAGTGGACACGGCATTTATACATTCAGTGGACACGACAATTATAAATTCAGTGGACACGGCATTTATACATTCAGTGGACACGACAATTATACATTCAGTGGACACGGCATTTATACATTCAGTGGACACGGCATTTATACATTCAGTGGACACGGCATTTATACATTCAGTGGACACGGCATTTATACATTCAGTGGACACGGCATTTATACATTCAGTGGACACGGCATCTATACATTCAGTGGACACGACAATTATACATTCAGTGGACACGGCATTTATACATTCAGTGGACACGGCATTTATACATTCAGTGGACACGGCATTTATACATTCAGTGGACACGAAAATTATACATTCAGTGGACACGGCATTTATACATTCAGTGGACACGGCATTTATACATTCAGTGGACACGGCATTTATACATTCAGTGCAAACGAAAATTATACATTCAGTGGACACGGCATTTATACATTCAGTGGACACGGCATTTATACATTCAGTGGACACGGCATTTATACATTCAGTGGACACGGCATTTATACATCAAGTTAACACGACATTTATACATCAAGTTAACACGGCATTTATACATTCAGTGGACACGACATTTATACATCCAGTGGACACGGCATTTATTCATTCAGTGGACACGACATTTATACATCCAGTGGACACGGCATTTATTCATTCAGTGGACACGACATTTATACATCAAGTTAACACGACATTTATACATTCAGTGGACACGACATTTATACATCCAGTGGACACGGCATTTATACATTCAGTGGACACGACATTTATACATTCAGTGACTACACTATGTATACATTCAGTGGGCACAATACTTTACATTAAGTAGGCACAATATTCATGACTTCGGTGGGCACACTATCTAATATTTATACACTCAGTGGATACACTATTCATGACTTCAGTGGGCACACTTTACACTCAGTAGGCACATATTTTATACATTCCGTGGACACAACATTTATACACGCAGTTTGCACAGTATTTAAACATTCAGTGGTCACAATATTTTAGTTAGCCTAAACGAATCTAAACACGTTTCAAGTGTGTTCACCGCTTCATGGTTAAGGCTTCTACCCTTCTGCACATTAGCTCCCTATGCCTATTTCACCCCCAATCCCATACACAGCGTTTTTCCCCTAGAACGAATCAGATTTAATGACAATTATTTAGTAAACTTAAACACATTTGCGTTCCTCTTGTCCGTATATAAAATAAAACATAAACATTCATAAAACCTTAACATGATAATTTTGAAAGTGAAGCTACAAGGAAATGTGATAACAACAAGCATTGTTTCTTATCGTTTAATTTGTATTTAGTATTGGTATGTATATTTCTATAACGATGTCGGAATAACAAACAGGTTATTAGGTTTATATGCTATTAAATGCTGTGAATAACGTATTTAATTAAGGAAAAAGGCATAACATGTTTCTGATATAAACACAAATTGAGTTGAGCTGAAAAGTCGTGTTTTGCAACAGGATCAATGAATTTCATAATTCTAGGCCGAACAAAATAAAGGTAAACATCGACATATGCCTAACTGAAATTCATCTTTCAGAACGACAGTGGAGACATTTTAATTTCACAAATTTACGATTTCATTAGTTGTCTTTCCGAAGTTTTAATTCCACAAATCAGGTTCATATGATTAAGGTTAATACATTCACGAATTCATGAATTCACGAGTTCACCTTTATCATTATTCATATCAAGAGTGGAATATTTGAGTTAAAATGTCAACATGGGTCTTTGGTGCGTTGGTGTTCAGACGAAAGTTAAACGTAAACAATATTATGAAAGATAATTCCTTCAAAATTTATAGAGGAAGATCCGACTGCGCATGGCAATGATTAAACTACTCCCGTAGTGTTTTAAAATAGTAGAAACAAACACTTGTGAGATTGTGGTACAGACGGCTGACCAAGTACTTTGCTGTCAGTACCGTCATTCCGTTAAAGCGCTGTTGTTGTAGTTGTATTAAGAATTTTATTATTAAGTTCTTTCTGCCAGGAAAACGTTGGGCAATATGCAGCACATGCCATCAACAAATATAGAGGTTCCCGCTATACTGTGGGCTCGGCTGCAAATACACTTTGTAGGTGGTGGTGTTGTACTTTATATAGGGTGGTGTGGTACATTGTTTATAGTGTGATGTGGTGTATGTATTGTGTGTTGTTGTCATGATACGATTTTGTTTCATGTTTTTATTTCTCTCTTAGGCCCATATTCATGGCAAAGTTAGACACAAAGCGCATTAACTTCACACATTAGTTTATACTTTATTAGTAAGAAAAAGGTAATATTTAACGGACACACATCATTTAAGACATATGATTGGTATAAGCCAGAATGATAACAAATACAAATATCTTTATCTTAGATTCTACATTTTGAACTAGTATTTAACAAGGCACCCTTTCGATATTGCAGACGCTGCGGCTGGTGGCTCGGACGATTTTGCCAAGGGTGACGCCAATATCAAATACTCGTACACCTTAGAGTTGCCGGACGCTGGAAGGTCAGTAATTGAGAGACCTTTCTACAGCGCCTAGAGCTTTACATCGAAATGTCGTTAATTCATCAACATTGCCTTTCATTTTACTGTCAGAAAACAATTTCACTGGCATTCACTTTGGCAGGAATTGACAGCAGAACTTTCCCTTGAGCTACAATATATTATCACTACTGTAGCAGTACTTTGCCTTGAGCCAAAATGAAGTGTCACCAATGTAGCAGTACTTTGCCTTGAGCCACAATGCAGTATCACCACTGTAGCAGTACTTTGCCTTGAGCCACACTGAAGTATCACCACTGTAGCAGTACTTTGCCTTGAGCCAAAATGAAGTGTCACCAATGTAGCAGTACTTTGCCTTGAGCCAAAATGAAGTGTCACCAATGTAGCAGTACTTTGCCTTGAGCCACAATGCAGTATCACCACTGTAGCAGTACTTTGCCTTGAACCACAATGCAGTATCACCACTGTCGCAGTACTTTGCCTTGAGCCACAATACAGTATCAGCACTGTAACAGTACTTTGCCTTGAGTCACAATGCAGTATCACCACTGTAGCAGTACTTTGCATTGAGCCACACTGAAGTATCACCAATGTAGCAGTACTTTGCCTTGAGCCACAATGACGTTCCGCCAATGTAGCAGTACCTTGCCTTGAGTCCAATGACGTCCTGCCAATGTAGGACCTTTAGCCACAATGCAGTATCACCGCTGAAGCAGTACTTTACCTTGAGCCACAATGCAGTATCACTACTGTAGCAGTTCTTTGCTTGTGCCACAGTGAATTATCACCGCTGTAGCAGTACTTTGCCTTGTGCTACAATGCAGTATCACCGCTGTAGCAGTACTTTGCCTTGAGCCACAATGCAGTATCACCAACGAGCAGTACTTTGCCTTCAGCCACAATGCAGTATCACCGCTGTAGCAGTACTTTGCCTTCAGTCACAATGAAGTATCACCACTGTAGCAGTACTTTGCCTTCTGCCATAATGCAGCATCACCACTGTAGCAGTACTTTGCCTTCAGCAACAATGCAGCATCAGCACTGTAGCAGAACTTTGCCTTATGCCACAATGAAGTATCACAGCTGTAGCCGTACTTTGCCTTCATCCACAATGCAGTATCACCACTCTAGCAGTACTTTGCCTTGTGCCACAATGCAGTACCACCACTCTAGCAGTACTTTGCCTTGAGTCACAATGATGTTTCACCACTGTAGCAGTTCTTTGCCTTGTGCCACAATGAAATATCACCACTGTAGAAGTTTGTTGTTATTTAATGTAGCATATTTTATCTGAATCTGAACGTATACCTTTAAACTCTTATACAGTAGTCCCTAAAAATTATCAGGACATATAAACTAATCAATATAGGATAAGTCTACCAAATCAAACCTTATTAGCTTTGAATTCAAAAAGAATATAGATCAAAGCAGTATGCCATAATTATAACATTACCATGTGTATTTTCGAACTCATTAATTCAGAGACCTATGCTCATCCACGGATATCGTTATTTTGTAGGTATTTCCGACACCAATACGAACTATTATTGCTAATGCAAATACATAACGTATATAATATGATGGGTGATTAAATGTAATTTTATATTAAATTTAATTAATTTAATATTAAAATTGAACTCCCAGTCTGTGTTTCTGACTTTTCGGTTGGACGGGTTCACAGTTATATCAAATAACAACTCAATCATCATCTGCAGTATCGGTCAGGAATGGTCAAACCTTTTTAATATAATAGTATAATTTCGCACCTTTTAAATCAGTCAAACAGCTGAAGCGCTTTGTGTTAGTATGTTGTATATTTTGTATCCCTGGGGCCAATTCAGTGTATACAACTGAAAAAGTGCTCCGCAGGTTAAATTTTGGTTACTTTGCACATGCAAGCAATTTAATTGGTCAACCACCATTTTAGGATTAATACTGAGCAATCAATAAAAATTTCAACTAACTTTAATCAAACAAAATGATTAACCGGTTTTATACAGCTGACTGCTGGTCACTATTTCCTTTTTTGTTCCAGGTACGGGTTCCTATTACCAGCCACCGAGATCGTAGATGTCGGCAATGAATTGCTTATAGGACTCATTGCGTTTGCAAACCACTTACACTTGAACGATGTGGTTGGCTAGTGGCACTTCATGAATCCACAAAGAACGAAAAGAAACAACACGGCCATTAATTGAATTTTAAAATGAATTGCAATAAATGAAAAAAAACAAGAGATGTTTAATGCATTCGGAGAGAGAGAGAGAGAGAGAGAGAGAGAGAGAGAGAGAGAGAGAGAGAGAGTTCCAGACAGTGCTTGGTAGAATTCCACATATCTGAATACATTAATGAGAACATAAAATCGTGAAAAAATATCAAGGTTCACAAAATATCTTAACTAAAAAACAATATAGTTTCGTTGTGAAAACAAAAAACACAAAACCACACTCTTTTGAACAATTCAAGACAAAACCAAACCAATATTTCTAGTAGTTGATTGCGACAGGCCAAAATAAACAATCTCATAACAGAACAGACAAAACAAAAATGGATAATAATATATTGTGTCTACCGTTTTGGGGCGGTCAACGAAACATATGTTTTGACACATTTGTAAATAATTGCAAACGTTAGCAAAGTACTGTAGGTCCTGCTTAGGACTGTTGGCAAGATGTTGCCTAGACAGGCATATTGTAATATGTCGTCTATGGTATGGCAATACTATTTAGAGCTGATGAGTAATAATGTTTCATGGTACGAAACGTCCATAATTAATATCTCTGAGTAATAATGCTTCATGGTACGAAACTTCCATAATATCTCTGGGTAATAATGTTTCATGGTACGAAACGTCCATAATTAATATCTCTGAGTAATAATGCTTCATGGTACGAAACTTCCATAATATCTCTGGGTAATAATGTTTCATGGTACGAAACGTCTATAATATCTCTGGGTAATAATGTTCCATGGTACGAATCGTCTATAATATATCTGGTTATTAATGTGTCATGGTACGAAACGTCTATGATATCTCTGAGTTATGATGTTTCATGGTACGAAAAGTCCATAATATCTCTGAGTAATGATGTTGCATGGTACGAAACGTGCATAATATCTCTGCGTAATAATATTTCAAGGTACGAAACGTCCATAATATATCTGGGTAATAATGTTTCAAGGTACGAAACGTCCATAATATATCTGAGTAATAATGTTTCAAGGTACGAAACGTCCATAATATATCTGCGTAATAATATTTCAAGGTATGAAACGTTCATAATATATCTGGGTAATAATGTCTCAACGTAAGAAACGTCCATAATATCTCTGGGTAATAATGTTTCATGGTACGAAACTTCCATAATATCTCTGGGTAATAATGTTTCATGGTACGAAACGTCTATAATATCTCTGGGTAATAATGTTCCATGGTACGAATCGTCTATAATATATCTGGTTATTAATGTGTCATGGTACGAAACGTCTATGATATCTCTGAGTTATGATGTTTCATGGTACGAAAAGTCCATAATATCTCTGAGTAATGATGTTGCATGGTACGAAACGTGCATAATATCTCTGCGTAATAATATTTCAAGGTACGAAACGTCCATAATATATCTGGGTAACAATGTTTCAAGGTACGAAACGTCCATAATATATCTGAGTAATAATGTTTCAAGGTACGAAACGTGCATAATATCTCTGCGTAATAATATTTCAAGGTATGAAACGTTCATAATATATCTGGGTAATAATGTCTCAACGTAAGAAACGTCCATAATATCTCTGGGTAATAATGTTTCATGGTACGAAACTTCCATAATATCTCTGGGTAATAATGTTTCATGGTACGAAACGTCTATAATATCTCTGGGTAATAATGTTTCATGGTACGAATCGTCTATAATATATCTGGGTATAAATGTTTCATGGTACGAAACGTCTATAATATCTCTGAGTTATAATGTTTCATGGTACGAAAAGTCCATAATATCTCTGAGTAATGATGTTGCATGGTACGAAACGTGCATAATATCTCTGCGTAATAATATTTCACGGTAAGAAAAGTCCATAATATCTCTGGGTAATAATGTTTCATTGTACGAAAAGTCCATTATATCTGAGTAATAATGTTTCATGGTACGAAACGTCCATAATATCTCTGGGTTATAATGTCTCATTGTATAGTATATCTGATAAAACAATGTTTCATGGTACAAAACGTCCATAATATCTCTGAGTAATAATGCTTAATGGTTCATAGTACGAAACGTCCATAATATCTCTATGTAATAATGTTTTATGGTATGAAACGTCCATAATATTTATGGGTAATAATGTTTCATGGCACCAAACGTCCATAATATCTCTGGGTAATAATGTTTCATGGTCGAAACGTCCAATATATCTCTGAGTAATAATGTTTAATGTTTCATAGTACGAAACGTTAATAATATATCTGGGTAATAGTATTTCATGGTAAGAAACGTCCATAATATCTCTGGGTTATAATGTCTCATGGTACGAAACGTCAATAATATCTCTGGGTAATAATGTTTCATGGTACGAAACGTTCATAATATCCCAGGGTAATAATGTTTTATGGCACGAAACGTCCATAATATCTCAGGGTAATAATGTTTTATGGCACGAAACGTCCATAATATCTCAGGGTAATAATGTTTCATGGTACGAAACGTTCATAATATCTCAGGGTAATAATGTTTTATGGTACGAAACGTCCATAATATCTCAGGGTAATAATGTTTTATGGCACGAAACGTTCATAATATCTCAGGGTAATAATGTTTCATGGTACGAAACGTTCATAATATCTCAGGGTAATAATGTTTTATGGTACGAAACGTCCATAATATCTCAGGGTAATAATGTTTCATGGTACGAAACGTTCATAATATATCAGGGTAATAATGTTTTATGGCACGAAACGTCCATAATATCTCAGGGTAATAATGTTTTATGGCACGAAACGTCTATAATATCTCTGAGTTATAATGTTTCATGGTACGAAACGTCCATAATATCTCTGGGTAATAATGTTTCATGGTAGGAAACGTCCATAATATCTCTGGGTAATAATGTTTCATGGTAGGAAACGTCCATAATATCTCTGGGTAATAATGTTTCATGGTAGGAAACGTCCATAATATCTCTGGGTAATAATGTTTCATGGTAGGAAACGTCCATAATGTATCTGGGTAATAATGTTTTATAGTACGAAACGTCAATAATATATCTGGGTAATAATGTTTCATAGTACGAAGCGTTCATAATATCTCTTGGTTATAATGTTTCATGGTACGAAACGTCAATAATCTTAGGGTAATAATGTTTCATAGTACGAAACGTTCATAATATCTCTTGGTAATAATGCGCGCGTGCGCGCGCGCGCGCGAGAGAGAGAGAGAGAGAGAGAGAGAGAGAGAGAGAGAGAGAGACTTAAAAAAACATGGACGGCATTGATATTATATCATTTTTTTCATATTTCAATGTCGTCCATGTTATTTAACAGTCATTAATAAACATTTCGAACAATATGAAAATTGTTCCAAATCACCTTCCAGCAGTACTTCCTGAACTTTGGTTATTATTTTCTCCAGCAAGAACACTCATAAAGTTGGGCCGTCATTACAATGTTTTCATTAAGCGGGTGTTAATGCCATTCAAAAACAGGAGTTGAATACAAATAAATCAAAACGATATCGTTTCGGTACTGTTTAATATGCAATTTGCATCAATGCGATAATCGTACCGACATAACGAATATCGTTAATGCCGCACGAGTTTATTCACCTTTAACCTTTTTGATCTTTCAATTTCATAAATGTTCATTTAGATGTACAATGCGTCTCATGTGCGTGAAGTTAGCACCGTATCACCATATCACCATATCACCGCGGTGATGCGGTGATAGCACCGTATCACCATCAAAATCAATACAATAAGAGAATTAATCTCGAGGAAACATGTATGACTCGTTCTCGCAGAAACGAGCAAGGGGACCATAGGGACCTATGTCACTGTGTAGCCGAGACCTGGCCCTAGGTGATGGCACATGTGAATACCATAGGATTTTATGCAGGCTATGCGGGATAGGGACGAACTGACACCCAAAATTTCGACTAAGTGGACATAACGATAAGTGTAGGGATGAACTAGGTCACGAGGCTTACTGTATGATCTATTTATAGCGCTGGAGCTGTTATGCTGAGTAGCCGAAAATCTCGAAAATCGAACTTTGCTGATGCAAAAGCCATTTTGGGGACGGACTGACCCGATAATTCGACTACGGGGACCATAACGAAAAGTGTAGGGATAAACTAGGTACAATGCCTATAATATGAACTATAGAGATCTCTTGAGTTTTTTCCTGAGTAGTCGAAAATAAAACATGAAAATTCGACTAAGGGGACAATAACGAAAAGTGTAATGTTGAGCATGACTCGCTTAATACGCCCTCATGGCTCATGTCCTTGGCATTGACACGTTCGCTTAAAATTATCATGGCTATCGTCACTATGCTAGAGTGGTCGGCATTTGGAATCACTTCAACCTCACATAGGCCATTGTATTCGGAAAAGTCTGGTTTAAGCACATTTAGCACGTGAACATTGCCTTACGCCTCAATACGCTGTGATGGCTGATGTTCGAGGCTTGATCAATTACCATGGGTAATTGCCACTATGCCAGAGTGATAGGCATTTGGAATCACTTTAACCTCACATAGGCCATTGATCTGGGAAAACTCTGGTCTGGGCCAATGAACGAGCACATGAACATTCCTTTATGCAACTTGCTAATTCCGTAGCCGTAGAAAAAAACCCCTGTTATTTTGGTAAATGAAATGTAAATTATTTGTAAATAATATATTTTACTGTATTTAAACGAACGTTTTGAAAAGTTTGGTCAAAACTACCAAAACGAGAGGGAAGAAAACGCACTGAGAAAGTGTATATAACTGCATTCAAGGCATATGCAGTCATCTATTCTGCTTGTTAATGGAGAACACTGCGTTGGAGATTGATTAACACCGGCTTGCATGCATCAGGTTTAAAGCCTAGCTTCAGATTTTAAATTGAGGGTGTGTCTAGCACAGTTTCGAATTAAAATTGGCCCTAAATAATAAACAGTCGGAACATATTACCTGTTCAACAAAAACAATAGCTTTATAATTTTTGGAGACTGATATTGCCGAAATTTACCTTCAATGCCTTATAGATAGAAATTTGAGATCCCCGATTCGCATCTTACGATGAACAATCGAATGATGACCAAATTATTGACTGCTATCGAACATCCGTATTAACGGAGGGTACACAGGGGTAACATTTGGGATGGTATTAGAGGTACAGGAGAGTAAACATTGGTTAATTACAGGGGGAAAGAGGGTTTTTGGATTAGGGCACTTGTGGCCTAGTTCATAGCCATAATCGCGATATCTGCATTTTCAAGCCGCATCTGGGGGTTCACTGACGTAATGTATTCATACGCTGTATTTTGATTGGATTGCCGTTAGCGAATTTGAATAATCAAATAAATAAACCAATTTTGTCAAAATCACTAATACATTCTATTAATTCTGCGGTTATAAGTTTTGATTTCAATCCGCATACATTTAATGAAAGAAATTTAAGCTTATGAAAACATGTCTCAGACCGAGATCACTAACTGGGTATTCTCCCGGCTTGTCCTTATGGATGTAACTGTTAATCTCCTTGTGCGTTCGCTGGTATTCATAATTCTAGATTGAGGTTCGGCGGAGGCCACGGTAGTTACATCGTTCGAATTGTCACAGACGCATTTAAATCCGGTCTCCCCAAGGGGAGATGCTTTATGTTTGTTTTGTTAACTATGACTACTTTCACGAAGAGGCCCGTATCTGTTCGGAGTTTCAAAGTTAAAAGGACCCGTAGATCTATCGTAAGAGGTTCTTTGTCGAGATCGCCCGTGGTCATATTATGGTGCGGCAGGTCTGGCAAATACGTCGCTTTGTTGTGGGGGATCTTCGTACAGATGCAAATTGTTTTTATTAACATCATACAATTGACCATTAGCATTAAGGCGGTCTGCCACAATATAACTTTTGTAACCTTTTCGTTTAAGTATTCGCATCACGGGAAAGAGTTTCCTCCTCTTCTGATCAACATCATATTGAAAATGTTCATTTACATACTGATTGCATGTTTTCATATAAGCTCTCTATGGTTCTTTATCGTTAAAACTTTGAAACGTTGCCAGTATCGGGCGTTTAGGAAAGATCGGGCCTCCAATTCGATGTACCTTTTCGAAAGCTATACTTGATAAATCAAACTTATTTACATTTACCTCTGTATCATTTTGTAGTTTGTTTGTGATTTCTAAGTGTAGTTTCACAGTTTTCATTGCCTCGTGTTCCATCTGGATTATTATCAGAAGGTATAGAAATACCGTGTTTTATGCACCTTTCTTTCAAATTATACTCGGTATACTTCATAAAAACCATTGATTTCGACATTTATTCATCTTTTTGGCTTATTAAAACAATTGAATTTACTGTGGTAAAAACTTACTTGGGAAGTAATTGTGCCTTTTTAAACATAACAAATAGCAATTTACAATGAAATTAAGATAGTGATTAAATCTAAAAGGATGTTAAAGCTGCACTGTCACTGATTAAGAGTTTTCACATTTGCTTTGAAAAAAATAATTAAAATAGTCTGACTTTTGCATGAATGCCTTCAATCCAGTCATATAAGATAACTCTCAATGAAACAGAATTCAATTGTCTGAAAAACTGCCAAAATTTTCATTTCTTCTCAAGCATTACTAACCATTAAACATAGAGTTTTAAATGGTAATAGGAAAAACTGTGATTTTGTATGCAGTCTCATATAACTGTTATCAGACATGTGCACAAAAGTTTTTCATTCCAAGTTAAAAATAATAAAAATTCATATATCTGTGAGAGTGCAGCATTAACAATGAAAACAATTATTAAAAATGGTATTTCCAACTGTGTATAATAATGCAACAACAATTTACCTTCTACTAGCACATTGAATTACAAGTTCTGCTTTTTCAAAGAAAACGGGCATATGGGAAGTACCATCACTTCCAGCGATATTTTTGTTGTAGCTTTTTTTATAAGAGACATTGGCAAAAACTGTTCATAGATTGTGTTTTAAGGTGTATGTTTTATAGACAGTACTCCAATTCTCTTTAATATATAATATGTTTGTTTAATTTAAGGCTTTTGTGTGTTTTAGGGCTGTTTCAGACCATTCCTGATATCGTATTTTCATATAAACCCGGCAATCATAATTGCATACCTCTTTGCAAAAGAATAATAAACATTCACGGAAATTAAACAGTAACGAAATTTTTCGAATTTTTCTCAACATAAGAAGAGACTTTTGTATTTTGGCCCAGCTAATGTTATTATATTGTTGACTAACATAAGCTTACAAGCAAATTAACAGGCAGAATAGATAAAGAAAAGATGAGCATGTAGTCTTGTTTTGCATACAGAAGTAAGGGGCTTAGCTAGCCCTTTATATGTGGATTCATAATTGCTAGGTGGGTCTCGGGGCATGCCCCCTCAGAATATTTTGAAAAACATGGTGCATTCTGGGCGTTCTGAGGTGCTTTATTTTGTACTGGAAAATAAAAATGACATTTAAAGGATCATGTAGTCAAGTACGCATACTGCAACTTTGACTGATTTTTTTAATGTTTTTATCAGAATCATGTGGATTCATCCGCATACTAGTGTTATATGCAGCTTCACGCCTGGTATCTCAGACAGACATTTTTAGGCTTATGTAGATGTTTGCAAGGCAAGGCTTGGCAAACCAAAGCGCCTGTCTCATTATATTGGTTTCAAAGTGCTTTTGCATGTTGTTTGCAATTGTGGATTTTGCGCGGCTGGTAAATATCTGCAATATAAAAACTTAAAATTCATTGATGCCTAGGTGCATGACCAAATTTCAAAAAATTTCATTTCATTTCTCAAACATTGTGCCCCAAAAGCACATTTCACATAAGTATGTAGTTTCTTTACTTAAGGTCTATTATACTGTAATATAAAATATATTTAAAAACAGTAATTCTGGTAATTTTATTGCAAAATTTGACAAAGTAATTGGCAAAATGCAGAAATTTTCATTTTTTTTTCTAACAAATTTACCTAAAAATCATATTTTACAAAATACATAGTTTGTATATTTCAAGTATCTTATAATGTTATATAATATCTGTTTTAAAAAGTTATTTTGGTAATTTTATTGCAAAATTTGGCAGAGTTGATGCTAAGTCCAGAAATTCTCATTTTCATTTAACTTTTAAAACATTTTGCCCAAAAATTATATTTTGTACAATGTGATTGTATTATACTTATAGTATATTAAATGTGGTGTCTGATATAACACAAAACCAACAAAAAAAAAATCTAAGCATTTTTCTCCCATTTTTCATTTTCACTGGACAAAGAATAAATAGAGGTGATGAGGTGTTGAAACTCTGCTTCAACACCTCTCTATTCAAATAGAGAATAGTGCACGTCACCACCATGTATATAGACTATAACAGGGGTTCATATCTACAGATAGAGAATAGTCCACGCTACCACAATGTATATAGACTATAACAGAGGAGTTGAAGTAAAGTTTCAAAATATACATTGCATAGAGAACAGAGGTGTTGAAGCACTGCTTCAACACCTCTGAGAATGAATAGAGTATAGCGCACGCTACCACAATGTATATAGACTATAACAGAGGAGTTGAAGTAAATCTTCATAATCTCTGGCTGTATACATTGTATAGAGAACAGGGGTGTTGAAGCACTGCTTCAACACCTCTTGACAATGAATAGAGTATAGTGCACGCTTCCACAATGTATATAGACTATAACAGAGGAGTTGAAGTAAATCTTCAAAATCTCTGGCTGTATACATTGTATAGAGAACAGGGGTGTTGAAGCACTGCTTCAACACCTCTGAGAATGAATAGAATATATACCGTGCACAGTATATACTGGTATAGAATATAACACCAGTGTATGTACTGTCACGGTGTATCGAGCATATCCATATAGTGTATAGAGTCTATGCACTGTGTTGATATAAGATATCAATCTCAACTTGGTCTAAGCATTCTAGATTTAATATTTTTTTCTAGATTCAAATAATTCACTGTTTGCTGCTTCTGTTAAAATGTTTCAGCGTCTGCTGTACAGGAAGGGCCCAGCAATCCACCCGAAGAGAGGCCGCTTGCAGTGGAGTTGGGTACTGATGACAACACACCAATGAGGCGAAGAAGAAGAAGAAAGAAGAAGAAGAAGGTGATGGTGACAGGTAATAATATGGCAAAAGAAGAAGAAGAAGAAGAAGAGATTATTGCCCACTTTAGCATTCAGGATATTCACATTGCAAAAAAGGCTGATGAATCGATTCGTTAATACTTTTCAGGTTTTGCCCATTCAAAGTTAATTAATCTAATTTACTCAGGTTGGCGGGATGCGGCTTTACTAGCAGTGGAGTTCGCTTCCTCTGCTGCTGTGGACAACACCATCAATAAAGTTATGTTTTGCTCGCTTTTTATTAGAATTTGTTGAAAGTCCGAAAATCTGTTTCAATCAATAAGTCAAATTTTCATTTTTAAACAAATACACATAAATGAATATGCATTTTCTGTTGGTTTTTGAAATCTTACAGTGAACATGTTAAAAGGCACCAGCATTGTTCCCAAGATCTCTTTAACCGAACCCGTGTAGTAGAAAATGTTTATTTAGTTTTCGTGTATTTCAAAAAATATAGTATTGTATATTGAATGGGTCTTTGGGCTTTTTAGATTGTATGTTATTAATGATATTCATCACATGGAAAGGCTTAAGAAAACCTGATTTTTTTTTAACTTTATTCATTAGTTTAATATTTGTTTGTATTATTATTTTATATAATTATTATTATTATTATTATTATTATTATTATTATTATTATTATTATTTCACTTGATTTAATTATACAAAGACTTAATATGGATCGATTTGGTGCTGCTTCTGTTCAAATGTTTCAGCGTCCACTGTACCTGAAGGGTCCAACCATCCACCAGAAGAGATGCCCCTTGCAGTGGAGTTGGCTACTGATGACAACCCATCAATGAGGCGGTGGCTCATAGGGGGACAGGATGTGGTAAGAATAGGTCTTGAGATCTTATTCATATATATATATATTGATAAAAAAGATAATGATAATAGTGATTAGTAAAATGCGTACAGTTAGTTAGAGTTCAAGGGTTAAATATGTAATGGATGGTGATTATGGTATTGCATTCGGATAATGATGATGAGGAGGTGGGTGAGGATAAGGATGGAGATGAGAAAGAAAAAGAATGCTTTTGCTCCTGTTGCTGCAACTGATGCTGCTATTTCTGATGATAAAAATTATGATGTTGCTGCTTCTGCTGCTGGTGGTGTTGCTGCTGCCGCTGCTGCTGCTAATGATGATGATGATAATGATGAGGAAGAGGATGATTATGACAGATGAAGATTATGACAGATGATGACGATTATGACAGATGAAAATTATGACAGATGAAAATTATGACAGATGAAGACGATGATGATAGTGGTGATGAGGATAAAGAGGGGATGAGAAGAAGAAGATGAAGAAAAGATTATTGCTGACTTTGGCATCCAAGATATTCACATTGCAAAAAAGGCTGATGAATCGATTCGTTAATACTTTTCAAGTTTTGCCCATTCAAAGTTAATTAATCTAATTTACTCAGGTAATGGCGGGATGCGGCTTTACTAGCACTGGAGTTCCCTTCCTCTGCTGCTGTGGACAACACCATCATTAAAGTTATGTTTTGCTCGCTTTTTTAGAATTTATTGAAAGTCCGAAAATCTGTTTCAATCAATAAGTCAATTTTTCTTTTTTAAACAAATACACATAAATGAATAGGCATTTTCTGGTGTTTTTGAAATCTTACAGTGAACATGTTAAAAGGCACCAGCATTGTTCCCAAGATCGCATTAACCGAACCCGTGTAGTAGAAAATGTTTATGTAGTTTTCGTGTATTTCAATAAATATAGTATAGTATCTTGGATGCGTCTTGGGGCTTTTTAGATTGAGTGTTATTAATGATATATTCATCACATGGAAAGGCTTAAGAAAACCTGATTTTTTTAAAACTTTATTCATTAGTTTAATATTTGTTTATATTATTTATATTATTATTATTATTATTATTATTATTATTATTATTATTATTATTATTATTGTACTTGATTCAATTATACAAAGACTTTATATGGGAAGATTTGGTGCTGCTTCTGTTCAAATGTTTCATCGTCCACTGTACCTGAAGGGTCCAACCATCCACCAGAAGAGATGACCCTTGCAATGGACTCTTGGGGCTTTTTAGATTGAGTGTTATTAATGATATATTCATCACATGGAAAGGCTTAAGAAAACATTTTACTTTTATTCATTAGTTTAATATTTGTTATTATTATTATTATTATTATTATTATTATTATTATTATTATTATTATTATTATTTCTTTATTTAATTATACCAAGACTTTATATGAGAAGATTTGGTGCTGCTTCTGTTCAAATGTTTCAGCGTCCGATGTACCTGAGATGTCCAACAATCCACCCGAAGAGATGCCCCTTGCAGTGGAGTTGGCTATTGATTACAACCCACCAATGAGGCGATGGCTCATATCAGTACTGGATGAGGTAAGAATAGGTCTTGAAACCTTTATTTAACTTCCGTTTAACTAATGTTAAACAAGGTATCAACACATGGCATACATAAAACATCAATGTTAAAGGAAGGGTTACAAAGTGTATCACCCTGGGTTATAATTAAAACTGATTAAATGATGTTGTGTTTTTTTAAACGTTGCACTAATATGGTATAACAAGGTTTTTTAATGTTGGTGAGTTGTTCATTGTACTCAAAAACATATATCACATCAACATTACTGTCAAGTAACAAGGCATTAACCACTGAGACAAAAGTAAAAGAATTCAAATAATGTGGATGTTTCTTCAAATGTTGGACTTACATTTTTTGCTCGACTATTCGAAGAATAACGAGGGCTATACTACTCGCCCAAACTTAGGCGTCGGCGTCGGCGTCCGGTTAAAGTTTTAGGGCAAGTTGGGATTTTCACTTAAAAGTCTAATATCATTCATTCAATTGTCTTAATACTTCACACAGTTGTTCAGGGCCATCACATGATGAGGTCGGATAACTCTATATTATCCTTTACATAAATTATGGCCCCTGATTGACTATGGAACTGAGGTTAAAGTTTTAGGGCAGGTTGGGATATTTATTAATTACTTCTATACTCTTCATTCAATTGACTTAATACTTCACATCATTGTTCAGGACCATCACCCAATGAGGTTAAATAACTCCATATTATCCTTGATACAAGTGATGGCCCCTGATTTAGGTTAAAGTTTTAGGGCAAGTTAAAGTTAAGGGCAAGTTGGGATTTTTATAAAAAAAACTTCTATACCTTTCATTCAATGCACTTGATAAAATGCAAAATTATTGACGACCATCTTACAACAAGAAACATAACTCCATTTTAACCCTAAATACAAATTATGGCTCTTGATTTTTTTTTATTTATTGATTTTTTTTTTAAATTTTATTTTAATTTCTTTTGAAAGGCACATTTTTATATTCTTAACCCCATTTTCATAAAGAGAGAGTAAGTTATTTGAATGACTTGTGTCATTGTTCGGGCGGGCTGGTGGGAGGACAGCATCAAAGTTATGTATCAAATAATTTTAGCTAGGTTTGACATTAAGAGACCAAACTTGGTATATACGAAGAGTTTATGGAGACCGTTTATGGGAATGCGTTTGAAGCCCCTACGATCAAGGTCAAGGTTACTATTAATAGAAAAAGGGTTGGTATGGAATAACTTAAGTAAAGGTCTACATATTGTGGCCAAACTTGGTATATAGGAAAAGTTTAAAGAGACCTTTCCTGTGATTGTTTTTGGGCCCCGAGAGCTATCGTCAAGTTTGAAGTGTAGAATAGATTTAACTAAAAAACTCCTTAATGCTTTATCCGTGGAAGTGGCCGCGCAACATATACAATGCGTCACCCGTATTCTACCACGATACTGCCCGCGCATAGATATACTACACGTCACCCGTATTCTACCACGATGCTGGCCGCGCATAGATATGCTATACGTCTCCCGTATTCTACCACAATCATGACCGCGCATAGATATACTATACCTCACCCGTATTCTATCACGATGATGACCGCGCATAGATATATTATACCTCTACCGTATTATACCACGATGCTGACCGCGCATAGATATCCTACACGTCACCCGTATTCTAACACGATGATGACCGCGCATAGATAAACTATACCTCACCCGTATTCTATCACGATGATGACCGCGTATAGATATACTATACCTCTACCGTATTCTACCACGATGCTGACCGCGCATAGATATCCTACACGTCACCCGTATTCTACCAGGATGATGACTGCGAATAGATATACTATACCTCACCCGTATTCTAACACGATAATGACCGCGAATAGATATACTATACCTCACCCGTATTCTACCACGATACTGACCGCGCATAGATACACTATACCTCACCCGTATTCTACCAGGATGATGACCGCGTAAAGATATACTATACCTCACCCGTATTCTACCACGATGCTGACCGCGCATAGGTATACTATACCTCATCCGTATTCTGCGACGATGACGATGGCGCGTAGATATACTATACCTCACCCGTATTCTATCACGATGATGACCGCGCATAGGTATACTATACCTCACCCGTATTCTACCACGATGATGATGCCGCGTAGATATACTATACCTCACCCGTATTCTACCACGATGCTGGCCGCGCATAAATATACTATACGTCACCCGTATTCTACCACGATCATGACCGCGCATAGATATACTATACCTCACCCGTATTCTATCACGATGCTGGCCACGCATAAATATGCTATACGTCACCCGTATTCTACCACGATCATGACCGCGCATAGATATACTATACCTCACCCGTATTCTACCACGATGCTGGCCGCGCATAGATATCCTACACGTCACCCGTATTCTACCACGATCATGACCGCGCATAGATATACTATACCTCACCCGTAATCTACCACGATGCTGGCCGCGCATAGATATACTATACCTCACCCGTATTCTACCACGATGATGACCGCGCATAGATATACTATACCTCATCCGTATTCTACCACGATGCTGGCCGCGCATAGATATACTATACCTCACCCGTATTCTTCCAAGATGCTTATATAGTAAATAACTAAATATATAAGATACGTTCCCCGTATTCTACCACGATGCTGATAAAGTAAACCGTGATGCTGACCGCGCATAGATATACAATACTTTCTTCGTTTCTACAGTAATACTGACCGCGCAAAGGTACGATACGTTCCCAGAATTCTACCGTGTAGCTGACCGAGCAAAGATATACCATACGGACCTCACATTCTACCGTGTAGCTGACCGAGCAAAGGTATACCATACGGCCCTCACAGTCTACCGTGTAGCTGACCGAGCAAAGGTATACCATACGGCCCTCACATTCTACCGTGTAGCTGACCGAGCAAATGTATACCATACGGCCCTCACATTCTACCGTGTAGCTGACCGAGCAAAGGTATACCATACGGCCCTCACATTCTACCGTGTAGCTGACCGAGCAAATGTATACCATACGGCCCTCACATTCTACCGTGTAGCTGACCGAGCAAATGTATACCATACGGCCCTCACATTCTACCGTGTAGCTGACCGAGCAAAGGTATACCATACGGCCCTCACATTCTACCGTGTATCTGACCGAGCAAAGGTATACCATACGGCCCTCACATTCTACCGTGTAGCTGACCGAGCAAAAGTATACCATACGGCCCTCACATTCTACCGTGTAGCTTTGCTCGGATATACCATACGGCCCTCACACTCTACCGTGTAGCTGACCGAGCAAACATAAACCGCACGTTCCCCGTATTTTACCGTGATGCTAACCACACAAAAAAAAAGAAACTAGGCTATGTGACAAAACTACCATTCTTATAGTTCTCATATAGTTACCTGTTCGTTGAAAGTATTTAATTCTTCAGTCGTGTAGGAGATAGTAATTGTTATCTTGACCTTTGGTTATACAACGGCTTGACCACATTCAGGACAAAGCCATCACCTAAAGCAAAACGTGAATTCCATTTGAAGAGCTAACGCAACTACTCACGTGTTCTGTACATATTGGTGAAGCGTATATAAGACCACCGAGTATATATAAAGCTGACCATTCCCTTGGACTGTGCACAAAACACTTATCTTGGTCAAAGTAATCATCTGGCCTTAACCAGTACACAACATGAGGAGTTTCATTCTTGCATTTGCCTTGCTGGGCCAGTGTTTTGCAGCAACAACGGTCGAAATACTTGCAGGAGACCCGAGGTTTTCTATGCTGGTTGGTTTTGTTCAACAGGCAGGACTTGTCGACGCATTAAATCAGGGTGAGTGGCTCTCTATTATAGCATTGCTCATGTCTGCCATTTTTAACGCTTTTCGCTTTTTCTCAGTAAAAGGTCGAAAAGGTAATAATGCGAAAAAGCGCCATGTGTAGGGTCAAAAAATGCGTCAAGTGGCTGGCCAAAATTGCGTCAAGTGGCTGGCCAAAATTGCGTCAAGTGGCTGGCCAAAATTGCGCCAAGTGGCTGGCCAAAATTGCGTCAAGTGGCTGGCCAAAATTGCGTCAAGTGGCTGGCCAAAATTGCGCCAAGTGCCTGGGCAAATAATGCGCCTAGTGGCTGGGCAAAAAATGCGCCAAGTGACTGGGCAAAAAATGCGCCAGGTGCCCTTTTCGCCCGCCAATTATTGCAAACTTGCCTCTCTACTGAGCGCATTTCAGAAAGGTCGCATTTTCGCAGCGAAAATCGAAGTGCTTCTTTTGTTTTCGCAATACAATTTATACCGTTACCTTTTCGAACCCGTGCGAACCTTTTTAAAAAGAACAGAACATATATGTATACATCTTATTGATTAATCAACATCAAATATTTGCAAACTTTTCAGAACATGTGCAAATGCATTTGAACGAGAAAAAGGTGTCCATACAATTATTTAACTAAATGTCAGTATTTTTGGAATGTGTTAACCGATATCAAATCGATGCACGTGTCATGCCAAAACGCTAATGTGCACCAAGTGGCGGGGCGAAAATGCGCTGTGTAATTATATCGTATCTTCACCCCGACTCGGCGCATTTTTTTCGCATTTTCGCTCCGCCACATGGACCATTTTCACAGTGGCAGACATCGGACGCCGTACTAATATGTACATGTAGCTTAATTGTCACGAATATATACGTATTAAAGGGATACCTCAACAATGTAATATATTACGAAGCAATTAGTCTCAAAAACCTTTACTCTCCGTTCAATGTGTATGTAATTAGTCGCTTTGTCATGTATGCCTTTAGTGTATGTCATTGTATTTTATTATTCAGTGTATATCAATGCATGTATGTCTTTAGTGTGTATCACTGAATGCATGTCTTTATTGTACATGTATATCGTTGGATGTATCTCTTTATTGTATATCATTGTATGTACATGTATGCATTTAGTGTATGTCATTGTATGTATGTCTTTAGTGTATGCCATTGTATGTGTGTCTTTAGTGTATGCCATTGTATGTATGTCTTCAGTGTATGCCATTGTATGTGAGTCTTAAGTGTATGCCATTGTATATGTGTCTTTAGTGTATGCCATTGTATGTATGTCTTTAGTGTATGCCATTGTATGTATGTCTTTAGTGTATGCCATTGTATGTGTGTCTTTAGTGTATGCCATTGTATGTGTGTCTTTAGTGTATGCCATTGTATGTATGTCTTAAGTGTATGTCATTGTATGTATCTCTTTATTGTATGTCATTGTATGTACATGTATGTATTTAGTGTATGTCATTGTATGTATGTCTTAAGTGTATGTCATTGTATGTATGTCTTTAGTGTATGTCATTGTATGTGTGTCTTTAGTGTATATCATTATATGTATCTCTTTATTGTGTATCATTGTATGTACATGATTGTATTTAGTGTATGTCTTTGTATGTATGTCTTAAGTGTATGTCATTGTATGTATCTCTTTATTGTATATCATTGAATGTACATGTATGCATTTAGTGTATGTCATTGCATGTATGTCTTTAGTGTATGTCATTGTATGTATCTCTTTATTGTATGTCATTGTATGTACATGTGTGTCTTTAGTGAATGCCATTGTATGTATGTCTTTAGTGTATGCCATTGTATGTATGTCTTTAGTGTATGTCATTGTATGTTTGTATTTAGTGTATGTCATTGTATGTGTGTCTTTAGTGTATGTCATAGTATGTATGTCTTAAGTGTATGCCATTGTATATATGTCTTTAGTGTATGTCATTGTATGTGTGTCTTTAGTGTATGCCATTGTATGTTTGTCTTTAGTGTATGTCATTGTATGTGTGTCTTTAGTGTATGCCATTGTATGTTTGTCTTTAGTATATGCCATTGTATGTTTGTCTTTAGTGTATTTCATTGTATGTGTGTCTTTAGTGTATGTCATTGTATATGTGTCTTTAGTGTATGCCATTGTATGTGTGTCTTTAGTGTATGCCATTGTATGTTTGTCTTTAGTGTATGTCATTGTATATGTGTCTTTAGTGTATGCCATTGTATGTTTGTCTTTAGTATATGCCATTGTATGTTTGTCTTTAGTGTATTTCATTGTATGTGTGTCTTTAGTGTATGTCATTGTATATGTGTCTTTAGTGTGTGCCATTGTATGGGAGTCTTTAGTGTATGTCATTGTATGTTTGTCTTTAGTGTATGTCATTGTATGTGTGTCTTTAGTGTATGTCATTGTATATGTGTCTTTAGTGTATGCCATTGTATGTGTGTCTTTAGTGTATGCCATTGTATGTTTGTCTTTAGTGTATGTCATTGTATATGTGTCTTTAGTGTATGCCATTGTATGTTTGTCTTTAGTATATGCCATTGTATGTTTGTCTTTAGTGTATTTCATTGTATGTGTGTCTTTAGTGTATGTCATTGTATATGTGTCTTTAGTGTGTGCCATTGTATGGGAGTCTTTAGTGTATGTCATTGTATGTTTGTCTTTAGTGTATGTCATTGTATGTGTCTCTTTAGTGTATGCCATTGTATGTTTGTCTTAAGTGTATGTCATTGTATGTGTGTCTTTAGTGTATGTCATTGTATGTATCTCTTTATTGTATGTCATTGTATGTACATGTATGTCTATAGTGTATGTCATTGTATGTATCTCTTTATTGTATGTCATTGTATGAACATGTATGTCTTTAGTGTATGCCATTGTATGTATGTCTTTAGTGTATGTCATTGTATGTGTGTCTTTAGTGTATGTCATTGTATGTATGTCTTTAGTGTATGCCATTGTATGTATGTCTTTAGTGTATGTCATTGTATGTGTGTCTTTAGTGTATGCCATTGTATGTATGTCTTTAGTGTATGCCATTGTATGTGTGTCTTTAGTGTATGCCATTGTATGTGTGTCTTTAGTGTATATCATTGTATGTTTGTCTTTAGTGTATGCCAATGTATGTGTGTCTTTAGTGTATGTTTGTCTTAAGTGTATGCCATTGTATGTGTGTCTTTAGTGTATGTCATTGTGTGTTTGTCTTTAGTGTATGCCATTGTATGTGTGTCTTTAGTGTATGTCATTGTATGTTTGTCTTTATTGTATGCCATTGTATGTGTGTCTTGAGTGTATATCATTGTATGTTTGTCTTTAGTGTATGTCATTATATGTTTGTCTTTAGTGTATATCACTGTATGTTTGTATTTCGTGTATATCATTGTATGTTTGTCTTTAGTGTATATCACTGTATGTTTGTATTTCGTGTATATTATTGTATGTTTGTCTTTAGTGTATATCACAGTATGTTTGTATTTCGTGTATGTCATTGTATGTTTGTCTTAAGTGTATATCACTGTATGTTTGTATTTCGTGTATATCATTGTATGTTTGTGTTTAGTGTATATCACTGTATGTTTGTGTTAAGTGTATGTCATTGTATGTTTGTCTTAAGTGTATATCATTGTATGTCGGTCTTTCGTGTATATCATTGTATGTACTCAGTATGTCCTTAGTGTGTATCACTGAATGTTTGTGTTTAGTGTATATCACTGTATGTATGTCTTTAGTGTATGTCATTGTATGTGTGTCTTAAGTGTTTGCCATTGTATGTTTGTCTTAAGTGTATGTCATTGTATGTGTGTCTTTAGTGTATGTCATTGTATGTATCTCTTTATTGTATGTCATTGTATGTACATGTATGTCTATAGTGTATGTCATTGTTTGTATCTCTTTATTGTATGTCATTGTATGTACATGTATGTCTTTAGTGTATGCCATTGTATGTATGTCTTTAGTGGATGTCATTGTATGTGTGTCTTTAGTGTTTGTCATTGTATGTATGTCTTTAGTGTATGCCATTGTATGTATGTCTTTAGTGTATGTCATTGTATGTGTGTCTTTAGTGTATGCCATTGTATGTTTGTCTTTAGTGTATGCCATTGTATGTGTGTCTTTAGTGTATGCCATTGTATGTGTGTCTTTAGTGTATATCATTGTATGTTTGTCTTTAGTGTATGCCAATGTATGTGTGCCTTTAGTGTATGTTTGTCTTAAGTGTATGCCATTGTATGTGTGTCTTTAGTGTATGTCATTGTGTGTTTGTCTTTAGTGTATGCCATTGTATGTGTGTCTTTAGTGTATGCCATTGTATGTGTGTCTTTAGTGTATATCATTGTATGTTTGTCTTTAGTGTATGCCAATGTATGTGTGTCTTTAGTGTATGTTTGTCTTAAGTGTATGCCATTGTATATGTGTCTTTAGTGTATGTAATTGTGTGTTTGTCTTTAGTGTATGCCATTGTATGTGTGTCTTTAGTGTATATCATTGTATGTTTGTCTTTAGTGTATGCCATTGTATGTGTGTCTTTAGTGTATATCATTGTATGTTTGTCTTTAGTGTATGTCATTATATGTTTGTCTTTAGTGTATATCACTGTATGTTTGTATTTCGTGTATATCATTGTATGTTTGTCTTTAGTGTATATCACAGTATGTTTGTATTTCGTGTATGTCATTGTATGTTTGTCTTTAGTGTATATCACAGTATGTTTGTATTTCGTGTATGTCATTGTATGTTTGTCTTTAGTGTATATCACTGTATATTTGACTTTAGTGTATATCACTGTATGTTTGTATTTCGTGTATATCATTGAATGTTTGTGTTTAGTGTATATCACTGTATGTTTGTGTTAAGTGTATGTCATTGTATGTTTGTGTTTAGTGTATATCACTGTATGTTTGTCTTAAGTGTATATCATTGTATGTCGGTCTTTCGTGTATATCATTGTATGTACTCAGTATGTCCTTAGTGTGTATCACTGTATGTTTGTGTTTAGTGTATATCGCTGTATGTTTGTGTTTAGTGTATATCACTGTATGTTTGTGTTTAGTGTATATCAATATACAGTGTATGTACTAAGTATGTCCTTAGTGTGTATCACTGTATGTTTGTGTTTAGTGTATATCACTGTATGTTTGTCTTTCGTGTATATCAATATACAGTGTATGTACTAAGTATATCCTTAGTGTGTATCACTGTATGTTTGTGTTTAGTGTATATCACTGTGTTTGTCTTTCGTGTATATCAATATACAGTGTATGTACTAAGTATGTCCTTAGTGTGTATCACTGTATGTTTGTGTTTAGTGTATATCACTGTATGTTTGTCTTCCGTGTATATCAATATACAGTGTATGTACTAAGTATGTCCTTAGTGTGTATCACTGTATGTTTGTGTTTAGTGTATATCACTGTATGTTTGTCTTCCGTGTATATCAATATACAGTGTATGTACTAAGTATGTCCTTAGTGTGTATCACTGTATGTTTGTGTTTAGTGTATATCACTGTGTTTGTCTTTCGTGTATATCAATATACAGTGTATGTACTAAGTAAGTATTTATTGTGTATCATTGTATGTTCGTCTTTATATTAACACTTCCCAATTATGAATTGTTTGCTGACGTTTTATTGTCAGGTACCTTTACCATATTCGCCCCAAGCAACGATGCATTTAACAAAGTTCCATCCGCAACACTCGCGGCACTCGGAGGTAACATCACCGAGTTAACGAAAGTTCTAACCTATCACGTGGTTGCTTCCTCAATAATGTCGTCCGCTGCGAAGAATGAGCTGCAGGTTACAACTCTGAATGGACAGAAAGCCAGGTTTAACGTCTATGATCATAATAACGTAAGTATCTTTAAGTATCCGTCTAAGTTTCATATATAGATACTTATATGCATGCTTTCAAGCTACACGTTTCTTTTAACATCATTGTATGTCAAAAACAATTACATGGTGCATTTCATTCTCTCAGGTCACCACATATGACATGTATATACTTTATGATACAAGTGGAGAGTTCTACTTCTGAATGCCGTCAGATTTACTATATTTCCCCCTTTTGAATGCCGTCAGATTCACTATATTTTCCACTTCTGTATGCCGTCAGATTTACTATATTTCCCCCTTCTGAATGCCGTCAGATTTACTATATTTCCCACTTTTGAATGCCGTCAGATTTACTATATTTCCCCCTTTTGAATGCCGTCAGATTTACTATATTTTCCCCTTCTGAATGCCGTCAGATTTACTATATTTCCCCCTTTTGAATGCCGTCAGATATACTATATTTTCCACTTCTGTATGCCGTCAGATTTACTATATTTCCCCCTTCTGAATGCCGTCAGATTTACTATATTTCCCCCTTTTGAATTCCGTCAGATTAACTATAGTTCCCATTTCTGAATGCCGTCAGATTTACTATATTTCCCCTTTTTGAATGCCGCCAGATGTACTATAACCCTCTTTCTGAATGCCGTCAGATTTACTATATTTCCCCCTTCTGAATGCCGTCAAATTTACTATATTTCCCCCTTCTGAATGCCGTCAGATTTACTATATTTCCCCCTTTTGAATGCCGTCAGATTTACTATAGTTCCAATTTCTGAATGCCGTCAGATTTACTATATTTCTCCTTTTTGAATGCCGTCAGATTTACTATATTTCCCCCTTTTGAATGCCGTCAGATTTACTATATTTCTCCTTTTTGAATGCCGTCAGATTTACTATAGTTCCCATTTTTGAATGCCGTCAGATTTACTATAACCCTCTTTCTGAATGCCCGTCAGATTTACTATATTTCCCTTTTCTGAATGCCGTCAGATTTACTATATTTCCCCCTTTTGAATGTCGTCAGATTTATTTTATTTCCCCCTTTTGAATGCCGTCAGATTTACTATATTTCCCACTTCTGAATGCCGTCAGATTTACTATATTTCCCCCTTTTGAATGCCGTCAGATTTACTATATTTCCCCCTTTTGAATGCCGTCAGATTTACTATATTTCCCACTTCTGAATGCCGTCAGATTTACTATATTTCCCCCTTTTGAATGCCGTCAGATTTACTATATTTCCCACTTTTGAATGCCGTCAGATTTACTATATTTCCCACTTCTGAATGCCGTCAGATTTACTATATTTCCCCCTTTTGAATGCCGTCAGATTTACTATATTTCCCCCTTCTGAATGCCGTCAGATTTACTATATTTTCCCCTTCTGAATGCCGTCAGATTTACTATATTTCCCACTTTTGAATGCCGTCAGATTTACTATATTTCCCCCTTCTGAATGCCGTCAGATTCACTATATTTTCCACTTCTGTATGCCGTCAGATTTACTATATTTCCCCCTTCTGAATGCCGTCAGATTTACTATATTTCCCCCTTCTGAATGCCGTCATATTTACTATATTTCCCCCTTTTGAATTCCGTCAGATTTACTATAGTTCCCATTTCTGAATGCCGTCAAATTTACTATATTTCCCCTTTTTGAATGCCGCCAGATGTACTATAACCCTCTTTCTGAATGCCGTCAGATTTACTATATTTCCCCCTTCTGAATGCCGTCAGAATTTCCCCCTTTTGAATGCCGTCAGATTTACTATAGTTCCAATTTCTGAATGCCGTCAGATTTACTATATTTCTCCTTTTTGAATGCCGTCAGATTTACTATATTTCCCCCTTTTGAATGCCGTCAGATTTACTATATTTCCCCCTTCTGAATGCCGTCAGATTTACTATATTTCCCCCTTCTGAATGCCGTCATATTTACTATATTTCCCCCTTTTGAATTCCGTCAGATTTACTATAGTTCCCATTTCTGAATGCCGTCAAATTTACTATATTTCCCCTTTTTGAATGCCGCCAGATGTACTATAACCCTCTTTCTGAATGCCGTCAGATTTACTATATTTCCCCCTTCTGAATGCCGTCAGAATTTCCCCCTTTTGAATGCCGTCAGATTTACTATAGTTCCAATTTCTGAATGCCGTCAGATTTACTATATTTCTCCTTTTTGAATGCCGTCAGATTTACTATATTTCCCCCTTTTGAATGCCGTCAGATTTACTATATTTCTCCTTTTTGAATGCCGTCAGATTTACTATAGTTCCCATTTTTGAATGCCGTCAGATTTATTATAACCCTCTTTCTGAATGCCCGTCAGATTTACTATATTTCCCTTTTCTGAATGCCGTCAGATTTACTATATTTCTCCTTTCTGTAAGCCGTCAGATTTACTATATTTTCCACTTCTGTATGCCGTCAGATTTACTATATTTCCCCCTTCTGAATACCGTCAAATTTACTATATTACTTTTTTAATGCCGTCAAATTTACTATTATCCTCTTTCTGAATGCCCGTCAGATTTACTATATTACTTTTTTAATGCCGTCAAATTTACTATAATCCTCTTTCTGAATGCCGTCAGATTTACTATATTTCCCCTTTCTGGCTGCCTTCAGATTTACTATATTTCCACTTTTTGACGCTCTTCGGATTTAAAATATTTATCATTTCTGGCGGCAGTCTGATTAAAAAGATATATCCTTTAACTTGTCTAAAAATACCTGCATGGTAGAATTGTTATGCATCACATAGTTGCAATGAAACTGTTATTATATAATACAAAATCATGGTTTGACCACTCGCACAGTGATCTACACTATTACTTTGTTCAGTGTTTTAACTAGTCTGTTCTTCGACGAATGAAGTCAAGGTTGTCATGGCTTAGGTGTCTTTGTCGTCGTCAAAGTGCAAACCTTTTTCCTAGGCCTTCAAATATTTTCAAATGAAACTTGGTACAAATGTCGTCTGGGGCACGCACATAAATAGCAAAGTCGAACAACCATCGGATTTTGTCCCTTTTTAACAGGGAAAAAACACAACCGACTTGAGTCGGCGTTTACTCCGCAGCACTCTTGTTTAAACATATCATTGTTATAGCTTTATGTAACCAGTGTTACCACAGTACAAGGACCTTTCATTTTATAAACCGGTACTTGGTGTTGATGCGTCATGCTTTCCCCTTCAGGCCGTGACGATCCAGGGCTGCCAGATAGTCGCATTCGACAAGGTGGCGTCCAACGGCGTGATACACGAGGTCTTTAACGTGATGATGCCGCCGACAGGGGACATTGTCGACGTTGTTTCCAAGACCAGCAACGTCAGCACGCTTCTCTCACTTGTCCAAATTGCTGGCATCGCTCAGGCTCTTCAAGGTACGCCTCGTTACATTCAACTCTTTTCGAATCTAAAATTGTTCCATCCTGCACAAGTCGGACTATTGTTGTAATTAACACTGTACTTTTAATACAAATTCTTGAGTACTATTTTTAAACCTGTTTCACTCTTTTACTATGATTTATTGCTCAAATATTGCGCATGTCATTTCGATTCAAAGTCGTTAAAAACTAAAAGTATAATTTCTTCGTCATACAGCGGATGGACTGACCGTGTTTGCTCCCACGAACGAGGCATTTGCCCGCCTTTCAAATGATCAGGTGAAAAAGATCACTTCAAACCACGATCTCCTCGTTGGTAGGTGAACATTCCAACATTATATCTTTCTTTTTTCATGTCGTTAACCATTATTATGCTTATTAAAAAACACATGTTTTTGGAAAGACTTATATGGTGGCATATTACTGCCGTAAGATAACCTGTTAACGTTCGCGAATTGTTTCTTGTCAACGACTTAATTTTCACGATAATAATCTAGCTATCTAGTTAATATTCGCGTTACCTTTTAGGTAAAATAAATATCATAGGACTAAAAACAGGCTTGAAAGTGCCCAGAACTGCCACCTAGTACCCTTTTATCTGTACAACAATAACAGGTTAACTAGTTATGGTTTGCGAATTCCACTTGATAAGTAACATACTAATTGGTTAACGTAATTAGATTCGTGTTACCACTTATATAATTAGTTTCAACATCTGAAACAAGGTGAAACGTAATGAAAATCAATAATGTTTGCACCTTGAAATACAGACTAAAGACAACAAACACTAACAGCTAACTAGATTTAGTTAATGATATGACAATAACCACTGTATCGAATGACATATATAATAATGACATATATAATAATATATAGTAACTCCACCATTATAGACATCCTGCAGTACCACGTGGTCGCCCACACTGAGTATGCGGCCGGACTATACGATCGAGAGTCCATAAGAACCATTGACGCCAACCGTGACACCATCCAACTGCACGTGGAGGGAGGTCAGTAGTTCAGGCATCTGAACTAATAAGAGCTGTTAAAAATGTCGATAAATTTAGGCTACTTATTCAAAAAGTTAAAATAGATTGTATATATTTTCCAATCAATACTGGTTAAATTTGACCAAACCAAAGAATTAACCAATTGTATACAGTTAAAGGAAAAACACTGTATTGTTGGTGGTTAGTTAAAGGAAAAACATTGTATTGTTGGTGGTTAGTTAAAGGAAAAACATTGTATTGTTTAAAGGAAAAATACTGTATTGTTGGTGGTTAGTTAAAGGAAAAACACTGTACTGTTGGTGGTTAGTTAGAGGAAAGGTAAACACTGTACTGTTGGTTGTTAGTTAAAGAAAAAAACATTGTATTGTTGGTGGTTAGTTAAAGGAAAAACACTGTACTGTTGGTGGTTAGTTAAAGAAAAAACACTGTACTGTTGGTTGTTAGTTTAAGAAAAAAACATTGTATTGTTGGTGGTTAGTTAAAGGAAAAACACTGTACTGTTGGTTGTTAGTTAAAGAAAAAAACATTGTATTGTTGGTGGTTAGTTAAAGGAAAAACACTGTACTGTTGGTGGTTAGTTAGGGGAAAGGTAAACACTGTACTGTTGGTTGTTAGTTAAAGAAAAAAACACTGTATTGTTGGTGGTTTGTAAGAAGAAAAATATTGTATTGTTGGTGGTTAGTTAAAGGAAAACACTGTATTGTTGGTGGTTTGTAAGAAGAAAAATACTGTATTGTTGGTGGTTAGTTAGAGGAAAAGGACTGTATTGTTGGTGGTTAGTTAAAGGAAAAACACTGTATTGTTGGTGGTAAGTTTAAGTAAAAAGAATGTACTGTTGGTGGTTAGTTAGAGGAAAAATATTGTATTGTTGGTGGTTAGTTAAAGGAAAAACACTGTATTGGTGGTGGTTTGTTAGAAAAAAATACTGTATTATTGGTGGTTAGGTCATGGAAAAATACTGTATTGTTGGAGGTTAGTTAAAGGAAAAATACTGTATTGTTGGTGGTTAGTGAAAGGAAAAATACTGTATTGTTGGCGGTTAGTTAAAGGAAAAACACAGTACTGTTGGTGGTTAGTTAAAGAAAAATATTGTATTGTTGGTGGTTAGTTAAAGGAAAAACACTGTATTGTTGGTGGTTAGTTAAAGGAAAAACACTGTACTGTTGGGGGTTAGGTAGAGGAAAGGTACTGTATTGTTGGTGGTTTGGTAGAGAAAAATACTGTATTGTTGGTGGTTATTTTAAGGAAAA
Organism: Mya arenaria; assembly: GCF_026914265.1. Taxonomy (NCBI): domain Eukaryota; kingdom Metazoa; phylum Mollusca; class Bivalvia; order Myida; family Myidae; genus Mya; species Mya arenaria. The sequence continues at coordinate 33,607,553 of NC_069129.1, read as the reverse complement.
ACACTGTATTGTTGGTTGTTTGTTAGAGGAAAAACATTGTATTGTTGGTGGTTAGTTAGAGGAAAAATACTATACTGTTGGTGGTTAGTATAAGAAAAACACTGTACTGTTGGTGGTTAGTTAGGGGAAAAGGACTGTCTTGCTGGTGGTTAATTAAATGAAAAATACTGTTCTTTTTGTGGTTAGTTAAAGGAAAAATACTGTACTGTTGGGGGTTAGTTAAAGGAAAAACATTGTATTGTTGGTGGTTAGTTAAAGGAAAAACATTGTATTGTTGGTGGTTAGTTAAAGGAAAAACACTGTACTGTTGGTGGTTAGTTAGAGGAAAGGTACTGTATTGTTGGTGGTTTGTAAGAGGAAAAATACTGTATTGTAGGTGGTTAGTTTAAGGAAAGGTACTGTATTGTTGGTGGTTAGTTAAAGGAAAGACACTGTACTGTTGGTGGTTAGTTAAAGGAAAACACTTTACTGTTGGTGGTTAGTTAGAGGAAAAAGGACTGTCTTGCTGGTGGTTAATTTAAGGAAAAAATACTGTATTGTTGGTGTTTAATTAAAGGAAAAATACTGTACCGTTGGTGGTTAGTTAAAGGAAAAAATACTGTATTGTTGGTGGTTAGTTAAAGGAAAAACACTGTACTGTTGGTGGTTAGTTAAAGGAAAAAGTATTGTATTGTTGGTGGTAAGTTAAAGGAAAAACACTGTATTGTTGGTGGTTAGTTAAAGGAAAAACACTGTACTGTTGGTGGTTAGTTAGAGGAAAAGGACTGTATTGTTGGTGGTTTGTTAGAGGAAAGGTACTGTATTGTTGGTGGTTAGTTAGATGAAAATCTCTATTTTGGGTGGTTAGTTTAAGGAAAGACACTGTACTGTTGGTGGTTACTTAAAGGAAAACACTGTACTGTTGGTGGTTAGTTAAAGGAAAAAGGACTGTCTTGCTGGTGGTGCATTTAAGGAAAAATACTGTATTGTTGGTGGTTAATTAAAGGAAAAATACTGTACCGTTGGTGGTTAGTTAAAGGAAAAATGCTGTATTATTGGTGGTTAGTTAAAGGAAAAACACTGTACTGTTGGTGGTTAGTGAAAGGAAAAATATTGTATTGTTGGTGGTAAGTTAAAGGAAAAACACTGTATTGTTGGTGGTTAGTTAAAGGAAAAACACTGTACTGTTGGTGGTTAGTTAGAGGAAAGGGACTGTATTGTTGGTGGTTTGTTAGAGGAAAGGTACTGTATTGTTGGTGGTTTGGTAGAGGAAAGGTACTGTATTGTTGGTGGTTTGTAAGAGGAAAGGTACTGTATTGCTGGTGGTTAGTTAGATGAAAATCAGTATTTTTGGTGGTTAGTTTAAGGAAAAACACTGTATTGTTGGTGGTTAGTTAAAGGAAAAATACTGTATTGTTGGTGGTTAGTTAAAGGAAAGACACTGTACTGTTGGTGGTTAGTTAAAGGAATAACACTGTACTGTTGGTGGTTAGTTAGAGGAAAAGGACTGTCTTGCTGGTGGTTAGTTAAAGGAAAAATACTGTATTGTTGGTGGTTAGTTAAAGGAAAAATAATGTACTGCTGGTGGTTAGTTAAAGGCAAAACACTGTACTGTTGGTGGTTACCTAGAGGAAAAGGACTGTCTTGCTGGTGGTTAGTTAAAGGAAAAATACTGTATTGTTGGTGGTTAGTTAAAGGAAAAATAATGTACTGTTGGTGGTTACCTAGAGGAAAAGGACTGTCTTGCTGGTGGTTAGTTAAAGGGAAAATCCTGTATTGCTGGTGGTTAGTGAAAGGAGAAACACTGTACTGTTGGTGGTTTGTTAAAGGAAAAACATTGTATTGTTGGTGGTTAGTTTAAGAAAAAATACTGTACTGTTGGTCGTTAGTTAAAGGAAAAACACTGTACTGTTGGTGGTTTGTAAAAGGAAAAACATTGTATTGTTGGTGGTTAGTTAAAGGAAAAATACTGTACTGTTGGTCGTTAGTTAAAGGAGAAACACTGTACTATTGGTGTTTTGTTAAAGGAAAAACATTGTATTGTTGGTGGTGAGTTAAAGGAAAAATACTTTACTGTTGGTCGTTGTTAAAGGAAAAACACTGTACTGTTGGTGGTTTGTTAAAGGAAAAAATATTGTATTATGTATGTATGTATTTCTTTAGACCTTGCGGTCAAGGATAACCCGTGAAAGTGCAAGCACTTATTTCCAACGGGGTCCTTTGTTTTTGCTGAAGGGACAGCACGCTGAAGAGACAGTGGTGGGATACAAGGAAGTCCGGGTGCGATACCCTAGCTCTTTTTCGAAGAGACCCCTTGTTTCTTTTACGTGCTCGGTGTAAAGCACCGATACACGGGGTACAACTTTCCTGAATTAAACCAGTACTGAGTACACCACTTTTCCAAGCACTACCCTTTAAATGCCGAGCGCCAGGCAAGGGAGCTACTTGTACCAATTTTTAACGTCTTTTGGTATGACGCGGCCAGGGATCGAACCCACGACCTCCCGCTCCGTAGGCGGAGCTTAACCACTAGGCCACGGAGACGTATTGTTGGTGGTTAGTTAAGGGAAAGGTACTGTATTGTTGGTGGTAAGTTAAGAGAAAAACATTGTATTGTTGGTGGTTAGTTAAAGGAAAAACACTGTACTGTTGTTGGTTAGTTAGAGGAAAAATACTGTCTCGCTGGTGGTTTGTTAAAGGGAAAAGACTGTATTGTTGGTGGTTCATTAAAGGAGAAAAAAATGTACTGTTGGTGGTTGGTTAGAGGAAAAGGATTCTACTGTGGGTTTTTTTTAAAGGAAAAACATTGTATTGTTGGTGGTTTGTTAAAGGAAAAACGGTGTATTAAGTATCCAAAGACACGTGTCAAACAAGATTTTAGTTTCATCTTACCAATAGCCGTAATGTTAAATAAAGGGACTTTTTCCTTGAAGTTCTATTTGATGGGGCTTATCCCATCGACATTTTAGCCTCAATCTTTAACGAAAATAATGAAAAATCTAAAATACTTCTAAACGATCAAATACAAATGTAATTTCTTAATATTGCAAGACAGACATTTGACATTAAGGGATCATTTCTTCTTCTTTTTCATTTCGCATTTTGTGCTTTAAAATTTTACTTTTAGCTGAAAAATATGTATTTCAACAGCAATTTAGTCTTATCGTGCCCTATAGTGTAATCCAAATTGGTGCCTGTTCCCTCCAAATTGCACTGAAAACTTATAAAAAATGAATCATTCTGAAAACCATTGATTATGCAATTTGTGAAAAAACACACAACAGTTTTAGGTGTTTTTCACTCCGAGAATGTGGTACCAAATAGCCAAAAATACAATGTTGAGTATACACAAAATTTGCAGCGGTTCAGTATTACCGGGAAAAGATCATAGGCTGTATATGCTTGTGTCTAAATAAATGTTCTGTTCTGTTCTGTTTTGTTAAGTATTAACGGAATTATTTATTAATAGCCGACTTCTTATCTGTTTTTATAACAATGTATGGTGTTCACTATTTGCAGGAGGAGTCCGAGTGAACACTGACGGTCGGGTAGTTCAGGCCGACATCGGGACGACCAATGGCGTCATCCATCTGATTGATCACGTGCTTATTCCCTCCCGGCACCGCTTGGAACTCGTTGGCAGATAACTCTTCTCTTACTGATCTAATGAAAATACATAAGAGTAATCAAGTAAACCAACCACATACAGAAGTAAAACTATTAGCCTTATGAGTACATTTCAATATTAATATATTTTTGCATGGTTTATATCGCATTTTTAATCGCAAATAGTTATGATTTAATAGTGTCAATACATTAAGCATTTATATAAGCAATGATGTTTTGAATATATCTACTGTATGTGTTATTGATTTTAAACATATGTTATTTTTTCATTTGTTGATTCTGTTCTGTTTTGCAATAAAACGACAAATTTTGAACTTTCGTAACTTTTCTTTTTTTTTAAAGACATTTTAAAGTACATAAACAAAAGGTCGCAGCTACAGAAAGTTGTCAAAATGGGTGGCCTCTTAACACATGGTGTTATGATGTCGTATGTCAAAACATGCTGACCTTTTAACACGTGGTGTTTTGTAGGCGTATGTCAAAACATGGTGACGTTTCACACATGGTGTTTTGTAGGCGTATGTCAACACATGGTGAAATTTTAACACTTGGTTTATTCTTGGTGTTATGATGTCGTATGTCAAAACATGCTGACCTTTTAACACGTGGTGTTATGTAGGCACAAAACAACGCTGTTTTAACACACGGTAGGGTTATGTCAAAACTGGGTAACATTTTAACAAATGGTGTTATGTAGGCGTATGTCAAAACAGGGTTTTTTCAACACATTGTGTTATGTGACCGTTTTTCATAACAGGGTTACCCTTTAACACGTGGTGTTAGGTAAGTGTATGTCAAAACATTGCTGCCTTTTAACACTAGGTATTATGAAGGCGTGTGTCAACATATGGTTTGTTTCACACATGATATTATGTAGGCGTATGTCAAAACGGGGTTTCCATTTAATACATGGTGACCATTTAAAGCACACAGTTATGTATGCTTATGTCAAAACAAGTTGACCATTAAACGCATGCAGTTATGTATGAGTATGTCAAAACAAGTTGACCATTTCACGCATGCAGTTATGTAGGAGTATGTCAAAACAAGTTGACCATTTAACGCATGCAGTTATGTAGGAATATGTCAAAACAAGTTGACCATTTCACGCATGCAGTTATGTTTGACTATGGCAAAACAAGTTGACCATATAACGCATGCAGTTATGTAGGAATATGTCAAAACAAGCTGACCATTTCACGCATGGTGGTTTATCGGACAGAAACGTTTGGGTAATCTACGCTTAATTAAAATTTATGTTTAGGCGTATCACTGAAGTGGCATTTTATGCAAATGTTGTATTTATTAAGCCATAAAATAGCAGCGAAAGTATACAATAAAGATACTATTTTAGGAGCTTATAACCTCGGTTATCAAGTTACAACAATTTACCTTCGACAGAGACCCTGTCATTATCATTATCGTATTTTTCAACAAAGAATAAGATCCATTTTGAAGAGAAGGTTTAACTATTGAATTCAAACTTATACAGATGGGCTATGATATTCTGATGTTTGACGCTTTATTACTTTAATAATCTTTGTGAAAACACAATAATATATTGCAATATTTGCCTCCTTGTACAATAACGCCGTTCAAAAACTAAGGATTTTTGCGGATCATAAACATGCCTCTTGAAGCGTAAGTAAAACTTTAATTCCTTTTTGCAAAGAGAAAAAAACATAAATATCTTCAAACATATTTTAATCGTATAGTATTTTTTATTCGTTTGAGCTGAGACACTATCTGTCCGTCCGTCCGTCTGACCGACCGACCGACTGGTAAATTGACCAACCGATCACCTATCCTACTACGTGAACCGACCAACAAGAAATCAACCGACCCATCAATGATTTGATTGATTTACGGCCCGACAGACCAAAGCTGGAAACAAAAATCGTCATCCAGTCGACAAAAGAACGAATGAAGAAACGACCTTCTTACAGATTGACTAATATCGTACTGGTACAATACAATCTATTGCTAAATTTCCCAAAAACTAATATCATAAGGACACACATTACAATATATTGGCAAGTTTTCCCTATGACGAATATCACAAGGGTACGCAATACAGTATATTGTCAAATTAGTCAATAGTCAATATCATAATTGTACAATACATTTTTTCCTTATATCATAACTTAAAACAAATACCCAAACTGCCAAAAGTTTTTTTCAAGAGCTTTTAGTTTGCTTTCACCAGCTCGAAAGAACAATGGTCCGAGTATGTTGGTTTAACCAAGAACGTAAACGGCATGAAGAATTTAATGTTTTTGCAAAGTTCGGTAGCCTTTTGGATAGTCCCTTATATGGGAACATTGTTTTAAAAATGAACTATTCACATGTTGCTACGCAGTTGGCAATTTTTCACAAGCTGCTCAACGCATTTTCTACGGAATAACCTACTATGACGATTACCTTGACCAGTCCAACAATACACGCTATTTACAACGACATTGTAGTAACATTGCGTACAGACGTTATGTTAATTTGGCATGATTCGATTCGCCTTCAGTATACTGTGATACATTTTACCATTCTGGTAGCAGCAGCACATACTAACGTTGATTCAGTCATACGTAGCGTTATCAGTCGTAACACTATCCGTCGCGACAACGTAATATGGGGTCCATTACAGATAAAGGTCATACTGTAACCTTTGCGTTGAGCCGACGACAACGAGCTCACTTGTGCTTTTTCGGTGATAGTTGTTTATCTTCAGTTTTGACTGTTCACTTAGTATGAACTAAAATATCATTTCTGACACTCTAGAGACTACCAAGTTGTGCAAACACTTTGCCTTTACCATAAAAGATACCATAATATGTATTGAAATAAAACTTGGCACGTACCTTTCTCAAAGTAATTACGCACATGGTTAGCAAAATGTATAATTCTGCCATTAATGTTATTGAATGAGAAACCTGTGTAAAAACTACACCACAGAAAAACACTTGTGATACTGTACTTAAAATTTTAAGTAATAAAATGCACATATGTTAAGTTCATACTACTTTCTTACACACTGTTATGACATTGTTTACAAATTGATCGCCGTTTATCTTTTTAAAGATATTATTCTTGGTTTTAAATTTGAACTAAGAACTTCATCAAGATTTTGTAAATCGAGACCAATAGAGGCAAAACTGGGACAGTGAGAGCAATGCTTAATTAACAATGGCAACATTGCCAAAAGGGCCGGAAGTACTCTTTAGATAATTCGCGCGATTTCATTTCCTATTAAAATCTGTGAAAATGTCATTATGTCAAATAAAATAAAGTCTTAGTACAGCCATTTACGGGGGAGTTGTCATTTCAATAATAATAAGCTAGTGAATAAATGCCATCTTTGGCACAATATTGGCTTGTAGCTTGTATCTTTTTGCGTAAATAGTCAATCGGAACTCCTCGGCTAGTATCAAGATATATGGCCTCGGATATAATACGGGTCGTAAGAAAATAGTCCATCATGGCCGACCAAGAAGATGTTCAAACAATCAAGAGATATGTTAGTCCAAAGACAGAATGAGGAGCGAACTCTTACCACTTATTTGTGTGTAAGTGTTATTTTTATACTTATTGTATTTTAATAAAATATAAAAATAGTTTTAAAAGAGCCCTAATGAGAAACTAATTGGAAATGTCATTAATTCTAAGTGGGTGGGGTAAAGTTTTTTTTCATTTGACAGATTCTAAAATCAAATAGAATATTTGTTTTCTTAATTTTTGCCACTGATCACTGGAGCTTCAAAATTGTTATTTACTATATTACTAATATAGTAAATAACAATTTTGAAGCTCCAGTGATCAGTGGCAAAAATTAAGAAAACAAATATTTTATTTGATTTTTTTTAATAACAAATAAGTTTGAATCTGACTTTACTTAGATCGATAATAGGTTAGACTTTCTTTCTCAGTGTATTTATCTCATACATTTCATATCATTAACTTTATTTTTTTATAATTAAAATTTACATTCTTTTAACCAAGGATGTATGGTTTATATGTCCGTGAGTGTTGGTATCGAACAACTTAATGTAATGGCACAATTGAATGCCTCGGCCCTGTTCACTAATATAGTTCTCTAAATAAATTAGATCTTCATTTTATTGGTTTAACAAAATGAGTTTGAACGCATGAACAAGCACACATTTCTTTCAAGACTAAATTCTATGATATCCACCAGTGGTGGTGATGCAGAAACATTGAAAAATGCTGACATTTTTACTGTGCCAATGAAATGCAGTCATTTAAATTTTAATCTTATTGTCATTTTCAGAGAAGAGTATGGTACCAGGGGTGCAGCTGACTCTTGATTCCCAGCTTGTTCTAATGAAAAAAGGCAGATGAGGTAATGGTTGTGCGATTTCGAAATTCGGACAATAATTTAACAGTCAAGTATCCTATTGGTTTAAGCCCAAAAGTACCTGCATGTTTGTACAATTAACCAACAAGGATTGACAGTATTAAAATATCAACATTGTAGATGAATTTAAACATTTACCAGTAGTCCAGAGCTAAAAGCTGCTCTCTCACAGATTGACAGTTCTTCTTGGTCATTCTTCAAAAGCCCAAAGGAGTAATTAAATTAAATTTACACATATAATTAATTATATGGCTTAAAGCAATAGCAAAAAAATATTTTCCAAACAATTGAAATCTGTTATATTATGTGTGACCTTATATGACTAGTTGGAGGAATTTTTACCAAATTTTCAAACTTGTGAAAGACTGTGATCTGATATTATGTCAGCAGTCTAATATCTACATTTGCACAATAATTGCCAATTGGCTCGTTTAAAGACAAAAATAAAAAAGGTGTTAGAACAGTAAAACTGTGAGGATGCAGCTTTAAATTGGTGTTGCAGTTAATGTTTTGTGAATACTTTTCTGTTGTTGTACAGGCTTTTAAAATAATTGATCTGAAGATATAATTCCTATTATTGTTGTATTTTCTGTTTTCTATTTCAGGCACTGGAATCCGAATGTAATCAAAAATGCCATTGTATGAGGATTGACCTGCAATGCATGGAAATCATCTAACACAACTGCAACGCCTACCTTGGAAAAATGAGTGCAAGATGGAAACAAAGCATTCAGTGGAACATCTTGTCATCTCAAATATTTGATGACTTACATACTGATGTGAAGTTGAAGATAAAAGTCATCTGTTGGTCCGTGATTATTAAATAAATCCGAACATATATTTTAAAAGGGTAATATGGTAAAGGATTTATCTACGCTTAAAGTGGTTTTCCTATATTATGGAGGGAAGATAACTACAAAAACAGAAACAGATGACATCAGCAGACCAAATGAAGGAGAACTATTTTGTTCAGTTCAATTTTTAAGACTTCAGAAAATCCGTTAATAGGGCACATCCTTGCAAATGCCATATATTGTAAACTGGGCTCTTTAAAATGTGAAAAGGTGAAAGTGGTCTAGAGGATAAGTCTCAAATTCAAGGTTGTGAGTTCAAGACCTCCAAGATACTTTCTCTTGACCTCAGGAAAAGGATGCCCATACTTGTTTCTACTTAGGCAACATACTTAAGAGTGATTTTGTAAGCTTCCAGCTTGCATAGCAATCTGATAAGGCATAAAATAAGATACTAGCTGACTTGCAAACAGTTTTTCCATTTGTGTTGATTTATTTTTCAGCCTGTTGGAATGTTTATTAGAAGTGATGCGAATTGCTTACTGCAACCAATATTTATTTTCTTTATTAAGTTAAATTTAACGAACACATAACATGACTTGTGATTTTACAGATGCATGTTTATTTCGTTGATTGTATGTGTTTATTTTCTCAAATGATGTAATAAAAGTTATTCTGAATGACTGTCCTTTTTTGTTTGAAGAAAATGTGTTGAGGTTTTGGCATAGCATAGTGTCATCAACATCATCATCATTGTTGTGTACAAATAAAACATTCAAAACAATGTATTAAAACCCAAACTGTCAAGCCAAGTACTCAAAGAGGCACAAGGATATTGCTCAAGAGACCGGTAATATATTTAGACAAATAAAATGCAAAGAAAGATCTATAATTCTGACACATGGTAATGCTTTAAATAGTCCTCTCATTGTGTGTTTATGGTTAAAGTGGAGACATACAGTATTTTTTGTAATGAAGACTTAAATTTGTATGGCAACTTAAAGCCATATATGGGGATTAAATGCCAGAAATATTGTGAAGTCTCCCAAAAGACTCGATGCACTTAAAAGGGCTTGGCACAGAAATGAAAGTAAAAATGGGAGCAAAACCTAATTTATCATTAATTTTACATTGGATTGCATACAGATGGCTCTGTTATTACTTTACTAATATTAAAAATAAAATTAAGAGACATGTTGATCCAAACTGTAATTATTCTTGTATGCATTTTATGGAGTTGGACATAAAAGAGTCATTTGGTGAAGTGATCTAAAGGCTTAAATTATTCAAAATAGATTAAGTATTATTGAAAAAAAGTCTGGTATACATTGCTGAAATCTTAGTAACATGGCTAAATATTTGTTTAAGGCTTTTATTAACAAAAAAATAAATCAGTTGAGTATCTTATCAGTTACTATTTTGGTGTTGTTGTTTTTAATAAAAAATGACAATTTACTCAAAGATACTGAGACTAATAATTATAGATTAAGACAAATATAATGTGTAAGGGAACTTCTAATGAGTGGGTTTTATCCACAGCCTAGGAGGTAAAGTGAAGCATGATCTGCCTTGAACAAATACAATTTTAAGACAAGTTCTGTCAACTTAGTGCACCAGTCAATTGTAACCCCCCCCCCCCCCCACCCCAGGTCCGGGGGAATACTGGGGTTAACCCGGGGAAATGGGCCGTGTTTTTACCTATTAGATGGCCCTGCAGTGCTGGGTGAATGCGGTGGTTTTATCTTCACTTAAAGTATAGAGGGGAATGGACCTTACCTAGAGTCCCTGGGGTGTGGGGGGCATTTGGCAGGGATTTTGCCATTGGATCGTCCGCGCAGGGTGGGGATTTTAGCCGGGGTTGGCTGTACTGAAAGTCAAAGTCCCCACTATTCCCAAGACCTGGGGGGGGGCCGTGGTTACAATTGTCTGGTGCATATCCACATGAACGTTGTACTGGTACTCTAACAATTGAGCTTACTGCGTGGATAGTCAACGCCCCACCCCAACCCCACAGAACTGTTTACACAAAAAAATCTGCAGCCCAAACCCAATAATGCTGAAGTAAAGGCATGCATAGATTTCAGCTGGTAAAGCTGACTGGGTGCCAAGCTCACAACCATCCTACCACAACCCTCAAAACTCTGGACAATGCAATCAATGATTTTACAGAATAGTAATGTTGTTTTAATGGCAAGGCATGGTGTAAGAAAAAACACGGCAAAGTATGACTTAAAACTTACATTTCATAGGGTATTCCTATAACTGTTGAGAAAATGTTGACATTTAGTCCATGCGTTCATTTAATCCGATGTAATGATTCATGCATGCCATGAACCGTATGATAATTTCAATGCCTGTCGAGTACATTTTCTGGGTGACCACGATTTTTCTAGAGGAAACAGAGTGCTTCAACTATAAGGAAACATCTAAATATTCATAAAACGAACATTCTTTGAGGTTACAATAAATATTTTCTCTTAAACAAGCACATTTTATTTAGCACAATCCATTTCCTTGTTGTTACAATGGGCCTTCTTTACGCGGATTGAAAACGGTGTTAATCGCCGGCAGCCGCATCGCACTTTCGTATATCCTTACTACTATTTACGAGGTCTATCTCGAAGCTTGCCGGAGATGGCCGAGTTGTTACGATTGCGTAAATAGTATTGGCGAGCCGATAATGGGCGGAAGTCGATTAATCGTTGCCGCGGACTGAACATCAACGGTCGACGACGTTTTGCCGGTATCAAATACTTGATTACTGATAATCTTTGACAAACCATCAAAGCAAATGGATAAGTTCATAAAAAAAATGAATTATTCTTTCATTTCGAAGCCATCTTAAATGATGGTTAAAATATCATTTATTTGCAATAAATTTTGACGATGCAGTTTCACAGTTCCTTTATAATAAAACAAAAAGTGTTTAATTCTTAAAACAAAATCTCAAAGCTACGGAATTTATATATACCATAAAGGCACTTCTTAAAAAAATCACCAAACGTTGCTCGAGGTTTTCAATGGAATGATTAGCGGCTGCCCAAATATGCAAAAACAGTTTCTGTACACCACCGCGATGCAGGGTTCTCGACTATACATTTGAAATGACATTTGATATAACCCCCTCCATCCCCCTCCACCCCCCCCCCTTCACCCCCCCCCCAACACACGCGCGCAAAATTCTAAAGCGACGTATTAGTGGTGACCCCATCTCAGAAATTATTAATACATAATTATCAAGAGGGACGCTAAGGAGAAATATTATATTCTATTCTTTAAGTCAGTTCTGTATGATCCTGTTTGTTCATCCGCTCTTTAAAAAGAAGTTCCTTTGGGTGTTTAACGTAAATTGAATATTGCATCTGCTGCATGTTATAATATTTGAATCACCGTCGATGGTCTTCAATTCAATATGAACAACTAAAGTCAAGACGACCTTTATCATTGACTGCCACCGTTGTTTTGTTTACAATGGTAACGGAGTATTGGTTATAGTCTGTTTCAGTAGTGCATCCACATGATTTAGATGTGGGTTATACATTTATACCAGACCTATTAAATGCATTTTATTAATTCCACAAATAATTTGCTCAAATGTACAATTCAAGGGAAATGCGGATCACAACCCGCGTCATGTATGGACACTAATGCTATTATTTAAACCCGTACCGTATACTTATTTGTGCAACGCAAAAGACCGTACTGCTCTATTTGCCAAAAACCTTAATAACGCTATTGCAATTTGAACGATTTTAGGCTTGGATATAAGGATTCTGTTCACCCGAAGGAGTACCGGGTGGTTGTTTGTTGGTGCTCGATAATGAAAGTACATTAAATACCTAAAGCTAAATTAAGTTTAATGAAAATCGCTACAGACATAAAATCTGTGAATGAGTTCCTTTAAAATGTATATGTAATAGTAAGGTAACATGAAGTAACATATAAATGATTAAGAATCGGCGGAGTGAGCGTAGTGAACGATCCCTTCTTAAGTATGCGGATCTTTAAACACCCGCGAAAGTTGAAATTCTTAATGATTAGGCCTAGTTCTTAGAGCTGCACTCTCAGAGATTGACCCTTTTGATCACTTTTTATTTTTTCGACTTGGAAGAAGCTATTTTTGTAAATATTTGAAAACCAGTGATACATGATTTTTGTCAGCAGTCTTATACCACTGGTTACCATGCATTTTCGCAAAAAATGGCTCGTTCCAAAAAAAAAAAAAAAAAAAAAAAAACGAATTAATTTTTTTTTTCAAAACGTTCAGTCTGTGAGTGTGCAGCTTTAATGAGTACGTATCTACAATTTCATTGGTTAAACATGTACATTGTAGGTTGTATTCTTAACACGAACAAGTGTACGGTACGCGTAAACATGGTCCCGGGGGGGATAGTGATGGCTAAATATATTTAGAGGCAGCGAACAAGTTTTACTTGATATCAAAGTACTGAAAGTACTTCAGCGGACGGTTGCTGGAATTATGAAATGACCATGCAGGTATTAATAAGGTGCATAATGCTCGATCATTTTGTGAGTGTTTGCAGTCCATGTCTATGTCGTTCTTTCTGGAGAACAAAGACGCGGCAATTTTCGTCCGGTACAAGCATCAAAATAGTAGGAATGTATTGCAGTGTTACGAAAAACGCTAAAAGGCGAAGCAATAATTTACATTATAGGCTGGTAATTAACTGTCCCTAAAATATTGAGTTGCCAAAAGTCCATTTTTGTTTTACTTCTACATTCACTGCAAGGCGATTTAATACAAAAAATAGAATATGATGCTTATTAATTTATTACAGTATCACACTGAAAGAAATACCTTTCAGATTCCGTTCATACGGAAATGTCCAACTTATGGCAGACGGATGATTGTCGGTTGATGGAATACAAACTGTGGTGGACACGTGTTTGTTTAGAAGGATCTGAATCTGCCAACATGATTATACAACAACCGAACTTGCCGTGTCTTTGATGCCGTGCATCAAACATAAGACTTGTATTCATATTAAAATAATCGCATTTTCGGTGGGATATGCGTCTAATTCATAAACAGTCGAACCTCGTTGGCTCGAACTCCCAGGGACCGGCAAAAATACCTCGAGCCTCAGAAAATTCGAGCCAAGCGGGACTGTTAACCTTCAGAATAAAGAAATCGGTCCTTTACATCTAGTTCGAGCCAACGAGGAATTCGAGCCAAGCGAGTTCGAGCCAACGGGGTTCGATTGTACAAACATGAGTTGGTAACAAATGCATATACAATTATAGCAAAGAGTAAAATCTCGTTGAAGACACAGTGATTTGGTGGGAATGAGCTGCTTTGGTTTCATTTTGCAGTAATTCATAGTTATTTTATGCTAGATAGTTGGTAGGAGTGACCCCTTTGATGAATCTGAAGAAAAAAAAAATATTTTAGGTTAAATGTCACTAAATTTTGTACAGGTCAAATGACACCAAAGCGGGAGCTCATTCCCACCAAATCACTGTGGTTGAAGATTCTCTCTACCGTTCTAGAGGATCAGACACAGAACATTTCAATTGTGTGTGTAATGTAAGTGAGATGCGTGTTACAAGGGTCTGACGTAAATAAGAATTCAAAGAAGAGTTACATCTGTGTTATTATTTAGATTGTTTGAAAATATGACCACAGATACTCCATTGTCCACTTAAGCGTAAGAAACGCTGCTGAATGTGATTAATGGCTCGGATCTGATCATTTCTTAGATAGGTATCTGTCAGTTTCTGCTTGGTATTTTTGCATTATAATAACTGAAATAACTCGATTTAAAACATTTAAAAACATTGTCACCAGCATGAAATGTGTGAAAGTGTCCCATTTTTTAATAAAAACATTTATAACCACTTCGTGATATGATTTTTTTTATAAAATCAAAGACTAAGACGAATATGAATTAAAAAGTACATACTTATAAACAATGAAAACTCCGGGACAAGACCAGGTGTCGGATATTAAAAAAATAACCCCGTTTAAAGGCAATTAAAGCTGGGCCAAAATGACAAACACACACGCGTACAAACACCACATACACACACGCGTACAAACACCACATACACACTCGTACAAACATCACATACACACATGCGTACAAACACCACATACACACTCGTACAAACACCACATACACACACGCGTACAAACACCACATACACACACTCGTACAAACACCACATACACACACTCGTACAAACACCACATACATACACTCGTACAAACACCACATACACACACGCGTACAAACACCACATACACACATGTACCGACACCACATACACACTCGTACAAACACCACATACACACAATCGTACAAACACCACATACACATACGTACAGACACCACATACACACATGTACAAGCACCACATACACACATGGACAAACACCACATACACATATGTACAAACACCACATACACACACGCGTACAAACACCACATACACACATGTACAAACACCACATACACACATGCACAAACACCACATACACACATGTACAAGCACCACATACAAACATGGACAAACACCACATACGCACATGTACAAACACCACATACACACACGCGTACAAACACCACATATACATACGTACAAACACCACATACACACATGTACAGACACCACATACACACATGGACAAACACCACATACACACATGTACAAACACCTCATACACACACTCGTACAAACACCACATACACATACGTACAGACACCACATACACACATGTACAAGCACCACATACGCACACGTACAAACACCACATACACACACGTACAAACACCACATACACACACGTACACACACCACACACACATGTACAAACACCACATACACACACGTGCACACACCACATACACACGTACAAACACCACATACGCACACGCGTACAAACACCACATACACACTCGTACACACACCACATACACACGTACAAACACCACATACACACGAACAATCACCACATACACACACGTACAAACACCTTATACACACACACCACATACACCACATATATAATTACAAACACCACATACACACGCGTACAAACACCACATACACACACGTACAAACATCACATACACACACGTACAAACACCACATACACACGTACAAACACCACATACACACACGTACAAACACCACATACACACACGTACAAACACCACATACACACGTACAAACACAACATACACACGTTCAAACACCACATACACACGTACAAACACCACATACACACACGTACAAACCCCACATACATAATTACAAACACCACATACACATGCGTACAAACACTACACACACACACACACACACACACACACACACGTACAAACACAACATAAACACACGTACAAACACAACATAAACACACATACAAGCACCACATACACGCTTATAAACACCACATAAACACGTACAAACACATGTCCAATACTATCCAAAAAATAAAAAATACAAAACGGAAATAATTGTATCCAATGACTGACCTAGCGATGGGCACAAGAGCTCGAGCCTGGTTGGCCGTCAAATAAACCCTAAAACACATACTTTTAACACTTAATTGACACTGCGTATGTTTGACGGTTATGTGACCCCCCCCCCCCCCCCCCCCATTTAATAATGATTCGGCTTCCTTCTAAATTCCCCATTTAAACTGCACATTTCCGGTCGGGTAAAGCCATAATGCGGTAAGAAGGCGCGGACCGTCCTCAATTACTCGTAACATATTCCCCATTGAGTTTTAGAAACTCCTTTTTATCAGAGATGCGAAAATCCCTTGTGGTCTGCCGTAACTTTTAATTGCAGTATTCATAAGAGCACAATTACACCATTCTCATTAATCAGAGGCTTGATAATGATAAACCTAACGCATAACGTCATCACTCTGGTGAACGAGAATGAATAACACATGTTTTATTTCAAAACACGAACTACTACTCTGTTGGTTAGTTTTTTGCGTCTCTATGTTTCTTATTTAGGCAATGGTTATAATTGAAATTCGGAATTTGCCGTTAGGATCAAGGATTTTGAGGTTTTAATGACATTAAACGAAGTATACTCCGCAATGTCAGCATCATCGAGGCCTTGTCGCATTCAGCATTCTTGGTGTTTTGATTACAGAAAAATCTTTAAGGGTTTTCCACAGTGCAAAATCCGTTTTGAGGACCAAAACCAAAAGATGTTAAAAATTTCTTTCTTTTTTTGTAGTTTTGAGGTTCAATATCAATTCACAGTGTTTATGTGTTTTAGGGTCCATTGTCGGCCAACTGGGTGGGGGCGGGGAGGGGCATAGGCCTTTGGTGCTTACCGCTAGGCCCGCCACTTGATACAATCATTATTTTTTGTATTTATTTTATTTTTTGGCTAGACTCGGACGTGATATGGCACGTGTGAGGTTATGGCCATATACACTAGCTAGTGTTAGCTTCCGGTAGACTCTATTTCCAATGAACTCGTTTTTCACCTACCGTTCTGATAATACTACTACTACTACTACTACTACTACTACTACTACTACTACTACTACTACTACTACTACTACTACTACTACTACTACTAATAATAATAATAATAATATATAATAATAATATATAATAATAATAATAGAAATTAATTAATTAATTATTATTATTATTATCATTGTAATAATAATCATTATCATTATCATTACATATGGTTATCTTCCATGAGTGATAAAGACAAAGATTATAGATGGGGCAATATTTCCCATGTTATTCGAAACGGACTATACCCATGGAAAGATAAACAATGCGCATGCTCGACAGAGCGTGACAGACCGCGCGAGAATCTGTCAGTTGTCTGCTAGTCGGCACGAATGGACATTACTAATTGGGAAAACATGTTTTAATAGTTATATTTTATTAGTTTCTTGGATATTAAGACAAGTTTGATATCAGCAATGTCTGGGGAAGCGTAAGTTCCTTTTAACATGTTTAAAGTAACCAAGATGTTATATATGCATTGTAGCAATTGTATAGGCCAAGTGTTTAGTAGCACAATACGTACAGCACCGATAAATCAATTAGGTTTAGAACTAAGCCATTATATTGTATTACACTTCACCTGGTCATGTGTATTCATTATTCAGCCCTTAACACTGCAATCCAAGAGAAATATTAACTATTTGTATTTCTGTATTTTAAATACATTTATAAAATACTGTTTTGTAGTACAGTATATAAAATCTAATAAAATAATTGAAAACATACTCTTTAAATATGAATTGATTTACTCAGACATACGTCTCTGAATCAAGTTCTGTAAGCCTCACTGATGATAACATAGTTATGTTTGGCTTTTTTATGGAGAGAATATAAAACTAATGTCTCTTTCCATACACATACAATTGTAATGCATTTCCATTATGTAACTAAGTAACTAACGGTGCATTAGAAATAATAGCCTGCATTTCCAGTGTCTGCAATGGATTTGGACTAGTCTGAGTCTTCTCTGAATCATTATATATACAAGATTATTTAAAAATAAATGCATTAGAAGGCGTCTTTCGGTAACTTTCATGCGTATTTCGGTAATTTTATCCGTCTTTCGGTAAATAATCATATTTCGGTAAGTCTAGGGACCCAGTAACTAAGGTCTTGTAATTAAAATGACACCAAATAATCAAAACTCATCAAAGAAAATTAAACATTTTACGTGAAAATATTTCTACATTTCCATGGTATTTTATATTTATTGAGTGGGAATATGATAAAATAATGTTACAAAATGCATAGTTTCCAGTTCAATACTGAATTTTAAATACCAGTAACATGTATACATGTGTGTTTACTGTTTCAGGGTTAAAGTGGCAGTGAGGGTCCGCCCTTTCAATCAGAGGTAAAGTTAAACCCTTCTGAAAATCGTTTTATCAACATGTTTGTTATACAAAATCATATTTAAATTTAAAAAAGTTATGAGGTTAGGGCAATTTTGCATATTACTATGTCTCAGAGTAGATTCAGTAGCTACCTATGATAAAATGTCTAAATGATATCACAGTCAGAGATCTTTCTGAAAAAGTTTCGTTCTTTTGAAAAGATAATACAAAAATACATTCAAGTTTCAAGGTCTATGTACTGTCACAGGGTACGAAAAATCTGATCCAATTAAGAGAAAATTAGAAGTTTAGTTATGTGGTACATTATATAATAAGCAGTACTAATGTTTTCCTCACTTACAGGGAAATTGATCGTCAGTCGAAACTGGTGATTAAGATGGATGGCAAGATGACCATGATCTACAACCCGGAAACTCCAAGTATGTGCTTAAACCTTCGTTTTATCTAACAATCTTTAGTCCCTTAACCAGGGTCAAGGTCTGCACCCTCTTTTTGTTTAAATATGTTTGCATCAATGATATTTTTAATGAAATTATTCAAGAGGATGATAATGACGATAAACTATTATTTCAAACCAGGACTTTATTATATGAATGAGTACAACATAGTAATAAATTAAAAAAGAGAGCATGAACACTTTTTACTGAAATCAGCTTTTAAATATAGAGAAGAGATATTCTGTCAGGTAATTTTCCATAAATATTATGCAATTTAGAACTAAAGCTGAATAAAAAAAATTGATGTTGACTGTGACCACTTATGAACACAGTCACCAGTAGCATATATGCTTATAATATTTCCATATTATCAATAAATCTAATGATTTCAAGTTTACACAACTTGAGTTATGAAGATATAAGTACAAACTCATTTATTTTACTTTAATCTTAAAATAATATTACACAGATTAAAGCCAATGTCAGGTGTATGTACCGGTAATCAGGATAATGAAATCAATGATTGTATCATGTTTATGTTGTCCAAAATAGTTTGTGTATTGATATAATAATCAGAATGCAGTCTGTGTTTTTAGAACTAAATCTTCTATTCTTTTTTCCTTGTCTTATTATAGTTGTTTGTACTATATTTCAAAGATTAGTCCATTGTAAGCTTACTAGTATGTTTATTGCTGATCAGTTGACTTTATTGCAAATCTTTTCAGATAAATTTGGTCAAAAATCAATTTATTATTTAGGTATTTATGATATATGGGTTGGTAGAGAAAGAGTATTTTTCAGCGAATAAGGACACAATCATCCCTTGTTGGTTATATATTTAAATCTGATCATTGCATATTAAACATTTTACAATGCAATGGAAACAAAAGAACAATGTATATTTTATGTTTAAACATTGGTGAAAGCATTTGGCCAACCTTTCTTTAAATGTATTATAAGTTTTGAATACTTTAAACCAAATAGAATGGTAAATTTTTTGAAAGGGGATCAAGTTGCATAATATAAACGCAGCTATTAAAAACCTCTTAACATGCATTTGAATTAATTGAGTTGATTGCATGCAAAGGATTTACTGCTGGTGTAAAAATGGGTCTAATTTCCTCTAAATCTATATTGACTGGTGTGTCTGTGTTTTAGCCAGTCTATTTTTAGCTCTAAGAATGTCTTATTTTGAAATTGAGACAGTAAGATAATGATCAAATCACTGTTTACCATAATGATTTGGTTCTAAAGCAGATTTTTGTATTTACCATCTAAATGTAAATTTCTTTTAAGTGAAACTTGTTTTTCTTTCAGATGAAGATCCTAAGAAGTTTTCATTTGACTATTCCTACTGGTAAGTAAATGATATGAAGTCCCAGACACTTATGCCTGTACTAAGTGATAATGAAAAAAACTTCTTTTTTGTTTAAAAATATCAATTCTTAGAGATTATGTGTAATACTCGTGCGAAAAATAGCGCATAATGTTGTTTTCCCCCGCCGAATCGAAGATTTCGGGAGGGGGATATTGTTTTGGCGTTGTCCATCCCGTCCGTCCTCCCTTCCGTTCGTCCAGTACCATATCTTGGTAGGCATTGATCAGAAAATGTTCAAACTTGGTCAGAATGTTCCCCTTGATCATATCTCGACCACACATGGGGTCAAAAACTAGGTCACTAGGTCAAATCTTTGGAACATACTAGAGGCATTATACATGGTCAAATATTCATGAAACTTTATCAGAACGTTTTCCTTGATGAATTCTTGGTCTTAAATAAAATTATGTCGCTAGGTCAAATTTTAGAAAATCTTGTCCAGAACCATATCATGGTAATGATTGGTCAAGTTATTTTCAAAATTGGTCATGATGTGCCCCTTGAAGATATATGGACCTCTTAAAAAAGTGGGGCATATGGGGTCAAAAATTAGGTCACTAGGTCAAATGTTAGAAAATTCTTTGGAATTCATTAGAGGCAATATGTATGCTCTTATACTCATGAAACTTGATCAGAATGTTTTCCTTGATGAACTCTTGGACATGTTTTAAACTGGGTCACATGTGATAAGAAATTAGGTCACTAGGTCAAATCTTTCAAAAATCTTGTCGGAAACCATTTTATGGTTGTGATTGGGCTGATTAAGTTCAAATATGGTCAGAGGTTTAATTTTGACTGCGTTTTAAAAGTGAGTCATATGGGTCAAAAAGTAGGTCACTAGGTCATATCTTACAGAAATCTTGGGAACACTCTAGAGGCAATACATCTGCTCTAATTTCCATGAAACTTAATCAGAATGCCTCGATGAAATCTTGAAATAGTTTGAAACTAGTAGGTCATGTGGGGTCAAAAATGAGGTCACTGAGTCAAATCTTAAAAAAAACGTGTGGACACTCTAAAGGCTATATTTTTTGCATATATCTGGACCAATCTTCATGAAACTTGATCAGAATGTTTGCCTTGATGAAATCTTAGATTAGTATGGAACTGGGTAACATGGAGTCATAAACTAGGTTTCTTGGTCAATTCTTAAATGTTACATTATATACAATATTTATTTTGTTTCAAACAGTTGCAATCAAACTCAAACTCATATATATATATATTTCATCAACAATTGATTTTCATTCCTTGACTTAGCCCAAATCAGGCGGGGGATATCAATTTAACGAATTCGCTTGTTTTTTTAAGTATCAAGATTATTATGTCTCCCCCTCTCTGGGGGAGACATATTGTTTTTGCCCTGTCCGTCAGTCCGGTAGTCCGTCAGTCCGTCCGTACGTCACACTTCGTTTCCGATCGATAACTGGAAAACCGCATGACCTAGGATCACCAAACTTGGTAGGGAGGTTGGTCGTGAGGTGTAGAGGATCCCTATTGTTTTTGGGGTCACTAGGTCAAAGGTCAAGGTCGCGGCGACCCCCAATATAAAAAACATTTCTGCTCAAAAGCTTGAGAACGGTTTGACCTAGGTTCACCAAACTTGGTAGGGAGGTTGGTCATGAGGTGTAGAAGATCCCTATTGTTTTTGGGGTCACTAGGTCAAAGGTCAAGGTCGCGGCGACCCCCAATGTAAAAAACATTTCCGCTCAATATCTTGAGAATGGTTTGACCTAGGTTCACCAAACTTGGTAGGGAGGTTGATCATGAGGTTTAGAAAACTCCTATATTTTGGGGGGTCACAAGGTCAAAGGTCAACGTCGCTGTGACCTCTAATGTAAAAAAATATTTCCGTGCAATATCAGGAGAATGCTTTGATCTAGGTTCACCAAACTTTGAAGTGAGGTTGGTCATGATGTCTAGATGATCCCAATTGTTTTGGGGGTAACAAGGTCAATAGTCAAGGTCGTGGTGACCTTCCATGTAAAAATCATTTGCGTGTAATATCTTTATGTCTCCCCCATTCATGGGGAGACATATTGTTTTTGCCCTGTCCGTCAGTCAGTCCATCAGTCTGTCAGTCAGTCAGTCAGTACGTCACACTTCGTTTCCGCCCAATAACTATAGAACTCTTAGACCCAGGAACTTCATACTTGGTATGCTACTTGGTCATGACTAGTAGATGACCCCTATTGAATTTGGGGTCACTAGGTCAAAGATCAGGGTCAACGTGACCTTGAGGTGAAGAAACGGTTTCCACTCAATAACTAAAGATCCTTTGGGTCCAGGAACTTCATACTTGGTATGCTAGTTGTTCATGACTATTAGATGACTCCTATTGATTTTGAGATCAAAAGGTCAAAGGTCAAGGTTACCTTCAGGTAAAAAATGTTATGTTGGCAGTGACCTTAAGCTTAAAAATGGTTTCTGCTCAATAACTAAAGAAAGCTTGTACCCAGGAACTTCATAGTTGTTCATGACTAGTAGATGACTCCTATTGATTTTGAGATCAGTAGGTCAATGGTCAAGGTCACCGTGACCTTGAGGTGAAGAAACTGTTTCCGCTCAATAACTAGAGAACGCTTGCAACCAGGAATTTCATAATGGTATGCTAGTTGGTCATGACTAGAAGATGACCCATATTGATTTTGAGATCACTAGGTCAAAGGTCAAGGTTGCCATGACCTTGAAGTGAAGAAAAAGTTTCCGCTCAATAACTAAAGATCCTTTGGTTTCAGGAACTTCATACTTGGTAAGCTAGTTGTTCATGACTAGAAGATGACCCCTATTGATTTTCAGATCAAAAGGTCAAAGGTCAAGGTTACCTTCAGGTAAAAAATGATACGTTGGCGGTGACCTTAAGCTTAAAAATGGTTTCTGCTCAATAACTTAAGAACGCTTGTACCCAGGAACTTCATTCTTGGTACGCTAGTCGGTCATGACTAGTAGATGACCCCTATTGATTTTGAGATCAGTAGGTCAAAGGTCAAGGTTGCCATGACCTTGAGTTGAAGAAATGGTTACCGCTCAGTAACTAAAGAACACTTGCACCCAAGAACTTAATACTTGGTATGCAAGTTGGTTATGTAGATGATCCCTATTGATGTTGTGAACAGTAGGTAAAAGGTCATGGTCACGATGACTGTGAGCTGAAAAATGGTTTCCGATCAATAATTGAATAACGCTTGCGCCCAGGAACTTCATACAATGCAAACTTCGTTTACATTTTCCATGATTAATCAACAACACTTTCTTCTCTTCACTATTTAATATAATCGAATAAACCAAACTTCACTGTTGGTTTGTCTCCAGTCCAAAGTTACAAATTTCATGTCCATCATTTATTTTTTCTCAGCTACGACCACACAATAGGGGAGACAAGCGCTTTTTCAAAAAAGCAATCTCTAGTTTTTTATTACTTTTTTAGTTTTTTAGCTCGACTATTGGAAGATTAAGGAGAGCTGTACTACTCACCCTGGCGTCGGCGTTGGCGTCACACCTTGGTTTAAGCACCTTTACGTCATTATCTCAGTAAATACATCAGTTATTGCATTGAAACTTTGGATATGTATTCCCAACTATCTTACATACTAAATTAATGAAGTTAGATAACAATTATTTGAATGTAATGCAAATAATAGGCCTTCATTTCATGTCCATCATTTATTTTTTCTCAGCTACGACCACACAATAGGGGAGACAAGCGCTTTTTCAAAAAAGCAATCTCTAGTTTTTTATTACTTTTTTAGTTTTTTAGCTCGACTATTGGAAGATTAAGGAGAGCTGTACTACTCACCCTGGCGTCGGCGTTGGCGTCACACCTTGGTTTAAGCACCTTTACGTCATTATCTCAGTAAATACATCAGTTATTGCATTGAAACTTTGGATATGTATTCCCAACTATCTTACATACTAAATTAATGAAGTTAGATAACAATTATTTGAATGTAATGCAAATAATAGGCCTTTATTATTCAACTTAGAAATTCTGGTTAAGGTTTTGCGTGTAAGCACACGTAGGTTAATATCTCAGCAACTACTTGAGGTATTGTATTGAGACTTTATACAATGGTAGTCAACCATCCAACCTACTTAATTAACCAAGTTAGATAACTCTAGTTTGCATTTAATGCAAAATAATTGCCCTTTATTATTCAACTTAGAAATTCTGGTTAAGGTTTTGCGTGTAACCACATTTAAGTCAATATCTCAGCAAATATATCATGTATTGCATTGAAACATTAGATACGTATTCCATGATAACACTTTTTTGAATAAAATGCAAATTATGGGCCTTTATTATTTGAATTAGACATTCTGGTTAAGGTTTTGCATGTAAGCACACATAGGTTAATATCTCAGCAATTACTAGATGGATTGCATTGAGACTTTATACAATGGTACTCTGACTCAACCATCCAATCTACTTAAATAACCAAGTAAGATAACTCCAGTTTGCATTAAATCATAATAATGGTCCCTTTTTATTCGACATAAAAATTCTGGTTAAGGTTTTGCATGTAACCACTTTTAAGTCAATACCTCAGCGAATACATCATGTATTGCATTGAAACTTTACACACACGCTCCCATCTATTTAGCCTTCTTATTTAATCAAGTAAGATAACTCTATCTTTTATAATATTTAATTTTTGGCCCTTTATTATGCGACTTAGAAATTCTGGTTAAGGTCTTGCATGTTAGCACACATAGGATAATGTCTCAGCAACTATTTGATGTATTGCATTGAGACTTTATACAATGGTATTCAACCACCCAACTTAATTGAATAACCAAGTTAGATAACTGTATTTTGCAAATAATGGCCCTTTATTATTAGACTTAGAAATTCTCGTTAAAATTTTGCATGGAACCACATTTATGTTAATATCTCAGCACACCATGTATTGCATTGAAATCTAATCTAACAGTGATCCATGCATGTTTCGCCAAAACGTTTCAATCCTTACATTGAAAAGCGGCGGAAAAGTCGAGCGCGCTGTCTCTGTGACAGCTCCTGTTAAACATTTGTAGAGATATATAGGTAACTGTCGAGACTAAGGGTTGAGACTAAGGGTTGAGACCAACGATTGAGACCAATGGTTGAGACGGATGCATGTTTATATGTACCAGATGAGATATGAAACAGGTCATCAGATTAGGGTGTCCCATGATAATATTACTTTTATTATATGTCTCCTTTTAGTTTAAACCAACAAAACCTCACTGAGATTTTAATTTTTTCAGAATTTCCATTCCAGATTAATGACATTATAATTCATTCACATTAATGATTTAGTGCATTTTCTGGAATATGAACACAAATCAGTTATTCAACACATGATTTCTTTTTGAAATGTAGTTTATTCCTGAAAAGTTCTGTTATTGAATAGTAATCATGTATTGTAAAAAAGACTGGAACTACAATGTAATATCAGTTTGTAAAAGGTAGCACTCAATACATGCTACTTTGCAGCTAGAGGCATGGTTTAAACGACATTGGTGTGATACAGTTACAGCTTGCTGTATTTTTACTGTTGGAAATGGAAAAGGAAATTGATAGACCTATAATAAAAAAAGTATCTATCATTTTTTCAAGTTACTTACCTTCAACTGCAGCCTCTAAGCAACTGATTTTACAAGAAATCATGCATGGAACTGTTCAGGTGATAATTTTATATTCAACAAGGCAGTGCTATTGGAGTTTTGTGAACATGGTGTTGTAAATGATGAAAACATTGTCAGGTAGCCAAGCGCAATACAAACAACCATTGAACTCTATGAAGTTAAACAAAAAAGGCCTGCTTGGTGCAGTTCTTCTGATCAACAAATCCAATTGTAGTTGGAGTATTGAAATACTATTGATTCAGGTCTGTGACAAATTTTCAGGTGATATGAAATATTGATCAATCAAGGGAATTCTTCGTTCTAATAGCTGACTGGTCTTTTTGTTTACTGGCACCTAAACTGTCAACTGTGTCGTTGATAATTCCGGGTATTTTGAAATTGTATTAAAATGACTGTTGGTGTCAATAAAAGCAAATTGGTAAATTTCAATTTCCTTGTTTGAAATAAACTGGCATGGGCATTTGATTTTGTTGAAATCATTTAAAAAAAACTTATGATTGTTATTTTGAATCAAATGTTTACAATTATGCAAATAAATCACAATCCCTAAAAATCCAATAGCCAGGGTAACTGTATCTTCACCATCCCTGACTAATACTGCCAACTAGGATTCCAATAACCAGGGTAACTGTATCCTCAAAATCCCTGACTAATACTGCCAACTAGGATTCCAATAACCAGGGCAACTGTATCTTCAACATCCTGACTAATACTGCCAACTAGGATTCCAATAGCCAGGGTAACTGTATCTTCAACATCCCTGACTAATACTGCCAACTAGGATTCCAATAACCAGGGCAACTGTATCTTCACCATCCCTGACTAATACTGCCAACTAGGATTCCAATAACCAGGGTAACTGTATCTTCAACATCCCTGACTAATACTGCCAACTAGGATTCCAATAGCCAGGGTAACTGTTTCTTCAAAATCTCTGACTAATACTGCCAACTAGGATTCCAATAACCAGGGTAACTGTTTCTTCAACATCCCTGACTAATACTGCCAACTAGGATTCCAATAGCCAGGGTAACTGTATCTTCAACATGTCTTACTAATTCTGGCAACTAGGATTCCAATAGCCAGGGTAACTGTATCTTCAACATGTCTTACTAATTCTAGCAACTAGGATTCCATTAGCCAGGGTAACTGTATCTTCAACATCTCTTACTAATTCTGGCAACTAGGATTCCAATAGCCAGGGTAACTGTATCTTCAACAACTCTTACTAATTCTGGCAACTAGGATTCCATTAGCCAGAGTAACTGTATCTTCAACATCTCTTACTAATTCTGGCAACTAGGATTCCAATAGCCAGGGCAACTGTTTCTTCAACATCTCTTACTAATTCTGGCAACTAGGATTCCATTAGCCAGAGTAACTGTATCTTCAACATCTCTTACTAATTCTGGCAACTAGGATTCCAATAGCCAGGGCAACTGTATCTTCAACATGTCTTACTAATTCTGGCAACTAGGATTCCATTAGCCAGAGTAACTGTTTCTTCAACATGTCTTACTAATTCTGGCAACTAGGATTCCAATAGCCAGGGCAACTGTATCTTCAACATGTCTTACTAATTCTGGCAACTAGGATTCCATTAGCCAGGGCAACTGTATCTTCAACATGTCTTACTAATTCTGGCAACTAGGATTCCAATAGCCAGGGCAACTGTTTCTTCAACATCTCTTACTAATTCTGGCAACTAGGATTCCAATAGCCAGGGCAACTGTTTCTTCAACATCTCTTACTAATTCTGGCAACTAGGATTCCAATAGCCAGGGTAACTGTTTCTTCAACATCTCTTACTAATTCTGGCAACTAGGATTCCAATAGCCAGGGCAACTGTTTCTTCAACATCTCTTACTAATTCTGGCAACTAGGATTCCAATAGCCAGGGTAACTGTTTCTTCAACATCTCTTACTAATTCTGGCAACTAGGATTCCAATAGCCAGGGCAACTGTTTCTTCAACATCTCTTACTAATTCTGGCAACTAGGATTCCAATAGCCAGGGTAACTGTTTCTTCTTAATCATAAACAAATTCAATGTCCTAAATTGTTATTCAATGAGAAAATACAAACTGAACAATTAATTGTCAAGTCCCTTTACTCTTGATCAAATATTCAATGAGCTATGTCCCTTTATCATTTATAGATGAACAGTTTAGCTGTTTTGCAGTTAATGCTGACAGTTGTTGTCTGCTGGCTGTTGCTTATTATTTGTTAGATGGAAATGACATATTTGATTTTGTTTAGTTATTGGATTAGGAATTAGATAATCATATGTGAATACAATTCAATTCCAAAATCATGACGATTATTATGTTTTGACTCTGTTAAACATTTTGTATTTGGTGAAATATTTTACTAAATTGTTAAAAAGAATTTTTGATTACTTATTATGTCACTCTACCCGTCCATAAAATGATTTGAAAAACAGTGTCAATATTTGTTAATATCCTTTGACATTAGTTATGGGTATGTTTAGCTCGCTGTGTGATTTATGATTGTTTCATTCACTTTGATCGAATAAAAAGATACAGATAAAAACTGTTAGTTTTATTCATATGAATATCTTTCCAAAGACTTAAGTAGACATTTTTGAAGAGTTATATTACTTTTGAAGTATTTCAGATAATAATTTATCTCATTAATATGTATATACATAGATGGTTATTTTTATTGGAATTTTATCTGAAACAGAAATTCAGTTTTCAATTATGTTTGTTTATATAGAAATTATGCCTGTACTTAGTGACAGAATCCAGCAATTGCCCAAGAAAAAAACGTAAGGTTACGTTTCACATTCCTAGCAATTCTTCTTTCGATCATTTCATGCAGAAAATCATATGAGTTCACACATAAAAAGGAATGCAAAAGACACAGGATTTCACTTTAATTTCAGAGTATCTTTTTATAACAGAGTATCTTTTTATAACACTGGGGTGTTTCTTTCCATAACAAATAAAACAAAACATATGAGGTTTGATTTTAACATCCCCACAACAAACCTTGCAGGGGGGTTTTCTTGAGCAATTTGAAGGGGCGAGGGACAATGTCACAGTGGTCTTAAAGGGATTCCGTACTTGTAACGGCCAATGTTTTAGTTTTTGTCTGAAGCGAGACAATAACAGCAATGCTTCCATAATGCATTTATATTTATGCTCTTTGTTTTTTTAATCACCAGTATTTGTCAACAATAGCATGTGACTAGTAAACATTCAGACCAACCTTGGTATCAACAGAAATACATGTACCTGAATATTTGATATGTGTGGCTTTGTTTACAAGTGGTATTTATGGTCAGTTCCCTGTTTACTTTTGTGATAAATAATGTATGACAAACATTCAGTGGCTGTTGACAACCTCTTGCCATTCTTATACTGGTTGTAGTGATCGAAATTAACATTTGTCATTTGTCATAACTTAATGCCTTATATGACCTTCATGTAAACTTAAAACTAAGGCTTCCATCAAAGAGATAGCATTAAATCCATATTTGTCAATTAATTGCATCTATAAAGCTTAGACTCTCAAATGGCAATAATTGTTAACTTGCTTTTGTTTATCGAAGAAAAAAAGGTCAAGTTACTGTAATAACTTTCACATGATTTTGTCGTCTTCAGAGTGAGAAAACTTTTCAACTTTGGCCATAACTGAGTCACTGGAATAAAAAAATATGTACCACAACCACCCCGTTCCCCCCCTCCCCTCCATAAAAAAGGCCAATTCCAAAGTCAGCTTTTAGAAGTGTCCGAAGAATTGTGTCACACATTTTCGCAATGTGTATCAAAAACTTTTCATGATGTGACAATTTGCTGGCCGTGCTTGAGAGCCATCATATCAGATTAATAGATTGTAATTTATACAAAATTGATTTTAAATGAAATTCTTATCGAGTTTCTGCGGGTTTTTTTTACAAGGAATATTACTTCATAATTCTTAGCTGACTGATACCTGGCGAAAAGTGGTCAGATAATAAATTCATTGTTTTGGTCACGAAAAGTTGGTATACTTGCGCAAAGGGCGCCAATGATTTTTTCACAATATTTTCTTAAAATGATGTAAGCGTTAAACTCGACGGTCAGTCTATGCATTTAAAGGAGCGTGAATTTTATGGCTTTCAAGGATTTACAATGACATCCTTTAACGATAATAGCAAAAAGAGGGACAATTGTTTACATTAGAAAAAGACAGTGAATTTGACATATCTTTGATGTTATAAAAATAGTAAGGTCAATTAACACAAAAGTTATAGTGAATATCGCCCTCAAGGATGTCCTCTGGTATTTGGTGACTTGTAAATGACAAACACTGTTTGTGTATTACAATTTCTACATTTTATACTGACTTAGCCATTTTGGACTGAATTTAAGAAACATAATGAACAAATTTTGGACAGATTTTTAAGCCCTTTTCTGTTACTGAATTCAGTCCAACAAGGTCAAAATTTGGCCAGACCAGCAATTTTTTGTGATTAAGAAGCCTTGATTATTATATGTGTCACCCTGCTTGTTCAGGTCCCATGATGGCTTTGATGCACGAGGGGATGGTACCACAGACCCCAAGCCGGGAAGCAACTACGCCAGTCAGAGGATGGTATTTGAAAACCTCGGACAAGGTGTCCTCAACAATGCCTTTGAAGGTATGCTGTGCTCAGTTTTCATATCACAAGATGTTAATATCGTTATCGATGGGACTTTGTATTTCGTCTTCATTCATCTTCAACATTGCTTTCAATGACCTGTGAAGAAAGAGAAATCTAGTCGTGTCTTCATTTCAGAACTTGTTTTGTATTTTAAAAGCTGTAAAATATTGGGCTGACATGTCGTTGAGGGAAATATTGTTATTTTGTTGGTTACATAAATAGATGTCAAAATTTGCTTAGGTCCTCATAAAAGGTATTCCTTTAAAACATTGAGTGTAAAATGGCGACCCAAGATGTTTACAATTATTACAATAGCAAGCCTTGATCTGTGAGCATTTTTTAAATCATTGCTTCTCAATTATACAATAGTTGACATAATTTAAAGTTATTTAAAATTCAAAACTCAGTAATCTTATATAAGTTCCTATTTGTAATAGTTTGTGAAAATGATGTTTGCTATCTTTTCACTAAGAGTGCCTTTTGAGTGTGCCAATTTTCTGTACTGTTTAATACAGTGTATAAACTTGAAGGATTATCTAATCAAAAATTATTTTGGCTGTGTCAAAGGGGCATTAGATGGGTATTTTATTCAATCAGATTTACAATACACATTTCACAACTTAATATAAAACCTGAATAATAGTTAATATATCAGTTCATTACTTTCAATCAATCATTACATGCCATGCTCTTAACTAATAATATTTAGAAATGGACTGGCGTCATGCTTGACAATTAAACCAATGGATCAAAACAACTAGCAGGTTTTATCAATAAATAATTGATTGCGGATTGTATTGAAATTTACCTGAATGCTGCTGCATTAGGGCTTGTTCTATTGAGATAAGTGTTGTTTTAATGTGACATAAACATCAAACACTGATACAACCAGACTATCAACACAACTGAAGAAGTAATTCATAATGCATGAGTATCATTCAATACAATCAAAGATAGGTAATCATTTGATTTTTATCGACTTTGAAGCAGTGCAATAATATTATATATAGGCCAAATTTTCCAGATTTTTTTTTTGAGGTTGGGACCATCATTGTCATCGTCCATGTCGCTGTTGCCAACCTTAGCAACCCTTTTTTCACATTGAAGACCACTCTTTTTTTTGGTTTGCAATTTTTTTTGGTAGAAATGTCCACTGGGTGGTCAAAAAAAAAAGGTTCTTCACGTAAAAAGTATTCAGTTTAAATCTTCATATATTATATCCAGTAATATTATGTTTCATAAATATTTTTTAAAAGATGCATCATGTACCAGTGTATTCATTCACCTATAAATGTGGATACCGTAAATGACTTGGTATAAGACGATAGGGGTTATAAGACGCAGGCAAAAAAATCCGTGAAAAAATCTGAGAAAAAACCTTTTAATCTATGTTTTGGGTTATAGGACACATAGAACAAATGTCAAAATCATCTGCCGCAATTGGCCACCATGTTTGTTTACAGTGACAGATTTGTTCTCAAAATTTCAACACCTACAGAAAAGAATTAAGAATGTGGCCAAGTGCGGAAAAAAACAAGACCATTATTGCAACAGTTTGTAGTATTGGTATGTTAAACTGCTTTAAAGGCAGTTTGAGTTTTTCACACCTTATCGTACAACTGACAAAAAAATATTTTGACAGTGCACAGCTTTGCTTCTTTATATGCATGTTTAATTATTGTTATATTAAAAATAATTTTTATCATACACAATATTTTCAAACTTATAAACGTCTTACGATATACCATATCCCGATCTTCAACTGATGTTTTTACCCATATAAACTTGAACAATATGACGCGAGTAACATCCCTTTCTACATAAATCTAAACAAACGCTCAGCCTGAAATCGACCTCAGAAAAAAAAGTTTAAAAGCTTTTAACTGGTTTTAAGACGCAGGCATTTTTTTACATTGAAATCTGAGGGAAAAAAGTGCATCTTATACCCAGTCATTTACGGTACTATTAATTTAAACCCACATAATTACATGTATTTTCTGAAATAATTTTTTTGGGTACATATATTCCCGGACACCTAATGACCATTCACATTTTAAGTGAATTCCAGTATTTTGTACATGATAAGATATTTATACCATCACTCTTTGAACTGCAGACATAAATATCAGTTCAAAACAGTGTCACTCCAGGTGATTATTTGTTTGGGATTATTTTGAAGTACTTTCATTGTGTTTCTTACAACATGTGTACCAAGTTTCATTTGAATATCACGCCTGTTTCTGAATTATGGCCTAGGTGAATGTTTTGTACAATACTAAAGTAACACAGGTGAAAAAAAGTGATCTTGGTGTGAGGTTCGAACCCAGGACTGCCGGTACACTAGCAAAGCGTTCCAATCAACTGAGTTTAAACCGCGCGGCTAGTTCTTGCCCACAAACATTACCTGGATTTATTTATGTCTTCATAAAACATTTAGGAATTAAACAGGCTAATTGGAATAAAAAGATCATGGGCACAAATATTAATAACTCTTTTTTACAATTTAATGATAACATAAACTGTTATATTATTCAGTAACAATACAATGTCTTCGGTATGCATACATCCTCTGAAGGTCCATAAAAAAAATCTGCAAGGGTTTAAAAGGCAAGTGATTCTATGAAAAATCTGTCATTTTCAGCATTTAAAATGTTGTTTCACAACAAGCCATTGTGTGTATTTCTTCAGTCCTTGCATTCCAGGATAGTCTTCATTCACATTGATCACACTTCATTTATTTTATGTCTGTTCTTGAACCGAATTAAGTGTCTCTCATTGTGTTTTGCAAAACAATAGGAAGACACAGCTCCACCAAATTTTTAAAATATCTTGTACAACCACTGATATAAGCAGATCATTATTATCAACTGCCTTCACCTGTTGAGCATGCATCACTCAGACTCAGGGTTCCCCCTGGGTTCTAAAAAGTTGTCGCCACTTTTTCGCGGGGGGTTAAGGGGGCCGCGATAGGCCCCCTTACGGGTCCAGGGCAGCGCCCTTGTGGGGGCCAAGGGGGCGAAGCCCTCTGAAGCTCATGGGGTTTAAGCATTTTAAGAGCCTTAAATTGCATTTAATTAGCACATTGTCGTGCAAATCATAACATTTTGTTGTACATGAAGCACAAGATATTAATGGCAAGTTGTTATTCTGTTGACAAAATTCATTGTATATGGACTAGTATATAAATAAAAAAATATTGCAAAAAATGTGACATAAACATCAATATGTTGATTTCAGTCTAATGCCTGCATACAATAAAAGAATACATTTGTCGAAATTATGAGATAAATTTAAAATAAATGGAAACTCAAAGAAATATACATTGTCAAACTAGGGCCATAACTTTCCTAATAGAAATTTGTCTACCTACTCTTTACTCCAGCCAACATATTAGAAGCCTTATCAAATGGGGTTTAATCCTATTTATTTGATTTCTGTTAATCTTTTTGACACTTTTTGAACTCTTAGAATGCTGCATTTATAGCAATTACAAATTGCGACAAAACCGAAAGCAAGTCTTTTTTTAGCGCGTAAACGTCATTACGAAATTTGCATATCACGTGACTTTCCGACAACATAAAATTCTATGATTTGCATGTTTAAAACTAACACGATAATTACGCAACAACAAGGCTGTTGAGCTAAATATTAAAATTGTTTGCTAATAAGAGACATAACAGTTACAGGATGTCATTGTTTATCCGTGAAAGCAATAAAATTCTGCAATAATTAGCGAGGTGTTGACTGGGCCGTGACTGCTTGCCCTAATTATCGGATTAATTTTTGTTGTCGCACCAGCAGATGCGCTTGATTTATGACAGTGACAGAATCGATTATCATGCAGGCCGCATGGTCACCACTTACGTCATTTTAAGAAAATATTTTAGAAAAAAATCGTTGTCGCCATAAATTCGCCAAATTTGAAAAGTTGTTGCCACTTTTGCGATTTTGTCGCAAATGGCGACAATGGCGATCGCCAGCGGGAACCCTGCTGAGTCAGAGAATTTATACATCCAGAATTGTCATCTCTAAAAAATAAACAAAGACTTTTTTCATTATGCATGTTAGCCAGGATAATGCCGGTTCAGACAAATTCATTTTGTCCCCCTAAACGTAGGGTTGCCAAAACAAAAAAATGTCAAAGACTCTGAAGCAGCTGTTTATATGGACTACATGCATGTGAAAAACATAATAATTAAATATTCAGAGGGCAGTGAGTCGGTTTTATAAAAATTATTTAGGATTGTAATTACTCAGAACTCAACAAATAATTAATAGATCAGCAAAACAAACCATTACAGGCAGCCATTTTGGTTGTGATTTCTTGCTGCATGTGTTTGTTCAGACATTCTTTTTTACAGTTTTTCTTAAAGCTATTACATGACAGTTTTTCCTTGTACAAACTGTATTGATTTCAAATATAAATGCTCATGTTATTCCTAATAGGAAGCTGGCTTTTCATTTCTTGATATTTACCTGATCAATTCTTTCACATAAAATGAATCTATATACAGTTTAAGTTTCATTGCATAAACTTGTACATGTAGTTTCTGTTGTTTATTTAACATAAAATTCATTTAATCAACTACACGAATGGTAAGTTTCATTCAAACTATTAGAATTTAACCAAAACTTAATCTCTAAACTCGAGCATAATATAGCCCAAATTAAATTCCTAAACCAAACTCAGTCATCATCCTGGGGCCAGAATTAGGAATAAGTCCAAGTCTAGACTCAGACTCAGAAAAGCACTTTAAAGAAATCGCAAACATCATCTTTATTCCATTTATGCCTACGGTGCGGGAGGTCGTGGGTTCGGGCACAAAATTGGCCCATAAAATGAGGTTGAACTTTGACTTTGTTTTCATTGTATATAATATGTTTTATTTATTTGCCTGTAACCCATGTAACTATAACGTGAGAAGGGTTACAAAATTCGAAGCTCTCATTTTATGGGCCGATTTTTGGCGCTAATTGAAGAGCTGGGGTATCACACCCGGACTTCTTGTATCCCACCACTGTCTCTTCAGTGTGCTTTCCCTTCAGCAAAAACAAAGGACCCCGGTGGAAATAAGTGCTTGCACTTTAACGGGTTATCTGTGACCGCAAGGTCTAATGAAATACATGCTTTTTTATATTCATACATACATTAATGTTTTACAAAAATGAATATGAATAATGGTACAATTTTTAACAGTAATTAAATTCAGGAAATTTCGTTATCAAAACTCAACTTGATATATTTAAGATTACAATGAAATGATGATTTGTAGTTTTGCCACTTAAGTCTTAAAGTCATACTTGAGACTGCTTGTTATCATGGTCATGATAACAAACAATCTCATTTCTGATTTTAGACAGAAGTGGCAAAACTGCAAATCATCATTTCATTGGACACCCTTATGCATCCCAAATAAACTATTACTTGGTACATTCAGGATTTTGGCAGAAAGCTTAACGTTTGCTTATTGTTGTGCTTATTGATGCCTCAACTTTATCTTTGACAAATCTTCCTCAAACTTTATCCTTAAATCAGTATTAAAAATGCACAGACGTTAGATTGGTGGTCCTGCTATGTACCTAAACAGATTCATTAATGCACTTCATTGCAGAATGTATCCCAAACTTTATCTCTTCACTTTCATTGTTACTGAAATTTGACCCCCCTCCACAGCAGTTAAATTATTCCATTCTATTTAGGAAAGTTATTTTATTTTTCATTCAGATATATTTTGTGATTGCTTTTCAAATCATTCCTTCATTTTATCTGAACAATGAAACCGTAAAGCATGTGTATTGATTAAAATATAAAGTGTCAGTGTTCAAGGGACTGTACACCAGATTGGCACCAAAGAAAGTTTTTTTCTGTAACGAAACTGAGGAAAATTATTCAATAAAATGTTTTAAGGCCCGGTCACACCGCCCGAACTTTGTTGGAGCGTTCCTTGAACGGTAGGGAGAGGGGACCGAATTTCGACAACGCTTGTCACCGCGCACAAAATGGGAAAATATTCGAAACCAAGGGCGTTGCCTTAGCGGTGCACCGCTGAAGCCGGCGTTGCTATAGCGTTGGCTTAATGGTAGCGAGCGTTGGTTTATTCTGGTCCCGCTCCGACACCTCCATACCAACGCCAAACCAAAGTTCATCACCGCAATGGATCGCTGCTTCACCGCCCGACAACGTTCCAGCAATCCCGTGTCCGCTCGTAAAACGCTTACAACCGCTCCACCAAAGTTTGTGCAACGTTTAATCACTGCCCGGGCAAAGCTGGCGAAGCAGCGGTGGTCCAACGTTCAAGATATCTGCGTTGGCCTAGCGGACCCAAGCGTCCACGAACTTGCGTCTAGCGGTGCCAAACTTTGACACTCATTGTTGAACTTTGCCAGAGCGGAAAATTGCCCGCTCATTACCGCTCGCAATATTTTGTGCAGCTCAAAACGTTCGGAGCGGTAGGAAGGATCATAAGCGGTGGCCGAGCGTATACGGCGTTGCCTTAACGGGGGCCAACTTGTGGTGAACAGTAACGAGCGGTGATGATTTTTTTTCACTGCTCCAGGAACGCTCCAGCAAAGTTCTTGCAGTGTGACGGGGCCTTTACTCTTTGATATCATAATTGTAAAAAAAATTACCAAAATGTAAAAAAGATCAAGTCGGAGACCGGGTTTGAACCGGTGTTGCCAAAATTTCACTATTTCATCATATAAAGTACTGCCCGTTTAAGGTAAATATATACATGCCAGTGTGAATGTAAATATGACCTGTCTTCGTGATTGTGAATATACAGCCTGTCAGAGTGTGAATGTGAATACAGCCTTTCAGTGTGAACGTGAATACAGTCTGTCAGTGTGATTGTGAATACAGCCTGTCAGTGTGATTGTGAATACAGCCTGTCAGTGTTAATGTGAATACAGCCTGTCAGTGTAAATGTAAATACCACCTGTCAGTTTAAATGTGAATACAGCATGTCAGTGCAAATGTAAATATGGCCTGGTAATGTGAATACCGCCTGTCAATGTGAATGTGAATAATGCCCCCATTTCACCAAGGATTGTTTTTTTCCAAACGGCCCGATCTGTACCAGATTATCCCCGATGATTTATTTTTTTGATCGGCCAGATTGTCGTCCTGAATCGCCTCCAGTCGTCCCCATTTTTTAAGCCGATTTAATCCCGACCAATGAACCACGGCGAGGGACGATTCTCGGACGTTCCTTGAGCGATCGACACGTTTCAGGGGCGCAAGTATGCGAAAGTACGCGCAAGTACCCGCAGGGACAAGACAAAGACCAGGTAGAGACCCACATCTCGTGCGCAAGTGAGCGATGTTCGCGCGTTATTCGGCCAAGAGGGACCGATAATGGGCGATCCCGGCTCGAGAGAGGACGCTTTCGGCCGCTCTGCGGCCGATGTCCGCCATTCCTATGCTGTTCTTCGCGCGAGAGTGGCCGAATATAGGCTTACGTTGACGCAGGTAGCCGCAGAAACCCGAAAGCAAACCTTCTTCAAACGATTTAAACGATCTTTGGCCGACTAAATTTGCCCAGATCGGCGAGAGATCGGTGTTTTTGTGGCCCGATTATATAAATCTAGCCAGATCGAAGCCTTTCACCATTTTCTGACAAGCCAGTGAAGGTCATGCACCAACATGCAGTGCTGGGGCTTGTTGTAACTTTACAACTTCGTACTGCTATAGCACAGCAAAATGTTACAAGACTAGAAAGATTGCTGAGGGGGAGGAACAGAGTCAAGAGAAGATATGCTAAAAAGTAGTAAGTTGTTGTGAATTGTTAAAGGTTTTTCACCTGTGTTTTGTTTCAGTACCTGTTCTGAGAAAAGTTTGCAGTTTATTTTTTTTATTATAAAGATTTTATAGTTCTCTGGCATTGGTATTAATTTGTACATATATTATTATTTATAATTACTTTGAGTAAATATATGCTTGCTGTTCTATTAAGTAACAATTAATTATTTGTGACATTCAAAAGGATTTCTATATGTTCTGGTGATGGTCGGGTGCTTACACTCCGACGACACTACGCACGACCCTCGGAAGAGAGCGGCAGGGCTAAACGAAAGTCCCAGAAGGTTCCAGAGGGCTCCAGAGGGCGGGCGAGACAAGAGGACCCTCGTGCGACCAAGACGACCAAGGGCCGACTGTTTTTGATCGGCTACTGGTTTTCAACTTGTTTAAAAACAGTAGCCGATCACTTTTTAGGTACCCGACCCTCGGGGGACTAATGCGATCGCGCCAGATCTTACCCCGAAGGTATAGGTTGGTGCACGCAGATTCCCGACTTATTTTGCAAAAATAGGGCCAATCGACTAAAAAAGAGATCTGGTAGTCTCGGGACCAAAACAATCCTTGGTGAAATGGCCCTATAAGGCATGTTGGTTTGAAACAAAAAAAAAATTGATCAAGCCCATCAATTTGTTTTGTCAACTTCCAAACTAAGGCTAAGTGGTCAAAATTGTGCGTTTGTGATCAACTTTTGTTCGTCCACAATTAGTTTCTTTTAAAATTAGTCAGTATTCTTTCTTGATAAATCTCGGATGTTTTCGAATATTGTCATATCTGCTACAAATTTAGGTTTATACAATAGTGACCGCAAGTTTTGACCAATGCTTCTAAAATTAAGTCAGAATAACTCTCTGGCTGTAATCTCTGACAAGTTTGAGTATTGTTGATGTTGGTTAAAAAAATAAATTTCAAGGTCAAATCTTTGAAATACCTTGTTAAAACAAATAGTGGATGCTTTTAACATCCAATCTAAGTGAACTTTTATGATAATAATGGTATTGGTGAATTCTCGACCATGCTTGAATATAGGTCATTTTGGTATGAGTTTTAAACTAGGCAGTGTTTCTTTTCTCATTTAATAGTGTCAATGGTTTTAGGGATGTCATAAACTTAAAGGAAGCTTGTGTGTGAATAACAACTTGCTTCTTCTCTTTTCTGTCATTAATGAAGCAATTTCAGAGGCTATTTACAGCTTAGTACGAGGTTTGGGGATTTAAAATCAATCAACTAGTGGTCATAAAAGTTCAACTATTGTCCTTTTTGAATGGGCTTCGGATCTTTGTACAGTCATATAGACTGAATCATTTGGCTGGTTTTAAAGCACTGTTTTATGTTTTAGATTATATTTTTCAGGTCACGAAAAATAATTATGATATCACTATTCAAGCCAAGATTGATGGTATTTATCATAATTTATATCAACTATGAATATATGACATTGTATTTTACCTATTGAGTGAAAGTAAAATTGCTGCCACCTTGTTCCAGCTACAGGAATTGTTTGTCAATAAATGGCTTCTTTTGAATAAGTGGCAGTGTTGCAGAAGCTTTAAATCTACATTACTTTGGTGTTTCACTAGATTTGTAAGCTGTTAAAGTAGGAACTGATTGCAACAATTATTATCCATATCAAGATAATTTTTAGATGTGGGAATTCTTAAAATGTAAAAACTATAAAGGATATTCACATAGGTTGAACATTGTTTCCAGCCAAAGTTGATAACACATCTGTACTTACCAATTTCAGGACTATTTGCTTCCAATATCAGGCTACAGCTGTTCTCTGTTTGCTTACAATATGAGGCTAAAACTGTTCCCTGTTTGCTTACAATATGAGGCTAAAACTGTTCTCTGTTTGCTAACAATATGAGGCTTCAACACTGTTCCCTGTTTGTTAACAATATCAGACTGTAGCTGTTCCCTGTTTGCTTGCAATATCAGGCTACAACTGTTCCCTGTATGCTTACAATATGAGGCTTCAACTGTGTCCTGTTTGTTTAAAATATCAGGCTAACTGTTCCCTGTTAGCTAACAATATCAGGCTACAACTGTTCCTTGTTTGCTTACAATATCAAACTTCAACTGTGTCCTGTTTGCTTACAATATCAGGCTACAACTGTTCCTTGTTTGCTTACAATATCAAACTTCAACTGTGTCCTGTTTGCTTACAATATCAGGCTACAATTGTTCCCTGTTTGCTTACAATAGCAGGCTTCAACTGTTCCCTTTTTGTTTAAAATATTAGGCTAACTGTTCCCTGTTAGCTAACAATATCAGGCTACAACTGTTCCTTGTATGCTTACAATATCAAACTTCAACTGTGTCCTGTTTGCTTACAATATCAGGCTACAACTGTTCCTTGTTTGCTTACAATATCAAACTTCAACTGTGTCCTGTTTGCTTACAATATCAGGCTACAATTGTTCCCTGTTTGCTTACAATAGCAGGCTTCAACTGTTCCCTTTTTGCTTACAATATCAGGCTACAACTGCTCCCTGTTTGCTTACAATATCGGGCTACAACTGTTCCCTGTTTG
The DNA here is from genome assembly GCF_026914265.1 of Mya arenaria. Classification (NCBI taxonomy): domain Eukaryota; kingdom Metazoa; phylum Mollusca; class Bivalvia; order Myida; family Myidae; genus Mya; species Mya arenaria. The sequence continues at coordinate 33,566,486 of NC_069129.1, read as the reverse complement.
CTTACAATATCAGGCTACAACTGTTCCCTGTTTGCTTACAATATCAGGCTTCAACTGTTCCTTGTTTGCTTACAATATCAAACTTCAACTGTGTCCTGTTTGCTTACAATATCAGGCTACAATTGTTCCCTGTTTGCTTACAATAGCAGGCTTCAACTGTTCCCTGTTTGCTTACAATATCAGGCTACAACTGCTCCCTGTTTGCTTACAATATCAGGCTACAACTGTTCCCTGTTTGCTTACAATATCAGGCTACAACTGTTCCCTGTTTGCTTACAATATTAGGCTTCAACTGTTCCCTGTTTGCTTACAATATCAGGCTACAACTGCTCCCTGTTTGCTTACAATATTAGGCTATAACTGTTCCCTGTTTGCTTACAATATCAGGCTACAACTGTTACCTGTTTGCTTACAATAGCAGGCTTCAACTGTGTCCTGTTTGCTTACAATATCATGCTACAACTGTTCCTTGTTTACTAACAATGTCAGGCTACAACTGTTCCCTGTTTGCTTACAATATCAGGCTTCAACTGTTCCTTCTTTACTAACAATATCAGGCTACAACTGTTCCCTGTTTGCTTACAATATCATGCTACAACTGTTCCTTGTTTACTAACAATATCAGGCTTCAACTGTTCCCTGTTTGCTTACAATATCAGGCTTCAACTGTGTCCTGTTTGCTTACAATATCAGGCTAAAACTGTTCCTTGTTTGCTAACAATATCAGGCTGCAACTGTTCCCTGTTTGCTTACAATATCAGGCTACAACTGTTCCCTGTTTGCTTACAATATCAGGCTTCAACTGTGTCCTGTTTGCTTACAATATAAGGCTACAACTGTTCCTTGTTTGCTAACAATTTCAGGCTACAACTGTTCCCTGTTTGCTTACAATATCAGGCTACAACTGTTCCCTGTTTGCTTACAATAGCAGGCTTCAACTGTTCCCTGTTTGCTTACAATAGCAGGCTTCAACTGTGTCCTGTTTGCTTACAATATCATGCTACAACTGTTCTCTGTTTGCTTACAATATCAGGCTACAACTGTTCCCTGTTTGCTTACAATATCAGACTTCAGCTGTTCTCTGTTTGCTAACAATATCAGGCTACAACTGTTCCTTGTTTGCTTACAATATCAAACTTCAACTGTGTCCTGTTTGCTTGCAATATCAGGCTTCAACTGTGTCCTGTTTGCTTACAATATCAGGCTACAACTGTTCCTTGTTTGCTAACAATATCAGGCTACTACTGTTCCCTGTTTGCTTACAATAGCAGGCTTCAACTGTGTCCTGTTTGCTTACAATATCATGCTACAACTGTTCTCTGTTTGCTTACAATATCAGGCTACAACTGTTCCCTGTTTGCTTACAATATCAGGCTACAACTGTTCCCTGTTTGCTTACAATAGCAGGCTTCAACTGTGTCCTGTTTGCTTACAATATCAGGCTTCAACTGTTCCTTGTTTGCTAACGATATCAGGCTACAACTGTTCTCTGTTTGCTTACAATATCAGGCTACAACTGTTCCCTGTTTGCTTACAATATCAGGCTACAACTGTTCCCTGTTTGCTTACAATAGCAGGCTTTAACTGTTCCCTGTTTGCTTACAATAGCAGGCTTCAACTGTTCCCTGTTTGCTTACAATATCAGGCTACAACGGTTCCCTGTTTGCTTACAATATCATGCTACAACTGTTCCTTGTTTGCTAACAATATCAGGCTACAACTGTTCCCTATATGCTTACAATATCATGCTACAACTATTCTCTTTTTACTACCAATACCAGGCTACAACTGTTTATTGTGTGCATTCAATAACAGGCTACAACTGATCACTGTTTGCATAATATCAGGATAATTGTTCACTGTTTGCTTACAATATCAGACTTCAGCTGTTCATGGGATGCATACAGTTTAAGGATACAACTGTTCACTGTTTGCTCACAATATCAGGCTGCCACTAATTGCTGTTAACTAACAATTTTAGGCTACACAACTGAGCATGGTTTTACGATTTCAAGCAACAACTGTTTACTCTTAAGCTATAATTCACTCATTTGCTTACGATTTCAGGTTACAACTGTTCACTATTTGCTTACGGACAAACGGGATCGGGGAAATCCTACTCCATGATTGGATATGGAGCAAACAAGTAAGACTTACCACATTAAACTTTAAAATGATCTCTCTTGTTTGTAACCTAATCCTTGTATAAGCAATGCTATTTAATTTGTTTCCTTTTGGAGAAAAAAGTCGTTCATTGTCATGATGCTCTGTTTTCGTCATTAACAATGTGACTGTTGTCTTCATGAAAGAACTTTCATACTGGCCCTACTTGGGAACCATGTAAGATACTTAAATGAAACTTGTATGTAACTTAATGTGCACAAGCCTCATCTCTCTGGTTAACTAAAGTAATGATTAGATAACTTAGATTTAAACTGAAGCTTGCTCTTGTTTATGCCCAGAAGTAAAGCTTTAAAGAGCTTCCTCTATGGTTTCAATTAAAGATGCCTTCAAAGCACTGTTTCATGTATTTAACAGAGGTATTGTCCCCACCACCTGTGATGAGTTGTTTAAAACCATGGCAACCAACGATGATCCCAACAAACGGTACGAGGTAATGTTCTCTATGCTGGAAATCTACAATGAGCAGGTACGCGACCTTCTCTCCAAGGACAACCCAAAGGGTGGCCTCAATGTCCGACAGAATCCAAAACTGGGCATGTTCTATGTGGAGGGTCTGAAGAAAGTGCCTGTGGGCAGCTATTCCGAAATTGAGAAGAGAATGGAACAAGGTATGGAGTTTGTCTTCTTCTAATCAGTCATAATAAAAAATCTGAAAATACGAGGGATGATCCAAAATAACATAACCTTTTCCTACAAATCCCATGCTTTAATAAGAAAGTTAGGGATGGGATTTGTCTGCAGAGTCACATTCACAGATATCAAAGAATCAGATCAGGGCTTCTAAAAGTTTGAAATCTCAGTCTGGTGCAACTTCTATGAAATATTGCTAACAGAGCATGCTAAATGTCCATTAAAAACTTCAGTTGCTTCTAACATGCAATAAAATCGCCCTTCTCTAAACTTGCCACAAATAGGACCTGGACAATCGGGTGCAGTTGGTGGAGTATTGCGTATTGGAACATGTAGTATTAGCTGAAAAAGGATAAAACACTTCAGAAAATGTGACTTTGTTCTAATTTTTATTTTTATTCACCAGTGTGGCTGTTGATGGAGTATTGAAATGTTTTATCACCAACTTTCCAATAAATATCACGTGGCAGTTTGTGGAGTATTGGAACATTTTCCATCAAATTCCACATGGCAGCTGAAGGCAAAAAATCAGCAAATGTCAATGTGGCAGTTGGTGGAGTATTGGAACATTTCAATCAAATGCCATTTGGTATTTTGTGGCAAATTTGTTCACTAATTGTAAAGCCAATCAGAGGTGAAAATATCATGACATTTGATGATATTATCAATCTTCGACCAAGTGCCAGACATGGTTCACCAAATGTCAACCAGTTCTGTGGCATTTGGTGGAAGTTGGTGGCATGTTAAGGGAAAGGCAAACAACAGTACAAGCTTAATTTTCAGGTACACAATCCAGAACTGTAGCTTCCACAAACATGAATGCAACAAGCAGTCGAGCCCACACAGTGGTCACCATCATTTTTGACCAGATCATCAAGACTGACAACGGGGAGACAAAGAAAAGTTCCACCATGAACCTGGTAGATTTGGCAGGTAAGAGATTCATACTGGTGGTGTTTAGAGACTTTCAGTAAGTTTATGATTGGACAAGAGTTTTAAATGAATATAGTGTGAAAATCTTTTATAAAGATGGAATTCATTCAATGTCTTCTAATAGGCTGGTAGGTAGGGGGTTGATAAGTGTTAGTTTAGGTCAAACTGAATTCATACATTTACTGTATTGTGATTGATTTAGCAATAACTGAAACATACCAGTAACTTTTGTGGCAAGCCCTGGAGTTGCAAAAGATTGACTTCTAACAATAATATGGAAATGACTGTTGAGCATAAAATGCTGTGCATGTTTTTGCTTGCAGGTTCTGAGCGTGCTGACAGTACAGGGGCCACAGGGGACAGACTGAAGGAAGGGGCCAACATTAACAAGTCCCTCTCTGCTCTCGGAAACGTGATTTCTGTAAGTGCACATCTTCATTTCACTGTATTATTGAAGGAAGATTAAAATAAAAAGGTTGAAGTGTTCATATTTTGAAGAAAAAAAATAGTTTTAATTTCATTTTTGTACATGGATTTTGGATAAAAACTAGGGATGCAAATGAATGGCAAAATCCATATTGAATATTTTGTTATTCTTTCGATCAAATTTTCAATAACAAAAATTAGTCTTTAAAAAGTTATAGTAAACTGTAAATTTTTGCTATAAACCATGAGTCCCTTATCATTATATGTTGAATATTTCCAGTGTTATCGGAATATAAGAAATCATTGCAGCTTATTGAATATTTTCAACGTTATCGAACACTAGAACTGCACAATTGGTGTTTACCAATACTACTAAATACGAATACTACTAAATATTATAATATATAATGATGGTGATGTTTGAGATTTAAAAGTAAAAGATAAGTATGTGGATTGCGACTCATCATTTGTACAACAATACAGGAAATACATTGTAAAATGCTATGATATTCAGCTACATTTAAAAACACAAACGTTACATCGAAATATGAAAAACATCTAGCAAATAACAAGCACATAACCAGCACATATCATTCAGTGTTATCACTCATCAATATCATCATCATCATTACATGTGATGGCCTGGTTCTTATTCAGAAATAGGATCTTATCAACAAGATCGCATGGCAGTCTGTTCTTAAGTTTGTTAACAATGAGGACCGGGACTGTTTATAGTACCGTATGATCGGTCCCTAATTAACATATGACGCGCATGCACTCCATTGTCATCTCATTAGTGCCTCTAGCATTAGGTGCCAATTGTTGTTTATTTCATCAATTTTTGAAAAATAAGCGAAAATTCGAATACCGATTTTAACATTCGAATACCAAACATTTGATCGAATTTTTGTTTGCATCCCTAATAAAAACCCACCTAATGCTGACTCAAAATGCAGAATAGAGCAGCTTCTTGTTGAATACACTGAACATTCTGATTCCAGGCACTTGCTGACCTGTCAATGGGTAAGAAGAAGGTGATGGTGCCATACAGGGACTCTGTGCTCACAAAACTCCTCCAGAACGCCCTTGGTGGCAACAGGTGAGTCTTCAATGTTCAATAGAATCTTGCCAACCTGTCAGTGGGTAAGTTTTTGGAAAATTTCCATTCCTTTTTGAAGGTTGAAGAATAAAAGGATATGTATATGTTTGTACAAGCAATACAAACAAAAATTTAGAACCTGTAAAGGTGTTTGTGCCTGATGTTTGTGGTTTGGGTCCCTGCTTGTGCTGTTTATGTGCTATGATGCAACAGGGATACAAAACAAAACAGTTTGCTTATGCTTGCTAATGAACTTATGTCCTTAACTGAACTCAGAACCGTGATTGCATTTATAGATTAATCCTGAAATACACAAAACTTTTATACAATTCTGTAATAAAACTCTTACCACTCTTTGAAATGAATTAATTTCAATATTGTCTTCATGTTTTCCCCATTTAGTAAGACAATCATGATAGCAGCCCTGTCCCCAGCTGACATCAACTACGATGAAACACTTGGTACCCTGCGATACGCAGACAGGGCCAAGAAGATTCAGAATAAGGCCGTCATAAACGAGAGTCCACTAGACAAACTTATTCGAGAACTTAAGGTGGGTTCCAATTCCTTTGTTTATGAAGGGAAGTAAGCTTGTTGCACTTATTATCAAGCCACAACTTCTTACCTATGTTCTGGAAATGAACTTTGTCATATTATATGTTTTTAGCTCTACTCACTGGCCAGAGGCTGGTTGTGAACACGATACAGTCTTCATTCTTGATTGTATCTCTATGAAACTTGTACAGTATCTAGATATCCATTATAACTCGGTTCCTTTCGAAAACCAGCCAGCTAAGCCCATGCATGCCTAGATTATGGCCCTTGAAAGTATAAAAAAATGCTATTGTGTAAACACTAGCTTGTGAACACGATACAGTCTTCAGTTTTGATTGTATCTCGATGAAACTTCTACAGTATTTAGATATCCATAAGACCTCGGTTCCTTTTGAAAACCAGCCAGATGCGCCCATGCATGCCTAGATTATGGGTCTTGAAGGTATAAAAAAATCAGTTTGTCTGTAAACAATTGCTTGTGAACATGATACAGTCTTCAGTTTTGATTGTATCTCGATGAAACTTGTACAGTATTTAGATATCCTTTAGAGTTCGGTTCCTTTTGAAAACCAAGGAATAGTCAGATCTGCCAATGCATGCCTGGATTATGGGTCTTGAAAGTATAAAAAAAAATGCTATTTATAGCCAAGTCTATTTTTAGCCAAGTCTACATGAGGGAAATCTATTTTTAGCCAAGTTTACATGTAAAGTCACAATTGCTTGTGAAGGTTTGTTAAAATTATGCCCCTGGGGTAATTACTGCCCCCCCCCCCCCCCCCCCCCACGGAGATTGTCCCGCAAGGGAACACAAACGACCTCGGCGATGTTGGCGGAGGACCTGGGAAGAGTTCTCTTTTCTTTGTAAGGGACAGACTCTCCCCCCCCCCCCCCCCCTCCCCCCTTAAATAGGGAAATGTTAAAAACCTTTTTGTCTGATACCACTATGCAAATCCTTGCTATTTTGAACAAGGCTTTATTTAGTGGTCCACTACCATGGTTGTTCAAATTATGCCCCTTGGGTCAAAACTGTCATTGCCCTGGGTGTCACAATTTTCCTAGAGACTTATTTAAGAAATATTTTCGATGCATATGAAAACATTTGAAATAATGCCCCTTGGGCAAAAACTGGCCCCACCCCTTTTGACTTACTTTTTAATTTTTAAAGCTACAGTAATGAAATTTTGACCATGTGAACAGTTTTGCAAACAAGCATTAATGTTGTCCTCGGATGTCCTTGACATTGACCTTTGACCAACTTTTTATTTTTAAAGCTACCGAAATGAAATTTTGACCATGAGTACAGTTTTGAAAGCAAAAATTGTTTACCCTTAGATTACCTTTACTTGGCACATATTAAAATAGTTCATGCAACTAATCTGCTTACAACACTTCCTGTCCTCAGATGTTGATCGTGCAGCGTTTTCAGCTAACCCAAACACAAAAAGTGAACAATATATTTGTTGCCTATTACTCAAACGTATATGCTCTGGATTGAAAATGACCACAAGAGCCATGCCAGTAGAGCATAGGCCCTTTTGGGCCAATTGTTTTATGACTAATGCTCATATTAAAATCTAAGGTGAGCAAAGTTTTCTTGACAATAACTTAAGTCTTATTTGTTTACATGTTAAAGACCATTAAATGTATATTGTAAGCTGTGACCGGTTAATGATTACAGTGTTTCTCTTTTTTCGGCCCCATTCACGATCCCCCCCCCCCCCCCCAAAAAAAAAATCATGAATATTTCACTCCAAAATCATAATCCATTAGAAATAAAAAGTTTTTTTTCTCAATTTTCTATCAAGTCAGCTAGTACAGTTATGTTAAAACGGATGCCTTATCTTTAAATTTCTTTCCTCGTTTGAAATATACTATCGTAAATTGTCACTATTTTCACAATTCTGAGGACCCTGGCCCTATTCAGAAAAAAGGTAGAAAAAAACACTGGAGTAACATAATGCAGTTTCGATACAGACAGGAAATGTATCCTTCCACGTTTAATGCTGTTGCTTTTAGGAGGAGAATGAGAAGTTGAAGAGGGCAATGGAAAGTGGTGGTATGGTGATCAAGCAGGAGGCTGGCATGTCATCTGAGGGTAAGGCTCATGATTCTTTTAAGTGACACAATTTAAATTTAACAAACCAAATGTAAATATATGATGGCTGGTATCAGTGTGTGTATACCACGTGATAAATTACGTCATATATGCTATATCGGAAGGCCAAATTTTGCTTAAAATGAAGACTTAAATCAAAGATAACTTTTCCTGTACTACACCATTTTAAAAAAAAAAGGCAGTCTATGCCGCTTAAATAGCCCCGCCTTCCTTGTATTACCGAAGTTTGATATGATGATTAGTTTCATCAAACACTTCGACAAACCTGTTTCCAAAATAGTGTTTTGAAGTTCTCCGTCAGACGGCCATATTGTGAAAAGGTTTGTCGAAGTGTTTTAAGAAACTAAACCCTCAATCAATCTATGGTAAAAGACCGAAGTCGGGGCTCCGTAAGCGCTATGTTTCATTTAAAATGGTGAAGAAATAGTGAAGTTATATTTGTTTAAAGTCTTCAGTTGAAGCAAAATATTGCCTTCCAACATAGCATTTATGACGCAATTTATCACGTGGTATACACACACTGGGTATGGTAATAAAATTATTAACTTGAGGAAATATTGTTACATCTGTGCAACATTTTCATAGTGCTCTGCACTTTCACTGTTTAGATTCTTTTGCAATATAAATGTAAAATGTTTTTATAGTTTTTCAAGATTTTGATATAGTCTTTGACCAGTTTTTCAAAGAATTCACAAGGCTACTATTGAATGACTAAACGCCTTGGTTGATTCATAATTTATCTTTTGCATGAAGGACTCAAACTAATGTTTACATTGTAGATCTGGAGCGTATGCGTAAACAGATGGAGGAGGAGATCCGGGCCCAGCTGATGGCAAACCAGGCCATGTTGGAGGAGTCAGAGACCACACAGAACTGGGACCAGAAGGTACACACTTTGAGTATATATTTGTTTAGTTTAGAGAGTTGATACCTGGGCCCAGCTGATGGCAAACCAGGCCATGTTGGAGGAGTCAGAGACCACATAGAATTAACCCCAGAAGATACATGCTTCAATCTCACATGCTTTGTGGGTATATTGTTTATGTGTAAGGTCTCATTCCTGGGCCCAGCTGATGGCAAACCAAGCCATGTTGGAGGATTCAGAGACCAAACAGAACTGGGACCAGAAGGCACATGCTTCAATCTCACATGCTTTGTGGATATACATGTATTGTTTATGTGTAAGGTTTCATTCCTGGACCCAGCTGATGGCAAACCAGGCCATATTGGAGTTGTCAGAGACCAAACAGAACTGAGAACAGATGGTACAATGTTGGGGTCATCATAGTACTTTTACTAGACTGATATAGTGTAAAAAACAAAAAAGGGGTTTGAAATGAAGACCTTTACCATACTGTATAAGATTAATCTACTTCACATGTTCAAAACTTGTCATATTTCATTCAGCCTTGCAAATAAATCATTCTGTTCACATGTTCAAAACTTGTCATATTTCATTCAGCCTTGCAAATAAATCATTCTGTTCACAGCTAGCCGCAGCTCAGAAAGAGACCCATTCTCTGGACAAGGACGTGAGTGATGCGACAAGGAAGAAGAATGAGATTTACCTGATCAATCTGAACGAGGACCCGATGTTGTCTGGTGTAATAGTGCACTTTATCAAGGATGGGGAAACCAGCATTGGTCGGAAGGATGCTCAACCAATGCCTGATATTTGCCTCAATGGTCTGAGGTTTGTGACTGCTACCTGAAACATTCCTGTCAGAAATAATCATATATTGGTACCATTTATTATTTACTTTCCATAGATAAGTTTTTAAGCCCCAAAAGGTAGGCATTTTAAAATCACAATCTCTGTCAGTCTGTTTCTTTTCATGTCTGGACTGTGTAATGTACAGTGCGATTTTGATTTGTCCTCTTGCGCCAAAGAACCAAGCCATTACCCCAAAGGTCAAGGTCACACTTAGAGGGAAATCATAATGGAATACACATACAGTATAGGTGGTCATGTCTAGAGGCTGTATTCAATAAGTAACTTAGATTTAAGATTAGAAACTGAGTGCTTTGATTTGCCTGTATATTTAGCTGACCAATAGGACTATCTAAGGAATGTCTAAGGATAGGATAAATATTAAATACGGTACTGGCCTTATCTATAACTTTCTAATGAATGGAGGATTTTGAAAAAAATCTGTCACAAGACCTTAGTGTTCAGAACAAAAAGGTGACCTAAAATGTGCAAGACCAACATCCCTACCTCAAAGGTCAAAGTTGTATTTATATGTTAATCATTAATCATTATGGAATTTTGCATTTATGTGCATAGAGAATAAGAGGTCATGTCCAGACAGTAACTTTGTCATGCGAAGGGGCATTTTGAAAAAAAACATTACACTGATATTCAGCACATGATGGGTACTAAACACAGATCCTTATCTCCAGATGTGTTGCATGCAAGTGCTAGTTTAAATAAAATGCTGTTAATAGTAAAACACAAACAAAAATACCAGAGTGATTAATGATGCGATAATGTCAATATCCCCTGGGTTTCTGAAAGAAATCCCCTGGGAAAGTCTCCGATGTATAGCATGTACATATATGTTAAACTAAGGAAGTATGCAAGCAGGATGTAAGCAAAAGTTACAAGCAGTTACTATGAAAGAATTAAATTCATGAACTGTGAAAGTAATCTTAATGTTATAAATTTATTCAAGTCAGTATCTAATGCTGCTGTTTGTATTTTCCAGTATACAGAAGGTCCATGCAGTGTTAACATGTAAGAAAAATGTTGTGGAGCTGGAACCAATGTCTGGGAGCGGACCTAAAACCAAAGTCAATGGCGTACCCTTGACCAGCAAGAAAAAGCTCACACACAAGGACAGACTCCTGTTTGGTAAGTCATTTTGGAGTAGGAATGTCTGCCTTTGGTTTATACCAAGGGCTTCTCTGGTTTCAGCCCCAGTTTTTTAAATGGTGAAAACTGGATAATGTCATTTAATTTTATTGCAGGAAATTAATTTAGTATGTAAAAATTACAGTGTTTCAGTTTGTTTCATAAGGCTGGTGTCAATTTAAATGTAAGATTACATTGTAGAATCTTTACAGCTTGAATATCCTAGGATACATGTAAATGCAATTTCTTACGCTGTTTTGACCATAATTATATGAATGCACCGTGTTGATACTGTTAATTTGCAGCAATTGAAAAATACCATACATAAATGAAAACGCTAGGTAATTAAGTAACAACACAAGTGATCATGCATATGAATGTCTGGCCTGCATTCCATGTACACACCCACTGCATCTGTAGCCACATTTGTGCTAGGCATTTCATTTTACACGAACTGTATTACATGCTAATGCAGTGAATGCAAAAATTATGTTTGTATGCCAAATATGAACGGGTAAAACTATGAGTAATTCTAGAAAACTATTTCAGGATCAAACCACTTGTATGTGTTTTTGAACCCCAAGAACCCTGAAAAGAGTGAGGACTTGCCAGATGAAATCACCTGGGAGTTTGCCCAGAAGGAGATTGCTCAGGTCAAGGGATTTGCCACAGCAACTGGTGCTGGCATGTCTAAAGGTACAGAAAGACACCATTATCACATTTTTGTGTCGCCTGAAAAGACGACATATAGGGGTTACTTTTGTCCGCGGCGGTGGCGGCTGCGGCGGCGTCCGCGTCCCATTTTCGCTTGTCTGGGGGTATATCTCCTAAACTATTAGTGGTATCAACTTGAAATTTCATATGTAGATAGATCTAATTGAGGGCAAGTGCAGTGCACAAGAACTGTTACTCTTCCTTCCATATTTTAAGAGTTATTGCCATTTGTTATTTTTCATGCTTAAAGTTTTGTGTGGGGCATATCTTGTAGAATATTAGAGTTATCAACTTGAAACTTCATATGTAGATAGATCTCATGGAGGGCAAGTGCAGTGCACAATAACAGTAACTCTTGCTTTCTTAGTTTTAAAGTTATTGCCCTCTGTTAATTTTCATGCTTAAAGTTTTGTCCGGGGCATATCTTGAAGAATATAAGAGGTATCAACTTGAAACTTCATAGCTTGATAGATCTCATTGAGGGCAAGTGCAGTGCACAAGAACCGTTATGCTTGCTGCCATATTTTTAGAGTTATTGCCCTTTGTTAATTTTCATGCTTAGGTTTTGTCCGTGGCATATCTCGTAAACTATAGGAGGTATCAACCTGAAACTTATTCCGTAGGTATATCAGATTGAGGGAAAGTGCAGTGCACAAAAACCGTAACTCTTGCATCTATATGTTTAGAGTTATTGCCCTTTGTTAATTTTCATGCTTAAAGTTTTGTCCGGGGCATATCTTGAAGAATATAAGAGGTATCAACTTGAAACTTCATAGCTAGATAGATCTCATTGAGGGCAAGTGCATTGCACAAGAACCGTTACTCTTGCTGCCATATTTTTAGAGTTATTGCCCTTTGTTAATTTTCATGCTTAGGTTTTGTCCGTGGCATATCTCGTAAACTATAGGAGGTATCAACCTGAAACTTATTCCGTAGGTATATCTGATTGAGGAAAAGTGCAGTTTACAAAAACCGTAACTCTTGCATCTATATGTTTAGAGTTATTGCACTTTGTTAATTTTCAAGCTTAAATTTTGTCCGGGGCATATCTCGAAAACTATAAGAGTTATCAACTTGAAACTTTATAGATAGATACTTCAGTTCAAATGCCACCTACACTTAAAAGTTAATTGGCAACATCATTGTCTATAAATGAATAAAATGCCAATCTAACAGCTATAGTGTCAACAGTAAATAATTTGTCAGGCGACACATCCGACTCGCGGGGTTCTAGTTACCTAATAAGTTTACATTTAGAGCTCTGTAATTTTCAAGTATTAAACTATATATACAGTCACAGTTTATGAGTTACATGTAAAAGAACTTCTTACGGCTATAGACAAACTACTCTCTTTGACATAATATAATGCTAGAATTACATTATTGGTGGAAGCCCACTTGTCATTCCTGGTATTACCACCAACCACTCTCCATCATGCCTTATACGACTGGAAATGGAAGCTCTCACTTAAAAACATTGCTGAGGACCAAGTACTTGTGTAGGCTTACTTAATAAGAATAACATGTCATAAATGTCACAGCTTGAAGGCTATATAATTTTTTACTAACAGTTCAAAAGTAATAGACGGTATATTTTTGTTGTAGTCTGTATTGCTGGACAACATAGATAAACATACTTTTTCTTTTGTCGAGTAGCCTTGACAACTGGTTAGTAAAGTTTTTTCTCTAAAAATGTCAGATGATTGTAATATGTGTGGTCACAGTGTTTTAGTATTTATGTCTTCCGCCACTCTATGCAGGGGGAGACATGTCAGTCCATACCTCTGTATTCTGTTACAAATTTGTGTGCACTCACTATCTCCTAAACGCCTAAAAGGATTTTTATGAAGTCAAATGTTCACTACCTCGAGAAGAGAGGCAGAACTGACATTCCAGACCTGCCAGCTCAATGTCAAGGTCACAGTTCAATGTCAAAGGTTTAAGCCAAAGCTTTCGTGTTTCTCCATATTTCCATAACCTCTGAATCATTTTCATGAAACTCAGGTCAAATGTTCACCACATGGAAATGCAGAACCTACAAAACAGGTTGGACAGGTCAAGGTCAAGGCTCCTAAATCCCTTTAAGGGTTTTCACGAACATGAAAAAGTTATCCACATTTTCATGATATGCAGAAACCAATTTCAGGCATGCCAGCTTAAGGTCAAGTTCACAAATATTTCAGCCTTAGAATACATGTTGGCTCCATATCTCCGAAACCCCTGGAAGGATTTTCATGAAACTTGAGTAAAATGTTCACCTTGGGCAGTGACACAACACAACACCCACAATCCACTCCATATCCCTCAACATCAAATATTGTAGAACAGAATAGGACAAGCATGGGGGAGACATCTGTATTTGTTTCCAAAACAACTGTCTAGTTTGTATTGTTTCTTCACAACTTACCATTGTAAACTGTATAAGTTCACCCTAAGATGATTGATTGTAAACTGTATAAGTTCACCCTAAGATGATTGTAAACCTCGTGTGTCATACTATAAAGCTGTAAATTTGTGATCATTAACATTCAAGATTGTGCTTTCAGCTTGTGATTCACAGTCACTGTATAATTAGGTGTATTGATTGTTTTGTTCTAACATAAACATACTGTTAGCTATATGGTACCATGGCTTAACATTTATTAACCCCCACTGCCCCTTCAATATTTTAAACATAAATAATTTACAAAGCCAATGAAATAAGCCTTCATTTAAAACCATGCTTATAAATGTAGGTGTTTGATAAATAGGTGTCAATGTTACATCATATTTGGCTCTGCCTATTGAAACCTTTTTATATTCTAAGTCAGTTTGAACATAGTGTTATATTGAAATATCTTAATGACTAATTCCTAGGGCTCGTTCACTTTGCTCACATCGACCGTTATAATTAAATTGATCATTGCAGTATGTCATACTAAGCAATATGTTCTAACTGATCCCTATGAATTTAGATCAGTTGATAGCCCAGGAGCAGGTGTTGGAGATATTGCCGATGGTGTCTGAGGTGAACGCCATATCAGAGGAGCTGAACAAGCAGAAGAGCTTCGACGTTGTCCTCATATCCGCCGCAGCACAGGAAAACACGTACGGTGCAGCTAATAACACAACGTAAGTTACTGACATTCCAGAGGGTTTAGTGATGTGCAAAGTAGTTGGTTTGTTTGGTTTGTCAATGAACTATACTAGAGTTAGCACATGTGACATGAGTTGGTATGCATAAAGCACACATTGTAGCATAACTTGTTTAAGTTTGTTAATGTCTATTAAAAACAACAATGTATAGATATGTACTTTTTGCTATAAGAATGAATTGTTTTGGAATTGAATACACCAAATAAATTTTAAATATAGATAAAATAAAGTTCATGCTCTCAATGTTGTGAAAATGTTTACTTTTGTTGCTGCTAAAGTACACGTTACGTGTATTGTACAGCTAAATAACCTGGTGCTATTGTTAAATATTCAGTTTTATATTGATGATTGATTTTGATGACATGTTTTAATTGCAGCTTACAGTAAGTGATAAACATTTGAGATTTTTCGTACTGGTACGGTTTATGTGTAAGATCTTAATGATGACGAGACAAAATGGATAGTCAGGTGTTAGATTTTATTTGATGTATCAAATGGTGTGCATTTAAAGAAATTTACAGTTTTAACACTTCAACCAATCTGAATTTATGTATTGTTTTATATAGAAGGTGTTCTGCATGCAATAACTGCAACTATTAGTAGCAGCTCAAAACAGGGGAAATAAAAAATCTAAACCTGACTTTGTCTTGCTTTGTATGCATGTGTAAATGGTTTGTTCAATTATATCACATTCAGTTATTTCAACCACAAACATCAACTGATAGTTCATGTAGGATGTGGCTTTCACTCTGTATAGATGAAAAAACACTATTTATTATGAGAACATTCTTTTAAGATGGGGTTACACTTCTATGATAAAACACTTTTAAATTACACTCCGCATGATGACATAAACATTTTATAAATTTTTGAAATATTACAGTTTTATTCTAGTCAATAGAATTGCTGCTGTAAAATAAAAAAAATTGTTAAGTATGTTCCTTAAAATCATTATGCATGCTTGAAATCCTTGATTACTAGCCTGTATATTTGCTTAAAGCCTCGTTCCCTGATGAGAAAATGACAAATCTATATGCTTTTCAATGGAAATGTTTTCTATTTAGTTGTTTTATTATGCACCAGTCAATTGTAACCACAATTTTACCTTCCCGGTGGCCCCGCAGTGCTGGTTGAATGCGGTGGTTTTATCTTTGCGCCAAATTTAGTGGAGAATGGGCCTTACCTAGAGTCCCTGGGGTGCGGGGGCATTTGGCGGGGGTTACACCAGCAGTTCATCCTGCTTGGATTTTGCCCGGACTATGCTGGACTGAAAGTCAAAGTCCCCGCTATTCCCCGGACTTGGGTTGGGGCGTGGTTACAATTGACTGGTGCATTAGTAGAACTCTACTGATATATACATGTTTTCCATATGACATACATGTTTCATTATTTTACCTCAAAAATGGTCAGCATTATATTGCGTCACCCATTCAGTATTGCTGTTTATAGCTGCAGCTCATCATCACATTGTTTCACCTGGCCCATATACATACTTGTCATTCCTTTTCCATATTCTAAAACGCCTCACAGAAATGAATAGGGAGCAACGAAGCATGGAACACAATTGCATTATAATCCTTTATGAATGTTTATTGGAAGTTATGGTGGTGATGACAGAGTAATTGGTGTGATGGCCGAGTGATTGTGCTATCAGACCCTTGTTCAAAGGGTCCCAGGTTTGATCCATGCTCAGAGCTTTGTCTTGTATTTGTGTATGTGTACTGGTTATCCCACCCGAATGGGAAATGGTCCTGAAGGCTAAATAGCATGTATTCATAAAGCAGCAGAGATACTATGTATTGGCTGTAAAAAGGTCTCTAGAGCTAGCTGGCTTGTTTCTTATTCATCCATATGAGATCAATGTTATATGCAA
This sequence comes from Mya arenaria, assembly GCF_026914265.1. NCBI lineage: Eukaryota > Metazoa > Mollusca > Bivalvia > Myida > Myidae > Mya > Mya arenaria. The sequence goes on along the minus strand of NC_069129.1, from coordinate 33,549,967 downwards.
CATTCACCTTAAACAGATTCTAATAACATTGTTTAAAACCAAAACCTGGTACATCATTTTAGACAGGCAATGCATGGCGTTATTTGAATTTCCTTGTAATTGTAATTGTGATTGTAGAAGTGCTTTATTAGAGTGTGAATGGTAGTAGCCTTGATATGTAGCTGCTTTCGCTAGAGGTTTTATTGTTTACATATATAGTGCATCATTCAATCGAGCAATACATTGTTACACTCAAACTATCATTCTGTTTATAATTGTAACATATATAAAAATTGTTAATAAAATGACCTGACTATATTTTGTACTTAAATACTAAGAATAAATTGTGATGAAATAACCAAAGTCTGTTTTCATCATTGTATAATACTGGAACTAACTCTTGATAATGTAATGTGATACCAGCAAGTAAACAGACTCTTGTGGATGGAAATGTAATGAATGGATTAATGTGAACTTTGCAATTTTCAGAGTGACAGTGAAAATGAAGAATCTCCTCAATGGTAACACATGGTTGTGGGAAAGAGGAAAGTTCATGAACAGACGATACCTCATTCAGGTAATATACATCTCCTTAATGGCAACACATGGTTGTGGGAGAGTGGAAAGTTCATGAACAGACAATACCTCATTCAGGTAATTTACATCTCAATGGCAACACATGGTTGTGGGAGAGGCAAAAGTTCATGAACAGATGATACTTTATTCAGGTAATTAACATCTCCTTATTGCAATGCATGGTTGTGGGAGTGGGGGAAAGTTCATGAACAGACAAAACCTCATTCAGGTAAATTACATCTCCTGAATGCCAATACATGGTTGTGGGAGAGGGGAAAGTTCATGAACAGACAATACCACATTCAGGTAATTAACATCTCCTCATGGCAACACATGGTTGTGGGAGAGGGGACAGTTCATGAACAGACGATACTTTATTCAGGTAATTAACATCTCCTTATTGCAATGCATGGTTGTGGGAGTGGGGGAAAGTTCATGAACAGACAAAACCTCATTCAGGTAAATTACATCTCCTGAATGCCAATACATGGTTGTGGGAGAGGGGAAAGTTCATGAACAGACAATACCACATTCAGGTAATTAACATCTCCTCATGGCAACACATGGTTGTGGGAGAGGGGACAGTTCATGAACAGACGATACTTTATTCAGGTAATTAACATCTCCTTATTGCAATGCATGGTTGTGGGAGAGGGGACAGTTCATGAACAGACGATACTTTATTCAGGTAATTAACATCTCCTCATGGCAACACATGGTTGTGGGAGAGGGGACAGTTCATGAACAGACAATACCTCATTCAGGTAATTTACATCTCAATGGCAATAAATGGTTATGGAGGAGGGGACAGTTCATGAACAGACAAAACCTCATTCAGGTAATTTACATCTCAATGGCAATAAATGGTTATGGAGGAGGGGACAGTTCATGAACAGACAAAACCTCATTCAGGTAATTTACATCTCAATGGCAATAAATGGTTATGGAGGAGGGGACAGTTCATGAACAGACAAAACCTCATTCAGGTAATTTACATCTCAATGGCAATAAATGGTTATGGAGGAGTGAAAAGTTCATGAACAGACAATACCTCATTCAGGTAATTTACATCTCCTCAATGGCAACACATGGTTGTGGAAGAGGGGAAAGTTTATCAACAGATGATACTTCAATCAGGTAATTTACATGCCCTCAATGGTAACACATGGTTGTGGAAGAGGGGAAAGTCCATGAACAGAAGATACCTCATTCAGGTAATTTACATCTCCTCAATGGTTACACATGGTTGTGAGAAAGTGGGGAAGTTCATAAACAGACAATACCTTATTCAGGTAATTAACATGTCCTCAATGGCAATAAATGGTTATTGGAGAGAGGAAAGTTCATGAACAGAGATACCTCTTTTAGGTAATTTACACATCCTAAATGGCAATACATGGTTGTGGAAGAGGGGAAAGTTCATGAACAGACAATACCTTGTTCAGGTAATTTACATCTCCTCATTGGCAATACTTTGTTGTGGGAAAGGGGGAAAGTTCATGAACAGATACTACCCCATTCAGGTAATTTACTGCAGCCAATTGTATAAAACTGGCTTATAGCCTCTGGTTTGGTAAGTTGGCCAAAACATTTAATGATTGGTCAATATTTATCCAACAACTGATATTAACCAATCAGATCATTCAAATTTTCAAACTTATCCAAGATTTATACACTTTGCTGCTTGAGTTTTAACCATTTTAGCAAGTGATCAAGAAAGACAGCAAAGTGTTATTAAATGAAAAAGGTCATGAAATTGAGCCTCAAACCAGTGACTTTCTAATCGATGACTTATGATGACTTATTATGACTTGGATGCTTGCTGACTTTTTCCTTAAAGAATAATGAAATTCATGACTTTATTAATTATCATTATATGAATCCATATACTTATCTCCTTCTCATGCCAGGACATGTACCAGAGGTTCCTTGATGGTGATGACCTTTCCAAGGTGACAAAGGAACAGGACCCATTCTGGGAGCCCACTGAGGACACCCTCATTGGATCAGCCAATGTCTTCCTGCAGTCACTCTCATATGCACTCGACTTTGAGGTGAGTGGATCATCATGGAACAGTAGAAATATCATTCATGTGTTTCCTGTACTGATGGAAAAATAAGACCTCGGGGCTCTTGCAAGATATGGTATTGAGGCTTGCCAGAGGGTATGAATTTTCCATCCACACATGAAATATACTATGTTGTGCGTACCATTTAACTTCATGTTTTATCAAATTTTATGAAACAATATTTTTGCACATTTCACCAAACCGTGTCATTTTTTACTGATGCGATGAAGTGCATTCATTTAAAATCAGATCCTAAAAACATCACATTTTCAATAATTTTAAAGTTTAAATATTTTAATATGGTATTCTATTTCTTTTTCAAATAATTTGATTAGGCTTTTTTAAAACGTCATAATTTTAAATTAATAAAGTATATTTGATTGAAGTGTTGTGGCACATGACTTATCTTACATGAGGGTTGTAAAATCGATTTCTCCATATAAACATTGTTTACTGACCCTGAATTTTACTATTCTTTGAGAGTAGATGATTTTTAAGTGTGTTCATTTAATTCAAGCAAAGTTTCAGCATATGATCTCTGTAACTGAAGATTGATTGCCTAGATTATTGCATTTCTGTTACTGACGATTGCGAAGATAATAGCATCTCTGTAACTGAAGATAGTGAAGATAATAGCATATTATTCATCTCAATTGTAATTCATTGCGAAGATTATAGCATCTCTGTAACTGAAGATTATGAAGATTATAGCATCTCTGTTACTGAAGATTATGAAGATAATAGCATCTCTGTTACTGAAGATTGCGAAGATAATAGCATCTCTGTAACTGAAGATTATGAAGATTATAGCATCTCTGTTACTGAAGATTATGAAGATTATAGCGTCTCTGTTACTGAAGATTGCGAAGATAATAGCATCTCTGTTACTGAAGATTATGAAGATTATAGCATCTCTGTTACTGAAGATTGCGAAGATAATAGCATCTCTGTAACTGAAGATTGCGAAGATTATAGCATCTCTGTAACTGAAGATTATGAAGATTATAGCATCTCTAGAGGTCACTGAAGATTGCGAAGATAATAGCATCTCTGTAATTGAAGATTGCGAAGATTATAGCATCTCTGTTACTGAAGATTATGAAGATTATAGCATCTCTGTAATTGAAGATTGATTGCCTAGATTATAGCATCTCTGTCACTGAAGATTGCGAAGATTATAGCATCTCTGTAACTGAAGATTATGAAGATTATAGCATCTCTGTTACTGAAGATTGTGAAGATTATAGCATCTCTGTAACTGAAGATTGCCAAATTTATAGCAAACAAGTTGCCAAGAATCTTGGAAAAATGGCTTGCACACAACTGTTATTTTCCAGGACAAGATAATGTTCACAGACTATAAAGGGCAGGAGGAGGGTTACATTGTGATCCACGTGACCCCGTGCCAGAAGGACGGCAAGGCGCTAGAGGAGGACGCCTTCGTTGATGAACCGCACGAGCTGCTGGGCAAACCATACCACTTCAAGGTTGGAAATATTGAAGAAAAGCAAAGATTTTGTAAATACTGAATGAATTGTTATCTTGTCTTAGCAAGTCTTACTTAAAGGTTGTGATATTATTATTTTTTGCTAAAGTAAGCAATACTATTTTATTTTTCACATTTACTTTGATAAAGCAAGTCAAGATTTTTAAGAAGCATCCCAAACGTACTCCCAACATGGTTACAGTGATTTCTATGTTCATTAAAGCTTGCATAAATAACTGCATCATCAATTCTGATTAAAATGTTTGCCTTGATTTTGTAGGTTACTGTAAAGAATGGAGAAGTATACAAACAGAGATTCTCAAAAGGAATACAAGTGAAATACCGCGTCTATAAAGACGATTCATTTACAGAAACTAAATTGGTTAAAAACACTTTGAAACCAGAATTCAAACATAACAAGGTGTTCACATTCAGCAAGATAACAAAGGAGCACTTGGAGTTTTTTGAAGGAGGTTGTATCACGTTCATGGTATATGGGACTCAAGAAGACACGGTGCCTGATCCAAAATTGCTCAAATTCACAACGAGGGTGAGATATACTTTATTAAACTATCTTGTAGATTGTAAATGATGACTAACTGTAGACATTTCATATAAAAAACAATCAGGGAAAATATATATAAAAAAATAACATAATTTTGATTGTTTAACAGAGTTGTTTTTTTAGCTTTTTAATTATATAAAAAAACACCTTCTTTCTCAATAAGAGATGAAAGGTTTAACAATTCAATTTTGTTGGCAATTTTAAAATGTATGCCCCCCTTCGAAAAACACGAGGGGTTATTGTTTTGAGTGGTCTGTTGGTAAGTCATTGGATGGTTGGTCAGTAGACCAAACCTTGTCAGATTAATAGAGAACACAATGGCCTAAAACCCTCAAACATGATAGGGAGGTTGTTCATGACCTACAGATGGCGACTATTAATTTTGATGTCAGCCTGTCAAATAACATGGTCACATTGACCTTGAATACAAAAAACCTTGTCTTATCGGATCAGATTGATATAGAGAGAACCTTTGACCTATGGTCAACAAACTTGGTAAAGAGGTTGGTCATTACCTGTAGATCCCTATTGTGGACTTCTATGGTTTTTAAATTAGATATCAAAGGTCAAGGTCAAAGCATAAGGTTGATAACGGTCATGGTAATCTGTCAAAACAGGAATCTAAAGAAAGAAGTGCAATTATTAATAACTAAAGCATTAGGCTGGAAAGTTTTAAAAATGACAATCATCATGTTGTAATAAGTTTATTAGTTACCACTTTAATTGACCTTGAAGCTGTTGTCTGTGTATCTGTAAATTATCACCTTTATATTATCCAATTAAAAAAATCATTGCTGTCAAGAGGACACATAGGTGTTTCACTGAAAACTATAACTGATCAACTCCTATAACAACATTTAGAATTGGTCAAAAGATATAACATCACCTACGATGTCAAACTAGTAGGGTGTTGGTCATAACCTTAAATCAGCCCACAAACATTAAATGTAAAATGATGAATTGGCTGCAAAGTACTGTAAAATCATTAATATTTGTGGGACATAAATGTTTGGGGATTTCATGGGTAAATTTGCCTTGTATAGAAATCAAGATCCCAACGAAAATTTGACCTTCAATTCTGAAATCGCAATGTCTTTGTGAATGGGTAGACAATAATAATAATAAGACATGATGATCATGTAATCACATAATTATACATAGTCGCAGTATATTGTTTATATTATATATTATTTAACCTCAATGATAATAAATTCAAGTCAGTTATTAGTACTGGCACTCAGTTTTTCATTTGACATTACCAGAAAATTAAAACAAGCTAACTATCAACCTCCTGTGTGGCACATTTTATGCTGATTATTAACCTCGTCACTCACTTGATTTTGTTACCTTGATCAAATATTTAATCGATTATTTAATTAAACACCCTCACTATGTTTTCACAGTTTTCAAAAACACATTCAATGGCTTCACTATTTATATCCTTGAAGTGGGTGCAGCTTTATTTATGACTCTTAAATTAAATGACATGCGTATCCTCGCTTATTGACATCTTGTCCTATTGTAGTGTCATCGATTGCATGACATAGATGATACATAATAGGATATCGGGCCATTGTGAATTTGCAGACAATTTAGGATTGCAGCTTCGTTTTTTTTTTCTTAAGAAAATGAAAATCCACATATTTAAGAACCCACAAAGTTGTACTTTTTCGAAAACCATGAATTTTCAAGCCCACAAATATAAATGATTTCTCAGGAAATGATTATTTGAAAAGATTTGTGCAAATAGCTAAAATTTATATCGTCTCCAGGAGTTACGCCAGATGGATCAGGGGAGTGTTCCCACAAGTGCGGCTGTTACGAGGCGGAACACCCACTTTGCCTTGGAGACTGCATCGGACCAGTCGCACCTGAAGACAGAGGTCCTACTGCTACAGAGGAAGTATGAGCGGCTTGCTGCCAAGGAGAGGCGGATGCAGGTGAAGATTTATTCGAAATTTTAACTACAGCTTGTATTTTTTTTCTTTAAATTTGAGGTATTGTTATTGCCTTAATTTCATTGGGTGAAAACTGTTCTGTTGGCCACAACTCAGAAACCGTTACCATTATTATGTTCACAACGGTAACTATTCACTTTTAAAGCAAGTCCCATCACTGGAATAAAAGAGTTGTTGAGTTATACATCAAGTAGATGACCTTTGTATTAAATAATTACTTAATTTCACCAATTCTGTAATTTTATCTTTTCAAGCCTTCAAAAAATTGTTTAATTGTATATGTAGAGTATACCGTGTTCATGGAAGCCATTAATAAACCTTACTTAACCTCACAAAAACAATGATTTAAAATACATAAATTCATTCCTTGCCTTAACAAAGTCATATCATTTTTGGCATGATCCAATTGCGGTGCTCTTGTTCATTTTTGCTACAAGTATGTAGACAGGGCAAAGTCTTCTTTTTATGATAGGCCAATGAGAATAGATGTCATTCAGAGATATTTATGAACGTGGACCTTGACTTTAAGAAAAGTAAAAAGTAGAAATTATTTAAAAGAACAACTCACACCACTTCTGATACAACTTGACTGGTTTATTTCTGCAGGACATCTGTAAGGAGTGGGACGCTAAGCCTGAGGGGGAGAAGCAGTATGAGCCGTTTTACCGGGCAGTTTCTGCTGTAGCCCACAGCAGTGGTACCAGGCTTAAGACCAGGGTCCACCTACTCAATCAGGTAACCAATCAGAGCTTCTTGTTCTTGTTATTCTTCATTTTCAACTATAACAGGGTTTGTAATGCTCATGAATTTTATTTTAAATCTGGAAAATTCGAGGTCAAATGAATACAAATGATATTTACTTAATTTTGTTGTTTTTAATGTATGTTTTCCTTTAGCTTAATTTCATCATTATTTTGAAAACAATTCAGTTTATGTAAAATTGAAGGATTTCACAATTAATGTATTAAACCAGTTTTATTAATTATGCTTTTCATAACTCTTATATATTTCTGGTTTATTCTCATGTACTTAAACTGAGTTGATATGCAGGTTCCGACAACCTAAGTATTGATCACTTATAAGCATTGATGTCATAACATTTACCTTCAAACAATTCAATTGTAGATGCTTAAATTACAACGCAAATCTAATGAGAACATGAATTTTGATCGGAGTAAAACAACAATGATTCCAGAAGAACATGTAAGAACCCTCAGTGATGCATTGGCAACTTGCCTACCTAACCCAACTTGTTAGACTCACCAGTGTGTCAGTCACGTGGGTTGATAGTCAAAGCAAAACTAACTCCTCACAATGGGCAGTGCCTCAAATACTTGTGCTCTGTAAGTTCAGGGCCCATGTTCACAAACTGTCTGAGTTTGACACTCAACAAGCAACACTGCATATTTTAGTTTTGCTGTAAAATTTCTTTTTCAAGAGCAATAATGCTAAAAATTGTTACAAATTACCTGTTCAACAATGAGGAACACATCTTAAAGGTATTTTGAATCTCAAACTCAGACTGAAGAGCCCCTGACTACATGTTCTCTACCATGTCACCATTAGAACTCTGAGTGAACACACTAAGGTCTTTTCTGCTGTGATCTTTTTATATGTTGAATTATGGTTTGCTTTAATAACAACCCCATAACAGCCATATCTGACATTTAATCAACATCATAACAGCCATGTCTGACATTTAATCAACCTCATTACAGCCATATCCGACATTTAATCAACATCATAACAGCCATGTCTGACATTTATTCAACCTCATTACAGCCATATCTGACATTTAATCAACATCATAACAGCCATGTCTGACATTTTATCAACATCATAACAGCCATATCTGACATTTAATCAACATCATAACAGTCATGCCTTACACAACCTTCTTTACAGCCACAACCATCTTAACAGCCATGCCTGACATCTAAACAACCCTCATTATAACAGCTTCAACCTTCATTACAGCCACAACCGTCATTACAGCCATGCCTGACATCTAACCAACTGTCATTACAGCCACAACCGTCATTACAGCCACAACCATCATTACAGCCACAACCGTCATTACAGCCACAACCATCTTAACAGCCATGCCTGACATCCAAACAACCCTCATTATAACAGCCACAACCATCATTACAGCCACAACCTTCATTACAGCCACAACCATCTTAACAGCCATGCCTGACATCCAAACAACCCTCATTATAACAGCCACAACCATCATTACAGCCACAACCGTCATTACAGCCATGCCTGACATCTAACCAACTGTCATTACAGCCACAACCGTCATTACAGCCACAACCATCATTACAGCCACAACCGTCATTACAGCCACAACCATCTTAACAGCCATGCCTGACATCCAAACAACCCTCATTATAACAGCCACAACCATCATTACAGCCACAACCGTCATTACAGCCACAACCATCTTAACAGCCATGCCTGACATCCAAACAACCCTCATTATAACAGCCACAACCATCATTACAGCCACAACCGTCATTACAGCCATGCCTGACATCTAACCAACTGTCATTACAGCCACAACCGTCATTACAGCCACAACCATCATTACAGCCACAACCGTCATTACAGCCACAACCATCATTACAGCCACAACCCTCATTACAGCCACAACCGTCATTACAGCCACAACCGTCATTACAGCCACAACCGTCATTACAGCCACAACCATCATTACAGCCACAACCGTCATTACAGCCACAACCATCATTACAGCCACAACCGTCATTACAGCCACAACCCTCATTACAGCCACAACAGTCATTACGGCCATGTCTGAGATCTTATCAACTGCCATCACAGTTATGGCTGACATTAATCAACCGTCGTTTAAGCTATTTCCAACCACGTGTTAAAAGGAACTAAAAGCAACAAGCATTTTTCAGGTTTTAAAATTACAGACAGTTGTTCAGGATCCTCCCACTGTAAGAATTAAACTTGAACTTTAGATCATGGTAGTTTTAAGTCAACATTGACCATTGCTGTCATGTAGTGTATACTTCAGAAATTTAATTTCTGCAGAAATGATAACTTCTCTTTTTTATGGGAATGGACTTTGTATTAACACAGCAATATTTCGAATCTTAAAGGCCAATGACTTTTTCCGGTTTAAGGCTCTGCAATGTTCTTGTTAAAGGTCAGCTTTAAAAATAATTGTTATTTTATAATGTGTATCAATAACTTTTTCTGTGTAGTGTTATTTAACTTAAGGGTTTTGGAAGCCTATGTTATATGATGCTGGTATAAAGTTTACTATGTTGGAGGTCTCAAAGTACCAAAGCTAAAATATACCTGTTTTATACATGCGCCCAGTGACTGGTGTTGTATGGTGACTGCCGTAAGATAATGTGATTGCATTCGCGAATTGTTTTGTGTTAACCACTTATTTTTCATGATAATATCTAGCTATCAAGTTAATATTTGTGATACTTTTTTGGTAAGATATATATCATAAGACTAAAAAAAGCTTGAAAGTTAGCTACAACACTAGCTAGTAATGGTTTGCGAATTCCATATAAGTAGCATAATAACTGGTTAACTAGAAAGCTTGATAATTATCGCGAAAATTAAGTGGTTAACACAAAACAATTCACGAATGTTAACAGGTAATCTTATGGCAGTGATATTGCCACCACACTTTTGAGAGATTACAAAGAACTACTTACACAGTCAAACTGGTATTTCATTACAGGGAAGAAAGTTGGTATGTAATAACTGTTGAAAAAAGTTATATCTAACTGTTGTTATGGACCCATCTTTCAACATTTGTTTCCATTATTATGGAATAACTATTTTTAGCTATGTTCTTCATGTATAAATAGAGGTAATAATTGATATAGTCAGTAGTTCTATGATACATTAAGCTGCAAGATGAGGTATTTCCTGGATTTGCTTCACTAGAGCTAGGAGATGCATTAACGCCTGGCATTTAGGTAATTTTAGTTTAGGCAGACTAATGAAGAGATTTCATCAAAATTAAGGGCCCCTTTCATGGAAGATATTAACAAGTCTTCATCTTGAATTATCTTGCAGATTTCTTTTATCATTATATGAGTTTATGTACTACTTTTGCCTTAAAATGTTGTCTTATACCAGTTTGTGTCTAGATGGATGGTGCATGTGGTCACTTCCCTATTTCAGATTTTAATATATTCCTAACCTAGGACATTCACTGCCTATTCGACAGACAGTAATCTTTAGATGTGCCAATACATATTTCATGAAATGGGGCCCTCAGTATAGTTTAGGATATTCTTACTAGACAATTCTCGGCTTCTTTGTTGATATCCCTAGGCTTATTCTCCTTAACTTATCCTATTATACCCATTATATGTTATATACCCAGTTACTTTAGAGCAGTTTACTGTTTGGTGTTGATGTTCCGAATAAATGTATTTGTATATAGATCATGAAAGCAGAAAAATATCTTCAAGAGAAAAGGCGCCAGTCGAATGCAGAAGAAAGTGTAAGAACAACCACTAGCATAAACATGTACTGTGTACTGAATCATATGTTTCATTTCACTATATTATGTTATTTTACATAATTATGTACAGTAAATTGTATCCATAAATAATCATGCATGTCTCCAAACATTTTTTCTTACGCATGATTGATAAACTAGCCATTTAATGTCGATCAATAAGGCGACAAAAAGATAAGACTCAAAAGTTGGAGACATGTATTCCATCAAATATGCATGTTTTTTGGCTTGACAAACTGGGTTTTTACTTAAATGTATTTTAGTTTTAAATTAATTTCATAGCATTTGAATAGTTGTTACAGTCACTGAACGAGGCTAAAACTTTATTCAGTGTTTGTCATGCCAAATATCATGTTGCCACATAGCATGCATCATATAGTGGAAATGTCAAACACCTGAAAACGTTATGTTTTACTCCAAAAACTAATGGACTGAAACATGCATGGTCAAAACCAAGTCAACCATTGTCTCTTTCCAAGAAATTACGGAGGGATTTCAAATAAACCTAGATGTGACGTCAAATGTTCAATAGCAAAAAGATAGTGTCATACAAGAAATGTGTTACATTGAATTTAACAAACCAAACTGACTCTACACGTGTCCTGCCTTGTTACAGCAGAAACACAGTAAGAAATCTCAGACTGATGACGACCTTATAAGCCTGTTTGTGTTCGGGGAGGAGGAGGATGACCTTCACAATGAGGCTGAGAGAAATGGTGGTGTTGTCCACTATGAACGGGTCAAACACCACCACCATAAGGACCTTCCACTAGCCCGCTCCCAATCTTTTGTAAACGTAAGCCAACACAGAATATGGTATCCGCCCTCACACCTGGTTGTTGCTTGTTTTTAGCTTTTGTTTTTTGTTTTTGAATGCATTTCCTTGAATGAGTTTCGCATTCAGTTTTATTCGAGCACCTTCAAGTGTCTTTTAGCACTTATTGCATGATTGTTGTTGTTGTTGTTTACACAAATTAATAACATGAAAAGCACAATATTGTTCAATGACTGCATACAAAGGAATTGCACAATGCTTCTTACGTGTCATTTAACTTGAATTAGATTTGACTTAGCACTTTTGTGTTCATATTGCTTGTTATATTTTGTTACCATCGACCTCTGTTTATACGTACATACACCTAAATGGAATAGATAAATGCTGTCTTTCAGATTTTGTAAGCATTAAAGGTAAGCTTCCAGCTTTAGTATTGTATTTTGTGCGCAACTCGAGTAGATAACTTCCATACATCTGTGCCATCCAAGAGACCATTAAAGTGAAGACAACCAGCAATGCCTGGTTGAATGTGTAATTATTAGTGTAGATTCTAAATCAATTGCCTTTACTGTAAAACATTGTAGAGGGAACACAATTCAACAATATTAAATGTATTTAGATTGTCTGTGTTATGCATTATAATAGAAGGACCTTTGAAGCAGAAACAAAAGTCAATCACAATTATAAAAAAAAAACATCAGTGTAAAGGAAAATGTAAGCTAAAATCTTGATTTCAGATCTCTATCATTACAATAATAAGTATTTGAAAATAAGCTTAAATGAAGAAAGATGTAGCAGATCGACACTATGTACTTATGTTTTTTGGTATCAAAAGCTTATGTTTATTTGTATCTTTAACACATTGCTTCCGTGGATAAAATCAGAAAACGGAGGGTGACGCTGATTCCTTAGGATCAGTGGACCTCGCCCCATTCATGAAAGGTTCAAGTCTGAGCCCCAAGTTGACACAGTCAAACTCCTCCACAACAAAGCTCCTCAGTAAATCTGATATTGGTATCCGTCCACATGTGAGTGTCTAGACATTCCTCTATGTTTCCAGCTTCTCAGAGCACATCGCTTTAATATAATGGCAACATGCTTATTCTCTGTCCACCTATTCTCTATTTTATTTAATTATTTAGACATTGTGTTGTACATGTTTGTTTTAGAAACTTAATGTTTATTTCATTTGCATAATATTCAGTTTGGCCAATTTGTGAGGGTTGTAATCGTATTAAGTGTCGGCTGATGTTTATAAGGAATTATATGTCATTATGAACATGCCATGTCCATGTGTATTTATATATAAACTCTGTAAACCTATTTGATGCAAGTTAGGTCTTTATTTCCATGCATGTTGCCTTCTTAGTATGCACTGGTATGATTCTTGTTTCAGTATTTCCTTTTCAGTTTCTGCCTTGGAGATGCATTTACATTAAAAGTTGAAAATAATATTTTGATAGTATCCATAAAATGTATTTTTATATTATAAAGAATGATTCAGTCATTGTTCAATAAAGTTTAATTTATGTATTGCATTAAAATGTAAAAGCATAAAATTATAGATATATATATGTTTACATGGATGTAAGTATTACATATACTTCTCCTGTATTTCTACTTGTTTTCAAAAAATGATTTCTACAAAATTATTAGATATTATTTTGATCACAAACGCTGTGTTAATTACTTGCTGTGTCATTTCCCATATAAACATGTTAACTTAGATAAAAGGTCGGGTTAACAGCATCTTTAAAATATAATATTCGCTTTAGAAACAAAAAATGCATAGAAGTTTTGATTGATTTTTTTTCTATTTTTTTTTTTTATATGACAAGAAAAATAGTGAAATGAACTGATGTCAGTTGATTGTATGTACATGTATGTATAAGGGCAGGTTTGTGTATATATATATCAGTTTAATATGGTATTTGTAGTTCTCCTGTATTGTATGCAAAATCAGAAAGCAGTCTTCTTGTGTTTATGTCAGTGATGTTTATTTTAAATGCTTTGCTTCCTGCAAATAATAATAATAATAATAATAATAATAACTTCATTTAAAGAAGGTCACACATCAGGTCAAAAGTTTTACATTATAAACAAATGTCTTATTTCCAATTTGGCCTTCCGGAAAAACAAAGCTGTAAAAACCAATCGTTCATAAAAAAATGATTGAAAAGAACAGGCACACACTCAGATAGAACTACATTATTAGTTTTGTGCCAAATTGTTCGTATATATGTATTTGTTAAGTCATAATGTGACGTAACTCAAGAATTTTACACCTAAAGTATACTTATGTCAAAGTTTGGCCTCAGTTGACATTTGTATTATTTTCGTTGTGCCCTACAGCAGGCATTGAAGAGTACAATTTTGTCAGATTTCATCTGTATATTTGATTACAAAGGGTTATGTGGGAAATGACACGCTTGTGCATTTTATCTATATTCATTAATATTGTTTTAATTAATCTATGTTTACCAGCAAGGTCAAGTGCAGTCCAAGAATGGTCGTGTTGTACGATCAGCAGAGGGGCAACGCAAGGATGGAAGTTCGGCATGTGTGCTCCAGTGATCTCACCTATCACCATGGTTACCACTGTTGTTTCCTAGTAAAGCACTGTGGAAAAATAATATCTGTGATTTATATGTACTGTTTTGAAAGACAGATAAGTTATGCATTTCCCTTAATCATTATTGATTTTGATATTCAGAAACACGTGAGTTATAATGATATATAAGATTTACCTCGGTCCTGATATTATAGAACTTCGCAATAAGGGCTTCTAGTCACATTTTTTAAAGAGGCCAGCGCTTAAATGACTTGACCACTCATCATGAAAACAAATATTAAAGAGCCACTTCAGTCATATTATAAACAGGGAATATTTTTCTTCAATTGTTTTAAGCAACTAAATATGAAAAAAAAACACTTTAAACATCCATTGGTATAGGAATAGTTATGTACTTGAACCTTCATTATTGATATTTATGAAAGATTTTCGGGCTCATTATTTACAAAAAGTATGGTCATGTTGTTGGGTTTAAAGCGCCAAACATTATAAAAAGTGGCTCAGTTATTGTTTAGTAAATTTGATTCTCACTTAGAAATAGTTTTGGTCCAATTGGTAGAAAATTGGTTCTGTTTTATCACCATATATTGTGAATGATGTGGTGTGTGGGCGTTTATGAATATTTTTGAAATATACCAATGAATTATTTAACCTTTTGTTCCAAAGCTCTCACCTTGAGTTTCACATATAGCTGGTGATTTTTGCATATATCAAAGACCTTTATAATGTGCACATATACATGTATGGTGCGTTATGTAACAATGTATTATGTGCAAGTCAATAAACTGTGTGTTTGTTTGTCTGTCTGGCTGGCTGTCTGTTATATTTACGTTTTTCTTGACTAAATTCGAATGGATTATTATTGGTATGTGAATGATAGCAGGAATCAGGTGAAGTGGCTGGACCATGAG
Organism: Mya arenaria; assembly: GCF_026914265.1. Classification (NCBI taxonomy): domain Eukaryota; kingdom Metazoa; phylum Mollusca; class Bivalvia; order Myida; family Myidae; genus Mya; species Mya arenaria. Next base: position 33,534,548 of record NC_069129.1, on the reverse strand, counting down.
TTAATTATAAATGCATTTATTTTCTGTATTGGTCAGTATATTATGAGACTCTATAACTGCGTCGTTTATCTGTGATAAATTATACTACCGTCCAATATGTACATGCATTTTTCGTGTTTTATTTAAAGCAAATTTATTTTGTTATATCAGAAACTTCTCTTGTTTGCATTTACATATATTGGTTGCTTGTAACTGTGATTCATTTTGAGAAATAAAGTTTTGTATTAGATTTATAAGAAATGGTGTTGTCGTCTACGTGTGTATGTGATCGATTTCATTTTAATATTAATCTTTGATGTGAATATTTGTATTCGTACAATACAACATAACCCTAGATTTTCAGACACCAGACATTTTTGATCTTTCAGTGTACCTTAGTATTCCTAACTGTGTTTAAAAAAAAAAATTGGGTACAAAAATGCTGAGGGTACTCCTTTTACTGTTCTATTTTCTCTTTTCTCTCAAATAAGGTTTGATTCAGTATTAGCACAGTTAATTCAGCGTGGAACAATACATTTGTCGTGTAGCAAGTTTCCAAGAGTTAAAATGGCCTAATTTCGTTATTTTTAGCCCTTCGGTTTCGTTTCGTGCTAAAAAGGTAGGATTATTCCATATATCCGCTAGGAAGACGATCGACGTATCTATATGTAGCCATTGTTGGTGTCCGTCTTGAATGTAGATATGATCCGTCAAGAGACAAATGGCATATGGTCAATACTTGAAATGAGGAATGTAACCAAACCCTAGGTTATTGGAAACCATCGTCAACCGGAAAATATCGATTTTAAATTCGGCTAACTAATTTTTAAATGATACTCGACTATAAATACGTCCTAGTTTTGTGATTGCAATGAGCGTTCGACAACTCCTGCAGTAACACAGATTCGCATCGGAGGTTTGGGGACACACAGAATCTGTTTCAATTAAAATGCATGTATGACGAGACGGGCGAAAATGTAAGCCGCATTTACAGTTTGTAGGCAATTGAAATATTTATAATGTTAACGTCATAATCGACAAAAGTATGATAGTTTCATATAACGGAGCGTATGAAGAGTGTTTAGGTTTAATATATTTGAGTTCTGTTTAAAACAAGTAAAACATATGATGAATAGTTCATCTGAACATTTCAAAGCAAACGCTTTGAAAACAAAGCTTCTTTGATTTCTAAACTGACTAACTCTTGCAAAGGAAATGGGAACTTGGGACGCATGTTTGACATCACGGAACAACAAATTGTTATACACTGGAGTTTTAATGTCGAAGAATCTCGCGCATGTTTTATTAGTAAGTACTGTAACTGACATATCAAAGCTGAAGATAATTTTGAAATAGAACAACTATCCTCACGAGAGTCAACTCAAAATGACCATGATCATCAGATCAAGATAATATCTCAAAAATAATGGATAAGGGGATGGGCCGTTTAGTGAGCACTTTATATTTATAACAAAAAAGTGGAAATACACCAAAAAGGGTTAAAATTCGACTTGTGTTTATGTTTTGAAATTATTTCTTTTGATTTGCGTATAAACCAAATTAACGCTTCTTATAATAATTGCGTATGTTCACTTTTTGCATATTGCTTATTGACTTTGTACCAGCCCCGAAAGTGTCATTGTATCTTGGTAAATTCCGTTGTAAAAACCACAAGTTTTGGAAAAAAGTCATGAAACTTTCGCAATCTGTTCAATAATACAGTGTGTTATATGATGATATACATTTATATGTGTGATACAATTAACTGTGTTTCTATTCATATTGTCCACGAGCGTAAAAAAGATTTGTTAATGATATCAACTCTTATTCAACTTTATGAAATGTTATCAAAATGTGTCGTCAATAACTGTTTTGATGCGTGTAAAACTTCCAAAACGTCATATAAAACGAATAAGCCTAATGTTTAAAACAGGAAATTAAAAAAAAGTTATTCTCTGTGTTTTTGTATTGACTGGTCGCCGGACATACGAGTTCGTTATTTTAGAAATTTACTTTCTGTGGAAACGATTTATATACACGCTGTGGTAGTAAATAAGCATGTGAGAATTTACGGGCATATTGTAAATAATAGTTTAAATTATGCATTTGATAACAAATATAAGTGCCTTAAAACGACATTAATTGACTATTTTAAATTTAAGTGATATAAAATGGAAGTACAAAGCTTAATTCACACGATTTTACTAACAAATATAAGTCGCAATAACGAAATTAACACAGTTAAAATTTAACTGATATAAAATGAAAGTTCAAAGCGTAATTCACACGATTTAAAACAAACATTAATGAATAAAAGTAGGCCGAAAAGGATCAGGCCGAAATGATATCTCGGCCAAATTGACCCGACACCAATAATTTTATCGGTGATAATGCAAGGTACCAAGCTAAATAATTTACGCATGCCGGCTATGTCCGTGTTTATTCGGAATGTTAACAATTGTATATATATTGTCACATGACTTTATTGAGCCAATTGGGTATCGATATTTTTCACGTGACACAACGATTCAGCATCCTCCTCCATCTTTTTGCGGGGAAAGAAAACGCGAAAACTCACTATGGTAAGAGGTGTTTTAGGACATTTTTACCAAGGGCAAACTTTGTTTTCTCCATACAATGGCATGCAATGTACCGCTATGGCTCTTGTTGCATTATTGGATTTTTTTAGTTACGAACAAAACCACATGTCCTCATTAACGGCTGTCGATGTAGACTGTATACTGAATGAGGGAAATGCTTTGTATTCTACCATAGTCGAAAGTATAAACGAGGCTCGATATTTATCGCATAATGATTTGCCAACATCCGTTAGGTTTAGAAATGATTTATTTTGTCCGCAATATATGCTTGATGTTTACTATGGTAACGTAAACGGTGATAATGACGTCTATTTGGGTCAGTCCCCTTTCAGCCGCGTCTTTGATGCCTAACATCAGCATTCGTCCTGTGTCCTATGGTCTCCTACCACGAGAATTACCGGGTCACGTGTTCTTTCTCTCACGGACTGTTCGCCCAAGTCGGAATTGGTCACAAGTACAAATTTTCAACCAGCCCAAAACGGAAACAAGATTGATAGTGTATGTTATTTTACATAAATTTAAAGAAGCACAATATAGGTTGATGCAATAAAATGTTTAATGCATTATTTTGTTCAATTGCTTTTAAAGATCAATACAAAAAGCATATGATTTGGGAACAGGTTAAAATATTATCGCTATTTGGGAGGGTTTTTTTTAAATGGGGAATTTGTGACCACGTAGCTATTAATCTGATTTTTTTTATAAAAGCTAATATTTTTTTATCTTTTCATAAATTATATGTTTGTTATGCCCCCACAAAGTGGCGGCATATAGGGTTGCCCTTGTCCGTACGTACGTCTGTCTGTCTGTACGTACGTACGTCCCGAAGATTGTTTCCGATCTAATTCTTGAAAACCGTTTGTCCAATCCTCACCAAACTTTAAACACATGTTTGTGACCATAATATCTTGATCAAGTTCCTTAGCCATGGAAATCGCTTTTGTTATTTAGGAGTTACGGCCCTTTATTTGCAAAAAAAGACTTGAAAAATACGTCCCGAAGATCGTTTCCGATCTAATTCTTGAAAACTGTTTGTCCAATCCTCACCAAACTTTAAACACATGTTTGTGACCATAATATCTTGATCAAGTTCGATAGTCATGGAAATCGCTTTAGTCATTTAGGAGTTACGGCCCTTTTTTGCCAAAAATACTTCAAAAATATATGTTTCCAATCTAATTCTTGAAAAGTATGTGTCCAATCCTCACCAAACTTTACATACATGATTGTGACCATAATATCTTGATCAAGTTCGATAGCCATGGAAATCGCTTTAATCATTTAGGAGTTAGGGCCCTTTATTTCCCAACAATACTTAAAAAATATACCTATACAGTCTTGCGATACCGTAAAACCCAACTCAACTCAACTTATCCTATATGTGCAGATTATCCTGAATAATCATTATGGCTTATTTTCTGTGACAAAAAATCGAAGTGGGGGCATCCGTGTCCTATGGACACATTTCTAGTTTTGTTTTGATCATTACAGTGAAATGAGTTAAACATGGTCATGCAATAAAAACAATGCATCAACCTACATTGCGCGCCTTCAAAGAATGTTGTTTCAATGCATGTAGGATAATTGCTGTTTTTTTAATGCTATTTTTTTACCAAAAACATAGTACGTTCATTAAGATTATATACTGGAAGGTGTTGAAAGAATTAAGAAGAAGATTAAGTGTCATAGTAAATGGTCGTAATGTTTAACTTTTTGTCCAGGTAACCTAATGATCAATTATTGCATAATTACAATCCAACAAGCGAAAGAAACAGAGAGAATTTAAACGAGTATTATTGATGCGCTGGTTTGTGGTGTTACGAATAATATCAATCAAACCAAATTCAACAGGGGAAACGTAATTTTATTTAGACTTTAAAGAGATAATTTTATAAAGTTATACGGAATAACGCAAGAAGATGGTGAGTGCTTTAAAACAATATACATCATATTTCACTGAAAAATACTGGTAGTTCAATCTTTCAGAAAAACACCTTTTCATAGAACGCATTTTTGAAGTGATATCGATTTGGAAAAGTTTAATATAAGCAATGTGTTTAACGGGTCGGAGATGAACGTGGAAAGATGTTTCCAGCCTATACTAGCCACTCGTGTAATTCCTGCAACAATAATACAACAAAGTACCACATTTTAGCCTAAAATGTTACAATTTTAGGGAAGTACTTTTTATGCGCAGTCACTCAAAGTCGCGTATGTGTTAATCCGATCTTGTCATTGTTCAGTTTAATTTCGTCTCGTCCAGACGTCCAGTATTTGACTTTAAAAAAAACAACAGGCCAGACCTTGATAAACTCACATAAACAAAAACAATACTGTTATGCAAACATAACAAGTTATTCATCATGTCTTCTATCATTGGTTTGCCTTATAAACTTTCAGATGTATATAATACTTATTCAAAATAAGTCTGATGTTATTTATAACATTGTATGCATAATGTTTACTGTATATTTTGTACGCATTACAAAACAATCGTCATAAATTGAATGCTTGTGGTTGTCGACATGTATTCAAAATAAACATTTTGATTAACTTGTTTTACTGACAAAAGAAACAAAAACCGAATGAACCATCAACGCCCGTGTTCCACCACGATCAGTATACATCACTACCACGATCCTATTAATGCTTTATAGGTTCAACCTATAATTGATGACAACATTTTCGCAAGGTTAAGCGATTAAAATGCTGTTAAATTACAGCTATTAAGCTATAATGTACAGTCATGGACTTCATATTAAAGGGACCCTCTGATATGTTAACATCACATTGTATTAAATCAACATTAAACATTTACAAATAATGTATTTAACTGTTTTCGTCACACTTGTGTTGGTTTTGGTGATGTAATATATACCAATATTCTAGCAACCGTATTAAGTAAATAAACTGATTGGGAAACCTCTTCCAAAGTTAGCTTTTACAACTACAGAATGTGTCTTATTGTCGACGACTTTGAACCAAGTTAAGTGTATATGGTGCTAGCTTTCAGTAATTTAGTTTAACTACTATGAAATAACGATATACTTGCATTCCGGCCAGGGAAATACTGCAGTCAATGTCTTTACAACGTGGTGATGGAGTCCTTATGCAGTGGCGTAGCTACAAATAGGCCTTGTAGGCTTGGGCGTACAACTTTCTTTTGAAAAATGACAAAAACGCGATATAAACTAATAGCTACCAAGCGCGTAGCTGCCTATACGCGGCTGAATCCACATACATTTGACAAAAAATCAGCCAAAGTTGCAGTATGCGTACTTGACTACATAATCCTAAAACTGTCCATCTTTCAGTAATAAATAAAGCACCTCAGAACTCACAGAATGCACCAGATTGTACCATGGTTTTTAAAAAAATCGAGGGGGCATGCCCCAGACCCCTTAGCACAATTATGAATCCAAATGAATAGAGGGCTAGCTACGCCCTTGTCTATTCAAACACATTGAATAACTCAAATAGTAGTATATAGCGCTATTTTAAACAAAGAAAGTCTGGTGTTTATTTATACTACGTGCAGGGTGTATTGCTTGATTTTATTGTAATCAATGCATATACAATTAAGTTTGTGTAGTGTGCATATAAAATGGATGTAATTGTGTCTTTCGTTTTGCTCCAGGAATGCTCCCAAATTGCACTATTTTGCTTCTTTTAGAAAGAAATCTGGGTGGAAGGGGTGTATCAACAAACTCACCAAGAACCATCAGGCCTGCAAGTTTTTTAGGCTTAGCTACGCCCTTGCCTATGAAGTCATAATTACTCTTATGACTATTGTTATTTTTTGGAAACAAATTGTATAAAAAGAGCAACAGCAATTATTGTTTTATGTATATCTACGGTAGTATAAATATTATAAGTTAGCGCAGTTATAAAAATTACTGCAAAAATATGTTTGTGGTGTTTGCATCTTCGTGTGGGCCATGACAGTCGAGAATTTACTGCCGATGTACGCCTGCACTATTTTCTGTAGATCGCCGAAGTTGAAAACTCATGCATACGTATTTGCTATATATGCTTATTCGATATTAATAATTTAGGTTAGGTTGTCTTGGGCTGATTATTTAAAATTGCATTGTGTATGCATTGAGTCACCTGAAAACACTATATTGTATATTCATTTGTCTACATGGACCATTGACTTTACGATATTTTTTAAAAGTTTTGAATCTTTTGTAAATAGGTCACACGGGTTACCTTTCTTCTCTGCGCGCTGATATATCAATGTCGAGCTCAAAAGTCTAGCCCGTCACCCCCTCCTCCCATACCAGTGTCGAACCCCCCAGCCAACAACCAAGTGTGTCTGATAGTCCCGCAGGATGTCGAGGACTGCTACTTAAATTTCCAAGGAAAACCCATAAATGACAAGGCCGCCCAGGTCAATTGCCTACAGGTAACGACAACACTAGTTTAGCCTTATATACAAATAATCATCCTTCAAGACTGGTTGTATTTAGATTCCATTAAGAGACTGTCTCCCAATGGTAATATTGGTGAGCACAATTTCAATGTTTCAGAACACAGTGTGTGTATACCACGTGATAAATTACGTCATTAATGCTACGTCGGAAGGCAAAATTTTGCTTAAAATGAAGACTTAAATCAAAGATAACTTTTCTTTTACAACACCATTTTAAATGAAACAAATGGCATTCTATGCCGCTTAAAGAGCCCCTCATTTGTTTTATTACCGTAATTTGATAAAGTCATTAGTTTCATCAAACACTTCGAGAAACCTGTTTCCAAAATTATGTTGTGACAGTGCTCCGTCAGACGGCCATATTATGAAAAGGTTTGTCGAAATGTTTAAAGAAACTAAACTCTCAATCAAACTCTGGTAAAAGCCCGAAGGCAGGGCTCCGTAAGCGGCATAGACTGCGCTATGTTTCTTTTAAAATGGTGAAGAAATAGTGAAGTTATCTTTGTTTAACGTCTTCACTCGCAGCAAATTATTGCCTTCCAACGTAGCATTTATGACGCAGTTTATCACGCGGTATACACACACTGGAACACACGCGTACTTGTTATACATGTTGCACACACACACACGTTTTCACGAAACGCTTTCTTCGTGACCTTGTACACGTGATGTTGTACATGACATAATTGTTGTATAGCCAACCATGTAATGTGTGACGCAGCTCACAAAGCGTACCGTAGTCATCACGAATGCTTATGTGTACATGCAACCCCTGCAGTGAATTCGAATGTTTTAAAAAAGAGAATATGTGACGGGGCATACCACTGTGACTGTCAGCCGTCCCATTAAATGTGAGTTTGATTTACATTACAGAAACTCCTATGGAACTTTACCCCAGACAACAATTTGACGCAGTCTGATATCAGCTACTTCCGGGCATTGCTTGGCGACCAAGCGAGCGCGATGGCTGCTGGCGGTCCAGGGGGCTCCTTAATTGGTCAGCCTCCTAGCGGACGGCGCACCCGGAAAGAGTATAGACTGTTGAGTGTCACGGAACGACAGAGATTTCACGCTGCGCTCAACAAGCTATATGAGGCAAGTTATATTGTAATGGTATGCATTTGTTTGCACTTTGCAAGCCTTTAATAAAATACTGACAGTCTAAACTAAAACGTTAAGCTACGTTCCTACATAATTCTTGATAACAGTTTCAACATTATCAAGCCACATTTATAACAGAAAATGAAATGTTAGTACTCACATTGCACGATCAACCTTTAGGAAGGTGTGATCGCGGCATTCGCGCGCCTCCATGCACGTGCAGCACGTTCCCACCACAATGGCGCCTCGTTCCTCCCCTGGCACAGAGTCTTCATCATCATGTGAGTGCGCATGTCGCTTTTCTTGTTTTGGCATCACAATATCTTTTTTACACCTGTTTGTATAAAAGTAAAACTTACTATTACAAGTTGACGGTTTACTCGTGATACATTTTCAAGATCTTTTGCCAATGTAGCAAACTTGTTGGTGTCCATTTTGTTTTATTTTGAGTGTCGAATAGATATGCTTTTGGGAAGGCTAAAACTGTAGATAAGATACTGCAAGAAAGCTATACCACTAAGTCAACTCTAGTTATTATCCCCCGCCGAACCGAAGGTTTCGGTAGAGGGGTATTGTTTTGGCGTTGTCCGTCCGTCCGTCCATCCTTCCGTCAGTCCGTCCGAAAATATTCAAACTTGGTCAGAATGTTCCCGTTGATCAAAAACTAGGTCTCTCTTAGACCCATTAGACTCTCACTATTAGAAAAATCTTTGGAAAAAACTAGAGGCATTTTGCATGATCAAATATTCATGAAACTTAATCAAAATGTTTTCCTTGATGAACTCTTGAACGTATATTAAACTGGTTCACATATGATTGAAAATTAGGGCACTAGGTCAAATCTTAGAAAATTCTTGTCAGACCCCATTTCATGGTAATGATTGGTCAGATTTTGTTTAAACTGGGTCAGGACGTGCCCCTTTATGAAATATGGACCGCTTGTAAAAGCGGGTCACATGGGGTCAAAAACTAGGTCACTAGCTCAAATCTTAGAAAAATCTTTGGAACACATTTGAGGCATTATGTATGGTCTAATATTCATGAAACGTGATCAGAATGTTTTCCTTGATGTAATCTTTGACACTTTAAAACTGGGTCACATGTGATAAAAAAGGTCACTAGGTCAAATCTTACAAAATCATTTCATGGTAGTGATTGGTCGGATTATGTTCATACATGTATGACTGAACACATGATAATAAATATATGTATTTTATGATGATTTACTTCCATCAACTTCCATTATAATCGATTATGATAGGTTATAATCAATAATCAGCAACATGAAGCGCCTATGAGCTTGAAAATAACACACAGTGAACATGATCAACAGGTACCTTAAAATGTCATTTTCCACTATTTACTGTTATCACTTCAGACATATCTGAACTTTCACTTTGAAATCATTCAAATTCATAGAATCTATTACAAATGTTACTCTATATACAAATTTTTTATTTCAAATAATTCCAAACAAACTCAAACTTATATCCAACGTTCATAACGGTCCATTTCTCTGCAGCCATATTACATTTTAATATAGGAATATTCAACCTACTTTTCATTTCCAATCCATGAACTTTGCCTAATCAGGCGGGGATATCAATTCAACGAATTTGCTTGTTCCAATTTACATTTACCTAGTGTGATTGCATGTGAAGGTTCGAGGAGGCGTTACGACGGGTAGACCCATCCGTCGCCCTGCCCTTCTGGGACTGCACTATTGACGACGAGATGGACAACCCGGTCAACTCCGTCCTCTGGACTCCGGAGTATTTTGGCTCCGGTACGGGGGAGGTAATAGACGGACCAGCGGCAGGCTGGGTCACCAATCAAGGCAATCTTGAAAGGAACTACGGACGCCGCAGCCGCCTCATATCCAAGAGGCAGATCCGCAGCCTCCTCAGGAGGTGCAACCTCAGGGTAGGTTTAGCTCCATGTTCTCGATTCGTTGCTTTACGTTAAAATAGATGGCCATTAAAGCTTTATATATATATATATACATATAAAATAAAATATATAATAATAATATAAATGAATAATACCTTGTTACCGCTTTAATTCGATTTCTTTGTTTTAAACCATAAATTAATTTAAATTTGTATGTTCAACAATATATGTGTATGTATTTAATGGGATACTTTTATTTAATACGACGGAGTACAAATAAAAATGTTCCAATCACAGGGTCACAACCTTGATTGGTTTCATGGAATGGCTTTATTTACACCTCAGGCATGACCATTACAGCCTCTCGACATGTACGTGCAAGTGATTTGCTAAAGTATGTGAGAAGGCTGTCAGTGTTGTGGTATTAATTTCAATCAAACTTCTTATATGTATTGTGTACCTGTTCACCCAAAATACCAATGATCATAAGTTAAATGCCCCTGAAACAAATTTTGATCCAAAGTTAATTAAATCGGACATTATCCTTACATCAATGAATTATTCTTAGACGCTTGATTTGTATAATAAGCAAACGAAAACACATTTTAACACAAGATAGTTTGTGAAATCACTTGACAAAAAAGGAAAATAAAACATGTTTTTTTAACAATTTGATAGAAATCAACTGTAAAGAGTCTTCATTTTCACGTTAATTCAGAGGTTTTAAAACATCAATTCATCATGAATGTTTTCGCAATGAATAAGGTGTATGCGACACGACCGATACATCGCTTTGTTTATGTTAAATATATCAAGAAATAAATTACAAAACAATCTATCAGTGTCACCAAAGTACTCGACCGTGTTCTTAATGAGCAGAATGTAATGCTTATGGTTGCGAATCTCAAGTATTTAGATTAATCACTTTGGAGTCGCATATATTGTTACTTTATCAGTGTATACATACACTTCCATAAATAACAGATTCGATTCAGAATCAAGTATGTGATATGAGTTTAAATACTGTACCAGTTAATGCTCCCGAACACCAGCCAAATACTGTACCAGTTCATGCCCGAACACCAGCCAAATACTGTACCAGTTTATGACCGAACAACAGCCAATACTGAACCAGATCATGTTCCCGAACACCAGCCAAATACTGTACCAGTCAATGCTCCTGAACAACAGCCAAATACTGTACCAGTTCATGCCCGAACAACAGCCAAATATTGTACCAGTTCATGCCCGAACAACAGCCAAATACTGTACCAGCTAATGCTCCCAAACACCAGCCAAATACTGAACCAGTTAATGCTCCCTCCCAAACACCAGCCAAATACTGTACCAGTTCATGCCCGAACAACAGCCAAATACTGAACCAGTTCATGCCCGAACACCAGCCAATACAGTATTAGTTAATGACCGAACAACAGCCAATACTGTACCAGTTCATGCTCCCGAACAACAGCCAATACTATACCAGTTCATGCCCGAACAACAGCCAATACTGTATAAGTTCATGACCGAACAGCAGCCAATACTGATGTGCGTGAAGTTAGCAGCACAGCTGCATAGCAGCAAGCTGCTAGCAGCAAGTTGATATGATGCTGGCAGCTAGCTGCTACGCTGCTGGCAGCTAGCTGCTACATGTTTTCACTGTAAATATAATGATTTAGGTTTACTATATACTACTTTAGTAAACCATTGTATGCTTTCCAGCTGTTTATAGGAATATAAAAAGGGGTAAGAAAAAATGAGATTTTACTGTTTTAGGTCATTTGGTAAAATTTTGATTGCGACAGGGTTTATTAAATAAGTAGACCACCAAAATAATATTTTTTTTCTGAAATACCAATTTCTCATCTTAAAATACAGGAAGGGGCAACGGGACCATTCCAACTTAAGGTAATCTTTATTCATCGTATGAAAACGACAATGCCTCAGTTTTGCATTGTCTGACGGATTACCATTATTAATGTGTATGATCAATGTTAAAAATCCCATTTGACCGAAAATCGAAATTTGCTGCTGTAAAAGCCATTTTGGGTACGAACTGACCAGAAATTTCGACTAAGGGGACCATAACGAAAAGTGGGGGGATGAACTAGGCCACGAGCCCTACAATATGAGCTATTTAGATCGCTGGAGCTTTTGTCCTGAGTAGCCGAAAATAGAGCTCGAAAATCGAAATTTGCTGCTGTAAAAGCCATTTTGGGTACGAACTGACCAGAAATTTCGACTAAGGGGACCATAACGAAAAGTGGGGGGATGAACTAGGCCACGAGCCCTACAATATGAGCTATTTAGATCGCTGGAGCTTTTGTCCTGAGTAGCCGAAAATAGAGCTCGAAAATCCGACTGAGGGAACTTTAGCGAAAAGTGTAATGTTGAACATTCTTCGCTTAACGCTCCTTTGGCTCATGTTCATCTAGGCATTGTCAGGTTCATTCGAAACAATCATGGTTATTTAAAACTCATTAAAAAGTATATGTAACTGAATTCCATGCAGGGATCTATTCTGCATGTCAATTGAGATTTATTAACGCCGGCTAGTAGACAATAGGTTTGAATCCTTGGCGCTGATTTGCAATTGAAGTGGGTCCGTCTAGTGCAGGTTCGAATTAAAATTGCCGAAAATAAAACAAACAATAGGCGAATAACACCTGCTCAACAAAAACAATAGCTTTATATATTTAGAGACAGATATTGCCAAAAATTTACATTTAATGCTTTATATAAAGAAATTTGCAATCCCCAGTTCGCATCTAACGACAAACATTATAATGGCGGGCAAACTATTGACTAGTACCGTACATACGTAGCAACGGAGGGTACACAGAGGTAACATTTTGGATGGTATAAGAGGTACGGAGTGTAAACAGTGTTTAAGTAGAGGGGGACAGAGGGGGTTTCATTAAGCAAATTCTGTGTCACAGATTTGCACCAAAAAGTTTTTTTCTGTAGCGAATCTCAGGACATTAATCTAATAGAATTTGTTACGCTTTGATGTCATAATTGTAAAAAAGTACCAAAATGTAAAAAAAAGATTGTGTCCGAGACTGGGTTCGAACCCGCGTCGCCAAAATTGAAATTCGGCGTCTTCCTTACTGAGCTACCATGACTATGGGATACATAATTAAATTATAAAGCTATCTCGGTAGTATCACGTGAAAACACCAACTAGCCAATCACACATAAGGAATGAATTCTACCTGGTAGACATACCCAGTAATCTTTTTTTAATGGTAAAATACAATATAACTGCTAAACTTAAATAAGTTGTAAACTATGTGGTACTTCAATTAGTAAGTTTCAATGCATTGTACACATCGATGCCAAGTGTATGTCATTATTCGACAATTTTATTTTTTTCCACTATTTTATTATCTGTGAGACAGTCCCTTTAAAAGGGTTGCAACAAAGTATACGCTGAATTATTTAAACAACATATTAGACATTGAAACACTGGTTTTAAATCCTCATCATCCTGTCATTGGAATGTTAAGATAACAGTGACTTTGATTGTTAAGAAATACTGCAGATCACAAGTGTTTCCATTAAACTTCTAGAGCAGTAAAGATTCTGAAGTTCTGAACTATTGGCTCAGTATGTACTTGTACAAAATAATAAATGGCTGTGTACGGCTGTGTCATGTCAAGTAATTTATTTCTCTATATTTATTTCCGTACATACTAAAACCTTTTAACGATTTAGTACATGAAAATGATCGACTTCTTTCATTTCAATTATTAAATATATATATATATATATATATAGGTAAAGATTAATGAAAAGTGAAACATTTCCTCTCTTGATCTGTGGTTATAGTGTAGCCCTTTGTTGAGTCATTTTAGTTGCTATTAGCAGCCACCCGCTGTGCTTTTATTTCTGCTCCCATTATCTGGAGTTCCTTTGATGATGCTTAATTAATATACTATAAACTGTCAGCAGCGGGTGTTTCTTATGTAATCAACTTATTTCTGACCTATTTATAACTTTTCTCAGCAGGGGTCGTTCAGTGCGTTTGTTTGATCAAAAATTTGATGGTCAGTAACACTTACTGGCAATGACATCATACCATTTATGTATTGCTCAACGTCAAGGTACTAAGTGACAGGCCGGGTCGAACTCGTATGGATGAAGGGAAAACGTAACACAAGCTTTGAATGAAAATAGGGCATTTATTAATGCCATAAAATTGTTTTTACGAAATATCGTAAAATAAAACATAAACTTGTGTCAATAGCATGTGTATAATAACATTTCCCGAAATACATATCTGGGTGGAAAAAAATCATTTATAACTTGAGAAACAGGTACTGTAATTTAAAATTAAAGATTTATAAAGCAAAGCGACTCATTTAATATTTTATTTAAATTGTTGTACTGTTATAATAATTTATTTGTGTTAAGAACTATAAGGCAAAACAAAGATTTGGTTAGGGTTAAAACAGGCATTTTTTATAAGGCTTGATTTAAGAATATTGATATAAGAACGTTATTTTCCATTGGCGAATAGCGTTTAAGAATTCCTGTATAAAACGTAAAAATGTTTAAACTACATATTAAAAAAGATGCACTCTTATTCCCAAAGAAGATGTACCACAAGTATTAATACAATTGTTTTAATATTTTTTAAACCAATCGGTAGGGTCGCGCCTATATGTAGGTAGGGTTTGTAAGATTTGATTGAGTTTTTTTTATGTGTCATTCTTTCTCTTCAATATTTAAAATATGAAAAAAGCAAACAGTTGCTTTCAATAATAATAAAAAGTAAATGTTGTGCTTAGTTTGTTATTTATAGGGTGCAGGGGACAGAGCCTTGAATCCAAATTTCGAAATTATATTTGCAACTTTTAAGTGTCCAAAAAAACAACTTTCTGAAATCGGACGGGCGGGCGGTCTTAAGGATGGACGGACGACCAGACATGTTTTTGTCGTAAACATGTTATTTAACGGTTTCTTGCCAAAAAATAAAAAAAATATAAACACACATATAAATATTCAATATGGTCACAACGATTCATGGCCTATATACAAATAAAAGACAATAGTATAAGTAAGTTAAATTAAAGAACAAAAAAAGTTTCAATAAATGGAAAAAAGATTCGTTTCAAATGCAAACTGAGATATATATTATATTAACTAATGAAGTATTAAGTGAGGCTATTTATAAATGACATAATACTTGAAAGATCTAAACGTTGTTATTTAGTAAGGAATTTCTTAACATAAATGCTTGATTTATTAATTTACTTAAGCTACTTAGTATGCTTACGTTTTTTGATAACAATAGTTTCGATAAACTTATACATACCTGGGTTTCTAATGTAATATATTTTTATCATTTTTTTCTGAAGTCATTATTTACAGGACATGTTATGATTAAATGATATTCATCTTCTAAATCATTAGAGTTACAAATAGTACAATAACGTTGGGCTCTATCTATTCTATTTCGGCCATATCGGCCGGTTTCAATATGCAGTTTATGAGATGATCAATAAGTTTTAATTCAGAACTTTCAATAACATGCAAACTTGAAATTAATATTTTTGTTCTTGATTTAAATAAATAATCAGTCTCTTTTCTTTTAAAACAGTAGCCTCTTATTTTAGATATGATCTCGGAAAGGATTTTATCATCATTCTTCAAAACAGTTGTCACAATTGTTTAAATTAGGTAGTTTAAATACTAGAATTAGTGAGATAAGGAAGCTGCCTTTTTATAGATTTATTTATATGTCATTACTTCAATTGATTTATAATTCGGTCATTAAAATTTCCACAGTCTGTCGAATTAATTAATAAAATTTAGAATGTGTGTGTTTAGTTGTATTTCGTATAGTTTTATGACCCACTGGCCATGTGTTTTTATAAGCAAATGATCATGTCACTAATTGACATAACGCGTGCTGTCAGTCAAATTAGCCGGCCAATACCAGACTGACCAATCAGCGTCCAAATAAGGCGTGGCTTATCAGTTGCCTTTTGTTATCCGCCATGGTTAAGGCGCTTGGCATTTAAAGGGTAGTGCTTGGAAAAGTGGTGTACTCAGTACAGGTTCAACCCAGGAAAGTTGTATCCCGTGTAAGGGTGCTTCACACCGAGCACGTTAAAGAACCAATAGGTCTCTTCGCAAAGAGCTAGGGTAACACACCTGGATCTCTTGTATCTCACTCTGTTTCTTCAAGTCTTCCAAAGTCTGGATTTGACTGCGAATTGCTGTCATTCTATCTCATATCACTTATGGCATTAAAACACAATTTAACTCGTGATGGCGTCACGGCGGGGTCAAGCCATAATGCAGCCAATGGGCGCGGGCAGACTTTGATAAACTCAAATAAACAAACGACCTCCGACTATCTGCACTAGTGAGTGTGGCGGATCCGTGGTCTTGAGATAACACACTTGACTATCAATCCAGGGGTCACAGGTTCGATCCCCCGTCGCATCACTGACAAAAACTAATCGTCTTCCGGAAGGGACGTTAAATGGGGGTTCCGTGTGACAGTGCTATACACTAGTGCACGTTAAAGAACCAGTGTAGCTCTAACATTCAGGGTTACATTCTGTCTTTGCACAATGCTCCAAAAACCTAAAATGACTAACAATCTTAATGGAGCACTCGCCGAACGGGCAAGGCTCGAGTGCGAATATAAATAAGCTTACACACCCACTCAGTAATGAGTATGTCCGCCCTGTTAGCTCAATCGGTAGAGTGTAAAACTCTGAATCGGACAACCCGGGTTCGATTCCCGGGCGGACCAGGTCACTACTGTTGTGATTTGTTATGAAATCCTTTCGACGACAATTCGCACTGTACAACTGCCCCTGGCATGTACAGAAGTTGTCAGTTCCTTGCAGAGGTGAAGGCACCTAGTACTGGTTCTGCCCAGGAGTGTTGTGCGGTGGTTGAACTGTCACTCTGGGACCCTTAAATGTGCTCACGCCGGGACCCGGAGTATAAACTACTAACACCATCACCACCTTCAGTATTGAGTGAGCTCAATCGATAGAGCGTTGGTAAAAATATAATATAAAGATAAATATCAGATAAAAACAAATCTGGCTTCTTAAAAATAATAACATCCAATTAGAAAACTTGAAATTAATTTCGATTTCAATAATCTGTTTTTAATTAGCAATCGGTCTCTAATCTTAGATATGATTGTATTTTATCAGCATTCATCAAAGCAGGTGTTACAATTTATATAATATTGTTTGAATATATTATTTGTTCATTCATACATTAATTCATGCATACATTAATTCATGCATACATCAATTCATGCATACATCAATTCATGCATACATCAATTTATGCAGACATCAATTCACACTCACTCGCTCACTCACTCACTCACTCACTCACTCACTCACTCACTCACTCACTCACTCACTCACTCACTCACTCACTCACTCACTCACTCACTCACTCACTCACTCACTCACTCACTCACTCACTCACTCACTCATATATGTTGTCCAATGTAACACCACAGTAACAGCCAACTGGTTTATTTCCGAACATCGTATATTCATCGTGTATGGGAAGAGTGTAATCTCATACTCTCAAAGTGTACTGAATAGCATAAATTCCCGTATTTTCAACATGTATGGAGACCGTTCATGCCCGTACACTCAAAATATACGGAGATGTACCGATTCATCCATCAAAATAGTATAAGTACTATCCCATTAAAGCATTAAATTTTCTACAAAGGTAATTTTTACTGACATCATCCTGTTTTTTTACGAAACAGTGATATGTTTAAGTCAATGGTATAAATGACTTTCATATTATATGTGCTTTCAAATTAAACCCCCAAAGACCTAAATTGGCTACAGAATTCATTGTTTTTTGTTACAACACGAATGTACGGGTTAGTACACGCCCGTACATCGAATCCCGTATACTCAAGATGTGCGAGTTTTATGAATATACGAATCCGAACACACCCGTATACTCAACATCCCGTACACTTACCGTACAAATTGAATGTACGGGTTTCAGTACATTCCCGTATATTAAACCATTTTCCGCAGTGTAACATCTTCAATCCGTTAAAGTTAGTCCAATATAGCCAAGAGACATTCGGAGCATCTCGGCCATTTTTATCGAAAAAGATTTACGTTATTCTGCTCAATCGTTTAAGACATTCGAGAGGACAATGAGAGGGAAATACTTATGATTAACACCTTTATTGTTTAAGGGATTTTCATAAGTAACTAAGCTTGATTGGTTATAATTTGGCGATTATCTCGTAATTCCTTTTTAATATCAAATATGTATTTCTAGAAATGGAACTTGATTTTGATATTTTAAATATTTATTTTTAATAACTCCGTCAGAGTGAATGTAAACAGTTAATTGTGTCAAAGTCAATTTAAAGAACACCCGCACAATATTGTCCCGTATAGTTCCGAAAAAAATACAATAATATTGACCTTGAGTGTTCATTGTATTGACTTCTGCCTAGTTTAAGGAATATTTGCCATGCTAATCCACTGCCGTGCATCTTCTCAATATTACACTGGTGTCACAGTAGGGGCCATTTCCTGTGTATTTGTTAATTGGCTCAGGGCCTTTTAGGTCGACACTTTTCGAGTAGATTATCCTACTAATACATATAAACAATATACATAGCTATAAATGAATTAATTGAATAAACCAAAATAAATATGACTGATAAGCTTTTAAACAGTGATATAGCATTTATATTTAAACCCATTTTAAATGCATGATCACCATTGTTATATCCAAATTGTGAAGCATCCTTTGTTAAAATATATTGGTGGGCTATTATATATAACATCACTCTTGTTCTTATTCAAAGGCATTGCATAAATACTGTTATTATCGTTTGAAAGCAACAACAACAAAAGATGAAAAGTCCAATTCTATAATAAAACCTTTATAACTGCACGGCTGGATTCCCAGATCGGAGAACTGCTAAGCAGCACAAGGCCATTAAGATAAATTTCGTTATGACTTTGTATTAATATTTTCGTGTATATGCTTATGGGTGTGTGCGTGTGCGCGCGCGTGCGTGCGTGCATGTAAGTGTGTTTGCGTTTATTCATCGGTTCTGTATAGTGTGACTTTTTGAATTGCTATTCGTAAATATGGTTGGTATTATTTTACTTTGTACTGTGATGATAAGAAATGTTACTGTGTCTCAAGCATTTAATGATTTTTGCCTATCAATTATATAGTTAATATGTTTTCATGAACAAGTTTAAAAATTATAAAAGGGTCATACAAGAATAAATTAAATCAGTAGGGTACTTATTTAATAAAACAAGAAAGGATTTTTTTCAAGAAGGACATTTGCAGATACAAAGTCACACGGTGCAAGATTTCTCCTCGTATGCGACCGCGCACCCCGGTTTAGTAGTGCAGCTTCACCGAGCCCGAGCCACACTGTCTTAGCGGCACGTGCATTTGACCAGCTTGTGGTATTAGCTGACATAACTGCGAGTCGCTGTTGAAGTGCAGACAAAGTTTTATCGTTCAAATGACTCAAGTCAAATTAAGATGTTAAAAGTTGGTTCTTTATTAATTCCCCTTTTACGTTTAATTGTCACGTTCGGCTATTGATATAATATACCAATATTATTTAATAGAAGAAGAAGTACAAAGATCCTAGTTAATTCTCTAAGTGTTTCCATTACAAAGGGTCTTTTCCTGTATATGTCAAATTTGGGAGTAGTCGGTCCCTGCTAAAATTAAAATGAAATATGGAATCATTGTTGTGACTCGGAGACCTATGCATATCCCTGATTAGAAATAAGAGATGTCTAGTTGGTTTGGTTTTGGCTATTTTAAATGCAAAACAGGCATTGCCTTTTGAAGCACACACTAGTTAACTATAAATGTCAATATATGAGCATACTTTCTTAACATGCACTAGTTCACAAAGCCAAAAGTAACGCCGAATCATTGATATCCTCATTAACATTGTTATTATTTATGGCCTTTCTCAACAAAATGTTTGCATTGGTGGGCCGCTCATGAAAAAAAAAACCTGCCGTAATCAAAATTTTACCAAATCAGCTAAATCAGTAAAATCTTTTTTTTTCTTACTCCTATTTGTATTCCTATAAACAGCTGAAATAAAAAAAAAAACAATTATATACTATTGTATTATAGTAAATATATATTATTATATTCATAGTAAAAACGCAGCAGCTAGCTGCCAGCAGCACAGCAGCTAGCTGCTGTTGCTGCTAGCAGCTTGCTGCTATGCTGCTGTGCTGCTAACTTCACTCACATCCAATACTGTACCAGTTCATGCCTCTTTGATACGAAGTCAAAAATGATTGCAAGTAAAATATTTTTACACGTTTCATAATAATTATTCAAAATTATTTGGAAGTTACATTCGGTTGACATCTATTTTGATTTTATTTTAAAAACCGGTCTCATCTTATTTTAAGAATATCAGCCAACCTTTTGCCAGTCGCCGTTATGACTTCGAGTACTTCCATGGTGGACCGCATCTCTGGATTGGGGGAGACATGGCGTTTCCGGCCACCGCGGCATATGACCCCGTGTTCTACATGTACCACGCCTTCGTCGACTATGTATGGGAGCTCTTCCGGCGCCGCCAGCTCCGGCAATGTCGCGTGGACCCGTCCAATGACTACCCAGATATACCTCTCGGCGACAGCCACGCAGCCCAGTCCCCTATGACCGGCTTCGAGTGGCTAATAAATCGTGACGGGCTGCAGCATGAGTGGATTGACCATTGGTATTCTTACGAATCGACGCCATCTTGCCCGAACTGCTGTGATGGCTGCTCCTTCCCGCCCCCGATTAACTGCAACAGACGTCGACGCGTGTGTATGGCCCGCTCGCGACGTAATTTCGCTTTCGGGCCTCGAAGTGAAAACACTAGAACAAAGGATATCTTTGCGCAAGCAAAACTTGATCCGCGGGAAGTTGAATCACTAGAAGTACAACTTCCGCCGAGAAACCGCGGAGCCGAGTTCCAGGGTCCGCAAGGCGATGGTCGGACTCTTTTTACCGCGATAGCTGACGCATTTGAATCCGTCCGCAATGAGACAGGCGAATCTGCACGAAACTTGATCAGTCAAAACGACCAACGGTCACCCAGGTTTGATCCCCGACGACCGGATACTGTACTTCCTGATGCAAGGAACGCTGGATCTCCCAGAATGAGAGCGGATACTTCTATCGACCGAAGAGGTCGTTTTGATCGAAATCGGGCAGATTCAAGATTAGATACAAGAAGACCACGCCTGGACACAAGAAGATTACCTTATACAGGGTTTGATCGTCGCATGGACTCTAGGTTAGATTCCAGAGGCTCAAGATTCGACACTGTATCAAGTCGGCGTGATTCGATTCCGCCTGGTGGTGATAGACGGCCGCCGACGGATGGTGGGCGTGACTCGCGACCTGGACAGTTTGACCCTGGTATGGACAGACCTGGCCCGAGGGTAGATTCTATGGCGCCTTTTAGCCGTCGTGAGCCTCCACTCGAGAGGGTTGGCGCCCCGGAACCACCAGGATTCCGTCGGGATTCCATCCCTCCACGGGATTTATCTGACCGCCGAGCATCTGACAGACGTACATTCTCTGAATCGGTACGGCATTAGGTTAAACGTAGCTAAATTTTGCTTCCGAGACAACTTATACACTTCTATCATTATAAATGTTAATACACTTTCATTCTTAAGTAATGTTCAGTTGGTAAATGAAAACCCATTATCGCTTAAATCCCACTTCTTTCAATGTTCTATCTAATGAACTATTATATTAAATTAGAATACACTATAGGCATTCTGTAGTGATTTATTTTGTTAATGTTGTTTTTCTTCTGGCTCAAATTTCATTTTTTACATATTCAAAATGATAATAATATATCGATAAAAGTCATCGTCGGATTCCCCGATTCACTACTACGTAATGCTCCATTGTGTACCGTGGGCGATTTGGCTACAAAAATCTCGTTATCATGAATACTGACCGGGGCAGTTCCATCGGTTCCGCAAGGTACCAGATATTTTCAAGTTGAAAAATAGTGTGGCGAAAGCCATGTTAAAGTTGGATCCGCCTTTTCAGTACAATACATTCTGTCAGCAGCCAAGCTATGGAAGTTACTGACACAATACGGTTATTGAAGAATATTTAATTGTAACTGTAACTTGCGAATTAATTGGAAGAAGAGTCATCTCCCCTACCTCATGCATATTCTCGAAAACGAGATTTTTTCAGTCAAGGTATTTACAAAGTAAAACAAAATTAAGTACTGGCGATGATGAAAAATATGAATGCAGATTAACTGTTAGAAAATCTACAGTCGAACCCCGTTGGCTCAAATTCGCTAGGGTCGAATTCATCGTTGGCTCGAACTGAATGTTAAGGACCGATTTTTTTACACTGAACGTAAGCATTCATGCTTGGTCCGAAATTTCCGAGGCTCAAAGTATTTTCGCTAGTCCCAGAGAGTTCGTGCCAACAGGGTTTGACTGTATTTCATATTTGTGGTTCACATTTGTTTTAAGCATTTTAGTTTCATCACAATATTGTGTATTTTTCTGTCAAATATATTAATTGTCATCCACTTTCACCAATAATTGCTTTGCGGTCAAGTTTATTTTTTCATTTAATTATTAAATTCACACTACGTACATTTTGTGATATAGAATTCTGCATATAAGGTATTGAAATGTGGCCCGTGAAAAGAAATTGATTCATTTTCTGTGTTTAACTGTTATATTGTTTTCAAATGTACTCTTCAGGTGGTAGATTTAACCCAAGTGTCCCCAACAAAAAGTAGTCCAAGAAACCGCGGAAGAACATTTGATGCTCCAACATGATCAAATTCCTACGCAGTGAACAGGGAGGAAACTACATGTAGATGCAATTTAGGTTGAAATAGGTTTAAAAAAAATATTTATAAAAAAAGATAAGTCCTGTATAATATTTTATTTAATAAGTTTGTTTGATCGTTAACCTCTGGAAATAAAACTAAAAATCAAGGTTTATGATTCGGTGAATATCACATGATACACGTGACGTTTGAGAAGTAACCGCTGCGTGGAGTTTGTACCATGATGTGACGTCAAGTTCTTACAAGATATACATAGGGCTGTCCTGCATTTGTTGTGCTTACATATATGTGGTAGCATAAAATATCGTTCATTGTGATTTTCGAAAATAAACATTTGCATTCATTCTCGTATCTTTTATTTTAATTTGTAAGTTTAGATTAAAGTCCTCCTCCCATAATAAGCAAGAGACAGGGAAGGGACATACATACTTCATCTTGCAAGTAGAAAACTCTAATCCTGTGGCAATCATATCTTCAAAATCCGGTAGTCAAATTGTGTGCTGGGGTATAAGAATACTTTTTCAAAATTGTCTTCAAACATCTTCCGCATTCCTATATTCAAATTGCCGCAATATTGCAAATACGTCTATGTGCGTAAATGTTATAAACTATTCGAAATCCGTTAAGTATGTTTTGCAAACTTTATAACTTTCTTGATGAGGGTAAACTTATCAAAATAGCACAAACCATTGTTTCTTAAACAGCTTTCAACAACCATTCAAAAGGTATACCTGTATTTTGATGATAAATGAATTACAAGAGATCCACGTAGGTACTGCTTCCAGTGTGGACATACCACGTGATTTGTGACGTCACAGGTTTTAATTCGGTGCATGGCAAGAAGGAGAGAGGTTGGCAATTGTGCCTCCAAAAACTGCTTTTCGTTATAACCAAATAGTTTTTGCTTTTCGTCATAACAAAATACTAACATTCAATATTTCTATATAGTATATGCCTCTTTGTATGTATCAATATACCTTCAGGATAGAATATACATTCCGAGACTTCTGTTTGAAGGCAAATATGGTGAATATATATATATGTAAACAACTTTTTGGACCAGAAACGTAATTTGCTTTCGTTATAACAAACAATATTTTGTACATTCTCAGCATTTGCCCACGATTTTGGATAAAACATATAAATTGCTTAACATATCGCTCAGTAACCGAGTATAGTCTACATTTTCCCGCTTAGCCTTCGCTACGCTATGTTTTATAAATAATGATATGAAAATATCAAAGCTACAGCGATAATCTTGCTTCATGTTATAACCAAATGTGACGTCGTGGTATGTTCACACTGCACTTCGCTTATTTTCATAACATAAAATGTGAAAAAAAGCTTTAAAACAACTTTAATTTGTTACATGCATATGTATTTTATATTATCAGTACTTTTTGTTTTATAATATAGTTTTATCTCC
This sequence comes from Mya arenaria, assembly GCF_026914265.1. NCBI lineage: Eukaryota > Metazoa > Mollusca > Bivalvia > Myida > Myidae > Mya > Mya arenaria. Next base: position 33,510,249 of record NC_069129.1, on the reverse strand, counting down.
ATGGCGATTCTTTAAAATAACCTACGTTTTGCCCTTTGATATTTTTAGCATGTATTTGTGCAGATTTTTTAAAAATGTTCTATTTATTCAATGTATAGACGTTTTAGAACAAACAAGATTCTGAGAAAATTGGAGAGATAATTCAAGTCAAGATTTTTTTGTAGAATGTACTGAAACATTTTCTGTTTGCATATAAGGGCAAACTTCTCTGATCTTTTGTCTTTCGAACAGGTTTTTTTTAATGTTAAAAAGGTTTGAAAAAGTCTCATCAGTGGTAGACAATTTCTTAAATCATGGGTTTACTTTGATTATTCTGTGATGATTAAATTTCAACTTTTTGTGGGATTTATTATGAAAGTGGGGTTACTTTACTTTTACATTTTCACTGCCTGCTGTTGTTTACTTCCCTATTGGGAAAAAGTGTTTGTTCTGAAATTACACAAAGATATGTTTGACCCTTAATATTCAATATTTCAAGCACCGTGACAACCATGGTTTGTATATTGTCCGTAGTCTAAGTACCCTTATACAAAGGGCAATTTTACTAAGGTGTACGGAGTGTGGGTGTTTTGTTTCCGGATGTGGCAAATAAATTGACACACATGTCCCGATCGCGAACAACTGAAAGGAAATCCCATTCTTTCCCAATAGGACAATTCCATTCACACGTCAGTCAGTTGATGTGTTCTTTCGTCTCCTATCGGTATCGACTTGATCATCTCTGGCAAGCTCGGATTGTGTATCATACAACAGACGTATGTGGTTAGATTTGGCTTCTAAGGTGTAAAAAAAAATTGAAACGATTTACCTTATGACCTACTTTTCGATCAGGAATGACCAATAATCAAACTTGACATAGATTACAGAGAGACAAACATTCTAAGTCGGACATTTTTTCAAAAAAATGTAGTCTGCAGCACAGGCATCTGGCTCATTGTTTGTGTCTAAAATGTTGATTGATATCATTTTGGGTACATATAATTAGCTAAACAACTAATGCTTTGTATTGTTCTTGTATATCAAAGGCATTAGATATCTTCAGATGTGTTGTTTATCTCATAATATGTACCCACAATTATATTTATCAACATTATAGACACAAACAATGAGCCAGATGTCTGTGGTCTTGTGACCTTTTTGTTCAACAAACTACTGATATTCGAAATTGAACTAAATTTAGAAGACAAAGGCAAGATTCGGATGACAAGTTTCATGAAAAGTTGGTTAAAATGTGGCCTCGTTTAGTTATTTACACAATGACTTCCCTTAAAACGGGCGAAGATAGGCCGCTACGTCGTTGTAAAGGAAGCGACAGAGAAGCGTGTGTTGCACAACTTATTAAATGGCCTTATACAGTACGTTCGATGTCAGTAACAGATGTATATTAATCACTCTTTAACAATGCTTTATACGTTCTGTATCCATTGTTTATTCTTACAATAAACAGTAAATAGTAGTTTGTACTAAGTCATATACTATACATATGACAGCTTTATAGTCTTTAAAGTAAGTGATACCTATAGTCTTCATCTAAATTTAATGTTAATTACTAATAGCTTGATATGCAAATAAGATAATAAGGTATCAAAGTAATATTTTAAAATAAAGGCTCCCCGAGATATCCTCGAACCAGTTGGACGTGTGATTATTTAAAAGGTAGGTGCATTAGCAGTGCTTTATTTTCTCAAAAAATATCATTTCAGCTGTTCAGTGAATAAAAAGGGTTATACTTTTTTATGATTCAAATACATATATGATGTTGCAGCGCAAAAATTAAACGAAACAATCTGAAACGTGCTTGTAAATCGTACAAACAATTAAAGACTTTATGAGAAAAGTGTAATATTAAAACTTATGCAAAACAAGTAAATTGGATCACACATATTTTCAAACGATTCCGTTTAAAACATTGGAACTTTACCACAGTAGAGTTTATCTTTGGACAGAAACCTGACTCAATAATTATTATCGCGTTAAAAATCAAAGCGCTGAACGCGTTGAAAGACTGTGTAAGAGATAACTGAAGCAACACTTAGTAGGAGTTCTTTCAAATAAAAAGCGATGAATCGATTTTATTAATTTGAAGAAGTCGCTTAAAAGTAGTTGAAATTGGATAAACGTGAGTATACTACTCACAATGATATCATCCCTACTTAATCAAGTATCCAATGGCGTATAAAATTCTTAATTCAAGGTTCCTCAGTTTCATTCAATCAGTTTAATATACATTAATATATATATAGTTATGATTGAAATGCTTCATTTATGTTATTTGATGTCTTTTATCACAATTTAAGTAAGCGTTTACTTGCCGTCATTTTGTTTCGGTCTGTTCATGGCAATGTCTTTGAAATGCGAAAAAAATGTTGCAAACTATACGTACGATTCAAGTGACAAAATGAAAATATAACGTTAAATATGCTCTTTCAATTGCAGAATCTGCCTTCCAGAACCACTTCTGTCAACAGATTGTACATATTTGTAGCAAGCAGACTTATCAGTTGCAATGGTAATTTGAAGATTGATTAATGTTAGGTTCAGAAAATATTTTACTTAAAAGGACTATGTTTTGGCACCAGAAATTTGTTTTACCAGGAAATGCATATAAAACACTGATCATAATTATTTAAAATATTTTTATTTTTTTAAACTTACTGTAGAGGGGAGCAAACCCAAGCCGTTACAGTCAATAATAAATTTAAAAATAACTGGTACCACATCCATTCGCCAACAAGGACTCATACACATTCTGACGGATATTTAACCTATATTGAGTACTTTTTTTCAAAATCGTTGACTCCAAAGACAATATTTGAGCATATATTGACATGTTTTAATAACGCAAGCTGACAGTATCTTAGTCTTAATACTGCTATTAGGCCACTCCTTTTTTTATTTTTTTTGGTTTACAAGAAATTTTGGAAAAAATGTCCACCGGGTGGTCGAAAAAAAAAAATGGAAAAAAATCCCAAAACATACTCTTAAAGGGTGAAAATCAGAAAACAACATAAAAACATTGAACATTTATATCATTTACTTGAAATTTTAAATTTTTAAACTGGTATTAATTAATGTTTTAATACACTCAATGTTTCAAAGTTCTAATTAAACAGACAGTTACATACTGTGCATATAAAACACCAATGAAATTGCCTATAAAACATGTTTACATGTATAAACTACACTTTTTATCAAAGATACATTGAATATTACTCAGCAAGACATTTGTTTAGCTTTATGGGTATGCTTAAGCAAAAGTGAATGCAGAACACTTAAAAACTGACCAATATTAAATAGAAAAAAAAGAAAAGGCGAATTTTACGCATTAAAATACACAAAATTGCACTGTATTAAAACAATACATTACATTTTTTAAATATTGTTTCAGTTATTTAAATATTGGAAAATGTCAATAAAGTGAAATAATTACCAATTTTGTAAATAAGGAAGTAACATTTTATTGAGCTTTAATATTGTGAAAACAATTCCTGAAAAACTAAAAACCAAACTAGACCTAGATTTGAGTTTTAATAACTTTTACCACGCGGGGTCCTAGTTGTGTGTAACCCGATCAATGCTAAGGCTGGATATTTTCGGACCGGGATACTTAACATAGGCTGTTCACCAAATCCATTTCAAATTCAAATCTTGCAGCAAATTACCACATCAGTACATATAATTCACATAGCAAAATAATAAATCTAGCATGTGGCTTAACTTTATGTACCAATGATAGCTAACTGACAGAGAAATCCATAATTATATATCAGATATTTTCATCTTCTCCCAACTCCGCCATTTTGTGTATATACATGTATGCGTTCACAGGGCATCTATACTTGTTTATTTTTTTTCATTTTAAAGAGAATTCCTTGGTGACAACAACAAATCTCATTTATAGTGAAATATCAAGTTCATTACAAATTGAAATGGACTTATTCAAAATAGTTTTCCGTGTTGTTTTATCTAAATGTTTTGCACACAACTCCCGGCATGAGTTAATGTCATTGACACATGTGTTCAACTCTTTGTTTGTTTTTTAACCCAAACATGAATAAACTTGTAATCTAGAACAAACACAAGCTTTACATTGACCCAATGACAAGTATTTCAAAACCATTATGTGATTTAAAATCCATAAACACCACCGACCGAACTTGTGAAACTAGGTCACCGGTGTCAACTTAGAAATTTTACTTTCGATTTCACCACTCACACTTTATGCACTGTTATTTGATATATAACCATAAAATATTATAAAATGTTTTTCTCACACATAATTTACAGATATTTCTGTCTACTTATTCGATGGCAGCCGCTGACACTTTTATTTTTTATCTATAAACAACAATATTTTCATGACCTAAATTAGCGGGAAAAAACAACAATCATGTGACAGTTATTGTTTGTGTCGGCTGTTAAATTTGCCAATGTTTATTGCTATTGTTATTTTAACAACTCCTTCATATTTTAATTAATTATTTCATACAAAGAATGACTGCTATCGTCAATTCCGCCATTGCCAACGGCGCTGCCAAAACAGTTGACTTGCTCTTATGCTATCATTATAAATTGGCGAATACGGCTACGGAACAACAAACCAGTCGAGATATACTGCATTCGTACTCTTATCTGTTCGTTTTTCTTTCGTTTCGCACCAAAACCAATACGGTCGGGAAAATAATTTTGAAAATAAAAGTGAAATTCATTTTTTATTTTTTTTTGTACTTTTCGGAAAATAAGACCCGCCGGTTTTGTAAACCAATTTATATAAAAGTAGTGGCCTAATGATCAGTGCCACAATTTATTTCATAATGAAAAATATAGAAAATAAATCCTCAAAAGTGCATTTTACTAACCATGAACTAGTCACTTTTAAAGGATAAATAGATTTTCTTGCACTATATTTGAGGATAAAAATGCAGTTAAATGTGCACGGCATAACGGTTTGTCTTTTATACCACAAAATTAAAACAATATCAAAAATGTCCATTTGGAAAGTAAAGAATCACAAGGAAAATACTTGAACAAGTTTCTATTTGGGTATGCACTTACAAGAAACAATAGGTACATGAGATATTTTCTGACTGCAAAAATAAACTATAATCCAAGCATTGAGTGCATTTTCTGCACTTTTGAACTGTAGAGTAGTATTGCTAAAAATAAAAGGATTTTATGAGCCATTTGTCGACCGCCAAAAATCAAGCATGTGGCCATTTTTTTATTAATTGGTGACATTTTTTTTTCAAAATCGTCGGATAGCTAGTAATAATTTAGATTAAATCCAGGTAATTTATTCTACATTTAGCAAAACTTATTTATCATAGTGTTGATGACAATTCCCAAAACTCCAACGTCAAAATGTAAACTAACTTTAAATATATGTTCGAGAAAACATGATATTTAAAAATGAATAAATGCTTAGTTTTATTGCTGATTATGTTAACTTAACACTACATACTGTCTATGTTACAACATGTCAATACCTGTTTTAATATGCCATATTATATTGGTATGTTCACATGCTCATTTTGTCATGTACATGGGTTTTGATCTGACAATAAACTTTACAGTCTGATGTTCTCTTCTACATTTTAGTTTTTAAATGAATATGATTATGAGAAAATGAGCTATGTTTCACTGCAAATCGAAGAAATGTTACATAAAATAAATGTTATTACAACCATTTATTATTTTGTCATCGGCGTGTCAACCAATTGATTAAAACGGTTTCCATGAGAGAAAAAAAACAACATCACATTGATGCTTTAAATCTGAATGATTTTCTCAAAGAAATTCTTCCAATTTCGACAGAATAAGTGCTACGAAACTAATAAAGGTTGCTACTGAAAACATTTCGTAGGAAAAAATACTAATAAAAGTTTTTTATGTAAACGCACAGCCGCTATGTTTCAATGTTTACTCTCCCGAGTCTGGCTATTGTTTGCCAACCAAGATGGCGGACAGCATTGAATGCCGGGATACATGTGTGACGTCACACGGGAACTACATGTATCTATTCCTGCAAAACTATTGCGTAGCTACCTCTTGCATGGGAAGTAAAATGACTTCGTATGTAACTGCGATATTTACGTTTAGTTGAATTAAACTCATCATATTACAAATACAACTATTATTTTAATAGCACGCGATGCTTTGACATGAAAATACTTGAAATAGTACTAAAAATAAGCATGCACTTGACCCCCACATTCACAAAAGTAGTTCCGTTGATACGCAGGTGGAATTGGTGGTGTATAAATATTTGAATGTATATTTTGCGGCGGCAGGCACTAGTCGCGTATCTGAAATACCGCTCTCTAAAGAATATCGGTTGCATTCTGTTAAGTGATTTCCAGCGCTCGCAGTATTTCTCCTTAATGCATTGGCTCCGGGCCTATTTGTCTATGTTGTTGGTTTCCTGCTTTGTGACCCAGGAACAACACAAGGTTTGCATGGTCGTACCGGAAACCACTACCAGGTGCTTCCAGAGATTTCGCAGGACACCAATCTCGGACATGGCGGCTAAAGTCAGCTGTCTACAGGTATGTTAATCCACACTCGTCTTTGATCATACACTATATATTAAGGATCTGTAACGGGTCGTTATATGACACAAAATAAAATGGAATATAATTCCTGTTAGTCATGATAAGTCGAAATGTAATGTGATATCTGAAACCTCAACATGTCAAAAATGAATGACAGTAATTTACCACGGCATTAACTGCTTTACCATATACGTCTTAATCAACCTGGTTTCAGGATAGTAGGTTTCATCTGCACGTGTTAAATATACAATTCCGAAAGTTTGACGAAAACGTTTTATCCAAAAAATTGCATTTCTTATTTCCGATTCGATATTGTTGATATTCTCAAACTATAATGCTCATATTTTTAGAAAAACATGTTTGGTAATAAATAGGTTCAATACTAGCATCTCCGATCGTTGTAAATATCATCTCAAAAATGGCGTATCGGACTCTGTACCAGAGTGTTTAGGGCACGAGCTGCACTTGAGTTTTGTAGATGATTATTTCTAATGCTATTGTGATTAGACATTACTGTATATTCTTTTAATTTCAAACAGTGTTCAAGGCATTGGAGTTTTTCTCAACAGAATATTACGGATGCTGTACACACCATAGGTGGCAGTATCGGTCAATGATAGATGTGTTTATACATATGTATATAACAAGAGGTGTTTGTCAAATAGCATGCCCTTGTCAGAAACAAGTGGAAGATTGCATAAATGTACTGTCGGGAATAATGATAGATATATGGTTGAATGTATATCTTCAACAGGACCTGTTCTGGGACTATGATACAGACAACCCGCTCACGGGTGGCGACATGTCATACTTCCGAAAGTTGACGGGTGAGAACCGGACACAGTGGGACCAGATTTCGCCTAAATGGCGCGCTAACGGGGTTGTACATGCCGCCTTGTCCGCCCGGGCGACCAACTTGTCCTCGCCTTCAAGGGTAATGTGAAACAAGGGTTATATGCTATGTATTTTACTCGGTGGCAATTTTATTTCAGAGTGTGGTGTATTCAGGGACGTGAACTGCTTAAAGTGAAACTCTTATTTAAAATCAATAGATAGAACACAAATAAATTTTGAGCGGTAAACCTTTAACTACTTACTAAAGTATACCTTTGTGAAAAATATCAAATACAGATAACAAGATTGTAACCGTGTATTTACCTGAAAACGCAAAAATAATAAATGATTGGTGAATGCTTAAAGATTTACTGTGATCTATTATCGCCTAACAAGGTAGAAATACCGTGTTTTCTGCACCTTTCTTTCAAATTTAACAGAGTATCCTTCAGAAGAACCACTGTTTTGACATTTATATATCCTTTTCGGTAAATTGAAACAATTGTTTTAATTGTGGTAAATCTTAGTTGGGAGTAGGAGTGCATCTTTAAGCTATCGGATACTAATGAAAACTGAGGTGCCTTAAAGCCCAGTTAAAGCCAAAAATGAACATCATTTTGACCATGTACTGCATTACTCGTTAATAGATTTTGATATAAAATCCTTAAAATTGTTTGAGTTTGTGAAAAAAAGCAAAACGACTTATATGTAGGTAATAACCATCTACGACTTTATTCTTTTCTTCAAAGTGGCGGGAGATGCCGCGGTTGGTGGAGGTGAACCTGTACCCGCCTTCCGGTTACCGGGTCCGCCGGGAGTACCGTACTATGACGATATCAGAGAGGGACGCTCTCCACAGGGCACTTAGAATCATGAACATTGTAAGAACACTACATACTCCATATGGACATACGTTCCCACTGCTATATATTATCGTCACTTGTATATTTTAATGGTGTTCATAATGACCCCCCCCCCCACCACACACACACACACACACTTCGACCGAATGCAGACATATTACTTTTGGCATGTCTGTCTGCCCGTCTGTCTGTTTGTCGCAAACTCTTGTATCGAGCTGTTCTCCGACAGTATATTAGCCAGAGTGACTAAACAAACATCATGTTAAGTTGTGCCCCTGGGATGATTTATTGTTTTGTTGTTCCCATTTAGAGGTATGACCCTTATCTTTAAGTTAAAATAGCGTATAATGCATGCGATCTTGTGTCGTGATAAAACATTATATGAATGGTTCAGCAGCATGGAAACTTGGGCACCTGGCAACACACAGTAAGTGTTGAATTATTGTCCTTGACTAAGTTAAAAAAAATTGCCTGTTATCTTATGTCGCGTGTATCAAGTTTGTTGAACCACAGTCACAAAACTTTACATGGATGTTAACCAGCGGGATTGTGTGTGTTTCTTCTCTCATTAACCCTTCACTTTGTAAAAATATTGTAGTATATAGAGTCTTGAGTCGCACATAGCACCAATAGCACCAGAATCATGAAACCTTACCGGAATGGTCTCCAGCACATAGCACCAATAGCACCAGAATCATGAAACCTTACCGGAATGGTCTCCAGCACATAGCACCAATAGCACCAGAATCATGAAACCTTACCGGAATGGTCTCCAGCACATAGCACCAATAGCACCAGAATCATGAAACCTTACCGGAATGGTCTCCAGCACATAGCACCAATAGCACCAGAATCATGAAACCTTACCGGAATGGTCTCCAGCACATAGCACCAACAGCACCAGAATCATGAAACCTTACCGGAATGGTCTCCAGCACATAGCACCAATAGCACCAGAATCATGAAACCTTACCGGAATGGTCTCCAGCACATAGCACCAATAGCACCAGAATCATGAAACCTTACCGGAATGGTCTCCAGCACATAGCACCAATAGCACCAGAATCATGAAACCTTACCGGAATGGTCTCCAGCACATAGCACCAATAGCACCAGAATCATGAAACCTTACCGGAATGGTCTCCAGCACATAGCACCAATAGCACCAGAATCATGAAACCTTACCGGAATGGTCTCCAGCACATAGCACCAATAGCACCAGAATCATGAAACCTTACCGGAATGGTCTCCAGCATGTGAAATTGTCATAAGCTCTCACAAAGATGTTAGTATGCATATAATGCAAGTCTGGTTGTGAAGTTGTGCACCTTTAGTCGAGGACAATATCAATGTTACTAAAATAGAAAAAAGGAAGGTTTTTTTACATATGAATAATATCTTAACTTAAATCATAATTTAGGCCAATATAAAGTGTCTGGGTGACATTTTTTTATTTTTCTTAGATCACTGTTTTACCGTTGAATATGTTGCGCCCATTCTTATTGCATAAGGGACCATATATATATATACATGTGTTTCTAGACAAACCATGAACACGTTCGCAACAATTCTCCCTTTTACATGTGAATGTTATACATCGACACCGTAGGTATGTATAAACGCCGTTTCCGGACATTACTGAATAGACCCTGGTTCAACATTTTTATTTAAGTCTATGAAATTTAAGGGGCGCCGGAAAAGAGAGGGGACGGGCGGGGAGGACTTCCAGCAAATTATTGTATTCGGCTTAAGGTCATTCTCATTCATCAGAGGTTCGATTGTGATAAAATGTGGTACGTCATTCAGGTGAAAGGTACGTAACTCTGGTGAACGAGAATGCTTAAGCTATGTAGGCATACTTCGAGGTGGAAAGTTGGGTACTGCTTTTTTATGCCCCCATCCTTCTGTTATACTATTAGCAATTTTAATGCACATTCATTGACAATTGACGGAATAATGGCCCTTGCTTTTGTAACAAAAGAAAGTTTGGGAACCTGTGTATATGGACATATTTCTAGTTATTATGTTTTCACTTCAAGATACTATTTGTTTAAAGTGACACTCTTATTCAAAATCAATACATACACATGTGAAACAAACATGAATATTGAGTGATACACCCTCAACTACTTAGTGAATAATGAATTTATGGAAAATATTAATTACTATAAACAATATTAAAAATGTGTGTTTTATAGCTGAAAACGCAAACATATTAAATGATTGGTGAATGCTCAAAGATTTACTGCGATCTACTATGTTCTCATAAGGTAGCAATGTCGTGTTTTCTGCCCATCTCTTTTAAATTTAAACTCGGTATCCTTCATAAGCATCATTGTTTTCGACATTTGTTCATCCTTTTTGGTATATTAAAACAATTGTATTAAATGTGTTCAATCTTATATGGGAGTAATAGTGTATCTTTAAACATGCTCCCGTGAGGGGGATACATCAGTTATGAAATGAAAACATTTCTAGTTGTTAAAAACGGTTCCTAAGAGGAGTCATTTACTGCGGTTTCAACATGGGTTTAACTTTTGAAGAAAATGTGATTTAAGCATGTCATGTATTCCTCCTCAAACTGTTTTGTTTCAAGAGTGTCAGTCAAACGTTGAAGTCATCATGAATGAGTACTCGAGAAGTACCTTGTATTGGCATGCTCATCATTTTGCAAAATGCAATGTGGTAGTCAATGTGGTAGTCCTGGCAAGAAAGGCAACTGTATCGCCAATCATACTTAAACATAAATAGTACACACTAACTTAATTTCCAGAAAGGCGAGATCGAGGCGTCCGCCCGGTTATATGCCAAAGCTGCTGAGACGCACCATGGCGGTGCCTCATTCCTTCCGTGGAACCGGATGTTTCTCATGTTGTAAGTAAACAATCATGATGCTTTCGAAATGGATGAACAGTTGTAGAATATAGCATGGTCAAGTGCAATGTAATGACGGATCCAGGGCTATCTGTTATACACACAATGACCACCAATTTCCAAACTAATGTACGACTGAAATTGTTGATTGCATTTAATATATCTAACGACTAAAAGCCAAGGTAGTGTCACTATTTTTTTCGGTGTTATTCTGGCAGATTTGAGGAAGCTATGCTCAAGCACGAGCCTGACGTATTCCTTCCATACTGGGCCAGTACGCTTGATGACGCAATGAACAACCCGGTGACGTCATTATTGTGGACGGCGGAGTACCTTGGTAACGGACATGGGGACGTGTACACGGGGCCGGCAGCCAACTGGGTAACGCGTCAGGGGTACCTGCAGAGAGAATACGGCCGCATGAGCCGCCTTCTGAAGATATCGGATATTCATAAGATTTTATCGAAATGTCGCATAAAAGTAAGAGTCCTCCATCAATTTAAATAAGATAGTTCGTGTTTTTAAGCATTTCTTGAAGCAAATAACAATAAAAAGAGGGAAAGGTGTTCTCATGGAAATATTAAAAGGCAGGCATTCAAAGTGTTTGTAACTAATGTTCATTTGTAATGAAAGTATTCTTAAAATTTTAAAATAAAAAAAAACATCAATGACTTTACGACAATATCTTCTGATGTGTACCATTAATGTTACATATTCAATTAAATATGAATCACATAATTTATGCATACATACTAGTATTCAAAACAACTGTGTTTCAATACGTTGCCATGCAAACTAAAATAAAACGGAGCAGAAACACGTACAAACTATTTTTGTTATTTAACTTTTTTACTGTTTTAGGATATACAGCATCCTGCAGCTGATTGGAGCCCGTGTTCTACATGCACCTTACTTACATAGACTACATCTGGGAACAATTTCGTTAGCGTCAGCGATCTGTTTGTGGCGTGGACCCAGCTGAGGACTACCCAAAAGTCTCTCCCGACGGTAATCACGCCGCGGATGTCAAGATGCTTGGCTTCCACTGGTGGACTAACAAGGACGGCCTGAAGGCCCAGTGGACTGACAACTGGTATTCGTACAAGGATTCACCGGAATGTCCGAACTGCTGCCCCGGTTGCCCAGAACCTGCACCAATCAGGTGCGACAACGCGAGAAACATCTGTGTCGGCGCCTCAATGTCGCGGGAAAATATGCTATTGCATTAACCCTCGCCTGGAAGGGTGTCTCATATGCAGCGACCCAGAAATCGGGGCCGCCAAGTCCAAGGTCCGCCGTCAGACGGACGGACACTCTTCACAGCGCAGAGAGATGTGAAACCACTGAAATCTTAAAGAAATATATCGTTTTTGACATATGATGTCATTAACGCATTTCTAATGACACATAAGGTCAATACCTTGCCCCATTTTCTCAAAATGTCATCATTAATTCCTCAATAACTTTCTCAATCCGTTTTACCACTTGACAGCCATGGTTCATAGTAAGAACTCAGTAAGAATCATATTCCCATCCAAATTATGTTGATATATATTTTTAATTTAGATAAATATTGTTAAACAGCAAGATATGTACTTGTAAATGTACTTAACATAATATGAAAAATGTGCACTTAGCTATATTTAATGACCTTATTAAGAGAGCAAACAAAGTAATTTTCATTCAAATATTAATCAGAATATGAAATAATTCATGAGTCATTTCTTTTTATTTTAACGTTCTCAGTTGAGTAAATATTTGAGAATGTTTGTGAAACTGGATCCAGGTATATCTTTGTATACTTTATGTATCGCCTATTAAGAAATCACTATATAATATCGTTTCTCTTTAGATAGATAGCATGATGCCAGGTGACCTGCCATTGTTTGTAACGTTTTACCCGTGGCTTCGGGTTTTGTAGGTGGCCGTCAGGCATTGTCAAAAATGTATATAGTGAAGTTTATTATAAAAAATATCGTATATAAAAAATACAGCATAACTGTCATATGCCATTTCTGCATTGCTATAAGTAACTGACCGTCGACATTTCGTACGATTTTAAGTACAAACAGCTAATTTTCATTCATGCAACAATTATTAATTATAAAAGCTTGGCGTATACTGTCTCATGCATAACATTCGGATATGAATAAATTAGAATGCACAGCACCTTTCGTAAGCAATTAGTAAAAATAATGTAACCTTGTCTGTCACTAAAACCCTTTCAAAAGCAACACGAACCGGAAGGAGAGTCACTCTACATTTAAATAAATTAACATAAATATCATAAATCAGCTGGGCAAGTTCATCGATGTTATAACTTGCAGAAGGTAAAAAACCTGGAATGAAGATTGAATAGTAGTCTTTTAATATAGACCACAAATCGGATAAATATAAATACAATAATAATAAGGAATAATGTCAAATCGTGCTAATATCTTAACGTTGCTCGTGCTAATAACTGCCGGTGTGGTATTCTGTCAGCACCAGGTGTGTTTGGTAGTTCCCGCAGAAACAAAACAATGCTTCGACAGTTTCATCGGCCAGCCCATCTCAGAAAACGCTGCACAGATAAGCTGTCTTCAGGTAACACTAACAGTTTGGTCTGAAATGGCTTGTCGATTGTACGTGCAAACGACGTAAGTATACTCGGCAAACAAGTAGTGCGACAGCGAATTTGTGTCCTAAATCGGGTCATTTATAAAATGATGTGAACTACCAAATATTAAATTTGACGTCAGTAGTGTACATGACGTATGATAAAGCAGGTACAGGGCGATTTGTCGACACTATTTCAACAGTCTATAAAATCTAAAAATCCATTAGGGTTATATAATTGACCAATAGTGGATATCAATTATATAACCATAGTGGATTGTCAGATTTTATAGAATGTTGAAATATCGTCGCAAATCATGATTAACAGTTGTATTGTGTCCCATGACGTGATAAGCAGCGGCAGCCCATACAATGTTGTATTTTTACATTTTTCAAGATCAAGACTGATTTAGCCAGCTGAGGCCACAGGCAACTATTTAAAGTAAGCCAGGTGCAGCTGTTGGGATCTGCATCATACATTCAAGTCTCTGTGGGGACATGCAGTGTTCACATTTACATCTTGTTCAGCGGTCGCGGGACACATGCACGGGTTCTGTTTTCCAAGCTATTGAAATTAGATCAGGTGAATACATATGTCTACATAGGCATTTCAGACAATTATTGCATTCGGCAACAGCCAAAGTAAAATAGGACCTTATACCTTAGTATAGACATTGTGACGTCATTTAAATCAGCGTTGACACTGAAATTACGCCTTTGCATAATGATGCTATTAGTAGGCTTGGCTATATGCGCATGCGCAATAAAAGCAATTGACTTAATCACGAAGAGTCGTATTCAGCAATAGATAACGATTTTTCGCAAATAGGAAACGAAACATTTTAAAAATCTAGCGCCTCTGATTGGCTGAAAATGTAGGGCAAACACTAGTAGTCGTCAGTGTGTCTAGTTTACGTCTCTCAACTTACCGAATGTTGATCTTATCTCAGTAATGCACCAGTCAATTGTACCCCCCCCCCCCCCCCCCACGTCCGGGGGTAAACCGGGGATAGCCGGGGAAATGGGTCGTGTTTTTACCTTTCAGGTGGCCCCGAGTGCCGGGTGAATGCGGTGGTTTTGTCTTTGCTTTAAATATAGCGGGGAATGGGCCTAACCTAGGGTCCCTGGATTGCGGGGTGGGTATTTTACCAACTATTCGTCCCCGCAGGACGGGGATTTTAGCCGGGGTTGGCTGGACCGAAAGTCAAAGTCCCCGCTATTCCCTGGACCTGGGGGCCGTGGTTACAATTGACTGGTGCTTAATGGGGGTATCACCGGACGTTGACGTCATCAATACAATGCTCGGTATCATTTCTCTTTAAATATTATACACTTGTTTTGTACATGTCATTAATATGGCCTTCATTGTATTATGCCGTCAATAACATAATTAATGTATTTGCGATGGAATTTGTTTGACTGATAATAGCTATTTTGTGACTTTTCATCTCATATCTCTGTTTGTATAAAAACAACCGACGATTATAATAATTCCTATAAAACATTTTGAAATTTGACGCAAAATAACTATGTTAGAGTCATGATAAAATCGTCTTTGAACTCTGGTCAGTTTTGTACTATGTCGCAATCTCGTCTCACAAAATACATACGACGTAAACTTCATACAGATGAACATCGTAACAAGATAGTCAATATCAGAAACACAATATATAGTAATTATGAAGTATGGGGAATGTTCATCTACGGCAATACTGAGAAGTAAAAAAGCTGTATATAAAGTAAATCAGATATATTTTAAGTACTCAACACCACACTTCTAAGACGATTTTTACGGTATTGTTAATTAAATAAACGTCGGTGTAAGTCATACCTGTCGGTGTTAGTCATAGCTTTCGGTGTAAGTACTACCTGTCGGTGTAAGTACTACCTGTCGGTGTTAGTCATAGCTTTCGGTGTAAGTACTACCTGTCGGTGTTAGTACTACCTGTCGGTGTTAGTCATAGCTTTCGGTGTAAGTACTACCTGTCGGTGTTAGTACTACCTGTCGGTATGAGTACTACCTGTCGGTATTATTACTACCTGTCGGTGTAAGTACTAGCTGTCGGTGTTAGTACTTCCTGTCGGTGTTAGTATTTCCTGTCGGTGTTAGTACTTCCTGTCGGTGTAAGAACTTCCTGTCGGTGTTAGTACTACCTGTCGGTGTTAGTACTTCCTGTCGGTGTTAGTACTACCTGTCGGTGTAAGTACTACCTGTCAGTGTTAGTACTACCTTTTGGTGTAAGTACTACCTGTCGGTGTTAGTACTACCTGTAGGTGTTAGTACTTCCTGTCGGTGTAAGAACTTCCTGTCGGTGTTAGTACTTCCTGTCGGTGTTAGTACTACCTTTCGGTGTTAGGACTACCTGTCGGTGTAAGTACTACCTGTCGGTGTTGGTACTACCTGTCGGTGTTAGTACTTCCTTTCGGTGTAAGTACTTCCTGTCGGTGTAAGTACTACCTGTCGGTGTTAGTACTACCTGTCGGTGTTAGTCCTACCTGTCGGTGTTAGTACTACCTTTCGGTGTTAGTACTTCCTGTCGGTGTAAGTACTACCTGTCGGTGTGAGTACTACCTGTCGGTGTTAGTACTACCTGTCGGTGTTAGTACTTACTGTCGGTGTTAGAACTTCCTTTCGGTGTTAGTACTACCTGTCGGTGTGAGTACTACCTGTCGGTGTAAGTACTACCTGTCGGTGCGAGTACTACCTGTCGGTGTAAGTACTACCTGTCGGTGTTAGTACTACCTTTCGGTGTAAGTACTACCTGTCGGTGTGAGTACTTCCTGTCGGTGTGAGTACTACCTGTCGGTGTAAGTACTACCTGTCGGTGTAATTACTACATGTCGGTGTAAGTACTACCTGTCGGTGTGAGTACTACCTGTCGGTGTAAGTACTACCTGTCGGTGTAAGTACTTCCTGTCGGTGTTAGAACTTCCTTTCGGTGTTAGTACTACCTGTCGGTGTAAGTACTACCTGTCGGTGTAAGTACTACCTGACAGAACACACTTAGCAACATTTTGTTTCTTTTTGTTTTTGTTTCCATTGCATGTTTAGACTTGTTGGGTAAATCTTTCTCCAGGACCTGTTTTGGAGCTTCAAACCAGACACAAGACTGACGTCAGAGGACGCAATTTTCCTACAAGAGCTGGTGGGGTACATGCCGCAGGCGGCCGCTCCCAGCCAGGCCGATTTTTCTTCAGTCTCCGTTGCGCCGAACATTGTGGCGGAAGAATTACAGGGGCGAACGGAAACAAACGTGACAGTTGCTCGTTCAACGATTGTAAGAACCTTTCAGTATCATATCCTTTACATGTAATCGGAAATAAACTTTACATAAACAGGCCAATGGTCGAAAGTCCCTGATATTTATGATAGTGCTTAGGTAAGACGTGCGAACTGTGACATGTAACGTATAGCCTGGCTTAAGGTCGCATATTTCCAGGCGTAAGGGTTAGATTTAGGGTTTCAATATCCTATAGAACAATTGTAGGAACACTGTTCAAAACGCACTAAATATATACGCCAAACACGTGGTACAATTTAAATCCATTTGGATACCAGGGCCCCGTTTCACTAAAGAGCGTAAGGGTTAATATCGTAAATTTTCAAGCGTAACCTCGTTTTTTGTGTTAACATCGTTTCAGATAAAATTATCATAAAGACGTTTCTCATAGAGATTCAATCGTAACAACTCGGCCATCTCCGGCAAACTTCGAGATACACCTATTGGATACTGGCCGAGGTGTTCCGTTTGACAGAGATTTAGCCAGTTACGTAACCGGTGTCTCTGGGCACTCGTATAATTATATTCATTATTCTATTCCATTTCCTAAAAGATAACAAAAACATACCCTACCCGAGTTCGTTTTCGAAATAAATACGTCACATTCACCGCTGGGTATCTGTTTTTGGCGATTCCTTATAAAAGGCTTTTCGTCGTAAAACTTAAAATTAATAAAAAAATCTTAAATACTAGTACTCAAATTATAGGATTATTTATTCAGCGTACAATAAATTATATTCCGATTTTATTTTTTTATAAAAAAAAGCCGTAAAATTATATATGTTTTACGGTTTTATCAACGTTTGTGCCAAAAAGCACGTGTCCGCTAGGTGGCGCTGTAAATCAACAAACAACGGGATTTAAAAAAAAAAATACACCTCGTTAAAGAATAGTCATTGACGATTGTTTGCTCCAAGTTTCATTAAAATCGGCCGACATTCATATTTTTCGGAGGAACGTGGTCATGTACCTTAATTGTAATTTGGCAGTCGGCATTACAGGAATCTGGCCGTGGCCATTGCTTGGTCCGATAATATGTATATAAGTTATGGTATGACCAAAAACTGACACGTAATGCACAACAAACCTTTTATTCGTTAACAATCCAAATTCAATAAAAACAAATGTTGACTAGAATATTTCCATGAAAGGTGGCGGATTTTTACGAACTTTATGCAACTTGACGTTGTCGCTGACTGGCTCTTTTAGGAACCCCACAGTTAGCTGCACATGAAACGGATTTCGTTTTAAGAACAGAAAATCATTTTAATTGAAGTGTGCTGTTGGTAAATATGTTTGAGAAGAACTCATTGCAAAATTGTAATTATCCAAATACTCATTTGCATCACCATATTTTCTCTCAATTTGTAAGTGCCCTACATTTCAAGTAGTTATGAAAACAATAAGTCATAGAAAATACTGCATGCTTACAATGTAGTTGTTATTACCTTTACAGTCAGAAGATAAATACCACCGTAATATCAAATGTAATTGTGTAATATTGTCCTCTTCCTAATGTAACCTGTTTATGGGACATACTTTGAAAAAAAAATGTGAATTTATAAGACCCATTTCGAAAGTAATAAAAAAAAACTTTTTCAACTTTTGAGAAACACTAATACAGGCAGAAGCGAAATTAATTCTACAAATAAAAATATAAACAAGAAAGATATATAAGTTCCGGCAGCCGCTGGAACGGTAGTCCAGGAAACGGCCTTTCTGGCGAACGGAATGGCTTATATTGCCAAATGAAGAAAAATCGCAAATACAGCAGAGTTTTTCAACATTACCGCCCAAGTTATCGATATTTAAATGTATTGTAAAAGTGTCTTAGGATCATATTAATATCACTTCGAACGAAGTTATCCTTTCTAGTGGACACTTTTCAGCGGTCATTGAAGCGTTCTAAATAATTTGATATAACTCGATTATTCGTCCAAATTCAAGCATGGCATTCAAAATCACTCATGTTTTACTCTTTTAAAAATCTTATGCATTTTGTTAATACAATTGCTAAATAGTATAAGGATTGTTTGTTTCTAAAGAAGAACATAAACTCGAGTGATAACTCAGGAATAATAAATCTGACTTAAATTAGTACAATTTTTGCCGTTTGAGAGAATGCGATTTTAAAAGGAATAAAACATAAAATGTTCAATCATGCTATAGAATATGTGGAAAAGTGAGTTGGATTGAAAATCGACTTAAGATACATCAAATATCACTGTGTTTCTTATCTTCATCCACTGTCAGCAATGGGACGCGTACCCACCCTCGGGCCACCGGGTGAGGAAGGAATACCGAACGCTAACAAATGAAGAAAGGAGTCGCTTTCATCGCGCCCTCATGAAGATGTACAGGGTAAGATCCAAGTTCTCTGCTCAATGTCCATGGACGCTTTTAGCCCGTGTTTGAGACTCAGATTATGAAATGTAATAAAACGTATTATCAATATTAGTTCGATTGACATAGCATGTCTAGTCCATAGTAAATCTAGTCATTTGTAATGTATGAACAACTTCCATCATCAATACTTTGCTAATACTAACTGCACAAGAAAGTCAAGAGTCGTAGTTTGAACTCTTCTGCTTTGCAAATTTGATGTCGAAGCTGTAATGCGGTTTAAAAGCAGAAGTAGTCTGTGACTGAACAGTATGGCGGACAACTGAACATTTCACCACGACTCCTTCAGTGACTGATCAGTATGGCGGTCAACCGAACATTTCCCCACGACTCCTTTAATGACTGAACAGTATGGCGGTCAACTGGATATTTCCTCACGACTCCTTCAGTGACTGCTCAGTATGGCGGTCAACTGAATATTTCTCCACGACTCTTTCAGTGACTGGTCAGTATGGCGGTCAACTGAATATTTCTCCACGACTCTTTCAGTGACTGGTCAGTATGGCGGTCAACTGAATATATCCCCACGACCCCTTCTGTGACTGAACAGTATGGCGGTCAACTGAATATATCCCCACGACTACTTCAGTGACTGAACAGTATGGCGGTCAACTGAATATATCCCCACGACTCCTTCAGTGACTGATCAGTATGGCGGTCAACTGAATATATCCCCACGACTCCTTCAGTGACTGATCAGTATGGCGGTCAACTGAATATTTCCCCACGACTCCTTCAGTGACTGCTCAGTATGGCGGTCAACTGAATATTTCCCCACGACTCCTTCAGTGACTGATCAGTATGGCGGTCAATTGAATATATTCCCACGACTCCTTCAGCGAATGAACAGTATGGCGGTCAACTGAATATTTCCCCACGACTCCTTTATTAACATGGGTAATTGTCAATTGAGCGCCATATAGGCTGTATCCACGCTCATTTAGTTTTTAATATAGCTGTTACCCTGTGGTCGGAGTGGTCTGCTTCTCAACCAAGATATCGTATGTTCGAGCCCCACCAAGAGCACTTTCCCATCCTCTCTAAATCGAACAGCAGAAAACGAACTATAACATGATACATGAGATACATGAGATATAATATACCCGCCTTCGTCAATGAACGATGATGAATGGAAATCAAGCTTAAGAAACTTGTATAAACTAACTAAACCATTTCCCTCCTCAGAGCGGCCAATATCGGACGTTCGCCAAGCTGCACACAGAAGCCGCGGACCTGCACCATGATGGTGCCTCCTTCCTGCCCTGGCACAGGGTCTACATTACCATGTAAATCGGCTATAGATCATTATCTGATTATCCAAACTATGAATGGGGTCATGTACTCAGACACCATGTTTACGTTTTGAAGTAGTTACTAGTTCGGCCAATCATTTACTCATTCTTGATACGTTCGGCAAAGTCCACTAAATTATCATTACAAACATCCATATATAGTTTCTAGGCATCATTTAAAACTATGAAGCTATGGGGGTCTATAAAACAACCTAACATAACCGGAAATGCATGAGTTCTGCATGATCTCAGTAAATGTATACAGGTTTGAGGAGGCGCTGCGTATGCACGAGCCGGGAGTGGCGCTACCTTACTGGGACTCCACACTGGATGACGCCATGGACAACCCCGTCAGCTCCCTCCTGTGGACGTCGAAGTATATGGGCAACGGGGACGGAGACGTGGTCAGTGGACCGGCTGCTGGCTGGGTCTCGGCGGTCGGCCGTCTCCAGCGCCAATTCGGCCGATTCAGTCGCCTCATGAAAAAGCCTGATATTGATCAAATCATGACAAAATGTCTCCTTAAGGTACTTTACACATTATAAAATTATCTTTATAGAACATATCTTTCAAATTTCATCAATTCAAATCCGGTCTGATCCATTATAAATGTTACAACTTCCTAAATGTGTCATGCTCTCCTCATTCAATATCTTCTGATTGAAATCAACTATTCATGCAAATTCCTCCATGTTTACCAATAGTCGCAAAGTTGATCGTAGGCTTCGACTTTGTCAAAAGAGTGTTGGTAAACTCAGCCAGAGCTATTTTTATAAGTTATGTTACAATATGTCTGTGGTATTAGAATCCAGTGGTCATTGGTAAGGAAATCTGATCTGCATAATCCCTAGCATATCGACTATTAAAAACTCAATTGATCCTTTTGTATACTTACTGATCCTTGTGCATGCACTTACAGGAGATCGAAAGTCCGACTGCAAACGGTACAAATAATCTGGAATGGAGGCACGGCGGTCCGCACGTTTGGGTTGGCGGGGACATGTCTGGCTTAGATACGGCCGCCTATGACCCCGTCTTCTTCATGCACCATGCCTTCATCGACTACATTTGGGAGAAATTTCGGCGCCGCCAGATGACTGTGTGTGGGAAAGACCCAAGCACTGACTACCCCACCGTTTCAACGTACAGTGACGCCCATCGCCCGTATGATGCTATGGTGGGATTCAAGTCGTGGACGAATCTGGACGGCATCCGTTCATCTTGGACAGATAACTGGTACTCGTACGCGGACTCACCGACATGTTCTGACTGCTGTCCTGGCTGTGGGTACCCGCCGCCTATTGTATGCGACTACGTGCGAAACATGTGTGTCGCTGCGTCCAGATTTAATGCCAGCCATATCATTGCCAGGGGTTCTGATGGCTTAGCGCAATTTGAGACAGGAGCGTTTTCCGCGGAATTGGGTTTACCATTGGAAAAAACAGCTGTTCTTACTAGGAACAGAGGTCGGTTGTTTGCCGCCCCTCCGTCGGACGGACGGACGGTGTTCACAGCTGCCACAGATATTCTTACGGCAAGATCGGGAGGCACTTTTTAACGATTTAGTTCAGTTTTTTGAAATAATCAAATAATATACATAAATGAAATACACGTTATAGTACCATGCTGGTTTTTAAAAAATAAAATTATTTCTATAGATATGAACATAAGCAAGAAACATTCATAAAGCAATAATTAACAGTTGTCGCCGGTGACCGGCAGCAGTATTCGGACGTGGACCGTTTATATAAATATCTCTAAACAGAAGTACTAAGAAAATCATGGTGTTAACTCATGTACACTGACTTAAGTTCTAACGCATTCATATTTTCTTAATTCTTTACTTTTCTTTACTTCTTTACTTTTTAAAATTATAAAAAAAAATAGATATTGCCTTAACTAATAAGTTTTTAAAAATCTGTCGTAAAATTCTCAATCGTTGATAAACGAAGCCATTGACACATATGTTCGAATTTCTTATGTTTGACTTGCTGCTTTTATTTTCAATCTTTCTTATAATGTTTTCTTTTTCAAAATATATAAGTTATGTTTTACATTTTTCTAGTAAATTGATTAAAAAAGTATGCCCTTTAATAAATTTTGCTAAAAGTGGATTTCCTGTTGGACTTAAAAACACAAAAGTTTGTATTCCAAAAGATAATAAATGGAATTAAACAATGGTGTTCATGTTATAACGTTTATTAGAATGACTGCCAATGACTCTATGGACGTCAGACTTCACGACCTCGATAGAACATAAGCCAATGTGTATAGATACAAGATACAAGATACAAAATAAACATTAAAAGCTGGATATATGATAACTAGAAATGAGATGTTTTCCGACACACATGCATAACATAACAATGGACAGAAGAGTTGGAAATAAAAGCATATAGTTTTAAATAGGTTACATTTTGGAAAAAGTAATTTAAAAAGCCTTTTCTGATTATATTCATGCAGACAATGACAAAAAGTAAGATGGATTAGAGCACTGTGTACAATGCTAACATCAACTAGTTTTCCCGGCTGTACGGCCAATCCACTCGCGTACGTTTCCGCTAGTTGACATGCCACTGTAAAATGGTTAATACGGGCGGTATTCCATTTTAACGACTACAAATTGTAAAAAAAATCATGAGGGAGTAACCTCAACCCCCATGCAAATAGTTTATGCCATATACTTTCGGTTCTGAGGTAGGGGCGCATGTCTAAAGGTTGCCCCCTAAGTTACGCCCCCTCTAACCTCAATTCCTGGACCCGCCCCTGAGGTGCGGATCAGCCTTCTAAATTCTTTGTAGGTTTGAGAGCACCTTATTTGCTTTGGCAGGCTGTTCCATACCTGACTTGCCTAAAAGCGGAAATAGTTCTTCCCATATTTAGTTGTTCTTACTGATGGAACGTCTACACAGATTTTATATCTGAAATTAAAATTACGTGTTAAATTGCTATTGAACATATTCTGGTGAGATAGTGTTCAGACATATGTAAGTTTCATCAGCGATGCATCTGAGTCTGCTCATATGTTATGTTAGCAATTGAACTCAATGAAGAAGATTTTCGTAAGTTGAGGTGTAACCATTAAAGTCAATTTTTAAAGCTCTGTATTGGATATTTTCTAAAAAAAAAATTTGTGTTGATCTTGCTACAAAAATGCGAAACAATAGGGCAGTAAATGAAATTTGATCTGATAAAAGAATTAAGGACAAATAGTTTTAAATTAGTATTGATTGTCAAAAATTTACTTAGTGTTTGATATTCAATTGCTTTCCTACTTTTTTGCACATCATCAAGTTAAGAAATCTAGGGATCAAAATTTAATAAACTTTCTACGTGAACGCCTTAACATTTAACATGCTCTTCACAGACAATAGCGTGATTAAGAATGATAAATAGCTGTGTGAAGTTAGCTATACATCCGACATTGGACACTGAATGAAAGTCGTGCCAGCACGACATTGGACGTTGGACATTCTAAAATGAAAGTTGTGCTGACACAACATTGGACATTGGGCATTGGACATTCAAAAATGAATATGTCGTGCCAACAGGACATTGGACATTGAACATTTAAAAATGAAAGTCGTGCTGGCACGACATTGGAAATTGGACATTGAGCTTTCAAAAATGATTGTCGTGCCAACAGGACAATGGACATTGGACATTTCATGTCTGAATGTCCAATGTCGTATGTTTAACTAACTACACACAGCTATAATATATTGTTTTATTTTTTTCAACAGAATTTATAGTATACACGCCTGCCTTATTTATAAAGTAGAAGTTGTAATTGAGAAAGATGTTGAAGACCAGATGCCCTAATATCGATTCTTAATAGTGGCACGCATTTCAGGCGTAAGGAATCAACGCCGACCCGACCTGTGTTGGAGTTTCGACATTAAATCAGAAGAATTGGCAACAGTCTTGTAAATTCTGATCTGCGCAAATATAAGTAGCGGTGTTGATTAATGCTGGAACCAGGATATAAACTGGTCTAACCTGTTCAGTAGAGCAAACCGAGAATCAATTATGTCATACATATAAATACATTATTTTCAACGAAATTCAGTTGTTGGTAAATAATAAGTTTTACTTTACTTGTGGTAGAATAGTTATATACAAAAAGACTTGGGCGGTCTTTAAGGCCCAGTGTCAGTTAATGTGACTGCTGTTAGAATATGAATAGGCAACAAGTTGGGTGAGCTATCTAATGTCTATATGAGTCTGCACAAATTGTGTTTGAGATGACCAGCTATTTGTTCATTGAGTCTATAGGTAAAAGAAATAGCTATTATTTTGTGATTTTATTTAAATTTTTGATAGATCTATTTAACACGGACGTATGTCCGTGATAATAATTAAAAGCATGCAGTGCCATTTCGGGAACTGACTGTAGTTAATTAAATATGGGAGTAGAACGGTTCTGACTGAATTATTATCTTACCAAACAGCGAATGCCTGGCTATGTAGCCCAAATGAAAAAAAATGATTATTTTATAATCACTTAGCAAATCAGCTATAACTTGATAGATAAACAAGAGTGCTCGATTGTTCAATAAGTGGAAGGGGAGAAACGTCACCTTAAACACTAGTGGACCATAGCCGTTTCCCGTTATTATAAAGTAATATTATTTTACGAAAATGATAATTTTCAGGAAATGAATTAAAATTAAATTATAGCAGTTTTTCTCGGAAAAGAGATTAGCATGGGCTTCAGATAGTATCGCATATGCTTATGAAGATACGACTTATACCCAACTGTCCATAGAGCCCTTGTGAATTGTAAGAAAACAAATTATTCTTATTGACTATTGTTCGGATAGACGTCAATCGGACTTACAACATCAGTATTATCAACCTAAAGGCCTACGCATTTAATGTTTTAATGTATATACATGTATAAAAAATATATATCATTATATGGAAATATAAGAAACGTTGATATGTGATTGATTTTGTATTTCTTTGGGTATAATTACATCTGTCAACAGTAACTCTCATCAGGTGACCCGCACGATCACCTATCCCCAAAAGTTGGTGACCAATTAATAAAACAGGGTGTGCTGCAAAATTTCCAAAAAAACAACATATGTGGTTGAACTTTAAAATAATTGATTAACAAAATTAAAATCAATCTAGTCTTTTTGAAGCATATTCTCATCGAAGGAAATCATATAATGTCATTATTCATAGATTTTTCATGCATTTAATGGCTGACATTTATTTTAAACATCTGATTATTAAGGCATATTTAATGGAGACTGGCTTCTCTGTGTGTTCTAGTATAACAGTAACTTAAAGAACCAAATACTGCAGAGAATGGAACCCCGGAGACCATCTATTAATACATTCAATGATGTCACATCAGGCAGTGCGCATCTATATTAATGAAGAGATTGTTTGATAAGCATAGTTTTTTATTTTTTTTTATTTTTTATAGGACAAAAAATCAAAATATATATAATTACTGCAGTAACTAAGTGGGTTTTTTTCTGGCGTGTTCTCTAGTCAGCACAACATCATTAGAATGCTTTGGATACATACGTGCGTTAATAAAGATTAAATTCAATGTGACAAATATATAACACAGGATAACCCATTAAAGTTATTCAACTTATTTCCAATGGGGTCCTTATGACAAATATAATTATTTGCCAAAGATCTCAGTTGTAAGCTGTTTAAATTAGGTTTTCTTATACAAAAATAACATGCATGTACTCTTGACCAGTTAAAGAATGATTAAATGTTTGAGATCAAACTTTTACAGTTATAATGCAACCGACTGTTAAAACCACATGACACTTTAGCATAATATGACAAAAATCTTAGAACTGATATGCAAGATTAAATAAATAACAATTGATAAAATAGGAAATCTTCCATTTCTGCACATTTCATACCAACAATGAGATGTGATTTCACTTCTTTTTTAAAAGTATTCTTATTTTTCAATTCTTTTAACTTTTTTGGAAGACTGCTCCAGTCCTGGATTGCTTGATAAAAGAAAGTATTTAATATGAAACTGTCAGCCTGTGGCACTTTAAAATTTCCAGCACTATGTCTACTGTTGTAAGAATGTGTGCATGAGACTCAAGTAAAATGTTCATGTAAGTATGATAGGCATTTGCTATTAAAGATTTTATGTACATGGCCAAGTCGTATATGGTCTACCAAATCCCCAAGATGTTTAATAAAATCTTAATAATGGCATCGATACATTGCAACACTATTCGCCATAATACACAGCTAGAGGATTGCCAACTGTAAATCTGGGATTTGTTGTTATATTCTTTTGAGACGCACAATTTTGAAGGTGGCTGGTCAAACAACCTAGCATACATGTATATATATATATGTCCAAGTAATACTCTTTGTAATATAGAACAGGAAGCCTGAAAATGCTCTTGATACATTGTTCTGTACTAAGATTCATCATCAGAAAATGACCTACCGGTAAATTATACATTTCAGACTGGACCTTTTTCTTACTTGGCCCTTCTGATACTGGTCTTGTTTTAAAGCTGATACTGGTCTTGTTTTAAAGTGGTCTTTTGGCTTTTCAACCCACATTTTTGTGACTGCTTTTGTTATGTTTGTTCAACTTTTGTAATAAAGATTTCCACCATCAGGAGACCTAATAAGGGAGCGATCAACATGGTAGTTGGTAACAATATAGTGGTACCAGTAGTTCTCTGGGGAAAGAATGCCCCAACCCACTGTATATCGGCCATATGGATGTCTTCCAACATGAAGCATGTCGTCACTGCATGCAATGATGCCCAGCTCTGTGTATGGGATGTAACACCTACCTGGGAGGTACGTCTTGCACTTATTTAGTGTGGAGTTAAAAGATATTGTGCTATGCATTTTACTGTGTAAAAGAAATGAAATTGAGTGGTCTGTAAGGAAGATGCATGAACCAATT
The DNA here is from genome assembly GCF_026914265.1 of Mya arenaria. Taxonomy (NCBI): domain Eukaryota; kingdom Metazoa; phylum Mollusca; class Bivalvia; order Myida; family Myidae; genus Mya; species Mya arenaria. The sequence goes on along the minus strand of NC_069129.1, from coordinate 33,482,628 downwards.
GAAATTTTGGCTTTACTGATATTTAGTAAGACTGTAGGTATATGTTCCACACTTCATACTTCAACCTTACATGTAAGTTTTATTGTGATGGCATAATGATAATTCATAATGGCTAAAACTACAGGCAGATTCTGGTAGTATATGTGATGTTGAAATTATTAACCCATGAATTATGTTACACAGGAAACTCTGGAAATAAAGTGCAGATAAATTGATGTTTTTGTATATCTCACCTAGGTATACCCTCGCCATATGTTGTTTGGCCACACTGCAGCCATATCGTGTATTGCCCCAGGCTCGGCACAGCAAGGCAACACCCTCCTAGTCAGCGCATCAGAAAATGGGCAAGCCTATACTAGTCTAGAATTATGATGTACTGATCAAGTGATAACATACTGATCAATTGGGTCAACCAGTTACATTTTGTATTTTTATCCATTGCTAGGGGAATAGCAAGATGTTCATGTTTTCATAAGTGGTTATTGTCAATAATATACATACAGTTTTTTAGTGGACCATATTGAAAAATAACTTTTATAATCATCACTTACCAACTTTAAACTAACTGATTTTGATAAAAACATATTGTACACATCAATATACAATGTTCTTATACTATTTTGATAAATCCACTGATAATTTGTTCTGAATAGTAAAGACCTACTCTATCTGCCATTGCTACTGATGACTGAACTAGGCAGTCCATATTCAGATTTAATTAAGTAAACATTGTTGACGATGTTTCCAGAGAGATGTGTCTTTGGGACATAGCAGATGGCCGTTGCATTGAGACAACCAAGATGTCCTACACTCACAGTAGCATGCAGGTATCTCTCAACATATTACATGTCATGAACATATACTTCTGGCCTTAAAAGTGTTGTTGTTGAACTTTTATGCCCATGACAGTTGGCAAATAGTAATCGCACTGTGCTTGTTGTCCTTCTGTCCAACTCCACGTTGTCTATATGTATTTATGTATGCATATCTGTATATGGGCAGGACTTTGAACTTTGTGTGCTTCTGTCCAAGTGTCTAATAGCAATACTTCCTGTCTCAGTCATAACTTTTTAACTATTAATTTGAATTCAGTTTGACTAAATAGAATTGAAGAGCACCATGGAAAGACCTGCTGCCATAACTTTTTTAACTACGGTATAAATGGGAATTCTATGAAACTTCACAGAATTGTAAAACAGCATGGGAAATGTGTACTGCATAAACACACAGATTAAGCTCTCATATCAAAGGTCAAGGTTGTACAGTTTAGGCTTTCTAAAAATATGTTTTTGATTAATGGGATTTCAATCAAACTTCATAGAATTATTGCGCACCATGGTGTGGTGTTTCGCACACAAAATTCAGCTACAATTTCAAAAGAGGTGAGTGTTATAAGATTAATATTTTTATTGCAATGCTTTTCTTAGCCTTAATTTTGTTATTATTGAAGATACTTCAATCAAACAGCAGATAATTGTCAAGCACCATTGGACGGTGCACTGCATGACTTTTGTGCTTACATTTCAATGTTCAAGGTCATATTCAGAGGTCAATGTTGCACATTATTTTTTTTATGCCCCAAACATACCTGCAGGAGGGGGAATATAGATTTGCTCATGTCTTTCCGTTGTCCATAAGTATTATATGGACTTGGGTCACTCAAAACTCCAAAATTATTTCACCTACAGTCAAGAAACCTTGGTGAAATGTTCTTTAGGTGATGAAGTTTTGCACCTGGGATTTCGTTTCCTGCTGCACTTAGTAAAACCAGAGTAATGGCCCTTGAATAATAAAAAATTGGCACTATTGAACTTGTGTTGTTCCAAAACTCCAAAAACGATATAACCTTGAGTCATGAAACCTTAGGGGAATGGTAATGGGATGATGAACATAGTATATCCAGAGTTATGTCCCTTGAATAAGAAAAATTGGTATTTTTGAATTTGTGTCGCTTTTAACTTCAAAATAGAGGGCTTTAGGAATATCTTTTAGGAAGGTATATTTTTTATGCGTTTAAGTTGTGGATCTCATAATTATGATGCATATTTATGAAGAATGGACAAAAACAATTGCCCTTTTCTTTGTGACAAACGTGACATTAGGGGGAATCGGTGTCCTATGGACACATTTCTAGTTTATGAATTCATTGATATGAACTCAATGACCTATATTTAATTATAATAAGATCTGCAGATATGAATGAAGGAAAAGTTGGAATGCATGACAGATTATAATTACACCTTTCATAGATTGCAACTAAATAAAATTGGGTTTGGTTCACAACTAAATAATTCTTGTTAAGTCCAAGGTTTGTGGTACTATAAGATGTTGTGTGTTGTTAAGGTTCTAATTGTGCAGTTCAGTTATAATTGAGTTGCTACATGTATTGGTGTATGCCATGCTCCAAATAAATTTCATTGAATTTGGTGGTGTTGTGTTACTTTTGTCATTGCTTCATTATAGACCGGTATTACGAGCTTAAAAGTCAAATTTTGGGTATTTGTCACATCCTGTGACAGCTGTTTGAAATTTTATTTCATAATTTGAAGTGTTTTGTTTCTTTAGCTTTTTAGCCCATCTGTATACTTTTAATGATATTTATTGAGCAGGTTTATTATATCTTTTGCATTCTTGATAAGCATAAGGAATTGTGTTATTATGTTAAATTGTATATGCAATGTTTCTTGTTTTAAGTCGAGTTAGTAGTAAAAATTGACTGATATTTGTCATACTGTGAAAACAGGCTTCTTGAAATTATGAAAAGCTAATTCTGAGACTTTTTTACCTCCTAGGCGTACCATTTCCGGAACACGAAGGATGTGAAGCTTGTGTGTAATGGCTACTATGCAGAAATTCTGCTGATCAATCCTCTCACATTTGACATCACCCACACATTGTGTTCCCGTGTATCCCCTGACTGGATCAGTGCTTGTTGTGTGCTCCGACCAGCAAAACGGGAGGGTGAGTCTTTTTATTAAGTACACAGTGAAAGGTGGGCCTTTTTGGGTACCCAATGGAGGGTGGGTCTTGCTGAGTACCTTATGTAGGGTGAGTCTTGTTGGGTACCAAATAGAGTGTGGGTCTTGCTGAGTACCTTATGTAGGGTGGGTCTTGCTGAGTACCTTATGTAGGGTGGGTCTTGTTGAGTACCTTATTATGTAGGGTGGGTCTTGCTGAGTACCTTATGTAGGGTGGGTCTTGCTGAGTACCTTATGTAGGGTGGGTCTTGCTGAGTACCTTATGTAGGGTGGGTCTTGTTGAGTACCTTATGTAGGGTGGGTCTTGCTGAGTACCTTATGTAGGGTAGGTCTTGTTGAGTACCTTAATATGTAGGGTGGGTCTTGCTGAGTACCTTATGTAGGGTGGGTCTTGCTGAGTACCTTATGTAGGGTGGGTCTTGTTGAGTACCTTAATATGTAGGGTGGGTCTTGCTGAGCACCTTATGTAGGGTGGGTCTTGCTGAGTACCTTATGTAGGGTGGGTCTTGCTGAGTACCTTATGTAGGGTGGGTCTTGTTGAGTACCTTATGTAGGGTGGGTCTTGCTGAGTACCTTATGTAGGGTGGGTCTTGTTGAGTACCTTAATATGTAGGGTGGGTCTTGCTGAGTACCTTATGTAGGGTGGGTCTTGTTGAGTACCTTATGTAGGGTGGGTCTTGCTGAGTACCTTATGTAGGGTGGGTCTTGTTGAGTACCTTAATATGTAGGGTGGGTCTTGCTGAGTACCTTAATATGTAGGGTGGGTCTTTCTGAGTACCTTATGTAGGGTGGGTCTTGCTGAGTTCCTTATGTAGGGTGGGTCTTGCTGAGTACCTTATGTAGGGTGGGTCTTGTTGGGTACCCAATGGAGTGTGGGTCTTGCTGAGTACCTTATGTAGGGTGGGTCTTGCTGAGTACCTTATGTAGGGTGGGTCTTGCTGAGTACCTTATGTAGGGTGGGTCTTGCTGAGTACTTTATGTAGGGTGGGTCTTGCTGAGTACCTTAATATGTAGGGTGGGTCTTGCTGAGTACCTTATGTAGGGTGGGCCTTGTTGGGTACCCAATGGAAGGTGGGCTTTGCTGAGTACCTTATGTAGGGTGGGTCTTGTTGGGTATCCAATGGAGGTTGGGTCTTGTTGAGTACATGTACCCAACGGATGGTTGGTCTTGTTAAGTACCCAATGTAGGGTGGCTCTTGTTAAGTACCTATGGAGGGTGGGTCTTATTGAGTATCCAATGTAGGGTGGGTCTTGTTGAGTTCCCAATGTAGGATGGGTCTTGTTGAGTACCCAATGTAGGGTGGATCTTGTTGAGTACCCAATGTAGGGTGGGTCTTTTTGAGTATCCAATTGAGGGTGAGTCTTGTTGAGTATCCAATTGAGGGTGGGTCTTGTTGAGTACCCAATATAGGGTGGGTCTTGTTGAGTACCCAATGTAGGGTGGGTATTGTTGAGTACCCAATGTAGGGTGGGTCTTGTTGAGTACCCAATGTAGGGTGGATCTTGTTGAGTACCCAATGAAGGGTGGGTCTTGGTGAGTATCCAATTGAGGGTGAGTCTTGTTGAGTATCCAATGAAGGGTGGGTCTGGTTGAGTACCAAATTGAGGGTGGGTCTTGTTGTGTATCCAATTGAGGGTGAGTCTTGTTGAATACCCATTGGATGGTGGGTCTTGTTAAGTATCCAATGTAGGGTGGCTCTTGTTGAGTACCCAATGAAGGGTGGGTCTTGTTGAGTATACAATGGAGGGTGGGTCTTGTTGAGTATCCAATGTAGGGTGGGTCTTGTTAAGTACCCAATGAAGGGTGGGTCTTGTTGAGTGTCCATTTGAGGGTGGGTCTTGTTGAGTACCAAATGTAGGGTGGATCTTGTTGAGTACCTAATAAAGGATGGGTCTTGTTGAGTATCCAATTGAGGGCGAGTCTTGTTGAGTATCCAATGGAGGGTGGGTCTTGTTGAGTACCCATTGTAGGGTGGGTCTTGTTGAGTACCCAATGTATGGTGGATCTTGTTGAGAACCCAATGAAGGGTGGGTCTTGTTGAGTATCCAATTGAGGGTGAGTGTTGTTGAGTACCCAATGAAGGGTGGGTCTTGTTGAGTATCCAATTGAGGGTGGGTCTTGTTGAGTACCCAATGTAGGGTGGGTCTTGTTGAGTACCCAATGTAGGGTGGATCTTGTTGAGTACCCAATGAAGGGTGGGTCTTGTTGAGTATCCAATTGAGGGTCAGTCTTGTTGAGTACCCAATGTAGGGTGGGTCTTGTTGAGTATCAAATTGAGGGTGGGTCTTGTTGAGTATCCAATTGAGGGTGAGTCTTGTTGAATACCCAGTGGATGGTGGGTCTTGTTAAGTACCCAATGTAGGGTGGGTCTTGTTAAGTACCTATGGGGGTGGGTCTTGTTGAGAATACAATGTAGGGTGGGGTGGGTCTTGTGGATTACACAGTGGATGTAGGATCTTGTTGCGTACCAATGGCGGGAGGGTCATGTTGAGTACTCTTTTTGTTGCAAAAGTTGTTGGCAGGGCGTCACAGTTGCGTTTGGCAGTAATTCAAACTGTTTAAGTATACACATTACATAGTTTGTCATTCAATTTTTTACACTGCCTGCAAATTGAATAATGCAATTAGATGTGATTAACCTGAAACCTTATATATATTGGAATATCCAAATGGCTCATAAAGTCTATTTGAATGAAGATAATCAGAAGAATAAAAGGAGTAATATATAAAACCCTGTAAATGTATGTTTCATTTAATATGTTTGTGTTTCAGATGATGTGATTGTGGCAATATCCAACTCTGGTGCTGTCAAAGTGTGGGCCCTTAGTGGTAGTGAAGCAAGGGTAAGTGATGTGAAGGTGTTGGCCCTGAGTGGGAGTGAAGCAAGGGTACGTGATGTGAAGGTGTTGGCCCTGAGTGGGAGTGAAGCAAGGGTACGTGATGTGAAGGTGTTGGCCCTGAGTGGGAGTGAAGCAAGGGTACGTGATGTGAAGGTGTTGGCCCTGAGTGGGAGTGAAGCAAGGGTAAGTGATGTGAAGGTGTTGGCCCTGAGTGGGTGTGAAGCAAGGGTACGTGATGTGAAGGTGTTGGCCCTGAGTGGGAGTGAAGCAAGGGTAAGTGATGTGAAGGTGTTGGCCCTGAGTGGGAGTGAAGCAAGGGTAAGTGATGTGAAGGTGTGGGCCCTAAGTGGGAGTGAAGCAAGAGTAAGTGATGTGAATATGTGGGCCCTGAGTTGGAGTGAAGCAAGAGTAAGTGATGTGAAGGTGTTGGCCCTGAGTGGGAGTGAAGCAAGGGTACGTGATGTGAAGGTGTGGGCCCTTAGTGGGAGTGAAGCAAGGGTAAGTGATGTGAACATGTGGGCCCTGAGTTGGAATGAAGCAAGAGTGATGTGATGTGAAGGTGTTGGCCCTGAGTGGGAGTGAAGCAAGGGTAAGTGATGTGAAGGTGTGGGCCCTGAGTGGGAGTGAAGCAAGGGTAAGTTATGTGAACATGTGGGCCCTGAGTGGGAATGAAGCAAGAGTGATGTGATGTGAACATGTGGGCCCTGAGTAGGAGTGAAGCAAGAGTAAGTGATGTGAAGGTGTGGGCCCTGAGTGGGAATGAAGCAAGAGTAAGTGATGTGGGCCCTGAGTGGGAATGAAGCAAGAGTGATGTGATGTGAACATGTGGGCCCTGAGTGGGAATGAAGCAAGGGTAAGTGATTTGAATGTGTGGGCCCTAAGTGGGAGTGAAGCAAGAGTAAGTGATGTGAAGGTGTGGGCCCTGAGTGGGAGTGAAGCAAGAGTAAGTGATGTTAACATGTGGGCCCTGAGTGGGAATGAAGCAAGAGTAAGTGATGTGAAGGTGTGGGCCCTGAGTGGCAGTGAAGCAAGGGTAAGTGATGTGAACATGTGAGCCCTGAGTGGGAGTGAAGCAAGAGTAAGTGATGTGAAGGTGTTGGCCCTGAGTGGGAATGAAGCAAGAGTAAGTGATGTAAAGGTGTGGGCCCTGAGTGGGAATGAAGCAAGGGTAAGTGATGTGAAGGTGTGGGCCCTGGGTGGGAGTGAAGCAAGGGTAAGTGATGTGAAGGTGTGGACCGTGAGTGGGAATGAAGCAAGAGTAAGTGATGTGAAAGTGTGGGCCCTGAGTGGGAGTGAAGCAAGAGTAAGTGATGTGAAGGTGTGAGCCCTGAGTGGGAGTGAAGCAATGAAGGTTTGGGCCCTAAGTGGGAGTGAAGCAATAGTAAGTGATGTGAAGATGTGGGCCCTGAGTGGGAGTGAAGCAAGGGTAAGTGATGTGAAGGTGTGGGCCGTGAGTGGGAATGAAGCAAGGGTAAGTGATGTGAAGGTGTGGGCTGTGAGTGGGAATAAAGCAAGAGTAAGTGATGTGAATGTGTGGGCCCTGAGTGGGAATGAAGCAAGAGTAAGTGATGTGAACATGTGGGCCCTGAGTGGGAATGAAGCAAGAGTAAGTGATGTGAAGGTGTGGGCCCTGAGTGGCAGTGAAGCAAGGGTAAGTGATGTGGGCCCTGAGTGGGAGTGAAGCAAGAGTAAGTGATGTGAAGGTGTTGGCCCTGAGTGGGAATGAAGCAAGAGTAAGTGATGTAAAGGTGTGGGCCCGGAGTGGGAATGAAGGAAGGGTAAGTGATGTGAAGGTGTGAGCCCTGGGTGGGAGTGAAGCAATGAAGGTGTGGGCCCTAAGTGGGAATGAAGCAAGAGTAAGTGATGTGAAGGTGTGGGCCCTGAGTGGGAGTGAAGCAAGAGTAAGTGATGTGAAGGTGTGGACCCTGAGTGGGAATGAAGCAAGAGTAAGTGATGTGAACGTGTTGGCCCAGAGTGGGAGTGAAGCAAGGGTAAGTGATGTGAAGGTGTGGGCGGTGAGTGGGAATGAAGAAAGGGTAAGTGATGTGAAGGTGAGGGCCCTGAGTGGGAGTGAAGCAAGGGTAAGTGATGTGAAGGTGTGGGCCCTTAGTGGTAGTGAAGCAAAAGGAAGTGATGTGAACATTTGGGCCCTGAGTGGGAGTGAAGCAAGGGTAATTGATGTGAAGGTGTGGGCCCTGAGTGGGAGTGAAGCAAGGGTAAGTGATGTGAAACTGTGGGCCCTGAGTGGGAGTGAAGCAAGAGTAAGTGATGTGAAGGTGTGAGCCCTGAGTGGGAGTGAAGCAATGAAGGTGTGGGCTCTAAGTGGGAGTGAAGCAAGAGTAAGTGATGTGAAGATGTGGGCCCTGAGTGGGAGTGAAGCAAGGGTAAGTGATGTGAAGGTGTGGGCCCTGAGTGGGAGTGAAGCAAGGGTAAGTGATGTGAAGGTGTGGGCCCTGAGTGGGAATGAAGCAAGGGTAAGTGATGTGAAAGTGTGGGCTGTGAGTGGGAGTGAAGCAAGAGTAAGTGATATGAAGGTGTGGGCTGTGAGTGGGATTGAAGCAAGGGTAAGTGATGTGAAGGTGTGGGCCCTGAGTGGGAGTGAAGCAAAAGTAAGTGATGTGAAGGTGTGGGCCGTGAGTGGGAATGAAGCAAGGGTAAGTGATGCGAAGGTGTGGGCCTTAAGTGGTGAACGTGTGGGCCCTGAGTTGGAATGAAGCAAGGGTAAGTGATTTGAATTGTGTGGGCCCTAAGTGGTGCACGTGTGGGCCCTGAGTGGGAGTGAAGCAAGAGTAAGTGATTTGAATGTGTGGGCCCTGAGTGGGAGTGAAGCAAGGGTAAGTGATGTGAAAGTCTCGGCCCTGATAGAGTGTATAAGCAATCATACATCAAATATTAGTACCAATAATTATATCTTTCTAACACTTACAAATACAATTTTGTTCTAATACTGTGATGTAGCTATAAATGTCATGATAGAAATATGTCACTCCAGAGCAAGGTTATACATGAAGATGAGTCTAAGCAGATACGGTGCCTGAATGCCCAGACCTTGACCTGCTGCCCCTACAACCAGCGTACTGTCCTTATTGTGTGCTCCAAGTACTGGCAGGTATGTTACATGGCATATATCGCATGACATTTAATATAAGCTGCGGTTGCTTCCTCTGATAGACCAATAGACCACTGCCATCATGGAAAATTGTAAAGAAGCAACAGTGTTGAAAATTGTTTGATCCTGTCCTAAGCTAAGCTAACTTACATGTACACTGTTAAAAGATTAGTTATTATTCTGAAATTTGAATGTTTTAAATGGTTAAACTTTGGTGCACTTTGAGACTTAAAAGTTGCATACAACAAATGGAAAGGTATATGAATTACAAAGACCATGATGCAGCTGAACGTTTTACACTATGGCAGAGATATTTACTTGTTTAGGATGATCACTGGAATTCCTCCTGTAACTGCAAGGTGGCCAGTTTTATCATGCTTTCAAGATTGTTATTTTAGGCATCCTAGAAAACAAAACAGGAGAAAACTTATTATCTAGACAGTATTTGCTTTTAAATTAGTTTTACATCAGTGGCATCTTCTCTTGCTTATTGCTTTCAGTGTGGGAGAAAACAATGCTTGAAATCTAGTTTTATGAATGGTTCTAATGGTTGATTTCAATTTTGGTTAAAATTCCATGATTTTAAACTAATGTATAGGGAAGATCTGCTATATCAAATAAAAAAGACTGATAATTATGTAATGCTTTATTTAAGTAGGTTTATACAGTAATTATCTGCTCTGGAGCTATATAAATACCTTTGGATTAATACTGGTATATGAAAGGTCAACATTTGTTAGTGTCTCTACATATACATATAGTCTGTTATTTACCTTCATGTACAAAGGATACATGTCACAGGCTTTCCATCCAGCACATCCTGGTGCTCTATCAACTGTGCTTACATCCTGGAATAATTCACATGCTCTCTGACCAATACCCTGATATATACCTCCTCTATGCTGGAGTTTGTCAGCAAATTCCAAGACAGGACTATATAATGATGAGATCCTTGAATCTGCAGAATTCTCGGGCCCACTCATACAATGGGTACCAGCCATAGCCATGGTCCCATTTTTCATAAGCTTAAAAAGTATGAGGGAAGTCAGGGGATTGAACCTAGGAGCCCATACTTGCAAATCTGGTGCACTACCAACCGAGCTAATGGCCTTTATAAATCACATACTATCTGAGCAGTGTCAATACCGTGATATTACTAGAGATATATGAATACAAAAGTTTGTTCTCAAAATATCTTAAAGGCAAAAATTTAAAAAATTGATATGATACATTCTCAAGATATTTCTTTTGTTTTGTAAAAACATCTTTATGTTTGTAAGTTTTTTTCTCTAGATACTTGATAATTAATGTATGCTAGACTTTATCATCATTCTGAAACAAAAGCAAATGTATGCTTAGCTGCCACGTTAGAGCTAAGATTTATGATTCATAAAAATTTAATTCATTGTGATCTTTTTTCACATGCTTTTATTTTAATCTCAAGCTGGGTTCACACTACGACGTTTGAACTGACGTTTACCCACATTTGGGCAAACATCCAGCTCCGCTTGTAAATGTTGATTATAAGAATTTATGTTACGTTGTGTTCATGCAAAAACTTTGTGGACGTTTGGAAATAAACATAGGTGTAAATTGTGCTCCGTTTGTGATCCTTCCTGAACACTTGATTAAGTTGAACAAAGTTTGCCTTAATTAGACTCTGTTGGCAACAGTCGACTTAAAAGCTTGCTGGCGCTGGTGAACTTAGCGGAATGCTTGTCCAACAGGTATCCGACGCAATCAATGTGATTGTAATGCAAGGGGCTAGTGTAGGCCAGCTTTCCATAGCAAACCCCGTAGTTAAGGTGAACTTTGAACAACAGAACTCATATGACCACTTCTTGAAGACATAGCCTGACACTTACCTGTGCTGAGTATTTGTTAATCCAAGTTGGACTTAGTTGTCGACCACTGCACATGTGCTACATCTGCCAAATGTTCACCGAGCTAATAGAAACTAAGTAAAACACTGGAAAATGCAGCCAGGTGCTAGCACATGCTGTCAAATGCTAGGAAACATTCATAAAAATTGATGTGTGCCAGATGTTAAATGTTTGCAGTGTGACTGTAAGAAATCATTCTTAGGAACATAATTTTGCTGACATTTGGGCTCATTTCTTAGACTTTTCAAATGCTTCAAATGTTCATAGTGTGAACCCACTTTTGTCATGTGCAATAGTTTTACTACAGCTGTTGGACATAGTGCTACTTGCTTCTAGAAGGCTTCCATGTTTTTTTGTGGTATTTTGCATGTTTTCCTCCCTTTACAAAATAATCATTAAAACAATAGGCTGCTTACAGCATTCTATTTGTGTCTTGTTTAAAACTCATTATTTTGAATTTATATCTTTTTAAAGAAATCTTGCTTGTTTCTGTCAGATTCAAGGGAAGCTTGTTTAGTTTTGGTTGGTGAGAAACTGAAACTCTTGAATATTGTCTGTTTACAATTTATAGCTGTATGTAGCAACTTTTTTGTATGAAACGGCTTAGTTAACACAGACAATAGATTATTATTACCGGTATTTGCACCTCAAATACATTTTGCAAATATTGCAAGAAAATCCATGCGTTGTAAGCTAATTTAACATCTTACTATACTTATGTTCAACATGTACAAGTTAGTGATATAAAACTCTTTTTTTTCAATGAATTAATAAACCTTTTTCACCTATTTTCTGTCCTGGGTAAGAGAACTTGAATATTGCATTCTAAACCTTTATACCTATTCAAGATGCATTTCTGTACATTTGAAGGTGTACACATTTCGCCCTCCCACTGTATTTGGGGAGGGGAAAGAAAGAAGGGTAAGATGCTTGTTGTTGCCATAGAAACTGCCTTTAGAATTCATAATCAGTTAAACCAATGAGATTCTGTTTCAGTTCTGTCTGGATTTGCAGCCCTCAGTATTTTACTTTCAATGTTTGTAGCCACTCAACATGTATAAGTAGATGATTTAACAGCGTGAGAACCATCCGGAGGGATGGAAGTTAAAGTATTCTAAGTGACAGTGTCATTGAAAACTGAATCAGTTACAATTTATAAGCCCCTGCAGGCATAAATAAATCACACTGTCTTTCCTCTTTTCTGTGTCTTGGCTGTAACTTTGTCATGCTCAAAGGGATTTTTAAGGTACTTTCCACATGTATGAGGAACATAAAAATGACATGAAAGATCAAGGTCACACTTACAGGTTTATCATTATGAAATGCTGCATTTATTCCAATAGAGTATAGATGGACATGTTTTGGCTGTAACTTTGTCATGCACGGAGGGTTCTAACATAATTTGGCACATGTGTTTTGATTGGTATTCTCATAATCTTTTAGAATGTTTAACCATGGCCATAAGTCTGAAACTGTTTTAGATATTCATATGTAACCTGGTACTACACATGTTGCATGAGACAATTAAGGTTTGTAAAGCAAGGCCCATAACTCTGGTCATAACAATTGTGGAATTATGTCCCTTGCTGGCCTGAAAGACAGACAAGCATTGTTGTTCACTCCACGGCGATCCTGTTTTTGCTTTTATTTTTTCACAGGATTGACATGCTGTAAATATTTTTTTGATTATTGCTGCATGTATTTCATACGCAATTCCACTTTACAATTTTACTGATTGTGTTGGTTCTTCCCTTATTTATTACATGAAATTCGTCCCTTATTTATTACATGAAAATAAGAGCAACATGATCATATATTGTAGGAAATGGGTAAAAATAGAGATATAATGGACCATTCAATTAGAAACACGCCCCCCCACCCACCCACCCCAGGTCCGGGGGTATACCGGGGATAGCTGGGGAAATGGGCCGCGTTTTTACCTTCCAGGTGGCCCAGCAGGGTGTGCATGCGTGGATTTTGTCTTTGCATCAAAAATAGCGGGGAAGGGGCCTTATCTAGGGTCTGTTGGTGCGGGGCATTTGGCGGCGATTTTACCAGCAGTTTGCCCCCTCTGGGTGGGAATTTTACTCGGGCTCAGCTGGAACGAAAATCAAAGTCCCCGCTATTATCCGGACCCAAAGGTTCATATACACCTAAGGGGGCTGACAAGCCAGTCCTTATAATGTAATATGACCCTCAGTGGTGTGTAACATTTCTTAAATATAATAAATGTTTTGTTATGCCTCAGTCAATATTTGTATCCACTGGTAAATATAACATCATATTAATTTCTAACAAGCTGTTGTGTCGGAATCATGCTGTTAAAATAAAATTGCCTTTAATATTTTACTTGGTTACAGATAAGTTGTATGCTATTATTCACAGGTTTTGTTTTATTTGTTATGTTTGTTCAGCGCTAGATTGCACAGAATTGCTTGTTACACAGCTTAGTTTTAATGTTGTATTGTCTGACTACTCAAGTGTTAGATGTTTTTAGAAAATGTGTTCTATTAAGGATCATGTATGGATTAAGAACTCTATGTGCATCATTGTCATGAGCAGATACGCTGTTATGCTGACTAGAGTACTGTAAAGAATACTTTTTCTGATATACATGGACACACCAGTGTATAGATTTAAAGCATTTATTTTGCAAAAACGATAAGTTCATGCCAAATTGATTTTATGTTTGTCATTAGGGCTTTATATTTAGAATAACATGATCAGAGCAAGGAGATACATCATATACAAGGAAAAGGTCAATTTTCGAGATGTATGATCACTTACTTGATGTGATTCTGTATGATTTGCTGGTGAAATCTGATATTGAGGACATTTATTGTAATGAGAATAAGATTTTGTTTATTCTATGGCACTGGGGTTTTTCCTGACATAAGTTCTGAAATTGGAGCCTTTCGGTAAACATTGAATACATTAGTATATGCCCTTATGCATGGTGTTTTGTCAATTTGGACTTTTAAAGACTTCCTTGAGTTTTCCTTTTCCAGTAGCAGTTATATAACAGAATATGGGAAGCCCTTGACAAAAAGAAAAGAAAGTTTATCTATTTTAACCTGTTGAAATCCTTTCCTGGACAGGGCAATTTCACCTTCATTATATTAGGAAATCATTTCCCTGTCTGAGGTAAATGTGTTGGTTAACAGAATTTTATATCAGTTTTTGTTTTTCAGATTTACGATGCTGGTGATTTTACGCTGCTGTGTTCAGAAGCAAACCGGTGCGGAGAGCGATGGTCCGGTGGGGATTTTCTCAGCGTTGACCGCGTCGTTGTCTGGAGTAACGAGGGGAAAGGATACCTGTACAAACTACCCACAAAGTATGAAGTGCTTGGTACAAAATGATACATACAGCTGTATGTATTGCCTTGTACAAAATGATACACAACAGCTGGATGTACTGCCTTATACAAAATTCTAAAATACAGCTGTTTGTGTACTGCTTTTTACAAAATTTTACAATATAGCTGTATGTACTTCTTCCATTTCAATAGAATAATTGTTAATATTGTATGTGATGTTTTTGAAACTTGGATCAAATGTTCTTCTCTTCAAGGCAATATTAAAAGTTTGAGCCTTACATTTTGTGACTGTTTTAAAACTGGTTAACCGATGGATGGATTTTGAATTCTTTGCAGAATTATTTAGCGCAGCCAGCCAAATTACAGAGAGCATGTCCCAGCTAACTTTTGTCAATTTCGAAGTCGCACTAGGATAACATGTGATTTTCATGACTGCTCCATACATTCTCCAATTATAACTTAACAGCAAAACGTTCACCATATTGAGGTCACAGTAAATGGTTTAGGATTTAAGTCGTGCATTTCATGTGTGTTTTATATCTCCTGCGTTATGGAATGATCTTTATGAAACTTGGATCACAATGTGATGTACTATCCACTTCAAGGTTAAGGTCACTGTAACGGAGTGAGGATTGGAGGTCAAATGTTAATTACAGTGACAACTAATGAAAAAGACATAAGTTTGTAGAAATTAATTTAACACTTTTTATGAGGTAGGAAAATCAACTTACATATGTCATTATTTTACTTAAACAATGTTTTATATGCATTTTCAATATTGTCTGCATATAATACATATAAGTAATTTTCACCTCAATACACAACTCATGTGAAAGAAAAACAACATTATACCCTCACTATTTATTTCTAATTCTTCATGTTGCAAGGAGTTACAAGAAAGTCACTATATTTCATAGCTATCATTTAGACCACTTTCTTATGCTTCTTAGATTCAATAATGATATTAAATATAAAAATAATAGTTACAAATACGATAAGCTGTGACTGTAATTTCTATGATGATTTATGGAATGTTATAACAAATGTGCTTGATTTTAAATATTCCAGTATGAAACTTTTTTGTGTTACCTTTGTTATTGTGGCCAATACACATTTTCCTTGGGTCTTATTCACTTAGTTTCAGACTCCAGCTCAGAAAACTGAATGTTTATATGTTTTGAAATATACATAATACAACTAATTTTGACTAAATGTGTGTACCTGATTGTAGAACAGAGTATTTGTAGCATCGTTTTTTACCATCTTTGCTCCTATAATAGCATTTCTGAGTCTGAGTCTGAAACACAGACCCAGGACGTTAGTGAATACAGCCCCCCTTTAGTTTTCATAAATTTCAATGTGCATGTTCTGCTTTGAGATGTTGTTCTGGTGAATGATTATCCATAACACCTTTGGTCATTAACCATGGACAAATCTATGCCTTATCAAATAGGCTATGAAATGAAAATAATTGCTGAAAATCTTTATATTTGCTCGTTTAAGGGAGCCAAAGATATTGATAAAACAGTGAAAAATGTGTACAAACAAGGTAATTTTCACACATCGCGAATGTTCAGAAAAAGTCTCTGTCATTTGAACCGACAGCCTATGATATTTTGTCGGTCCGAAAGAAAATTTGCCGGTCCAACAATTTTTGTTTGTTGCTAATTTTACATTTACAAGAAATGAAAACGTATTTAGATATTTAACTTGAACACAAATAACAGTTCACGGAGCTTTATTTCACAAAATATTACTAAACCAGCTTAATTTAAGATAGCCATTTTTTTACACTCGCACTTGGTAATGTATTGCAAAGGGAGGCAAATAAATTATTTTTACTTTTAAGCGGTGTTTGATAATTGATAAAGATTATATCTTCATTATTTTCTACATCTGGCCATGAAAACTGTTGGTCATAGCTGCCGTCCACTACAGCCCCGATGCTTTGCAGAAAGGGTTGTCGATAAAATTTTGCTAGTTTCGGGAACCTTTCGGGATCATATATCAATAAATGGGCGGAGCTTTGCCATTGGGCCCGTTCGGCATGTATTCACATGCATCCTATCCGAAGCAGCTGAATGCGACGCAAAAGAATACCGACAGTTCCGGAAACGGCTCCCAAATGTTTCCCGATCGTGCTGAATGGTTGCAGTTACATGCCTAATTGTTGGCGATAGAATGCTGAAATGTTGCGGAGTTGATAGTCGGGGTATATAAACCATGCCGAACGAAGGTGGAACATGCCTCATACTCTTCGTGCTCTTGATGGCAAACATGTGCAAATCAAGAAGCCACCGGGTTCGGGAAGTTTGTATCACACCAACAAGGGCTTCTTTAGCATAGTCCTTTTGGCGTTAGTCGATGCAAACTAAAAGTTATCTGGTGTGACCTCGGGGTATGGGCTTTCATGTCAGACTTCCAGATCTTTAATGATTCTGAATTGAAGGAATTTATGGCTAAAAGATTACGAAGCCTCGCAGAAGGCTTTCCGAAGATGCCGGGTTAATGGCAATGGTTTCCCGAACATCGCGAATGGTTCCCGATGGTTTTCCGAAGATCCCGAAGCCGTCCTGAATAAATCCTTTGGCGTCCAAATTTTAACATTTAAAATTTGGATGCCGAAGTTTTTTCGATCCCGTTTTGGCCCGAAGGTTTCCAGAAGTGTTAAGGAAGGACACGGAAGGGTTCCAGATCATCGCGAAGACATGCCGAATCATCCCGATTTTGCAAATTCCGCTTTCGGGAACCCTTCAGGGGCCTAGTGGACGGCAGGTATCAGACGGAATGACCCATCACAAATTTAGTCGAACCGAGTCAAGATTTACCGGTCAGGACCGTCAGACTGACGGTTTTCGCGATGTCTGAATTTTACAGCTGTTTCAGACAGGTTAGGTTCTTAAAGTGAAACAGCAGTCATGGATCAGGGCAGGTTTTCTCTATCTATAGACTATAAAGAAATCCTGTTTTGATGATCCTGTTTTGATGATTGAATACCTAAGTTTGTGTCAGATGGCTCAATGTTTCTAAAGTCTGGTTTCATCCCTGATTGGAACCATGGCCGAAATGTATTGGCTGAATCAGCTTGTCCATGTTTAATGATCACAAGTTTATGTAAGACTTTAGCATGTTGTATAAAATATGATAAAAAAACAGCCAATTGTGTAAAACTGGATATTTAACTCTTTGGTTTGGTCAAAGTTAGCCTATGTTAGTTAACATTTATTTGATTGGTCAATATTTATCCAATAATAACTATCGACCAATCAAATAATTTAAAAGTGCTAACAGATTACCTTTGGATAACTTAATCAATATTTTATACAATTTGCTTCAGAATCTTTTTTAAATAATATTAAAATAATGGTTACCGGTGCCCGCTGTTTTTGGGGAGGATGTGACTATTTTGTTTACTCCTGATGTATGAAATAAATGTTGAACAATAATTGTAACAGTTTATTGACACTTTCTCAACAGTTAATTGTATTTATAAATATCAATATGAGACTAATTAACAATTTTTAAACCCCATTTTTAAAAGCTTGCTAAAAGGAAGGGCTGTTCAGAGGTAAATACTTGTCAAATGGTGTCTGGTTGTTACAGTGTTTATATAATGTAAAGATCTGTCTTTATTTAGGATAATTTAGTACACAGAGGTAGATTTCTGTAATGCTAGTATTTTCCATAAGAAACCTTGGCTCAAACTGCAAGCTTTCTGTTACCTGTGGTAACTGCTGCTGCTGCTGCTGCAATTATTATTACAGGAGTCTGTATTGCTAAACATTTTGCATTAGCAATGCATTACTTGAGGAGCAATAGAATTGAGACTAATGGATTTGTGTATTTCTTTTATCCTTTAAACCCACCCAGTGTGATTGCTTATATTTAAGAATATATAGGTAAAGAAATAATGGGTAGAATAAAGGCCTCTTGAACACCTTTTATTATCCTACTACCTCAGATAGAATTTTTGTTAAAAAAAAATGTTTTGTTCTGAAATATGTTCAGTTCACCTGAAACGAGAAATAGAAACATTTAAATGCTAAAAACTTTCAATGTTGGCACATGATTTATTATTTTTATTTCTTATGCCTCTGTCTGTCTGTCCCAACAGTTTCTGATCAATAACTTGTGAACCCTTTCCCACAGGGACCTATCTAAAACTTGGTAGCCATGTTAGTCATCATTAGACCAGCAGATAAACCTTATTTGATTTTGAGGTCAATTTGTAAATGGCGACCTTGAGCTAAAAAAATTGGTCATGAGAAGTAGATAAACCCTAATGATTTTAAGGTCAGTTGATTAAAGGTTTATATTTATGTCATAGCTCTTATGATATTTTTTTCTTAATCCAAAATTTATATGTTATATTTGATAACATCAAGCACTTTTAATACATGTTCCTTCATTTATGTTCTGCATTTTGAATATAATGTTGACAAGATGTAATGAAATAAAAAATAAAATATAATTGTCAACAAATGGTATGTTGATTAGCTAGTATGTATACTGTTTGCATGTTCGAGAGACTTTTCTAATGGTTCTGTTTATTTTGAGTGAGGCAATGATATCTTCTGTTTCTTTAAAGTTGTGATGTCAGTGAAGAGTAAGTAGATACTCCATGCATGCGATATTCATAATTATAATATATATTTTTAACTTTAATTGAAATATTTTGTTTCATGTATGAGCCTAATGCAGCATGTGTATGCTTTACTAATTTGTTTTAATTTATTCAAATTTGATCACTAGTTTTTACAATTAATATGCTTTTGTAAGATTTGGAGTTTATGACTGTTTTTGCACATTAACAAACTTATTGGAGTTAAAATAATTGATCAGAAAGTAGACTGAACAAATATCTCTTAACTGGTGGGGTATTCTCACTGGTCATGTAGTTTCACTTGACCATTGGCCATTTTACTCAGGGCTGTCAAACACATGAGAAGAGGGACAAACTTTGAAAGACAATGTTCTTGAAGTATATGAGATAGAATTTCCATTTGTTTAAGTAAAATGGTCTCTTTGCCGGACAAAATGTTTCTTAAGTCTGATTCTATATTTGGAAAGTATTTCATTATTTCTGTAGGAAATGTGAGTTAGATCAATGAAATGTTGCTTTAATCTTTGTGCACCAGTTTTGTTTCTCAAACAAACTCTGTTTCTATCTTGTGTGTCTGTTATTTGTTAGCTGCAAGTAATATGTGTAGAGTTGCTTCATGCTGGCTTGTTTGTTCCATGTTGTTCAATGTTAGATTAGTTGTAAAAGCTACCGTAATATTTTGTTTTGCTCTGAATCCACCAAGAAAGTCTTATGGAGATACTGTTCATATATTCATCATGCACAATCATTAAATTGAAGTTTGTGGATTGACAATGAAAGAATTTTGTAACGTTTTTTTTTTTCTTTTCTTAAAGTTTAACATGACTTTCAGCAGCCAAATGTATAAAAGGTTGATTAGTTGACCACAGGTTATATTTCGACTAGTTAACACCCTTAAATAATTTGATTGGTTAACATTAATTATTAGATTAATATTGACAAATCAATAAACATTTTGGTAAACTTTTACCAAGCCAAACAACTAACCAGTTTATACAATTAGCTGCTGGTCTTTTAATAGATAAATGGTGATTTACCTACTCATGCATGTACATACGTAGAAATACTCTGCGCTTCTCTTGTATTCAGAAAGTTCAAAGTGTATAAAACTGTAGATGTTATAATATAATTACAAGATTACCTATGTATCATGGAACTCAGGTCTTTTAGTGAGATATTAACCACAATTAAGAAGAAAAAAGCTTATTTCTGTATTCAGTGCAAATCCTGACAGTGAGAGCTACCACCATCGAGCCCCTTCCTCACCCCACGCCTACTATGTACTGGATTTAAATATGGACAAGGTATGCTTTCTACAATGTTTGGCAAGGAGAAATATTCACATTCTGCATGCATGTCAAAACATCGTGGCAATAAACCATTAACCTTAAAACCTTGAACATGTCAAAACATCGTGGCCATAAACCATTAACCTTAAAACCTTGAACATGTCAAAACATTGTGGCCATCAACCATTAACCTTAAAACCTTGAACATGTCAAAATATCGTGGCCATAAACCATTAACCTTAAAACCTTGAACATGTCAAAACATCATGGCCATAAACCATTAACCTTAAAACCTTGAACATGTCAAAGCATCGTGGCCATAAACCTTGAACATGTTAAAACATCGTGCATGTTAAAACATCGTGGCCATAAACCATTAACCTTAAAACCTTGAACATGTCAAAACATCGTGGCCATCAACCATTAACCTTCAAACCTTGAACATGTCAAAACATCGTGGCCATCAACCATTAACCTTAAAACCTTGAACATGTCAACATCGTGGCCATAAACCATTAACCTTAAAACCTTGAACATGTCAAAGCATCGTGGCCATCAACCATTAACCTTAAAACCTTGAACATGTCAAAACATCGTGGCCATAAACCATTAACCTTAAAACCTTGAACATGTCAAAGCATCGTGGCCAAAAACCATTAACCTTAAAACCTTGAACATGTCAAAACATCGTGGCCATAAACCATTAACCTTAAAACCTTGAACATGTCAAAGCATCATGGCCATAAACCATTAACCTTAAAACCTTGAACATGTCAAAGCATCATGGCCATAAACCATTAACCTTAAAACCTTGAACATGTCAAAGCATCATGGCCATAAACCATTAACCTTAAAACCTTGAACATGTCAAAACATCGTGGCCATAAACCATTAACCTTAAAACCTTGAACATGTCAAAGCATCGTGGCCAAAAACCATTAACCTTAAAACCTTGAACATGTCAAAACATCGTGGCCATAAACCATACACCTTAAAACCTTGAACATGTCAAAACATCGTGGCCATAAACCATACACCTTAAAACCTTGAACATGTCAAAACATCGTGGCCAAAAACCATACACCTTAAAACCTTGAACATGTCAAAACATCGTGGCCATAAACCATACACCTTAAAACCTTGAACATGTCAAAACATCGTGGCCATAAACCATACACCTTAAAACCTTGAACATGTCAAAACATCATGGCCATAAACCATTAACCTTAAAACCTTGAACATGTCAAAACATCGTGGCCATAAACCATACACCTTAAAACCTTGAACATGTCAAAACATCGTGGCCATAAACCATACACCTTAAAACCTTGAACATGTCAAAGCATCATGGCCATAAACCATTAACCTTAAAACCTTGACCCTTGGCCAGAACTAAAAACTCACTTGAAAATTTCAAATGTGACTTTGTACACACGTTGCCAGAGAAAATATGTACATGTTAAGAAAGACCCATATTTCTGATGGCACTTTTTACCAAGAAAGATGAGCATTGGCAGTCTCTCACCATCACTTCTTTTAAGAATCGAGATGAACCATTTGAACAAAGGTATATACCGGTAGATAAACACTCCTTAGAAACAAATAATCAAGAGGGTAAAAGTGTTTTTCATCAAATCTTGTCGCTGACATACCCTTGCATAATACACATAAAGAGATACCTTCCATTACCTTGCTAGACATTGGCGTGTGCACCCGCAATGCAGCTGTTCTCCAGTATATCTGGTCGTGGAGATGGAGCAAGGA
Organism: Mya arenaria; assembly: GCF_026914265.1. Classification (NCBI taxonomy): domain Eukaryota; kingdom Metazoa; phylum Mollusca; class Bivalvia; order Myida; family Myidae; genus Mya; species Mya arenaria. The sequence goes on along the minus strand of NC_069129.1, from coordinate 33,460,842 downwards.
CCACACTGCTGCTACGTGGAGACTCGGAGGGCCAGGTTGTCATCTGGAAACTCCCTGACGTTTCCGAGAGGCAGATGACACTTGTACGACAAGAAAGCTTTGATAGGCTGCCAGGTAACAAATCATTTTGATTTCAGATGTGTTTTTTTGTATATAACAATTTGGGTTTTATTTATGTGATGGTATTCATGATGATGATACTAAAGGCCGCCATATTGTTGTTATGTCTCATGGGGCCATATTCACAAAGCATCTTAGTAAGATATAAAAAAAATCAATTAATTTTCATATTATTGCTTATTGGCATATTTTTGTTCAACTTACATTGCAAGGTTTTTAAAATTTCTCAGAAAAATACCATTTTTATGCCCCCACAAAGTGGCGGCATATAGGGTTGCCCTTGTCCGTACGTACGTCTGTCTGTCTGTACGTACGTACGTCCCGAAGATTGTTTCCGATCTAATTCTTGAAAACCGTTTGTCCAATCCTCACCAAACTTTAAACACATGTTTATGACCATAATATCTTGATCAAGTTCGATAGTCATGGAAATCGCTTTAGTCATTTAGGAGTTACGGCCCTTTTTTGCCAAAAATACTTCAAAAATATATGTTTCCAATCTAATTCTTGAAAAGTATGTGTCCAATCCTCACCAAACTTTACATACATGATTGTGACCATAATATCTTGATCAAGTTCGATAGCCATGGAAATCGCTTTTGTCATTTAGGAGTTACGGCCCTTTATTTGCAAAAAAAGACTTGAAAAATACGTCCCGAAGATTGTTTCCAATCTAATTCTTGAAAACTGTTTGTCCAATCCTCACCAAACTTTTAACACATGTTTGTGACCATAATACCTTGATCAAGTTCGATAGCCATGGAAATCGCTTTAATCATTTAGGAGTTAGGGCCCTTTATTTCCCAACAATACTTAAAAAATATCTTATCCGATCTAATTTTTGAAAAGGATTTGCCCTTGTGCAGATTATCCTGAATAATCATTATGGCTTATTTTCTGTGACAAAAAATCGAAGTGGGGGCATCCGTGTCCTATGGACACATTTCTAGTTCATGAATACAGTCCTAGAGCTGGGGAAAAGTGTTTGTGGCAAACAAACTGACAATTAGGTATAAAGGATTTGCATGATGATTTTATGTTCAAATTGTAATAGATTTGTATTTCATATTATAATTGAAGAAATGAAGGTTGAGATTTCTCATGTTTTAGTGTTGAAGCCACGGTGTGCGGCAACATTACAGAGCGTCTGGGACTCTCTGAGCCACCCTCCAGCCGGCATACTCGATGGATTTGTAAGATATTATACAAAAATAATTAATCTGATGGTCAATATTTCCACTTTACATGGCCAAATTTAGGATATAGTTCATCAGTAAGACATTGTTTTAGATTGTCAAACAGAGTCATTTGTTGTACTGTATAGGTATTACATACCTAAGTAATTGGATTGGTAGCATGCCATATGAAAGATTCCATACATTTAGAAATCATTGGAGCTGTAGAAAGTTAGTCTGCTAATATGTTAAAATACTTTTGATATCATTTATATGAGTTCTTCACATAACAAAGTTGACTTGAAATTTTATTGAAAAATTTCCCACCTTCTTTAGAGAGAGATCGAGGATGGAGCATTGTTGACAGCATCTGTGTACATCCCATCCCAGGGGCGGTTGGCATGTGGGCGAAGTAACGGCTCCATCATCATTCTCCCTGCTGTACAGTGCATAATGATCCAACTTCTAAATAACAAGCTGCTGAACAAGGACTGTTAGTAGTGCTATTATATCATGAACTTCTAAATAACAAGCTTCTCAACAAGGACTGTTAGTAGTGCTATTATATCATGAACTTCTAAATAACAAGCTTCTCAACAAGGACTGTTAGTAGTGCTATTATATCATGAACTTCTAAATAACAAGCTTCTCAACAAGGACTGTTTGTAATGCTATTATATCATGAACTTCTAAATAACAAGCTTCTAAACAAGGACTGTTAGTAGTGCTATTATATCATGAACTTCTAAATAACAAGCTTCTCAACAAGGACTGTTAGTAGTGCTATTATATCATGAACTTCTAAATAACAAGCTTCTCAACAAGGACTGTTAGTAGTGCTATTATATCATGAACTTCTAAATAACAAGCTTCTCAACAAGGACTGTTAGTAGTGCTATTATATCATGAACTTCTAAATAACAAGCTTCTCAACAAGGACTGTTAGTAGTGCTATTATATCATGAACTTCTAAATAACAAGCTTCTCAACAAGGACTGTTAGTAGTGCTATTATATCATGAACTTCTAAATAACAAGCTTCTAAACAAGGACTGTTAGTAGTGCTATTATATCATGAACTTCTAAATAACAAGCTTCTAAACAAGAACTGTTAGTAGTGCTATTATATCATGACCTTCTAAATGACAAGCTTATAAACAAGGACTGTTAGTAGTGCTATTATATCATGAACTTTTAAATGACAAGCTTCTAAACAAGGACTGTTAGTAGTGCTATTATATCATTAACTTCTAAATAACAAGCTTCTCAACAAGGACTGTTAGTAGTGCTATTATATCATGAACTTCTAAATAACAAGCTTCTCAACAAGGACTGTTAGTAGTGCTATTATATCAAGAACTTCTAAATAACAAGCTTCTCAACAAGGACTGTTAGTAGTGCTATTATATCATGAACTTCTAAATAACAAGCTTCTAAACAAGGACTGTTAGTAGTGCTATTATATCATGAACTTCTAAATAACAAGCTTCTAAACAAGGACTGTTAGTAGTGCTATTATATCATGAACTTCTAAATAACAAGCTTCTAAACAAGGACTGTTAGTAGTGCTATTATATCATGAACTTCTAAATAACAAGCTTCTCAACCAGGACTGTTAGTAGTGCTATTATATCATGAACTTAAAAATAACAAGCTGCTGAACCTGGACTGTTAGTAGTGCTATTAAATCATCAACTTAAAAATAACAAGCTGCTGAACCTGGACTGTTAGTAGTGCTTTTAAATCATACACTTAAAAATAACAAGCTGCTGAACCAGGACTGTTAGTGGTGCTATTATATCATGAACTTCTAAATAACAAGCTTCTAAACAAGGACTGTTAGTAGTGCTATTATATCATGAACTTCTAAATAACAAGCTTCTCAACCAGGACTGTTAGTAGTGCTATTATATCATGAACTTCTAAATAACAAGCTTCTCAACCAGGACTGTTAGTAGTGCTATTAAATCATAAACTTAAAAATAACAAGCTGCTGAACCAGGACTGTTAGTAGTGCTTTTAAATCATAAACTTAAAAATAACAAGCTGCTGAACCAGGACTGTTAGTGGTGCTATTATATCATGAACTTCTGAATAACAAGGTGCTAAACAATAATTACTTGTAGTACTACTAAATGCTGAACTTCTGAATAGCAAGCTTCTAAACCAGGAGCTTTAGTAGGGCTAAGTAATTTAATCATGAACTTCTAGATAGGTAAGTTATAAGAATGTTTTTAACCAAAACGGTAATAGTTCATTAATAAAATACTTATTAATTAGGTGATTTCATATTGGCCCAGTTATTTGTCCTCGGTCAGCAGTATTTGCCTGAGCCTGAAAGGGCTCAGGCAAATACAGCTAACCTCGAACAAATAACTAGGCCAATATGAAATCACCTAATTAATAACATTATAATACTACTTGCATAATATATCATCATGAGTATTTGAGAATGCTGTTTTGCTCACCATTGATGGTAGTCAGGTGTTGTGTCATCTGGGAATGGTTTTGTAATGATTCAGCAATCTGAAGACTTAAATCATAAAGTCAAGTATTAAAGACCATAGTTATGAGTAATCTATGCAAGGTGTAAAATGAAACAAGTTTGGCAACAATTTAACAAACATTTCAACCTCTCAAGTGGGACACAATATGCACATTAAAAATAAGGCCAATAACTCAGACTATAAAAGTGTGTTTAGCCCCTTTTGACTTAAACAAACAGACAAGTTTTTGCTCTGTGGGGCTCTTGCTATTTTGAACATGACTTTAAAGTTTATATTTGGAAATAATGACTTACATGCATTCACATTTTATTTCATATTTTCCTTTCCAGGTATCCATTTGTTAACCCTATCTGGCCATGATGGGCGTGTGAACTGCCTGCTGTATCCATTCAATGAGAGCACCCGTTACGACCCCCGCCACCTACTGTCGGGGGGAGCAGATTTCTCAGTCATTCTCTGGGACATACAGGACGGCACGAGACTACACACATTCACTGTGCACGGAGGAGAAGTCGCTCAGCTCATTGTTCCACCCAGCAACTGTAATGTGAGATGTGGGGATGTTATGTCCATTAATGTTTACAAAGTTTAAAGAGCACTTGTTTTCTATACCTGAGCTATGTTGATAGCAAGCTCAGGTTTGAATGTACGCTATATTCCTCACCCTAAACTTATATAGCAATATATCTTTAATATCTCAATATTGACATCTCTTACTTCTGCTCATCTCTCTAGGTGCGTGTGCTGACCTCAGTGTGTTCAGTGGCTGTTGACCATTCTGTAGCATTACTGAGCATGAAGGAGCGCAAGTGTATTATGCTTGCTTCACGGCACCTGTTTCCCGTCCAGTGTATTCGTTGGCGGCCCCTTGATGACTTCATGGTTGTCAGTTGTTCAGATGGCACTGTCTATGTCTGGCAGATGGAGACTGGTATGTGTTATGATTTATGTCTTGAAATTTTTCGAAGCAATTTTCCTTCATGTAAGCAGAAGTGTCAAAGTTGACAAAATAAGGAATAAATACATTACATTAAGAGAAAAGATGTCAAAATAATATATCTGATCAAAATATTTACGGGGTTCTTTGAGGCTAAAAATTATAATATTATTAAAGTTCAACTTGCAGGAAGTCACATGTATGAAATGCATCTTGATTTAGTATTTAGGTATACGAAATAAAGATTGTGTACACAATTCTGCCTTCAGGCCACCTGGACAGAGTTGTACATGGACTGACTGCAGAGGAAATCCTGAACAACTGTGACGAGAATGCTGTGCCGATACATGATCAACTGACAAACCCCAACCTAACGCTGGCTCAGGCATTCAGGTTACACACTACCAATACTTCATTTACATGTTCTTCAATATTCAGTGTGAAGTTTGCCTGTGTAAATGAACAAAGTGATAGTATAAATTATTCACAAAGTTTCATTATAATATTTTTCACATTATAATGGTTGAATGTAACCTTTTAGACGACGCAACCTGGCAACATTCCGCACGTTGGCCCAGCAGAAACTACAGCAATTAAACCAGAACCAGCAGACAGCAGGTGCCAAACTTGACCTCTCCCACCCCCAGGAGTATCCCATGTACATTGAGGGGATAAAGACAAACATGCTGGACCCGGAGGGGCATGTCCTCTTCTTTGATGTGGAAGCCCTCATAGGTATATATCACTTTAGATGTGTAAAATAATTATGTTGAAGAAATTATGCTGATTTAAGTAATGTTTTGGACATATGCAGTTTAATAAATTATCAGTTGGATCATGCTGTAAAAGATATGGTCATTTCATAGTAAGAAGGTTTTTGTTGTTAAAATAATCAATTATCTGTGGTAAGTTGAGTGCATGTAATTTTTTATCGAGCTCGCATGGGTGAGCGAGACATAGTTGTCACTATGGGGGTTCCGTGCATGTGCGTTCGTATGTAAATCTGTGCGGACAGAACCTTGTCTAGGCTGTATTTTAACCATGCCTTATAGGATTTTCAAAAAACTTTCTGAGAAGATTTACCATGATGAGGCGGCGTGTTGTTCACAAGACACAGGTTGTACCTCAAAGATCAAGCTCATGCTTAGAGGTTAAATGTTTAAATGATAGAACTGGTTTTTGCTTTGACATATTTGTAATACAGGGTATCTAATACATAATCATTCTTATAAAGGGCTCTCAAAATAGTTTCATTTTCCAGTTCAACTGCTTACCAATGAGTTTGCTACTATGTCCCCGGGTGAGCTGGAAGCCAAAGGCCTGTCCAGTCTGCTACCAGGCAGCCGACGGGCCTCCGTAGATGAAACGGACTCACCTCCCACCATCGCAGGTAACTTTCAAAAAGCTATCTTAAGATATTGTCTTCTGTTTTTTAACATTAATAGATTTTTTTTGTCATCTTCTTGAGGAGAATACTGTTTAAAAAATTGCTGTCATAGAGTGCCTAGAATGTTGCTTTTTTCAGTGTTGAACTCTGGCTTTTAATTATACCCCCACAAACAAAGTTTGAGGGGGTATATAAGAGTGAGCTTGTCGGTCTGTCGGTCGGTCGGTCTGTCTGTCGGTCGGTCTGTCGTTTTACATGGTTTCCGGACAATAACTCATGAAAGGCTAGACAGATTTGAAAAAATTTTGGTACACAGGTGTAACATCAGAAGATACAGGTCAAGTTCGATATTGGGGCTGGTGGGGCCAAGGTCACTGTTACTAAAAATAGAAAAACGGTTTCCGGACGATAACTCATGAAAGGCTAGACAGATTTGAAAAGTTTTGGTACACAGGTGTAACATCAGAAGATACAGGTCAAGTTCGATATTGGGGCTGGTGGGGTCAAGGTCAAGGTCACTGTTGCTAAAAATAGAAAAACGGTTTCCGGACGATAACTCATGAAAGGCTAGACAGATTTGAAAAAATTTTGATACACAGGTGTAACATCAGAAGATACAGGTCAAGTTCGATATTGGGGCAGGTGGGGCCATGGTCAAGGTCACTGTTACTAAAAATAGAAAAACAGTTTCCGCACGATAACTCATGAAAGGCTTGACAGATTTGAACAATTTTTGGTACACAGGTGTAACATCAGAAGATACAGGTCAAGTTCGATATTGGGGCTGGTGGGGCCATAGTCAAGGTCACTGTTGCTAAAAAAAGAAAAACAGTTTCCGGACAATAACTCATGAAAGGCTAGACGGATTTGAACAATTTTTGGTACACAGGTGTAACATCAGAAGATACAGATCAAGTTAGTGAGCTTGTCGGTCGGTTTTCATGGTTTCCGGACGATAACTCATTAAAGGCTAGACAGATTTAAAAAAAAATTGGTACACAGGTGTAACATCAGAAGATACAGGTCAAGTTCGATATTGGGGCTGGTGGGGCCAAGGTCAAGGTCACTGTTACTAAAAAAAAAAAACGGTTTCCGGACGATAACTCATGAAAGGCTAAACGGATTTGAACAATTTTTGGTACACAGGTGTAACATCATAAGATACAGATCAAGTTGGATATTGGGGCTGGTGGGGTCAAGGTCACCGTTACTAGAAATAGAAAAATGGTTTCCGAACGATAACTCATGAAAGGCTTGACAGATTTGAACATTTGTTGGTACACAGGTGTAACATCAGAAGATACAGGTCAAGTTCGATATTGGGGCTGGTGGGGCCAAGGTCAAAATTTGATGATGATCGTGTTGGAAGAAAAGCTCATGAATGCTCTAGATGTCTTATTCCAGAAGAGATCAGCTAGAGCATCAGCTAGTTTTTCAGCAGTGTAACTTCTAAATTACTCAACAGATTTAAATAAAACAATACATGCATGATAAAAGAAGGTGCGGGTGCAGTAACCTTGGAGTTATGGCTTCTTTTCAAAGGAATGGTTTGCCATTCCTGTGTCCAGGCGGCATTTGGGGGTATTCGTCACTCCTGTGACAGCTCTAGTTGTTTTAGGTTACCAGGTCCTTGAATCATACCCGTAACAAGTATTTATGGTGATCTAAATTGGGCCCCGAAATTATTACATGATTTAAAGGATCTTACGTTTAACGATGTACACCTCTCTTATTTTAAATGTTATTCTCACAGGTTTCATAGCAAAAGTGAAGGACACAGCTGAGAAGATCCAGGCCAATGTTGACCCACATGGGGGATTTACCCCCATAAACCAACCTCCAGGGTCTAGCCAGCCCCCCTCCAGGAAGCCCTCCCAGCCCTCGACACCCATACACTCCCCCAACCTTGGGTCAAAAAGCACACGCAAGAATCGACCGGATCCTCTCAGTTTTAAGACAAACAATCTGGTGATGGAGGTTGCCCAGTTGTTTATGTCCATGCTCCATGCCTGGGGGCTCGACCCTGACCTCGACAAACTCTGTCTCAACAAACTAGGTGAGTACAATACAGTCATAGACAATAACTATGCAAACATTTTCTAACACAATTAGATTAACTTTAGAAGTTAAATGTATTATGTAATCTGGCAAGCAGAAGATACATAAACTTAGTTTATTATTATAACTTACTATTTAAATGTATATCAATCTCACTTGTTACAAAATAAATTGACTGTACACTTAAAATAATTAAATTGTTTTGAAAAGAACCAGTGACTGGGAAATTCATGTGCTTTGCGGTATTTGCTCATAGAATTAAAAAGTTTCACATAGTTTTTTGCAACACTAATGATCATCGTAGCAACAATTTTCAAAAAGTTTAATGCATTTTGAATATGAATATTGGGATAAGGTTTAGTGCTAATAGGGCAGCCATATAATACAAAGTTATGGCCTTGTCTACATTGTTGCTTTGCAGAGAAATCGTTGGTCGATGATATCTGAAAATCTAACTTTGATAGAAAGTGCATATATGCAATAAATGTTTAAAAGCAAGCATCATCACAATATAGAGGCTGGTATTAGAAACCAAGCTGTTATTTGAATAAGAAATCAATCGTTCATGATGTCACATAAAAGAAAAGAAAGTACTTGAAAATCAAGTGAAATTGTTTTAATCAAGTTCATTCCAATAATATGTTGGTGGCGTCTAAAGGTCTAACTACCACCACTCAATTCATTGTTATTAAGTAATGATAAAGGTGAAGATACCGGTACCAATCTTTGTTCTCAAATGTTATTTTGAATCAAATACTTTAAATAAGTCAAAACTTGTTGTTCTAACAATGTCTTACAACACATAATTTGATGTACAGTTTGTAGACTTTGTGTTGGTTTCTAGCTCTAAATGGTGCATTACTGATTTCTCATTAAATTAGGGAATATTCTCATAAAATTTTGCATATGATATTCTCATAAGAAAACTTGTTTCCATGGCACTAGAAAATAAAGAGAAATTTTCTATTTTTGGACAGTAATCATACAGTATAGGTACAGCTATTGTTATATTCTTTTTTGTTTTACACAGGAACTCTCAAACCAAAGTTACCAGTATCGTTCGGGTTGATATCTCGGGAGGGTCACATGGCATTGATGTTGCCGGGGTGGCACAAGGGTGTGTGTGCTGGGGGGCAATCGCAGATGGATGGCCAAGGTCGAAGGTCAACACTGGTAGACCAGACCAGGGCATTCTCCATCTCAGACCATGAGGAGGTGGGGCTAGTGATGTTGTTATTATGATGACTACAAATAATGTGTAGTCTTTATGATTGACATGTATCTTTCAAATAAGGTTTCAATTTGTCAAATTACTTCTCTACAAAAACTTATTAAAAACCCATGATACCAGAAGCTACTTGTAAGTACTTGGATGCATTCATTTGATGTTAGTTTAAGCTTTGACATTTCCTTCTCAAATCTTCACAAATGAATTGTATTCACACAGATGTTATCAAATTAAGGTATTCATTATTTACGCCTGTCAGATTTTCAAATGAACTTGAACTTTGGTAAAATGACTGAAGGACTAGAAACTAGAAAAGACTATCTAAACTAAACTAAATTAGTATATTTTTTCTGGATTTTTTATAAGGATGACTACAGTGGCCGTTCACCATCATTTTTTGGCGGTTCTGTGGAAGCTGACGTGGCTGAGGAGCGGGAACAGGAAGTGGCATTATACACACGGCAGGCACGGTGGCGCGTGTCGTCTCCCGTCACCACACAGCACCTGATATCCGTCATCTCAGTCGCAAACACACTTATGAGCATGAATCACGCTACATTCAAGAACCGGAAACCTGAGAAACGAAGATCTAGGTGAGTGATTGACCTTTTCTTCCGATGAAATAATACCTGTAAAGAAAACAATTCTGATGACACATATTTTCTCAGTTAAAGCATGGATGTCACAAAGAATACACTTAAAGGGTTCCTGCACAGTGTTAATTTTGAACTTGAACCAAATATAGATTCAACAATAAGACACAGTGCTTACACATATTCACTGCCTACAATGTGAACTCTTGTCAACAGGCAGCGGTCATTCCAGGGAGGTCCCCATGGTCTACTGGTCAGCGAGACTGATGGGGGAACAAGCACTGGCAGTGAAGATGAGAGTGCAGACATGGTAACAATACAACAGGTACTACTGGTTTATCAATTGCCATGGCAACAATACAGCAATTGTATTACTATTGGTTTATCAGTCCACCTGGCAACCATGCAACAGGTACTATTGGTTTATCAGTCCACCTGGCAATGATGCAACAGGTACCATTGGTTTATCAGTCCACCTGGCAACAGGTTCCATTGGTTTATCAGTCCGTGTGGCAACCGTGCAACAGGTACCATTGGTTTTTCAGTCCACATGGCAACCATGCAACAGGTACCATTGGTTTATCAGTCCACATGGCAACCGTGCAACAGGTACCATTGGTTTATCAGTCCACATGGCAACCATGCAACAGGTACTATTGGTTTATCAGTCCACCTGGCAACCATGCAACAGGTATCATTGGTTTATCAGTCCACATGGCAACCATGCAACAGGTACCATTGGTTTATCAGTCCACATGGCAACCGTGCAACAGGTACCATTGGTTTATCAGTCCACATGGCAACCATGCAACAAGTACCATTGGTTTATCAGTCCACGTGGCAACCATGCAACAAGTATCATTGGTTTATCAGTCCACCTGGCAACTGGCAACAGGTACCATTGGTTTATCAGTCCGTGTGGCAACCGTGCAACAGGTACCATTGGTTTATCAGTCCACATGGCAACCATGCAACAGGTACCATTGGTTTATCAGTCCATGTGGCAGCCATGCACGATACCATTGGTTTTATCAGTCAACATGGCAACCATGCAACAGGTACCATTGGTTTTATCAGTCAACATGGCAACCATGCAACAGGAACCATTGGTTTATCAGTCCACCTGGCAACCATGCAACAGGTACCATTGGTTTATCAGTCCACCTGGCAACCATGCAACAGGTACCATTGGTTTATCAGTCCACCTGGCAACCATGCAACAGGTACTATTGGTTTATCAGTCCACCTGGCAACCATGCAACAGGTACCATTGGTTTTATCAGTCAACATGGCAACCATGCAACAGGTACCATTGGTTTATCAGTCCACCTGGCAACCATGCAACAGGTACTATTGGTTTATCAGTCCACCTGGCAACCATGCAACAGGTACCATTGGTTTATCAGTGCACATGGCAGCCATGCAACAGGTACCATTGGTTTATCAAACCATGCAACAGGTACTATTGGTTTATCAGTCCACATGGAAACACTACAAGTATTGCCCTTGGTTAATCAATCCACATAAAATTGATTCAACAAGTACCATTCATTTATTAATTTACATGGCAACAATACAACACTTACCATTGGTTTATCAGATGACATGGCAACAACATAACAATAACCCTTGGTTTATCTGATGACATGGCAACAATACAACACTTTCCATTGGTTTATCTGATGACATGGCAACAATATAACAATAACCCTTGGTTTATCTGATGACATGGCAACAATACAACACTTTCCATTGGTTTATCTGATGACATGGCAACAATATAACAATAACCCTTGGTTTATCTGATGACATGGCAACAATACAACACTTTCCATTGGTTTATCTGATGACATGGCAACAATATAACAATAACCCTTGGTTTATCTGATGACATGGCAACAATACAACACTTTCCATTGGTTTATCTGATGACATGGCAACAATATAACAATAACCATTGATTAATCTGATGACATGGCAACAATACAACAGGTATCAATGCTGTATCAGATGAACTGGCAAACATACAAAATATGCCATTGGTTAATCAGTCAAAATGGCAACAATAAAACAGGGACCCTTGGTTGATAAATTAACATGGCAACAATTCAACAGGTATCATTTATTTCAGTCGAAACGGAAATACAAAAGGTAACTGGTTTATTAGTCAACATGGCAACAAGACAACATTTACTGTTGGTTTATTAGTCAACATGGCAACAATACAATGTTTACCGTTTATTAGTCGACATGGCAACAAAACAACAGATACCATTGGTTTAGCAGTTGATATGAGAACAAAATACAACAGGTACACTACCAAACATGCGGTTTTTTTTCAGAATTTGCTTATCACCGCAGTTTTTCCTTGCTGTGGACATTGTCTTTTTAATCCATTTATCACTATACCCTGCAATATAACCATATCACACACCGCTTTTTCTATAATTTATCCGGTCGAGTGAACGCTATACACAGCATTGGGAAGTGTTAATTAACGGTAATTTAGGTAGCTGTTTTCAATTTTCTGAAGGCTATTTCTTTGTTCCCGTAATCTAAATATAATTCTAGTCAGTTTTATCAAATTTGTACGAACTCGACCCGTTATCTACAAATCACTTGGTTTGTACTCAAATAAGTAGTTAGATCCCTTATAATTATGCTTGCAACAGAAGCTATTGTCATCTTTGAACTTACTTAAATTCGACTGCCATCATTTAACATGTGTGAATGTGAATAAATAATGTATTGAATACTATGTAGCAAATAATTATGTGATATTTATCATAGGTGAATAAAAATTGCTATTAACATTTAGGGGAATTTTTCAAATGAAGACGAGGCAAGAACGCCTTCAACAATGCGCTGTGAACTATGAACTAGTGTTTAATGTCAGACACATTCAATCTTGATTTTCCTAAAATCTTAAGATAGTAACATGTATAACAAATCATGTTTAAAAAAACACTTTGCACAATGATAACTTATTAAATGAAAACTAGATACAATTTTTATTAGTTTTGACACATACAAAAACCTGCAATAACCTCTGCAAAGATGCATGAAAAACAAAGAGAGCTACTTGTGTAAACTATTTCTAAAGGCGTAAAAGCCCATTCGCAGTTATATTTTAGTATCAATTTATATCTATTTCCAAAAAATGCTTTAACAAACTAATATTCCAGCGACCTAATGTGGAAGTGTGGGGGATGTTGACTCTTGCAATCAGGTGAAAGCCATTCTGCGAGCACAGTATAATTTAAAAAAAAAATGTTCCCATGGCACCTGTTAAAATAACTGCATGTTGCGGTAAGCTGCATTGCGGGGATACGCCTTGATCATCTTTACTAAAGTTGAATGCTATAGCAGCAGATGAACGCAAAATACGCGTACCACCGCGTTTGCTACTGCAAATATATCCCCATGATTATCCGCAATGACGCAATCCCTTGTGCGAAGGCAAAAATCAGGTGGTTGGTAGTGTACCAGTGGTTTATAAGTCCTCTTCTGACTGGTTTCAGGGACAAAAGGTTTACAATGTGCTAGGTTTAACAGTTATTTCTGTATTGGTAAGGCCATTGTAGCAGCTCAGTGTGTTTGTCTGTGTTGTTATCATCTCATCACTGATTTTCTAGGGCCTACTTTAAACAATTGCAGCAGTGTTGACCTGCCTTATCTTACTTTTTAAGCTTGATGTTGAAAGAAGCTTGTAGTTTCGTCCAATAAATTGGTCTATAGTACCTATACTTTGAAAGTGTTTTATCCCGGTTTTTCCAGGCACAATTTAAGCAAGGCTGGAGCCTTCTTGCTGCCCATCACTGTGTGTTACTTCCAGAGCTGGTGGACTCCGGGAACTACTTTTCACCGCAGCTTGAGATTTTGGCGAGACGTTGGCAAGATAGATGCCTCGAGGTATGACATTCACTATTAATAGTATTCTCCCAAGACATTGATGCATTGGCCATCAGATAAGCTGTGTATTTATCTGCATATTTAATGATTCCTCCATTTGAAAGGAAAGTGGGGGCTTTTAAATGCTAATTGGATCAACAATGGTAGGTGGTGTCCACCAGACAATGCGAAACTTTTGTTTTTGTCGGTCACAATGTCCGGTGAAAAGTTACAGTCGGCACCGTTTAATTTTCAGAAAATTTACCTCCAGTTTCTAAATTAATGTTCAAAGTTATTTTTAACTATTATATCATGATTATTCAGCGTGTTAATCCGTGTATCATTATTTGTAAACCCTGCTTTGCACATGTATCCGTAAAAGCCGAATAAACACGTAATGTTCCGATTTCAGCTCATACTCTTTAATAGACGGAATTGTACGGAAATGTTCGGAAATTACAAAATTCCGTATGTATTTTTTAAGGGCGAAGTGGTTCCCGGCAATCGTGTTAATTTAAATATGATGATGAATATACCGAGCTGACACTCTTTCCGCTCTGTTTAACATTGCCAATAACAAGAACTCTACTTTCGTTTTTGCTTAAATGTTGTGTCTGAGTTTGACTTATAGTACAATTCATTATATTTTATAACCGTATTGTATCTTTAATTTAAAGATGAATTAAAAGAGTAAGATCTAGCTGCTCAATGGGTAGACGAACCAGATATGAGTTTTTTTGGGAGGCAAGGGAGGAAAAAAATTATGACTTTAGATCCGAAATATTGATTTTTTTTACCTGATGTTTTTTTGTAATTTACAATATAACACATCTAACCAAGAAGATCTTAACCTGTTATAATGGGGAATTTCAAAACTTATTTAAATAAGAGGCTTAAAATCAAGGTTTAGGCTGATGTAACTGAAGACTGTTTGTAACATTGGGACAGGTAAAAATTTGGTGCGACATGTTTTTACCTGTCGAAATGTCCTGTGAAGCAAAAAAAGTTTTCGCGTTGTCTGGTCCAGAATGATTACTAAAATTGGATGTACAGGTTTCAGGCATAATATATCTTATTAGTTTAATATACCAGACAGATTGTCTTTTGCTATGTCATGCCTCTCAAATTATCATTGTCCCTCAGGTCCTGGTTAATAACGATAACTGTTATATTGCTTCAAGATCCGGGAAGCAGCCCAAGCCCTGCTATTGGCAGAGCTGCGAAGGATCGGTCCGGAGGGTCGCATGCAGGTTGTAGATGAATGGTCCCCGCACCTTCCAACATACGTGGACCCCGCATTCAGCATCCTCAACCCCGAGGCCCAGGGGCAGTCCCACGGGGAGGACATGGAAGAGGAGGCAGACAGTGAACAGTACCTTGGAGGTCAGTTAACTGTTCGCAATATGGGACTGAAAGATCATTGAAGATTAGAGGGACATTTCAGAAAAGGGGAAACATAATGAGAAACATAATCAAATACATAACTTTGTATACTTATATGAATGACTGTATGTTGACATCGCTTAATAAGTTTGATTTATTATGTAGTTTTGAGAGGCTAAAAATCAAGTGATTTATACATGTAACATAAATAAATTAATGATAATGTGTGGAACATGATCATTGTTCATTTGCAGATTGAATGTTGTAGATATAAGCTTAAAGTCATTAAAGTTGTTGCAGATTGAAGACTTATTCATGTATAAATAGGAATAAAAACAATTGTCATGGCATAATTTGCTTTGATGTCAATGTAGATGATTCAAATGAAGAAAGGTGTATTGGTATGTATGAACATCCCTGTTCTATACAATAATGCATTCACACTTTTCCATGCAAAGAAATAGCCCAGACATATTCATCCATAATTAAAATAGATATCCATCCATAATTGTAATAGCCGAAGCCTAATCATCTATAATCGTAATAGCCCAGAAGATATTCATCCTTAATTCAAATTCAATAAAAATCTCATGCTAAGTTCTTTTTCATGATTCCTTTATATGTTGTATATTTTCAAATTGCATTTATATATATATATATAGTTTTTTGAGAGCTGTTGTTAAATTGTTACACTTTTTACATTCACTTGGATACAGAATCATTTAGACTTTGGAAATCATTTTGGTGAGAAGCCCAAACATACAGCAACTATTTAAGTAATAGTTAAATATATTTTAGATGTTTTCCATTTCAAACATAACAAAAAATAAAAGAATGCCTTTTCAGCCTCTGTAAACTTTTTGATATGAAATGTTTATATAACACCAAACGGTAGTGTTATCAGTTATTTTCCCCCGCCTATGAAATAGGGAGGGGGATATTGAAATGGCGTTGTCCGTCCGTCCTTCCGTCCGTCCGTCTTTCCTTCCATCCGTCCTTCCTTCCATCTTTCCGTCCGTCACCTGCGTTTTCCTTAGTAACTAGCCGGTATAATTTCATGAAACTTAAAATAAATATGAACCACTATACTGGAATGATGCCCGTCCAAAAAAAATTGTCCTTGGAGTTATTGCCCTTGATTTTTTGAAAAATGCACATTCACAGCCATTTCTCAGTCACTCAGTATGAGTTATTTGCCCTTGATTTATTAAAAGATCCATGTTTGCAGCCTTTTCTATGCAACTAGCTGGTAGAATTTCATGACACTTGGAATAAATAAGAACCAACATACTGTGATGATGCCTGTCTATTTTTCTTTTGGATTGGTCAATTTTCCTTAGAGTTATTGCCCTTGATTTATTAAAAAATCATTGTTTGCAGCCGTTTCTCAGTAAAACAATGTGCTTATCTTGTTCTTTCTGAGATTTTTTTTAACCTTCAAGCACAAACAAGCCATCAAGCACAAACAAGCCATCGTTGGCGGGGGATATCTTTTCACTGAAAATGCTTGTTGCAACATGCAATTTGCATGGTGGATATAATTTACCTGTATAAAATTCCACTCTTCAGTTTAAACCAAATCATTACGTTGATTTGGGAGTTTGCATTTCTTATGTCTGTGTTCATTTGGGTGAGTAGCAGAGTATACTCTTCTATGGTAAATATAATTTAATACTCTTTTCATGTATTCACTTCTACGATTTCTTACTTTGTCATATTAAAAAATGTACTGAAGGACATTTTCATGCCTGCAGATTTGCTACATTCAGTTAACACAAAACATATTGTTTTTCATAGCAATACACGATGCTAAAATATATACGATCATATTTTAAAAATGCTGACTTTTTCGTGTATTGTTTTTAAACTTTATCTTATATACAGTATTTAATGCGAAACAAACTTCAATAAAAATGTAAAGTTATATTCTGTGCACCAATTTTCACACAGTATGTAAGTTTATTATTATACTGTTTCTGGTGCATTTTCATTATTTGCACAAACTTATGTATATTTTCAGGTGAATCTCCAGTGCATAAGCCATCAAGGTCGTTTGAAAGTCGACGGAAGCAGGCTACAGCTATTGTAATGCTTGCTGTGCTTGGTAATAGTCATTGAGTCGTTTCTTCTTGAGAGGGTTAAACAGGTTTAGATGCTAGCATTTCTGGAGGTTGTGGAGTGGTGGGTTTGGGGTCTAGGGGGGAGAATTAAGAAGGTTGAAATGTAAGCTAACTGAAATAAACATGGTGTTTGAATCAATAAAAATGTCTGGTCCTGAAAGAACAAATTAAATATACTTTTCCATGACTAAATGAGCTGAGTAATGAACAATTTATCTCTTGAAAATTCAGCAGTGAGTTTGCTCACCACCACAATATTGTTTTATATAGGAGCGGAGTTTGGGGCTGAGATCCTGCCTATGCGGGGTAAGGTGATGGAGGAGAGCGGGAAGCGAGCGAGGAAGGGCCTCGAGGGGTTCTCCTCGTCCAACTATCTCCTCGCACAACACACCAGTAAGTATTCCATCAGTATAGAAATCAAACATAAAATGTAAATGTAGTTTGACTTTATTGTGTTTGTTTTCTGTTGCTTTGAGGCATGGTATGATGTGATGTTTCATTAACAAGACTTACTTTATAATTATTGATTTGTAAAAACTTTTTTAAGTAAACTAAATTGTTGATTTGCATCTGAATGTTTTTTACTTCATCACATAAGCTCGTGTTCCAGGCAAGGCGTTGACCTTCCTTCTCCAGCAACCCCCGTCGAGGAAACTGCCTGCCCACACCCCGATAAGACGGGCAGCAATTGACCTGATAGGGCGAGGATTTCCTGTCTGGGAGCCCTACCTGGACGTGTCCGCTGTCCTACTGGGGCTTCTAGAGCTATGTGTAGGGGCGGATAGACTGGTTCCCAGGTATGGATGGGTTTAAAGGGTTGTTTTGGTAGACCAAAAAAGAATGTTAGATAAAATGTAGATTTTAAAGTTTGGTTCCCCTTCTTGATTGTTGACTGCTATAAACTTGTGTGAGACTAAGAGACTGGTACCATTACATAGGAATAAAGTAGACGGAAAAAAGTATCTTTATCATTTACATTTGCTAAACTTTTGTTGAATAATGAATTAATGTATGAGGTTTATGATATTTTCAAATGATAATCAATTCTATGTTTAAATTTAGTGTGACGTTTGGGTTGCCATTAAGCCCAGCAGCAGATGCATGTAGAACTGCTAGACATGCCTTGTCTCTGATCGCCACCGCCAGACCCGCCACCTTCATCATCACCATGGCCAAGGAGGTCACAAGGTCAGTTATAGGTGATTTATTGTGTTGATTTAAAGTAGATGGGGCAGTCAGAAGTCACTGATTAAATGATTCAATGCATTAAAGTAGGGATGCAAACGAATGGCAAAATTGATATTCGAATATTCGGTAATTCTTTCGAACGAATATTTGAATATTCGATTACCAAACTACATCTTTTGAAAGTTGTAGTAAACTATTATAATATTCGCTAAAGTAATAGCCGGAGCATTTTAGCTCTACTTTGTCGTAACCACTACGTATTGCGGACCCTAAATTTCACCAAATGAGCCTCTGATATTCCTCATTTCAGAAAGACAAAAAAGTAATACATTATGAACAAAGGATTTTTTTTAATTTATACTCCTCTGCCTTCATATTTGTAAACAACGTGAACTTAGATGGATTTCTTGTCAATTGGCGTTATACGCCAATGGAGGGTCTTTCCGTAGGACAAACAGCCTCGTTCTGGGATTGACCTCTACTAAAAAAACAAACCAACCCGGGAACTAGTCCTTAATTGGTAGAGGCATTTAAATTTACCGAAAATAATTGGATTTTTGTGTCACTTGTCTTACAGCCAGTTATTGTAAAATTACGGGTCTTTTTGTAGTACCCTACGATATGTCCCTAAATGACATATGACGCGTGTATAGTGTATTGTCAACACATTCACACCTCTGGTATTATGGGACACTCGTTATAAAACAAGACAAACAAATTTTAAACACAACAACGGAGTTGTAGGCAAAATATTTATATTTATTCAACAAAAAATCATCAAATATTCGAATACTGATTTTGACATTCGAATACCAAACGTTTGATCGAATGTTCGAATATTTGAATATTCGAATATTCGTTTGCATCCCTACATTAAAGGCATGAAAATAGATGTAATTTACAAATTATTGAATGAGGGAAGTTAAAGACTGATGTTTAATAGCTGAAATGCTTTTTATATATTTAGTTTACTACTTATTTAAGGCCAACAGATGATATTATAGGCTGGAAATGAAGGTTGTATCCATAAGTTTTTAAACCCTGATATACCAAACATTTACACCATCTTAATCAGCCAATTCTGTATACCACTCCCCAGGTACAATGCCTTGTTGTCGACCGCCCAGTCCCACCAGCATGCCAACATCCAGAACTCTGTGCTGGTCAGGTCCAAACCTGAGATCCTCCATGTTATAGAGCTCCTCGTGGACAAGATGCCAACAGACGTAGCTGAACAAATTGTTGAGGTATTGTATCATGTTATAATATCCAGAATTCTGACGTGTATTGATACTCCTAGTCACCATGTATATAGCATGTTTATGTATTTACTGCAAGACGATATAAATGGAACAACTCTGAGCTTACATTGTATACAAGAAATTTCTGTACTCTGGGTGGATAAGCTCAAAATGATAGTGACAAAGTCAATGTTATTTAGAATTAAGTGCGACGTTAACTGTGTGATAATAATATGTGTATTTCAGGCTATGGAGATCATCATTCACTGCCTTGATGCCGGTCAGCTCAAGGCCAAGGGTCTCCAAGAGCTCTTCCCAGCCATCTGCAGGTAAATGAGGAGGAAATGGTTTTCTCTTTAAGACTTGTTTATACAGTGATAAAATATATTTCTATGCTTATTCAAGTCTAGATCATTTTGTGTAACTGAACTTCTCAGTTACTTTTCCTGTTGCCTCATTATCTTTCTCAATGATAGCTTGGCTTTTTAGCTCTCAATGATACATGACTTGGATCATGGTTGATTTCCTTGAAATCATGTATGTTATTAAAACATTGCTATGTATTTAGTGGAAAATCACCAGTGTATTCAATTATTAGTTTATATGACCATTCATTTTACGTTTTTATTAGAAGTAAATCTGTGTCACTGTTCTCAATACTCAGTTATTCACTGTCCACAGGTTCAGCATGGTGACATGTTGCAGCCAGACACGGCGTATCTGGGTCGGTGGGCGGAGCGGACAGCTGGCCTTCTACGAGCTCAAGCAGAACTCCAAGTGTCAGGTGATAAGTGCCCACGGTGGACCGGTGATCGCAGTGTCCATCTCACCCGACGGGAAGTTCCTCGCTACATTCTCACATATCGACCAGAAACTCAAGTTCTGGCAGGTATGTAGAAGGTTACCAGCGTAAGAGAATGGTATTGTGGTAGTTTCAAAATACTTGGTGTTGACAGTATAAACATGTACCTGGAATTCTACATGCTAGGATTATATGTATATTGACTCCAAATTTATTGGAGGTTTAAATAAGCCATTTAAAATGAGTTACTCCTGCAATGAGACAATTGTTGCTTCATTCAGGAAAGAATTAACCATTTAACAGCTACTCAATTAAAGGATATTTTATATTTGTAAACATCGAATTAAATTTTCTTGTTTATATTTCCATGCTGATCAATAACTGGTTAAGCATCATTAGTTGTCAAATATATCTGCTTCAAACCCTCTCCCTTTTCAGACGGCATCGTCATCCATATTTGGCCTTGGTTCCCAGCACACTAAGTGTGTCCGTCAGATCGCCACCCAGCCAGTACCCGTTCAGCCCCACACAAACCTGCTGAAGCTCGTACGACTGGTATGGACAGATGTACGCATCATTGTGCTGCTTACTGCCGACGGCTCTGAGTACAAGTACTTTGTTTAAAGTAGATAAGCTTTTAACAGGTGTGAATTGACTGACTTTAAAAAATGGTGTAAACAAAATGTGTTAAATGAATTGTGATACCTTGGGCTTGAAGTTGTTGTTGAGGGACCATAATTGTTTTTAGGGTAACATCCCTTATTTTGTCAATATTAAGATTACATTTTTTTGAGGGTAACCAAAAAAGTAATTCCAATTTGACATCTTATTTTCCTGACTTTAGGAGTGAAACTAATAATATAATGAAGTGTTCATGCATTGAAAATCATTCATTCAACATTCTTTATTCTTCTCTTTGTGGCTTCTTTTGCAATATTTTGTGTGATTCATGTTTGTATAGAATTTAAAAAAAAGAATAATTGATATAGATGTGAATTGTGTGATGTAAATTTAACTCAATATAGAGGTGAATAATGCTTAGAAATTGGTCACTGAACATACATAGCCCTTTATTGACTGCTAAAAGAAAGGAATTGTGTCTGTTGTTATAGAAGAAAAGGTCATTCCTATGTTATTGGCATTATTGTTGGTGTATCATATTTAAAAGGTATAAACACAAATTTCTGAAAATGTAATATTATTAATATTGTAAACTAAAATCATTTATTCGTGATATAAGTGTTGTGAATTTTTGTAATATTTTGAAATTAGAAATCCAGAACAAATACATTGTTTTTTCATTAGATTAATTATTCACTTTCCACTTTTATTTTATAAATGCAGTCAGAGATTGTGTGCACACATCATTCATTTATATTATATTCATGATGTTGAATCAATGCTTTTAGGTAAAATCTAATTTTTATTTGCTTCTGAGTCACACAGCTACAAGACGTATTATAATAGTCTAGCATCTGTATTCTAGTCAAATATGTCAATCATCAACAAACGCCATTACCTAGAGGATATTTGTTGTATTTCGTTGTAACGTCAAGTCATTTAACCGGGTGATCACAAAAAAACAGGTATGAACACCATAAGGAAAAAATAATTCTGTGGTCAGGAGTGAATTAACTTCAGATCATTAACTAGATTCAAACATTTTTTTTAAAATTTAGAAAAGTGTCAATTAAATTGGCAATAAAAAGAGAGTGCAAAATGTACTGGATTTTTTTTATGTCATTTAAAAAATATACCGTACTGTTAGAGTGAATATTGCTATTAAGCAAAATGGAAACCAAAATCAGAGGAAAGAAGTTAACGTAATTGAAAATAACATGCTATTTCATTGAAAAGCACAACGGAATTGGAAGAATTTAAGAATAAGTCAAAGTTACTAAGGAGGGGATAGTCATTTCTGCGTATTTTCAACTTCTCATTTTCTGTATGTGAATATTAATGAGATTTTCAATTATTAATTGATCTTTGTATAAAAAAAATCATTTTTCGCACCCCAGCAAAAGTAGATCCAAATATTTGACCATGCTTGAGATCCATATCTTGCCCACAGGCAAAAATAAAAAAGTACCCATATGCAAGGAATAAATTGGAATACATTTTTACTATATTTTGTTTATCTGAGGTGTGAGAAAAGGCATCTACCATGGCCACTTGTGTAAGATTATAAGTATCTTCCATGGCCGAGAGTGTAAGATAGGTTCATTCCGACACGAGCGTAGGGTGTTTTGCAGAATCGAGGTTTACCGAGTTTCCGCAAAACACCCTGCGCGAGGGTCGGGATGAACCTATCTTACACGAGCGGCTATGGTAGATGCTTTTTCTCCCACCTCAGTTAAACAAAATTAAGTAAAAATGCAGTTTTTGCTGGAACTCTTTTGTGCTTAGTGAAAATAATTGCGTATGGATATGGGATAGCACGTGGTTGTCATGGATATGCGCGCATTGATCCAGTTAATGTTAATAGTCAAATCGGTCTTTTTAAATAGTTCTAAGGAGAATGAAGCATTATTTCTTGAATGGTGCGTGAAAACTGTTTTATGGTGACATTTAAAGCGAGAAATAATTAATAAGCGTTCTAAATATTACCATGAGACAAGATTTCCTTGATGCTTCTGATGACAGTCTTCAACAAGGGAGGTAATAACAATGTGGTGACCATTAAAAAGGAGTTCCATACGGGCATTTTATCTTCGCCCGTGGGCGTGGGCAAGATAAGAATATCTAGCATGGTAAAATTATTGGATCTACTTATCTGAGGTGGGAGAAAGGTTCATCCTAACCCCATGCAAAGTGTTATGCGGAAACATTGTAAACCTCGTTTCTGCAAAACACCCTATGTAAGGGTTGGGATGAACCTAGCTTACACTCTGCGCCATGGAAGATGTTTATAATTTAAGTATCCTAAAATGTTTTATTATATAAATGCATATATTCTTAAAATTATATTATGTATTGTTGTAATAAAATAGAATATGTTATTGTTGTTACATTAAAATCTATTTATTGCTATGTTGTGATACAGACAATTGTTAAGTGTGCGAATTTGTTATTTACATGAATAATTTAAACTTATTATGTCAACAAAATGAAGAAAAATAAAATAATTTGTAATGTAAATAATTGAGTTTATGATCTTTGAATCAGTATTTCTGTATCGGCAGTTGTCTTTGACCTAACAATGAATGTACAAAATAATGGTATTGCCTGGAATGTACATGTACTTAAAACATAATAATTTCACTAGTATATAAAATAAGATAACCAAATGAATGTTAATTAAACAAGAGCTGTCACAGAAACAGCGCACTTGACTATTCAATCGCTAATTACAAAGTTTTGGTGAATCATGCATGAATCACTGTTAAATAAGATGACATGCACAACCTTAATCAGAATTTCTAAGCACAATAATAAAGGACCATAATTTGCATTATATTCAAAATAGAGTTATCCAACTTGTTAAATTAAGTATGATGGATGGTTGAGAACCCTTGTAGAAGTTTCAATGCATTACAGAAAGAAGCTGAGATATATTGACTTATGTGTGCTTACATGCAAAACCTTCACCAGAATTTTTAAATCGAATAATAAAGGGCGACAATTTACATGCAATACATGATGCGTTTGCTGAAATAATGACTGAAGGTCGCTAACATGCAAAACCTAAACCAAGGTGCAATGCTGATGCTAAGGTGAGAATTATAGATCTCCATATTCTTCAAATAATCAAGCAAAAAATGTAGGTAAGAATCCAGAAATATTTTTATTAGTCTTCTTTTCCCCTTTAATAGTTTAATTAAATGTAGTCAATATGAAAATTGTAACTTATTTTATAGCCTTGCTTAGTCTATTGAATACTTCTGCAAATGTTCCTGAAGTTTATAGTCAAGATACATTTTCAGATTTGACTATTAAACCCATGATAGAATTATAAGAAGTTTTCAATGAATCATGACATGTATAATAGCAAGGAGTAATCTTTTACACTTTGTAGGACAGAATCTTAAATTAAGTACCTTTATGTACTTGAGACACTCAATGGATAACAGACTGAATGACTTTTGAAATTTTATTTCAAAATTTCTTAAGACCAATAATAAAGTCTTGAAAAAAATAAACATATTGCACAATAAAATAAGAGGAATTTATTGAAATGCTAAATGGAACAATGAATGCATTTTATAACTGCCAGATACAGGTGCTACAATGTGACATGCAGCAGGCATATATCAAGCACTTTTATTGCTTACTTATGTCCTAATTATATCATGAAAGAATCTTTTACAGAGATAGAAATATGCTAACATATACAAGTAAAGATAACATTTTAAGTTACAGGTGAAAGTGGTCCAGTGATCTAGTTGTCCACCTCTCACCAAATGTGTCATGAACTCCAACAAGGAGTTAAGAGTTGTCTAGTCATAAAGGTGTCCGCCTTTCACTCCAGAGGTTTGGCTCAATTCCCACCTGGGGTACTTTCTCATGACCTCTCAAAAAAGGACACAGTTCTGACAGCTGCCCAGGAGGGACTAACATCAGCTTTCAGCTCTCTACACAATCAAGCTATAATAAACTAGAACATGTATAAACCATTCTCTCGGCTCCACCAAAAAGGGAACCAGCCCTGTGCGCGGTTTCATTCAAAATCCTAGGAGTGATATCATATCAAGGAGAGATATCCAACAGCAGAGTATTAGAGATATGAAATCACTCCTCCTAGGGTTCATGATGTAACCACTCCCTGGTGTCCAGGACATGGACTACAACATGATACACATCAGCTTATAAAAATGTCTACACAATCAAACAATACGTGTAGAGTAAACAAATAGGATATGAGCAACAAATGATATGGTCCCAAACTCAATGACAATAAAAAAAGAATAACATTAGTAGCCTATGCCATAAGAACAGCAATTAAACAATCCAGCTTAAGTTTCGATCTCTTCAATATTTTTACACAACTATACGACTGTACATGAGTTGACATTTAATACAAAAACAGTTTATGAAACAAGTTTATATATCGAGACTTCAGCAAGTTTAAAACAAATTGCGTAATATATTTCAATATACCGTTATTTTGTATTAAATGGCAATGATTGTAAGATTCTTTTATCACATGACAGCATTTTTTCCTAAATATACAGATTTTATTCATTTTCTGTAAAAGTTTAAGTCAAACATTAGTCTGGCAAAATGATGACAATGTCCAGTTATATTATTAAACACATAAAGGTTGTATTACACTCAAAACAAGGCATGTCATGTGATGACAGCTAATAATCAACAATTTTTATCATTTTGAAGCAATCCACTCGAGTCAAATACAACCTCCCAGACCAACATGCAGTACCCTGCTATCTTCAACACTAATGTACATTCTCATACATTTAAATCAATAATGACAACAATAATTGTAAATAAATTTATAACAAAAAAACGACATTAAATGTAAAACTGACCAAAATAAAGAAAACTTGAAAATAGATATGCAGATTAAACTTGTGCATGATTCGGATGATACTGCCACAAAATGCTGCTTCATTTCAGGTTATATATATAACCTGTGAAATAAATCAACAATAAATGAAATTCTCATACTGTGACCTTGGCAACTTTTTACCTTGGCAGTGATGAAGTACTGAATGATGTATTTGTTTATCCATTATATCAGAAAACTGATATGAAAAAAAATCTACACAATACAAAGGAGCGAATGATGATGCTCATCTGTTATTTTTCATCAAACAAAGCCCATAAGTCAACAATTATGAAAGCAAGAAATATGGGCCTCGCATATGTTCGTATTGTCCCTGCAAATGTGTAAAAATTAGGGATGCAAACGAATATTCGAATATTCGAATATTCGATCAAACGTTTGGTATTCGAATGTTAAAATCAATATTCGAATATTCGATGTTTTTTGTATAAAAATAAAATAATATAACTATTGCCTCGAAATGTGCTGTTTTGTTTTTATAAGGAGTGACCCCTTATGCCAGAGGCGTGAATGTGATGACAAATACACTATATCCGCGTCATATGTCAATTAGGGATACATCGTCGGTGATTATAAACAGTCCCCGTAATTTTACGAAAACTGGCAAGTAGACAAGTGACATCAAAGAAGTTTCAATAGTTTTCAGTATATCCAAATGACCATGCAAATAAAGGATTTACGGCATCGGCCCCCACAGCAATGTGTTGTCTTGCCTGCAATATAGCTCAAATTGCCTTGATGATATGAATGACATTTTCTAGTTATGTGCTAACAAACTGTTTTCCATGCTTCGATATAACATCCGTGCTTTAAAATGTAACTGTATATGAAAGCGTTTTATGATATATTTTCTGTATTGTTATACAATAGATTAGTCAGAATTCTTTTTTTTTTTCGTTTTATTATTTTACCATTTCCCGAGTTGGGTTGATTATCCAAAGGTTATATTTAGTAGAAGTCAATTCCCGAACGAGGCTGCCCGTCCTACATAACAACCCTGAGATCCGGTTCGCGGCATTCAACCGCAAATTTACGATCTTCCCCTTGTTTACAAATATTAATGCAGTGGAATGGAAATTATTATTGAAGTTGTTTTCTGTATGTTCAAAATCTATTGCTTTTTATTTGATTGTTTTGCTTCTGAAAATTGGGAATTTCAGTGGCTGAGTTTGTGAAAAATAAGGGTCCGTCGCGTGAACCGGCTACGACAAGGAAGGGTTAAAATGTGAATACTAATAATAGTTTACTGCACTTCTAAAATATTAATGTTGGTAATCGAATATTCGAATATTCGAATATTCGATCGAAAGAATTACCGAATATTCGAATATCAGTTTTGCCATTCGTTTGCATCCCTAGTAAAAATATTTATTTTGAATAGTATTTTTTTTTAATTATGGCCAAGTTTAAAGTTTTTCAATGAAGGCTACGACAATACCTTGACTTAACACCGAGAGCAAGGCCACGACAATACCTTGACTTAACAGCGAGAGCAAGGCCACGACAATACCTTGACTTAACACCGAGAGCAAGGCCACGACAATACCTTGACTTAACACCGAGAGCAAGGCCACGACAATACCTTGACTTATTATTCAAACAAGAGCTGTCACAGTAAGTGACAAATGTCACCGAAGTGCCATCCAGTTCAAAGGATTATGTAATTACTAATAAGCCTACATTCAGGAAGAGCTAACATAAACTTTAGTATATGCCAGACCCCATGATGGTTTACCTCCAGAGAGGGGAGTGAAGAAGAAAGAGGTAGGGACATGCATGTGACATGCCTTCTTTATGCACCAAGCCCATGTGCCAAGTAATGTTAAAACTTTCCCTGTATGTCAAAGTTACAACCCAGACACAAAAAACTGGAAAAAAGGATAGACAGTGCGATTAAATATGCCCATCCTCAGGGGCATTAAATCAGATGAGCTTATTAAATAATTTAGAGTCAACATTAATAGAATGACTAGTCCCCTAACAACACCTAGCACTGTGCAAGCTCCAAGTGGAATGCACCATCACATACTATATTTCAAGTTGTCAAATAACTGAACACTGTAACTCTCATATGCACTCATTCTGGCTTCAATAACTTTACATCTGCAATCAATCCACCTCATTAGGAAAGTGCAATACTTTTGCAACTAATTTAATTCATAAAAAAAAGTTACAACAGTACTGGAGTAAACATAAAAAACATGTTAGACAATATCAGGTGTGTATCCAAGGTGTTTCCGTCGTGCCTTGCGATGTTGAGACTGCACAGACAGGAAGTGTTGCAACAGCTTGTCAAACTTGATTTCCTGCACGTACTGGTTACGTTCAACCTTGGTCTGTTCCTTTGTCCTTAAGCATAGGTGTTATACAATTTGTTAAAAGCTATAAATGTAAATTATCATGAACATCAATTCATTTTATACTTATTCTTGATGATCTTGTAGATTTAGATGACCAATTTCCCAAATAAAAGGAATGAAATGAATCTTGAGAAAGACATCACAAATGTTATACTTCGACCTTTTCTCTTTAAAAAAAACCGGACTACCTATGAAAGGAATGACACTTTTAGAAGGTATGGGCATGTGGAATCGCTATGGCACTGACCTGTTGGCAAATGCAGCCATCTGGAAGTGAGGGATACAGTTGAGCCTGTTACGGAGGAGGGTAAAGGGCTCGGCCTGGGGTAGAAGCATCAGCAGCCCATACAGGCTCCTAATCAGATCCTCGCTGTTACTCTCATCCAATAACTGTAAGCGGAGGTCTGAAAACAGGTCATAACCGCATTTTGATCATTGAATAATGACGCTACGGGCATATAATATCAATCTAAAAGCATCTAAGCTAAGGGTTGTACAATTATGTCACTGATGTGTCAGATCAGGTAGCTGAACTTTCTATTCCAATAGAAATTAGGTTGTCAAGTAGCAATAAGTTGAAGAAAATCTGTTTGTGTTCTGACCGATGCTTAAAGCCATTGTGCTATTATTATCTTCTGTTGTGTAATGAGAATTTGTGAAACACAACCTTTCATTGAACATTTCAGGTAGAAATATTCAAGTGCAAACAAAACATTTTATTGCATGGGTATTGTTGTTTTCTTCGAAGCCTTTTTTCTTCTCATAAATACTTACATGCAAATATTGGTGACTCAATCAGCTGAATGAGTTTGTCTATTTCATTGAGAAAGTCCACAGTAATCTCAAGGTTCCCACTGGTTCAAGGTTAAAGAAAATTCCTCTTTTAAAATATGCCAAATTTATATGTTGCATGTATTCTACTACAGATATATTGCACTACAAAATTACAATGTAGTTTGTGAGATATTTGAAACAAAGAGATGTCTTATAAGTATCTATCATGTGTTTCCGGTATGGATAGAAAAATCCGACCCAAGGGCACGCGCGTAAGGCAGTAACAAGGCTTGCCGAGTTACCGGCAACGCAACGTGCCCGAGGGTCGGATTTTTAGATCCAAACCGGAAACACATGATTGATATTTTTTCTTGCATTTCCAAAATTATCAATTTGTGGAAAAAATGACGTAGAAAACGAACTTTTGTACATTTCACCAAAAAATGTGTGCGACATTGTTTACTGACGTCATCAAAACTCAGTAATTTTAAATAACTAGAAATCACGTTTTTCAAGATTATTTATTTGGAATTTTAATTGAAAGTCTTGTATAGATATATATTTGATTGCTCTTTATTGAAATGGTATAATATTATTTTAATAAACCATGCAATAAAATAAATAAGAAGTGGCGCGTTGTTTCGCGTGACTCATCTTACATAGGGGGTGTAAGATGGGTTTTTCCGGCACTGGTCACATGACCGGAAACACACGTTCGGTATGCAAGAAAACATGTGACACATACCACCCACTCATATAGCTTCACATACTGTAGGCACTTACTGGCACATCATTTTCCAGATGTGTTGGTTTAACTTTTTTGTTTTAAATATGCTGAAGAATGTCCTATGCCAAATCTCGGACTAAATTTCCAGGGGGGAGCACGCCAATAGATCCCTCCCCTCGCTTGTGTACACAACAATTATCCACAATGCCTGGTAACAAAGCCTTCTATTGTTTTTACAATTGAACAACATTTAATGGATACAAGACTTGAAGCAGGGAGCACGAGTGTGTGTAGTTCTGTGTCAGGTAACATAAGGCCAGTGTTGCCACGGGACTGTGGGACCAGGAGCGGTACAGACAGCTGAACAACAAACAACTTTCCTGAAATGTAATATACCTTGGTCTTGATTATGTCATATCACATATGAAATTAAGTAATTTAAGGCAACTCTGATTAACCCAACTACTAGGATATTTGTGAAAAGATCTTACTGCAACAGTGATTGCTTGATAAACAATGTCCACACTTTGATGGCCACTAGTGTAACAACTTTGATATCAATAGCAGTTTCGAAATTAAGATGCTGGTTTTTTCACTGACAAATGTGTTTTAATGAGCCTTCTAAGAGTTATAAAGTATGGTCCATGTGTAGACCCCTGCAGGTATCTACTAGCCTAGTAGAGGATACTCAAAGTTACAAAGTACCCATAACTAAAAATAAACCCATCCCACCTTAGAATTAAGATGTTTGAGCTGGTTCCGTAGGTTGAACAGCTCTGTAGAGGTGAGGAGGATGGTGTTGAGTGTTTGAACCATGGTACAGGCAAACTTCACGTCTGTCTCCAGAATCAGGATCTCCGACATCGACTGGAATATGTCCTCCGAGTTCAACAATACACACAACTGCCTGAAATTATATCAGGTTAACATACTTGTGAATGAGAAAAAAACTAATTACAAAAGGCCATAATTTGCAGTAAATACCTTGTTCATATTTTCTTAGGTCTACCTTGGGAATGTCAAAACAAGGTTCAAACAATTTACGTATGTCACTTTTATGTGTTATACCAACATAGAACAAACTAATAATTAAGGAACAATAAAGCACCATACCTGATTATAAATGCTCCTCTTCTCTCTAGTAATATTCTATCCTTCTTAAAACAGTCAATCAATTGGACCATAAAATGCAAAAAATATTTATTTGTCACATTCACGGTCTTTAGACATTGCGATAAATGCCTTATTAAGTTGTCATTTGAAACTATGCCATTTCCACTAGTCTTTGAGTCGCTGTCAGTCTTCTGTGTGGAACTATCCTTTATTCCTGTTTGAAGTTGACTATCCTGTGCACAGGAAGTGTGTTCATTCGAAGATATCGCACTGGTGTCTATTGGGTATGAAGTGATCTTAGCTAGTGTCTCAAGAGCCAACAGGACTGCCTAGAAAATGGAGAAAAAAATAAGGCTTATTTTCTCTATACTGATAACTTGACTTTTTATTTTTAAACATTTTTTGTTACATTTTAATTTATCATTTTGGCAACACAGAGATACATCTAATAAATTCTATCAAGCATCATAAAATCATAAACTAAAGAGAAAAGTGTAAATTTCTGAGATGCATAATAACCAGTATCAAAACTCATTCTTGTATCTATATGCAGAACAATTTATAGACATGAGCCAAATGCAGGAGTATAACCCTAACAACTATGAACTATTTCAAAAGCAAAATACAAAATCATATTAACTAATACCTCATCCGATTGGTCAATGTCAGCCAGAGTCCTCATTAGTTCTGGGAAGATTAGGGACATGTGACGGAATGTCTGAAAGGAAAACAATTCAAACTTGGAAATATCTTACATGTGTTGTTAAGAATTGCAACAAGCCAAAAAGGTATCATAGCCAAGTGCAGATGTTGTCAGTTTTTGGCCTCTGGTGAAGTATGCTTTTCAAAACAAAAAGAGTTAAAAACCTTTGAAGTATCTATGACCTTCTAACCGTGTCACATCATGGGTGTCGCCATTCTCTAAGGAGTCACAGGGAACTATGATGTCATATTTTCCGCTCATGTCAAATTTACCATCAAGCCTAGCTATTTCTGCTTGCAGTTTAAATCTAAGCTTATACTGTCTTGTAAACTCATCACAAAACAATAGTTCTTCTTATGTGCAAGATACTCACTCTTTCAATACATACTATATAATTTGACAAAATTTCTATACATTTTTTGCTAGATGGCTTTTGACCAATGAAACGCTTTGGACATTTCCATATTTGTTGTTCCCAGATATACTCATTTCAAAATTAACACAATAAAAACCTCAGGCTCAAGCCTTTACCTATAAAACATGAACCCTTAAAATTAATTAAATCCCTCTAAAGCCGTATTCACCTTGTGTGGGACCTTTGCCAGCAGGTGTCTGAACCATCGTAGTGAGGCGATGCGCGTCTGGAACTCGCGATGTTTCACCAACATACACAACGTCTCTATCACAGACAGGACATCAAGCTGTAATGACCTACAGGGAGAGAGAGGGTGACAGAAAAAAGATCAGCACTTGATAATAGTAATTTATTTCAGTTTGATAGTGAATACAACTGATATAAATAACACTTGGATCTGTTTCCTAACTAGCACTGTTGTTTTTTTGAGAGGCCATGATAAAGCACCACTGGTGAGACTTAACAGTCAGAACACCTTCAATGTAGCACCACCATCATCTATCACTGAATACCCGTAGGTAAAGTAAGCTGTTTTACTTTTGTTTTTATTTTTGTGCATTATTACTTCAATATCTGCATTCCAAGACAGCATAGTAATAATATTAATACAAACGCACCCCTGAGTAAACACCTCTGCTCATCTGTTTTTATTTTGTAAACATTAGGGGTAAAACTTATTTTTTAACACCCAGAGTTATCAGCTCTGCTATACATGTGTGTACTGTCTCTGATGTGTACCAAGTTTCATTTGAACATTTTTAATAATGTTAGATTTATGGCCAAGGTTAAAGTTATTGCATAACAACGACACAGACAACACCCGGGGCAGTGATTACGAACAGTCTCAAGTCTCAGTTCAGACTCAAGACTCATTATGGCAAAACTTCATTTCATGGTAATGTTCCTTCTATCAGAGCATTGATGGTAAAATTTGCTGAAATATATTACTATTTCAATGTTTTTCCCTTATTTACATATTTTTTTGTAAAAGAAATGGAATAAATATGATTTGTTTTTCTTTTATAAAAATGTTATTCTGAGTCTGAGTCTAGATTTGGACTTGAGACTATTCATAATCATGGCCCCAGGGCTATGACAATATCCTCATAATCTCGACTTGATTTTTTCTTTAAATAACCAAACTAATAATGTCCTCTTGACATATTTATGTTCAATATTACTTCATTTGATATTAAGTGTATTAATTATGTTAATTTCTTCTTTTAGTTAAAAGCTATTTATATGACAAACATAATTATAGATACTGTACAAGATGTGACATATTATGTATCTTAAGGTTAGCCATCCGTCATTAAGATGCAAAGATGTGTTAATGCATTTTAGATATTAAGATCGAGATTATTTCTATGTTTAATTTATATTGATTAACCATTGATTAATTTCCATGTATTACATTTTTGATTACACCACAATGATGGTACTTTTATGAATTGATTCATTAAAGGGAGGTAATCAAACACAATTTTACTATGATTATACAGCAATTTTATTTATTTGTATCTTACAAAACATAATGTCTATATAATAAAAAGCTCTCTGTGAACACTTTAAAAATATTGAAAATTAACTTTTTTGTATTAATGATGGATGTATTACATTAAGTTACTAAACATGCAAAAGTTAGATGATATCAGAAAGCTAATATCTACCGGTAGGTTAGATATCACCATGCGTACATAAGACATTCCACTGATCAACAATCCACTCGTGTGCTTACTATTGCAAGTTATGTAGAACACCAAATATATTATGGGACTGTTTTTAAAACAAGCAAAAAAAACATATTTATTAGGAAAACTTAAATTAAAGTAAAATAAAATCTGCAATCATATTTAAAATTATACATGTGTGCTACAACAACTACAAATCTCATGCAAGCAATGTACATGCAGTAAGTAGAAATAAGCAGTTTTTTTCATCCCATTTTATTTGGAATTACAGGCAACTTAAAGACATACTCATCACAAAATAATGCAAATGTAATTATTACCGGTACCACAAAAAATATACCAGGAGATTATATCAGTTAACGGCAACATTCATGTTAGGCTTCAACCAACACTTCTTAACAAAATATGTACTGTGAAACCATTTATTATGGTTGAAGAAAAACATTAAATTTTAACAATCCTTAATTTTTAAATTAGCTGCTCCATATGTCTGCATTCAATTAAATGTATGCATTTAAACATTTTCCATTGTGGAACTCTATGGAACACCATATAAATGAATGATTTCACAGCATGAGGAAACTAATTCTACATAAAGAAACTGTCTACTGAAAGGAAACCAAGCCACATGCAACCTTTCCTCTTACCCTGCTGAAACTTCACAGGTGGTTAATTTGTAAACCTTCTGACCACTGCAAATAATAGTTTGGCATCAAATTTCTATGCATTTTTTTTTCTTCATCGGAACTATAATCACATCTATGTAACAACCTTTACAACCAGACACCTTCAGTGTTCTCTTTTAATTTCTATAGTTCATTGCTTGCTGTCCATCCGATCAGCGCCAAGATTTATATGCCCTCTATTTGTTTATTAGCCTATCAATTCATTAATTGGGCCATGACATCAAACCTAATGATTTGAGTATTATCAATAAATTATAAGTAAGTTATAGTTCATGTATTACACATAAAACAAACTTCTTCAATTGGTTGCTGTTGCTGTTGCTACCTTGTATTATTTTTGTGAAACATGGACTATAACCTGAACATAAAATTCATACTAAAGTTAAGTGTATATTACATAAAAAGGAGTAAATATGCTATACAAAAAATCTGTCTTTCTTACTTATCAGTGACAGACTCCACTTTGCTATCCATATCTTTGCTTGTAGAAGTGACCTCCCCTTTTGAAGTAAAGATGACCTCCCTTATATTTTCTGGAGTTGTCTGCCCCTGAGTACTCTCCTGTGAAGGAGTCTGGGCAGGTGTGGGATTGTCATCTACTTCCTCTATCAGCTCCATGACAACCCGGTTTAAACTTTCCGCTGCCTCACGTACACTGTGTTAACATAACTTGTTTAGACAAAAATTTAGGGTATCAGTAGCAATGAGCAACTTACTTACTTTCAATGACCTTGTCCGTCTCAATGTCCATACACATTATTGATAATTTACTTAGCCGATTTTTTGTCATGGATTTTTTTATTACTAATGTTTAAATTTAACAAATGCTGCTTCAATCATGTCTTCCTAGATACCCAAACAATTGCTGTCAGTTTCACTCAAGCTGTTCGGAATTTTGGTACTTTTTATTATCTTCATATTCTCTATCAAATAGTTAACCCATACACATGAGTTATATTTTACTTTCAAAACATCTCGTTGTTGTGTTTCCATTTGATGTTAAAAGTTCCACTTTCTTAACTATTTCAAATGATAAAGATTTCTTCAATCCACTTCACTGCTTCTTACGACAGGAAACAGTGATTAAGTAATAGCTTAATCATGATACACATTGTTAATGTACGTGGTGCAATGCAATCACATTTGTTAAATAACTTCTTTCTAAGTAAACCCTTCTCTCATAACACAAAGATAAACCTGAGTCCATATATATACAAAAGGAAACCATTTCACTCCTGAACCTTGAACAGATACACTTTGATAAAGTATATAAATATTAATTGAACAGTCACATGTAAACTTTAAAACATCAACACATTTAGTTTCATACATTATATTAAGTACAGGAAAGAAAATGCAAGTTTCAGAATTCAGTTTGATAAGATACACAAAGAGTTCCCATAGTGGGCAGTAATGCTTGTAGTTCAAAACAGTGAGGGACCAATGAGTAAAAACAGTCTTTTCGGTGATTTTCTCGTGAAACATAATTATACATACTGAAATAATCATGTTGTTTTCATTTCATGAGAGAAAATTATTAAAACTCACATTCAATTATATGCACATGCCCTATCATCAGGAAATTACATTTACTGTCTTGTGCTATAACTATCTAAATTGAGCATGGTGTGGTTGCAACATGGTGTGGTTGCTATAACCACATGAATAGTGCATGGTGTGGTTGCTATAACCACATGAATAGAGCATGGTGTGGTTGCTATAACCACATGAATAGAGCATGGTGTGGTTGCTATAACCACATGAATAGTGCATGGTGTGGTTGCTATAACCACATGAATAGAGCATGGTGTGGTTGCTATAAACACATGAATAGTGCATGGTGTGGTTGCTATAACCACATGAATAGAGCATGGTGTGGTTGCTATAACCACATGAATAGAGCATGGTGTGGTTGCTATAACCACATGAATAGTGCATGGTGTGGTTGCTATAACCACATGAATAGTGCATGGTGTGGTTGCTATAACCACATGAATAGAGCATGGTGTGGTTGCTATAACCACATGAATAGAGCATGGTGTGGTTGCTATAACCACATGAATAGAGCATGGTGTGGTTGCTATAACCACATGAATAGTGCATGGTGTGGTTGCTATAACCACATGAATAGTGCATGGTGTGTTTGCTATAACCACATGAATAGTGCATGGTGTGGTTGCTATAACCACATGAATAGAGCATGGTGTGGTTGCTATAACCACATGAATAGTGCATGGTGTGGTTGCTATAACCACATGAATAGAGCATGGTGTGGTTGCTATAACCACATGAATAGTGCATGGTGTGGTTGCTATAACCACATGAATAGAGCATGGTGTTGTTGCTATAACCACATGAATAGAGCATGGTGTGGTTGCTATAACCACATGAATAGTGCATGGTGTGGTTGCTATAACCACATGAATAGAGCATGGTGTGGTTGCTTTAACCACATGAATAGAGCATGGTGTGGTTGCTATAACCACGTAAATAGAGCATGGTGTGGTTGCTATAACCACGTAAACAGAGCATGGTGTGGTTGCAATAACCACGTAAATAAAGCATGGTGTGGTTGCAATAACCACGTAAATCGAGCATGGTGTTGTTGCTATAACCACGTAAATGGAGCATGGTAAGGCGTTAATCAAGCATGGTGTGGTTGATATAACCTCATAAATTGAGCATGGTGAGGCGTAACGCAAGCATGGTGTGTGTGCTATAATCACAGTAACTGAGCATGGTGTGTGTGCTTTAACCACATAAACTGAGCATGGTGTGTGTGCTTTAATCATGTTAACCGAGCATGGTGTGTGTGCTTTTACCACATAAACTGAGCATGGTCTGTGTGCTTTTACCGAGCATAAACAGAGCATTGTGTGGGAGCTTTAACCACGTAAACTGACCATGGTGAGTGTGCTTTTACCATGTAAACTGAGCATGGTGTGTGTGCTTTAACCACATAAACCGAGCATGGTGTGTGTGCTATAATCACGTAAACCGAGCATGGTGTGTGTGCTTTAACCACTTCAACAGATCATGGTGAGGGTGAATTAACCCCATAAATCTGGCATGATGTGGCCGCTACATATATCAAGCATGGTGTGGGTTTCATAACCCCATCAATCAAGCATGGTGTAGGTGCTATTACAATTTAAATCAAGCATGGTGAGGGTACTTTAACCACAAAAACCGAGCATAGTGAGCGTTCTTTAACCACTTAAACGGAGCATGGTATGGGTGCTACAACCTCGTAAACAGAGCATGATGTGGGTGCTTTAACCTCGTTGTTGTCATATATAATGCACAAAATATTCTATACATTAAAATTTTGCCTTGTTAGAATGGCTTATCAATGTCATAATTGATTGGATATCATTGTTTACCATTTTTTTAAGATGCACTTTTACCCCCAGTTATACCAATATTAATGCAACTGTTTTAATTTACCAAAAAGGTTGAATAAATATCAGAAACAATGGTTCATATGAAGCTTACCGTGGTCAATTTGAAAGAAAGGTGCAGAAAACAGTATTCCTACCATATGAGAAGATAGTTGACCACTGTTAAATCTTTTAGCATTCACCAGTCATTTAATATTTGTGCATATTCAGCATCTTGTTATAGGTTATTAATATTTACAAAAAATGCATTATTTATTAAGTAGTTAAAGGCTTATCACTCAAAATGTATGTTGGTGATAAATGTGTATGTATTGATTTTACATGATTTTTAAGTGTCACTTTAAGTACTGTTTTTGTTTATGTTTTAAACTTTCACAGTGAAACAGGATTAAATATGATGTAACCATATTATAAATATGAATTAGATTTAACTTTTACATGATTGAATGGAAAATCACAGTTTGGAGTTCAGATGCATACTGTTATATGGTGTTATCTAATCACAAAGACCACTGACCTCAGTGATTAATGTATCCAATGTAAACCACGCTATGTCAATACTACTTTTATAAAAATCTGACTGAGCTAACAATGAATAATTATATTATTACTGGCGTAAGACTACTTCATCAATGAAGGGCGATGTCATCATCCTGGCATCAATTTTTGCACATGTAACAAAAATAGTCCATAATAGCATGCCATTTAATGCTCCAAGATGCCCTCAATTTCTTATATTTTCCTACAGCATCTTAAAAGAGATGTTAATGTACACACCTTTTCTTGCTCTTGTTTTCTATATCTTCCACAGCTAGACGAGGCAGTATGGCCCGCAGTATGCCCGAAGTGTAGGGCAACATGAGGCGACCAGCAAGGAACACAAATTCCCGTAGCCAGGTGATTGCTGTACTGCTGATTATGTCGTCTTGGAGAACATAAAATAAAAATTGGTTTATAAATAACAATTCTGTAAAACAAGAGCTGTTGTAGGACAGCGTGCTCGACTGCGCCGCTTTGACTTAGAAGTGAATACAATAACAATGTAATATTACCAAGTTTGGTCTATTTATGTCAAACCTAATTAAAATTATTCAATACATAAGGTGACTTTAATGCTGGCCTCCCACCACCCGAAAAATGATGCAAGCCATTCAAATAACTTCATTTCTCGTTATGAAAATGTGGTAAAGAATATACAAATATGCCTTTCAAAAGAAATCAAAATAAAATTAAAAAAAAAAAAATTCAAGGGCCATATGGTTTAGCCCTCCTTTCCCTTGGTAAAAAACTGGTTAAGAATGTAAAAATGTGCCTGTCAAAAGAAATTAAAAAAAAATAAAAATCAAGGGACAAAATTTGTATTTAGGGTTAAAATGGAGTTATGTTTCTTGTTGTAAGCTGGTGGAAAATAATTTTGAATTTTATTAAGTGCATTGAATGAAAGGTACAGAAGTTATTTTATTAAAATTCCAACTTTTAGTCCATCTTTTACCTTTACTTGCCTAAAACTTTAACCTAAGTCAATCAGGGGCCATAACTTGTATTAAGGATATGAAGTTATGTAACCTCATTGGGTGACGGTCCTGAACAATTGTGTGAAGTATTA
Source organism: Mya arenaria (assembly GCF_026914265.1). Taxonomy (NCBI): domain Eukaryota; kingdom Metazoa; phylum Mollusca; class Bivalvia; order Myida; family Myidae; genus Mya; species Mya arenaria. The sequence goes on along the minus strand of NC_069129.1, from coordinate 33,421,213 downwards.
AGTCAATTGAATGAAGGGTATAGAAGTTATCAATAAATATTTCAACCTGCCCTAAAACTTTAACCTAAGTTCCATAGTCAATCAGGGGCCATAACTTGTATTAAGGATAATATGGAGTTATTTAACCTCATTGTGTGATGGTCCTGAACAATTGTGTGAAATATAAGGTCAATTGAAAAAAAGGGTATAGAAGTTATTTATAAATATCCCAACCTGCCCTAAAACTTTAACCTAAGTTTCATAGTCAATCAGGGGCCATAATATGTGTATAGAATAATATGGAGTTATCTAACCTCATCATGTGATGGCCCTGAACAACTGTGTGAAGTATTAACTCAATTGAATGAAAGGTATTGGACTTACAAGTAAAAATCCCAACCTGCCCTAAAACTTTAACCGAACGCTGACGCTGGGGCGAATAGTATAGCCCACCTATTCTTCGAATAGTCGAGCTAAAAACACAAACTTCGCAAGTCATATTCAAAATATGAGAATGTGTATACATTTGGGCTGGAAGAAAATAAACAATTTATATAAGCCCTATCCCTCCGTAGGGATATACAACACTCAGTTTTAAGTATATGATGGCTTCTTGAACGAAATGAAGTTATAAGTGAAAATAACACTTACCAATTGATTAAACTTGGCTACGTTAAACTAGAATTCCGTAAATTGGATGTGTTGCCTGCCTAGAGTGCCATTAATTTTTCTCAATGACCCTGACCATTTGTATATTTACCCAAAACTCAGTGTGGGTCATCTACTGAACATGACTAGTTTGCAAACAAAAGATTGAAGACTTTATAACAGAGTTCAGAATTTTTTATTGGAAACAAAAGCGCCCATAAATTTACTAAGAAAGGTCATTAAAATTGACCTACCACGATTCGCAGGCAATGCAATAATAACAAAGTATGATTTGAGATTAAGAAACATGATAATGATAATAAATCAATGAATGGAAATGCTTTAAAGCTGCACTCTCACAGATATACCATTTTTACAACTTTTTTATTTTTTGTCTTCGAAAGAGCAAATTTTTGCGTGAACATCTTCAAACCAATGATAAGATTGCTGACAAAATATTAGATCGCAGTTTTTCATATATCCGTTCGAAAATGAATGTTTAATGGCTTAAACCCTTACTTACAGTTTAAGAAAAACGCATAAAACATCAATTTTTTAACTTAAATATAAAAATCTGCGATTTATTTTTTTGTCAGCAGTATAATATAACTGGTTTCCATGGATTTTTGCAAAATTTGACTCGTTCCAAGACAAAAAAAACAGTTGTCAAAACTTTCAATCTGTGAGAGTGCAGCTAAATTAAGCCATTGAAAGTTATAGATATGGATTATATTGTGCAGACAAAAAGATTGCATTTCACACAGCAGTGTAAATTTGTTGACTCATCAGTTGATGACAAGTTTGAGGAATAGAGCAACAGAAAGAAATAGATCAGTAGATTAAATTGGATAGGCAAACAAGAACCATCTTGCTTTCTGTATAAAGGTATGCAGAGATTTGAAAATGGACATGTCTGATTCAGGACTGAGTGTGTTATCACAGATCATGAGAAAAGTTAATAAATAATTTGTTTGTAGTGCCTACCTTCCATGTTCTCACTGTGGAAAATCAGAATGTTAGCCATCTGAGGAAAGTTTATATATGTCTTTGACTTCTGGATCCCGATCAGAAACTCACGCAAGCAGTCCTGGCACCTGTAGAATACACAAACTTCATGACAAATATTGGATATGTAATGTCCAAACAAACCACAAGAAAAATATTGGAAATGTAATGTCCTAACAAACCACATGACAAATATTGGAAATGTAATGTTCTTACAAACCACGAGACAAATATTGGATATGTAATTTTCTAACAAACCACGAGACAAATATTGGAAATGTAATGTCCTAACAATCCACGAGACAAATATTGGAAATGTAATGTCCTATCAAACCACGAGACAAATATTGGATATGTAATTTTCTAACAAACCACAAGACAAATATTGGAAATGTAATGTCCTAACAAACCAAGAGACAAATATTGGAAATGTAATTTTCTAACAAACCACAAGACAAATATTGGAAATGTAATGTCCTAACAAACCACGAGACAAATATTGGATATGTAATTTTCTAACAAACCACGAGACAAATATTGGAAATGTAATGTCCTAACAAACCACGAGACAAATATTGGAAATGTAATGTCCTAACAAACCACGAGACAAATATTGGAAATGTAATGTCCTAACAAACCACAAGACAAATATTGGAAATGTAATGTCCTAACAATCCACGAGACAAATATTGGATATGTAATTTTCTAACAAACCACGAGACAAATATTGGAAATGTAATGTCCTAACAAACCACGAGACAAATATTGGATATGTAATTTTCTAACAAACCACGAGACAAATATTGGAAATGTAATGTCCTAACAAACCACGAGACAAATATTGGAAATGTAATATCCTAACAAACCACGAGACAAATATTGGAAATGTAATGTCCTAACAATCCACGAGACAAATATTGGATATTTACTGTCCTAACAAACCACGAGACAAATATTGGAAATGTAATGTCCTAACAAACCACGAGACAAATATTGGAAATGTAATATCCTAACAAACCACGAGACAAATATTGGATATGTAATGTCCTAACAAACCACGAGACAAATATTGGAAATGTAATGTCCTAACAAACCATGAGACAAATATTGGAAATGTAATGTCCTAACAAACCACGAGACAAATATTGGATATTTACTGTCCGAACAAACCACGAGACAAATATTGGAAATGTAATGTCTTAACAAACCACGAGACAAATATTGGAAATGTAATATCCTAACAAACCACGAGACAAATATTGGATATTTACTGTCCTAACAAACCACGAGACAAATATTGGAAATGTAATGTCCTAACAAACCACGAGACAAATATTGGAAATGTAATGTCCTAACAAACCACAAGACAAATATTGGATATTTACTGTCTTAACAAACCACGAGACAAATATTGGAAATGTAATGTCCTAACAAACCACGAGACAAATATTGGAAATGTAATGTCCTAACAAACCACGAGACAAATATTGGAAATGTAATGTCCTAACAAACCACGAGACAAATATTGGAAATGTAATATCCTAACAATCCACGAGACAAATATTGGAAATGTAATGTCCTAACAATCCACGAGACAAATATTGGAAATGTAATGTCCTAACAAACCACGAGACAAATATTGGAAATGTAATGTCCTAACAAACCACGAGACAAATATTGGAAATGTAATATCCTAACAAACCACGAGACAAATATTGGATATGTACTGTCTTAACAAACCACGAGACAAATATTGGATATGTACTGTCCTAACAAACCACGAGACAAATATTGGATATTTACTGTCCTAACAAACCACGAGACAAATATTGGATATTTAATGTCCTAACAAACCATGAGACAAATATTGGATATGTAATGTCCTAACAAACCACGAGACAAATATTGGAAATGCAATGTCCTAACAAACCACGAGACAATTATTGGAAATGTAATATCCTAACAAACCACAAGACAAATATTGGAAATGTAATGTCCTAACAAACCATGAGACAAATATTGGATATGTAATGTCCTAACAAACCACGAGACAAATATTGGAAATGTAATGTCCTAACAATCCACGAGACAAATATTGGATATTTACTGTCCTAACAAACCACGAGACAAATATTGGAAATGTAATGTCCTAACAAACCACGAGACAAATATTGGAAATGTAATATCCTAACAAACCACGAGACAAATATTGGAAATGTAATGTCCTAACAAACCACGAGACAAATATTGGAAATGTAATGTCCTAACAAACCACGAGACAAATATTGGATATTTACTGTCCTAACAAACCACGAGACAAATATTGGAAATGTAATGTCCTAACAAACCACGAGACAAATATTGGAAATGTAATGTCCTAAAAAACCATGAGACAAATATTGGAAATGTAATGTCCTAACAAACCACGAGACAAATATTGGAAATGTAATGTCCTAACAAACCATGAGACAAATATTGGATATTTACTGTCCTAACAAACCACGAGACAAATATTGGATATTTACTGTCCTAACAAACCACGAGACAAATATTGGAAATGTAATGTCCTAACAATCCACGAGACAAATATTGGAAATGTAATGTCCTAACAAACCACGAGACAAATATTGGAAATGTAATGTCCTAACAAACCACTAGACAAATATTGGAAATGTAATATCCTAACAAACCACGAGACAAATATTGGAAATGTAATGTCCTAACAAACCACGAGACAAATATTGGAAATGTAATATCCTAACAAACCACGAGACAAATATTGGAAATGTAATGTCCTAACAAACCACGAGACAAATATTGGATATGTACTGTCTTAACAAACCACGAGACAAATATTGGATATGTACTGTCCTAACAAACCACGAGACAAATATTGGATATTTACTGTCCTAACAAACCACGAGACAAATATTGGATATTTAATGTCCTAACAAACCATGAGACAAATATTGGATATGTAATGTCCTAACAAACCACGAGACAAATATTGGAAATGCAATGTCCTAACAAACCACGAGACAATTATTGGAAATGTAATATCCTAACAAACCACAAGACAAATATTGGAAATGTAATGTCCTAACAAACCATGAGACAAATATTGGATATGTAATGTCCTAACAAACCACGAGACAAATATTGGAAATGTAATGTCCTAACAATCCACGAGACAAATATTGGATATTTACTGTCCTAACAAACCACGAGACAAATATTGGAAATGTAATGTCCTAACAAACCACAAGGCAAATATTGGAAATGTAATGTCCTAACAAACCACGAGACAAATATTGGAAATGTAATTTTCTAACAAACCACGAGACAAATATTGGATATTTACTGTCCTAACAAACCACAAGGCAAATATTGGAAATGTAATGTCCTAACAAACCACGAGACAAATATTGGAAATGTAATGTCCTAACAAACCATGAGACAAATATTGGATATGTAATGTCCTAACAAACCACGAGACAAATATTGGAAATGTAATGTCCTAACAAACCACGAGACAATTATTGGAAATGTAATATCCTAACAAACCACAAGGCAAATATTGGAAATGTAATGTCCTAACAAACCATGAGACAAATATTGGATATGTAATGTCCTAACAAACCACGAGACAAATATTGGAAATGTAATGTCCTAACAAACCGCAAGGCAAATATTGGAAATGTAATATCCTAACAAACCGCAAGGCAAATATTGGAAATGTAATGTCCTAACAAACCACGAGACAAATATTGGATATGTAATTTTCTAACAAACCACGAGACAAATATTGGAAATGTAATGTCCTAACAAACCGCAAGGCAAATATTGGAAATGTAATGTCCTAACAAACCGCAAGGCAAATATTGGAAATGTAATATCCTAACAAACCACAAGGCAAATATTGGAAATGTAATGTCCTAACAAACCACGAGACAAATATTGGATATGTAATTTACAAACCACGAGACAAATATTGGAAATGTAATATCCTAACAAACCACGAGACAAATATTGGAAATGTAATGTCCTAACAAACCACGAGACAAATATTGGAAATGTAATGTCCTAACAAACCACGAGACAAATATTGGAAATGTAATGTCCTAACAAACCACGAGACAAATATTGGAAATGCAATGTCCTAACAAACCACGAGACAAATATTGGAAATGCAATGTCCTAACAAACCATGAGACAAATATTGGAAATGTAATATCCTAACAAACCACGAGGCAAATATTGGAAATGTAATGTCCTAACAAACCACGAGACAAATATTGGATATGTAATTTTCTAACAAACCACGAGACAAATATTGGATATTTACTGTCCTAACAAACCACGAGACAAATATTGGAAATGTAATGTCCTAACAAACCACGAGACAAATATTGGAAATGTAATGTCCTAACAAACCATGAGACAAATATTGGATATTTACTGTCCTAACAAACCACGAGACAAATATTGGAAATGTAATGTCCTAACAAACCACGAGACAAATATTGGAAATGTAATGTCCTAACAAACCACGAGACAATTATTGGAAATGTAATGTCCAAACAAACCACAAGACAAATATTGGATATGTAATGTCCTAACAAACATTAAAATTTTGTGAGGTTATCTTCCTTTTCAACTAAATTCCCTCCCTTGTATAATGCTTTGTAAGTTCTCATTGGCAAGAGAGTCCCATAACTATGCAGTATTTCATACATTTTCCTGATCTCTAGTTTTCTGTCGTCCAGTATCTGGAAGAGTCCATCTAGGATTTCTGGTAACAACACCAGCATGTTGATGTCTGGTACAGCATCCAGTGTCACTATCTGCAATAATACACAACTATGTACATGTACCTACAGAAAACAACACCAGCATGTTGATGTCTGATACAGCGTCCAGCATCACAATCTGCAATAATAGACAACTATGTACATGTACCTACAGAAAACAACACCAGCATGTTGATGTCCGATACAGCGTCCAGCATCACAATCTGCAATAATAGACAACTATATACATGTACCTACAGAAAACAACACCAGCATGTTGATTGTCTGATACAGCGTCCAGCATCACAATCTGCAATAATAGACAACTATGTACATGTACCTACAGAAAACAACACCAGCATGTTGATGTCTGATACAGCGTCCAGCATCACAATCTGCAATAATAGACAACTATATACATGTACCTACAGAAAACAACACCAGCATGTTGATGTCTGATACAGCGTCCAGCATCACAATCTGCAATAATAGACAACTATGTACATGTACCTACAGAAAACAACACCAGCATGTTGATGTCTGATACAGCGTCCAGCATCACAATCTGCAATAATAGACAACTATATACATGTACCTACAGAAAACAACACCATCATGTTGATGTCTGGTACAGCGTCCAGTGTCACTATCTGCACGGAAATATATTCATAGTATGCATAATTATATGGAAACCTTTATTTCAAACACGTTTGCTTTTCTTTATAATAACTAGAGCTATCACAGTAATGGTGAATATACCCCGATGCCGCCTTGACACAGGAATGATTAAGTGTTGAGATGTGGAACAGCAGATGCACAACAGGCCTATGGTGACCAACATTTCTATGAAGTTTCATGATGTAGGTGGAACACTTTTGGTGCTTCATTCCACAATAGATTTTTAATACCATTTTGTACTTACCCAAGGGTCATAACTCTTGTTTGTTCCAAAAAAATATGACAAAAGTGGCAGGGTTCACAAACAGCCTTTGCTGACTAATATACCTACATTATATTATATAGTATCACAAATATAGGTGCAACAGTGTTAGAGCTACATGCGACACAAGATTTTAGTTATATAACATGATGCATCAAAAGCAACTATTACGCGATATAATTTTTTATATCTATCTGATGGTATAATGATAAAAAGGCAGTATTAAACACAATATGTATAAAGCATCTTAGGTTAAAACTTTCATCACAGATGTACATATTTCGACCACAAATGGATATTTTTAAAATAATCAAATCTACATGATAACCATCATCAAAGTTGAATGTGTTTACTAAATTTGTGTGATTTATCTTTTAATATATATATTTAAAGAACAAGTATACAAATGTCAATGTCTTCTTAAATTCGGGAACTATTACAATAGAAACAAACACATTTAACTTTGGGACATGAAGCAAAAGAAGTTTACCCAGGACACAATGAACTGCCTGGCATGCTCATTCTTGTTGTAGATTCTCTCTCGCAGCAGAGGGATAAAGGAAACTAGGTCAAACGACGCACTTTCTGTGACTATATCCTGAAAATGAAAATCACATAATGTAATTTATTTTAAATTAATGTAGGTCAGTATACAGACACAGTGGTATTCATATCAACATAAAGAGAAACAATCCTGAAAATCATGAAAATTAACACTTTATATGATATGAATTAAAGCGGCTTACATCTATTAAAATATTATGTTGACTTGATAAAAGATGTCTAGGGTAAAAGACATGTCTGGGATTGAGATAAAAGACACTTCTGGGATTGAGATAAAATCGATATCTTGGATTTGGATAAAAGACATGTCTGAGATAAAACACACGTCTGAGATAAAACACATGTCAGTGATTGAGATGAAAGACATGTCTGAGGTAAAACACATGTCTGTGATTGAGATGAAGGACATGTCTGAGGTAAAAGACGTGTCTGTGATTGAGATGAAGGACATGTCTGAGGTAAAACACATGTCTGTGATTGAGATGAAGGACATGTCTGAGGTAAAAGACTTGTCTAGGATTGAGATGAAGGACATGTCTGAGGTAAAACACGTGTCTGTGATTGAGATGAAGGACATGTCTGAGGTAAAAGACATGTCTGTGATTGAGATGAAAGACATGTCTGAGATAAAAGACGTGTCTGTGATTGAGATAAAACACATGCCTGGAATAAAAGAGACGATGCTTCAATAGCTTATTCCTAAGCAGATTGAGAGATTCCTTAACATCGTATCTTACCTTCATTAATCGATCAAGAAGTTCTGTTCCACTTTTCACATTCTGATCAGGGTCTGCATACAGCTAGAAAAATGGGATATATTTTTACATGATACCAAACATTGGAAGGACAGCTCCTGCTTTGGTTATGGTCATGGATTAGGCTCTATTTATATTTATTTTTTCATATTAAACCAGTCCAACCCAGTAAGGATAGTAAGTAACTCAGATAGAATCTAAAAAAGGCCTATCAAGCAACTGTTAATTCCCTGACAAAACAACATCAGATCTCATCAAAACCATCAAATTCAGGGCTGTTTATCAAGAAATATTAAAGTAATGTCTCATATTGAAGGACAGCCCCTCCCTGAAGATGCAAATATTGCCCTAAAAAGTAAGCTGTTGTTGTTGTTGTTTTTTTTTTTTGGGGGGGGGGGGTAACATTTGAACTTATTCACTTTCCAAACATAAGATATATTTTCCAACCTTATCAAATTTGGTGATGTATAACCTTGACACAATATATGAATAGAATATTGCAAAGGCTATAGCGAATATAGCAAGGAGGTTAGCGCTCCAATATATATTGGTCACAAACTATGACATTATTTTCATTGTTCACATTTTGTTACTGAAATGTTTACATGAAATGTAAGTCACCAGAAGAGCAATATACAACTTACTTTGCTGAGTGCATCAAATATTTCATTGAAGAAAGGCAGAACAGATCCTCTGGTGACTTTAACAATATTGTAGAGAGCTTCACAGGAGTAGTAGCGAACTTGGCTGTCTGCGTCCTTAAAACACTGTAGTACTGGCTTTACAAGCTCATTTACATATTTGCAAGAATCCTAAAATTGAAAAAGAACAATTCTATGTAGATTAACATAGGAAGCTTTACAAGACTGTCTAATTGACCAGCATGTACATTGTTATTTTGACTGAGAATGGGGCCGAAATTCACAAACCTATGATATTAAAAATTTAAGCTCAAGATTAACAATTCAGCCATGTTAATTGAATTGAAATCCTTCAGTTTTAAAAAATACTATACAAGCTGATATGTTTCAAAACCAAATCTGTTTCCAGACTGGAAACCAGAACTACCGACAGGTGTTCATTGCTATTTTCTTAGAGAGCAATTAGAAAATGATTATGGTGGGCTCAACCCAGGATGACTTGGATATGAAGCATAAACCTTGACATATCTTTTGGTGCATTGACGACAATCAGTTAATATTTATAACTATAAAAAAGACTACAATTGTTACCTTTCCTAGAGCAATGGAAGCAGCTGCCAGACCAATGAGACCACCTTTCCTGGAATTTGGGTTGCTTGAAAGAGCAAAGTTGTCTCCTAAAATCTTCAGGACAGATTTTATTTGCACATCATCTTTTCTTTGCACATACTCTTTCATAACTCTGCAAGGAATATAGATGTTGACATTGTCAGAAAATGGGGTAAAATGTAGCCAAAAAGCACAATATTCTTTATATATTTTTACATGTATAGTCATTTCTCAAATTGCACTCCTTTTCCACATACAAAACGTATGGTTCCGACAATTCATGAAAATTTTCATCATCTTGTTCAATCAGTATGCAAAATTAACTTTTTTTTAAAGTTCATTTTGGCTGCAAATGAAGAAATGAAATTTAACGTATCCATCATAAGATTATTGGAAATAGAAGAAAGGATAGGAGCAGTGTTTTTTGTCTTCAATACAAATACAAACTACCACAATTCAGACGATGAAGGATGACAAACGTGTTGTCTGACATGAACTTGACAATGCAACAATGTGAAAGGTAATGTACATGAAAATTGTAAGCAAATACCAAAAGACCATGAATGATGCTGCAAGTCAAGTATTGGTAATGTTAATATAAACTGTCTTCCTGAAATGTGCCTGCAAGTCTGACATGACCTGCATATGTTGGTTCTTTTTGGTTTTTGTTAATGAGGATCTGTCTGACCGGCAAACTAGATTATTGCAATATTATCATATGAACAACAGAGCAGTCTTTCCAAATTTAACATTTGTTAGCAGTAGTGAGTCAATCCAAGCATACCGGATACCATTATGTTTGGTGACATTTGATCTGTTTTGACATCGTTTTGCAGGACTATCTGTTTCAAGCTTGCGCAAGCAAGCTAGTACTAGCATTATTTTGGAGGCTTCCTCTCAGGTTTACTTGTAGGAAAGTAATATGAAATGGGTGCTTTACATGACATTAAGTGTCATAGCAGTGTCATATCATTGGTTGAAATCAACACAAGAGTGTAAAAATTTGGTTTGTTCATGCAAAAGTCTATTTTTCATGACTGCCAAAGCCAATGAATAATTTTTCTCAGCATGCTAAGAAGAGTTTGACAATGACAACAAACATCAATATTTGTTCAAGTCAAGCATCATGATGTTTTGAACTCTAAACATTTCATTCTAAAATATCGCTGACAGTACACATGCATTCACAATCATTCAAATAAGACTTTGGGGATTTTTTTTTTAATTCATGGTACGTATTTTGGCAAAATCTCTAGCTTGTTAGTCCAAGCTGAGAGTAGGATTGTTATTTGTCCCAGTTCTAATGGACTGGCATTTTTACAATTTTGGAAAAACTGCATTAATGTAACTGTAGAACAAACAAGCAAGCAAAATGTCAATTAAGTGAAACATTAAACAAGCAAATTCATTGAATTGATATCCCCTGCCAGATTGGGCTAAGTCAAGGAAAGGAAATCAATTGTTGATAAAATATAATATATACATGAGTTTGAGTTTGATTGCAACTGTTTGAAATAAAAAAAAAATTATATGTAATGTAACATTTAGAACTGACCAAGAAACCTAGTCTATGACTCCATGTTACCCATGCAGTTCCAAACTAATCTAAGATTTCATCAAGGCAAACATTCTGATCAAGTTTCATGAAGATTGGTCCAGATATATTGCAAAAAATATAGCCTCTAGAGTGTCCACAAGGTTTGTTCTAAGATTTGACCGAGTGACCTCATTTTTGACCCCACATGACCTACTAGTTTCAAACTATTTCAAGATTTCATTGAGGCATTCTGATTAAGTTTCATGGAAATTAGAGCGGATGTATTGCCTCTAGAGTGTTCCCAAGATTTCTGTAAGATATGACCTAAAGACCTAGTTTTTGACCCATATGACACGCTTTTAAATTGCAGTCGAAATTTAACCCAAAAGAACATACTGACCATGTTTGAACTCAATCAGACCTATCACCACCATAAAATAGTTTCAGACAAGTATTTTGAAAGATTTGACCTTGTGACCTAATATTCGATCATATGTGACCCAGTTTCAGATAAGTCCAAGATTTCATCAAGGAAAACATTCTGATGAAGTTTTATGAATATTTGACCATGTATAAAGCCTCTACTATGTTCCAAAGATTTTTCTAGAATTTGACCTAGTGACCTAGTATTTGACCCAAAGTGACCCACTTTTCAAAGTTATCGAGATTTGATCAAGGGGAACATTCTGACCAAGGTTGAACATTTTCTGATCAATGCCTACCAAGATATGGTACTGGACGGACGGACAGAAGGACGGACGAACCGAAGGACGGAATGACGGACAGACAACGCCAAAACAATATCCTCCTCCTGAAATCTTCAATTCGGCGGGGGATAATAATTGACTTCATTTATTAACATGAATGTTCATGTATTTATCATTTCCGTTTTAAAAAGGTTCTAAAATTTTAATGAGAGGAGGAGTGTGGTGAGTGTGGGTAAAAATCAGCTGCCCTGTTAGCTCCTCCAGGGTTATCTTTAATTAAAATTAATTTACCTTTCTATTTCTAGAGCGCCTTGCTTTCTCTTTTCATACAGCTTGTCATTCAACGCCTTCACACAAACGGCGGAAAGTGGGGCATTTTCCTTATCTGTCATGGTGATTTCAATCAAAGTTACAGCTTAATTATGCTTAAATTCAATCCGGAAATATAATTATGATTTTCTGATGGCATTCGCCATTTTGAATATCATGTGACATGGCATTGCACAAAACAATACCCTACAATCCAATAGTGGTTATCGTTAACCTGATTTGTGCAATGGACTGGAGGAGGTAATCACTGATCAACTTTATATATACGACGTATACTTTTCATTTATTTATAAACTTTACATATATACTTGATTCATTATGTGGGTCCGTTGATTAAACGGTATACAGTATATTTATTCGATTGTTTGCAAATTTTACACGTGATATTAAAGTAGAGCTCTGTAAAACAGCAGCAACAGCAGTAGAAGAAATAGAAGCTGTAGAAGTAGTAATAGTAGGAGTAGGAGGTAGAAGCAGCAGCAGCAGCAATAGTAGTAGTAGTACATACTTAGAAGAAATAGAAGTTGTAGCAGTAGTTGTGGTAGCAGTAGCAGCAGCATCAGCATTTGCAGTAGTTGTAGTTGTAGTAGTAACAGAATCAGAAGTAGTAGAAGTAGAAGTATATTTTGTTGTTGTTGTTGTTGTTGTTGTTGCTGCTGTTGTTGTAATAATAATATAGAGGTGGCATTAGCCGCAGCAACAGACGAGCAGCATTTATGAGCAGCTATTATAACTGTTGATATCATCATTTTACAGGCTTGGAAAAACTTAGTCCATCTTTATAATAATACGGAGACTACAAACACAACCTTTTGTTTCAAACCTAGTATAGGCCTTTTAAACATTTAAATGGTCCCCATATAAAAGCTTGTTGAATAATTCCAAAGCGGCAGATGAAGATAGTCTCTTGTCAAAGTCAAATAGTGCTAAATCGATGACTCTGTAAAACGTTCACAGATTTGTATATCAATAAGGTGACCCAATAAAGCGGCATTGTTCATTGTAAAGACTTAGTATAAAGGCATTAATACCCATTGTACTTATCTTTTGATCTTTTAATTTTGCATTACAAATATTTTTTTTACTACATGCAATATAAACTGTGGCTTGCAATATAAAACGGATTTATTATTTAGTATTTAGTATACACAAGTCCAGTGTAAGTATTTCATTGTACTTCATCTAACTAGTAATATGCACAACTATAAATACATACATCAGATGATTTTGAAAATGCCTACCTCATGCCAAATTTTGACTTTAATCTAAAATTAAGTTTAATGGTAAAATGTTTGATCTTTCAGAACCTTCCAAAGGTTGTTAATTTTATATACCAAAACAGGGGAACAAGTCATTTGTTGTTGTTTCTTTTTAATCAAGTTCATCAAAGTTGTTACTTTAAAGCAACAACATTTCAAAAACATAACTGATATTATTCAGAGCGTTTGAGATATTCCATAGTAGTTCTCCTTTGATGCCGCGATGGCTTCATCCGAAGGAACCAAAAACGTCCGCTTCACTGTCGTACCGACGTCAGAGCGGAACGCTGACAACGACACTGCTGATGCGACGGAAACAACAGGTGATGTGATTGTGGCAAAATTATAGATTCGCTAAATTAATATATTTATTTTTTACAAATCAACTCATACACTGTAAAAATTGGTTTTACATATAATTGCGTTAAAAAGAATTTTCGACAAATAAGAGGTTGTATTGTTCGATTTATTTGCCTTTATTTCTCATTTTTTATGTAGAACAACTGTTTGCTTTGTTGCAGTGTCTAACAAGAGTGTGTGTCTAACAATGCCCTCGGCCAAATGGTACGAGAAACATTTTATTCCATCCTACATTGTAAAAAGATCGCGCATTTGTTATTGTGATATTAAATTGTGTAACCATAACAGATAAATAAAAGTAATAGTATTTAAAACGAAGATTTTTTTTAATTACATTTTGAGTAAAAAATCTAGACTACAGAGGAGTAATTATATGTAACTTTTCTATCAAGTGACTTTGATCATTGGTTGTCATGTGACAGGAGGTTCTGACGACGATGCGTTCACGGCAGGGGTCACCGCGGTACACCGGGACACAATGGCTCTCTATAAGGTATACAGCCAGTCTACAAGAGAATTGTTTGTATGAACAAGTCTCTTTGGAAAATTATCTTTACTTACGACAAAACCTTCTTGATCGAACAATCAAACATAAAACCAAGACAGATGGTGTACAACTTCCTGAAATGTTAAGGCTCGCTTTATTCATGCTTCGAATACAACGCATTAATAACATGTATAGATATTATTGTAAACATTAAAAAGCTGTATTTAAGAAATGTTAATTTTCGCACCATTCTTCATTCTACAATTGTTGCCTTTTAAGGCGCTTACATAGATTATATCTGGTATGAATACTACCATAATAATGGGTTATTTGACTAGGAGGACCTGGTGAGGGGCAGCATCGCGCGAGTCATCAGCACGAGTTCCATGTCTAACGTGCGGACCACTAAGGTTTCCTTCAGCGAGGATGTCCCGGAACAAAAGGATGAGGTCCCGGACGGTCCTAAGGTTAAACGAATATAGAGTTTACTATGATATCATTCAATTTAAACCAAATCAAGTTCACATCGCTTTCATAATCGATTTTGACTTTTAACCATTGCCATAATGACCCAAAATAGCATAATGACGTTACATAAAAATTATGTCAGATACACACGGGTTTTGCTAGCATTTTGATAAGTTTATAATGAAATCATGTTTAATCAATAACCGCATTATTTTATTTTTGTTGTTCTTGTTTTTAAATGATTTTAGTTTTAAGTGATGAGCACGTGTAAACATTTTATGTCCCATGGGACGGTTTTGTTCCGGATCATTCAAAGAAAAATCGATTATTCTAATATAATTTATATGAACCGATTTTAATACAACTTTGCCATAACGTTGGCGGGAAACGACGTTATACGTATGGATGATGGAAGTGACGTAACTTTATTCGTTTTCCGGAAGTAAACATTGAAATCAAGAAGAAAAAAACGCCACCTAGCTGCAGAAGGTGCTTTATTGAAAGAAAACATGGTAAATAAAAGACAATGTATTTGGTGCCATGTAAAAGCTCATTAAAGGAATGAATAACGTGAGTGGTGTCATTATCATTAAAGATATTCGTGGCATGCTAACACAAACAATAGCATGATTAACAATTTTCAGTTTATATTACAGCGCGATTATTCGCGTTCCGAACATATCCGAAAATGTTGCGTTTATCGGAAAATGTTTACAATTGTGTTGAGGTGTTAATATTTGATAACACTTGAGATCGTTTTGTATTGAAGTGAAAAAATGCGTGTATAAAATCCTTATATATATATTTTAAAAAGGTCTAGCCACGGCGCTATTTGGTTGCTATATGTTTAACGATTTGTTAGAATATGCAAAGCATGAGAGAGCAGAACATGCCTAGGCTGTTCAAAATACGTAAGCATAACAAAAAATCGTTGTTTTTTTCCTGTTTAGTCCGTTGTTTATTATCGTTCCGGTATCGTTGTCTATTGCGAACCATTTCTAATATCTTCTTCAAAAGGAGGAAATAAAGAATTATCTATCTATCTTATCTTATCCATTTCCTGCTTCAAGTTTGCGCCTGATCATTTTTGTGTTAAACTCCGTCACCGATTCATACTTTGCTTTACGTGTATTATGTATAACGATATATTCTAATAGTACATGTACAACAAAACTGGCAAACAAACGTCAACATTATGTTGCCGTAAATGGTCACAACATCGTGTGTACGTCAATACATTTGTAGATTAGAATCATTTGCCATATACACATGGATGACTAAAACATGTTAAACACTCTAGGCTGTTATATATCTGCTTGTAGGGCACACTAGGTACGCTCCTGGGCGTCTACCTGCCCACCATCCAGAACATATTCGGGGTGCTCATCTTTATCCGTGTCACGTGGCTTGTCGGAATGGCCGGAACCATCGAGGGCTTCTTCATCATCTTCCTCTGCTGCTGCACGGTAAACATTCATCTCTAAAGCGTTTGGATTGTGTGTAGTTGTACTCTGTTGTAGTAGTTGTTATTGTTGTAGTTGTTGTTGTTGTTGTTGTTTTGGGTGTTTGTGTGGTGGTTGTGAAGATTAAATGCCAATTTAATATTGAGATTTCCATTAGGTACTGTAAGAATTAAGAAATTGTATTAAATTAAATCCATTGGTATTGTAACGTACATGTCAACAAACACCAACAGATCCCTTCAGAGAAAAGCATGCTCGACCCTGAAGGGATCTGTTGGTGTCGCACGTTACAAATGGTGGCAGCGGTGGGATGTTGACAACTGCCAGAACGGCGTTGCCTTACCATTGAGTTTCCCAGACCAAGACTCGAGACGGGTCTTCTCGGAGGGTGATGTAATGTATAGACCCTGTCACACTGTCACGACTTGCATCCACGAGTTACCACGAGTGCTGGTGAATTATATCTCGCCAAAAAAGACCCGTACGACAATTTTAAACCGTTTAAAGTTCTCGCCACTGCTTGCCGAGTACTTTCTGTATGAGAAGACATGTCTTCGACATGCAACGACAAGGATTCGAGTCCAACACGACACCTGAAGAGCTTAGGCGAGTTGAAACTCGCAACAACTCGTAGCCAAAAGTCGCCACAGTGTGACAGGGGCTTAAAACGGTCCGCTGTAGGCGGCGGATGTGCGTTCATAGTATAACAGTCCGTTATAGACGGAAGTACGTTCATAGTACGTATGTACTTGGTTGGTAATATGCAAATTGGGAAAGCCTGGGTTCTGTATGGATTGAGAATTAACTGTATAGAAAGATATAAGATATTTAGTTTCAGTCATATGTTTTAAGGCAGATTAAAATACTTCAAACATGTTTTATCATTAACTGTAATAGCACACATAACGTCAATTACGTATCAGGATTCAGGGGTGTAATTTGGGCGAATCTTCCCATTGACAATGGCTGGGGTATACTCTGCTATTCAGTATTCATTTTTATTTCCTAATAATTCAAGTGTAAGGAAACGGTATGTTTTAATGATATAATTCGTTTCTTTCAGACGACACTGACGTCAATCTCCATGAGTGCCATAGCAACGAACGGGATAGTGCCTGCAGGCGGCTCGTACTTCATGATTTCCCGGGCGCTAGGCCCGGAGTTTGGGGGCGCCGTGGGATGTCTCTTCTACCTGGGTTTCACAGTGGCCGGCTCCATGTACGTCATAGGGGCCATTGAGATCCTTGTGGTGAGTTGACCACTATTACAATATGTATATTTGGCTTGGTACCTGCATCTACCATGTTCGACTTTCAAAACACATTGCATGCATAAGCTTTAAAAATAATAAGCGCGTGTCTTTCAGTTCCATTTTGCAATAATTCTTTGACATAGACACTTGGTCAACACATCGTAAAGTTACTGGATCTGTTTCATTAGAAAAGTATTACCATTGTTATTCATTATTGATAGTACGTCATAGCACAGCTCATTTAAACTGCGTTATACCATAACTGAAAAAAAGTTTGTTTTATTTCTAAATTTCAGACATTTATAGCCCCGAACATTTCATTATTTGGTGACGTCACTGAACTCTCGAACGCCATCAACAATTACCGCGTGTACGGCACGTGTCTTTTGCTACTCTTATTTCTCCTCTGCTTCGTTGGAGTGCAGTTCGTGGCCAAGTTCGGGCCCGTGTCGCTGTTCTGCGTCATAATCTCCATTATTTGTATCTACATCGGCTTGTTCATCGCCTCGCCAGAAAGAAGCATCAAGTAGGGACATTTTTACTTCGCTTTGATTACAATCTTCTTAATAAATCATTGCTTTCAAAAAACTATTCCTTGCCTGATGATAAGTGCATTTGGCTATACAGATTCTTTGTGTCCTATGCATGTACATGCGAGGTTACGCTTTACTCTATTATAAGAGGTGTTCTTCAGGATATGTTACCTCGGCGAGCGGCTTTTGACGTTAGCGTCGGTGACGGTGAACGGCACGATGATGTGCACGCGGAATGAGAGCGGGCCGCTGTTCGCGCGTTACTGCACGGTACGGGAGAACGGCACGTTCTGTGACCCGTACTTCTTGGAGCACGAGACTCGCCTCGTCCCCGGCATACCCGGCTTCACCAGTGGCAACTTCATAGGTAGAAACCAGGGAATTGAAGGAATGAGATCGTAGGGAGGTTGAGCACGTGAATTTATATCATCATAATTATGTGTATCATTATAAACACAAACACGCTGTCCGTATAGTATCTGACATTTGACATGGTTTGCAAGGAAATTTAATTCCTCATGCTTTACAGCATTCGGAGCTCCTCTGCCATTTCCATCGAAAACAACCTCGGATGTATATGGGCGGTTTATAATGTCCGAAAATTAAACAACGCTGCAAGTAGATCGCGTAGTAATTTAGGAGTTAAACCTTATGACTTTACTCTAAGGAATCGTAACTATTAATTCAATAATTCACATCATCGGCAATCAGTTAAAACTTAGATATACTGAATACATTTTAAAACACTACAATTTATTTTTACTTTAATTAAAAAAATACGAACTACTTTCATTGATACACCGTCATACATCCGAGGATAATTTCGCTGGAAAATTTAAAGTAGTTCCGAATGGCTTTACAGGTGAGATGAACACAATCAATATGCCGCGTTTGTTTCGTTATCTCCAGAAAACATTCCCCACCGGTACACGGAAAAGGGTAACATTATCGGACAGACGGTACCGGGGGATCGGGACCGGGGGGAGATCATAGCCGACCTCACATCCACATTCACTGTCCTCATGGCAATCTACTTCCCATCCGTCACAGGTACATGTGCATACAACGCCAAGGCAGTTTTTTTTTAAATTGAACTGTTTTTCGTGCGCTGTACTATCCAATATTGAGGTCTACATGAATTGTACTAGTATTTTAACGGGATAATTACAATATTTCTTTTATAATGGCCCTATAATCAAAACTGGTTTTTTTGCCGTTTACTCAGATTGTCACATGATAACATAATATATTTGAAAGGAAATTTTCCTCTAATGATCACGTACATGAAAACTTTGACAGACTATTTGGATTTTGGATAAACTTCATTCCACCATCAAATACACAGCAAACATTAAAATTCTATTTATCATATTTCTATTGTTGCATGGAGATTTTATAGGCATGTCCGTAAAGATACAAGTTTGTGAATAGCCCGAGATTTACTACGCGCAGAGTCAACCAAGCTCTATATTACACATTTTCATTTGTTGAAGTGTATTACAATGTACTTTTAAATACCGGGTACCTTGAGGACAGCCAGAGGTCCATCCCCGGGGGCACCATCGCCGCCGTACTCTACCTCCCCCCCCCCCCTGTAGTCTGTTATATGAATATCTCCTATTGCAGGGATAATGACGGGGTCTAACATGTCGGGGGACCTGAAGGATGCCCAGAAGTCCATACCCACTGGCACAATCGCTGCCGTACTATCAACATCCGCCGTCTGTATCCTTCACCCGTATAGCGAATTTGTTAACTGAATACTCAAAATAAGTTACGTCATAGTAAAGTTTATCTCAAATCCATGTGGCTGCAACTCAACAAAAAACAACACTGTGGATGGATATTACACCTGTTGAATAAAATTAGTTTACATATAAAACTATAAGCTTGTATCCACCTTCATCATTGCAATATAAAGCATATATATGTAAAGTACCTTAATTTTACTCAGATCTGTCCCTAACATTAGGATTTGCATCCTGCATCGAAGGGGATCTCCTCAGGGATAAGTAAGTACTCACATCGAAGGGGATCTCCTCAGGGATAAGTAAGTACTCACATCGAAGGGGACCTCCTCAGGGATAAGTAAGTACTCACATCGAAGGGGACCTCCTCAGGGATAAGTAAGTACTCACATCGAAGGGGACCTCCTCAGGGATAAGTAAGTACTCACATCGAAGGGGACCTCCTTAGGGATAAGTAAACACTCACATCGAAGGGGACCTCCTCAGGGATAAGTAAGTACTCACATCGAAGGGGACCTCCTTAGGGATAAGTAAACACTCACATCGAAGGGGACCTCCTCAGGGATAAGTAAGTACTCACATCGAAGGGGACCTCCTCAGGGATAAGTAAGTAGATAAGTAAGTACTCACATCGAAGGGGACCTCCTTAGGGATAAGTAAACACTCACATCGAAGGGGACCTCCTCAGGGATAAGTAAGTACTCACATCGAAGGGGACCTCCTTAGGGATAAGTAAACACTCACATCGAAGGGGACCTCCTCAGGGATAAGTAAGTACTCACATCGAAGGGGACCTCCTCAGGGATAAGTTAGTACTCACATCGAAGGGGACCTCCTCAGGGATAAGTAAGTACTCACACATTGTCACGAAAGTTACTTCCGAAATGAATTGTTGTAGTAATGAAATGAGGCTTCCAACTATATATGTTGTTTGTATGAATAACTAGTTTCTGGCCAGGAGACACACTCCTGCGAATTCATATCTGCTAAAGCCATTTGTTCTCGAAGAAGGACCCTTAAGTTTTTGTTTTGTATATCTATAGATTGGGCGAGTCTCTTGGCGGTGGCATGGTGGTGGCCTACATAGCCTGGCCCACCAAGTGGATGGTCCTTATTGGAGCCTTCCTTTCCACAATCGGCGCTGGCCTACAGTCAATCAACAGTATGTTGTGTTTTTTTCCACATAATCAGGTAAAAGAACAGAAATCAACTGTGCGTAAGACCTTTAATTTATTGCTTGTTTATTTCTTAACATTACGATAAGGGCTGCATATCCATCACCATTATATATAGTTATTCACTTATTCACTCATTATTTTTAAGAGAGAACAAATTGGTAAAATATTTCATCATATAATAAATGATTAAATAAAACATTCAGCAAAATGTAAATCACTTGAAAATGCATTTCTGCCATGATTGAAGCTGTAAAGCAAAGACAAAGCCAAAGACATGTTAACTTAATCTCAACCTTTTCTGCTCCTGTAGCTGCGCCGCGACTGCTGTACGCGATCTCCAAGGATGGAATCGTGCCCTTTCTCAAGGTGTTTTCCGTCACGAAACGTGGGGAACCCTTCTATGCCCTCCTGCTCACCGTTGGTATTGCGGAGGCAGGCGTTCTTGTCGGCAATCTCGACCACGTCACTCCCGTCATTACAATGTGAGCAGTTAGAAAGCAAGCGCAATGCTAAGAACTTGTTAATTATACCAACTAGTTGATACTATGATGTGTCAGATTATATTGATGTCGCCAAGTGTTGCCCTCCAAATCAAGAGTTTTCAATGGCAGTACCATTGCGTCGAAAGGTCATAGACTAGAGAAAGGCTAAACCAACCTGTTTTAATGCTTATGAAACATAAGCTGCTGTTATGTTTCAGTGCTTTTTCATTCGTAGGTTTTTCCTGATGTGTTATTTGTTCGTGAACATGGCGTGCGCTGTGCAGACCTTGTTGAGAGCCCCTAGCTGGAGGCCCCGTTACAAGTTCTACCACTGGTCAGTATTGGTCAAATGTTTGATATATTGCATCGTGTCAGATAAATGATCTTTTCAATT
Organism: Mya arenaria; assembly: GCF_026914265.1. Classification (NCBI taxonomy): domain Eukaryota; kingdom Metazoa; phylum Mollusca; class Bivalvia; order Myida; family Myidae; genus Mya; species Mya arenaria. The sequence continues at coordinate 33,399,084 of NC_069129.1, read as the reverse complement.
CACAAAAGGCTTTTTTGTCGTATGATTGTTTAAACTATAAAATTTTAATCAACAACTAAGCCATGGCAGTGTCTAAATCCAATAGTTTTGGTATACTGGGGAAGCGGCTCATGAGTCTGTTACCCCAAACATCGGGTAAATCGAGGTATACTTCCGGTCCCGACCTCCCGAGCTATCTCCAATTTACTGTAATTTGCAACACATTTGTAAAGCTTTTCGACCCCAGGTCTCTATCGCTGATCGGTGTTGGCCTATGCACTACTCTAATGATCATCTCCAGCTGGTACTTTGCTCTGGCGGCCTTCGTGCTCGCTGGCGGAATCTACAAGTACATCGAATACAAGGGGTACGGATACACGTTACTTTAGTTTTACTAGTACCATATAATGATAAAGAATACACAGAAATGGAAGACGTGGTCCAAACCTAAACTGAGATGTATTTTCATGAGATATCTTTCTTGTGATACATTTTGGTAATTATAATTGAATTATACATATGGACACGCAAACGTTATAATATGACTAGATTGAGTAGATACGTAGAGATTATAAGTATCTTCCATGGCCGAGAGTGTAAGATAGGTTCATTCCGACCCGAGCGTAGGGTGTTTTGCAGAAACGAGGTTTACCGAGTTTCCGCAAAACACCCTGCGCGAGGGTCGGGATGTACCTATCTTACACGAGCGGCTATGGTAGATGCTTTTTCTCCCACCTCAGTTCAACAAAATTTAGTTAAAATGTATTTTTTGCTGGAACTCTTTTGTGCTTAGTGAAAATAATTGCGAACGGATATGCGATAATTCGTGGTTGTCATGGATATTCGCGCAGTGATTCAGAGTGTGTTAATGGTCTGATCGGTCTTTAAATAGTTCTAAGAAGAGTGAAGCATTATTTCTTGAAAGATGCGTGAAAACTGTTTTCTGGTGACATTTGAAGCGAGAAATAATAAACTAGCGTTCTAAATATTGCCACAAGACAAGGTTTCCATGATGCGCTACAGACGACAGTCTTCAACAAGTGAGGTAATTACAATGTGGTGACCACTAAAAGAAGTTCCATACGGGCATTTTATCTTCGCCCGTGGGCAAGATTATAAGTATCTTCCATGGCCGAGAGTGTAAGATAGGTTCATTCCGGCACGAGCGTAGGGTGTTTTGCGGAAACGAGGTTTACCGAGTTTCCGCAAAACACCCTGCGAGAGGGTCGGGATGAACCTATCTTACACGAGCGGCTATGGTAGATGCTTTTTCTCCCACCTCAGTTAAACAAAATTAAGTAAAAATGTATTTTTTTTTGCCGGAACTCTTTTGTGCTTAGTGAAAATAATTGCGTACGGGTATGCAATAATTCGTGGTTAACTGTCATGGATATTCGCGCAGTGATTCAGAGTGTGTTAATGGTCTGATCGGTCTTTAAAAAGTTCTAAGAAGCATGAAGCATTATTTCCTGAAAGGTGCGTAAAAACTGTTTTCTGGTGACATTTGAAGCGAGAAATAATTAACTCGCGTTCTAAATATTGCCACCAGACAAGATTTCCATGATGCGCTACAGACGACAGTCTTCAACAAGGGAGGTAATTTCAATGTGGTGACCATTAAAAGAAGTTCAATACGGGCATTTTATCTTCGCCCGTGGGCAAGATAAGAATTTCTAGCATGGTTAAATTAATGGATCTACTTATCTGAGGTGGGAGAAAAGAATTTCTAGCATGGTTAAATTAATGGATCTACTTATCTGAGGTGGGAGAAAAATTGTGTCTTTCACTCTCTGTTCCTTTTTTGGGGTCAATCAGGGGCTGTTTTCAAAAAGCTTGTCTATTCCATACATAAAGCACTTCATTTATGATTTCAGTGCAGAGAAGGAGTGGGGAGACGGTATCCGAGGCATGGCCATGTCCCTTGCCCGCTATTCACTGCTCAAGGTCCAGCAATCCAAGCCCCATACCAAGAACTGGAGGTATATGTTTGTCTTGGGCATTCGTTATTGGCCAAGTGAAGTGTATGAATGAAATAACTTTAAGCTTCAAAAACATAAACTTAGGCTTTCATTTATTGCCCCGGTTAGAACTGTTTCGATATTTTGAACATACGACATTCTATCAACAAAGCTTCACATAGTAGAATAGACACATATCTCTCTCCGCCCGTTATAATGCATAATGTCCTGATGAAACGCTTTAAAACCACAGGCCACAGATGCTGGTGCTGAGCAAGCTGAACGATCATTTGATACCGAAGTACCAGAAAATAATAACTTTGGCTGGTCAGCTGAAGGCAGGTAGGACGAAAACATTTGTACATGTATGTGAAAAGAATGTGAAAAGTTATCTTTGCCAGCAATATTTCTCATTACATGTATGTGTTATGTGAGTACAATTAAAGTAGATAATAGTTTATTTATATTACATATAGAGGATTTTGTAAAGCCCTCGTGCGTTTATGTTCAAGGGAAAGGGTTTGTGTTGGTGTGCAGTGTCCTTGACGGTGATGTTAAACGAAGGGCGCCCGACATTGACAGGGCTAGAGAGGTGAACTGTACTTTGTATCACTAAAATTCTTAAAATTGAAGATACTTGTCTGCTTTTCTCTAAAACTGTTGTCGTAACAGACTTAAAAAAACTGTTACAGTACAAACTAGTGTTAACAGCCTCATGCCGGGTATAGTATAACTACCTGTAGCGGATCCGTGTTCCCTAAAATTCTGTCTGCGTACTATGCTCCAATGTACAGTGTGTGAATACCTCGGGATAAATTGCGTCATAAATGCTACATAGAAAGGTAATATATTGCTTCCAATAAAGACTTTAAACAAAGATAACTTCACTATTTCTTTACCATTTTAAATGAAACACAGCGCAGTCTACGGTCTTTTACCAGAGTTTGATTGAGAGTTCAGTTTCCTAAAACACTTCGACAAACCTTTTCTCAATACGCCCGTCAGACGGAGCACTGTCAAAACATAATTTTGTAAACAGGTTTGTCGAAGTGTTTGATAAAACTAATCACCTTATCAAACTCCGGTAATAAAACGAAGGCGGGGCTCTTTAAGCGGCATAGACTGCCCTTTGTTTCATTTAAAATGGTGTAGTAAAAGAAAAGTTATCTTTGTTTTAAGTGTTCATTTTATGCAAAATGTTGCCTTCCGACGTAGCATATATATGACGTAATTTATCACGTGGTATACACACACTGAAGTAATCGTTTTAGAACATCTAGAAGTTAAGTCGTCAATCAAAACTGTTTACTTCTTCCAGAAGTGCGTTTACTTAACGTTTTGAACATATTGTTATTCTATATTTATTTTCGTCACGCAGAACATTCAGAAGGTAATGGAACAGGAAAATGTGAAGGGTTTCAAGGACGTGCTCGTCTCCAAAAGCCTGCTCGACGGGCTGTCTTACCTGTAAGTTGCAATTTACGTGTGCAATAACATGGACAAATCGGTGTTCATGTTAAAAAAGCATTCGATTATATAGTTGATCTATTTATTCCAGGTGTAATGTAAGTTCTGCTAAATTAAATATGTATACATCGCAAATAGTTCTGGATTAATTCGACCCCGGTACATTAGTACAAATATAATATTGTGTTTGCCAAATAATACACACTTTCATTTTCAATCGTACATTGTAACGGTTATGTTCAAAGTGATAAATATAATTATTTATTGAAATGATACACTAGCTTTTATATGATCAATGTTATCGAAACTATGTACATTGACCTTATTGAGTGTTCAAACTATGTACATTGACCTTATTGAGTGTTCAAACTATGTACATTGACCTTATTGAGTGTTCAAACTATGTACATTGACCTTATTGAGTGTTCAAACTATGTACATTGACCTTATTGAGTGTTCAAACTATGTACATTGACCTTATTGAGTGTTCAAACTATAGTTATTATCAAAGTACTGTAATATGTTCACGGCTGATACCCCATAAAACATTGCTTTAATCTCAATGTATCCTTGTATGTATTTTTGTGCTGGGAATGCTCGTATGGGTGTGTTAACTATTATAGAGTGCAGACTGCCGGCCTTGGAGGTCTACGGCCCAACACGGTGATGATTGGATGGCCTGAAGACTGGAGACACGCGCAAAACAACGATACACCCAACATCCCATACAAACATTTTATACGTACGGACCATTCCAACCTGTTAATCTTGCAAACAGTGTATTCGTTAGTCGTTAGACTATTTATGTATTGTCCACGGTCAAGGTACTTAGCGATTCAGCAATCCTCTCACCCAATGTCTAGTGACTTAAACAGCAGGCAAAGGACGTTTGAATAACGTTGGGTTGGAGTGTGTACGTGATTAGAAAGTGCAATCTTTTCTACCTTACGTACGTTTTGGTATTTAAAAAGAAACACTTTCAGTCATGATGGCGTTAAGCCATAATACAGTCAGTTGGCGTTAAGCCATAATACAGTCAGTTGGCGTTAAGCCATAATACAGTCAGTTGGCGTTAAGCCATAATGCAGTCAGTTGGCGTTAAGCCATAATGCAGTCAGTTGGCGTTAAGCCATAATGCAGTCAGTTGGCGTTAAGCCATAATGCAGTCAGTTGGCGTTAAGCCATAATGCAGTCAGTTGGCGTTAAGCCATAATACAGTCAGTTGGCGTTAAGCCATAATACAGTCAGTTGGCGCGGGTTGACAAGCCATAATACAGTCAGTTGGCGTTAAGCCATGATACAGTCAGTTGGCGCGGGTTGACGTCTTGCGCCTGCTGGGCTAGACGTTTGCACTTAATTCAAAATGTTAATTGCTATAATATAGAAGATCAAGTTTAACCATTTTGATAACTTTTCACAGAATTATTTTATTTTACCGAAAATCTTAGTTTAACTGTATGATATAAATCACATGTAATAGTTTGCGTATTTATAATACACATATTGCTAACCATTTTTAAACCAGATACTGTCGAGGTGATAGAGGCTATGGGCAAGGCGCTGCTGGTAGTGAAGGATTCTACTGAGTTCCCGGACAACCAGGCCAAGATGCGGGGAACCATCGACGTCTGGTGGATAGTCCACGATGGCGGCTTGCTGCTCCTATTGCCCTACCTCCTCCGCCAACACCGCGCCTGGAAAAACTGCAAGCTCAGGGTCTTCACTGTCGCCCGTATCCTTTTAATATTACATTTATTAACTTTTAAAAGCTACCTAATCGTTTATTTACACGAACCCAATGTATAATTACGTCGTCTGTTTCAGAATTCGTTTGACTGATACCTAGCTTATTATACAATGAATAGGTCACAGTTTAATTGTAGTCTCATTAAAGGTAGTCTAGTTCATCAATTTCGTTAAAAAAGGGTTCAAACAAAGGCAAGCCGAATAACACTAGTCATACGAGAGTACTGTTGTAGTGTCTGGGGACTTACACATTCCTCAGATACCACAAAATCATTAATATTCAGAAAAGAGCGATTAAGCTAATAATGAAGTCGGGAACTAGCCACTGTGGAAACATATTCAAACAGTCAGGGTTGCTCTCTTTTGAAGACAGATGCTATTATCATCTTTCATTTCTTGTTTTCAAAAGCATGAAATGTTTGACTCCTTCGTACTTCACAGAATTGTTAACATTTGCCAAAATGAGCACTATAGCTTGCGTTCTTCAGAAAACAAGGATCTTTTTGTTGTTAAACCTAGAACAAACTATATAAAAAATACATTTGCCTATAAAGCAATGCAAATTTGGAATTCTCTTCCTACATACATTAAATGTAAAGTTAAGCTACCAGCCTTTAAACATGCATTAAAAGGCTACTTATTGGCAGAATAATTTTATCACATGAATTTCAATCTTGACACTTTATTTAATTCACATTATAATAAAAAGTTCATTGTTTACATGAATTGTGAATTGTGAATTGTGTTAATGTACGTATATGACATTCTTGCAACAACTTGTAATGGATACTACCAAATATGTAAATGTTGAAAATATATTGATTGAATGTGGTTTTACTGAATATATCTACATTATTTACAGTATGAAATAATTGTAATTTATAATCATCATATTAAACTGAGTTGTGTTTGTCAAAGAAATGTATGATAGTGATAGTATGATTGTATGTTTTTTATGTTGCTTAATATGTAACTTAGTATATGTGTTTTTGTAATACTTTTTGTGTGAAGGCCATGCTGGAAATAAGTAGTATGTCTGTAATGATTGTACACTTAGTATGTAATCTTCGTTAAATAAAGTTGTTGTTGTTATTATTATTATTAGAGTAGCTTGTTATCACTGGGCGTATCCATGCACATATAGTTGCATTGTATAATAGAGTATATACTATTGTATTGTTGGAAACTTTAACACTGTTCCAGAAATTGAAGAAAATACCATTCAGTTAAAGAAAGACCTACAGAAGTTTATGTATCAGCTCAGAATAGAGGCGGAGGTTGAAGTTGTTGAATTGGTAGTGTATACGTATTTCTTTCTTAATAAAGTATTGAAATATCAACCTCGTCAAATCTAGAAATGGATCACCAAGTTCCTACCTCGATCAGAATGAAGCCCGGCCAGACTTGAAGCTGGTGTTGGTATCAACCTGGTGATACTCGATGCCTAGCGTGGTAAAGTCGGGTGTCGAACATATGTCTTATCAAAACGGGGAGGGCGTATTAGTCATTAAGAGAGCCATCATTTTGTTTGGTAAAGACTTCATCCAAATTTACTTTTTTCTTATATTTCCGATTTCTATTAGATCGTTAAATTTGAAAACCTTATCACAAGACTGTTGTGACGCCTTCTGCTTTTCTATGAGTTACAGCTGTCTCGCACTAAGCCCGTAATCTGCAACCGCGACCATGATAATTTGTATTATGTTATTCTTAGATACGTTGTAAGGACTTAACTTGGAGGCTTGACTTGGTGTGCAAGCTATGTATTCGTCACTATGATCTGACCAGTTCAATGCGTGCCCAAATACAGGGGTTTTACAAAAGACCTGTATGTGGAATATACATAAACCCTTGCTGCATGGTGCCATGAACCAGGTAAGTTTTCCAGAGAAGGTATGAGGATACGATTATCTTATACAATGTAAAAGGCACGTCAATGTTTTTTTCCCTCTTTTCCAGTCGGAGACAGACATATCGGAGTACACGTACGAGCGGACACTGGAGATGGAGCAACGGGCGGAAATGCTGAATAAACTCAAGGACAGACGGGAGAGTGCCACTCAAAGGCAACTGGAAACTGTCGATAATATCCGCCGAGGCAGCAGGCATGAAATCAAGGTATCTTTTGGTTATGCTCAAAAGGGGCAGGTAAGCTTATCCCTGCTATGGTTTGAAATTTTTGTTTTCAGTTTGCAACCGAAGATGTCAGTGAAAATAAATGAAAGTGAAAACGTGTAAAAAAACACAACGGTTTTAACATTTTTCCGCGCAATGGTCGCCTGGATTAATTAAACTTTACTTATACCCTTTGTAGACTCACTTGACGTGCACTAACTCCCCTCATGTATATCCCTCTCGCCCGCTCGTTTGACACTTTCGGTACTGTTATTGTTACAGATCGACCTGCCCCATGTTGAGGATGACGGGGAAACCCAGCAGTACACATTTACTCCCTCTAGTAGTAAGCGGCCAAGCACCATGAAGTTTCTCGCGGAACCAGTTAACAGGCATATACCGTAGGTTCACCCGATTTGAATATTTTCTTCTACATGTATTTCCAAATATTGCCTGAATGTTTGGTTTTCGTTATAGAAACTTGATAATGATAATTTGTTAAAAAAGAACTGATTTCTATTTGTTCTTCGTCCCAGGACTGAAGAAAATGTTCATCAGATGCACACGGCGGTTCGCTTGAACGAGCTGATCCGAGCAAACTCTTGCGACGCTCAACTTGTCATTGTCAACCTCCCACCACCGCCGCACGTAGGCGCCACTGACGACAACAGTGACCTTCATTGTATCCTTACTGATATGAATACAAACTGTATAGGAGTTCATGTTATAGAATGTTCATCTTTATCAAATTAGATTAAATAAACAAGTCCAGCAGTGAACAACTGCGCATAGTTGCTGTGTTACGGTACCACTGGGTGTATTATTGGTCCCAGGGTACCAAGACCAAGACGATCGATCAACTGTCTAGCAATCATTGGTTTTATAGTAGAATGCATGAGTTTGTACATGTTTATCTTTAACTTCGTATCAGACATGGAGTTTCTGGAGGTATTGACGGAGGATGTAGGGCGCGTACTCATGGTGCGAGGCAGCGGTACCGAGGTCATCACCATCTATTCATAAACATAGCAACATGCTGCTACATGGGTGCAGCGCGTGGACACGTGTGATATGCGTATACACTGGAATTGTAAATGAGCACATACAGTATACTTACCACACAATGATATAAAATATTGTGGCTGTGCTATTGTTCAACAATAGTGGTTTAATTCCATACGTTTGGACAACTGGAATAATATATCCAATTTACAAAAATAAAGGAGATAAAAAGAACCTGTAAACTACCGTCCTATCACAATTTTAAGTTGTGTTCAGTGTGTTTAACAATGACAATAATATCATCAATAATTGTTAATTTGGCTTTAGAAATGGATTTTCGACAAACAGCTATTTACAAAGTGTGGAGATACGGATTGTGGGAAAAGGTACAAAATTGCATTATTAAAAAAATATGCGTTTATTACGTGAACTCCTTCAAAGTACTCTGATCTGCGTTAGACAATGTGAAAGTCGTTCACACCTGCAACATGTGCTTGATGCTTATAGATAATAGTTACTGTACTATTTCAATGATAACTTTTTGTACAACAAAGCCTGAGGAAGTAGCATTTTCTAAGCGGAAACCATAACATTTTACCATACAGCTAGAATACATGTTACATCTCAGGCAATAAGAACAACATGATTTTCATTTAAGAAACTCTAGTAGTCTCAATGTATCTCCAAATAGACTTATCTGATGAAACAATTAAACCAATTTCACTTTATTGGGCAAACATATGGCGAAAAGGTTATTTATGTTGTACACTGAATGAGTTCAACTAAAGTTTTTATCAAAAACTATTATTACAAAAAGTTCAGCTATGCGGTGATCATATACCAAACTGTATGGCTTAATAAGGAGAACCTATAACCACACAAATATTCTTGCATACCGGACGTGGGTTTCCGGTCATGTGACCGGTGCTGGAAAAACTCATCTTACACCCCCCATGTAAGATGAGTCACGCGCAACAACGCGCCACTTTTTATTTCATTTATTGTATGGTTTATGAAAGGTATAGTATGCAATTTCAATAAAGCGGAATCAAAAATATAAGTAAACAATACTTTTAATTAAAATTGAAAATAAATAATCTTAAAAGCGCGATTTTTAAAGGGACTATTTGACGTCGATAGTGATTTAAAATTACTGCGCTTTATGACGGCAGTACACAATGTCGCACGCGCATTTTGGTAAAATGTACAAAAGTACGTTTTCTATGTCAATTTTCCCACAATTTTAGGTATGCAAGAAAAAATATCAATCAATGTTTTTCCGGTCCGGATCGAAAAATCCGACCCTCGGGCACGCTGCGTGACCGGTAACTCGGCAAGCCCCGTTACCGGCATACGCGCGTGCCCTCGGGTCGGATTTTTCTATCCGTACCGGAAACACATGATAGATACTTATATTCTTGCACACCGGACAATGTGTTTCCGGTCATGTGACCGGTGCTGGAAAAACTCATCTTACACCCCCCATGTAAGGTGAGTCACGCGCAACAACGCGCCATTTCTTATTAGTCGGCGCCCAGAAGGGCGCCGACTATATTTGATATTACTTTAGAAATATTCCAACTTAGGGACTAGTTCATAAATTGCAGAACAATGCTTTCAATAGTTTCGACGTTGCATGATAAAATATGAAGTTTAGTATGTTTTATAAACACATGATAGATACTTATATCATTATATATCGAAGAATAATTGTTTTTTGGACAAGTTCGTGTAATAATAATGATGATAATAATATCAGTATCTTCTATAGTGAGCAAGAATCCACAGGCTACCAATATAAACAGCTATATACACGGAAACAATCACTTACTTACTCTTAATACATCTCGGCATTTTATGAAAATATGAATTTCAAAGGAAATACATTAATTCAATTGGCAAACAAAGAAGGACAAACTGTAATGCAAAGTAACATCGGTCAAGTTAATGTCAAAAAGGACATGCACTGTGATTGGGCCACGAGTCGTTCTAATACCCGAGCAATAACAGCCTTTCCGCAATACGGCACATAATAAGCAAAAGTGATTATAATAAATTATTTCTTTGTCACGAAAGAGTTATTTTGACAGCTTACATTTAAAAATGTTTTATATTTGCAAAGAAGTAAAGCAGTCGAAAGGAAGTGAAAAATCAACAAATACGTTGATTTTCTAAAAACCCATTGACAATGAAGACTAATAGACATCTAAGAATGTAAAGGTGACAAGCAGTTTCATGACATTTAACTCGTACGTCTATCTTTCATTAAAATGCATCGATAGAACATTTTTCTAAATGCTGACCTTTTAAATTTTGACCCGATTAAATTAAAGAAGATTATTATTATAGAAGATAATTGTTTGTTTCAGTGTAAGATCGCAATATATTTCACAGAGTGGCTAACTTTTGGTGTTCGTGCTCGCGGACTGAAACGATTTTTTATTATTATATGCTAAAATGATATAAAAAGAGCATTTTATTGAAGTTTATCAGTAAAGCGCGCCAAATGATATGTGAAAGGAATGTCATTTCGGATATTTTCTCCGTTTAAACAATGAAATATCTTTTTTTTTCACTGATCAATCTTTATAAACCACCGAAAGCATATAATAAATATGCATAAATCGTGTAATAAAAACCTGCTACAGTTTATTAACGGATTGGATGCTTTTCTGTTGATTTTTTATATATAATTTCTATTAATACATGTGTGTGTGTGTGCGTGTGCGTGTGTGTGTGTGTGTGTGTCACTATTTACGACCATGTTAAGGTTGTATTGATGTATAATACTGTAAATATGTTTTGGTGATTGGATCCCTTGTATATACATGTACGATATTTTATGATGTATATAATGTCAGACATGAAATAAATCAGTCAGACATGTGGTATTTGCTCATTTTTATAAGCGAGAAAGATAAGTTATGATCACAGATGATCGTGTCCATTGGGGGTGTTTTGTTACTAGTTACCTAGAATTAAGTGAACATCAAACATAAACCGTTTAACTAGAAAGTGCTTTTCCAAGTCAGTCTCTTATCATCTGCATCCTACAAAACACACGCCGTCTTTGTAAGATGTTATCAAATTCTCATCGGTGCAGTCTTGATACTGACCTGCAGGGGGAGAATTCAATGTTATTCTTATCCTTATTCTTAGATAACCATATGCCTCATTCTTTTTCTGCCTATTGGTCAGTTATATTTACAGACCAATCAAAACACTCAGGTTCTTCTCTTAAACTTAAGTCAGATCTAATGAGGTTATTGAATACGGCCCCATCCATTTGTTTCGCCGTATCGAATTGTCATATTTGAACAAATAATAGAATCGACAAAATTCAGCGAAATAACGAGGTAGTAGTCCACCATGTAAAATATATATAGTATTATATTACAAACGAATGACGAGAAAGGGGACAAAATACTATGTATTCGTTTCCCCCTTTCTCGTCATTCTTTTGTTTCTTTTCTTTTCATTCGAAAAAGACGAACACACAAATACTTGTTGTATTGTATTTTTTAATTTTTGTCAAGCCCACTTGATCAAATCAAGTTTCTTTGTTCGAATGTCCTTGTATTTTGACTTGTTTGTGCTGTATATTGCTAATGCATTGCACAACTCAAACATGGAAAGGAATGGGCCCAGAATTTTATATATTAAATTGAAATGAAAAAGCGAGTTGAATAAATTCTGAAAAAATGCAAGAAATATATAAGCAGGAGTTCGATGTTGAAAAGAACGCAACTCGCCGGCCTTGAAGAAAACACGATATTTGGGGAGGTAGCGGGGCCTCATGCGAGAAAGCTAAATAATACAAATTTGACACACTAGTAGTAGGTTTGCTTGGGACCTTTTAGGAAGGGTGTTTATTGCTGATCCCTGATAGCTCTGTTGCTGGTGCCTCATCGTCATTTATCGACATACACACCCGTCACTATGGTGGCTAATATCGGTAGTTGACCTTCTGGTGCCAAGACAACAAAATAAGGTCACCTATGCGCCAGTATATTGTTTGTCTCGAGTGTTTGAGCTTTGGTGACGCCATCATGACAGCTATATGTGTGTAGGGAGCGAATAAGACATCTACTGGATGTGTCGTTCCTGTGTGTTGACTTGGCGACGACGCACCAGAATGAGATGGAAGAATATCAGCCAGAATACGTTACCGGCAGTAATTGGCGTACTTTTTATCAGTAATTTACCTCCTCCGTTTGTGCACTTTTTATCGGCAGTTGTGTCGTGCCTTTAGCAACTTTGTATGCAATCACCGTTATGACTGATTTCCGCGCTGTTATTTGTATAGAAAGACAGACTTGTTGAACTGAAATATTCAAGTTTCATGTTTGTCACATTGTTAAACAGAGCAAATCATTTGAAAATTTAAATTAAAAGCACCTTAATTAAATTTAAGTGTAAAATGTTCTTTTTCAAAGTTATAATTTATGGCTAAATGTATAGTTTTAAGTAATGTTCATTACTATTTCAAAAATCATACTGAAATAAACGGTAAATAATTATCCCAATTGAAAAAATATTCAAGTTGATTATATGTGTAACATTTGTGATGTATGTTACAGCTGAACTTCTGTAGCATAATCACAGTGGATGAGAAGATGTCCTACACCCAGCACCCACAAGACGCAAACAAGTAAGCCCCCGTCTCCAGTACTCTAGTACTTAAGACATATATATATATATTTAGATAAGTGCTGATTTTAGTATTTTCGTCTAATTTTTGTTAGTTTAATGTCTATTGCATGTGGCATATTATATATTCATATGTATATATACAAGTTATTTGTGTGCATCCATGTGTTTGTCTGTTTGTCTCAGCCATAACTCTGTTTTTGTGTCGCCTGAAAAGACGACATATAGGGGTTACTTTTGGCGGCGGCGGCGTCTGCGTCCCATTTTCGCTTGTCCGGGGTATATCTCCTAAACTATTAGTGGTATCAACTTGAAATTTCATATGTAGATAGATCTAATTGAGGGCAAGTGCAGTGGACAAGAATTGTTACTCTTGCTTCCATATTTTTAGAGTTATTGCCCTTTGTTATTTTTCATGCTTAAAGTTTTGTCCGGGGCATATCTTGTAGAATATAAGAGTTATCAACTTGAAACTTCATATGTAGATAGATCTCATGGAGGGCAAGTGCAGTGCACAATAACAGTAACTCTTGCTTTCTTAGTTTTAAAGTAATTGCCCTTTGTTAATTTGCATGCTTAAAGTTTTGTCCGGGGCATATCTTGAAGAATATAAAAGGTATCAACTTGAAACTTCATAGCTAGATAGATCTCATTGAGGGCAAGTGCAGTGCACAAGAACCGTTACTCTTGCTGCCATATTTTTAGAGTTATTGCCCTTTGTTAATTTTCTTGCTTAGGTTTTGTCCGTGGCATATCTTGTAAACTATAGGAGGTATCAACCTGAAACTTATTCCGTAGGTATATCTGATTGAGGGAAAGTGCAATGCACAAAAACCGTAACTCTTGCATCTATATGTTTAGAGTTATTGCCCTTTGTTAATTTTCATGCTTAAAATTTTGTCCGGGGCATATCTTGAAGAATATAAGAGGTATCAACTTGAAACTTCATAGCTAGATAGATCTCATTGAGGGCAAATGCAGTGCAGAAGAACTGTTACACTTGCTGCCATATTTTTAGAGTTATTGCCCTTTGTTAATTTTCATGCTTAGGTTTTGTCCGTGGCATATCTCGTAAACTATAGGAGGTATCAACCTGAAACTTATTCCGTAGGTATATCTGATTGAGGGAAAGTGCAGTGCACAAAAACTGTAACTCTTGCATCTATATGTTTAAAGTTATTGCCCTTTGTTAATTTTCAAGCTTAAATTTTGTCCGGGCATTCCTCGAAAACTATAAGAGTTATTAACTTGAAACTTTATAGATAGATAGATCTTATTAAAGGGGATTGCAATGCACAAAAACTGTATCTCTTCCTTCCATATTAGAGTTATTGCCCTTTGTTAATTTTCATGTTTAACTTTACCTTGCACACTTTTTTAGCTCACCAGAGCACGAAGTGCTCTTCGTGCTCAAGGTGAGCTATTGTGATCGGTCGTTGTCCGTCGTCCGTCCGTCAATAATTGCTTAAAGAACATCTCCTCTGAAACTACCTGGCCAAATTCAATGAAACTTGACAGGAAGCTTCCTTGGGTGTCCCTCTACAAAAATACAACAAGGGGTTACGATTGATTAACAACAACAACAACAAAATGGACGACTTCCTGTTTTGCTTTAAAAAACATCTTCTCTGAAACTATCAGTCCAAATTCAATGAAACTTTACAGGAAGCTTCCTTGGGTGACCCTCTACAAAAATACAACCTACACTTGAAAGTTAAATGGCAACATCATTGTCTATAAATGAATAAAATGCCAATCTAACAGCTATAATGTCATCAGTAAATAATTTGTCAGGCGACACATCCGACTCGCGGAGTTCTAGTTATAAAATGGGATTTCATTTAAACCCACATGAAATATGAAAAACATAACACTGAATGAAACAGCATTAAGATGCAATACAACCTAGGAAACACCAAGAAATTATAATGAAAATTGAATAACAGAATATGATAGACACAACTGTGATATGAAATACAATGACAGAAGCAATGAAGGACACAACTGAAGCTTGAAATACAACATCAGGAACATTGACAAACACAACAGTTATAGGAAATAGAACAACAGGAGCACTGACTGGTTTAACAGTAACATTACATACAATGACAGGAATAATGACATACCTGTCAGTCACATGATATACAGCAGGAAGAGCTGAATCAACGATTTAAACGCTGAAATATAAGTTGAACACAAAAGAACACAGTAGTAACATTAAATATGCAAACAGAACCACTGATGGACAAGTAAATGCTATAAACTATGCTCACCAGAGTCTAGATGGACAAGGCAGTGACATACAGTATGAAGACAGGAGGCTCGACAGACACGGCGTGACAAAAGATATGACAACCAGATCTCGCTCAGACATAGAAGTGACATGTACATGTAACTTGTGGGTTGGTCTCTCGGTAAACCAAAGCTTGTCTGAGTGATAACTCAACAATTCCTGAACATATGGTCATCAAACTTGACATGAAGGTTGGGCCTGACCAATAGATGACCCCTATTGATCTAAGGGCTCATCGGGTCAAAGGTCAAGGTCACAGTGACCTTTGATGGTAAAATATTTGTCCGAGTGATAACTCAACAATGCCTAGACCTATGGTCATCAAACTTGATATGGAAGTTGAGCCGGTCCAGTAGATGACCCCTTTTGTTTTGGGGGGTCAAAGGTCAAGGTCACAGTCTGTGTCTGTGTGATATCTTGTCAATGCCTGCACCCATGGCCCTCAAACTTGACATTTAGATTTTTGGTGACCAGCTGATGACTCCTATGGATTTTGAGGTCAAAGGTCATGGTCATAACACACTCTATCCTCAAACTTTGAATGGTCATAATTTTAAAACTGCCTCAACGGCATCCAATGTCAGTGACAAATCAGCTGTCATTTCTGTCCATGCATATTTCATTCAATTATCAATATAATTGGGTGGGGGGGGGGGGGGGGCATAATGTTATACACACATCTCTTGTTTTATGGAAATATTAGTGCTGTAAAAGAGACATTAAATGAATATATTGACAGCTATTGAAACTTTGGAGCTTGATTTAATAAGTTAATTCCAATGAAATATCTGTCACATGATTCAATACTAAAGAACAAAAACATTGCAGGAAATAATTCATTCCAATGCTTACGTTAAACCTTTAGTATGTGTACCTGTGTACCTGAGAAGTGGAATCATGTTGGGAAAAAAATGAAGACCTGCTTGTTATAAGAGAGTATGTTGTTTCAGGACAGTGTTACAGCAGGAGTCAGTGGTCAATGTGCGGGGCGTTCCTCTTTCCAGCTACATCGAGCACTTCGTCATCGACAACATTGCCAAAAATGCTGATAAGGTAGTTCCTCAGTTATATTGTCAACTAAATAAAACTTATTTCTGGTCTTATGCAGACATTTGTGTGTTGTGGATGGGAGAGTATGGCTACTTACATTGGCAAGCATTTTACTTATTAAGGCAATCTTACATGATATTTGCAAGATGTGAGGGGTCACAGGTGTTTCGAAGTCTTGCTTGTATGTGACATGGTCTTGCTTGTATGTTACAGACACTTGCTTGTTTGTGGCATTTTCTTGCTTATGTGACAGGTTGTTGCTTGTATGTTATGGAGTCTTGCTGGTATGTTACAGAGTCTTGCCTTTATGTTACAGAGTCTTGCTTGTATGTGACATGGTCTTGCTTGTATGTTATGGAGGCAGTGTGTTGCTTGTAGGTAATGGGTCTTCCATGAATGTTACTGAATCTTGCTTGTATATTACAGGGTCGTCAGGCTATAGAGATCGTGATGGCAAAAATCAAGCAGGAATCTGTAGAGTTGCAGCACAGCGCGAAGCAACGATTGGAGGCACTTAACCACATGACCTTCCCAGATCCAACATCATTTTGACCCCGCCACAACGCATGATAGATCTCTATCATTGAGCCACTCACATTCTAGAAATCCGGCCAAACAGCAGGGATGAGACATAGAATCATTCAGCATTAGTTTGGCCAATTGGCAGCATGTTTAACAAGATATTGGTTCTATTTACTATAGATACACCAAAACGAATTACACCAATTAATATTTATAAAACAATTTTTAAGAAATGTGCTGTTGTGATATATTATGATGATGACCTTCATTATCTTGTTATTTATGATCATTCCTGATTGTTAATTGAGATCTGAATTAAGGAAAAAAGCACTGATATTTAAGTTACTTTTAGAGGACACACATGCACTGGTTTCCTTTTTGTGATGCCCGACTGCGGTGTCAGCATGGCAGATAATTCTTTTGTAACACTTGTATTTATTATCTTATCATGATGAAACTTTGTGGCACTGTAAGTAGTCATAGCGTCCAGATCAAGTTTTGTTTGGATCGTTATTATCTTGTGCAGACAATTACTTTATAGGTATTTATTATGAATTCATTATGAAACTTAAAGCCATTGTCAAGGTCAAGTTAGACAATCAGATGCATCTCCTCTGTAAAACAAGAATTATTTCCCTTTTACAAAAAAAATACTATTGGTTTCTTCTTTGAATATATTATTCAGACCAAGTTCTCATTTTAAAACACCAGTTTACTTCTGATATATTACAAGGGATAATTTTTCGTAAACACTTTCAACAGATGACATTTATTAGCGAATTCAAGTTGTATAATGACTTTTAGAAATTTTATGCCGGTCATGTTTATGAGGGAACAAATTATCATAATAGTGTGCCTTAACATCCATTTTGCAGTTTTCAAAAAAAATCAGCATTTTACACATTTTTGTGAAGGCACATTGCAGGAATAGCAATGACAGTTCATAAAAGAATCATTTCTTTATGTCAGCTTGTAAGAGGTTAAATGTATATATTTTTTTTTAATATTTCACAATAATAGCTCAAAACATGACACATTGGACATGATGGACTGAATTAAGTTTAGTTTTATCGGTGTTCAGAAAAGGAAAAAAATGTATTGAATTTGTATTTTTTCATAAATAGATCCAAAAGAAAAAGAAACTAAAGAAACTCTTCAAGATCTTATTAAAGAACATAGTGAAGTAGTATAGTTACGGACAAAAGATCTCCATGTGTTTTCAATATTAAAAGAATTGGTACTAAAGGAGATCCACAAATGAAATATAATTTCAGTTCTGTCTGTGAATGAAAGAAACTGGACTATTTTCAAGCAGTTTGCATACATTGTGGATGCTTGGCCCCTCAAATTGTCTACTATTACAGTGTCCACTCCTGGAGATATTATAATTATAGTCACATCAATAGATTCATGTTCAGATATATTGCTTTAAACAATTCAAGCAATAGTAGCCCCTATTTGTGACATGCAAATTTTATGTAAACATGTTAAACAGAATAACACAAGCGTGTGTAGTCAATTTAACTTGTACTTTTCTCCACACATCATTCACTGTAAATGGTGCAATTTATATATACATATATCTGTAGACATATAGCCACTAATACACATTCTAATACACTCATTGAATATTTCGCTGCTTTGAAGGGCTTTATAAACAAAATGCTCATTTTTTTGAAAATCATGCATCCATCTCAACTCAGCTAATAAATGTGTTGTTAACGAGTTTTTTATGAAGATACACCAGTCCTAGTGTGTTGGTCTGTTACTTGGACATGCATAGTAGGATTTTAAATAACTTGGTACCAATGTTCACCATTAGAATATGGTGTGTGGTGTGGAAATTCCATGCATAGGTCAAAGTTCAAGGTCACACTAGAAGATCATTGGTCATAATAACTTGTATTATGCTGGTCTGGCTGTAACTTGGTCATGCATGACCTCTTGCATATCACCAAAACAATGCCAATAAAACTGTTTTAATAATGTCTTTTCAGCGGCTTGACATTGTTGGTGTTTTGTCAACAAAGCTCTAGTCTTAACATAGGGAAACATTTGGAATTACCCTTGTGCATATATAGTATCAATCGTTTGTTTAATTTGCCAAAACCATCTGATTGTGGGAAATGAAAACCTGTTTTTTGTGGCATTGCAGGGTTTCTAGTGAAAAGGCTGAATGAAGTTTAGAAATTCTAACAAATCCTCCATTGAGAAAATAATTAATTGTATTTATTGAATACATTAAAATTCAGATTATTGTCCTTAAATACAATTAATTATTTCATCAATTTTTATCATATCTGAAAAGATTGTTTTACGTATTTTTATTGCACTGTTAATGCCTGTAAATAGTTCAGTACAAGCA
Organism: Mya arenaria; assembly: GCF_026914265.1. Taxonomy (NCBI): domain Eukaryota; kingdom Metazoa; phylum Mollusca; class Bivalvia; order Myida; family Myidae; genus Mya; species Mya arenaria. Next base: position 33,379,937 of record NC_069129.1, on the reverse strand, counting down.
CATCGCCATGTGTAAAGTCTGTGATATTTTCATTACGTTGCATTTGGTCATGTTTATACATTTTTCTGTTGGCTTGCACACAATAGTCCTTAATTTTTGTACTAGAAGCACCAGCTCTGGTTTATTTATTGCACCTGTTTTGTTTTATATTTCAAATACTTGACTCAAAGCCTGTTTGACAGTGCTTTCATTGGAGTGTAACACTTGCTCAGAACACTTGGTTGTTTCACCAGTAAAGCTCCTGCCAACAGAACATGGTCAATATCATGTCTTGTTGAAGGCTCGCGGAAGCCACTGGGTACATTCACTGAGATTTCTCATGACATCATCCAGCAAAAATGTTTTATAATATTTTATGTTAGTGTCTACTTTTCGTTTTTTTTAATAGCAATACAAGATTGGCTCATTAAATCAATTTTCTAAAAATGTTTTACCTAAAAAATTGGAATGATAACTCATTCCTGTCTATTTTAACCTTTTAGTTTTATTGCTACAGTATGTAGAAATTTCATTTTCGATATTTTGATCTACTTTTTTTAAGCCACATGTATACCATTTAAAAAAAGAGAAGTTGCTGTATATTCTCTTCTGTTTATGTTAAGGTTAACCATTTCGGTTTCTTTTTCTGAACAAAAAGGTAAATGCTACAACAATGTTCTTTCTAATTTCTGTTAACATAATAGTGTATGTATTAAAAAAATCAATAAAGCATTATTTTTCTATGGATGTTCTTTTCTTATGATTTAAACCCACTGTATTGAAATGATTTGAGGTCATTGTAAAACCATAGTGTGCTGGTGCATCTGCAAGATATATCTGGATGATCAGAGAAACTGCCATTTTATTAAGAAAAAGGTAAAGTTTCCCCGTCATGACCCATTTCTAAATTACATCTGGTCATAAATGAATGAAATAATGTCAAATTTGTTTAGGCATAGATAGCCAGTATACATGCAAGATACATCTGGATTGGGTCTTTCAGATAAGAGTTATTGCCCTTTATCTAATGAAACCAGAGCACCAACAGTTGCATAATACACCTAACTTCATTTTTGGATACCAAGTTTGGTAAAGAAAAATAAAGATCATTTCTATAATTAAATGCGATAACTTGTGGTAGACACGAGCTATTTGGCTGGTTATCTAACTTGTCCAAGATAGGTATTATGCTCCTACCTAATTTGACCAAATTTGGTGATAGTGGGAAAAAATGGTTTAATTTTATCGATTTGACAAGACCGAACACAAGTAATTTCTGTAATGAAATGGCTATAACTCTGGATCAATATGACTTGTTATCGAACTTGTTGGAGATATTATGCCCATACACATATTGACTGACTGGTGATACCGGTAATTGGACAAATGCATCTTGAGAACATACTTGACGCCTCCTCCCTCTAGTAGTGTGCCGCAGGTGAAACTGTTATAACTATGTCCTGTTCTCTGCACACTGAACAGGTGACACTGGAAAAAAAGCTTAAGTTTGTCTGTTTGGAGCGGTTAATTTGTCAAATCATGTGGTGTGGTGGAGCAGTGAAGGATTTGTCTAGATCTGGCCATTATCACACGAGTTATTGCTCATAAATAGATAGCGAACAAATCTGTGTACTTTCTTAAATTGAACTAAATAACTCTAAACAAAATATAAAAGGAGAAAACTGAATTTTGTGATATACATTTTATAGAGAGATGGACTCCAATACATCCCATTTGCAGTGTTATAATGAGTCTTGTGCACTCCTTGTCGCCTCCTAGTGTACAGATGAATGGGGAGACATGGGAATGGTCTCCAATATATCTCATTTGCAGGGTTATAAATACTCTTCTGCCCTCCTTGTCACCTCCTAGTGTACAGAGGAATTGAGAGACATGGGGATGGTCTCCAATATATCAAAGCAGGGTTATAATGAGTCTTGTGCACTCCTTGTCACCTAGTGTATGCAAAAATGGAGATACAGAGAGATGGTCTCGAATATATCCCATTTGCGGGGTTTATTAAACTAGATTACTCCTTGACATCTCCTAGCGTATGGATGAATGGACAGACAGAGGATTGGACTCCAATATATTCCATTTGCGGAGGAATATAACTCTTGTGAGCTCCTTGTCACATACTAGAACACAGAGGAATGATGAGACAGAGGGATGGTCTCCAATACTTTCCATTTTTGGAGGTATATTGAGCCATGTGAACTTCTTGACACCTAATGAATGGATGAATGGAGAACAGGGAGACGGACTCCAATACCTCCACTTTGCAGAGGAATAATGAATCCTTTGGCAGCGATTCATTGAAATCATTTCAGAGAAAACATAAGAAACACGTATACTTAGAAGCGATTATTTATTCTGCCTTTCATTATTAACAACTGATAAATATATGATTAACAAAAGCAACGCATGTACAAATACAATAACAACTAAAAATAACGCTTAATGAGCATTGAGAGTAAACCAAAAACAAAAAAGCAATTCAAGAAAGCATGATTTTTTAGCAAAATGATAAATATACATTAAAGACAAAATTCAGATACTTATTACATGTACCATTCAATTATACTGGTAATTCCAGTAATTGCTGCTGCACCTCAACCAGAGTTGTTCAGCGCAATAGTATAATTTCCCTAATCAGGGTAAAGAAGGCAAGGGACAGCTTTTAATGACTAGTGACATTTAAGTGAATAGCAAAGTAATATATTTGCACAATAGGTGTAGCCTTGTTAAGCTCTGCCAACTTGGTACTAGTCTGCTCTGGGAGTAATTGTATTGATGGTTTGATAATGAATGAATCACAAATGCTGAGGTTAACCTTAAAGAGATGTCAAAGTCAATATGGTCAAATTTTAACAATTCAAAGATTATAGGTTGACTGGTTAGCGCAGTGGTTAGTAAACTCGCTTCTCACCAATGCGTCCAATGTTCGATGCCTGGCCAGGGTTTATGTGAATTTGGTTTGTGGTCATCACGTCTGACATATTAGTGGGTTTTCTCATGGTAATCCAGTTTTGCCCCCCAAACAAGGCCACTTGGTGCATTATGATGTACCAACAAGAGTGACTAAGCATAAGTTAATACAACTTCCATAACAATCCTTGTAACATAATTACAGTTGAAACTAATTCAAGGGCCATAACTCCAGAGTGAATATTATGATCAGGCTGTTGATCAGGCTGTAGGCAGAACTCAATTGACAAATTATACCCATTAATATTGTAAACAATTTATAAAAGTATCAGTTGAAAGTATAGTAAAGCACAGGTATTTAATTCATGTTATATCAATAAGTTATGAATTAAAAAGCAAGACAAGTTAATTATGGCCTTTGAATTGTCAAAATTGTACCAATTTCACTTTGCTAGAGCACTCTTTTGGTAATGATTAAATAAATATGCTCAAGTTAGAGAGTAGACAAAATGAATATGGTAAAATTTTCAAGGGCCATAAATCTAGGGTAAATAAAGCGATCATTATGACACAACCAGATACCCTGGGTTTTGCGTCCTACCCTAAGTAATATTTACATATTTTGTGCTTTTAGGTCAATAGACAAACATGAAACTTGATGTTCAGATCGGCAAAAGATAATCTTTTGCGATGAGTCATTCTTTTATCTTTGTGATACATGTCATCCTGAGCTACACATACAATAATCTTTGTCCACAATTAATGGGGGCCATTTTGGACCCCATCTTGGAGTTTATTCACCACACATAAGTAATTCATGTCCCCAGTTACATATGTTAAAGACAGAACATTTTGGCATACTGGAGCATCTATACGTTGCGTGTTCTACTTTTGTTGCCAACCTTGCAGCCAAAAATGAACATTTATTTTATCAATAAAAGCTATGATCCTGGTATGATGATTTTTTAAATTTTATCTAATCAGCAGTCCCAATCCTATTTCACCTTTGTCTAACTATTTTTCTAAGCACATTTTTATAAGCATTTACTTGACTAAAACATGCATACATTATGTACATGTCAAAAGGTAGCTACACATAGATACACAAAATTTTGCTAAAGATCACCCAAATCTACTACTGATATTTCTCCGCAAGGTGTTTAATTACCTTTTTTACAGATTATGGGCTACTGATACATGACATCTGTGTACATTTATAAAGAAACATGATACAGCAGAAAAAAATACCAGACAAGCTTATCCTTGTCAAATGCCAAGGACCACAACTCATGTATGAAAAATTAAAGAGTTCTAAAACTCTGTGGTTTATCTTTATCGTCAGAAGAAATGATGTCTTTTTATATGACAATTTTGAGATATTGTAGTAAATAAATTAAAGAATTATCTTGACATCTTTTTTCACATTAGTGGAATTAATACTATTTTTTCCAGCAATGACTGACTTATGAAGTTTAGTAAAGTATAAAACAGATACAGTTAGATCTTTCCCAAAATAATTGCAGGTGATCATTAGCAAAATTTGAGTAGTTTCTATATTCAGTCATGAAAAGATCTTACGTTAGACTTATAAAAGGCTTGCCAATTACAAGTACAAGAAGAACAAAAACCTTTGTATTATGCCAAGAAATATGAAAATGCATTACAGCATTAGATTTTGTTGTAATACATGCTAAATGCCATATGGTTTTATTACAACATAATCACATCGAAAGTTCTATCCATGTTTTATCAAACAACAACAACTGGTTAAAAATTCCTTAATTTGATTAGTAAAACTAATATCATACATGATACATAAAGAAAATATGTTACACTTCAGAGAAGATCAAGATAAGATATTTATTTCACTCACGATTACAGAAAATGATATTCTTACTAATGGCTGTGCAACTCATAAAAATATTGCTGTCTGTGTTCATTTAAACACCCAAATTAAAAAAAAGTTTTATACAAATGATAAAATGTTAAACTAATATCAATTTAATTGGCATTAATTTGACAAAAGTCTGAAAAACATAACACCATCACATCAGTTTTTTGTGACATAATTTAAAAAATAGCAACTTGGCGTAGTGAACAAAATCTGAAAGAGCATTAAAAATATTGGTATTTTCAAAAATAAATAAATAAAAATTTCTGAGATTTTGTGTCCATAAACATTTATGTCAAATAAAACAAAAAAATCAATGAAAGAAATCAAGAAAAGTTTAAGAGAACAGACAAAAATTAGACTGCGTAACAACACTACTGGACATCATGATACATGTTACTATAAGTTATTTTTTACATTCCTCTTCAAAAAAGCATGTTTATCCATCGCTGTAATGGTCATGATGTAATTATAAAGTTCAACATTTTTCTGGTGATACCACAACAATAAATCAATCATCATCATCGTAATCTTCCACACTTTGACCGCGCCCTAGGGTGGCAACGCCAGGGTTCTGGCCCCCGTATCTCAGTGTAAAGTCATAGTAAGGATAGGAAGGGGCCCAGTTCATGATCCCATCTGTGTGCCTATCATCATTTTCATCTCGAATTTCAGTCCTTCCAAATACACACTCTGAGTAAGAAGGGGGTGGGGCAAGGGCTGAAATAATAGAGAAAATACAGGTTTTAAACAAAGATTTGTCATTTCATGATTTAGAAATGTCATTATCATTCACTATGAAGGTTAATAAAAAAAAATGTGGACTTAACCTTGACCCTACTTGACCTCAAATGCAGTCTCAAGATTGAACTCCACATGAGCTTGCTGTGTATCAAATTTCATCATCACTATACATCATTCCTAACTGTACATGAACATGTAATTGCACAAGGTGCTGGGTAGAATACTGTTTTATATAACGATGACCTAGATCTTGACCTCCCCAAAACCAAAATGCAATGGCAAGGTACAACTTCACACAAAGTTTAATTATTTTACATTTTTTTTAACTAAAGTAAATGAGTGGAAATCATTTTTTCTTTCTTTAGTAACAAATAATTTGTCAGTTTTGTCACCAACTAAACTCTGATTGAAATTAAGTGACTTGTGTGCAGCATTTTTGCGTAATTTCAATTTCAATAGTTACTAATCCTTAATCTGTTAATAACCCAATAACTGCGACTATTATTTTTGTCGTTTTATTAAATACTATGGTTAAGATATTATTTATTTCATGGTTTTTGGTATACATATTCTTATAAACAACAATTGATTGAAAATAAGACGAATGTGTGAAACTTTTTCTAAGCAAATGATACATCATGAATACCTTTTTTTCCAACATGCCAATTTTCAGTCATAGTTGTGTATTTGTAACGAAGAAGTATGTTGGAGTTATATAACTCATCATTTGAAGAAAAAACTCCATAAAAATATGGTTGAACAGACAGGGTGATTACTTAATTACACCCGCATTTCCTTTTGCGGGGCCATAGTTAAATGCTTCAATTTACCTTCTTCATATGAGGGGGGCATAATTGGACCCTTTGGTACATCAAGGACTGGACCAACCCCGCTGATGTCCTCCTGTGTCAAGAAAGGGGCTGTAGGGGCTGCAGGCTCCACAGAGCTGTAGCCACTTGGAGACTGGATTAAGGAAGCTTGTGGCTGATGCTCCCTCACTGGGATTGAGCCTATTGTAATTGGTCGAATGATCACACAGCTGGAGGAGTCACAGTACACCTTCATCTGCAAATTAAACAAAACAAGAACTGACACAAAACATTTATGAATGATCTTTGTCAGACATATATCTATTTGTACATCAAAATTCCATTAAAAAAGGCACTCCAGATGGAGTGGATGTCAACTCGTTCCATGGCCTAAGCATTCTTCAATTATGGATTGGAAACATATTTTCAGCTGAAGGTTACCACAACCTTGACCTTCCACCGACTGACCTCAAATTCAATAGGATTCCTCAGCTGGTCCAACTTAACCTTCCAAGTTTGAGATCTAAGGGCCTGACCGTTCATCAGTTATTGATCCAAAATGGACTTTCAGCTTTAGGTAAACAAGCTTTAATCACTCCCTTTTCGAATTTTTTTTATGAAATATAATGAGTTTAAAATCATGCATCTACTGAGTTTAATGCATTTTCTTGTAATTTGGTTTAATATAATAATATCATAAATGATCAATAATCAATATTACTATTAAAATGATCATTCTCTATTCTGCTTACAATGCATATTTAATTGGAGTTAAAAATGATAATAGCTATTTCAGTTATATGTGGCAGCTTTTATAAGTTGTGATTTCTAAACTTAATTGCCTAATTATGGTGATTTACCATGTAGTTATCATAAAAGGATTTAAATACCATGCAACGTTTTATGTTCTTAACTTGACGTTAAAAATATGGACCATATGTTGTCATAAAACTGCGGAGTGCAGCTTTGCAATATTCACAGCAGCAAAAAATTACCACAAGTACACAAGGCCATGTACAATAAAACATTGCATGAAAATAGCTATAACATGTTTGGTATAATATAAGAAATATGACGCACAACTAATGCATTATAAGGACCTGAGCCAGTCAGCTCCCGAATGTGAATGGACCTCATCTAATTCCAAGGCACATACATTGTATACACCTTTGCGGGGCTGACTGGCTGGTGCTTATAATGTCATATGACCCTCAAAGGTGTGCAATACTACTTTTAATATAAGTTTTGTTACATTCAAAAATAAAGTTCTTATTATAATTCAATAAATAAAGTTATTAATATAATGCCTTACCTTGACTGAGTATTTGATTTCAATAATGGAACATCCATCCAGGTTGGAGGGTGGAAGTGATGGTATTAAGGTAGAACCGTTAATGTGCTGGTTGGTGTGTTGGCGTACTGATACATTCTCAGAGAACAGATTGAAATCATATGTTTTTGTGTGGAACTTTGGCCGTCCTGAAGACAGAATACTGTCCGATGTACCGGAGTATGTTACACTCTGAAATGATAATACAGAATGACTTCTTAATGAAATGACAAATGTAACATTGAAATATGTATCCATTCTTAAAATTTAAGTGACACTCGTATTCAAAATCAATACATACACATGTAAAAAATAAATAAATATTGAGTGATAAACCTTTAACTGCTAATTTTAATTACTGATAACATGAGTGTAACGGTGTATTTAATAGCTGAAAAGGCAGAAAGATTAAATGACTGGTGGGTCCTAAAAGATTTACAGTGATCTACTATTGTCTCATAAGGTAGAAATACCATGTTTTCTGCACCTTTCTTTCAAATTAAACATGGTATCCTTCATAAAAATCATAGTTTTTCGATATTTATTCATTCTTTATGAGGAATTAAAACAATTGTATTATTTGTGGTACATCTTGTTTGAGCGTAAGAATGTATCTTGAAACAACTACAGTCATGAACTCTTGGAAAACATTTGTTCCATCAAATGAACTCAATGATACATCATTTCTACATTCATTGAGTACCAAATTGTACGTTGGGCAGTTTAAATAAAATCCAATGTTCTAAAAACCTGAGTGACTAACTGATGTTGAATTCCACAAATGTATCCATTCTTTTATACATTTAAAAAAGAAAAAGTAAGAAAGTATGCTGTTTCATGTTATGTCTCTTGTCAGGACTGGAATTAAAGAAATTCACTAGTTACCCATAGAACACATTATACTGTATAGAATGATTTTTATACTAAATAAATGTAAAAAAATATATATGTACATAATTATGCCTCTTACAGCATGTGTACCAAATTTCAACTTAAAGGGGCTAGACCCCAGATGAGTTTAAAAAGACAAGCTTAGAATTGTCACTTTGAGCTAGTATGATGCCGATATACATCATTTTACATGATTAAAATAATATTTTGTCCCTGACTCAGCTGAGATTATCCGTTCCAATATTGCACATAATGTTTTCCCAGATTATAGTGTGTATATTTAGCATGTGAAAGTCATGTGATGAGTACAGATCTTAACATATACAAACTGTTCTTGTTTTTTTTAAATTCATTGGTATTTATGTGGCAGACAAACCCAAAATTTCTGAATTGGAAAAATGCGAAAGAAAACTCGAAAGATACATGTGTCGTAAGTGATGTGATATATCAGTTATTCTGATTCATGTGTTGTACACAACAATATCAATTTAAAAAAATTAAGTTTTTGACAAAAAAAAAATTCTCGCAGTTGTATTATCTGGTGTGTAGTCCCTTTTAATATTTGAAATGGAATTTGAGTTATGGCCGAGGCTAACATGTTTGCATTATGCCAACAATGACAACGACACTAAAAAGCTATGACAATATCTCGATTTTTTTTCTTGAAAATGCAGGCATTTTTTACCTGTATAAGGTGGAGATAAGCACTGTTAACATGATAGTCACTCTGGTTATCAATGTACATGTGGTAGGTGAGGGGTTCTCCAGGAACATAACCAGTCTTGCCAATGTTTAGAGACACAGTCATCTCCCCTGCATCACAACAACAACCTTCAATCTTCTTGTTTTCTTCCCCATAAATTGGCACCTGCAAGAATAAAGCAGACAATTTAAAAAAGGGAAGTTTTTCATGAAGAAACAACAGGAATGTAAAAAATGTCACCTTTCAGGCATTTATCAGGCATTTGTATAGATATTATATCATACAGTAGTTTAGTTGTATAGATATTATATCATACAGTAGATTAGTTGTATAGATATTATATCATACAGTAGTTTAGTTGTATAGATATTATATCATACAGTAGTTTAGTTGTATAGAATAAGATATTATATCAATACAGTAGTTTAGAATACAATTTTGATATACATGAAAAACTTGAAGTGCTTTAAGGGGAGTTAATCCAAAAAAAAAAAATGGCATAAATCAGTAGAAAATGAAATGGAGTTATGATCAAATCATGCTGAAAACACCCCACTTACAATCCTAATACTTCGTTGAAAGTTTCAAGGCAACATATTACTCAGCTTGTAAAAAATGTACCAGGTTTGTGCATATATAATGGTTCTTGGCTTGAGTATCCTTTCTTGCAATCACTTGAAAGTGTTTAAGTAATAAGTGTTTTTGGTGTTGGATTACTGGGGCACCGTTATTTTGTTTTTGCTTTCTTTTATTATTGTGACAGTTGTTTTTCTATGAAAGATAAATAAGATGCACAAACATCTAGTTAGTTAACAATTTCAAAAACCTTTTTGATAGCTATTAACTATCTATTTAAGCCTTATTTGAAATAGGGGCAACTCTGTCAGGAGCGCCAATAAACATTTAAGTTAAGGTCACCATGGCCATGACATTGACCCACAACCAATAGAGGTCATCTTATGTGCATGACCAATGTGCATACCAGTTTCAAGACTCTACACCAAGTTGTTGAAAAGCTATTGATCTGTAACAAAAATGTGATGACAGTGATTGACCAAGTAATCCCTATGTGTAAGCCATACAAAAAAGGGGTCATAAAATACCCCCCCCCCCAAAAAAAAAAAAAAATTTTTTTTTTTGTTTCTTTTGATTCACTTTTCAATTTATTTCTCTATTCTTGAATCAATAGTGTATTTTAGTGTCCGCCTATTACTTTTTGCTTAAATTACATCAAGAACTTTCCAGGCCCCATTTTCTCGAAACTTCTTAAGTCCTTTATAACAGGATTAAGCTAATTTCACTATTTTTTTTGTTCAATAAAATGTGTTATAATTACTTCTTCAAGAATTTTTAGAAATTTTGTAGGAATTATCTGTATGATTATCAGAATAAACCATTTTTCATTTATCAAAATCCATTTTCAGTATGTATTTTGGCTAATTGAAATAAGCGACTTAAGCCTGTTAAGCTTAAGAAGGTTTGAGAAATTGGGGCCAGTTCCAGGTATTATTAGAGTACCGTATGTTAACAAAATTTGATGAAAAAATATCAATTCTTGAAATAAAGTCATATAACTTGGCAATCTATTCAAGAATGAACAGTATGATATTGTAATATATATTTTTTAACGTGCAATGCATTTTATACATGTGGACATTATTTACCTCGAACATTTACATTTAATCTTTAATAATAATTACATAAATATCAAACTTACCACAGCATGTGGAATCAAATTCAAATCCAGATGATGAATAACAGTAAAGGCACGTTTTGTTTGCGAGTCAAACTTCCAGGGTCGATCAATAGTTGCCCTGCAGAAGTAACGAACATGGCCTTTCTTTCCCTCAAATGACGATGGGAAATCAGCAGGTATGGCAAGATGGAATGGATACGCATGGTTACCTGCTGGGTGGTCAACAGTTTCTGTTCCTCGACCTAGTTTAATATAATATTTATAAAAATAATGCATAATTGCCTTACTTGTCCCAAAAGCTAAAAATAGCTGATCCCATATGCACTGTGTCAAGGCTATGAACGGCTTCATGCAGCAAGAAAAAACTGGTCCATTATGCAGTATAGCATTTGCATACTGGTGACAGCATCATTGGTTTAAGAAAATTGCATAAAACATCAATTTTTGAACTTAAATATATAAAATCTGTGATCAAATTTTTTGTCAGCAGTCTTATTTTAATAACTGGTTTCCATGCATTATCGCAAAAATTGGCTCGTTCCAAGACAAAAAAAATAAAAAAAAGTTGTCAAAACGTTCAATCTGTGAGAGTGCAGCTTAAAAGAATAAAATAAAATAGCAATTAATTTCATGAAAAATAAACAATATCTTGACAAGACTACCTCTTTCACAGCATAATGTTTGCATAAAAAATTGAAAACATGAATATTTGGCATTATAATAGCCATTTTGGCCTGATTTTGTATTTAGGTAAGATAGCTAATCGTTACAAAAAAGGATATGTTTATCAACATAAATGTACATACATGAATGCCATCATCAAAGCTATAAAACTTACTACTAATATCTGGTGGATACAGATACATGACTTGGTTGAGATACACCTCACGGCCCCGATAGTTTGTCTTGCTCTTTCCCTGCTTCACTGTCCAGTGGGTCTTGGCCTCTCCGATGAAAAGCAACTTAATACCTGAAAAACATGCATTAAATGTCTGTTTTTGCAAATTTCTGTCGCTTTTTGAAATATTGAATCAATAAGTAAATTCCCAGCTGTTAAATGATTGGCTTTTTATGCGCGGGTATGTAAATGAAAATCTGCGATCTGTTTTTTTGTCAGCAGTCTTATAGCACTAGTTTTATATTTATGCAAAAATTTGCTCATTGACATTCCAAGACAAAAAATGAAAAAAAGTTGTCAAAACAGTAAATCTGTGAGAGTGCAGCTTTAATATCCGAGCAGACAGTTTTTCATTATATGAACAAGGTTGATAATTAGAGTATACATGTAAAATTGATGATTTTACATGACTGTATAACATTCTGTACTTATGCTAGGCTTAACCACATGTATTGATTTACACTGGTTTAAAACATTGTGAAGTACTCATGTACATGTCCTAAGGAATGTGATTATAAAGGGGAAAACATTACTAATGTCAGTGGCGTAGCTGCCGTTACGCACAATACACCCGTGCGTACAATTCGTTGCACAAGTAAGAAAATATTTGGCGCCAAAAATGCAATAAAAACTGTAGGGTAAGGAGGGTGAAGCGTTCGCGGGCCGCCTATTTTAAATATGTGAGACAATAAAGTCTAAAAAGAATCCTATTATTCAGTAAGAGCCTTGTTTTCCGCTTAGTTGAAGGAACACCTTTTTTATCCATGCAATATACAGAGCCAGTTATACAAGCCTGGTGAGTAGTTTCTGTTGTTGTCAAGTTATGAATGAATCGTCGATAAATACTGAATATGTTCGAACGATGTTGACAAAGCAGCAAGTTTCAAAATGTAAAACGCAAACCTTGAACCTCCTCATCTTGACAGGTTCAAAGATAGTTTTCAAAAAGTTGACAATGCTGATAAACTAAACATCTTAACAGCAAAATGGGAAAATATCTATGAGTATTCGTTCCCAGGGAGGTACATTTTGTTTAGGTTATTTGTGAAGCATTATTAAATGTGTAGTACCCTGTAGCATTTGATATTGGAGGACAATAAAGCACACATTTAAGATAGAGGTGTCTGTTTTAACTGTTAATATTCATGATATATTTTGCTTTTAAAGATGTGCTGGTAGCTATTTATTTCATATATCAGATAAACTAAAAATCTCAACAGATATTGACAAGACCCATTTTTCAAAATTGTCGAATATACTGCAGGTAAAAATATGCTTCATGAATGTTCACGACTTGGTAAAATAACAATGGCTTGTGTTTATACTTATGAATACGACAGAAATTGTCCTTGACTTTTTCTGGAGTATATCTCTTGTAACATTGCGTTACAATGTGAAGGATCTTTTTATATACCCCACCTCCTCCATAATTAAAGTTGTCGTCACTCGTATCATGATGAGTGATCAAAAATGATTTAGTATAGTGTATTACTTATTTGAAATTGCAACCACCCCTTCCCCAAACCCTGTAAAAACTGCATAAATTCGGTATAAATATGAACCTTTTGGAAGCGGAAAATGTTTAATGCAATAATTGAATAGTTCTCGTATTGAAGATTATCAGGGGAAAGTTCAGGAAAATGCAAGCCAACTACTTTACAACCTATCCATGGCTGCGGTACTCAGTGTCAAATGCATATGAGGTGTATGACGAGGAGAAGAAAACGCTTTGGGAAGACATTATTGACATCAGGGTCAAGACTGTTTTACCCAACTGGGACCACAGGCAACTATTTAAAGAAAGCCAGGGGCAGCTGTTGGGATCTGCATCATACTTTCAAGTCTCTGTGGCTGCAGCATATGATTCACTGGATAAATGCCTGTCTGTAGCATCCAAAGACGCATACCCAAGCATAAGAATGTGCATTTTAGTGCTGCTGGTTATGCTCGTGTCAACCGCTACTGCGAAGCGGTCATTCTCAACGATGAGGAGGTTAACTACATATCTCCAATCAACAATGACAACAGAACGGACTACTTAATGTTTACCGTGAGCGGGAAATCGAAACGCAACGGGTAATAGACATCTTTACCCAGAAGAAGGATAGGATCGACGTCTTGCATTTTCTTTCAGGTGTAATTTTATGTGGTAATCGTTGACAATTTCCTTTAGTACATACTTTAAACGACTTATTGCTATGAAATAGAAGAGTGTGTTCGTGTTGAAAATGTTAAATGAGCTAAGGAAACACTTTTAACAAACGTTATTATGCATTTTTATAATTTAAGACCATTTCCATTTTGAATTTCCTATGAAACCGTTTTGGACATTGCATTTTTGAATTAAATATTCATTAATTAAATGCTGATGATCCTGTACTTAGACATTTATTTTGCTATACAGTATCATTCTGACCTTTGATAAAACCCAGAGTTCCAGAGGGGCATTCCGCAAATTTCAACCACAATTGTGCGTATATTTCGAAACGGCCTAGCTACGCCCCTGAATGTTGTTAGAACTTGTGTCCAGCCCATTTGCTTTTTGTATACTCTATATCATTGTTGTAAATACTGATCATGTTGAAAGGAGAAAGGCAATAAAATATGTTTAAATCATGTGATTATAAAGATTTATTATTATGATAGGCAAATTTATACAGATAATTATTTTACCTAGAGTTTTATAATGGCCCCTTTTCAACTTTTGAAAATTTGCTTAAAATACACTGTGTGCACTGGACTGAAACCAAAGTCAAACAATTTTTCATAACCTGTATTTTACCGTTTAAAATGTTTACAAAATCATTTAAATCCGACGACCCTTTCATGAGTTATTGTCCAGACAAGACCGATCAACCAACAAGCTCACTCCTATATATACCCTCTACCAAAACTCTGTTTGGTGGGGGTATTACAAGTTATTCATAAAATGTCCCCGAAATTAATACAGTATTCCACTTACTTCTCATTTTCATGGGCTTTAACAGGTGTAGATGGAGAACACCGCTGACACTGTCCCCGGCATTAAACACACCCTGAGCATTGTTGAAGCTAATCTGGAATGTCTGTAGCTTCATCCTTCACAGTGTACCAGCTTAGTTTCGAGTTCAAAAGGTCATTTCACCATTCACCTCCATATGTGCCAGCTTAGTTCCAAGTTCAACACTACTTCACCATTTTATTTTAGTGATGAAATTTCATCATATCCTCTTGATGCTATTAAGAAAGTAATAATTTCCTGTGTTTTAATGTCACTGCGATGAAGTTGGTATTAAATCACTTTCCCTTTGCTGAAAAACAAATTTAAAATATAATCTTACAACACTCAAATACAGAAAGCATTTGCCATTTGAATAGAATAGGAGGGAGTAAAAGTCGTAAGCAATGAAACAACCAAAGCAGTATCTCAGATGAATAGAAAACGGGCCAGGGCCCTTCCAAGGGCAAACTATGCTAGAGATCATAAGTATGATTTAAAGGGATTTAAAAAAATAAAATAAAAAATAATAATTTGTTGCATGTGATTTTATTAAGTGATTGTCATTGACAGAAGTACGCTTCAGTTGCTCAGTTCATTTGCAAGCATTTAATAGTAACAATTGTTGTAACTAAATTCTAATAACAGCAGATTATAAGAGGCGAATGTATTTTGGACAATACTTTTCTTCACAAACAGGATTATCTCAGAGTATTTTAAACTAAATTGGGTGAAAATGTATACTTTTTAAGTGGTGCATTGCCAAAAAATAACAAAGTCTTCCCACCATTAACACACTCTTTCTTAAACTTAAACTGTCATTAGTTTTTGACAGAATAATGGTCCATA
This sequence comes from Mya arenaria, assembly GCF_026914265.1. Taxonomy (NCBI): domain Eukaryota; kingdom Metazoa; phylum Mollusca; class Bivalvia; order Myida; family Myidae; genus Mya; species Mya arenaria. Next base: position 33,364,242 of record NC_069129.1, on the reverse strand, counting down.
AAATGATAACAACAGCAATACAACAATACAAGAACTACAATTGCAAGAAATAGCGCTATTTGCAAGAAAATGATCTTGACCTACATGTCAAGTATATTTGAAAAAAACAATGTACCTTCATTGTACCCTACCTAGAAATGTCGGGATGTTACCCTAAACAAATAAAAAATGTTTAACGCTTACCCTATCTGCTCTAGCACTATAAGACCTAGTGCATTGTGTTCTCACAAAGAAATTGCTATACAAACTGGTCGTTTTTTAATCTAGCACTTTAAACTGCGAAAAGTAAAGAGTTTAAGTAATTGTAACTCAAAAGTATGAATAGATGTACTTGAAGCTGGAGATAAAACAAGAGAGTCACAAGTAGCCATAAGGGTACTTATTAATAATTTTGACATTTGTTAAGTGTCTTGAATCTGCCAAAAGCAACAATCGTTAAAAGACTCCATTGCGTCACTTTAGTTGGACCTAAGTAAAATGAGCTGCATCGCAAAAAGATAAAAAATATATATCCTGAACTGTCACAGTACCTTTATTTTCCCAGCAGGATCATAGTGTACAGTATGTTTTTTTTATGATGAACTTGATAACACAATTCGCTTTAACTTAAAACTAAAATTATGTGCGGTTTGGGTGCCCGGTTTTCATAAATTTAAATACGTATTAACAGTCCGTATTTTTTGGCTAAAATAGTATTGCTCATTTCCTTGTTTTCATTAGAATTATTTTTACCGTCTCTAAAATAATATCTCTTTGTAGGTTTTACTTTTACGAAACCGGAAGTTGTCAAATATTCCACATGTTTGTGCAAATTATCAGATCAGTTTGATTTTTTAATTGTTCGTCAATAAAATCATGACTAGAAAGAAGAAGCAATCGGCACGGAATTCAAGACCAAAGCGTTCAAAGGAAGAATGGGTGAGTGTCAGCTTAAAAAAAGCGATATAATAATGTGCAACATGATTTCGCGACTGTCAGCAACATTAAACTTGTAAGCAAAAAAATGACTAGTGTAGAAAATTATTTAGTGTGTTAATTTTTCATATTTAAAACATCAAATTACCATAATACGTGACCAAATGTGCTGGTGATTTTCTCTTTTTTGAAACCTAAACTCCTATGATTGTTAGACAGAGATTGTAAAAGTTTGCAGAAATGGTGTTGTCCGACAGACTCAAAGATTTTGTCAGCCTGAAAGAAAATCTGCCAGTCAGACAATTTTTGCTTGAAATCTTGCTTTAACAGTTTGAATTTGAAATGATTTTAACAGTGTTTCCAAAATATGTACTCCTGAAGATAGCCACAATAATGCACACTTTTTTAACATTTGGATATTTATTTTGTTCCCTAAACGCTACAAGTTGACTGAATCATACCAATGTAAAATATATTCAGTTTGACTGTAAATCAACAATATTTAACACTGCATTGATTAATGTAAACACAAAACTTACATATAAATTATTTTTAGTCAATATTTTTCGCACATTACACTCACAGGGGCAGGTTGCGTTGTTTTGACACACCACGCCCCTGTCGTTTTTTTTTTATCAATTTTTATCGGCTCTATGGGACGACATTTGACTTCCATTTCACCTGTATCGTGATAGATATATTGTTTCTCTTAGGTACACGTGTTGAATTGATAATGCAATAGCGGGATAATGTATTTTAGTCTGGAAAATTTCGGTGAAATTAGCGGGTAGTTGGTTCGTCGAGTAACATGTTTTAGGAAATTTGGGTTTGAAATTGCATTTGTTTTCGTTAAAACTGTACATTTTCTTAAAGATTAACACAAACTCTACAAGGAAAGTCCAAAAATGTAGAGTTTGGTTAAGATTTGATAAAGTTATGGCTTCTTAAACAGGGTCATGTCGGCAAATATATGGAAATTCAGGGTCAAGTCGTCACCCTTTACAAAGATAATAAAATAAAAATTTACCAAAAAAAAATTTTTTGGCCAACAATCACAAGTTACAGTTTCCACATCATATTCTTACTAAAAATTGATAAAAAAAAAATTGATAAAAAAAAAACAAACAAAAAAACGGACAGGGGCGTGGTGTGTCAAAACAACGCAACCTGCCCCTGTGATTACAGTTAAGTGTTTCATGAAACTCAAATTCAGATCAGATCAATCTGTCAACAAAGCATCACCATTTTTTAACTATCTAGCAGGTGCCCATTATCTTTCCGCTCAATATACTTTGCGCTGGGATCTGTTATTCTTGGCTAGGAAAAAAACAAGTGGGATATGGACACCCAGAGTCACCTAAACAAATATTGTCAAAGACTTGGAAGCGGCTCTTTATATGGACTGCATTGTTGCTAGGCTAGTTAAGCACTCACTGCTGAATTGTTCAGAGTGAATGTTTTAAAGATATATCACCCATTGAATTAATAAAAGGTTTTCAATGTGTCATCACAGGGCTTTTTCTATAGTACCCACGGGTCCGACTATCGGACCCATTCCCAAAGCAAAATAAAATATATATATATATAAATATTTATTTTTTTCTTTAGAAATTCTTTTAACCTGTACTGGTGCATTTTCAGCATCCTAATAAATTATGTTATGTGAAGTTTTTTTTGGTAATTGAACTCAGAAATCATTGATTTTCATCACTTTCAGAGATCGGAAATATGAAATATTATCTGTCATGATTTATTGCAATAGATATTTACTCCCCAAGGATTGATGTTCCAGCCATTGTGGGTCTTTTGAAGGGAAAATAAACTAATATTAAATCCTTTCCTAATTCGCAGGAGACTAGACAGCTTTTTCTTTTAACTGTAAAATTTGCCAATTTCGGCATTTTCACGACGCAAAATTTCCCAAAATGTCTAGGGTCTTTTTCCCAAAATGGGCAGAAAAAGCCCTGCATCAGTTTTTTGTGGGCAACACTTATTGTTTGGGCTGTGCTTCAACATTAGGCAAATAAATAAACTGTGCGATTAGGGTTACACCTTGTCCAAAAATGGGTAGAGTAGGTGGTGTTCGCATTAAGAACTGGCTGCCTGCCAAGATGTACAGGCAATTGGGCTGTTTAAAATTTGGAAAAATGAGTTAATTTTAACTAGAATAAGTACTTGGTGGTCAGTTAAAACATAAACTTATTGAGAATCCTGGGTAGGTTGGCTTTTTTATTAGGCTTTATGTTAGAACGTGATTGTCATTATTGGGGAATGACCTTGACGCGATTTTCAGTATTATTTAAGTTTTAAGGCCTTTTAATCTACTGTTCATATTGAAACACATTTACAGATTGAATTTAAAAATGGTAGGGTTGGCATCACATTGTCCTTCTCATAATTATTTAAAAAAAATCAGGCTGTAACAAGAAACAATAGGAAGTATTTTGGAAGGTATTTCTACTGGTATTGTTTGTACATTTCAGGAGGCAATGAAGAAAGAGAACCCAGAGCTGGCAGGGAAAGGCTATGTGTTGGCACTGAAGAAAAATGAAATGTTTGAAAGATATTACAGTGTAAGAGTTATGATTATGCAATTATATAAAAAGACATTGAATCTTTAATAGTCAAATAAAAAAATTAAGTTTAGAATTAGCAATTGTTCTGAAATCGGTAATGTTGAATAATTTATGCTTATTATATACTGTGCTAATTTTCAACCAATCTTACATTATCCAAAAGTGCTGAAATTTTGTAAAACAGCATGTTACCTACAAAACACATTGGTTTACAACTCAAGTATTCCATCTTGGTGATGGTCTGAAATGTCCGTACATTGTCTGAAAAGGCTAAGTGTAAAGTTATGCAGTTTCAAATGTTAATCTCTCATCTTTTAGGGTATAGGTATTGTTCCAGATGGGGAATGGGATGCCTTTATGGGAGCAATGAGGGAACCGTTACCAACAACCTTTCGTGTAACTGGCTCACGCAAGTAAGCAACAAAGTCAATTTACTATATTGTCAAATTTCCATGACTCAAACTCTCTTGATTTGATTCAATTTTTTTTGTTCTCTGATAATTGTACAAAGGTACAAATGTGTTGAGCGCCCTGCATAGTTGCCACAATGGCAGTTCAGAAGATGTGCGTACGGAGTTAATCCATCTGTACGGTTTTGGCTTGTCCGGGCTGTAACTTGGCAATGCAGTCCTGCCTTGATATACATTCAAGAGATATTAGTTTGGTCAGATTACTTTAGCAAATCGCCTTATCTTATTGTTAAGACATGGCTAAAGTTTCCAACATCAATTATGTGTAGTGAAATATCTCAAAGAAAATGTTTATGATCTAACTGGAACATTTTATGTAATAAACTATCTTGGCATTGTTTGTGAAAGCTATTTTATCAAAAAAACATGTAATCATTAAACTTATCTGTTACATTTCCTTCATTAAATTAACATTCTGAAAAATATGGATTGCCCAGTTGACTTTTAGCATGCATTTAAATTGCTCCCCTGTCAAATATGCTATCATTCGGGGCCCTAGTCCAGTGATGGCTCTAGTAGTTCACTCCTGATCATAGAAAAACTATATTTTCACTCCTGTTTTTGTATGACATTGTTGAAATAAAATATGAGCTTACACTGAACCCAACAAAGTTGACATGAGTGAAAATTTTCACAATGGATTTAAAGTATCTTATACTGACATCAACAACTATGCCCTATATCATGTTAATATTTGTTAACTTCTTTGTTTACAGCCAAGCAGAACAGATTTTAAAGATCCTGAGGGGCCAGTACTTCAACAAACTTGTCTCAGCAGGGGGAAGCACTGCCAGGGTTGAGCCTAAGTCATTGCCATGGTAACTATATTTAATGTAGGGCTCTAACAGGCCTGGGGTCCCAAAAAAGGCAGAATTTAAAAACAGATTGTCACAAATGGGCAGATTTAGATCTGAAATGCTGAAACAATTTTATTGAATAAAAAACATATATTATTATCGTATCAATAGTCTAATGGGTAAAAAGTATGAACGAGAGGGAAGCAGAGAAATGGCCACTCTTGTGTCTATCAGATGTGCAGCATGATTCACAATACCATTACAGAGCAAATTTATAAGAGCAGGGAGAAATGGAGGGACAGTGGGGGGATTTAGGGAGGTGTGTGAAGGAGCGAGGGACAGAGATTTATAGGGAGCGAGAGGGGATGGCGTTGGGGGGGGTGGAAGGGGAGCGAGGGACAGAGATATATAGGGAGTGAGAGAGGAAGGGAGTAATAGAGAGAAAAGTGTGAAACAGGGTTTAGCTTTGTGTACTGGAAAATGCCTTTACCAGAGCTGATCTTGACTCTACATTGTGTCTGCACATGTATTTTTAGGTACCCAAATGGCCTTGCTTGGCAACTGGATATCACAAAGAAACAGATCAAGAATGACAGCACTATGAAAAGCCTTCATGGGTTTCTCATCTCAGAGACAGAGAGTGTAAGTACAACTTCAAATTGTTTAGAATAAGTGAGCGTCTTGTTATCTCACTTTCCTTGCTTAACAGCCAATTGTTTAAAACTTGGATAAGTTGTCCACTGGTAATCTTTCGACTAGTTTGTGCATTCAAATGGTTTTATTGGCTTTAAATAATTATAGAATTAAATGACTAATCTAAAAAAATGATCAAATAACTTACCACTTAAATACAATTTTGAACTGAGTGTTTATGATCATACTTCTGTCAACCACCAACTCTTTTGCCATCATTACAATACAATAGCCTCGATGAAAATGTCTAGACTTTCTCATCACATTCATATACATACTGCATTGCTTCGTCCTTCTTTACATACTGAACACAGGAATGGCAATCCTAAGTTAGCATGTATAATACATAAGTTCTATTCATTCTGAGTCCAACCAAATTTTTCTTGCAAAAGATGGTTTTCAGACTTGGCCCAAATGCTTAAGATGGGATATATGTATCAAAGGACTGGAGTTAAGCGAAATTTCTCATGTCTGCAAATGTTAAAAGAAATAATACATTTATTTTTTCATTAATTTTTCACAGTACAGTTCTTCAGGAAATCAATTAATGTTTATGAAAACACATGTTAATAAATGATCATATGTTTAAACAGGGTAACATCAGTCGTCAGGAAGCTGTGAGCATGATTCCACCTCTAGTCATGGATATTAAGCCACATCATAAGGTTGGTTAACACCTATAAAGTTATTCATTATGGGTTTTAAATACTGCACCATTCTGTTTGATTTAGTTTGTCAGTGTAGAAAAATATTCATGAACAATTAGAGTGTTGTTAATTGTTGGAATTTTCAAAGGCTGTCAGTCATTATCTTAAACTGAAGTATAATTCATCAAAATGTTTAAATTACATGCTTTGAAGGTAGATTGTGTAGTTATTATTTATTTACAATCTGATTGTGCTTTCTTTTACAAGATACTGGACATGTGTGCTGCACCTGGTTCTAAGACAGCCCAGCTTATTGAGATGCTTCACAGTGATGACAATGTACCAGTTCCTGGTAGGTGTTTGTAGTATTTGTTACTTGTCTTCAGCTAGCACCTAAATCCATATACACCTTCGGGTGCTGACTTGCCAGTCCTTTTAATGTCGTATGACCCTCAATGATGTGTAATATTTCTTAAATATGATTTTATCTTGTGAGGCTGAGAAACTCAGGACCTTGATCTTTGCATGGGAATAGCGTTGAAAAAATAATATTGTCTAAGTTTGCAGGTATTTTAACTGTTATATCTTATACATTTGAACAGATGGATATGTAGTGGCTAATGATGCCGACAACAAGAGATGCTACCTGATGACTCATCAAGTGAAAAGACTGCAGAGCCCAAACTGTATGATTATCAATCACGATGCTCGAATTCTTCCCAACATGTTTACTTCCAAATCAGAGGTAAAATTTAACACAAGAAATACACCTGTGGTTTTGTTTGAGATTTTATATTATAAGGCAACAGTTACAGCCCCTTGACATAGTATTAACTCAACCTTAAGTTCTTGTGTAGCTCATATCTTCAACATTATTTCACCTATACTTATTCTTTTTGATAATTTTGATTGGTATATTGTTCAGCATTTGCAGAGTGACTTGCTTTTGCCTCCCAGAAGACATGACCTCTGCAACTGATCTGAAAGATCGAAAAGCACTTAAGTGTTTGGCGATGGAACCTTGAGTTTTAATTCTTGGAATTAAAACAAAAGTATTGAAAATTGGTTTCAAATCATAATTACTTGTCGGAAATAATGAGAATAGCCATTTTGATAAATGATGGATATGTATGTTGTATTTCAGGATGCAGAAGTCATCAAGTATGACAGAATACTGTGTGATGTTCCTTGCAGGTAAGTGCAGGTTTTACTTATAATATGTTGAACAATGAAATCTGCAGATAATTGGTAAAAATTAGGGATGCAAACGAATGGCAAAACTGATATTCGAATATTCGGTAATTCTTTCAATCGAATATTCAAATATTTGATAACCAAAATGTATATTTAGAAATGAAGTCAACGTCTGTTATATTTCGCTACAGTAATAGCCGGGGCCTTTGTAATAACCGGTACACGCGACGAAACCCTGATTTTCCCGAAAATTAGACTCTGAAATTCCCCATTTACAAAAAATAAATCAAACAAACTGATCAATAGATTTTGAACAAACAAAAACGTCATGATAAACTAACGGATGCTCGTTTTGAAGGACGAGCAGCCTCGTTCAGGGATTGATCTCTACTAAATATAACTATGGAAAACCAAACCTACTCGGGAATTAGTTAAAAAATAAAACGAAAATAACCCTGAATATTTTACTTATCTATTGTACATTTCAAAGCACGGACGTTATATTGAAACATGAAGAATTGTTAAGAGCACATAACTAGCACATGAGAATCATATCATCACGGCGTTTTGTGCAATATTGCACAGCTTAATTGGCAGTCATGACACCACTCTGGTGGCTGATTTCGTATATCCTTTATTGGCATGGCCATTAAAATTTACCGAAAAAATTTGAAACTTGTTTGATGTCACTTGTCTAATAGCCAATTTTCGTAAAATTTCGGCTACTGTTTATAGTACCGACGAAATGTCCCTAATTAACATATGACGCGTGTATAGTGTCATCACGTTCACACCTCTGGCATTTATAAGGATCGTTGCAAAAAACAAGACAAGCGAAAACAGTTGTATACACAAGACAGTTGTAGGCAAAAGGTTTAAAACAATATCAAACAAAAAACATCGAATATTCAAATACCAATTTTGACATTCGAATACCAAACGTTCGATTGAATATCGAATATTCGAATATTTGTTTGCATCCCTAGTAAAAATACTGTGCTTGGACAGGAACATGATACATTCTTAAATCATGAAAAAGTAAAACAGCGCATTCAGTGGTATATGTAGGATTAATTTTGACGAAATATTTTGAAACGAAATTCTGGTTGTTAGATTCTGCTATGTCCTTGGTTGTGCAGGTTTGAGGGAGTCAAACAGGTGGTTTCCACTCTTTAACTTATTAAAGTTAAATTTGATGATGGATAGTGATGAAGTTTGGTGTGTATGTAGCTTACATGTATATGAAGACATAACTTGAGATTGCATTTTTGGGTCAGTGGAAGTCAAGGTTGCTGTTCTTAAATATATAAAAAAAATGTTTCTGCTCAATTACTTAAGTTAGCATCAATGAATACGGTAGTGATGCAATTTGGGGTGTTGAGATGTTACCAAAATTTAAACTTTTTTTTTTTCTGTTTGCAATAAATAACTTAAGCAATGGAAATTGGTATATAACAAATTTATAGGAAGTTGTTTTTTGACAGTGATGTCAAGGTCATAATAAAAACATATAATAACCAAGTTAAGAATAATATGTGGATCAATGGAATAATGTATACAGCAGCCTTATGTGAAAAATTCCATGCGGTTGGATTTAGGTAAAAAAAATACAGAAAATTTGAATAACTTATGTAATTACTAATTTTCAGCAATAAACATGGATTACAGCAATGTCTGCTTAGTATTTGGGATTGGCTGGAACAAGGTTAAGGTCACTACCCAATTTCCAAGTTTCTAATTGTTCCTCTTTGTTGATTTCTTTCTTTCAGAGCATAAAAAAAAATCAACAATAAATTTATATATTTGATTTACAGTGGTGATGGGACTGTGAGAAAGAATCCAGACATTTGGAGCAAGTGGCACATAAACGGTGGATATAATCTTCACAGGTACTTTTTAATGCAGTCTATCTAGCTAAATAATCTTGTGTTAACTTAATTTCCAGCTGGTAAAAGGCATATGATCATACAGGTTTCTCCATGCAGTTTCCATGACAGATGATCGTACATTGTTCTGCTGTACCGGGCTGCCATTTGCATAATTTTAAAATAAGAATCCGTAGAACAGACATTTAAGCTTTAAAATATTGTCAATGCATAGAACGCCTTTCTTGCAGTCTTTTTAATCCATATTAAAACAATTGTTTGGCCGTCGGTCTGTATAGCATGGCAGAATTAAAGGGACCATGTTGTCCATCAGCATCATCATTGTCGGTTTTAAGTCCCTCCTTGACTGGAGCATTTCTATCCAATATTTACCAAACTTGATCACAATGTTAATGGGAATAATATATTGTCTGAGATCAATTAACAACCAGATCATGTTATTATCTCCAGAGTTATGGCCCTTGATCTGTCAATTTGATCGAATTCCCTTTATCCTCTCTCTAAATTTTTGAACCAATCTTTGCCAAACTTGATTACAATGTTTATAGAAATAATCACTTGTCTCAATTCCATTCAGATTGCATTCTTGATACTTGAGCTATGGCCCTCGATTGCCAAAATTCACTTGTATTAGTTTCTAACTTGAACTATTTGTAATCCTTTTATACTACACTGGGTAACAATGCTAAAGGGCAAAATGTATAATATGAACAAGTTTCATCAACAGTGAGATCACACTATTGACTTTGGAGTCATAGAGCTTGAAATTTGACCAAATTCACTTTGTTCTTTTGTGTGCATGATTCATCTCCAAAAACTCTGTCCTGACCTGGATGAAACTGAACAGGAGAGATGAAAATTGAGCCTTGTGATGCATGCCAACTTAGGATTGCCATTCCTGTGTTCAGGTGTCATGTTAGGGGTATTATTCGCTCGGTGACAGCTCTAGTTAAAAAATGGTAAGCCATTTTTTTGTCACTTTTATGCATTTCCCTTGAAGGTCAATGTTGTCGCAAAAAAAACAAAATCCTATCCAGGTTCTTTTTACTATTGCACTTCAAAAGATTTTCACATTCATACATGATTATAAAGCTGTTGCTGTTACAGAATACAGAAGAAGATCTTACAACGTGGGCTTGAGCTGTTGGCAGTGGGAGGTAGACTGGTGTATTCGACATGCTCTCTTAACCCCATAGAAGACGAGGCCGTCATCTTGACCCTCATCAAGCAATGTGGTTAGTTAGGAGTAAAACAAACATTGGTTGTATAAGCTTGTTCCTTCAAAGATAATGATTTTATTACATCTATTGTTTTTAGGAAGATTTATAATATGACAAGTTTCTAGCATATATCATATATTCTTTAAATTCAGCCTTTATAGGAAAAGGCCATTTTCTATGTTGAAAATTCAACCTAAGTTGCTTCGTAAATATACGCTCCGATCTCTCCAGTCTCTGCGCAAGAAACTGTCTGAACCATAAACCATATGAGAATAAGAACTTGTATTGAAATGCACATGTAGTAGGGTTGACCCTGTAGTTTTCATTGTATTATTATTTATATTTACAGCTGGTGCAGTTGAACTTGTTGATGTGAGCGACAAATTGAATGGCCTCAAATACTGCAAGGGCACTTATAGTTGGAAGGTATAACATATTATTACGTACAGTATACTTGTAAAAATTGTAGATTTGGGTGTTCACCGAAAATTGTTGATTTTGCTGCTACCATAGTTCATCACACAAACGTTTATTAATTTTTTCTCTATTTATCAAACATAAACTTGAATTGCCATTTTAATTGAGAAAAAGCTGTGAAAAGTGTAATTGTTATTATTACAATTCATTTTTTAAAAGCAAGGCCAAATCTGAAGATTGTATATAAATTTTATCAAGATTGTATATAAATTTTGTCAATGTACTTAAAATTCAACAAAGAAAGACCATTATTGTGTAAAACAAAGAACTCTCATGATTTTATATGATTCTGTTATGGATTCTTTATAATAAATTCGTTCATAATAGGCTAACCTATTTCAATGTTATAAATATTATTACAATTGAGAGAAAACTCTGTCTGCTAATTTTTAGTGTATGAGCAAGAGTGGTGTTTGGTACGAGAGTGAGGAGCTGGCTGCTAAACAGTTTGTGAACTCCTGGGATACAACAATCTTCCCCCCAATCATTACAGAGGCACAGGACGCCAAACTCGAGAGATGGTGAGTGTTTGTTGCCTTACCCATTACATTGTCAATGTATGTTGCCATACTGTTGTATATGTCTAAATTTCTATACATGTAAGAAGTTACGACAGATTTGCAATGAGCTATCAACATCGATGATGTCTCAAGGCCAGCTTGGGTTAGATAGCAAATAGTGAGCAATTGTAATCAGTCTGATCTCCATTAAAACTATATGCCCGAGGTTTTGGAAGGACAAGTGAACATTTGCCAGAGGCCAAAAGGTCTCAAGCACTAGATCACTTGGTTTTTCCTCGCCAAAAGCAAATGGTTCAACTGTTGGGCATCAAAGCAATTCAAAAATGGCCAATTGCTAAACTTTCTTAAATTAATTTTATAGGATTAAAACGGATCACACCAATTGTAATTTTACTGTTAGCTATTGTTGTATAAACGAAGATTGGATAAGAAACAGCTGAGCAACTGGCCATAAGTGTTTTATTACCGAACTAGTTCAATTACACGTTCATAATAAATAACATACGTAAAAAAAATGCCAAGATGGAATAAATAGTGTATTGGGCACCTGAAATAAGTATACGTATTTCAGGCAATGGTGTATTCATGTACTTCATGTACATTATATGCCAGTTAACAGTCTTTCAAATATATTCTGTGTGAATATTAAGCAGCAAACATTCTAATTAGCAGGTATAGTTTATACCAATTTCTTTTATCTTGATTGGGGTAAAAGCAGCTTATAGAATCATGCTTGAATTATTTCCCTTGTAGTGTTTCGTTTACAAACAGACAGAAGTATTATGGTGGTGATCTATCCCACAACATCTTGTGTGATAATAGAAAACTCACTACTAGACCACTCTCAGTAATCCTGTTCCATAAGATTTCAGTTTGGAATCATAGAAGCCTATACACTGGTGATAATTTTTCCTCTGACCATTTCAGTATCCGAGTGCTTCCCCACCATCAGAACACAGGGGCATTTTTCATAGCTGTTCTAGAGAAGAAGAGTGAATTACCCTGGGTCTCAGCTAGGTCAAGCAGTAAGCCAAACAATGACATCATTTCTAAAAATATGAGCTATTATTATACTCTTGCAAACAGGGATATATTGGAGTCATCATGTGAGTGGGCGGTGTGTTGGCAAACGTTTGTAGAGACAACTATACATGTAACTCACACAGTTATATTCCGATACATCGTCGACATCACCACCATTATGGAAATTTATGCCTGGCGTAACGGTCATTTTAACATTTGCCATAAAACAAAAACTGCTCAAGGTGTTCACATAAAACTTTTGTTCATGGTACACCAAATATCACTTAGGCACATGTGTTTCAAGGCCCATGACTCTGGCTATAATAATGGTTAAAGTATCCCTTTATGGACTGAAAAATACAACAAGAAATGAGTATTGGGATTAAATTGAGGATTAAATCTTGTTTTAACAATTCTAATGTAAAAAATAATTTGCAGGAAAGGCAGACCCTTTAATAAACAAGGAAGGTAGCAAAGATGAAAGTGAGAAAAAGTTGCCAGGTGCGGAGCATATAATATTTTCTGTGAGGGGCAGGAAAGGAGGATTCCACTTTGCCAAGTGTAAGCTGTGCAATACCCTACTGCAGGGCAAAAATGACTACAACAGTCACAGACATGGGAGGAAACACAAGATGAATGTGGAGAACTTTGAGGGTAAGTGTAGATCAGTTGGCAAGACTGCGGTAGTACATGACATGTAAGCTTTTAGAGTGTTTATAGGCTAAAATTTTGACGATTCATATCCCTTTGTCTTTCTAACAACTATTATGACTGACCGCCATAAATGTGGAGACATTTTTTTTTAGCTTGAGTTGTCCATCCTTCTGTTTGTTTAAAATTGTTTTAAAGAAGGATTTTGAAAAAAACTTATCACAAATGCTCACCATTTTGTGACGATGTGAAGAGCGCATCTTACAACCAGCTTGGTTCAAGGTCAAAGTCACACTAAATGGTGAAAAGGTTATATGACTAGATTTCATGTCTGCTCAATACCTCTTGGTCTGCTTGAAGGATTTTGAAATAACTTCACCATATTGAGACATTGTGCAGAACATGTTACATCTAGCTGGGTTTAAGATCAAAGTCACACTTATAGGTCAAAGGTCATATTTCTATGATATGACTATGTTTTGTGTCTGCTGCATATCTCTTAGACTTCTTAAAGGATTTTGATATAACTTTGGCAACAAACAAGTAGCGTCTTACAGTGTTATGCCCACGATTGTGACATTGGCAGACTCGAAACTGTTGCCATTTTTCCAACAAATATGTAGTGTCTTACAGGTATCATTCTGATACTTGGTACGCATAACTGCTGTTGTGGTTAGAAGTGCCTGGAATAGTTTTGACCATTGGCAATAACATTGAAGAGTAATGAGCCCTTTAATATGATAATCACTGTTGACTTTAGTAAATACTTTCCACAATGTAATAGGTGTCCATATATCTAATGTTTCAGCATCAAAGAATGAGAAAGACACAGATGGAAATAGTACCACAGAAAAAAGTGAAACAAGTCAAATTGATGGTGCCATAATTGAGATGAACCAAAATGGAGCTGAACATGAAAGTAATTTACCAGCAGGGGAGGCCAAAATAACCGCAAGTGAGTCAGATTTACCAAAAGGTGAATCAGATTTACCAAAAAGTGAATCAGATTTAACAAAAAATGAATCTGATTTACCAAAAAGTAAATCAGATTTACCAAAAAGTGAATCAGATTTGATAAAAAGCAAATCAGACCTACCACAAAGTGACTCAGACGTAAACAAAAGTGAAAGTGTGGGAGCAAAAGGGGATCATGCCGAAAAGAGAAATGAAAGGGAAAACAGTGGGTCAGAACCTCCTCCTGCTAAAAAGATGAAAACTGCGGATGACAGTGATGATGATGTTGATGAAATTCCAGTGGTTATTCACGGACATAGGGAGGACCCATTCATTTTCTGTTCTAAGGACGATCCAATATGGCCAGCTATCAAGTAAGTATCATCTACAAGGAGGGTAATGAGTTCACCTAAGAATCATGTTATGGTCCTTTGGTTAACCTTATATGACTGGGAATATTAGTTAATAGCATCTATATTTCAAATTTTGTGTAATTTTTAACATATACAGGTTTTTCAAAGAGCACAAGTCAAACTTGATGTACAGGGAATAAATTATATACAGTCCAATCGTTGGCGCGAACTCGCTTAGCTTGGTTTCCTCTTTGGCTCAAACTGAATATAAAGGACCGATTTCTTTCTCCTGAAGGAAAGCATTTCCGTTTGCCTCGAATTTTGTGTTGCTCAAGGTATTTTTGCTGGTAGTTTGAGCCAATGGGGTGCGACTGTATATAAAAAGGAAACCTTTACTCTTAGGTGACATAACCGAGATAGTTGTCTCATGTAACATGAAGCATGTTTTGTATAGAATTTGCAGCATATTTGGTCTCTTTCAGGGAGTTTTATGACTTAGAAGATGGATTTGGTGTGGAACAGATCATGTACAGAAACATGAAACGGAGTTTGTACTATGTCTCCAAGATGGTTCGAAGTGTTGTCATCAACAACGATGATAGGGTCAAGGTCAGGGGACATCATTAATTCTATGTTGTTCATGTTGTTTAATAAATAATAGGTATCTTGTTCATGATCTACATATCAGTGAAATTGAACATAATGTAGATGCGGTTGAAGATGAATATATATGGTTTTGCTTTAGTACAAAAAGTATTAAAAAACTATGAAATTCTTACCTGGGTCATTTTTTTGAAACAAGTTTAACTTTCAATGTATTGACAGTCAATTTTCAACAAAAAATGCTGAAAGAACTATCCGATATCTGTAAATTTATTAACCATATCGTGAACTCTGAGAAATCACGTATATTTGTGCCTTACCAACCATCTTCCATACAACTATACTGCTCATGATGTTTATGGAGTTGGCATTGCTTACTTTTGTCGCTGTGTATGCTATTGTGAATTTATGTACATTTATGTACATGTATTATGATCTGCTGGCCCTTTTTTACTAAAAAAATAATTGAATTTGAAATTGAAAAAAAATGAGGGACTGATGATTGTTATTATACAATTATTTGCAATAAATGAAATGTCTGACTCCTCGTTTATATTATTATCATTGTCAAAGTTAATAAAATAGAAATAATAAACTTCAAATATGTAGTTTGCATATGTATTTATTTGGTATTTTCAGTTCATCAATCTTGGAGTCAGGGTTTTTTCCAACGCCCCCTCTCCTCTGGTCCCCAGCTGTGACTTCAGACTCTCACAGGAGGTATGTATATTCCATTGTGCTTTCTTTCAAACCCCAAAAGCGTTGAAGCATCATTTAGCACAAGACCGCAAAAGTATGTAATATTTATGCTGGAATGAAATGAAAATATCAACCATAATATATAATAGCAAGTAATGGTAGACAATCACAAAGTTGTCATGATAGTAAATATTTGTAAGTATGAGATAGCAAGAATAAGTCCTACTAGCAATTAAAGTACACATTTACAGAATTTAGAAGAAAGCATGAATGCATTTTTCGAAGTCTCTCTTTTCATTCCATAATAGTTAACACGTGTACTCCATTTTATATGCTAATACACATATTTTTAACAACAAACAACTCTCAAGGCTTTGACAATTATTTTTGTTCGTTTTTGATTGACATGCAAGCTTCTATTAATATTTTCTTGTATCCCAAGGCCTTCTTACCAAGAAGAAGTTTATCTATGGTCAGTGTTTAAATTGCTCTAATAAAAGAATATAGAAATCATCATAATTTTAAGGTGTACTATAATTGTTATATTTATTTGTTTTCAGGGCCTTTTGTCAATAGCGAAGTTTGTCCAGGGCCGACGTTTGACCTGCACCAGACAAGACATGATCACGATTCTGAGCTCAGAGAACCCCTTCATCTGTAAACTAAGCCCACTGGCTCAGGAGGTGGCACACACCATGGGTACTGTTGGATTTAAACAAATAATATCTTCTCTTATATAGGCATCATGAATACTTGATTAATAATTAATGATTAAATGGTGCATAATCAATAAAACAGACTAAATTTGTTGAATCTACTAAAAAATATTTACAAAAACTCTTTGCCCCAATGAAAAGATTCTATTTAGTAATACAATTATCTTTGTAAAAGGTATCATCTCGTGTGAATTATTTGGTGGATTTAGTTCATACATGTAGTCCTTCAGGTGTCATTTTGTCATTCATTTCCAACTAACAAGGTGAAAAGCTGAAAACAAACATTACTTCTTTTGTACTGTTGCGGAATTTGCTGCTATCATATATATGCTTGTTTGTAATCATTTTTTTTTCCAACAAAATCATGATTATAAGATTTTGGTACAAAAGCAAGAAACAGATATGTTATTTCAGTTCAATAATTTCAGTGAGAGTTAAGGATGGAGTTTTTTGTGTAGAAGGTAGCTGGTGTATAAAGCTGTTTCTTAAAAATTAGAACTTCAGTTTTAAGAATCTTACATTATTGGAACTTAATTTATATGTATCAAGTTAAATGAAGGTGTACATTTGGGACTGCATTTTGGCTCAATTTGATCACAGTCAAGCTCCCTGCTTAATAGTTTCAGTTCATAGTTAGTTATATTGTAATGATGAAACTTGTAAAATAGCAAGTGAATGCTTAGACTTACTTGCATTTGGGGTCAGTTGGGTCAAAATCGAGGTTGTTGATAATAAAGTTTAGTGAAAAAATTCTTATTTAGCATGAAAATAGCTAGCTCTTGTGAATACGTATCTTTGGATTGGTTACTAACCAATAACTTGAGTAAGAAATAAGTGGGGGTTTTAAGCTGCTCAGGTGGAAATGCATGTTTGGATCATGTAAGGGGTTAGTGGGGTCAAGGTTGCTGTTGCTAAAATGATAGCTAAGGTTCTGCTCAATAGCTAGAGTTGGGAATGATGTATGATGATGAAGAAATGTAAATACTTATCTAAGGTTTGCATTTAGGGTTGGTTAAGTCAAGGTCTAATTTTATGATTTTATTACTGTATTTGAATTACAATATGTATGATGAGTGTGTTTTACCTGAATCAACATCAGTATTACAGAACATTGGAAAATTGGCTTTTGCAGGCATAAATTATGTACATTGATTAAACTTGATATCCAGCAAGCTGAAGTAGATGGGATTTGGGGTTGGTAGGAAGAAGGTGAAGATCACTGCATAAACTTAAATTTGCCAGGTTTTCTGATTGCACAAATAAAGGCCTGTTTTTGTGGCATAACAGCGCCCCTAATTGTAATTTTGTATTGCTCAGAAAAAAATATTTTATATACTGTTTTTTTTGCTTTAACAGATCCTGGAAGTGCAGTGTTTCATTTTACTCCGACTGAAAGGTAAGCTTCAATTGAAAAATAATTTGATCATTTTTAACAGCTACTTATTTTCATATTTTAATGAATATTTACGCAATTACTCACTTTAAATGGAGCTTTTTAAGTATTATATTTAATACAGACCATAATGAGTTTAAATGAATCCTCAGCACAGGCAATATTACAGCATTATGATAGAAAATATAAAATTGAATTTTAATGTCGGTGTTTAACAATGCAATTTGAGTTCATAGGCTTGAATAACCTTTACTGAAACTCTTTGACAGTGACCCAGAGCCAAATGTTGACATAATATTCTGTGGATGGCGAGGGAAGACCTCCGTACGCTCGTTTGTGGACAAAGACCTAAGGTCCCACTACCTGAGAATGTGTGGCGTAGAGTTGGCAGAGCTGCGTAAGAAAATATAAAGCTTTCTCTGTATTTAATACACAGAAAAATAATAGTTTACAAGTATTTACAGTCATTATATAACCAGAATGTTACACAGCACAAGTATGATCAGCCAGAATGTTACAAGAATGTGCAACCAATTACAAGTAGGCATAAGAAGAATGTTAGAAGTATGTTCAACCAGATTTTACAGTAAACTAAAATATCTGTTACATTCTGTTTATTGTATGCTTATTGTGTGTTGCAGAGGCCAAAGTGAAGCAGTTCAAAGAGACTAAATCCATGTCTGAGTCTAGCCCAGCTAGCCCACATGGGAGTGCGGCGGGCAGGGAAACTCCGCTGGGCATCCCCTCAGGAGATGAGGCTGAGGTTACCCAGTGGAACCAAGGGCAGGAAGACCAGCGATGTACAGAGGCAGATGAAATGGAAGAGGATTCAGAATCTACTCCACCCGAGTTGGAAAAAGGTAAGATACCTCGGCCAACCTCATAATTTTCTAGTTGTGAATTAAAGCAACTGTGCACCAGATGACCAATTTGCAAGAAAAAAAGAAAATTGTCGAAAACTGACATGAACTTGGTAACTAAAGTATTAAGTTTGGCAGTTATTTCGTATTTTTCTATTAAAAAAGTTTACTGGGTATGTCTACCTAGCAGAATTCATTCCTTATGCGTGATTGGCTTGTCGATGTTATCACGTAATATAACGAAGTTAGGTTTATAGATTAAGTATACCACTCATTTAGAGTTATCCTTCGTAGCTCAGTGGATACAGCGCTCGACTGCAATTTGGGTGACACAGGTTCCAACCCGGTTTCCGACACAAATTTTTTTTTTACATTTTGGTACTTATTTTATAATTATGATATCAAAGCGTAACACATTCTATTAAAGAATTGTCCTGAGATTCATTACAGAAAAAACAGTTTTTGGTGCGAATCTGTGACACAGTCCCTTTAAAATCATTACCCGCTACGAGTTTGAGGTAGTTCAAAAAGTATTTAGTTGAGCCGCAATGCCCAAATTTGTACATTTGACACAATTATAATTTTCCAAAATTATAAATGATGGGTAAAATATGCCAAAACAATGAATCAGTTAATGTGTTATAATTACTTGGAAACATTTTCCTTGAATGAAATATTGCCCTTCATAACATGTTGTTTTGATAAATTCATTGAGCCCTTGGCCAAAATATGATATTAAAAAGTAGGTTTTTAAACACAATCTTGTTTGGCGTTGATCAATTGCCAGTATTTGTTTTACAATTGTATAACAAATCCTGCATTTAGACTTTAGGCTTAAAGTCTGTGGTTTACACAGAGACAACCTTTGTTTTCATCCAAAAAATACTCAATTATGTAAACACTGTGGTAATAATTATTGCACATTTTGTGAAATTTTGGCTTAATTTAAGCTCTCATACTTAAACATTTATCATTGCTTCTTCATAAGCTTTACACTGTTTCTCAATAAGTAAATCCATTAGGAGAATAAAACAATCAATTTTCTTACTTTGAGACAAACCATATATTTTATATTATGTTTATTCTGAAATGTTTCCTAATGCTGAAACGAAAATTTCGGATGCATTGCGTGTAAGGCTTGGTAGATATTTTGGATTTGCCAACACCACTACACTAAAGCAAATGAGCTAACTTTAAATTTCCGTTATATTGACATCTAACATTCAAGTAGTGAATTTAGAATGCAATATAATCACATATGTTATATAGATACCCTTTATTTTGCAAACAGTGTCATGTTCTGTCCGAAGGATTGAAATTGATAATGTTTGTGTATAAGTTGGTTGTTGTATCTACTTTTTTTAGATGGCTCTATTTCTAAAAAACCTTTGTTTTAATAACACCAGAAATATCTTCAGGCGTTCATTCGTGAAAACTAATTTTTATACTATTCCAAAATTAAACAACATTATTTTGCTTATTTGCGAATCTGTTTAGTAATACATACAAGGTTGTTTAATATTCAATTATGATGCATGTCATCACAAATGGTAGTAAAGAAAAAGCAGTGATTCGGTAACGGAAATTTATTAGCAAACATTTCAAAAACATGTACCAAAAATATACTTAATTTCAGGTTATTTCAATTTTATTGTATACATATCAATTGAAAATAATTAAAAACCAATAGTGGATGGTGATAAGCTTGTCATCAATCTTTTTCAGTTCAGGTATTATGTCATCAATGAAAGTGACGACTGTTGACGCTTTGTGAGCCATTTCATCCGAAACTGTTATGTAACTTTTATGAGTCAGTTCGCCGGTTTCCAGTCTCCAATACGCCACCATTGGATGTAGTGTTACAGCCGTCTGATTGAAATATGCACTTTGCACCTCTTCCAAAGAACGGCACGAATAATTCTCAGCAAAATCGACTTGAACTATCATTTCGTGTGGTGGTAGATTTTGTTTCAAGTGTCTTATCTGCTCATATTGAGTGTTCATTCTTTTCACGTGTTCATCAAAGTCTACCATCTGGGTGTCAAAATGGGAGATAAACTTATCTTTGTTCATAATAGTTTCAACAATTCGGGTAACTGATTTCTTCTTTCCCCTTTCTTCTACCTCAACTCTTGTCCATTGGCTTATGGGAATTGTTTCACATAGTTTCGTTTCCATGCTTTCATGTGTTGGCATGTCTTTGGCAACTCTTTCTGGATTTAATGGTAAATCCATTCCTGCTCTACGCAGCGCTTTCACAGCTAGGGCAGCATTAGTATGCTTTGTGCACAAACAGGACAATCTACTAGTAAATGCTGTCTTGTATATGTATTTTGGGCGACACCTGCAGAATGACGAGAGTGACATTTTTGTGTCAGGGTTTTCCGATCTGAACTTGTTAAACAAATTGTGCAGGTAATCAGTGAGAATATGTACTTGAACTTTTTCTCCCTTTTTGACCCTTTTGGCATCATTCTTGCCTGGTTGTGTCCTACTGTTATCTTCACGCTTGAGGAACTCAACTACGTCACTCTTGTATTTCTGTAGTCGACTTGACCTTCTACTGGTTCTAATTTGGTGGTTTTTTGTGATACTCCGGCTTAACTGATGCCTGCACAATCCTGTTTTATCTGACAAATGCTTGATGAATTTATATTTTTTCACTATTTTTCCAGA
The DNA here is from genome assembly GCF_026914265.1 of Mya arenaria. Classification (NCBI taxonomy): domain Eukaryota; kingdom Metazoa; phylum Mollusca; class Bivalvia; order Myida; family Myidae; genus Mya; species Mya arenaria. The sequence goes on along the minus strand of NC_069129.1, from coordinate 33,342,918 downwards.
TACTACTCTGTGCAGTGCTTTCAATTTACTCATAGGTGTAGCTTTCTTAGTTTCCTTGATTTCTTTAGCCAGGACATGTCCAAATAATAGGGATTTTTTTAGCTTTTCCCTCTGGAATTTATCAAGTTTTGCATCTTTCATTTCTTTTTCTGTTTCCTTGTTTGGTGTCATCTCTGCATTTGCTTGACCTGTGTTAAGACGCAATTTAAGCCTTTGTAATGAACGTTGGATGGATCGATATTTTCGGAAAAGCTTGTCCCTTTCTTGTTCAAGCATTCTCACGCGGGAAGTGGCTAATGACTTGTCTCTTTTCCAACGCTTCAACGCACCCTTTCTTTTCCCACTATCTCTGTTTGAAAAATCCATTCTGACTAACATTCTCCCTCGCTCATTTGTTGTATCATGTTCGTCACTCTCATATCCACTTGTCTCTTGTGTTGAATTTCTGGCACGCTCAGCTCTTTTCTTCTGATAATATCGCCGTAGATTTTGTCTATTTCTGCGATTCCGTTCCTCCCTGTCATTTTCAGATAGTGACGACGAAGGAACATAACTCCTGTTTTTCCTGTCCCTCTCCCTTCTCAGATAGTCAGAATTATTCTTTTCTTTCAACCTCTGGCGATATTCTCTCTGAATTTTAGCCCTACTCTTCACCATCCTTGCAATTAAACAATCTGTAAAATATAAAATTTCCGTTACCAAAACATGAAATTTCCGTTACCAGGAATACGTTCACAAATGCCCTACAGTATATGGTATATGCTACAAAAACAAGATAGTTTACAAACATCTATCATGTGGGCATTTAGAGATACAAATATTTCATTTATCACATGTCCGTAGTAACAGTAAGATGCTCTTTAGTGTACCCATATACTTACAAAAATAATAATAATCATTTAGCTCTAGTTATCGTAGTTAAACATGACTATTTTGTGCAAGTGATGTTGCAAACTTGCATACATATTAGCTTTGTTGTTGCATGAATTAATTTCAAATTAATTTATACAGCTGTAAAGACAATATTCTCCAATTGACTAAGAGACCGAAGTGCACATGTGAAACCAAATTTCCGTTACTGTCATGTAACGGAAATTTTATGTATTTCAGACGGCTCTCAGTAAACCCTACACAAATATGAGGTACTTTATTTTGTGTCAAGTGGTCAATTGATATCATTTATTGAGCTTCATGCAAACACAATATTGTAAAATGGTGTTAAATGTTTAACTCAATAGAAATAGAAACATGTACTTACCAACCAAATCTTAAATCTGTATATACTCAATACATGTTCCGTGCGTACTCCCAATGACATTGAAACAAAATGGCTGAACAACAAAAGACATGACGTCACTTAAATACGTCATCATTCCAGGTAAACTTAATTTATTGTCAATTAAATGTTTTTGGTATCGGAAATTTTGGTCACGGAAATTTTTTATTATTCTAAATACATGTCTGATACTTTAAAAACAGTTTAAATAACATTTTAAACAGTAAACATATGTTGTCAATGTGGCAACTACTGAATACAATAATAATTGTATTGTCTCTTAATAGAGTTATTGGTCAAATTTAGGTAACGGATATTTTGTCAATTTACTTTCGAGTTTTCCATTTAAAAGAAGACTAATAAAATATGAAGCAGACGATGCTGGCATCCATTTGGGTTGATGTTGTTTTATATGCCTATAGATTGAATTACTCAATTGTACATTCTCATAGGTATTGTCGTGGTTTATCTGATATTGAACAAGATACTTAATTGCAGTAACGGCAATTTTATTGGATTCAAAAAATTCAGCGACAGAAGTGTCAGTAAGGATTTCAAACTGTATAAACATATACATGATTAAAAAAACATGTTAATAGTAAGCAGATATATATGGTTTGATTAACAAACTCAAAATTTTGTTTTTTTAGCTACTCTGAACCTTAAAATCGACTCTGCAAACTTACATTATATCAATAGCGACAGTAACGGAAATTTAAATTTTCATAGTTTGTAAACATTTTTTTTGCTGAGTTCGTATTGAGTATAAGTGAATAGTTTGTTTCTATACATTACAGATATAAACAATCAAAATTAACACACAACAAAATTATTTACACGCAATGTCCTCTGTTATTATCGCTTGGACAGTTGATGGACTTACTTATTGAGATACAGTGTTAATGTTAATGAATCATTGTTATCAAATTTAATCAAATTGAAATATATATTTTTAATTACAAATTTATTAATAGAATTTACTGTATTGCAATAACTCTTAAAATTATGTAGTGCCTATGTTTGCTATTTTTTCTATTGGCATATATGTAGCTTTATGAATGACATCCTCTTTCATTAAAAAAACACTGTCCTGGAACTTGATGTCATTTCTGTGAAAGTCTTATTTACACAATCTTTAAGACTTGGTGCAGTAGCAAGTCTCTTCTTTGTGATTGGAGTTATTGCCCCTGATCATCTCCAAGATACCATGACATATTATGCATTGGTTCATCATGTGGTGTCTTTATTTCAGTTTCCATGGAAACGATGGACACTGGGAAAGAAGGGGAAGCCAAAAACTGAGACATGGAGGGAAAAATGTATTTTTAATACATTTGCTTTGGTGTGCTGGAAATGCAGCGATGCAATCTATAAGGTTGCATACTACCTAACAATGATATCAAGAAGCGATTTCATTCTGTAATTGCATTTTATAAGCCTGTTTATAAAACAGGATGTGTAATAATTTTACCTGCATCGGGCTGGTGACATCTAGTATGTTGTCATCTCAATAACTGAAGAAGCCTTTGTCCAATCATCAGCAAATTTGGTCAGAATGTGTATTGGTATAATATCTCAGACAAGTTTAATAACCAGCCAGATCCCTCTTGTCACTCGAGAGTTATCATACTTTAATTATATAAATTGCCGCAAATTGGTCTTGTCTGATCAATAACATTTTAAGCTTTTGTCCAATCATCACCAAATTTGGTCAGAATATGTATAAACATAGTATCTCAAACAAGTTTGATAACCAGCCATATTGCTTGAATCATTCAAAAGTTAGCATCCTTTATTTTTAGAAATTACCTTTAATTGGTCTTGTCTGATTAATGACTATAGGAGCCTTTGCCCAATCATCACCAATTTTGGTCAGAATGTGTATGGGCGTCATATCTTGGTCAAGTTCAATATCCAGCCATATTGTTTGAGAAATTAGAAAGTTGAGGCCCTCCAATTATAGAAATCCCTAAAATCAGTCTTGTGTGATCAATAAATTAAGATCCTTCCTCTAATCATCATACAATTTGGTCAGAATGAGTATTGGTAGAATGTCTTGGTCAAGTTTGATAACCAGCCATTTCACCTCAGTTACTCCAGAGTTATGACCCTTGCATGACAAAATCTGTATTTACAGTGTCCTAAAATAAGGATGGCATATTTTATGACACATAGAACTCTTGTTAAAAAAATAAAATTTTGTAGATGTGAAAAATATGGCCTAATGAAACACTAGGCTTACAGAAAAGTATGAAGTACTTACCACAACTCAAGTTGATAACACTGTGTTGATGAAATATGTCTAACTTGCTGTTCTCATGATTTAAATAAAAAACAACATCAGATACAAATGTTGTGTTTTTTTGTTTGCTCTATTCTTTGTATAAACTGTTGTCTGTCACTAGCCGATGTGTTGACCCCATGGATGGTGACCAAACAATTGTTAGACCATGTGCAGATCACAGAAATGGTAGACCCAGTCCTGACCTCACTATCGGTATACCATGTACTGACCAGACAAATGGTAGACCCAGTCCTGACCTCACTATCGGTATACCATGTACTGACCAGACAAATGGTAGACCCTGTGCTGACCTCAAACCGGACAAATGGTAGACCCTGTCCTGACCGCACTATTGGTATACCATGTACTGACCGGACAAATGGTAGACCCTGTCCTGACCTCACTATTGGTATACCATGTACTGACCGGACAAATGGTAGACCCTGTCCTGACCTCACTATTGGTATACCATGTACTGACCCCGACAAATGGTAGACCCAGTCCTGACCTCACTATTGGTATACCATGTACTGACCGGACAAATGGTAGACCCAGTCCTGACCTCACTATTGGTATACCATGTACTGACCGGACAAATGGTAGACCCTGTCCTGACCTCACTATTGGTATACCATGTACTGACCGGACAAATGGTAGACCCTGTCCTGACCTCACTATTGGTATACCATGTACTGACCGGACAAATGGTAGACCCTGTCCTGACCTCACTATTGGTATACCATGTACTGACCGGACAAATGGTAGACCCTGTCCTGACCCCACAATTGGTATACCATGTACTGACCGGACAAATGGTAGACCCAGTCCTGACCCCACTATTGGTATACCATGTACTGACCGGACAAATGGTAGACCCAGTCCCGACCCCACTATTGGTATACCATGTACTGACCGGACAAATGGTAGACCCTGTCCCGACCCCACTATTGGTATACCATGTACTGACCGGACAAATGGTAGACCCTGTCCCGACCTCACTATTGGTATACCATGTACTGACCGGACAAATAGTAGACCCTGTGCCGACCCCACAATTGGTATACCATGTACTGACCGGACAAATAGTAGACCCTGTGCTGACCCCACTATTGGTATACCATGTACTGACCGGACAAATGGTAGACCCAGTCCTGACCTCACTATTGGTATACCATGTGTTGACCCCAAGAATAGTAGAACCAGTCCTGACCCCAAGATTGTTAGACCAATGTGTTCACCAGACAAAGGATAGACCCAGTCATGACCCCACGATTGTTAGACCATGTGTTCACCAGACAAATGATAGACCCAGTCATGACCCCACGATTGTTAGACCATGTGTTCACCAGACAAATGATAGACCCAGTCATGACCCCACGATTGTTAGACCATGTGTTCACCAGACAAATGATAAACCCAGTCATGACCCCAAGATTGTTAGACCATGTGTTCACCAGACAAATGATAGACCCAGTCATGACCCAACGATTGTTAGACCATATGTTCACCAGACAAATGATAAACCCAGTCATGACCCCACGATTGTTAGACCATGTGTTCACCAGACAAATGGTAGACCCAGTCATGACCCAACGATTGTTAGACAATGTGTTCACCAGACAAATGATAGACCCAGTCATGACCCCACGATTGTTAGACCATGTGTTCACCAGACAAATGGTAGACCCAGTCATGACCCAACGATTGTTAGACCATGTGTTCACCAGACAAATGATAGACCCAGTCATGACCCAACGATTGTTAGACCATGTGTTCACCAGACAAATGATAAACCCAGTCATGACCCAACGATTGTTAGACCATGTGTTCACCAGACAAATGATAAACCCAGTCATGACCCCAAGATTGTTAGACCATGTGTTCACCAGACAAATGATAGACCCAGTCATGACCCCACGATTGTTAGACCATGTGTTCACCAGACAAATGATAGACCCAGTCATGACCCCACGATTGTTAGACCATGTGTTCACCAGACAAATGATAGACCCAGTCATGACCCCACGATTGTTAGAACATGTGTTCACCAGACAAATGATAAACCCAGTCATAACCCCAAGATTGTTAGACCATGTGTTCACCAGACAAATGATAGACCCAGTCATGACCCAACGATTGTTAGACCATATGTTCACCAGACAAATGATAAACCCAGTCATGACCCCACGATTGTTAGACCATGTGTTCACCAGACAAATGATAGACCCAGTCATGACCCAACGATTGTTAGACCATGTGTTCACCAGACAAATGATAGACCCAGTCATGACCCCACGATTGTTAGACCATGTGTTCACCAGACAAATGATAAACCCAGTCATGACCCCAAGATTGTTAGACCATGTGTTCACCAGACAAATGATAGACCCAGTCATGACCCAACGATTGTTAGACCATGTGTTCGCCAGACAAATGATAAACCCAGTCATGACCCAACGATTGTTAGACCATGTGTTCGCCAGACAAATGATAAACCCAGTCATGACCCCAAGATTGTTAGACCATGTGTTCACCAGACAAATGATAAACCCAGTCATGACCCCACGATTGTTAGACCATGTGTTCACCAGACAAATGATAGACCCAGTCATGACCCAACGATTGTTAGACCATGTGTTCGCCAGACAAATGATAAACCCAGTCATGACCCCAAGATTGTTAGACCATGTGTTCGCCAGACAAATGACAGACCCAGTCACGACCCAACGATTGTTAGACCATGTGTTCACCGGACAAATGACAGACCCAGTCACGACCCCATAATGGGTATACCATGTGCTGACCGGACAAATGGTATACCCTGTCCTGACCCGATCATTGGTAGACAAACGTTTGGTAGACATGTGCTGACTGCACAAATGGTAAACACTGTTCTGACCCCATGATTGGTAGTCACACCTTTGGTCGACATGTGCTATCTGCACAAATGATATACCCTTTCCTGACCCCACGATTGGTTAAAACACGTTTCGAGACATGTGCTGACCGGACAAATGGTATCCTGTCCTGATCCTACGATTGGTTGACACACGTTTGGTAGACGTGCTGACTGCACAAATGGTATACCGTGTCCCGACCCCATGATTGGTAGGCACACGTTTGGTAGACATGTGCTGACTGCACGAATGGTATACCCTGTCTCGACCCCATGATTGGTAGGCACACGTTTGGTAGACATGTGCTGACTGCACAAATGGTATACCCTGTTCTGACCCCATGATTGGTAGGCACACGTTTGGTAGACATGTGCTGACTGCACAAATGGTATACCCTATCCTGACCCCACGATTGGTAGGCACACGTTTGGTAGACATGTGCTGACTGCACAAATGGTAAACACTGTCCTGACCCTAGGATTGGTAGGCACACGTTTGGTAGACATGTGTTTGCTGCACAAATGGTAAACCCTGTCCTGACCCCACGATTGGTAGTCACACGGTAGACATGTGCTGACTGCACAAATGGTATACCCTGTGCTGACTCCACGCCTTACCTTAAGCCAGGAATTTGATTGACGGGTCAATTGACCAATCAGATAGCCGCGCTGATAAGCCCGCATCGGCTTTAATACTATCCGCCATTTTGTCCGACAAACAAGTTATATCCGTCAATAGTCGTCAATGTTTTTTTCCGCTGTAAAAATGGTTAAAAGATGCAGTTATGGAACCTGCAGCACTGACAGCAGATACACTGAAAGACTTGAGAACAATATAAAGTGTGTTAAATATTAATTTTAAAATGATATAATATGTACATTGAAGTTGATATTTTATATTTTATAAAAGCGTTTAGCTGCAAACCATAAGCAACTAGCTTACTACCGTCAAGGTCGATCAACGACGTTCTCAATACCTCAATTCATGTTGGTCATATATATTGACGCCCTAAAATACATCTAAAATTATATTGCATACAACACATGCCATCTCATTACCCTTTTAAGGGTGAAAACATTTATATATTGTGAAATAACACGTGTTTATGCAAACATTGCAATACTCTGTTATACTTTGCATGATTATGATTCAACAAACCACACTGAATCAGGAATTACGTAACAACAATTTAACCAAAAACAATCTATGTTACATGTCGAACAGTCAAACCATTAGTTCATAGCCATCCCGCTGGTTTACCACGGCCGAAAGTATCTTCTTTGACGACTCCTATTGTTTCTGGATAGCTAGACAGGCTTTCGTACTAAGGGTTGACGCTAAACATTTGGTATGGCCTAAGATTGTTCAAAGGAGCAGTTTTATTTACGACGGTATTTATAGTCAGAGGAAAATATACATTTAAATGTATGCATCCATCGTTCCTGAAAGGTTAACATTTTAATTTAAAAGTAATGACACAATTGTATCTGTAAATAACAGATATATCGATCTTAAAAAAAATAAAAATATTCACTTAGTGTACAGCGTCATTTGTTTCAAGAGGGAAGATTCTAATGGTCTTAAATGGTTATTATACTTACGATAAATGAAAAAAAACCCATACCCTTGCTGACACTTGCAGTGGACGTCTAGTAGGCGTTTGTTCAAAGTGTCAACTTCCAGATTAACTACATGGCAAGGATTAGATTTCCGCTGACTCGGGTGTACTTCACCTCGAATCAGGACCGAATTCTCACTCCCCTCAAATAATTGTATTTCTCTAATGTAGCTTCCGGATAAAAAAGCAGAAGCTTTCTGTTTTTTCTTTAGCGATATTTGTTCTTTTATGTATTCTAAGCTGATATTGTCAGGAATATCCCGGATACCGAGACGCCTTTGTTTATCCACCATCTTTGGTCAGTGTCGGACATAAGCGGAGTAACTTCTCCTGATTATCGGGGGCGCGGCCTATCGAGCCATGGCGTAAGGTCAATTGGTAGACACTCGTTTGCATGGTAGACATGTGCTGACTGCACAAATGGTATACCCTGCCCTTGCCCCATGATTTGTTTGCACACGTTTGGTAGACATGTGCTGACTGCACAAATGGTAAACCCTGTCCTGACCCCACGATTGGTAGTCACACGTTTGGTAGACATTGCTGACCGGACAAATGGTAAACCCTGTCCTGGCCCCACGATTGGTAGTCAAACGTTTGGTATACATGTGCTGAATGCACAAATGGTATACCCTGTGCTGACCCAACGATTGGTAGACACACGTTTGGTAGACATTTGCTGACTGCATTTGGTAGACATGTGCTGACTGCACAAATGGTATACTCTGCCCTTGCCCCATGATTTGTTTGCACACGTTTGGTAGACATTGCTGACCGGACAAATGGTAAACCCTGTCCTGGCCCCACGATTAGTAGTCACACATTTGTTAGACATGTGCTGACTACACAAATGGTATACCCTGTCCTTGCCCTATTATTGGTTGGCACACGTTTGGTAGGCATGGGCTGACTCCACAAATGGTATACCCTGTCCTTGCCCGATGATTGGTTGGCACACGTTTGGTAGGCATGTGCTGACTCCGCAAATCGTAGAACCTTTCAATACCTTGCGATTGGTAGACAGTGTGTTGACCAGACAAATAATAGACCTTGTCGTGACCTCACGATCGATTTTATTGTGATTCCACGAATGGAACACCATGTATTGACCCCACCACGATCACTGGAGAAGGTTTTTCCCGAAGACCCTGAAACTTTACGTGTAGGTTGCCCGTGACCAGTTTCGGCATTAAAATATAATCTCAGTACAAGATCAAGCCTACAGTGTTGTCTGGCTACACAATAACTGAACAGTGGTTTGATCTAGTATCACGAAACTTCATTGGCAGGCTCCTTATGACTAGAAGATGATGTTATGTACTTCAGTTGAAGGTCCATGTTGCTCAATATGGATTTCATAGCAATCCACCAACCCCAGCAGTAACTAACTTTTATATGATTTAACTCAAATTACACACTTCAGAAGAGAAGGTATGTCACACTTACCACCTGCGTCTTCTTTATTCGGTCCCATAAAGAGAAATGTGGCAGCAGAAATTAAATACAATATTCTTGATCTGGGTGTTAAATTTCTCTAAATATTGAAACAGTTAAGGATAAATTTGCTCGAACAACTGACCATATTTCTTTCCTTGGAAAAATAATGTTATATGGCCCTTAATTTTTCAAAATTTGATTAAATTCACGTTGACTGTCGGCCCATACTCGAGCACTGCTTGTCCAAGCCTTAACTAATGGGGCGAAATTTGGATAATATCTCACTTGTTAATAATAAACAAACCAACCTTACCATTTATTTTAAGAGTTACAGGCCAGGAAAGTGTCAGAAATTATCCTTATTCACTTTGTAAAATTAAGGTCCTACGATAGTGAAAAAGTCGGTTGAAGGACTTAAACAAAAATGCATAAAAATGGTGATATTTGGATAATATCTCATTTGTTAATAATAAACAAACCAACCTTATAATTTATTTTAAGAGTTCAGGCCAGTAACGTGTCAGAAATTATCCTAATTCACTTTGTAAACTTAAGTTACTACCACAGTGAAAAAGTCGGGTTGTTTTATTTAGTTTTGAAGTTAAATATTTAGCAAGCATAATACCTATATCCGTTGCAACATCAGGAGTTGAGCAAATTACGAACGGAGATTTTATCAGATTTCCAATCAAATAGCATTTGCATTCTTTCGAAAATGTCTAAACAAAATGAATATGTTTTGTGTCAAACAGACAGTACTACCCAATCAACTAGGTATTGTGTTTTGTGATGATTGCAGCTTTTAAAGAAGGATATTTGCATTTTTGTAACCACAGGAACTGAATATAATCCACGTTTTCATTATTTTATTGAATATCTTTCCTATTTGAAAAAAATCACCAATAACTAATAAGACATTGTTGATTTGGCAGACTGTGGCATGTTGACACCAAAACATAGGCAGCCTGTGGCATGTTGACACCAAAACATAGTTTTATTTTCGACAAACAAAATACAAATTCCTAATCCAAAATCTGAAAAATCTTCGTTTGTTAAATTTGGTCAACTGCTAGCATATAACATGTCCCAAGGGATGAATGTTTTACTACTGAAATACATTGTTTCTCCAAACTAAATAAAAGCTGAACTTTTGAAACGTTTTAATTTTGGGCTTCCCCACCCACTTCTTCACTGTGGAAGTAGGAAAATCCATATAATCAGGAGTTAATTGTATCCCTTCACCAGGCAATGTTTGTCTGGGTCATGACCAGCCTGTCTACCAAGTTTGAGGTCCCTGGGTCCAAATGTTCTTCGTTATTCATCGGAAACAGATATTCAGCTCAAGGTAACGACCTTTGACCACTTGCCTTTGACCCACTGACCTCAAAATCGATATGATTCGTTTGCTGGTCATGACCAGCCAAGTTTGAGGTCCCTTGACCCGGGTAATCGTCACCTATTATCGGAGACGTATTTTAGCTCAAGGTCATCGCGATTTTGACCTTTGATCCGATGACCTCAAAGTAAATAGAGGTCATGTACTGTTCATGACCAACCCGTCTACTAAGTTTGAGATCCCTGGGTTTCGGTGTTCTTCAGTTATTGATCGGAAACCTATTTAGCTCGCCTTTTCGATGTACAAGTCTCACCCTAGCGTCGGCGTTACGGTTTTGCATGTAAGCACCCTAAAGTTTTTATCTCGGAAAAGACATCATGTATTGCATTGAAAAAGAGTTCTCGACTATCCGACCTACTTGATAAATGCATTTGGATAACTTCTTTTTTTATCAAATTATGGGCCTTCCATAATTTGACTTGCAATTCTGCTTAATGTTTTGCATGTAAATTCCTGTTGTTTTTTTAATCAAGTTAAGTAAATCTATTTTGTATATAATGTAAATTATGGCCCCTCATTATTAGACTTCGAAATTTTGGTAAAGGTTGTGCATGTACATGTGTAAGCACATTTAAGTCAATGTCTCAGCAACTTCTTGGTGTATTGCTTGAAACTTTATACAATCAAATTTGATAACTCCATCTTGCATATAATTCAAAGTTTTGCTCTTTATTATTAGACTTAGAAATTTTGTTTAAGGTTTTGCAATATAATAGCCATTTATTATTATTTGACTGAGAAATCCTGGTTAAGGTTTTGTATGTTCTCTATTTTTACAATGATTCATGCATTTTTTTCACCATAGCTTTGCAATCCTTAAACTTAAAGGCGGCGGAATAGTTGAGCGCGCTGTCTCTGTGACAACCCTTGTTCAGCTTATAAACAAGCAATGTAACTACATTATTCACTTAAAAACTTTTCCTCCTACATTATTTTTTAACACAAAAGTTTATTGTTTTCATGTCATTTTCCCATTCTATGGTTTCTTTAAAAACCTTTGTCCTTGGCAAAAATACCTCATATATACATGCTCAAAAATGCGTACAATCACATTAACAATTACAAAAAAATATTAAGTGACATCCACACCATCTTGCAGTGACTTATCATCTTCGTGTTCACACTTTGTCTGCTATCAATATTTCCAAACTATATGGGAAGATAGGGCTATCTGTCTATAAAGTTCCAAGAACTAATAGCTATCTGTCCAACGGGGCCTATCGGAGGCATTTGTCACGTTCTTGTGACACCGCATGCATAATTTAGAATGAAATTTAACTTTTTAACCAATGGTTAGCTTGGTCAAATAAAGATAACCATTGTTAACGCTTAAGATGCACTTTTTCCGGTCAAGCTTGGTCAGTATGATTGTCTTCATACAATCTAGTGTTCATGCAGTCATTTGCAGTCAAAATCTAAGTCACGAAGGCAAATGAAAGAAAACCATTTTGGAAACACGAGGCCATAATTATAGCCCAAACTCGATACAATTTGATAAGAATGTTTATTTTTTTAAATCTTGTTTAAGTTTGATTGTGGTTCATGTGTTGTGAAAATCTTGCTTGTTAGGTCAAATCCATAATTACTGCTAAAAATTTATCAACCATTGGAAAAGTGTTTGTTTTCAAGAGCAATGGTGCTCGGGTAAGCGATATCAGGGTTTGAAAAAACAAAACAGGGCAGCAATGGCCGATTGTTTCATTTATATATTCTTTAGTTTATTGATTGCAGAGGTACAAATGCCATGTCGACATAATATAATTCTGTATTTTAATTTTCCAATATGGTCCAGCACTTCAAAGCATTTTAGCCTTCTTTGCAAAAGTCCAACCGACAGACTGTAATGCACTATGAAACATTGGTTATATGCACAATCTATTTCCACAGGGCCCAGAACAACACGCTCGCCCCTGTGTGCAGTCCCTGTCCGTTGAACACTCTGGTGGGCTGGTAGTAGAACACACCGACGAGTCTATTGGTGGGATGAAGAACGGGCAACGGTTTTCTACACCAATTTAAATAAAATAAAAGTACATGTGTTCATCTTACGCGACAAATGTATATCACTCTCAGAATCTGATTCAGGTCTGCATTTAAAATGTAAGCGAGTTGAAAAAAGTCATATATTGTAAAATGGACAACAATAATATATTATGTAACCTACATTTTAAACTTTCAATGGTCAACACATTGGCAGTTTCTTATTATTACAAAATAGTTAATTCGCATGGGGCTGTTTCTACTCACGTTCTTGTTTGCAACATTTTCCTGACGCATTGCAAGTGGAGCCACTCGGGCATTCTTGGTTTTCATTTGAACACGTTTGACCAGTGAATCCAAATTGGCATGGGTGTGGACAGCAGAAACCACCAATACATTCATAGCCGTGCGCGCATCTCGGCATACCCATGATCGTGACGCAGGAGCCGGCAGACTGTTCATTATCGGGACAAACAGGATCTCTACAACAGTTACCACCAATGCAGCTGTAGCCCGGCTTACACGGTTCTGACAGAGAGCATTCTGGTCCGACGACACCAGACGGACATACAGGCGGAGGAGCAAGATCTCTACAACAGTTACCACCAATGCAACTGTAGCCCGGCTTACACGGTTCTGACAGAGAGCATTCTGGTCCGACGACACCAGACGGACATACAGACGGGGAACAGAATCTCTACAACAGTTACCACCAATGCAACTGTAGCCCGGCTTACACGGTTCTGACTTGGAGCATTCTGGTCCGACGACACCCGACGGACATACAGGCGGAGGAGCAAGATCTCTACAACAGTTACCACCAATGCAACTGTAGCCCGGCTTACACGGTTCTGACAGAGAGCATTCTGGTCCGACGACACCCGACGGACATACAGGCGGGGGAACAAGATCTCTACAACAGTTACCACCAATGCAACTGTAGCCCGGCTTACACGGTTCTGACTTGGAGCATTCTGGTCCGACGACACCAGACGGACATACAGGCGGGGGAACAAGATCTCTACAACAGTTACCACCAATGCAACTGTAGCCCGGCTTACACGGTTCTGAATGAGAGCATTCTGGCCCAGTCAGGTGCTCGGGGCAACGTGGCCGGGGTCTTGGTCCTCTTCTGTTTTTGGTCACTCGACAGCATTTTCCTTCTATACACGTTTCGCCTTGCGGACAGCCAAGATAATCGTTTGCTGTACACGGAGTCTTTGATCCACTACAACTACCGCGTCCTGTAGTTGTATATATACCGCCAAGAACTGAAATTAAAATTGTGAATGTCGAAAACCCGGTTTCGAATAGTTTTCAAAAGTAAACATTGTTAAAAATGCAAACGCCGTAACTTGGACGTTAGATGTATGATTTCGCCAATCATATATATGAACATCAAATCCTCATCTTTAAATAACATGCGTTTAGGATTATTAAACACGTTTTCATTGGTACCAGGAAATTATTTATTTTTGAGTGGGTTGGTTGTTAAGGTTGGATGAGGTCGGAGGGGGTGTAGTTTAAATCCAAACATCTGTCTACGGTGTTTTCATCTCAATAGGCTTACATAGACTAGTTAAGTCTCTGAGTAAATTTGTAATCAGTGTTATAGAGTTGATCAATCAAATACAACACTGGAATCTTCTTAAGCAAAACAAAGATAAATCGAAGCAATAATAAACAATGTTCAGTCTGGTTTTGAAATCACAAACCATTCAGCTTCAACACCTTTAAAAATAAAAAATAGCCAATGTTTCGAGGTTCGTTGTATGACGGAGATGGCCGACGTGTTCCGGAACACCTCGGCCAGTATCAAACAAGAATTCGTCTATCTCGAAGCTTGCCGGAGATGGCCGAGTTGTTACGATTGGTATGACATGTATATAACTGATATAAAACCAATATTGCATTGGTGTAAACCATTTTAAACAAAAAAGCGGCTTCCGGGATAAACAATAATAATATAATTTAATAAATATATTTTTCAAACTAAAGTGTTGGTTTCCCAATGTAATGAATACCTAATTTCATGAGGCAACAGTTCTTTTTAATAAAAATGCTTATCATTTGATCATGTAATATTGTTCAAAATGATAAAAATACAAGACGCCTCTCGTCCAATCATTTCACATTTATAGAATATATTTGCTCAAAAAGCTATCATCTGATTTAAGTCATGATGTTCACGACCAGGATTTGACCTAATGACTTTGATGATGATGACTATAATCTTAACCCCTCAGGAGACAAGGCACGTGACTAGCGCTACCGATACTGGAAGTGTTTTTGCTCCAACGTTTAACCGTTTCTGAACAAAATATTGATTTCACAGGTACGATATAACTAAATGCAAAGTACCCGTATGTGGTCCAGGATGCACTCACTATTTTTAAGATTGAGGATGCTACTTCAGGCTGATATTTTGGGTAAGTCTGAGTAATGCAAATACTTTATATTTGTTAGTTTTTGAAATCAGTTTAATATCTGAAATCAGAAAGAAAACAAAATCATGAAAATCTCAGAGAATAAATACTTTCTGCTGGAGAAGATTTTTCCTTAATACCGGCCCCCGGTGCAACATGGTTTCCACCCCCCCCCCCCCAAAAAAAAGTACCTAACTTCAAAGAGAGGTCAAACGCGACCTACTTTTATCGTTGAAATCAATTGGCTTTTAACTGAATTTAAGGAAATGTATGGTTGTCATATACATAAGACGCTAGAAATGGCATTGTTTACAAATCTGAAATGTTGCTTGTTTACATTGGAATGAATAGGCGAATGAATTAGTAGACTTGAGTGTATTGCCACCAATCTGTTTGGTCACCGATATTTAGCAATTTCAATCACTATCTGTTACAAAAAAAACGAAAACAGAAATGATGAGTTCGCATACACGTACTGACGTCCTACAATAGACTGTAGGTACAAGCTACCATTGCAATACCCTTTATATTTCTATGCTTAAATACATATATTAAACATTTTTTTTTTTCGATCTTATGCTATGACATCATTTCTGTAATACATGATGACAATAGTATAATTACATGATACAGATTCAGAGTTTAGGCATCAATTTATACTAAGATTACTTGAAATTGAAACTGTATTCTATTTTCAAAAGTAACTGAAAGTCAAATAGAAGGTCATGGTAACATGTGCTACGCCCAAAAGGCCGTTAATTTGACGTTTTGTCATCATAACACCAGGATTACTTATTTATTTCAGTCGTTAAAACGACAAAAATATGACAAACATACGGTGGCATAGAGATGACATACATTGCAAAATAAAAACAAACGTAAGCTCTCGCTTGAACAGAACTAGCGAATTATAAACGATAAAAAAGCTACTGTTAAGGAAAGAAATCAACAACATCTATATGCACACTAATACGGAATATTTGTTTCAAAAGTAACTACTAACTCGTTAAAACGAATAGGTTACTCGTTAAAATGTCTTTGCGTATCTCGTTTAAGCTACTTGCGCTTCCCGTTAAATCGCCTAAGTAACTCGTTAAAACTACTTACGCATCTCGTTTACGCTATTTACGTTTTCCGTTAAATCGACTTAGTAACTCGTTAAAACAACTTACGCATCTCGTTTAAGCGATTTACGTATATATCTCGTTAAATCGACTTAGTAACTCGTTAAAACGATTTAGTATTTCGTTTTAACGACTTACGCATCTCTTAGTTACTCGTTTAAGTGGCTTACGTATCTCGTTTAAGCTACTTACGTTTTCCGTGAAATCGATTAAGTAACTCGTTAAAACTACTTACGCATCTCGTTTAAGCTACTTACGTTTTCCGTGAAATCGATTAAGTAACTCGTTAAAACTACTACGCATCTCGTTTAAGCTACTTACGTTTCCCGTTAAATCGATTAAGTAACTCGTTATAACTACTTACGCATCTCGTTTAAGCTACTTACGTTTCCCGTTAAATCGATTAAGTAACTCGTTAAAACTACTTTCGCATCTCATTTAAGCTACTTACGTTTCCCGTTAAATCGACTAAGTTACGTCATATTCGGTATATAATACAGTGTTTGAAGTACATGGAATGATGTGCATTTTATTACTGTTGACATTAAATATATAACAACTCATTTAGCTGAGAAAAGTTATGAGGAAATTAAATATGCATAATTTAACACAATTGTGTGGGACGGTTTTCGAGTTAGCCTGACCTTGGCCAATAAAATGATTTTTATAATACACTGTGAAATACAGGGAACACATTGAAGTTCATATCTAATTTCATGCAAATGGTCAACATTTTCCTTCTCAAACCATATGCAATGACTGGCCCATACAGTAAATTGTAGGCCACTTAAGGAGTTCAGGATAGTTTATGAGTACTTACACAAAATAAGTGGTTAAGCGACAGTACATACTAAATAGTTGAAAGTAACGAATTGCCTACCTGCCGATATATAGGTCACAGTAAAGAATAGACAAATATGTCCTGTGCACTCCATTGTACAAAGTACTTTGTTCAAAATGGGATGCGTTTATGTATGTAGATACACACTAGTAGAACGCGGTCTAGCTGACTTGTGAAAAGTAGTTATACGCTGGGAAATGACACTCATACTTCGAAATGACGCCAACAAACACATAAAAACAATAATAACATCAGTTTTCGACATATTTAACATATGCATCCGGTTTGCAATCTTACGTTGATAGATGTGTTTGTGTTAACTTTCGAGTTAGAGATTAGTTTGATAGTGTTTTTGTTTTTAATTAATTCATAATAAAAACTTACCATTGAAAGCTAAACGTGTTTATCCGTAGTGATTTTCCAAGTGATTGAACAAACTGACCCCTTCAGAGATTCCTGCTCGAGGACTTTCTCTTTTTGCTGAAGCGCTGACCATTACTTTGCTAAGAACAATATGACAATCCCCAAAATATTCTACGACAAACTTTCTGGGGCCTGAACATGTTGCAAGTGTTAAGAACATTTATTCAAAAAAGAAAGAAAAAGGCGATTTCTTAAAGACGCATTTTTAGCTTTGACCAATATATTTCTTTATTATATGCCTAACGATTTCCTTTTCCATATCCAACAGTGAAACTACAGCAAGCCGTATTGATAAATCCGTATCACCATACTGTCTTTTTCTGATTCCGTATCATACTAGTACCGTGCTAAAATAGCGTGATAAAATTAACTGGTTAAACCTGTCTAATTTTATGGTGGCATATAACTGCCGCAAGACAACATGTCAACGTTCGCGAATTGTTTCGCGTTAACCACTTAATTTTTGCGATAATTATCTAGCTAACTAATTAATATTCGCGAGACTTTTTCAGTTAGATAAATAACATCAGACTAAAAACAGACTTGAAAGTGCCCAGAACTGACACCTGTTACACTTTGTGTTGTACAACACTAATGGATAATCTAGCTATGGTTCTAGAATTCCACTAATATAAGTAACTTAATAACGGTTAACTAGATAGATTCGTGTTACCACTTACCTGAAAATGCATTTCTGGCTTCTAGCAGTAACTGGTTACGATACGTTTAAGCGCATAATATATCAAACAAGTCTGATCAACAGCCTTATCATACTATTCAATCTGGAGTTATGGCCCTTAGATCTTAAAAAAATACTAAATTATCCTTGACGGTCCTTCTGTCTTATCCTGAGCAAATGTGGTGACAATAGTAATGGGGATAGTATCTCATTCGTTTTGATAAACAAGCAGATCTCGTTATTTGTTCCAGAGTTATAACCCATGAAATATATAAAACTTTACTAAATTTATTTTGTAAATTTAAGTAGGCCATATCATACAATCAGGACCGTGATACAATGTATAATTTTATTAAGTGCTTTCCGGTAATTTAATGAGATTTATCAGTGAAATAAAAATGACGAAAGAAACCCCTTCTATTTCAGCACTTCAAAGGCCACACATGATCCAAATACAAAGATAGTTGGTCAGGATGTGTGTCTGCATACAATCTAGGTCAAGCTTGATTATGGGTAATATGGGATTAAAAAAACCAAAGTCACAATGTCCAATACTAGAAAAGAACTCATAACACTATGCCACATGTTTGACATAAAATAATGAACCTTTGTCAAAATGGTTGGTTTCATTGAATTTACATGTATGTAGAGTTTAGAGATTGGTCAAATGCAGTCATTGATTCGATCGATAGATCAAAAATTAATCTAAGAACTGTCATGCTAACACTCTGGAAACCATTTTTTGGGTCAGCGTTTTTGTCTCCATAACATTTTAATCAAGTTTAATTATGCTTCATGTGGGGTCTCCAAACTACGTGGCAAGGCCAAATAAAAATAACCTTGTTAATATTCTTGACACCATTTATTTGCCTCCAAATCAATGAAATGTTCATCTGTATAAATTATAGATCAGGTTCGGTTCTATGATAAGTGTGGAAAATCTGTAATTTGGCCAAAATCAACTTGGTCGGTACACATGCCTGTCTTCATAAAAATATATGTTAAGTTCCTTACTGGAGTCTAACCTAACCAAGGTCACAATGTCAAATCTATGAAAAGTCTGTTTAACACTACAGTGGCCTCAAGTTTTACCCTAAAAAGTGAAACATGGTTAGAATGTTTGTGTCCACATACTCTAGATCACTTTCGATATGTGTTTGTTTCCAATAGCAATGGTGTGCTGGTAAGCGGTATCTTGTTTGGGTTCAGAAAATAGACCAGGGCATAAATGGCCGATTTATTCATTTTTATATATACAACAAATGCATTAATATGTGAACAAATGTTTTTTCGGCAGTTTGAATACGATTCAAAAAGCAATTTGAAAGCTTTTTACTTCAGGACTCTGAATAGCTTTTTATGACATTTCCTACTTGAATGCGCATGTTTTTTTACATATGTACAACTGCCATCAAGACATAATATAATTCAGCATCCTCAGTATGTTCCAGCACTTCAATGCATTTCAGCTGCATAGTATACACTACTGGTATAAATTCATTGCAAAATTCTATCACAGGAGGTTATTATCGACAAACAGTAAGGCATTAAAAACATTTGTTATGTGCAAAATGGTCCACAGGGCCCAGTACAACATGCTCGCCCGTCTTTGCAGTCCTTATCCGTGGTACACGCGGGCGGAGAACTGGGAGGAGGACAATCAGTCGGCTCTTTTGGTGGGCTGAACATCGGGCAGCGGTTAACTACAGCTGTTTACATAAAATAAAAGCGAGTCGGTTCTACATTTAGAATAAAAGCGAGTAACAATTCCTCCTTATTTATGAAAAGTTAACAACTAATTCATTAATTGTAAAATGGAAAGTTATTCAGTTTAATTAGACCTAAATTACAATGGCCCACAAAATGAAAAACAGTTTCCTATTACTACATATAAATAGTTAACTCGCATGGGGAAGTTCTAGATAGTTTCTACTCACGTTCTGGAGATTGTCTGCAACACTTTCCAGGCGCCTTGCAAGTGGAGCCACTCGGGCATTCTTGGTTTCCCTTTGAACACGTTTGACCAGTGAATCCATGTTTGCATGTCACTTGTGGACAGCAGTGACCATCAATGCACGTTTGGTCGCCCAGACATGGCTTTGCATCGGAACAACCTGTAAATGTTCCACCTGGACAGCTTTTAACAGGAACAGGTTTTGTTTCACAGCAGAAATCTTGAATACATTCATAGCCTTTCGCGCATCTCGGCATAGCAACAGTCGGCGACAAGCATGAACCGGCATTCTTTTTATTACCAGGGCAAACAGGATCTCTACAACATTTAGCACCAATGCAACTGTAGCCAAGCTTACACGGTTTTGACTGTGAACAGTCTGGTCCGACGATACCAGACGGACATACAGACGGAGGAACAAGATCCCTACAGCATTCTCCTTTTGTGCAGGTATAACCTGGCTTGCATTTCTCCGTTCTTGAACATCTTGGTCCTACTCTATCTGAGGGACATTTATCTATTCTTTTATGGTCTTCACGTGTTCTGCAACATTTTCCCGCTACACATGTATACCCTGATTTGCACGGTTCTGATTTTGAGCAGGATGGCCCGGTCAGGCGCTCAGGGCACCGTTTCACCGGTTTTTGTTCTCTTCTGGATCTGCAACAGGTTCCGGACAAACATCTATATCCTTGTTTGCACGGTTTGGTCTCCGAACAAGACGGACCTCTCAACTTCTCTGGGCATATGCGAGGTTGAGATTCCTTACAACATTTTCCTCTTTGACACGAGTAACCCAACTCACAAGGATTAACTTCAGAACAGCTTGGTCCTTTGGCCGGAGAAATGCAATTGCTCGGTTTTCTGTCCTTGCAGCATCTTCCTCCTTTACATGAGTACCCATCGGCACAAGGCTTAGTTTCAGAACAGCTTGGTCCAGACGAGCAATGGGTAGTATTTCGTGAAATACAGCACGTACCATGTCTGCAGTAATAGCCATCTGAACAAGGCGTGGTCTCTGAACAGGAGGGTCCAGGCTTGCCGGACTTACACTTCCTAGCTATAATGGTCTTTCGACAGCATTTTCCTCCGTTACATGAGTACCCATCGGCACAAGGCTTAGTTTCAGAACAGCTTGGTCCAGACGAGCAATGGGTAGTATTTCGTGAAATACAGCACGTACCATGTCTGCAGTAATAGCCATCTGAACAAGGCGTGGTCTCTGAACAGGAGGGTCCAGGCTTGCCGGACTTACACTTCCTAGCTATAATGGTCTTTCGACAGCATTTTCCTCCGTTACATGAGTACCCATCGGCGCAGGGCTTGGTTTCAGAACAGCTTGGTCCTGACGGGCAATGGGTAGTCTTTCGTGAAATACAGCACGTACCATGTCTGCAGTAATAGCCATCTGAACAAGGCGTGGTCTCTGAACAGGAGGGTCCAGGCTTGCCGGACTTACACTTCCTAGCTATAATGGTCATTTGACAGCATTTTCCATCTTTACATGTTTCGCCTTTCGGACAGCCAATGTTATCGTTTGCTGTGCACAGTGTATTTGATCCGTTACAACTAGCGGGTCCTGGAGTTACCGGATGACCTCCAAAAACTGAAATTAAAATTGTAAATGTTACACACCGTTGACAAATGTTTTCTTTTATTTCGCAGTATTGCATTAACAGTTGTCAAATCAACTAAGGCCATGCGAAATTGATTCTTTGTTGACTTTTAAATGTGTTCTGGCGGGTAGGGGTTGGGTATGTGAAATGGAATGATTAACAGTTGTTTTTTTCATTTGGATTTAAACATGTAGTTAATATGTAGCAATAATATGTACAAGTCAATAGTAAATTAATACAAACACAATACAACAAACGTGTTATGTTAACCTAAAATGGTATAATATATACAACAGTATACTGCATATGTTTACTTTTAAGTATTCTTATTCACTTCAAACTGTTCTATTGCTATTGCCATTAGCCATCACAATAGTTTCTCCAGTCATTTCCTGACAAGCTTATATAACTTGTATGGAATATAATCCAATATAAATCCACCATAAACACTAAAATATACCCGAGCGATAAACCAGGTCGTCACACTTCATTGTGACCTGTACCTCTTCGACGTAAGTGAAGCTAAGGAGCTCAGACGTTATTTTGTATGATTTTGCCTCATATGTATATATATATATATATATATATATATATATGAAAATTAATCTAAAATAATTAACAATCATACAATGTAATTGCATGTGGCTGGGATTAATAAAACGTTTTGTTTGGTTCAAGGGTGTGGAAAATAAACTTCATGTTCTACATGTGATTCAACTTTTCCATTTCAATAACTTTGTAATATACGTTTTACTTTATGTTAAAATGAGATCGTTTTAATAAATTTTAAACTGCTCGCCCCTTTTCCATCAACAAAAGATTTCCATTTCCAAAATGTTACCACAGTTTAAATGGCCTGTTAAACATTACATATAAGCTCAATTCGTTACCTCTACAATAGAATGCAATATTTTAAAGCAAAAACAAAGGGTAATCGAGTCAGAAATGAATAAAATAATTTTATGATCCTGTCCCTTGAACGTGGTAAATTTAACACCCCCCCCAAAAAAATAAAATAAAATAAAATAAATAATAATAATAAAAAAATAATAAATAAATAAATAAAAATAAATTATTTGTGTGTGGTGTAATAAGATCTTTTTTGACAGCTGGAATTTAAACGAATAGGATTTTTCCACACAAAGACGATCCTTTACAATCTTTTTATTATTGGTTTGTGAGAGGAAGTTACCGTTGCGTGAAATTTATTAAAAGTAAAGTTTATTATTTATTATTGCATATATCATTAAAGATGCAACCATTATTCCCACGTAAGATTTACAACAATTAAAACTTTTGTTATATTATTCCAAAAAGGATGAATAAATGTCAAAAACAATGGTTCTTATGAAGGATATCGAGTTTATTTTGAAAGAAATGTGCATAAAACACGGTATTTCTACTTTATGAGACAATAGAAAAAAAATCACAGTAAATATTTTAGCATTCACCAATCATTTAATATTTTTGTATTTTCAGCTATTAAATACACGGTTACTATCTTGTTGTCAGTAATTAATATTTTCCATAAATACATTATTTAGTAAGTAGTTAAAGGTTTATCACTCAAAATTTATGTTTGTTATACTTTTGTATGTATCGAATTTGAATAAGAGTGTCACTGTAAGATTTCTAAGAGTAAAGTCTTAAGGTTTAACTGCTAAATTGAAATTACTACGCGATCTACTTGCTGCGTAGTGAAATGTAAAGAATTCTGACAGCCGTCAATGTTTTCATATCATATCCACAGGTTAAGAAATGCAGCAAGATCCGTAAGTTTAGTACTTCAATTTACAGTGTATTCTTCAGCATTTGACAATATGCTGGCCTGCATTCGGAACACCTCGGACATTTTTTTATCGAAAACAACCTCGGATGTATGCCGGTACATCAGTTGAAGTAAATCATATTTTTAGAATTATAATGTATCATTAATTAAATGTAGTGTTTAAGCTTAGTTATTATTTTTAGTAATGTAAAATCGAAGCTGTATGCTAGTATCAAGAATCATTTAGCCATATGAAAATGATCCAAAGGACGGAGTTCATGTCTACGAGTTTATGAATTCATTTTAGAAAACAATGTGAAATCCAGGGTAACACAATTAAAGGCATATTTCAGTTTTATAGTTACTTCATATCAATATCAGTATTTCTCAAGTTTTCCAATACATTTTTTTCATTAAAATCAGGTAAAACAATGTATACGAGTATAAACAGTGGATAGCCCAATAAGTAGGTAGTTTACACAATTATTTGTAGACCACTAAAACGGTAGTATGTGCTTACACACAATAAATAGTTATGCGACTGTGTCGCAACAAACCACTTTTTTGAAGTGCATACTATCAACCCTTCACTATAACTAAATGGTTAAAAAATAACAAATTACCTACCTGTCGACAAATAAGTCACAGCAAACAAAAGACGAACAAGTTCAGTGAGATCCATTGTAAAAAATGTGTTGTTCAAATTTGGACGCAAAGCTGTTTTATATATGTGTTTACATACTGGTAGAAGCTGGTCATAAGCGGTAATCAAGCTAACCAGTGAAAAGCAGTTTTCATTAATGCTGAGAAATGACAGCCATGCGTCGAAATGACGGAGATATGCACATAAAACAATATCAACCTTCTGATCTTACCTCAGGTTTCGTCGAATTTAATATAATTATCCAGTTTGTACTCTTACATTGATGGATGTTATTGTGTTTACGTTCTAGTTAAAGATTGATTTGAAAGTTGTTTTTCTTTATTCATAACAAAAACATTTCATTGAGTAATAAACGTGTTTATCCGTAGTGTTTTCCCAACTGATGGATCCCTTGATATTAAGATTCCTGCTCGTGGACTTTTTTCATTTCGCTGAATCGTCGACCCTTACTTTGCCAAAAATATGATCATTG
This sequence comes from Mya arenaria, assembly GCF_026914265.1. Classification (NCBI taxonomy): domain Eukaryota; kingdom Metazoa; phylum Mollusca; class Bivalvia; order Myida; family Myidae; genus Mya; species Mya arenaria. The sequence continues at coordinate 33,318,063 of NC_069129.1, read as the reverse complement.
CCAAGATATTCTTAGACCAACTTTCTGGCGTTTAAAATTGTTGCCAGTGTAAAGATTTGTTTTAAAAAGAGAGAAAAAAAGGCGATTTTATTGGACGATATATTTGTGATATACAAGTGAAACTGCGTTCCCTCAAACAAGCGGTCGTTCGAGAACCGGCGTTCCCTCGAGATCGGAGCTTGGTCCCGAACTTTTTTCCTTCTATTTTCATATAAAATATACCCACGCTGCATCGAAACCTAATTATGTCGAGCAGTCGAGCAATATCCTCGGTCCCAAGTACACAAATCGTGCACAAAACCTTATGGCTCCCACGAGGACATAATTTCACACTTTTTCCCGAACGCGTGTTCCAAAATACACAAACAATTGCTAGGTGTTAAAATTTTCGCAAGTAGTAAAAATTGCAATGACAGTTGAAAGGCAATTTGATAAGGTGTGAAAAACCGTTTTTCACTGTTAACGCAGATGTTAAAATAAACCTTTCTATTTATTCATTTATTGTATTTTCTTTTGCGTTTTACATTTAGTTTACGTCAACATATTAGCGATTTCCACAACGCAACACATAATCGGTGTATTAGTAAACAGTCTGTATGACGACTTCAAACTTGAAATACACTGAAAGATATTTCATATCAAACTGGAAAATTGAAAATCGGGTCGTTCGAAACATCGGTTCCCTCGAGGTTTTGGCTCGGTCCCTGGCGACCTCGAGCGATCGCAGTTTTACTGTATTCCAATTCTATTGATGGTGTCAGCTTTGTTCTAAAGTTTGTTCATTTCATCTTAACCAATAAAATTAACATTTAAAATAAGACAATTATTGATTTCATGTTGACGACTGTTAATGCCATGTTGGCAAATGCTGATGCATGATGGCAAATGTTAATGCCATGTTGACAAATATTGATGCCATGTTGGAAAATGTTAATGCCATGTTGACAAATGTTGATGCCATGTTGACAAGCTCCCTAATACTCGATGCCATGTTGATTAATGTTGATGCCATGTTGACAAATGTTAATGCCATGTTGACAAATGCTGATGCATGTTGGCAAATGTTGATGCCATGCTGGCAAATGTTAATGCCATGTTGACAAATGTTGATGTCATGTTGACAAGCTCCCTTATACTCGATGCCATGTTGGCAAATGCTGATGCATGTTGGCAAATGATAATTCCATGTTGACAAATGTTGATACCATGTTGATGTCATGTTGACAAGCTCCCTAATACTCGATGCCATGTTGGCAAATGCTGATGCCATGTTGACAAATGTTATGCCATGTTGACAAATGTTAATGCCATGTTGACGAATGTTGATGTCATGTTAACAAGCTTCCTAATACTCGATGCCATGTTGATTAATGTTGATGCCATGTTGACAAATGTTAATGCCATGTTGACAAATGCTGATGCATGTTGGCAAATGTTGATGCCATGCTGGCAAATGTTAATGCCATGTTGACAAATGTTGATGTCATGTTGACAAGCTCCCTTATACTCGATGCCATGTTGGCAAATGCTGATGCATGTTGGCAAATGTTAATGCCATGTTGACAAATGTTGATACCATGTTGATGTCATGTTGACAAGCTCCCTAATACTCGATGCCATGTTGGCAAATGCTGATGCCATGTTGACAAATGTTGATGCCATGTTGACAAATGTTAATGCCATGTTGACGAATGTTGATGCCATGTTGACAAATGTTGATGCCATGTTGACAAATGCTGATGCCATGTTGACAAATGTTGATGCCATGTTGACAAATGTTGATGCCATGTTGGCAAATGCTGATGCCATGTTGACAAATGTTGATGCCATGTTGACAAATGTTGATGCCATGTTGACAAATGTTGATGCCATGTTGATTAATGTTGATGCCATGTTGGCAAATGTTGATACCATGTTGACAAATGTTGATGTCATGTTGACAAGCTCTCTAAAACTCGATGCCATGTTGACAAATGTTGATGCCATGTTGATTAATGTTGATGCCATGTTGGCAAATGTTGATGCCATGTTGACAAATGTTGATGTCATGTTTACAAGCTCCCTAATACTCGATGCCATGTTGATTAATGTTGATGCCATGTTGGCTTTAAACATTTGTGGCTACAATACACTGATTTCACAGATCTTGTGAAAATGTATTTTGGGTTATTGAAACAAACATTCACAACTTTAATACAACCAACCATGTGTTTTGTCAAAACCTAGAACTAAGAAATATGATAAAGTCTGGTGGTATATGAGTTTTTATAAAGACAGAATATTCAAATGTTGTTCAAGTATTACAAAATGAATGCAAGCAGTGATGTGGATCAAGATTTTACATATTGTTTAAAACAAACAGGAAATATTTTATTATAGAGAGTGTGTATGTTACGCTTTTATTATTTTTTTCTTTAGGCCACTACTTTTATATAAATTGGTTTACAAAACCGGCGGGTCTAATTTTCCGAAAAGTACAAAAAATAAATAAATGTATTTCACTTTTTTTTTCAAAATTATTTTCCCGACCGTATTTATTTTGGTGCGAAACGAAAGAAAAACGAACAGATAAGAGTACGAAGGCAGTATATCTCGACAGGTTTGTTGTTCCGTAGCCGTATTCGCCAATTTATAGTAATAGCATGTGAGCCAGTCAACTGTTATGGCAGCGCCGGTAGCAATGGCGGAATTGACGATAGCAGTCATTCTTTGTATGAAATAATTAATTAAAATATGCAGGAGTTGTTAAAATAACAATAGCAATAAACACTGGTAAATTGAACAGCCGACACAAACAATAACTGTCACGTGATTGTTATTTTTCCCCCGCCAAGTTAGGTCATGAAAATATTATTGTTTATAGATAAAAAAAAAATATAAGTGTCAGCGGCTGCCATCGAATTAGTAGACAGAAATATCTGTAAATTATGTGTGAGAAAAACATTTTATAACATGTTATGGTTAAATATCAAATGTGTGCAGTGCAGTAAGTGTGAGTGGTGAAATCGAAAGTAAAATTTCAAAGTTGACACCGGTGAGTAGTTTCACAAGTTCGGTCGGTGGTGTTTATGGATCTTAAATCACAAAATGGTTTGGAAATACTTGTCATTGAGTCAATGTAAAGCTTGTGTTTATTCTAGATTACATGTTTATTCATGTTTGGGTTAATAGTAGAGTAAAAACAATAAAAGAGTTGAACACATGTGCCAATGACATTTACTAATGCCAGGAGTTGTGTGCAAAACATTTAGATAAAACAACACGGAAAACTATTTTGAATAAGTCCATTTCATTTTGTAATGAACTTGATATTTGACTATAAATGAGATTTGTTGTTGTAACCAAGGAATTCTCTTTAAAATGAAAAATAAACAAGCATGAAGTATAGATGTCCTGTTAACGCATGTATACACAAAATGGCGGAGTTGGGAGAAGATGAAAATATCCGATACATAATTATGGATTTCTCTGTTACTATCATTGGTACATAAAGTTAAGTCACATGCTAGATTTATTAATTTGCTATGTGATTTTTATGTACTGATGTGGTAATTTGCTGCAAGATTTGAATTTGAAATGGAATTGGTGAACATCCCATGGTAAATATCCCGGTCCGAAAATATTCGGACTTAGCATGGATCTGGTTACACACAACTAGGACCCCGCCTAGTAGGCTATTTAAAACTCAAGTCTATGTCTAGTTTGGTTTTTAGTTTTTCAGGAATTGTTTTCACAATATTAAAGCTCAAATGCCTTCATAAAATGTTACTTCCTTATTTTTCAAAATTGGTAACTATTTCACTTTATTGATATTTTCCAATATTGAAATAACTGAAACAATGTTTAGAAAATGTAATGTATTGTTTTGATACAGTGCATTTTTTTTTTGTATTTTAATACGTAAAATTCTCCTTCCTTTTTTTCAATTTAATATGTGTCAGTTTTTAAGTGATCTGCATTCACTTTTGCTTGAGCATACCCTTAAAGCTAAACAAATGTCTTCCTGAGTGATATTCAATGTATCTTTGATAAAAAGTGTAGTTTATACATGTAAACATGTTTTATAGTCAATTTCATTGATGTTTTATATGCACAGGGTGTAAGATTTAAACTGTGTGTTTAATTAGAACTTTGAAAATTTGAGTGTATTAAAACATGCATTAATAGCAGTTTAAATTTTTTAAATGTCAAGTAAATGATATAAATTTTCAACGTTTTTATGTTGTTCTCTGATTTTCACCCTTTAAGAGTATGTTACTCAATTGTCGAAAATGAAGTGAATATGATGTGCTTTAACGGTACTTTATTGTTTCTCACCGGAGATGTAGATGGCTATATTTTAAACACTCAAAATCTACACGCACTTATTTAAGGAAGGGATTATCCGCCAGTTAATGCGTGCTGCTTTAGGACATTTCTCTTTTTAAATTGCTATGGCATTCGGTTAAATCGTAAGTGCCTTCATGCAATTGCTTCGTTCGTGTTTGCAATGGACTACCGAATGTGTCTATGCGTACAACTTTTAGTTTCCTTCATTTTATTGCTTAGTGTCTACGTCTAAACGATAAATGACATATGTCAAGTTTAAATACTTTTAATTGACTATTGTGCACTAATTAGAATACAAGATTACAATTAAACTTAATATTATCACTAATAATATTTATACAATGTAATAAGACCATTAAAGGCTAACTTAATTATACATCAATCAAACGGACGCAACTAAACGAATGGAATTAGATGGGAACCAGTCAATATTAGTATCCTGCGACAGCAACATTAAATGGAAATGGAAACCAAAGGCTGGTACCCTTCTTATCCACGGGAAAGCACTCTCGCGACATTTGCTACGGTAGCAGTCAACAGTTTTCGTGCAGGAATTATATCTAGAAGAAAATTAAATCCTGCTTGATGCATTCGTCTATCGTCTATATGCTAATTGACAAATGCATACTGTTATTGATGAATATTATTTAAGCTTTCAATGGTCCTATAACAGTATATAAATACTAAGTAATAATAAGTTATTCAGTATTTATAGTTAAGTTGTAGTTTTGTATACAATTTAGTTATTAAGTTATTTAAATCTAAGAACTTGACACATGACATTTGTCGTTTAGACGTTAACACTAAGCAATAATGTGAAGGCAACTTAAAGTTGTTAAAATAGACAAATGCGTTTGTCAATAACAAATAAGCACGGAGCAATTTGCATACACATGTTTAGAAAAACAGTATGCAATGGACATCATATTTCCCATGTACCAAGTACAGTACAAACTTCATCCTTAGACAGTATGTTTCTTTAAAATGTGCATACGATTAAAATAAATAGGACGATTTTCCTTTTTGATGCGACCCACATTTCACCAAAGGTGACGTCACAAACCACATGGTATGGTCACACTTATTAAGGCTGACACATTACTGTCGTAGTTTGGAGTACGAAGACAACTCAAATCAATTAGGAATAATCGTGTACTAGATTATTTTTATCTTCGTCCCTATATTAAATTCTAAGAATTAATGAAGTCAAGTGACACCGAAATCCAGCACGTGTTCATCTTCAGAAAATCGTGAAAAGCCGAATGTACGATCATTTTATATGCATTGAACAATTAAACAACAAAAGTTATGAACTTCACTCACGCACATCGTAATCTATTTAACTCGCTCAGAAGAATTATACTATTTCATTCATGAAATATTTGGCAACCTGACAAAATACATTATTTTTGTGATAAAGTTTTATTTCGGTATAATGCATACCATACATTTTACAACATCGTTGAAAATATATTTGATAAGATATCAATAAATATAATTTGAAAGGTGTCTCCAATATTGATGTTGGTAATTGTTACACATGAGATGGAAATGTTTTATTTTTTGGGAAAAAAAGTTTTGTGAAAAAAATAAGCGAAAAATATTAAGTGAAATAAGAAATTAAATCCATATAAGGTTGCCTTTAAAATAAAAATCATTTTATATTGATTTAGTTCCATTTTTGGTCACATATGTTTATTTTGCCCTTAAAGACAGACCTTAAGCTGCCAATTGACTCTGTCCCCCCCACCCCCACCCCGGGAGAATTTTGAAGGTTATGGTTTTCGTAAAGCTTACGCGAAACGCCACAAAATGAGATGTGTTTACGCTCTGAGGGAGGGCGCATAAGTGAGTAACGGACTTTATTACTATGTTACCCTAAGTAGTTACTTTTAAGTTTTATCTGTACTATTTCGTCCATGTATAATGATCGTTTATGAGATAAAAGTTGGTAAATCATCGTTCTTAAGTTCGATGAAGATTTTCTAATAATTTATACCGCGCGAATTGGTGTCAATTACGTTTCTGTTAAAACGTAACATAAAAAAGCAACGTTTTTATAAACATAATATGTTACACAGTGTATTTATACAAATAAAGTCATGTTATTTTGCTTGATGAAAGAGGTATGCTATATCTTAAATACGTATTAGACGATTTCATCAATAAATCCCTAAACTTTCTTCTGATTGTGCAGATAACGAGTGTGTAATTTACATTACTTTTAGTTATATTTTGCATAATAACGATTGATGCTGGTAAATTATGAATACCCTTTACACAACTAATCGCTTTTGTTATACACACATCATATTCTGGTTTTATTTCTTATTTAAACAGTGATAACAACTACTTAACCATGATTACGTTACTTAGACAAACGATTTGAATGTCATTGTTAAGTTTCATGTGGAAAATGGTAAGATCAAATAGAGTTGCAATCAATTAATTGTTAAAACACAATAATATAAAAACATATGTATTTGTTCAAAAGAACATGTTTAAATGCATAAAAAATGGATATTTTAATTCATACTCAATACAGCGTGAAAATTCATTAAAATGCAGTTTACAAACATAAACATCCGTTGATAAATTAGATTTAAAATTGTGCTCATGGAACGGGCTAGGCAACTATGGAATAGGTCATTAAAAATCAAATTGTGAACAAAACTGCCCCTTTCCTATGGCCAAGTTACATGGTCCTTAGAAACTGCTGATAGAATGGCGTTTAAAACCATGTGAGGATGCTGTACAAACATATGTCGGAAATGCAACACTTCAAATCCTACCATGAGTACCTGATACATTCGAAAAGCTGGTTGATGACCCTGATTTATTCAAGTAAGTTGAATGCAAAAAAGAAAAGAAAAAAGAACTGCGGCAACATTCTTGATATTTGGTCCCGAAACAAGAACACCTACGGATTGATGGCTTTTATGGGCAACAATGACAAATATACTATTAACCTAAATGTCATGTTTACTTTTCGACCAAGGGAAAATTGACAACTTTGCAGGCAGAAAAGTTTTGAGACCCTGTTATTCTAAGAGAAATATGTTAAAATCTTATAAGGCTTGAAGGTGCCAATGTTGAAATAATTTACAAGAAGGCATTGTTTTCATCCTAACAAGAGGCAGACGTTAAAACGTTCATTGTTAGATCTCCAGATGTCCTAGTGGTTTGAGCGATTTTTTTTTCATACAGGTAAAGGTAACAAGCGGCGATTTTTCTTTGGAAATGAAATTGGTCAAAACAAAGGAGAAGATATTTGTTCAGTAATATTAGCCATTCATAGCTTCACAAGGTGTGATACAACAATGGTGCCCCTTTAAATCCTAGAAAATGACTATTTCCAATTCCATATGGGTTCACAGTCTAAAATTGGTCTCATTTTTAATAGAATCGAATGCTGAATGGCAAACCAAAATATACACAGGTGTACAAATTGAGATATGACACATTCTGCAAAAAAAGAACCTAGATTCTCAAGGTTTCTCTCTAGACTCCTATAACAGTATCAACATGAGTTGTAGAGCACCCCTTAAAACGCATGGTCAACTACCAATTATACGTCTGGCAATACTTCCATGAAAGTTACCCACTACAAAATTGAGATATAAATGAAGTGTTTGAATAAAAAACCCAAGTATTATCGAAAACGTGTGGACATGTGGTAAGATTGTTTCACAATAAATTATTTTAAGTTTGTGTACTAGGGAAAAAGAAAATTACAGTGACTCGGAAAAGGATGACGAGGAAGTGGAGCTTGATAATATGGCTGACGTCTTTTTGAAGATGAATTTGACACAGACTGGAACAGGATGTTGTTACATTACAAGCATAACGGTTAAAGTGACACTCTTATTCAAAATCAATACACACATGGATTTTGAGTGAAAAACCTTTTACTTTTGAAACTTACGCAATAATGCATTTTTGCAAAATATTATTTACTGATAACACGATTGCTAAAGTGTATTTAATATCTTAACACGCAGTTTTTTGAGATTGGTGAGTTCTAAAGATTTACTGTGATCTATTTTCGTCTCATAAGGTAGAAATACCGTGTTGGCTGCGTCCTCACTTGGTATCCTTTATTAGAACAATTGTTTTCGACGTTTATGTATCCTCTTTGGTTTATTAAAACATCTGTATTTTTTGTGGTAAATCATATTTAAGAGTAAGAGTACATCTTTAAAAGTATTACGAACATTAAATAAAGTTACTTGACTTCACTGATTGAAGAATGTTTTTCAAAATTTGACTACAATAAATGATTTAAAAAACGTGTAGACATTTGTTTTTCATATAAATTAAGCAAAATCTGTAAGATGTTTGAGCATTACAATTTGTCACGAATATGACACATACTGTTTACAAATGTCAAGTTGTTTTAATGTCATGTAAGACAACTGCATGCAAAGGAACACACGAGCGTGTACAGCTCTAGACTGTGATTTTAACATACTGTGTACAATTATAATTATATATTGTCCCGTTGCATGGTTAAGGATATTCTTGTTAACACTGGTAACGTAAACTACAATTGACAGATGCAGTAGTATTCGCATTTAAGATTCAAGATTCAAGATTCAACTTATTCATTAAGTAACTTGAACACAAAGTGCGACTCATTACATGATAGATATAATACATTCAATTAAACATATATACAACGATAACATGAATAAGAATGTAATTGATATTTTTAATCCATTTACATAAAATATATAGGAGTGGTATGTTATGACTTATCGGGTCAAAATTTCAAGTCATGTGATTGAAATTTGAAGTCAAGTATTTTATATGCAGATTAGTATTTTTTAAATTTTAATTTAATGATTTATTAATGTTTTTCCAATTTAATCTTGCATAACAGAGTAGAATTGTGATGTGAAAAGTGTGAAGTTCATAAATCTAGTCCTGTTTACTTAAGAAATTGTCTGTAACGTATTTTTTACAAAGTAACGTATTCTACATGCACATTCATCAGAAAATGTGATTGTTTTTCTAAATTATATTTGTAATTTTCGTTTGTGCCATAAACATGATCACTGTATAGATAGGATCGTAAAATGACGACAAATGCTCATTGTAGGCACTATCTGTTTAATATGTATAAACAACCAACATACTTTTCTGATGATGTAACGTAATATAAATGTGAAAGTTTAACTTGACATTATGTCTTATTCATCACTACCGTCTGAAGTTTAATGTCTAATTAAAGATTTCTCATCAAATCGATGGAGTTTATTATGATGCTTGTTTTTCGTCATAAAATATTGCAAGTTTTGAAGTAACGTAAATTACGTTATAGTGAGCCATGGAACATGTTTGTTTTAGCTGAAAAACTATTGGTGTGTAAAATTAAGTCATATATTATATAGAATTAAAACATTTTTCTACACTTTTTCTATTATAAAACGACAGTATTTTACAAGTGAAAGCTATGTTCGAAAATTTAAAACTATTGGGTAACGAAATTTAAAATGCGGTAGTTTCCAAACGCCCAGACGGCCAAGGCGTAAACATGTCTTTAAATGTTTGTAAGATGATACACTTTCATAAAGTCATGGTCTAAACAAATGGGGGCGTGGGGGGAGCAAAACCCTTTTCCGCTCATAGTTTATTAAATTCTGCCAAACAAGTCCCTAATTGTTTTCTTTGTTTGAGATACTTAATAAAGCTTGAGTTTCGTTTGTGAGTTTACATTTATGAATATAAATTTTTAATAGTATGAAAAGTTGATAAGCATCGCGCTCGGATTTTGTTTCTCTATAATTTCAAAAGATATATTTTTGAAGGTTATTTCAGTTAGAATATTGTTCCTGTTAAGGAATAATTTTCATTGTGACCAGAAATGTTGTACTTGGGAACACTCCCAGTAAAGATGGTTTATATCCTAAATATACATATTGCAAAAGCCGCAGTGGTTTGAATTGGCATTTTCAAAATTTGATTTGAACAATAGGAATAGATGAAGGGCACATAGATAAAAGTGAAAACTGTGCCGAGGGTCAAGAGAGCTTGTGCCCAGATGTGAACGTTACTTGTTCACTTGTTACAATGCATGCTACTTTCAATCGTTTTTAAAGGTTTTTCGTTGCTTTGATTAGATATCATACGATATGAAAGTATAATACATCATATATACATTTCCTTTTATGAACATACACGTTTTGTTTAAGAAATATCATTTGTTTAAAACCAACTTCAGCAATAATTCCCTTCAAAATGCACAGCTTATTACTTCAGTAGACATATCCCCCATCCCCATGTTTTTGAAGTTACAATGCATGCCCCTTTCAATCGTTTCTTAAGGGTTTTCGGTGCTTTGATTAGATATCATACGTTAGGCAAGTTTTATGAACATACACGTTTTAATTGTTTAAGGAAAATGATTTTATTTTACGAACAACTTTAGCAATAATTCCATTCAAAATGCAGAGTTTATCGGATGGTCGTTTTCCCGCGGTGACAAACATGTGGTCAGTTAATGTATGTAGAAACTATGTTTAGAATATCTAATGTTATTTATGTTTTATGTAAGTATCTGTGTAGTGTACTAGTGTTGTTATGAATGCTTGGTACTCTTTTGATGTTTTACAGGTTTATTCTGAACTACTTTGCCTCACCAAACGTGTGCATGACTCACTGTCGTATCAGGGCATGTGTGCGTATATAGATTGAAAGCCTAATGTCTAAAACTATGCCAAGAATACACCGAACGAAGCTTTTATGCTAAAAGAAATGAAAACATCTGATGAGAAATATAAACGCCTAAAATCAAAGAATGAATAGTATCTTGTCATTGTGAAGCAGGTAAATTATAGTATTTGAAGGATAAGCAACGCAAAACCTGAGATACAACTATTTTGACACTCAGACAAACATTTTTGTTTCTTATCTCATAAAAGTAAAATAAAAAATGCACCATTACAAATAAGCGTGCTTCACGTCAGGTTATAATAACAAACCCTGCAGGCGGTGGGACACTTGCGGTCGGTAATAATTTCTGTAACATCATGGGCTAAACTCAAAGTGAATATTATTATGTTACCTTCCTACCAGAACCTCTGTTATTTTGATCCACATTAATCTGATAAATATAGCGATCTAAAAATAGTTATATTTTGCTAAAATAAAACGCCGGGATACAGAATTACAGCGCGGAAATAGCCGAACAAGCAAAAACTCATACCCGGACTGCAATACAACCAATCTATTTTTATGGTTTCGACGTCATTCTGCTAAATATAGAGCGCATTGAGACAGAAAATGGGTTAAAAAGACATGAAAAGAAGTAGTTCTTTGGAGTTTGCGGTCTTCAAACTACCTGCGCGCATGCGCAGATAGTTTAAAATTGCATCTGAAAGTCGATATAGATAGGGAATTTATGGCTTAGGTATTTAACGATCAGTTTTTTTGCATTATTAAACTCTTCGTTTGTTATAATGTTAATATGTTGCATATAAAGAATATAATTGTGCCTCTAATGTGATCAAAAATAAGTATTTTCTTTCTTTGAAAAAACAATAACACTGTGCAATGAAGGACACAGTTGTTAAACCTCTGTTATGTAGTATATGAAACACACGAAACATACTGACCGTATTGCATGCGTAAAACACCAGTTAAAAAAAACAACCTTAATATTGTTCTTGATAAACGCGAAAATTATTTCAACCAAGATCATTATTAGCATCAAATATAAAACAATGAAAAGCGCGTCTTATGGATTTGCAAAATCGGGGCTCAAAAAATAAGAAATAAATCCTTAAATATCATTGAGTCACGGGGGATAACTAGCTCACTCAAGCTTCTTTGTGAAACAGCACGGTAATATTTCTTGGCACGTTTCTGTTTTTCTATAGTTTAATGACTGACCTTATCACGTCTACAAACATGTGTTATTGTAGTTTTATTTTTGAGCATGAACATTGCTGATTGCATTCAGCTACTACTTTAAATTGGTATGGACAACAACATGGCATACTTTATTAACATATTTTGTATTTCTGATGTATTTATAAATCCCACTTATGCAATTTGCAGAAAGTTAATCATTATTAATAGCCAAGTGTATGCCATGTTATTACTTATTTTAGAGAATTGTGTGTGCGTCGCCAATCGTGTTTAAAGTCAAAACTTGCTTAAAGTTTGTTCTCTTATTATTGATTTTGTATCAATAGCCAAAAGTTGAGGATACTCCTTACCAGATTGAGATGTTCGGCACTCAACCTTGATATTGAAGAAAGTATATATGTTATAATATCAACCGATATAAGCCATGCTAAGTTTCATTTTATTAAATTGTTTAATTAAATATATGCCATGAATAGTCTACGATATAATGTTGTAATATTTATTTTATATTTATTGAATATTGATATCTACTTTATTTATATTGTCACTTAATGACATCTTCTATCTTCTTTGTGTGTTGTGAAAATTTCTGATTATGAATGCTAATAAAACTTTGAATTTGATTAATAAATCTACAGGACCATTTTCAGTCAAACGTCTCAGAAATGTTTTTTGGTTGGATTTCTAAAAAAATGGTTCCTAAACGTTGGTGTCAATGGCAACCAAAAGAGAAAACTGTTAAACTCTTCTTGTCACAAGACCCGGAGGTTTGATATTTGGTATGGAGCATGATCAAGTATTTCTCTACACCAAACTCCTTCTAATTACGCCCTTGGGATCAATAGTGGTTTCGTCCCGGATCACGTGTCTACATAATATTATAATAATTTAACAAAGTTTAAGTAAGTTAAATAATTATCAAGGGAAAGCATTCTTGTTACCTTGATTTAGATTGAATTATCCACCATTATTCTTTTGCGCTTCTTTAGTTTAAATCCGGAGTGGATGTTTGTTTTCTCGCTCCCTCCATCCCTTGTTTTTGTAACGATCAGTATTTTTTCTAACACTTGAACATGTTTTCTTTTCATGCTAGTATTTACGTGATATTATTCCCTGTCGATTTATGCTTAATGTTGTTTCATATGCTTATATGGAGGATTTGTGGCTGCTTTTTCATATGAGCTTAACTATGTTTGTATCTCTTAAAAAAGTCATGCAGTAAATATATACGGCCAAATTAAATATTATATTTTACACTTGTGTTTTGTTAACTTGTATTTACTGACCGCAATAATCATGATTGTCCAAAACTTCAAGGCCCAGATATTTGATATTTAGTAAGTTGAACCGTCATGTGATCCTTCACCAAATTCCGTACAATTATCCCTCTTGGATGACTACAACCTGTAAAAAGTTGACGTTTCATGTCGATTCATTTTTCCATGCAATATTAACTTTTGTCCTGAAATGAGTTAGTGCTCGATGAAGGAACCAACATATTTGGGAAAAAGTGGACAGTTCATAACTATATTTCTGCTACGAGTTTATTCTATAAACGGAGAAATAGTCATAGGAATGGAAGAATCTCTGTTTTAAACCCATTCCATCATTTTGCATCTTATCATTAACGAAAGAAACATTTTGTCACTTGATAGCGTATTGCTTTAAATCAAACAAGAGCGTTTATTTCATTGTTGGGACATTTCCAGGAAAATGAAGTTAAATCGTCTGTCTTCGACGCGTGCTAATCACGTGACCTTTGCAGAGGGCAACAATTACTTGAACATCGATGATAAGTGAAGTTCGTTCTAAAGTAATGTCCGAGTAGGCGGAATCAATGTTTTTATGGACAAAACATGTGTTTAGGTAAATTTACTTGGAATCGGCGAGGACTGTAATGACAGTGTAACTGACGTTGTGCTAGTCTAATAGGCATTAATGGATGCTGGATTGCCAGCGGGTGGGTAACTAATGGCTACAAGGGTTGTTTGTTTAAAATCAAAATTACACGGTTATGAGATAGGGTTCGCGTGCGCTTAATCAAATGTCTGAGACTGTCTGATAATCCGAAATTTTGTGGTGAGTTAGTGACAGTAGTAATGTGAATTTATTTCACTAAACAACAATAATAATGCCTGAAAGAATGGCATTTGTGTCATTTACGTCAGCAAGTTTTAAGGCACATACTTTTCTGTTCAGCCGTGAAAAAATACATAGAGAACAATAAGTTTTTCGAAAAGTACATTGATACTTATAACAAAAAGACCTAATTGAAACATACTACATGCGTATGCATATAGTATTGCTTGAAATCAGTTATTTTTTAAAACAAGAGTTTGGCTAAAACTGTGTATATATGAAGGCTGCACTACACGCATCTTTTCTTTAACCAATTTCAACGCGTTTATAATAGCAAATACATGTTTGTATGTCAAGCAAAGGGATATGCTACCCTAATTCTCGAATCCTTCGTTACAATTAAAATTCAACCATTTTGAATCTCAGCCTATCAAATAGTGCCAAATTTGGAGTTTATACGTACCGTGCACCTCCCTCTTGAGTCTCGAATACACGTTTAAAGTCCCCGGAATTCCGCGAAACAAAGGGGGGATAAGTATCGAGCAAAACCTTGTTCTAACTAGGACAGAGCGAACACATTGGTTATGTAAATTGACTATTGGTATACACATAAAAGCTATTTATAGTATAAAATGCCCATCTCACTATAATGCGTATAGTATTACATGTATTTTAGCACACAATTTCCACCTTCCGGACGAACAAAGACTAAGTATAGAACATAAAGGATGTATATGCCTTGCAAATAATGTCAGTTTATAATATATATAATTTAATGAAATAAATGAGTGTTTGCAAAGGTAAAACTATATGCATAGTATGTCAGATAATATTTGTATATGTATCAACCTCTAGGTGTGTTGCGGTTTATCTCTACCATTTCAATTTCCCTTAAATTTCTATAAACATTTTTGACCAAATTTAAAATATTTTCCAGCAAATGAAGACTATGCGGACAGCTATACATATTTTTGAAGTATGGCTTATATTTTACCTATTTTTTTAAAGCGGGGTTATGTGATTCCTGCAAAACAAATCTCCACCTGAAATATAACCTATAAAGTTCTCAGAGTGTCCAACTTGAATTTCTATCCAAAATGACGCCATTTTGGCAGCAGTCAATGTTTTCATTTCCAATGGTTCACATATACATATAGCAAGGATAGAAAATTTAGTAATACTTCTTACAATAAAAATGACCTTTTTAATTTACAGTCGGTGTCTTCATGTAGCAATGTACTAACATTTGACAACAGCAGCGTTTGATATGGATATATTTGCTCACAACGGAAGCAACTATGGTAAAATGATGACGCCATTCTCAGAAAATGCATTTAAAAGGGCTATTGCTAATTTAAATGAAACATACATTTGGTGATAAACGTGTCTTCAGATGGGTTTTTTATATCTTAAAGCCTGAAAAGTTGACGGAATATAGAGTAAGTACTACAGTAAGTCAAAGTAGGTCTTACCAGTGTTATAATCGATCAAAGTTTAGACCAATTACCATATTTTCACAGCCGAATAGTGTTCTATATTTATCTTCGAATGTTTTCGTAATAGTCATTATGGTGATGCACGTGCTTAATTATAAGCATGCTGACAATGCTAAATTGTTTATATGTTTTTATGTAAAATATATACTATCATATTAATTAGATGCAATTATTTATGGACCAATGAAAATAAAGTTGTATTCAAATTTCTAGGTCACTTCACGCTTCCTATTGCATGACACCGAACGACATTGGAATGGACTAGTTAAAAGAGTTAAGGCTTGCGAATATATATATATATATATATATATATATATATATATATATATATATATATATATATATATATATATATATATATTTAAATTGATCTATGTTGCCTACGGTTATGAACGTCGACCAAACAGCCACTGGCAGGTGCTCAGTTCAACATATCTAAGGTAACCCAAACCAAAATTACTTGAAAAAATGTAAGCTTTACTAAGACTTCTGGGGGAAATACAGCATATAATATATAAGAATATAAGGATATAATATTCAATAATTATGAACACTAGATCTAATTTGAACTTGTATAGATGTTTTATCTGTTACAAGCATGTTGTACACATACTAACCCCCCTCCCCCCCCCCCAACTAATATCGGACTCGAATCCCAATTAGGTAAGTCATCCATCATTCGGATGCAAAGATGTTTAAATGTTTTTTAGAGATATTAACCACGAGAGTATTAATAAAACTTCCATGATTAATTTATATTTATTCACCATCCTATTATTTTTGCATAGGTTACATTTTTTAATATGACGCTACTATTATGACATGATATATTAAAGGGAGGTAATACTACAAAGTTGTACTATGAGTATATAGCAATAATCTTCATTAGTTTCTGAAATAACATATTTATGTATAAGAACGCTCTCGGTGACAACATATTCAAACTGGAAACTTTTAACCATCTGATGCTTTTTGTATTAATTGTGGATGGATTAACTTAAGTAAACTATTCAATAGGTAAAAAAGAAGCCGCAATAACTCAGTGGCCGGAGCGCGCCGCGTAACTACTCACAAAGGGTTCATATATACCAAACCAAAGTTAAGCTCTGAAACTATCATATTAGCTATTATAAAATTAATGGTAGTTTTCCTAACATTGTGTAATAGCAAATATGCGCAAGAGAGTTTCTCTTGTAATGTAAGTCTAGCTATTATAATACCATGCAATAGCAGTAAGGCTCAAGAGGGTACCTAGAGTTTTATAATAATTTATAATGGTAGCAATTTTAATGTAATGCAGTGTCTCATAGGCGCAGGGGTTTTGTTTTATGTTATAATGATAGCTATTGTAACATAATGCAGAAGCAAATAGGCGAACAAGGGTAACTTTTATAATTTAAATATAGTATCTTTTGTAATAAAAAGCTGTTTCAAATACAGGCGTATAGATATATAATGGTACATCTTGTAATATGATGCAAGGGGAAAAGGCGAAAGTAAGCGCAAAGGGTCCATGTGCTTTTGGTTTTAGGTGGGGTCTGTAACCATTTGTGCCTGAAATTCGGAGCCATAATTTTAGCCTGACCCGTAAACAAGTAAATGATGTCCACTAAATAGTTTAAGCCTTGTATTTAATGTCTATTAATGATCTGAGTTGTACTGGACAATGATTTACTATGACTGATATTCATCAAGATAAAAAGAATGGTGTCATTTATGTCCTACAGCCGGTCAGTTTATTAGACTGGCCATGGATAAAATAGCACATACCGTGTTATATATCATGTTAACCGGCTGATCTTGAATGTCACGAATGGGTCCTGTACACCCTCATTGCCAGTGTTTATTTCCCCCAAAAGGAAGCTTATTACCGTTAAATGCAATAACACTTCGATAATAATGACAACAACTATGCTAATTTATCAAGGTCATGGTCTGAGGACCTTTTGCTGACCCAACACTATAAATATAATTAACTTTAGGTGCTTTGATATCAGACAAGAAAATTGTTTAAAAAAGTATTTTTGATGTGAAAAGTATATATTCTTAGTATATTGTGATGATGAGGCGCAGGCAACAAATGTCTTCAGTGATCACGGGTAGGGTAAATAACTTGAAATAAATGACCTCATTGATTGCCAGGCTGGACCCATAAATAACTTCCTTGTTGACGGGGCGAGGCCCATCCTGATTCGCACCCAATATTTTTGTAGTGTATGTGCATTCAAGTCTATACAAACACTATGAGCGCAAAGTTGGGACAAGTCCTTTAACACACATTTTATAAAGTACATCAAGCTAAGGTTTTATGCTGTACAGTTTACATGCCCCTTAAGTTCGAATAAATAATAAAAGCCCGGAGAAGAACTAATTCCGATCAGACGTTAACTAATCATATTAGTCGCAATGTATTGCAAGCACCTCAGCCTGATATTACTTAGTAAAATAATTTGATTCTATGCCTTCAGGTTTCCGACACGAGTATGCGATATATTAGTCTAGGAAGAAAAACTAGACGTCTTGAGACGGGACCAGTCAATACCTACGCTGGGACTTAACTTAGAAATGATCACAAGCTAATATTACATACAAAATAGAGATGTCGTTTAAAGAAATCGTTCAGGCTGTCCGGTTAGCGCAGTGGTTAGCGCACTCGCTTCTCGATTCGATTTTCGGCCTGGGCGTATGTGAGTTCAGTTGTGGTCACCAAGCCGTACAACGTCGTGTCGACGAGACTGACTTAGTATAAGTTATCAATAAAAAAATATGACAATCGTTGTCAAAAATATAATGTTAAAACTAAATCGTTGACGACGAACATGGGCGGTAACAATAACTTACCATGTGCAATGGTTGCTTCAAAAATCCTTACTACAAGGGAGATAACTATAGTACCGTTATTATACGTATTCGGTTATTCTTCGCTTGATTTTTTTATTTGGCGCTCGAATTTATTGTTAGAATTTAAGTCGCGGGAACGGTCGTCCAATATTTTTACCCTCCGCCCTTTATGTAAGGTATCAATATTGTAATTTATATAATTTATTTGCGATTACATTGTTTTATATCATATTTGTGTAATAAGTATGCAGCCTTTTTTCGGCCAAAATAAAATATATTTTCATATCATGTGTTTGAAATATTCCCGAAATAATTAGTATTTCATGCTCAGCTGAGCTAAAAACAGTCATGTGTTCGCAATGGTTTTTGGACAGTGACTGTAGAACTGTTTTGTCAAGCCGTACGTTTGTTTTCGATATACATACTTCTTATTAATCTAACTCTTGATTCATGCTAAGCTTTCAAACGGCGACATTCATAAAGTATTTCAGTGTACGCTCGTTTTTCTTTCTAACACTGTAATTGTTATGAACAAATGTGTTCTTCACGAATAATTACTCTTGTCATTCGCTAACTATCTCTTCTAGATATGAAATATTCTTAAGAAAACGAAATCATTAATTAGGAACCCGAATCGGATTGCGAACATATTTTGTGAAGATGTGATAAATGTTTGTTCGTAAAACTTGAGATTTACAACGCAATGTAAAACATATATTTTAATATATAATACATTCCACAACAACTTCCCATTGCAAAACATTTCCAACTTCACGTTTATAGCAAACAGTTTAAACAAATATATGTTTATTCAAGTACGACTTTCAGAAAAACAAATGGTGCAGTTTGCTATTTTATGTCAATTATGTCAAAACCTTTCTTAAAACCGTTCAAAAATTATTATATGAAGATTGAATTCTATATCGACAAACGAGATGGAAAAAAATATTAGACTGAATGTAATATGTATATTTACTGAAATCAGCATAAGTTTTTGGTTTGTTTCAATCTCCACCAAATAACCAATCATTATTGGAACATCCAATTAAACGTCTCTTTAACTGCTGTGTGAAAACATTGCAGAAAAATGAGCATGGCTCCTTAATTAAGACGCCATTCTTTTCTTCGACACTCGTCCTTATACGGCAAGCTTCCGGTATATAACTGATGCACGCTGCGCAGAACAGGAAATTAAGTTGGCTCAGCACGTTCCACCGTTATTTCTTGTCCAATTCATTGTAGGGTAATCAGTATTAATAGCGTACAGACCGGCCAAACGGCTAAAATCAATGTTATCTTGTTCTAAACACATGTTTACCGTAGGAGTTTCTCCCTTTCTTTCGATGTAATCACAGGTTCTGAGACATTGTAGCATTTTGTTAGAGAAATAATTACAACTCTCCTCACCAGAAATTCCCAGTCATGGCTTTTTCGATATGGACGATTTGCGTGTCCGAATTAATATAAACTGTTTCGGGATCTAGCATTCTATCAGCTTTAGTTCATAATGCTATAATATTACGTTTAATATTCTTATGCAAAGTCAGAATTCCAATTTGGGTTACAAGGCGAAGCTAAAGATGAAATAAGGTATTTTTCAAAGCTGATTTCTTTGTTGCAATTTTGCTGAGCTCATATTGATTAAATACAAATGGTATATCAGATAAACGAAAAAAAGTCTTACAGGCGTACTTTGATTTTATTTGAAGATTTTATTGTAAAAATGTGGCAACGTAGTTATCTTTTGAAGCGTGTGCAATTTCGCTTATAGCATTTCATCTAATTAAACACATTTTGCTATTTCTTTGTATGGATGTGTTAAGAATCAAAGATCATTTGTCGTAAAGCACGTTGTTTGTTTCGCTGCGGGTAGCAACAGCGTTGTAACGCGTGTACGAATGGGTTGTCACGCGTCCCTTAATCAGGTAAAACCACATTTCTGCTAAGCACGATAAACGATGTTGTCCCATGATAAACCTTACTCTTCACTCGCTTCGATTTGTAATGAATGATTCTAAATTTATTCAATACCATTCGAGCAGATATTAAACAGATTACGGTGCCTAGGCTACCTGACATTTTTATATTTTGTATTGCGGTGTTTTATTCCCGGAGTTCAAACAAAACAGTTATAGGATCATGTTTTACAATGGCAAAATAATGTTCCCCGTAGGAATTATTTAGAGACAGATTGCCTGACAGAGCATTGCGCTTGATCACCAACGAGCGACGCAGTAAACCTCAGAGCGACCATGTGTGAGCCCTAAGGCTGGTCGAGTTAATCATTAATTGGATAACAAACAATCTCTATTTAGATTGCAGATAATGCCACTAATCCTATAAGGTATTGTTTCTGTGGGGGAATTACGACGATTTTACACGGAAACAACTCGTTCTACGAGTACCATCAGAACGTTGCGATTGTCATTATGCTGCATATTTTCATTTTTTTATACAGCTGGTCTCTTTGCTTATAGCTGGTATACACGACCATTGTTCATCGTGCAATTTTGCATATGGGTGGTGTGTTAAATGTCGCCTCCGTCTCGTGGCACATATATTTAGATCATGTTGTCAGGCGTTGTCCCCTCTGTGTCGTCTACGCGCTGTCTTGAATGTTTTCTAACGTCCTTACTTCAGCATTTCTTGTCCACTGATTACATTATTTCGGTAGTATTATGGCATTACTTTCAACACTCTCACACTCATTTGTTTTATTGTCAGTGATTGTAGGCAATTGAACTTATTATGGTACTCCTTATTTTCGAACCATATTGCAGTTACCTTGTCTGAAGTTATGACCAGTATTGTCCGACTTTACTTTTTTCTATCTTCTTTAAAGTGAGTATTCCTTATACACCATTTACTTAACTTGGTAACAATGTTTATGGGCTTGATATATTCATGTACTGACCATTTTTGATAACCAGCCAGACAGCACAATTTACTCTAAAAGTTTGAATTGCGACCTCATTCACCTTGTTTTCTCTTTATGTAAGCATTTCTATTCCAATCTACACAAAACTAATGTTTATGAATATATTAATATTCGACCTAGTTCAATGACCGGCCAAATCTTGTTAGTTACTCCAGTAGTTATGTCCCTTGAATTATCAAAAGAACAATTCACAGTCCTAGCTCTCTTCATTCATTGTCCAATTTAAACATGAGTGCAATATTAACGGGCATATCTATGTCAAAATCTGACCTAAATCACCTGAGAGACTTATCCGAAAAATGCAAATGCTTTTAGGGGCAAAAATCTTCGTTCGTAAAATTTGCTCATCCAGTTATTATTCCAAAACATGTTGCAACGAATGTGTGTTTTACTCTTGAAATTTAAAAAATGAACCTTTGAAACCTCTGTATTTAAATAATTGCCTTCAACACTCACCTTTGAACCCCTGAAAGCCCTTCAACATTCAGTTACCATACTTAAACTATATTGCTGACTATATATCGCCCCTAATTATATTAAAGAATAGGTTTAATAGCTGTATAATTCATTTAAATCAGCAAACTGACTATGATCTATTTTATTAATGCGAAACATGTCAACATCAGCATTTGATCAAGAAACTATAAGTCAGCATGCGTGTAGGATTGTGGTCTTATTATGACAATGTATTACAAAAACAATTTGTTACCTGCTTTGTTTTCAAGTTTGATCAATCACTGTCTTCATTAGTTGACAGCAAAGCGATACCGTCTCATACCAATTGGAACACCTCGACCATCTCCTCCATATGACGAACCACGGATGTATGCCGATGCATTTGTAAAAGTAGTTCGTAAAATTAATAATAATAATAATAATAATAATAATAATAATAATAATAATATCAATTTATTGTAGTGTTTTAACGTGTACTTTTTAATTACTATGATTAAATTGATTCCATGGAAAGTGTATTATTGCATACATATTTAAGATTCCTAAGAGTAAAGGCATTAGGCTAAACTGCTTAATTTAAATTACTACGCGATCTGCATGCAGCGTAGTTAAATGTAAAGAATTCTGACGTTGTAAAGCATCCATATAAAGGGTAAATTACATATTAGAAAAACTTCATCGAACTTTCGAACGAAGATTTACCAACTTTTATCTCATAAACGATAATTGTACGTGGAAGAATTAGTACAGATAAAACTTAAAAGTAACTACTTAGGGTAACGTAGTTAAAAAGTCCGTTACCCACTTATGGGCGTAAACATATCTCATTTTGTAGCATTTTGCTTAAGCTTTAAGAAAATCATAACCTTCAAAATTAAATTCCCCCCTGGGGGGAGCAGGGTCAATTGGCAGCTCAAGGTCTAACACCGATTCGGCCATATTTCTATAAATGAACACACAGCCGTGAATCAAAGCATGGTTATGCCATCAGAAACCATTGACTACCTTCCATATTTATAGGTTTTGAAGCTGAATGGTTTGTGGTTTCAAAATCAGGCTGAACATGTTGGATCTACTTGATCTACTTTTAAAGTTCACATTTTAAAGGAAAACGCTAAATTTCAAGGTTGTTTACCATTTGTGATGTAATTTGAAAAAAAAGTTTTATCTGAAGTTATTTTGACCATATGTAAACCATTGCAATTGTCACATATTGGATAATGCTTTGGTGTCTGTAATATTTTTTATGTTCAATAGTTTAAATGCATCACTTGATATAAATAAAAATATGAGTATATTGTAGCTCAGATCACATTTCCGAAGAAGGGCATAAGCAAACAAAGCATATGTTTTGAAAAAGAAATCACGTAAAACGCAGATATAAGAGTTTAAAAAAAATCAAAAGTAGCGTGAGTTTTTATGTAAAGTAGTTCAATGCAATACAAAATGCTTCTATTAAAGCTGCACTCTCACAGCTTGAACGTTTGAGTACTTTTTGGCATTTTTCCCAAGACACTTTTCGAACGTTAATATGAAAAACTGCGATCTGATATTTTTCAGCAGTTTTATTTCACTGGTTATCAGATATTTACATACACAAAATGGCTCATTCCAAGACCAAAAATAAAATAAAAAACTTCGGTAAATCTATGAGAGTGGGGCTTTAATTTACACAAATTGTTCAGCATTGAATATAAAATCATACAAATAGATTTGAAATATGGGGGAAGCGAGGTCACATGTTAGGTATGAGACACATAATTAATACGAATGTATCTCTTTATAATCGCATGTTAATCATGTAAACAAACGCCCAATATGTAAATACATTCTTTTATCTTCTAAAGGTGTATGCTTTTTTTTCAAAAAATAAAACATAAATTATCTTTAATCATATTCGTAAGTGAATGATTATTTTACTCATGTTTAAAACATGCGCAACAATAAGAAATGATATTATAATATTAGCTTGATATATGTATTTTGTTTGATGTATTTTCATATAATAATTATGCTTAAACCAAACATACGCAAGTCATCGCTTTTTTCTATTTTTTCGTAATAAATCTTTATTTTGACAAATAATGTAATGTGTCGAAGGCATATCATCGGACCTCTCTGTCTGGTTTTTGCAAAACAACACAACATTTGATATAATATGAAATTGTATAATATACACCTCCATTCTTTCGATAGAACAAATAGAAACGTTCACACAGGTCAAATCGTATAATTTACGATTACGTCAAAGATTGATATTAGACTGACAAAACCGTCTTGTGTATTTCGAGTATTTGTCAATTTGCGTTGTTTGTTATAGAACAATCATCATGTAAACTATTTCAGTTATCGTGACTAATGTCAAACCATCGTCATTTCTAGCAAGGTTGATTGCTTTTAAGTTAAAAAGGCACTGTTGTTAAAATGGCTTTGCCAGGTTTATGTTCAGTCAAACAAAGCCTGTTTAAGAGTTCAATCTTCAATCTTATCCGAAAAAGCGATCTCATGTCTCAAATGTTTTCTATTGTTGTCCATTTGCTTTACGTTTTCAAGTTTCTTATAAATAATTTCCTTTTGTCTATTGTGTAGTATGTATACCACACACGACAATTTTACAATATCTCTTGCAAAATAAAGATGATAGATAGGCAGTTGAACAAAATTAAAGAAGTTTTGAACTGAACAAGAACACACTTTATGTCGATAAGACCACATTATTTGGGAATATACAGTTTACCAGTTTGACAAAATAGTATGATATGTTGGTGTGGTGATTTGACCAGACAGTTCTATGTTTGGTCATATTGACATGTGTACTATCCGCCTGTGCAATATAGCGTGGTCACGCCGTGGTGTCTACACGAGTAGGCATTTCTTTAAAGCGGTCTGGAGATCTTATATTGGGTGGGAGCAGGAGCGGTGTCCACTGTCGTAAATTTGTTTTAAGAGTACAGTTATAAAGGAACACATTATCAAGAATTCTGAACGCTAACAAATAGTCACAGTATTACAAACATTTATCACTGAAAAGTTACATGTATATACAGATAATATACGTCTCCTCAGCATTCGATTTTATTCCTGATGTCGATTTGAAAGCACTTGCCGTTTCGCGGGAACACAAATTCATTTGTATGCTCGGTCGTACAGGAGTATACCTTGGTACGCATCTGACAACTTACCACCATTAGTTGACTGTGCGTTCTTTTTTGTTTGTGTTTTTTCAAATGTTACATGCTGCAGCTGAACACATAAATTGTATATATCAATTAAAGTTAAATGTCGCCTTGACAAGCACCTTTGTGAAAACCAACTGCTGAAAACAAAGCCCAAACGTAATCATTGAACATTTTATATTATGACAGATACTGATACCTTATGGCTGCAAGATGTTTCTTGTATTCAAATGTTTCAAAACACAAGTTCACATCAGGTTGCTGCAATTAGTAAGTGATTTATTAAACGAAATCTTATTTTTCTTTTTCATTTTTATTTTATTAAACTCTTACTGCAAATGCTGCCTTATTCACATAATGTATTTACTTCATTCTTGGAACAATTCATCTTTTTATCATTTATCATTGCATTGTAGTTTTATCTCACAATAATATCATATTAATTGTAATTGTAAAACAATCCATTTTAATACCATATTGTGTTTATCAGGCCCTTTACGCCATGCCGTCTGGTATCAAACATATGAAAAAATGAAATTTATGATAGAATGCTGCAGATTATGCAGAACTGTATGATGGATAGCCGTGTGTTGCACGGTTCGCTTAGAGAGGGAGACAATTCTAAATACTTTAATCTTGAATGTCACTTACAAGGGTTTTGCTTTCGCCCTGGGTTCGTATGTCTGCTAGTCGGCTTGCATAACGCAGGTGCGAGTTGCATCTTGTCTTTCCATGTCGTCTGGTGGTAACATTGGTCGTGTTGGATCACTTTTGAAACCTTTCATGTTGCCGCGATTTATTCTTCAATTACAATGGAAACTACAGTGGCAAGCACAGCTTTAGGATCAGTTAAGTTGCACACGGTCATTCAACTTGACGGAATCTTAAAAAGCTGATATTTTGTCCAAGGATTGCACATTAAAATACAAGTAAACTTAAAATATTTGACATGTGTAGAAGCAGAAAATAGCATAGATTTTATAGGGTAAGAACTATTTTCATATCTTTTCTGCCAAAAGAGTTATTTAGAAATCAACGTCACTTCCGTGTTTTGTTTACATCGGTTTTGACCCGTGGTGACCAATGTGAGAGCCCCTTCAAAGTCACGTGATTCCTCACCCTAATGAATCGATCAATGCAAACGGGGTTAGTATCGGACCCGATATAAAAATAAACTGGGCGCAGGAAACCATATTTGGGTTCGAGCTTCAGTAACTTATAATGTCGGGATTACTGTCTAAAAAATGTCAACTTTATACATGCAAACTTCACTACCTTCTGTTACACTTCAACTCACCTACGACTGTATTATATCAACGTCGGACTATACTTGGTTATGTGCAATCTCCTTAAAATACAGCGCAAATGAGTCATGGAAAAAAACTTATATTTTAGTATTATATATTCGCAATGAATATGCTTTCATTTAAAGGGACACGCTCATTGCCTGTAAAAGACTTTTTTATTACGAAATTAAGTTGACGTTGTCAATGTATTGTTATAAGGTCAAAATAAACCCCGATTGTGTAAGTCATTTTGGCCTAGTGGTTAAGGCATCGGTTTTCTTTTTTTGTTTTAACTGCGTGGGTTCGCACCCCAATAAAACCAAACTATTTTTTAATATTTTATCTGTATTTTTTATGCAATTTTGATATCATAGAGTAAAATAATGATAAAATAAATGTTTTCAAATGCATTACCGTCATAACTAATTTTTGGTCCAAAAACATGAGCGAGTCCCTTTAAATGAATAATCTGACGAACGAATATGAATATTCTGACGAAGCATCCAATCAATTCTAATTATTTGATGTGTGACAAAATTAATAATTGAACATTTGATAAAAATGATTAATAACACACATATATTATTTTTCTCAGACATGTATCTTTCTTATCATCAATCCTTTGCAAAATGATCGTGGTTTAATTAATTGAGCTAGAAAAATGTCTTGGTATTAAAAAGATTTCGTGATTTACTCGTACATTCAAATTACTATCCTTTCCTAAAACCAATGTAAGCCCGCATACATCTCATAAAGCACTTACACATTTGTCCCGCATATACAGTGTGTTTATACCACGTGATAAATTGCGTCATAAATGCTGCGTCGGAAGACAACATTTTGCTTCGAATGACGATGTTAAACAAAGATAACTTTTAAATGAAACAAAGCGCAGTCTACGCCGCCTAGAGAGCACCGCCTTCGGTTTTTTTTCCAGCGTTTGATTGAGAGTTTAGTTTCTTAAAACACCTCGACGAACCTTTTCACAATACAATCTGACGGAGCACTGTCAAAACATTATTTAGGAAACTGGTTTGTCGAAGTGTTTGATGAAACTTATCACCTTATCAAACTCCTGTAATAAAACGAAGGCGGGGCTCTTTAAGCAGCATAGACTGCCCTTTGTTTCATTTAAAATGGTGTAGTAAAGAAAAGTTATCTTTAATTTAAGTCTTAATTTTAAGCAAAATCTTGCCTTCCGACGTAGCAAATATGACGTAATTTATCACGTGTTATAAACACACTGTAACACATATGTCCCGCATATAGCTCACGTAAGCTTTATGCGGAAGACCTGTTGAGATTCCACATATAGCTTGATAGGCGTTGACGATCTTATACTAGACTAACCGTTTGCTTTTGGCGATGAAGTTAACACCAATGATGAAGATAATTTGACAAAAGTATGTTTAACAATGTTTGTACTCGTCACCATGGTCAATTATGTGTTAGTTAAATGCGGAATGTGCTTTATTTCGTCTTACAAGGTCTCGTTTTCTTAAGCAGAATACACATATTTGTAGCTAAAATAGTTTTAGACAGCTTAAGAATGGATAATGATTTCATTTAATAGTTTCAGGATAACAAAGTGCGTTCGAAGTGACATTCTAAACAGGAATTATAATTCGTTTTTACTTTTCACCTGTCTGTTCAAATTTGGTGATATGTTTAAAAAATGGATAAGAATTTTTATGTATAATACTGAAGTGGCGATCCAATTAAATGGACACCTTTCTGAGTTTTTTAAGATAGGAAGAGGATGTAGACAAGGGGACCCTATTTCTCCATATTTGTTTATTTTATGTTCAGAAATTCTGGCAATTATGATAAGAAACAATCAAACTGTAAAGGGTATTGTAATTGATGGTGAGGAGTATAAGATCTCACAATTTGCTGATGATACATCTCTTCTGTTAGATGGTACTGAGGATACCGTGAAAAAGGTTGTAGATTTGTTGTATCATTTTTCACAATTATCAGGGCTCAAGGTTAATTATGATAAGACCAAATTAGTTTGGATAGGACCACTGAAATACTCATCGCGGTCCATAAAAACAAAATTTAAATTATCATGGGGCGATACTAGATTCAAATTGCTTGGGTTACATTTTGATGTAGATTTAAATCAAATGGGTAAGATAAATTTTGGTGAAAAAATGTTAAAAGTTAAAAACAGTATCTCATATTGGAAAAAGATGAAACTTACACCAATTGGCAGGCTTACGGTAGTCACTTTTACTACCATTATTCACACACCTTTTCATTAGCTTACCTAATCCAACAAATGATTTTGTTAAAGAGCTAAACGATTTGTTTTTTAAGTTTGTGTGGAATGGAAAAGCAAAAATAAAGAGTAACATTTTCAAAAAAGATTTTCCAGACGGTGGTATTAATATGATTGATATTACAAGTTATATTTATAGCTTAAAATTAAAATGGATAAGAAATTGTATATTGAATGGTAGTAGTAAATGTTTCAAATTAATGTCTGTATTATTTGATGTAAATAAAATGTTGAACTGTGGTAAGAAATTTTGTGAAATTATTTGTCAAAAGATGTCAAACACATTCTGGAAAGATGTAATGAATGCATATATGCTATATATAGATAGGTTTTGCATAGACAATGTTAATCAATTTATGCATATGCCATTATTTTATATCCACAATTTTGTTAATGGAAACTATGTATTTATTCATACCCTATACAATAAGGGATTTCGTTGTGTGAAAGATGTTTTTGATGCCAATGGAAATCTGTATAGCCTATTGGAAATTGAAGCAATAATTGATAAGAAAATCAACTTTTTACACTATAATGGATTGATTTCTGCAATTAAGGCCTATATAAGGCATTGTAATCTTGTGTTCAATGTCTTTTACTTTTTAGAATGAAGTAACCCATGTATGAACACTTTTATTAACCCAATTTTGACAAAAGAAAATGTTAACAGATTTCTTTACAAAATCTTTATTGATAATAATGATCTTCCTACAAGTCAACACAAATGGCTGTTACAATATGAAAATGTCAGTATTAATTGGAAAAATGCCTATAGCTGTGTATTTAAGTGTACAAAGGATTCTTATATTAAATGGTTACAATTAAGAGTAGCTTCATAGAATATAACCAACAAATTCATTATTATATAAAATGAAACTAGTTGAAAATGATTATTGCTCCTTTTTTGAATGCTGTAAAGAAACTCTTTTACATCTATTTTGGGATTGCAATAAAATACAGCCGGTATTGCAGGATATGCTACAAAAGTTGAATACAAATGACTCAAGTATTGTCATAAACAGTATGTTTGTATTGTTAGGTTCTGGGAATAATAACTTTAAGTTTGATGTACTTTTATTAGAATATAAGAAATTTATTTTTCTGTGTAAAAGAAAAAAGATTGTTCCAACAGTAATTGGTTTCAGAAATAGCCTTCAGTTAGCATGGAACATTTATAAAAATACAAATATCTCAGATAAATTTAAAAATAATTGGGCAATTGTAAGAAATTTGTTTTTGTAACTATACTTTTTAAGTTGTTTGTACAAATGAATAAAACAATGTATCGAAATGAACAATTAGATCATTAACATGCATGTTTGAGATTTTTTTTTCTTTTCCTTCATTTTTTTCCAGTCTTTTTTCGGTTTAGATGGGTTTTACATTCATAGTATCTCAATTATTATTCGTAAATAACTTTACTGCATTCTTATAGCATGCTTGTAAATTGGTATTATGTAGTGTCATACTATGTTATGTAAAATGCATATTGTTGAATAAATCCAAATTTTTGAAAAAAAACAAAAAAACAACAAAAAAACCCCAACTTTTCACCTGTCAACGACCTAATGGAATATATCTTTAAGAAGATAAACAATCTTTCTTGTTACAATACCTATTGTTTATACAAGCATAAACCAGCGTTTTTGTTGGTTAGAAACTAGTTTTGGTTTTATATCAGTTTCTTAAACTGTGTTTGTGTTATGATATTTCAATTAAAATGAATACCAGTTTTATAGTTTATTTAAAGAAAACCCAAAGTGGGTTTTGAAACTATTGAAAGCCCCTCCGGAAGCGGTTTCGTCAGTTCGTCCCATCCGAAATCTAGCTCCCTTTGAAAAACAACAACATGGCGGACAGTTATCAAAACGTTCATTGAAACAACATTTAGTTAAAACAGACAAACGACCATATGCGGTATCATTGTTTTGAAGAAATTCAGAAATAACGGCTCCATGCAGTAGCTCCATCATGTTGTTTAAGCTGTACACAAAACCATTTGTTGCTTCAAGCAAAACATTCGAAATAGGTTTCCAAATTGCCGAAACCTCTGAACCCCAAAATGAAACTTGTTTTGTATCAACAGAAATGCCCTTTACCTCCAAATAGAACGCAATATCAAATCAAACATTCACGTTCCTCAATGACAAGCTTGATTCATATTCTAGTCGGACATAAACCAGCCACAACTTTTATAGGTACATAAATACATACAACTTGTTTTATCTAAATGTTATGGTACCAACATATGGAAGCCTACTTTCCTTTGTAAAAACTCATTATTGTTCGTGTGTACTTCATGTTTATTGTCTTGCCGTAGTAAATGTTGTCTTTAATCAGATAATTCTGGAGCATCCGTGTACTGTACCGTTCTTCATCAAAGCCGTACAATGCTGATTGTGTTTCTCGGGTGTTAAATCATTAAACGGGTATGGACTGTAAGCGCTGTTATACCTTTTTCAGTACTCCTTGTTGGTTAACTTGTCAGACATCATACAAACAAAAGAATTAAAATCATATTGACATTGGTCTCTCTAATCGTATATATGACTTGCATTGCTGCTCCGGCCTGTTTCTCTCGTTTGCACGTGATGTTTGTATCTTAAAATTACTTCATCAGTTTATGTTATTTTTTATTTTATTCTTCATTGTATTCAAGTTGATGCTTCCTCTGACGAGGTTTGTATTTTGAATCTTGTAATTATTGATACATTTTGGGACAAGTGTGAGGTAATGGCCATGCAGCCCCCAATGAAATCCTGAGCTTTTCATTGAACGTTCCATGGCGGTACCCCAATATTTATCAATACACTGCTGGGTTTCTTTTTTATGTAGCTTGTTCTTCTGTCTTCCTTCCTTTGTTTGTGGCCGTTAACTTATGCTTTACTTATACTTTGTTGATTACTGTTGGGAAAACTGTGAGGTTATGGCCATACTCTCTAGTTTAAGCCCCCAGTATACTCTAGTTCAAGTGAACTCTTGTTTCAATGACCGTTCCAAGGTGTAATCCAATCATTTATCGGTAAGTTTATTTTTGAGTATGTGGTCTGTGTTGGGTGTTTGTATTTGTGTATGAGGTGCTTATACGCTTGTGTATCTAGTTCATTGTCGTCTGTGTCTCTAGTTCATTGTCGTCTGTGTCTCTAGTTCATTGTCGTCTGTGTCTCTAGTTCATTGTCGTCTGTGTCTCTAGTTCATTGTCGTCTGTGTCTCTAGTTCACTGTCGTCTGTGTCTCTAGTTCATTGTCGTCTGTGTCTCTAGTTCATTGTCGTCTGTGTCTCTAGTTCATTGTCGTCTGTGTCTCTAGTTCATTGTCGTCTGTGTCTCTAGTTCATTGTCGTTTGTGTCTCTAGTTCATTGTCGTCTGTGTCTCTAGTTCATTGTCGTCTGTGTCTCTAGTTCATTGTCGTCTGTGTCTCTAGTTCATTGTCGTCTGTGTCTCTAGTTCACTGTCGTCTGTGTCTCTAGTTCATTGTCGTCTGTGTCTCTAGTTCATTGTCGTCTGTGTCTCTAGTTCACTGTCGCCTGTGTCTCTAGTTCATTGTCGTCTGTGTCTCTAGTTCACTGTCGTCTGTGTCTTTAGTTCACTGTCGTCTGTGTCTCTAGTTCATTGTCGTCTGTGTCTCTAGTTCATTGTCGTCTGTGTCTCTAGTTCACTGTCGTCTGTGTCTCTAGTTCATTGTCGTCTGTGTCTCTAGTTCATTGTCGTTAAGGCCCTTGCCTTGTGCTTCTTCAGTTTATTGTTTTATTTTCGAATAGTGGGCTTGTCCTTGTAGTTTTCAATTGATAATTAGTATTCTGGAATCTGCTTTATTAAACATTTATTAATCACTGATACACTTTAGTGACAATGAAGGATGAAAAGGGTTTTATCGTTTACAATTCCTCAAATAGCCGTTGAGGATTTGAATTGTGGCCTTTTGAATTTCGTTAATGCCTTTGTGTAAAGGCTTTTTTTTAAATCCAATATCAGTGTTGATCCCCCCAAATTAATTCTCATTTAGTGGAATGTTTAGAAAGTTTGTCATAGGGCAGTACAGCCGACCATAGAACTAGATGGAGGCGTCACCTTAAAATCGAATAAGTGTATTGGAATTGGGGTGACGTTAAACTGAAATACTTTTGCTCCATTGTGTTTAAAATGTAAGGAGACGATTTATTAATACAATTCTTAAATTCCTAAAGTCAGGTTAATTAATGACGTTTGAAGCATTTAAAATGAAAATGTGACACTTAGTGATTTTGTTTATGGGCATAATCTCTCGGCCAAGTTCCGTCATGGTGTATGTAACCCATCTCAGTAACCATGTAGTAATCCCATTTTACATTGTAAAATATAGTTGCTTTATAAACTGTGCAGATAATAATGTAATTATTATGCCATTAAACGGGGCTTATGTTTAAACTTTTGGCTACTAAGATTGTTTCTGTAGTTTTTCACATAAATACTAATTTTAACCAACTTCGATTATGAGATAAATCTCCCAAGAAACATCATAGGTTTGCCCCCTTTTAAATTTAAATTACATAACATTGCATTACTACAGTTTAAAAAAATGCAGTTGGCTTTACTTCTTGATCAGATTTGCTACAAAGTTTTACTCCTTTTACATAAGAATTGATATTATTATTAGTTTGGTTATCAAGGGCACTCCAAACATGAATAAGTTACAATATTCACTAAAACTGCTTCTATTTTGAATAATTCAGAAGTATGGAAATGAAGTATGATAAACCATAAGCTAATGGATTAAGATGAAGCGTTGACTTGAACCAATGCGGTGTGAAACAAGCTGTTTGTAAGCGTTCATGATTTATTGCAGGCGATATAACTTAATAAGGAAGTTTCAGTAACAATATCTGTATGTATTCACCATTAAGGGAATATGTTTGTTTTAATAGGTTTAAATTTAAAATCATGTTTGAGTTTTAAAATATATTTTTTTACCTTTTAAACATGCTCAGTACACTTCCGTTATCATCTGCTTTGCTTTTTTCACATATTAATTACAGATTTGCAATAAACACTGGATTATTAGAATGGGTTTATCGTTTGGCGGGCGTCGTTCAGGCAGGCGGACCTTAAAATGCGATTCCGCTCAGTATAAAATGGAATAAGGAATAACCCTGACTTTGTGAAATAGTGGCGCATCCTTGGTCTATTGGTAAAACACTTGACTGTGAATCCAGGGATCGCAGGTTCGATACCCGCCGCATCACCTAAAATACTAACTGTCTTCCGGGAGGGACGTTAAATGGGGGTCCCGTGTGTCAGTGCTATACACTGGTGCACGTTAATGAACCAGGGTAGCTCTAACCGGGTTTCAGCAAATGATGAGAATTAGTATATAGCAACCTCAGTAACTCTTATAAATTTTATACGCATGCGCAATGACATAACTCTACCTCCAACGCCCAAAGATATCCGGATAGTATCGAGGTCACTAGCTATATTCTGCCACGTTTTAATGAATAGTTTCATAAAAAAATCACAACAGCTCCAGTTTCAATAAACATTTCCAGTATAACAGTCTCTTTCCTTAATGTTGAAAACAAAGTTATATAAAATATTAATTGCTGTGTTTACATGGTTCGTTTACCAAACCAAACATACCAAACATATACTCCTCGACAACTCGCGAAGAAGGATGTTTACAAGGCTGTTGTTGTTGTTGAGTTTATAAAAAATCTGTCCGCGCCCTTTAATGGCTGCATTATGGCTTGACCCCGTGTAATCCACAAGTGTGTCGTAAACATAATTTTGAATCCAAAGGGGGATGTTACCCCACCGGTTTCTGGGATATTCGTCAAAGAGCTATTTTGTAAACAAAATACCGAGAGACCTTCGATGAATGATACCTAGAGTGGTCCCACAGCTCTGACTAATGGATATGGCTTCATTTCCCTAGCCTCGACTATTTTAAGTATAGAAATAAGATATTACATGTTTCTTAAAAATTATAAACTTGTAGGAATGGTATTTTATAAAGAATGAGTAAGACTCGTGGTTACAGATATAGCTCAGCGGACTCGCTCGACTTGTTCGGTTTGGAACTTTTTATGTTTCTCGGTAATGTCATGTGAAGTCTGGGGCTTTTGTAAAGCTGCAAATATGGAGAGGGTCCATTGAAAATTTATTTAAAAACACTTCTTGGTGTAAAAAAAGTACTAGGGTAATACCCGCTTTATGTCACTAGACTTGTACGCAAACAAGCATGATATTTCCTTTATCAATTTAAAAGAGATAATTGCATTTTATACGACGCATTGCAAAGCTTAAGATATGATGCAGATAATAAACCAAACTCAAGTAATTGGTATTCCAACATACGCACTGTGTTACTCAACACAGGATTCAAAGTTTGTATCTACTAGAGTCTATTAATACTGATGATTTAACTCCTATTTTAGGACTAGATTATTTGACATATTTATTTGGCACTGGAAAAATGATATCAACACATTGAGTTCACGTTTGTTATATAGAGAGCTTCAAACGTGTATCTATATGTTATTTTATATAGAAAAAATGAATAGCTATAAACTTTGGAATATTATCGCTAGGTTAAGATTGTCTTATCACATGTTAAAAGTTGAAAGAGGTAGATATGCAATTATTGAAAAAGAAGAAAAAAATAAATGTGTTTTATGTACTAAAAAAGGTATTAAAGATGAATACCATTTTGTTTTGATTTGTCCACAATATATTGACACTAGAAACAGATACCTTGATTTTATTATGCACGGCCAAGTGTGTTTCAATTTATATAACTATTAAACTCCGAAAATACCGCATCTCTTAGAGGTCTAGCTTTATATGACAACCATGCCTATTATTAATGCTTAACATTAATTACTTTGGACATTTGTTCAATGTTTGTTGTTACTATTGTTGTTTATTTTACTTTTCACCAGATAGTTTTTAAATTATTTCCATTTTTTTTTAAAACAACAACATATCCATCAATTCTTAGCTGATATATAAAAAGGTACACACATTTAAGACAATCGTTTAATATAAACCCTTTTTGCGGTGGATGTCTCTTTTTTGCGGTTGGTAATCGCAGCATTAAAATGTGAGAAAAATGAGGAGTTTTGTAATGAGACAGTTGGCCGGTAATAACACGACAGAACAACTGTTTAGTATGTACCTCTGTATACCACAGGTGTGACCCGTCATCGCGGTCGTGATTTACGAGCTCAGACAACGCTTTACAGAAGCTTGAAACATGTTGCTTTCCTCCAGAGATGACAATTCATTTTATATGATTGTATTGTATTCTAAGAGATGAACTCGTACATAATCGGGTGACTTCGCTTTGAATGAAAAAGAAAAGGAAGACTATAAGTATCTTCTATGGCCGTGAGTGTAAGATTTATCACAACCATACCATACTTTACACAACCAATCTTTATATTGAAATTAATACTAGTACAGCTAGTCCGGTAGGCCGCATACACTGTTACCATACATATCCTTTAAGTTAAGATGGTATTAGTACTAGTAGAACTAGTCCGGTAGGCCACAAACACTGTTGCCATACATATCCTTAATATTCCGATGTGATAAGTACTAGTACAACTAGTCCGTTAGGCCGCATACACTGTTGCCATACATATCCTTAATATTCCGATGTGACAAATACTAGTAGATCTAGTCCGTTAGGCCGCATACACTGTTACCATACATATCCTTAATATTCCGATGTGACAAGTACTAGTAGAACTAGTCCGTTAGGTCGCATACACTGTTACCATACATATCCTTAATATTCCGATGTGACAAGTACTAGTAGAACTAGTCCGTTAGGTCGCATACACTGTTGCCATACATATCCTTAATATTCCGATGTGACAAGTACTAGTAGAACTAGTCCTGTAGGCCGCATACACTGTTACCATACATATCCTTAATATTCCGATGTGACAAGTACTAGTAGAACTAGTCCTGAAGGCCGCATACACTGTTACCATACATATCCTTAATATTCCGATGTGACAAGTACTAGTAGAACTAGTCCGGTAGGCCGCATACACTGTTGCCATACATGTCCTTAATATTCCGATGTGACAAGTACTAGTAGAACTAGTCCGTTAGGCCGCATACACTGTTACCATACATATCCTTAATATTCCGATGTGACAAGTACTAGTAGAACTAGTCCGGTAGGCCGCATACACTGTTACCATACATATCCTTTATGTTGAGATGGGATTTGTACTAGTAGAACTAGTCCTGTAGGCCGCATACACTGTTACCATACATATCCTTAATATTCCGATGTGACAAGTACTAGTAGAACTAGTCCTGTAGGCCGCATACACTGTTACCATACATATCCTTAATATTCCGATGTGACAAGTACTAGTAGAACTAGTCCTGTAGGCCGCATACACTGTTACCATACATATCCTTAATATTCCGATGTGACAAGTACTAGTAGAACTAGTCCTGTAGGCCGCATACACTGTTACCATACATATCCTTAATATTCCGATGTGACAAGTACTAGTAGAACTAGTCCTGTAGGCCGCATACACTGTTGCCATACATATCCTTAATATTCCGATGTGACAAGTACTAGTAGAACTAGTCCTGTAGGCC
Source organism: Mya arenaria (assembly GCF_026914265.1). Lineage (NCBI taxonomy): Eukaryota > Metazoa > Mollusca > Bivalvia > Myida > Myidae > Mya > Mya arenaria. The sequence goes on along the minus strand of NC_069129.1, from coordinate 33,280,700 downwards.
GCATACACTGTTACCATACATATCCTTAATATTCCTATGTGACAAGTACTAGTAGAACTAGTCCGTTAGGTCGCATACACTGTTACCATACATATCCTTAATATTCCGATGTGACAAGTACTAGTAGAACTAGTCCGGTAGGCCGCATACACTGTTACCATACATATCCTTTATGTTGAGATGGGATTAGTACTAATACAACTAGTCCGGTAGGCCGCATACACTGTTACCATACATATCCTTTATGTTGAGATGGGATTAGTACTAGTAGAACTAGTCCTGTAGGCCGCATACACTGTTACCATACATATCCTTAATATTCCGATGTGACAAGTACTAGTAGAACTAGTCCGGTAGGCCGCATACACTGTTACCATACATATCCTTAATATTCCGATGTGACAAGTACTAGTAGAACTAGTCCGGAAGGCCGCATACACTGTTACCATACATATCCTTTATGTTGAAATGGGATTTGTACTAGTAGAACTAGTCCGGAAGGCCGCATACACTGTTACCATACATATCCTTAATATTCCGATGTGACAAGTACTAGTAGAACTAGTCCGGTAGGCCGCATACACTGTTACCATACATATCCTTTATGTTGAAATGGGATTTGTACTAGCAGAACTAGTCCGGAAGGCCGCATTCACTGTTACCATACATATCCTTAATATTCCGATGTGACAAGTACTAGTAGAACTAGTCCGGAAGGCCGCATACACTGTTACCATACATATCCTTAATATTCCGATGTGACAAGTACTAGTAGAACTAGTCCGGTAGGCCGCATACACTGTTACCATACATATCCTTTATGTTGAGATGGGATTTGTACTAGTAGAACTAGTCCGGAAGGCCGCATACACTGTTACCATACATATCCTTAATATTCCGATGGGATTAGTACTAGTAGAACTAGTCCGGTAGGCCGCATACACTGTTACCATACATATCCTTAATATTCCGATGTGACAAGTACTAGTAGAACTAGTCCGGTAGGCCGCATACACTGTTACCATACATATCCTTTATGTTGAGATGGGATTTGTACTAGTAGAACTAGTCCTGTAGGCCGCATACACTGTTACCATACATATCCTTTATGTTGAGATGGGATTTGTACTAGTAGAACTAGTCCGGTAGGCCGCATACACTGTTACCATACATATCCTTAATATTCCGATGTGACAAGTACTAGTAGAACTAGTCCGTTAGGTCGCATACACTGTTACCATACATATCCTTAATATTCCGATGTGACAAGTACTAGTAGAACTAGTCCGTTAGGCCGCATACACTGTTACCATACATATCCTTTATGTTGAGATGGGATTAGTACTAATACAACTAGTCCGGTAGGCCGCATACACTGTTACCATACATATCCTTAATATTCCGATGTGACAAGTACTAGTAGAACTAGTCCGGTAGGCCGCATACACTGTTACCATACATATCTTTAATATTCCGATGTGACAAGTACGAGTAGAACTAGTCCGGTAGGCCGCATACACTGTTACCATACATATCTTTAATATTCCGATGTGACAAGTACTAGTAGAACTAGTCCGTTAGGTCGCATACACTGTTGCCATACATGTCCTTAATATTCCGATGTGACAAGTACTAGTAGAACTAGTCCGGAAGGCCGCATACACTGTTACCATACATATCCTTAATATTCCGATGTGACAAGTACTAGTAGAACTAGTCCGGTAGGCCGCATACACTGTTACCATACATATCCTTAATATTCCGATGTGACAAGTACTAGTAGAACTAGTCCGTTAGGCCGCATACACTGTTACCATACATATCCTTTATGTTGAGATGTGACAAGTACTAGTAGAACTAGTCCGTTAGGCCGCATACACTGTTACCATACATATCCTTAATATTCCGATGTGACAAGTACTAGTACAACTAGTCCGTTAGGCCGCATACACTGTTACCATACATATCCTTAATATTCCGATGTGACAAGTACTAGTAGAACTAGTCCGTTAGGCCGCATACACTGTTACCATACATATCCTTGTATAAATACCCCCCTCCCCCCACACACACACATATTTAGGTGGGATAAATACAAGCTCATCTAGTCCGTTAAGCCACAAATTTCCCTTATAATCAGTTCTGAGTAGTACTAGTACAACTAGTTTTGGGCATTTTGGAAATGTTGAGTTTTTGGCAAATCCCCCCACACTTTTCTGGTATCATAGCGTATACTAATGTGCTAATGGGCTTATCAAATCAGTACTTGCGGAGATAATTATAAATATTTACTATCAAAGCATTTGGGTGAAAAAAAAAACAAGAAAAAAACATCTAAACCCTAGCATTATGAAAATATATTCATATTTTCTGAGTGAAGCTTATTTTCAATAAAGAAAATGAAAGCAGTGTTATTACTGGATCATTCAAGGAAATGTTTCATTTTGAAAATGCACACAAACCGGGCTTGTTAGGTGAGTAATGCAGTTGATTCTGAAAGGTACGGATCAATGACATGATTTGAAAGCTCAAAATTATTGCAAAAAGATTCAATTGCTATTTGATTAATGAGCTACTAATTGTGCCTGACTTATATGGGAAAATCATTTTATCGAATTGTTTGCTCAATTTATATTGAAATATTACAGAGATAACTATATTCGAAATCTTAAAAGGATGTCTGAACTCTCTTAAATTATCAACACAGGCGATAAATAATTTTTCAACCTGAACATTCATTATAAATAAAGGCGTGTTCAAATGCACCACGTATGTATGATTATTAATAGGCACCGTTAGAAAAGAAACAGGTTGACGTCATGTACGACAAGAATTTATGTAGAGCAAAATTGATGGCGATTTGATATAAGACAAGAAGCAAAAAAAAACAAAAACGAATAGCACACAAAATCTATGTATGGCTAGTGCAATTCCGACGCATGTAGGACAAGTTGCAAGCCATAGAAATGAGGAAAAAGATGCAAACCGAAATTAAATAGGACACGATTCAAGCTCGAGTCATGCAGTATAAGATGGAAGGCAAAGTCATGCATGACAAGATGCAAGCCAAAGTCACGCAGAACAAGATGAAAGCCAAAGTCACGCAGAACAAAATGCAAGCCAAGTCACGCAGAACAAGATGCAAGCCAAAGTCACGCAGAACAAGATGCAAGCCAAGGGCATGCAGGACAAAATGCAAACCAAACTCATACTGAACAAGATGAGAGCCGAAATCATGCAGGACAAGATTGAAGCCAAGTCATACAGGACAATATGCAAGCCGAAGTCAAGCAGGACGAAATACAAGCCAAAGGCATAAAGGGCAAAATGCAAGCCGAAGTCATGCAGGACAAATGCTAGCTGAATTTATGCATAAAAGATGGATGCCAAAAGTAGGCAGGACAATAGGTAAGTCGAATTTATGCTGGACAAGGCGATTGCGAAATTCATGCAAAACCAGATGGAAGCTGAAGTAATACAGGACAAAATTGAAGCCAAAGTCATGCAGGGAAAGATATAAGCTGAAGGCGTACATGACAAGATGCAAGCTGAAGCCGTACAAGAAAAGATGCAGGCCGAAGTCATGCAGGACAAGATATAAGCTGAAGTCATACAAGAAAAGATATAAGCCGAAGTCAAGCAGGACAAGAAATAAGCTGAAGACGTACATGACAAGATGCAAGCTGAAGCCATACAGGGAAATATACAGGCCGAAGTCATGAGGACAAGATATAAGCTGAAGTCATACAGGAAATGATATAAGCCGAAGTCATGCAGGACACGATATAAACTGAAGTCATACAGGACAAGATATAAGCCGAAGTCATGCAGGACAAGGTATAAGCTTAAGGCGTACATGACAAGATGCCAGCTGAAGTCATACAGGAAAAGATGCAGGCCGAAGTCATGCAGTACAAGTTATAAGCTGAAATCATACAGGAAAAGATATAAGCCGAAGTAATGCACGACAAGATAAAGGCTGAAGTAATACAGGACAAGATATAAGCCGAAGTTATGCAAGACAAGATATAAGCTAATGTCATACAGGACAAGATGCAAGCCGAAGTCATGCAGGGCAAGTTATAAGCTGAAGTCATACAGGATAAGAGGCAAGCCGAAAATATAAAAGAAAAGATGCAAGCCGAAGTCTGAAATCATAAAGGACGAGGTAAAAGCCGAAGTCATGCAGGACGAGGTGCAAGCCGAAGTCATACAGGATAATATAAGCCGAAGTCATACATGACAATATGCAAGCCGAAGTCATGCAATACAAGGTGTAAGCCGAAGTCATGCAGAACATGATACAAGCCGCAATCATATAAGACAGGGTGATAGACAACGTCATGTAGAACAAGACGCAAGCCGACGTAATGCAAGAAAAAATGCAAGCCAAATTCAAACAGCCAAACTCGTGAATGATGAGATGAAGGCTGACGACATGTGGGACAGGTTGGAAGCCGAAGTCATATGCGACGAGGTCGTGTTAGCCGAAATTAGAACAATATACACACCGAATTAATGTAGGGCATGGTGCAAGCCGAATTCATTTAGGATAAAATGAAAGCCAAAGAAATGCAGGACATCCAAATTCGTAAAGGATAAGATATAGGCCGATGTCATGAAGGACAAGATGCAAGGCGAAGTCATAGGCTGCAAGATACAGGCCGATGCCATGCAAGACAAGATGCAAACATAAGTCATGTAGCACAAGATGCAAGCCGATGCCATGTGCGAGGAGGTCATGTAAGCCGGAATTAAGGACAAGTTACAAACCGAAGTAATGTAAGGCAAGATGCAAGCTGAAGTCATGCAAGACAAAATTCAAGCCAAAGCAATGCAGGACAGCCGATGTCATGTAGTTCAGTATGCAAGCCGATGTCAACCTTGCAAATTGAAGTCATATTGGATTAGGTTCAATGATGATCAACAATGTGCATGACGACGTCACAAAGTATATAATGCTACAAAATGTAAGACAATGCTATGTAGATAACTTCGGCAAGCCAAAGCAAGCCAATTTTTTGTAGGACTAGATGCAAGCCGAAGCCATGTAACACAAGATACAAAGCGAAGAGGAGATGCAAGCCGAATTAATATAAGTGAAAATGCAATCCGAAGTCATGTGTAACAAGATGCAAGTCGAAGTTATGCAGGACAGCCTAAGTCGTTTAGGATGAGATGAAGGCCGAAGTCATGTTAATCAATGAGCAATATTTATATGAAAAACTACAGAAACAAGTCCAGTAGTCGAAAGTTTAAACATAAACCCGTTTAATGACACACAGTCAACACCAATGACATATACATAAAAACCAAACAATCAGAAACTAGAAACATGGAACAACAACTCAAAACCCCACAAACAACACACTTCAAATATATGATGTATAAAACTAGAGGTGTTTATCAAGGATTGTTAGATACCGCCTTGGAACTGTCAGTAAAATGTAAATTTACTTGGGGTTTAACCTAGGGATGCAAACGAATGGCAAAATTGATATTCGAATATTCTATTACCAAATCAAATACTTGTTAATTTGCAGTAATCTATTGTTATCCTCTATAGTAATATCCGGTGCCTTTTTACCCTTCTTTGTCGTGCCCGGTACCCGCGATGGACCCTGATTCCCCCCAAATTCTCCATTAAAATAAAAAAGGCCCAACAAAAAACCCGAAATATTTTACACAAAAAAACAATAAAAAATCGAATTAATTCAATTCCATTGCATGCATATTTGTAAACAATGCGCAATTTGATCAGCGAAGACCATAAATTTCCGGTTGAATGACGTTACGAAACGGAAAGTCGTTTCGAAGTGCATGCAGCCTCGTTCTGGGATTGACCGTTACTAACACCAAACCAACTCGGGAACTAGTAAAATAATAAAACAGACATGGAATTTGACTCATCTATTGTGTAATAATTGCGGAAATATATCCTAAATGGCTATACTTTACAGTTTCATTTCAAAGCTTGAAATCGAAACATGGAAAACAGTTTTAAGATCATAACTAGCACATGTACTTCATATCATCACGGCGATATCAGCAATAATGCACAGCTTAATTGGTAGCCAAGAAAGCGCTCTGGTGTGTATACTTTTAATTGCATAACTTTTAAATGTCCCAAAATTAATTGAAATGTGTTTGATGTCACTTGTCTAACAGCAGAAAAGTACCCTACGATATGTCCCTAATTGATATATGACATGTGTATAGTATATTGTCATCAACTTCACGCCTCTGGCATTAGGGGCCAATTGTTATAAAAACAAGACAAACAAACATTATACACAACAGCACAGTTGTAAGCAAAAGGTTTATGATTTAATTATTTCAACTAAAAACCATCGAATATTCGAATACCGATTTCGACATTCGAATACCAAACGTTCGATCGAATATTCGAATATTCGTTTGCATCCCTAGACTTTAAACTAATTTGTGTGCACAACCTCACTCTTAATCCAACACTCCCGAATAAAGTAAAAATGTAAATGGTAAATCTCATCAAAGTATACATTTACTTGAAAAATCGTATGAATAAAACAGATAATAATAAACTAATAGGTAAACCCCAAGTACTTCTATCATTAGAGATCTCAACCTATCTGTAGACGAAGGAATACAAATCAAACAACCTAATGCAAAAACTTTTCAAAGATATGATGCAGTTATTGTTTGAAACTATAAAAATCACACACAGTCTGCCTAAGCAATTAAAAGGTTTAAAACTGTGTGATTATAGAGTTACATAATGAAAAGTATCATTGTACTAACTCATGGAATAAACAAAGAAAACATTATTAAAACCCGAAGCCACGTATGACAAGACTCAAGCCGAAGTAATGTAGGACACGGCTCAAGTCGGTGTCATACATGACAAGATGGAAGCCGAAGTCATGTAGGACACGATTCAAATCGGTGTCGTGCTTGACAAGATAAAAGCCGAAAGTGTTATTATGTCAAAATGCAAGCAGAAGTCATGTAGGAAAAGGTGCAAAGATGTTGGACGAGGTGCAAGCCGATGTCTCGAAGAACGAGGTGCGACAAAATGTAAGCCAATACTATGTGGGACAAGTTTAAAGCCGAAACAAGCCAAAATAGATTCAAACATATATTAATTTATTAGAGTAAACATATTGTTTCTTGATACATAATAAGTTTAATTTACATTATACGTGACATAAACATTTCTAATCAACCAATTGCATATAAAGTATATAAGGGAAATAGAAAAATAATAAACATATTCATGCATAAATAACAATATCGAACGAGGTTGGACTGGTATGTTATTCATCCAACAAAGATCAATAGAGTAGGACATGAATAAAAATCTTTTTGAATACTAAAATACTGCCTGACTTTCTGAAAACCGTTGAATTATGAACTGGAATCCTTAATACCATTTAGTATATTTATTTATTATTTCTTCTTATAATTCTCCTTCGTATTATTGCCTGGTGAAAAAAGTAGATGTGTAAGCTCGTAATGGTAGTGGTCCGAAAAGATGCATGTAAATACGTTTTCAGACGTTGGAGACAAAAAGTATCATATTTACTGGTCTTCTGTTCCTTTGTTAAACTATATATAATCCGTCGCACGCAAGCATTAATACTTATTATTTAATAACAGTCAATGTCATTATAATGTATGCAATACATAAATGACAAGCTAGCATAGCGAGCGAAAAAAAAGGAATGTAAATATAGTTAGTGACCGAAATTGTGTGATTATCACTCCCAAACATGTAGTGCCAGCCATTCTTTGCTTCATGCTTTGTTATTCACTTCAGATTCAGCCTAGACGTTTCTCAGAATTGCGCGGGTCTACCAAACATTTAGCTGCCCCAAAGGTGCCAGGCTCGATTCCCGGCCTATGCATATAAAATTATGAGAGTTTGGTTGGTGATAATCAAACCGGACAAGTAGATTTACACCTGGCACTCCGGTTTCCCTCACAATACAAAACCACAATATTGCTCAACATAGTTCCAACGAAAGTGATTAGCATAATTTGTTATAATTCTTCACAATTGTTAAATAATAAATGAAATTTATGGGCGCCAGGAAAGTTGAGCAGAATCCGTTATATGCGTGAAATTCATTTTTTCTTCATTTTTAGGAATTGAGTCCATAATGAATGCGTGAAATTCATTTTTCTTCATTTTTAGGAATTGGGTCCATAATGAAACTGTTTAAAATGACAGACTATCTTATTTATTTTCGCTATCCTAATGTTATCAGATTTAACTTTAATATTGAAACGTTGTGTTAAGCGGCAGTCCCTGGATTTATCTATCTAAATGTAGATGGACAGCGATGGGTTCGGGGACTCTTGCCAGTGAAATCTTGCATTTTTGAAAATTGTGCCAGATTGACGATTTGTTTTGGTAAACAATTGCCATTTGCATTACTTTCATTTATGAGCATTTATTTGTGTGTTTTTCTAATGGAATCCGAATCCAAGTTACTCTTAAGCTGATTGGGCGTACCTAACCTCGACATCCGGAATACATCTGCACAGCCGGGATACCGTGGTAAATATGGGCCAGAATATGGCGAATCAATGAAGGGGGGGGGGGTACACCCTTGTTTACAGTCGTATATACTTTACGTCTTAAGCATAAATGGTGTCCCCTTTGTCAGCTTTTTTTTAAAGGAGACTATTTCTGGCCTAGTTTATTTTGTCTTCAACAAATTATGATTTGGTGTTATATTTCTGTGGTGTTTTTGCAATGTTCGTCCGTGACCCGAATGTGTAAATTTGAATCTGAATTAAAGACCAGCCGACACACAGACAGACTTGCACATTTATTTTCCGGATCGTGTTCGATGACGATTCATTAAACAAATTGTAAGAAGGAATGTCTTCGAATATTCAATTTGCAATGTTAATGTTCACGAAATGACAGTTACAAAAACACACCAATATTCTTAATTTTATAAAATTTAGTATCAAAGTTTATTTTAAAGCAGTTTTATAATTTATTTTAGTCTTAGCAATGAATTGTGCATTCATGAATTAATGAGCATTCAACAAACATTACATACAAGTGCATTATACCAATTTTATTATTGAACTAAGACACATATACGTGTATATACCTATTTTTTTCACAAATAAGAAATCGGGGTAAGATAAGGAATCCATATTTGATCAGATCTGTTGTGGTCGGTATAGCAGAACAATTTTACATCTGACTTAAGGTGTTACATATGATATTTTAAAAAAGATATATTATCTACATACATTCTAAAATTATCTATAAATTAAAATAGCAAAAGCTAAATATTACACAGAGGGTTTTAAAATTTGCTTTCAGCCAACTTAAAAACTTTGTTTCGAAAATACCAACAGCAGATAAGAAATAGTGTGTTGGTTTGTATTCATACATACACACACACTACTTGTAAATATCAGTTCTGGCTTTTAGAATCAAGAAACAATTTTTAGCATTGATTTTTAACATATTTTCGTTTGAGAGAACGAAGTTCAATTTGTAGTAACTCCACATCCAAATTTAGCCATTGCTGACTGGTGCTTTCTAGCTATACTGGAACATTTAACTTAGTTTTCAGTTTCCTTTTTTGAAGTCATATTTTCATGTCCATCCAACAGTTGAAGTGAACTCATAAATGGCAGATGGTTCTTATACTGAAACTGCCGATTTTAACATCTCTTACTACTCTTATTACAATAGAATTTTATAATTTGAAAATTAACTCTATTCGTAACCATTCGATCAGGTCAATATTATTGTTTTGACGCAGATCTCCACTGTTACACTTGTAGTTGCCGCCAACCAAATTCACTATAGAAAGCATTGTTGGCCGTGTATTTACACATACTCAAGCACAACCTAATGATTCGACTCTAAACTGTGTAAAAAGAAGAAAATGATCTACTCCCCTATAATTTGCCAAATGCTTTAATAGGCCATACTGTTCTGTCATAAAGTTAAGTGAATACAATGAAAAGCAAACTCCCATTTACTTTAAACTTTGCGATCAGAAGACCGAGAGCCCTGCCATAAGTCCATACAACTGATCTTGATGTAAGATTAAAGTCTAGAAAATCTTCCAGCAATAAATCCAGGTAGTATAGTTTGCAACCACTTTGAAAATGTTGTCCCCACAAGTGAATTTATATGAAGTTCTAGAGACAGAATGGGGTCTGAAATGACCGATGTTGTTTTTAAGTGATTTACAACCATATTATTATTATTATTATTATCATTAATATTATTGTTATTATTATAACATCCTTGTCTCAATCCTCGCTGTACATTGAAATAGTCAGTATATAAACAATTGACTCTAACACCGGACGATACATTTCTGTATAAATTGTTTAAGGCAATCAATATATTACAATTAACACCAAATATTGAACTACTTAATTTGTTCCATAAAAGACTCATGTAAAATTATACGCCGTTTTAACATCTATAAAAGCACAGAATGTAGATTGCCTGGATTTTCTTCTAGTTTCAATAATATTTGTTAATGAAGATTTATGGTCAATAGTGCTTCTTCCTTTTCGGAAACCATTTTGTTCATCTTCTAGAATATAAATGTTTCTGACTATTTCGGCAGCCTGTCATTTAGAACAGAGCAAAACATATCTTATACGTAGTACATGACAAGGCAATACCTCATATAGTTATTAATCACGTGGATTAAGAATTCTTGATTTAGACATTGGACTTAATTTGGAATGATTTGAGCCTATGCACTTGGAATGATTCTAGTTTGAAACACACATTGAACAATATATGTAAAAAAGAAATAGAACACTCATTCTTTATAATATCAATTTGAATTGTATCGACTCCACATGATTAACCTTTTTTCAGCTTTAACAATTGATTTCTGTACTTCAGACACTGCACAATTACATTAAGACTATTACACTTTGGTAAATCCCTCTTTGGTTCATTACCATGAGTATCAAGAGTGTAAGTTTGACTATCAACAAACAAATTACTAAATTCAGTTTTCCATTTACTCAGTACACTATCAATTTCACGAGTGGCATAACTTTTTATGACTATTTAAAACACACATGCTACTATCAATCAGAAATTCTTATAGCTTATCACCATACACATTCATAGAAAGGTCTACTATATCGCGTTCTTGCAAATTATCAACTCCAATAATAAAATCATTATTGTATCGAATGCGACGCCTAAAATCTCCACACACAAAAAGCGGACCAATATTCTGGTATGTAAAAATATTAGCCAACAATGTATCATAAAATCCAAAACATCAGCAAATAGCATATACATGTATAAAATAAATTATTTGATAGTTTATTTTTAAATTCCAACCATAAGATTCCCTCATATGTATCATCAACAACATGAGCGAGTTTCAGTAAAACCTAAAATATCTAAGTTTAGAAAAACTACAGTTCTGTTTCAAACTAAAATTATCACTTTCTATATTCAAACTGCAGCCATAAACATTCCAGAACGCTAACCCCACCTATCTCTGCCAACCATGACCACTCCAGACATTCTGTCCCTGCCAACGTCCAATGTAGCCTTGATCTCTATGACCTTGTCCTCGTTGACATTGGCCTTGAACTTGTACTCTTTGGCCGCTGCCAGTGTTGTCACTGTAAGGACCAACCCCCCCCCCGATATATTCCTGCACTAGTGCCATTAGAAAAAGCACCATGGTTGCCTCTATTATCAATAAGGCGTTTTATAAGTTTGGTATTTTGTAAAGAAACATTAATCATATATTTAATTGCATATTATATATAATTATATATTATATTAAATGCTGGTACCATAAACGTTTATGTTAATTGCGTGTAAATTAAACAATGAAAAGGTCAAAATTACATCAGGTTTTCCTTCTAAATCACTATTTAATTGCATACTTGAATAAGTGATATTATTCAAGATTCAACACCTTTATTAAGTAATTTGAAGACATATGTGTTTCTCATTACATGATATAAATGGTAATACATTAACATAAACAAATAATCATATGTCATTGTACACTTTCTTAATGCCTCTCTGTTGTCATTATTCAGGTGGAGAATGTTCACGGGAAGCTTGACAGCGCCTGTCAACGTAATAAACATGCTCGTTAGATGTTTGTCACCCGGATGACAAACACAGAAAATAAAGGCCCAAATTAAGAAGTATGTAACAATTATGCAAATAAGAAGCAATTTGGGCATGTTGAAAACATGACAGGAAAAGAGAAAACGAACATATAAAATATGATGTTTACAGCGGCCCTGTTGCAGTCTGTGAACAACAGTGACAACGACCTAGCAGTTATGGTTAATGGTTAATCTCGAAGCAAAGCTAATAATAAATGTCAGACTCATCATCCCTGGTGTGCATGTATAAAATAAAACAATACTGAAAGTCAACGTGCTAGTTTTATTGTATGTAAATATTTAATTTTTGGAGAGAACATGTCATTATAATAACTTCATTACCTGTTTTATAGCAACCGAATAGATGGAATTTGCATGTTTGTGACACCTTAAGCGGGGATGCGTAAAGCAGCAGAATAATTTAATACCTTTTTATAGCTTTGTATTTGTTTTGAGGTCAAGACATGTTTGGAGCACCTAAACTGATGTTTAATATGGATAACGATTATGCAAAGTTTGTTGTGAATAGAATACGAAAAAATAGTGTTCTATATGCTTATTTCAATCTTTATTATTATAGATTTATTTGTCGGAAAGTTGTATCTTTGAACATTCGGAATTCACGAGGCAAGATCTGAATGAAATCAAAATCTGCTAAAAAACCATTAGAGTCATATCCGACCTTCTGAATAAAGAGCGGTCTAATAAAACTTTCAATATATCAGTATATACTTTACTGGTTTAAATCACTTAGAGTATATGTTATAACATATTAAGTTACATTTTAATGACGACCAATTTTGGTTTCTGACGTCATTTTAACTTCATGCAATGATACTTGCAGATTGGAATACGAGCGTTTGCTCGAGGTGGAATACGGACAAGCGTTTTTTGCAATATGCATCGCTTGAAGATGTATGATGATTATAAATAATGTTACCGTAAGCTTAAAACAGGAACTGGAATAACGAATGTTAAATTCTTATTCAAATGGAAACACAGGTTTCAATCCAACAATCATGGCTGGTTCCTTTAGTAGTTTCTTGGTCTTTAACAAATGGTTCATCCTTTGTGAAGACATCGCCCGTTTTCGTTTGAAGATGCACTGTACTCTCATATCAGATTTACCACAATTAATGATATTGTTTTAATATTCCAAAAAGGATGAATAAATGTCGAAAACAATGGTTCTTATGAAGGATACGAGTTTAATTTGAAAGAAATGCGCATAAAACATGAAAAATCTTCATAATGAGACTATATATAGTAGATTGCTGTAATTGTTTTAGCATTCAACAATCATTTAATATTTTTGCGCTTTCTGCTATCACATACACAGTTACAATCTTGTAATCAGTAATCTTTATTTTCCATAAATGCATTATTTAAAAGTTTATCAGTCGAAATTGATGTTTGTTTTACGTTTGAATGTATTGATTTTGAATAAGAGTGTCACTTTAACTATCTTCAATTTCACCTTGCCTTGTCAACCGAGAAACTAAGTTTCGAAGAATCCTCTATCAAAGCTTTCCGTCGATAGTGCTTTAGGTTTCGAAGGAGTTGTCACGGCTTTCGGTCGATTGTGTTTTAGGTTTCGGAGAAGTTGTCACGGCTTTCGGTCGATTGTGTTTAAGGTTTCGGAGGAGTTGTCACGGCTTTCGGTCGATTGTGTTTAAGTTTCGGAGGAGTTGTCACGGCTTTCGGTCGATTGTGTTTTAGGTTTAGGAGGAGTTTTCACGGCTTTCGGTCGAAAGTGTTTGAGATTAAGGAGGCGTCGTCACGGCTTTCGGTCGATTGTGTTTTAGGTTTAGGAGGAGTTTTCACGGCTTTCGGTCGATAGTGTTTGAGATTAAGGAGGCGTTGTCACGGCTTTCGGTCGATTGTGTTTTAGGTTTCGGAGGCGTTGTCACGGCTTTCGGTCGGTAGTGTTCTAGGTTTAGGAGGAGTTATCAAGGCTATGTGAAGGATTATATGTAAATGCTTATGATATGTAAAGGATTATATTAAAAAAACTATAAAAATACATATACGCCTAAATGTAAAAGATTTAATGTAAAGAATTATATTTAAAGAATGATATGCATGTGTGGTACTGCAGCTCAATACAAATTAAAATGAAACCATCCCCATTTCTTAGGTACACTGCACGCTCACATTACCACATACATCAATGAGGCTCGTCTTGATTGATTTCTAGTTAGTGAATTTGTAGGAGTTGAATCAATATAAATCGATCATTGAAAGCCTAAAACGCTTATCAGCTTGTTCATCTCGTATTCAGATAGACCCTTTTTGCACGCAATAAACAGATTGTAAGGTTACTGGATCTTCGAAGATGTGATAACCAGAAACGAATGTTTCGTTTTGTTAGTGGAGTTTAATTAACTTTCGCCGGCTCATTAATTGTTTTTCTTTCTATTATTCATGCTTGTAGTCACGATTAGTCTTTGGATTAAAATATTTACCCTAGCTTTTACTGGCAATGTCAGACAATTTTGTCGGTAATGGTCTTATAACAATGCCCTCGTATGATTATGTTGATTGGAACAGGCACAGTTTAATCGACTTATGGTATGTTAAGACTACGTTATGAGCATGATCATCTGCAAAGCGGGATTTGAATTATTTGTTTTAAATTACTCAGGCAAAACACTGATCGTACATTGCCTTCCCTCCAGTACTAGAAAAAAGTACAACTACACGAACAAGCACCAAGAGCTAAATTCCGCGAGCAACATGGACATCCCATGACCATGAAACAGAGCTATCTCTAGCACGAACGTAATGACGCTTCACTTTACAAGAAAACAACAATAGATGCATACTTAGAAAATTATTAAAAGATGACATTGCATATATGAAAACATTATCACTTCGATGAGTAATTTGATATTAAACAGCGTTCATCAGTTCAACTAATGTTTTCTTTAGGCCTTAGAATGCACAGCTGCAGTTAAATAATTAATTAAGACCCCAAAATGTTCAATTTAAGTATGCATAAAGTAGCAACTTGGGTCATAATGGCAAATCTAGATGCATAATAAGGACATATTTGGGGCATTGCGGCAAATATAGGCACATGGTTATGACAACTATAGGACACGACAGATATATAGACACATAATAAGGACATATTTGGGGCATTGCGGCAAATATAGGCACATGGTTATGACAACTATAGGACACGACAGAAATATAGACACATAATAAGGACATATTTGGGGCATGGCGGCAAATATGGACACGTGGTTTAAGCAACATTTGAGGCATGATGGAAAATATAGACATAAACACTGGTTGCTAGCTATGTGAGATACATTGTGATAAAAACAGGCAGGCAGTCTTGCTGTTGTGTTGTTTTTATTGTATACAAAAACATCGAATGCGCAGTTTAAGTCTTCTGATCATGTTACATGATATTTGTGGTATTTGCATTGCCAAATGAACGCTTTTGAGATGACGTTCATGTTCTTCCTGAGGACAGTAGTTCTCA
This sequence comes from Mya arenaria, assembly GCF_026914265.1. Taxonomy (NCBI): domain Eukaryota; kingdom Metazoa; phylum Mollusca; class Bivalvia; order Myida; family Myidae; genus Mya; species Mya arenaria. The sequence continues at coordinate 33,265,072 of NC_069129.1, read as the reverse complement.
GTGTTGATAAGCATTTTCTGAAATCGTATGCCAGTTCAAATGTTCAGTTTGACACTGTACTCAACCTATCATAGCTAAGATGGTATTCACCAGAGTCTTGCAGTCAATTTAAAAAGTTACATCGTTGACAACCGTCTGACTTCGCTGCTAATAAAGAAAATGGTTACGCGAATTTTAGATGTTTCGAACCATTGGAATGTCGCACCAAAGATAGACTGCGAACGTAATGTACCAGCTGGAGAGGGCGTACATATATCGTTTCAATCATACTAAGGATTTTATGTTCATTCCCATTGGGAATTAACTTTGGGCATTCCCTAACAAGTGGGCTGTTAACCTTGAAAATTTCGAATTAGTACACAAATATTTCATCTGTATATTTATATCATGTTAACCTTTTAATCTGCCTCTCCAATCAACATGACAAAGTAAAGTGTCCCGCCCCAAGCAATACTTCAGTACTTTGATTTTCACATAATAAATGCTAAAATTTTTAAGATAATGATAATTCTCCAGTGAATTGTAACCACGGCTGCCCCAGGGGGTGGGAATAGCGGGGACCTTGACTTTCGGTCCAGCCAAGCCCTGGCAAAATCCCCGCCCTGCAGGGTCGAATTGCTGGTGAAACTCCAGCCAAATGCCTCTGCACCCCAGGGACTCGAGGTAAGGCCCATTCCCCGCTATTTGGCGCGAAAACAAAACCATCGCATTCACCCGGCACTGTGGGGCAACCTGGAAGGTAAAAACACGGCCCATTTCCCCGGCTATCCCCCAGGACCGAGGGGGCCGTGGTTACAATTGACTGGTGCATAATACATTCATGTCCAAGTCAATGTTAACTGTTATATTTTACTCCCGCTACTGGGGAAACATGCAACGTAATCATTTACGTTTTAAACTAACAGCAGTTTCATTATATAGCGTTATAATAATATGATTATATTTTTCTTTATTAACTTAAACTTAAAAAGATTAACACATATCGTATATTTTGCTAGAAAATAATTTATATAAAGGAAATCTCGAAACGTTTTCTCTATAGGACTGGTTAACTATAGTCGCACACTTGTGACCAATTTTGTTCCGTAATGGTAGTTTTGTTGTTTTCAGGGCATCACTATCCAAATCCAGATACAAATGATGCCTTTGGCGATGTGTCGTTATTCAGTTACCGGCTTACAAGATATCTTTTACAAAGAACAGACCACAAAACGACCACGTGCGTTCCGGGAGGATGGAAAATGAGAAATAAATTTATCTGGGTACTCACTTGGGACCTCACCATACAAGGCATCGCTGGCATACTTTGTTTGGGTTGTGATAAGTTATCAATCAACCTCAAATAAATTATATATGATAGTATACTCAGGCTCGTAAACACGGAGTCGATTGACGGTGTAACAACATCACCACAGTAGTATTTGAGTGAAAACTCGCATGACGACATGCGTTAAAAACGCCTACGCCACTCCCAGTTGAAGCAATATGTTAGATTTTTTTAACGCAGATAAATTTCCGGGCCCTGCAACAGGAACGTCCCCTCTTATAAACGTAAGAGGTATGCGAGTCATTTGGAATAAGGTGCTCTTGTTGTTGTTCTTCGACTTTTAGGTAATCCATCCAACATTAATACAAAAAATGTACTGGTGAAGATACATTTAAAAGAAAAAAAACTGTTAAATTTCTATAGTTTTTAAGTTTTCATCGATTTTTTTTTAATTCAACATTATGTTATGTAAGAAACAAATTAATCGAATTACTATATAACCATAGCATTTTTGTTTTTGTTTTATTTCCCACCTGTAATATATCAAATCATAAAAGCAGTGTTATTATGGTGATAAAGTGTATAATTCATGCAGAAATAAAATAATAAATAATCAATATGAATTAAACATTGAAGTTATCTCGATGTTAATATCCCAAATGCACTTACAATTTTTTTGCACCCTAATGATGGATGGCTAACCTTAAACCCATTTATTTAAAAACGATTGTTAAACAAAATATGACGACATTAATAACTTGTTGGTACATTGTTACGTGTGAGTGTGGTAGTATGCTTTGGGGGAACAGAGTATCCGAAAGTCCGACACTTGTCCGAATCGTTGATATGTTCTTACAACTCAATGCTTTAACTCTTTGTGGTTCACTGCGGACTGTAAAGGAGTTTAACTGTTGTGAGTCGAAAATTAATCTTGGCATTAACAAAAATGAAGGAAGAAATAATCCAGATAACGGTCTCAATGGGGTTAAGGTTTCTAGAGTACCTATGCGGAGCTGTCGTGAACAACTGCAGTGTTCCGTGCGGAGAGACTAACAGATTCCCTTGATTTTCTTCCTTCCGTGAGATCCGGCTATAAGGCGGATACTTCCTTTTAAATAAATGGCTTCGGGGATTACATTTTGCTTCTGTCAGACTAACATAGTTATGGCATAGTTACGGTACTATGTATTACTTTTTTTATCCGTAAGTTCACAAAAGTTAAAATATCAGAAATAATCCCGACAACATGGAAATCGCAAACTATTGAATTTTGAATCAATTTCTTTATGTTTTGAATTATATAAATGAATAGCTATTCAACTATTCAGCTAAATAGATATTATTTATATATAGGGGATCATTGAATTCTTGATTGACAGGGCAAGTCATTATCACCGTAATTATTGTAGGTAAACGATCCTGCAGGGGTGACATATCGTTATTCGTGTGTTATGAAGTTAAGTTAATTTACCATACAAATTCAAACTCTACACAATTATAAATATAGTGTTAGGCAAAATTCTTCCGACCATCCAAACATCTAAAACATGCGGCCTTTTAATGTCTAACTAAAACACATAACACACTATTACTGGCTCTTGCGAGGCTTATATTGTTTATGCTGTTACTATTGATAAACGTTGAGAATAGTATGCGATTATGGTCATATGAACAAGTGAAGACCCGCAGTTCCGAGTTTCACTGACAGTTTCAATGCGCTTATCTCATCATTTTTCAGTAAAGTTATTTTGAGGCGTGCGTTGTATGTATTTTTTCGTGCTACTGGGCTTTACTCACTCAATACGTGAGTAAACTAATTATTCACTAATCTCAAAATACAACAACACAAACGGTTTAGGAATTGGCAATGTATTTGGTGAACATGTACACAGGAAAAGACAGTATTCGGATGCTGGAACATTGGTAATAGCAGTATTCGGATGCTGGAAGATTGGTTATAGCGTCTGAGCACATCTGGATCGTAACCTTGGTCAATCGTGGTTACGTCGCTATAAGAGTTAGCAACAACTTTAACGGAATCTTGGAAAACATCATGAAGCAACTGGAACGAAACTGAATATACGGTGAACCTCAAATCATAAACGTAACAAATAAGTTACTAACTTTTGTAAGACACTCACAGTGGAACTCTGTAAATGAAATAAATATACATATTAATAGAACACATGATACAGCAAATTCAACCTGAAAATAGGGATGGGATGGGCGGGAAATATTATCAAATTTATATCTTCACTTTCAGACATCGTAAAATACCTTCTAATGTCACCAAATACAAAACCTCGAGTGACGAAAACAGAATAGTTTTCCTCATATAACCAACAAAAACACGAGGAAATCATGTTACTAGTGTCCCGCCAAACTAATCCACCTGAATACTGAAGTACCACGGGTACTTGAACAAATCTGCTTAAATCAACAATTATGTATATATTTTTCAAAACGTGAATAATTGTAATTAAACATTGTTTTTACATTAACACATTCCTTCTCTCAGCACTTATATTCTAATACGTACTTTTTAAATTAAATACTATCAAAATATTTTAGTTGTTGCCTGACTCTGAACAAAATCACACGCGTTTCACCGTGGTCTCAAGAGTGTACCAAAATACAAGATAAAAGAATCTTTATTTAAATCGGGTATATGCAAACAAGAAACATTAGCTCAATGAGCTATTTTCTGACATGAAATATACATGTAAGTACATGAAATATCAGGTGTATGTATATGAGGCGAAATCACGGTCAACACTTTTATCACAGAGATATAATTCATGAATGATTTTTAGAAAATTATATTAAATTTTAAAGATATAGTTGTCATAACTGTGATATGAATAAGCCTGTTAATAAATCTGTTTCGCATACATGAATATATAAACCTTTGAAATACATTATTTGATCACGGGTCATGTTTGGCTATTTCATATGAATATTGTGTGGTATATTTCTTTGAATTGTCTTTCTTTCTTCTTCTTTCATATTGTTTTTTATGTGGACTAAGTTTATTGTCTTGAGACGACCCCTTTAAGGCATAAATTACGGTCGCCGTTAAACGTTTGTAAACTTGCTAACAGCGAATATATAAATTATTATCACAATTAAAATGAATCCAATATAAAATATTGTTGATACAAATTGAAACTTTTTAATGCCGATTAAAGAATATGGAGCTACTACAGGGGATTGTACACGTGTTAGTTCATGTGAATGTTTAAGAAATAATTCCATCATTATTTTAAAATATAAGTTCCATGCACTGAATTGTCGTTCTTCACAATATAGGATCGAAGAACATATTATGACATATGCGCCTCTTATTAACAGTCAAACAACAAAATATATTCCAACTTAGTACAAAGTGTAACATCAAACAAACGCTCAAATTATACACGAGAAATCATTATTTGAGAGATGAAAGAATCCATCGCTTTGCTAGTAAGTTCCAATGCACAAGGCCATAAAGTAAGTGATATTTATTGCGTTTCATTGGCAACAGATAAGTAATGACTTGATTTAAAAATGCGTGAATGCTCTTTGTCAACAACGAAAAGCAAAGATAATTTCGTTTTATCAAAATTGTCAATGTTTTTGCATCTTTTTGAAGAGCCAATTTATTTGATGTTCTAATCTCCAGACAACAATAAGGGCAATCGTATATCGAATTGCAATGGTATACATAACCTACAATCCGTGTTCCCCAAGGCTGCCCCGTACTGCAACAATTATTCAATACATATAAACAAAGCTCTATGTTCTAGAAGATAGCATTATAAGCTTTCGAATTATTAAAAACAAAGCAAAACTCTGACATTAGATATTTTTCCATTGCTGTCTGAGGTTCGCATATCTGTGTCTCTGCTGTAAAATCAAATCCAATAATAAAGCGTTTAGCCCCAGGATTTTCCTTTAATTCTCTGAAAAAAACGAATAAATGATTACGAATTGGAACTGTATTTTTTATATCCGGTTCCAATGTTGATTTAAAGAGCGATTACCAGGTACTTCAGGCAAATTACAATTGTATTATAATGTAATAACATTTAATATACATTCGCTGGTTATGGTAAAATTGCAGTTCTATAGCTGCAAGTAATTTCTCTAATTTGATATTCATAAACATATGAATCCCGTGTTTATTTGTTTAAAAGCAACAATATTTCAAACGCCTTTGGGACTCAATTCTATTTGCATTTCCGCCAAATGATTAAGAGAACCATTCAAATCGAATTATGATCAATGTGCTTAGCTGGATTGATAGAATATAGAACTGCAGCCCTAGATTTCCCTAAAGGGCCAGAAAAATTATAGATATGTCATGGTACAAAGCGATATTTGTAAACACGATTATGATGATTGGTTTTCTGGTAAAACATGCAGTTTACGAGGCGAATAGGATGAGATTTTCTTGGTTTGGTATACGAGTCACGAACAGCCGTCATCATTGTCACAAAACCTACATTTGTAATCAGAGAAAGACAATGTCATGTCTACTTAGTTGACGCAAAAAACTCTTGTATAATATAACAAGTTCATTATCACTCTATCAGGCCGTGTGATCGTTTTTATTTCTCACTAGCATTTCCAAGTTCAACTTTTATCTGTCTTGGTCCTTTAAATAATGATTATGTTTGTATGCTGAGCGGAATTTAACCATTTTTTCCTTCATTTATTGTTTTGAAAAAGTGAGTGAATTAGCTGTGTAAAACAGTATCGAAATTTAAGCCAACGATATTCATTCGTTATTTATTTTAATATAATTTTAATATAAGTATGAGATAGTGGCACTCATATAATTATTAGTATATGTCTATTGTTGATAATATTAATTTGATTTTCTTGCACTATTTTAGGCCGGGGTAATAAATGTTTTGTGTTAATTATTGATACATGTCTTTCTGAAAGAATTTCATTGTTGAAAATTAAAAAAGAATATAAACGCTCACTGGATTGCTTCGGAAAAATTTGCTTCTATGAATGCATGTATTTGCCATTTCTAACAGATTATAAATCTTGACCATTTTTAAAGGTTGCCAATTATTCCTAGTAGTGCCACATACAGTTCATTAACGCATACAGTTCGTGAAAAAACGACCTATATGCGTTGAAAAGGCAAACTCACAACAGACACAGTCAAATCCCACCATGTCGAAATCGTTGGGTAATACTTCGAGTTGACGAACATTCGATATAACCGAAATACGTATATTTGTATAATTAAACCAAACACCAGAACCAAACTCTACTTGCATACAATTGTGCATTGTATGAGGACTAATAACAGATCCATTACACATACATTTCAATTATCAAGTATCTTTGGAATATCATAATATGACAAATGGATGATTATCCAATTAAATCATCAAACCGCAATAATAAATCAGTTAAATGTGCTTTGTTCCGTGGGTATTCAACTTGATTCTTTTTGAAACGAGGGAAATCAGCATAATTGAAAAAAATTATCTAATCCCCATTTAAATGTTCTCGAATGACGTTTGTGTGTTTTTCTCAGATGGTTAGCTTTAAAAATAAATGTTCAGAACTCCAAAGAAAAAGACATATGGAGTTTGCAATATCGCAGATGTGCCTACTTGAGGTGAAGAATTTTCCAAATGAAAGTCAGCTTAACATTTTCATATTTTTCGTAACATGGGTACGCTTCATTTGAAAGACATTTGCTAAACTTGCCAAACATGGTCTGGTAATCTGCTTAAATTGAAAATGAACATGGTTTCAGTCTCCTAAATGTGCAAATAAACATTTTGTCGTTAAATAGGATTTCAATGTTTGAATTGTTGTTTAAGAAAAGAGCCGGGGTGCATAGGGGTTAAATCATTCCATTCTGCCGAATACCAAGCAACTGTTTATAATTGAGCAGTTGTTTAATGGCACGATTGACATTGCGCAGGAAATATGCTTGAGTTCCCCAAACACAAAAAAGCTTCAGTTTATGCTGACTTGTTCAATTTCACTTTTAATTAATTGATGTAAAATATATTAATGAAAAAAAATGCGACAAAGCAAAACAAGCATAAAAATAAGAGACTGGCCTCAATTTCTCGAAACATCTAAGTGAGTAATGCTTAAGAATTTTCGAAAAATTGGGGTCTGTTCAATTGGTGTAATGTTGATTTTTTTTTGATAAGCTGAATTTCAAAACCAACCGTTTCCAATTAGTATCACTAGTAAAATTAAATCCATTTTTTGTTGCCAAAAAAGGTCCAGTTCGGTATATAGCGCCCTTTGATACACCCTTGTGTCCCTTAAATTTGGGCTCAAGTGCCCGCAGGTGGGAATCTGAAGGGTCAATGGGCGTTTTTATTATCACTTGAGCAGTCTAATTCATTTAAGAATTAATCCTCCCAAGCATTTTGTTGCGGCTCTACAGGTTGATCATGCGTGAAATTGATCATGTTTTGTTAAAAAATCTGAAAGACGATTTTTATTAAAAACGTGCCGCTTTTAAGCGCTGGGAGTTAACATCTTTTTAGATTTTCAAGAAGCGTTTGATTTGGGTTGATAAAACAAATTTGGTTAAAAGGCATGAAAAAGGTCGTATGTTCAATAGAAATGTTCACAGCTTTGTTAGTATATTAGGAAAGGAGAAAAAAATAGGCAATTTTATAAAGATTATTTTAAAACGGACTGACAAAACATTTTAAAACATTCAGAATATCTTACAGTAGGTAATTGCTATTGTTTTAATTATTATTTAAAAAATATTCAGTTTTTATGTTCTTAAATATTGACTTTGCAGCAAAAACGAAGAGCGCCGATGGTATATGTAATGCTGTTTGTAACCAATGAAGAGAAACAATACAACGACAAAAGCATGGAAACATTTAGTTATCCACATTCGTAGCGCTCGAATGGGATGGATTAAGTTGTTTACTAATAGGTAGAAATCGAACGTAGATACTACCATTTAGAGGGAGCTTTTTCCTTACACGACAGCTTCAACAATTAGGGGCTCCAGTGACGCCTTTGCGTTTACATTATTTATATAAATATCCATGTAACGCCATATTTTTTGGAAGACATGAGTAGTAGCAGCAGCAGCAGGAGCAGGAGCAGCAGCAGCAGCAGCAGAAACAGAAACTGCAGCATCATACAAAATGCATGTAGACTCTTCTGCATTAAAATAAAAATAAAATGTCTTTCAGTTTTCGTGCAAAAAGCAAAGATTGAATATATGTAGTCACTACTACTAAGGATTTGCAATATTTTCATTCGGCTACAAAAAAATGGGTAAAATAATTATTCCTAAAACACAACAGTATTAACAAAGGTACAAGATGATCGGACATTAGATTACATGGGGTAGGACACTGAAACCAATGCCAATACACGTATTACTAATAATGGCGCCTCCTGCACTCGGCCCACACCTCCAGCACCAGGTGCCTCCAACCAGCATAGGGCGCACACCTCCAGCACCAGGTGCCTCCAACCAGCATAGGGCGCACACCTAGAGCACCAGATGCCTCCAACCAGCATAGGGCGAACACCTAGAGCACCAGGTGCCTCCAACCAGCATAGGGCGCACACCTCCAGCACCAGGTGCCTCCAACCAGCATAGGGCGCACACCTCCAGCACCAGGTGCCTCCAACCAGCATAGGGCGCACACCTAGAGCACCAGGTGCCTCCAACCAGCATAGGGCGCACACCTCCAGCACCAGGTGCCTCCAACCAGCATAGGGCGCACACCTCCAGCACCAGGTGCCTCCAACCAGCATAGGGCGCACACCTCCAGCACCAGGTGCCTCCAACCAGCATAGGGCGCACATCTACAGCACCAGGTGCCTCCAACCAGCATAGGGCGCACATCTACAGCACCAGGTGCCTCCAACCAGCATATGGCGCACATCTACAGCACCATTCGTTTTCATCCGTTTACTTTCTCATGATGAATGGAGCTTCCTTTTGTACCACTTGCCAGAAGAGCACTGGAAACATGAGTTAAATGCTACAAATGGTTGAGTTTTCATTATTGTAGAGTCACTCTGTCAGTAAGCTACGCGTGGAGACAATTTAACTGCTTTGTAAATAGAGTCTTTCTTCAATTTCTGGTGGAATTACAAGCTTTGGTTTGTCGACTTTTGAAATGGCTGTAAACCTCTATAAACCCAAAGGACCAACAAAAACTTCAACGGCACGAATATTCGATTGAAAATGTATTTACCGAACTCCGTTCGATGTGGATGCGCTCACATGAACTGAACCGTTTTTAGATTCATATTCATCGTAAAAACACAGCTCAGACAACGTTATGATGTTCTTTTGTTATTCTCATTGGATCTCATGAGATTTCAAATCCTCAGGCGTAATATCTTTGTCTTGTGATAATCGCAAAATCAGTCTGATCGTTAATGACATTTAGCTGTTTGACATTATTTTCACTGGACCAACAAATATAAAGAATATTCAATTATTTTTCGCTGATGTATTTCAGATAGCGAGTCGACTGCGTGAATTCTATTAAATGATTGACTGGAATGTCTCTGCTGTTTGCTCGTAATTACCTCCCCTAATCCCACAGATATTAAAGGGCCAAAAGTGCATAACAAATGAACCCAAAGCTATCAAAATGAACCCAAGTTAAAATGAGAATCACTGCAGGCGAGGTCCATTTCCATTATTCAAGGAACATCGTCAAATCTCCAAGCATATCAAGTAATATCAGAGATCCGAGATGGAATGCATTACTCACAATCCGTGAGGCACACGCTATGCTTTATTAATCTTATAGCAACATCAAATATTACTTTGACAACGATCACTGCCAATTTCATTAAACCCCGATAGTGACAAATGTGTTAGCCTTTTGTCACGTGACTCTACGCCTGTCAATCTAGTACGCCTTTACAATTATTCCATCAGCTTGACGCAAAACTAACAAACACCGTGTCTTGATTAAATCTGATATTTCTTCCAGAAATGATTTTCTAATATTGTTATGGGAGTTAATCGGTGCTGGTGTCATTATCAATATCATAAGTTGTTCACTGTGTTCTGTTATGAATATAAAAATCCGGATTAGCTTAAATAAATACAGTTGAAACTTATAACCAGTACGCAAAATTTCAAGACATTTTCTAAATGCCATTATAATTTTGGAAAAATCAGTGTTTGTAATTGGTCAACCCTTCGAGTATGAAAAGTAGTTACATAATTAGGGGCTTCTACGACAGGCAAGCGTTGTTCGTATATTTTTAATATCGATAATTCGGCGTTAGCAGTATACTCACTCTTTTGACTTAGACAAAAACAGTATAAAATAAAGCGTTTTGATTAGTTAATATTTTAAACGGAGAGGCACCAAATAGGTTTGTCTTTAAAATATAAATAACTTTTTACCAAGTCTTTATTGATGTTGGATGTTAAGTTGAAACATATTAAATAGATGATATGTTTAAGGTTGTGAACCAAAACCCGATAATGGTTCATTTCATGTTCTTAGCTTTCAGTAAATTATCATCGAAAGAAACATCTTACCTTATTGCAGTCCTCTTAAAAAGGCTAGAGAACATCTTGTTTAAATATAGCTGAAATACCGGCTTTTTCTCATTCATGCAATTAATAAACCCTAAATATCAAACGGATGTTTGTTTTGTTAATCTGCAGATGTTTAACAGATATCTTAAATAATTCCAAGATCGTTATATTTTTTCAAATGAATATTTTTATGAAAAACTACAGAAACAAGCTCAGTTGCCGAAAGTTTAAACATAAACCCCGTTTAATGGCATAGGGTAAACGCCAAAGACATAGAACCAAAAACAAACAATCACAAACCAGAAACATGGAACAACAGCACAAAACGCAACAAACAACACAGTTCATATATACTTAAGTATTTTTTGAAAGAAAGAGACGTCACACGCTGAAACATTTTTAGCGAGCTAAAAACGGTTTCAAAGATAACACGAATCTGCAAAATTTTAATAAAATCAAAGGACTGGAAGCTTGGTTATGTAAGAACGCCATATTCAACTTTATATTTTTATGAGAAATTCATCATCGAAAACCAGAAGACAAGTACTCTTCAAAGTTTTGCCGCTATATCCATGGTTTAAAAACCCAAACTATCCCACCAAATGAACGTATCGTGAGATGGCCTTTTCGAAGCGATATTTCTATGTTGTAATAATATCAACAGACACTATTTTGACTGGTCATTTTAGAGTATATTTATTCGAATTTGACAGTTTATCTAAGTCCCGTTGACTTAATATTGAACGAAATTCTTAATTTTACGATGTTGTATCGTTCATTCATATATAAGAAGGTCACATGGAATTTAAATCATAATTACTAAATATTACAAGGAATTGAGGCAAATAATGTAAATATAATAATATTGATGAAAGATTAGCTTGTCATTGATAATAACGGGAACTGACTTGAAAAAAAACACGAAAGGATATGTCTTTATTACGAAGTCTTAATTAATAAAACAAAGTGTACTTCGTTGTCACGACCTGATACTTACAACCGAAAAAAAAAATATTTAGAAAAAATAATAATTTCCCTTTGGTCGCAAATAACATGTTATTTTTAGAAGTAAAAGATATTAAGATATAACTAGTATTGATATTCCGTTAACAGGAATAAATACATGATAATTATTATTTATTCATTTATTATTGAAATATACGTTTGAACTATGCACAGGCCGCCCTTTTAAAAGCCACCAATATTGCACAAATTTATAGCGAATATGATATAATTTAACTACACTACAATAAACAGAACAGACTGTGTCAATAATGTAATTATATTTATTTTCTGTCAAACTAGGAATTTTTGTTTAGTTTACATACCGCCATCATCACTCCATCTACGCCGTGCATCATTTTTAAATACCAGTATATTGCTTGTTTGTTTTGTTATTGTGTCTGGTGGTCTGGTGGTCTGCTCTCGTCCATTGATTGCATTATATATCTAGGCTCCGACGAGACGGGATACATCGTTTTTCGTTTAAACAAACCAGTACCATTTCCTCGTACTACTCTTTTAATGCCGAACGCAATTCAAGAGAACAACTTGAACCGTATTTTTACTTTAAATCGTTATGCCGCAGTCGGTTGTCGAACCCACGACTTTCTGCGCCACTGTCTGGCATATCTTTCGTAAGCCACGACCAGGTCGCCCTCTTTAACTTATGTTTAGATATTTGTGGAGCTTTTTTTCCATAGTTTCTAAGACTGCACATAAGTACCATAAACTGCACTAGTATCTAATGCTTACTTCCTATTAGTCACGACCAACTCGCCTGAGGATCATATGTCAGGGTGCAGCCAAAGGAGTTTGTTGAGCAATTTACTGACGAATGGCGCTAAAATCGGTTACACACGATCAACATGAAGTGCTCTAGTGCATACATACTTTTAGTGATCGACGTCTAGCTTATTTGCACTTGGACTTATTAGTAACATGGCTGCACTGCAACAGACGGACTGTTCTAAAATGATAACCATTTCAGTGTGTTGCCTGGGCACTATGATGATTACTCTGTTTGCAATCGCCATGTGTGGTGGTCTAAAACAAAGATCATTTTCTCATTACTTCACTAAGGTCCAAGACGTATGGAAATGGTCAATAACTCGGTCACAAAGCTGTAGGACTACCACTTCAAAAAAGTCGTGTTAGTTGCATGGCAGGTGGTATTTATACAACATTAATGACATTGACATAAACTCAGACAAGACCTGATCATGTGTCAAAACATATAAACGGTTAAGTAAGAAAATAGTGTTACATGTAAGACATCAACCATGCTTTATTATATACGTCATAACACAAACGTTGCAATGCTCCCCCGTTGGACGTCCTCATCAGAAAAAGGCTAAACTACTCTAGAAATATGTCCAGACATGGTGTAATCGCTGTATTTAGTGCATATGAAAAGGCCCTTGTCATGGCATTAAATAACCGCTATAAACAATGGGCAAGGAAAGGCCCTCGTGACTAATAAGTCCAGGCATGGAATAATCGATGCATACAGTGGTCATGGCAAGGCCCATGGGAGCAATATGTCCAGACATGGAATAATAGCTGTAATTTGTGGGCATTGAAACTAACTCGTGAACAATATGTCCAGACATGGAATAATAGCTAAATACAGTAGGCATTGGAAGGAACTCGTCAACAATATGTCCAGACATGGAATAATCGCTGATTACAGTGGACATTGAAACTAACTCGTGAACAATATGTTCAGACATGGAATAATTGTTAAATACAGTGGGCATTGGAAGGAACTCGTGAACAATATGTCCAGACATGGAATAATTGGTGAATACAGTTGGCATTGGAAGGAACTCGTCAACAATATGTCCAGACATGGAATAATCGCTGATTACAGTGGACATTGAAACTAACTCGTGAACAATATGTCCAGACATGGAATAATAGCTAAATACAGTGGGCATTGGAAGGAACTCGTGAACAATATGTCCAGACATGGAATAATAGCTAAATACAGTGAGCATTGGAAGGAAATCGTGAACAATATGTCTAGTCATGGAATAATTGCTAAATACAGTGAGCATTGGAAGGAACTCGTCAACAATATGTCCAGACATTGAATAATTGCTAAATACAGTTGGCATTGGAAGGAACTCGTGAACAATATGTCCAGACATGGAATAATTGCTGAATACAGTGGGCATTGGAAGGAACTCGTGAACAATATGTCCAGACATGGAATAATCGCTGATTACAGTGGGCATTGAAACTTATTCGTGAACAATATGTCCAGACATGGAATAATTGCTGAATACAGTGGGCATTGAAACTAACTCGTGAACAATATGTCCAGACATGGAATAATAGCTAAATACAGTGGGCATTGGAAGGAGCTCCTTAACAATATGTCCAGACATGAAATAATCGCTGATTACAGTGGACATTGGAAGGAACTCGTGAACAATATGTCCAGACAAGGAATACTCGCTGAATACAGTGGGCATTGAAACTAACTCGTGAACAATATGTCCAGACATGGAATAATTGCTGAATACAGTGGGCATTGAAACTAACTCGTGAACAATATGTGCAGACATGGAATAATAGCTGAAGACAGTGGGCATTGAAACTAACTCGTGAACAATATGTCCAGACATGGAATAATCGCTGAATACAGTTGGCATTGGAAGGAACTCGTGAACAATATGTCCAAACACGGAATAATTGCTGAATACAGTTGACATTGGAAGAAATTCGTGAACAATATGTCCAGACACGGAATAATTGCTGAATACAGTTGGCATTGGAAGGAACTCGTGAACAATATGTCCAAACACGGAATTATTGCTGAATACAGTGGGCATTGGAAGGAGCTCCTCAACAATATGTCCAGACATGGAATAATCGCTGAATACAGTGGGCATTGAAACTAACTCCTGAACAATATGTCCAGACATGAAATAATCGCAGAGTACAGTGGTAATTGGCAGGAACTCGTGAACAATATGTCCAGACATGGAATAATCGCTGAATACAGTGGGCATTGAAACTAACTCGTGAACAATATGTCCAGACACGGAATAATTGCTGAATACAGTTGGCATTGGAAGGAACTCGTGAACAATATGTCCAGACATGGAATAATTGCTGAATACAGTGGACATTGGAAGGAACTCGTGAACAATATGTCCAGACACGGAATAATTGCTGAATACAGTTGGCATTGGAAGGAACTCGTGAACAATATGTCCAGACATGGAATAATTGCTGAATACATTGGACATTGGAAGGAACTCGTGAACAATATGTCCAGACATGGAATAATTGCTGAATACAGTTGGCATTGGAAGGAACTCGTGAACAATATGTCCAGACATGGAATAATTGCTGCATACAGTGGGCATTGGAAGGAACTCGTGAACAATATGTCTAGACATGGAATAATTGCTGAATACAGTGGGCATTGGAAGGAACTCGTAAACAATATGTCCAGACATGGAATAATCGCTGAGTACAGTGGGCATTGGAAGGAACTCGTGAACAATATGTCCAGACATGGAATAATTGCTGAATACATTGGGCATCGGAAGGAACTCGTAAACAATATGTCTAGACATGGAATAATCGCTGAGTACAGTGGGCATTGGAAGGAACTCGTCAACAATATGTCCAGACATGGAATAATTGCTGAATACATTGGGCATCGGAAGGAACTCGTAAACAATATGTCTAGACATGGAATAATCGCTGAATACAATGGGCATTGGAAAGAACTCGTAGGCAATAAGTCCCGACTTGGCATACTAGCTGTAAACAGTTGACATGGAAAGGAACTCTCGAGCTTTTTCTTGGTACCCGTAAGCGGCGGTGATTTTTATGTCAAAATCGCATGTAAAATATATAGCATTATTTGTGACACGAATGCTATAGAGGATGAGATCATGTATGTGACAATCCAATACAGGGCAGTAACTCTCATGGAAGGAAACTATAAGACTTATGAAAGGCCACTGCACTAAGAATTAATAACTGTCGTTTTGTAACTGACTTTCGCGTGGGCAATTATACATGTTTTAATACTAATGGTTCATGTATTTCGGATTAATTGATACTTAGTGAACTTAATTTTAAATGTGAAAATGTTAGTTAACTGTCGGTCATTCCAATGATTTCACTGGTCATGCCCTGTTGTCATTTGACACACATGTATAACCATGTTTAAAATGGAGTGATTGTTAGAGATGTTGATTTTAAAAATTAAGTTAAAAATGTTGACTTTATTGTAAATGCTTTTACGGATATTGTTCGTGAGGTTGCAGACCCGTTATTTGTTAAGCATGTCATGAAATAAACATGTTTTGAAAAACGTTTTATAACTGATTCTGCTAAATGGTTATACCAAGAATGCAGAAATGCTAAGAAATTGTACAAAACTGCCTAGTTTGATAATAATAATTCACATAGTGACCGAGACAGAGATGATTTGTGTAGAATACTAGATGGAAAAGTTCGTATAAAACTACTATGCGATAGAAATATAGAGCTTTTTAATCAAAAGTTTTAAAGAGTTTGAAAATTTGAAGCGTAATAAGCCTAAAGAATTTTGGAGATATTTTCGTTCGCAAAACGCAAATAATAATGTTTATGTACCACTTGAGGATTGTAAAACCATTTCGAGCAAATGTTTGCTGATATTAAACATGATAAAAATGAGAAAGCTGAAAACTTTATCATGAACTATGATTTCAATGAATTTAGTAATATGTTGGAGACCTAGATAACCCTATAACATACGATGAAGTTTGTAAAGCTATTGCTTTGCTGAAAAGGAGTAATTCCTCTGGAGAAAATAAATTGATAAATGAGTATTTTATTGAAGCATGTGATATTTTAAGTGAAAATAGTACAGAAATTTTCAGTAGCATTTTAAACTCCGAAAAAATTCCGATTGCTTAGTCTTAGGGTTTTTCATGCCAGTACACAGGGTGATAAGTTTGATGTTAAGACTAATAGAGAAATAACTCTGTTAAGCAATTTTCCGAAACTGTTAACATGTGTACTAAATCAGCAAATATCTAAATGGTGTGAAGAAAATAATATTATTTCTGACACACAATTTTGTTTAAGAAGAGGTCGGTCTACAGTTGCTGCAGTTTTCATTCTTCACGCAATTGTTCATACGTTGTTGATGAATTTTAAAAGGTATAAATGTTAACAGAACAGAACAGAACAAAACATTTATTGTTAACTTGATCATATGCAGTTCATCGTTTTTACAATAACATAAACACATGGCATGGTTTCCCAAGGTATATAACCATATAGTATTACTTATGGGTGTAAAATATGGGGATTTACAAAATCTACACAATTGGAGATGATGCATTTGAGATTTTGCAAACACTATACTTGGAATAAACAAACAACCACAAGCGCTGCTGTATATGATGAATTGGGTAGAAACCCGTTTCATATGAATAGATACGTACGTATTTCAAAATACTGGTTGAATTTTAAGAAAAGCAAAAATAGTTCATAGTTATTCATTTGTTCATTGAAGATGCTATGTAAGATATTGATAATTTGGTTTAGTAATGTTAAGAACATTCTCACACGATATAGTTTTATTATTATGTATGATGTGATGATTCACAAATAAACGAAAACCATTTTTAAAGAACGTCTTATAGACGAATATTAACATCAATGGCAAATAAATGTCAAAGAAAATGGTATTTTAACTGTGTGTAGAGAACTTTAAACCTCATTTGAATTTGAATCTTACTTAGACAATATCGCGTCAAGAAATCTTAGAATTGCTGTTACAAAATTACGTATTTGTGTTCTCATAATTTAATACATACTGGCAGATATGACAGACTAGAAAGAAACTAGCGTCATTGTTAATTATGTTATTCCAATGAATTAGAAGTCGAGTATCACTTTATGTTTAAGTGTTCACTATATGTTCTGTTAGACAAAATTATATTATGATATTACGACTTAATATAGTTAAACTTAGTATGTTTTAACTTGTACAGCTGTTTAATACACAAAATAGATCTGAAGCATTTATGTTAGTTAATTATATTGGAAGCATTTAAGACTTGACTTACTTTATTAAGAATACATACACCAGAATATTAATTTGTGCATCGTTGTAAGTAGTATTTTTACATTAACATTTAGAATATTAAGGCTACGATTTATCCTTATGTTTTGATAATTATACTTTATTTGTCATGTTTGTAAGTCCTATATGGAACATGATTGCTCGAACATGTATATGTATACGAAAGTCAAATGATATTATACTAACTTTGATGAATTGCAGTATAACTATTTTCAGTTCATCCTTTATATGTCAACAATATAAATCGCTCAATACATAGTGTAGTTATAATGTAGATATATCTGTATGTAAATATAGCACAAAAAGCTTTAAGGTTTACGTGTTATAAAAAAATTCTGTTCTGTTCTGTTTTGTTGTGCTAATTAATTCCAAAACGTTTTTGTTGAGTTAGTTACATAATTGTGAGTAACCTTCAAGTTAAAATATCAAGATGGCCATTGATTTGAAAGAAGAAAAAACAAAGAGCATTGGTAATGCTTTGTTTCTTAAACTGGCCCAAATTCTTTAGCCACGGATAGTTTGAAGAGAAGCACTTGAACTCATTCAAATTGTAAGAAATGTCTCATTTGCATACTGAAATCCCCAGATGCAAAACAACCGGATAAAGCGTGTATTAAAAGAAAAACCGAGGTTCCTCTTGACAAAATAAATTAAAATAGGCCAATTCACGCGGAAATCTTGTCTTAAACAAGATCTCAAAGATGGCAATTTTATACAAACACGTCAATCAATGTATTAACTTGATAGCAAGCATATTTCATAATATCTTGACTGCGTTTCTTTTATTGATAAACAGGCGGGCGAAGGAGTGCCTGCGTAGCGCAAAATAGAACGCATGGGTTTTTGGGCGGCGCTACCTTTAAATGCATGGTGAAAGATTTGTTTAAACATATTCTGATATAGCGCGTTTTTTTTTATACCAGACTGTATTGTATTGTTTCATTTCAACTATTCTTTATCATATATCAGTGGTCAACATTATATTTTGTATAATCAGAAAACAGTATTTCTCAGTTTTCCAATACATTTATTTCAATAAATCAGCAGTCATCCGTAATTGATTTTGATCAGGTGAAGCAGTATAAACGAACAGTGGCTGGCCCACTTAGTTGTAAGCTTACACACTATTATGTAGACAATTACAAAACTTAAAGCTCATTAGTATGTACTATCTAACCATCTATTTTTGTAAGGACATGCGAATAGTCTTTAGCGATTACTTGAATACCTGCGGTCTATATCCTCTAATTTTATATATGTCATCATATTGATATAATCCATCCAAACAAGTTGTTACGTATTCCCATTCCCATTTTGTGTTATATATCAAATAATAAAATACATCTAATTAAAATACCTCTCCATAAATCATAATTTGTGTGATTGACTACATGTTTTTGTAATGAAGGCCTGTAATGTTCTTCGAAACATTAGTTCATTGCCACAAGCAAATTATTCTTAAAGCGTTAACGAATAATTCGTTCCCATAAATAATTGTTGAAAAAAACACAACGCCCGCTGTTTATGGGAAATATGAACCAGTCTTTATATAAGACTTGGTGCATTATCATATCGTAATGATGGATTGAAATTAATTATATCAAATCGTATACTAGTCACATTTTAAAAATTGTAACACATGTCAAATTGAGGTTTTGCAACAATTAAATACTTATTTAATATATTGTAGATCATCATAACTAATTATATTGCTTGTAATATGTTATAAAATCATGCAAATTATCAACGTTTTTTTTCGAACTGCGTACACTTGATGCATACAAAAGACAGTTTTATTGATCTTAAGCACACCAAAACTTTCCTTTAAATGCTCAATTATATAGGGTTTTGCTAATACATACAATTGTATAAATATTATTACCATATAAAGAAACTCACATGTTTTTCTTGCAATGCTTTAATCATCTAACACCGTCAGAATTCTTACACATTACAATATGATTAAATAGGAAAAAACAATAAATGGTAAGTCTTCAATTAAGAAACAGAATAGATAATTATTCCGTTTGTTGAAAGCATACTTTATTTCATGCAAAACAATATTACTAAATTAAATTAAATGATGTTTAAGATTATTGGTCGTTGTTGGAATGCACATGGAACTAAAGACCATTGCAAGAATTTCTGTTTTGATGTGCCGTATTACTGGGTAAATCACGTCAAAACCATCACTGAAACTGGTTTTTGGTGTGTTTTTCTTCATCGTAGTTTGCCAACATACTCTGTAGCGTTTAGAACAAGTATTTTGCTCGTTGAATGGGTCTAAAACGTTTGCTTTTTGTTATGTTGTATAGAGGCTGTGAAACAATACTTATATGGGTACGCGCACGTTTGAACTACTTTTTGTGCACTGCGTCACCCAGACACGTGTACAAGATTTAAATGGCAAAGTACACCATTTCAGAAGTGATTACTTCGGGTACCTTGTCTTATGTCATTTTATTAACACATATCAGTGATTCAAAGCATAATTGTACCATCTCAGACCATCTTTATAGAGTTTGAAGCTGAATGGTCACTAAGATACAAAAACAGACTGTACATGCTGGATCTACTTGATCTACTTTTTTATTAAAATTTCCACCGCATTATTTGTACTCATACACCGAATATGGCACTTTATCGAGTACGCAGTGGTAACGTTCTACCAATTTTATTTTTCGTATAACAACTTTTTTTTCTAACGTTGTTTTATGCTTAGTACACAAGTTGAACTTTTTGCCCATATATGGTGTTGAGGGTCGTGAATCACTCGAGATTAATGTTATCTCAAGTGAAAATTGGTCAATTGACTATTTAATCTTTAAATTGATATGGCGGTGTCTGACCTGTACGAAAACACGAGGAAAGCGAATCATGAAATAACAGCGAATATACAAGTATAAGTTTGCCTACACGCCGTCCTTCTCAACCTCTCTTCAATGATTAAACTGTCTGAATACCTACATTCATTTATGAAAAATGATATCATTATCCCATTAATCATATACAATTTGTAATTCATAAAATGCCTGAATAATCATAAATAATTTGTTCTATCATCAACACTGCAATGTGTCCTTGTCATACTTTCCCTCTGTAATGTCAATACACTAGTTTGTCTGATTACTGCTTGAAGCAGTTTGAATCAAAGCGCTGAATGCGACAGGGATTGTGTCAATGTTTAAGCTTAAGTGTGTCATTTTTAGCATTGATGCATCTTAGTAAAGCGTAACATATTTTATTACACGGAAACTTTATGGAATTACGTGTTACCTCTTCATATAAATATATCAACATTACAGCTACATGAATGTAATGTAGTGAGCGACATTAAGAAATGTTCTAACTGGCATATAAAGGAGTACAGTACAATAATAGTTTGATTACCGTACACATATAAATGTTAGAACAATTTGTGTCGACGCAGTGGCTGCATGTAGTAATAGGAGATGACTTTTAAAAAGGATAGTTTTATAGTGTTCAATTCGGAAGCAAAACTAGTTTAAAGGTCAAGTGTAGTCAAGTCAAAAGGGTAATCATTAGATGAAATATATGTACACAGACGTTTTGTATTGTACTGTAAAAACTTGAGGAATATAGTTCATAAAAGTTATTGAAATAATCATACCAGTTTAAAAAAATGTTACTTTCTTATATGTGTATTCTTTCTACAATAGAAAATGGCATTGCATTCAAAATCATTTTCGGCAAAATCATAATTTGATAAATATAATGTACACAGTCGATCATACAGTGCAGTAGTTTAATGTCTCCAATGATTATGGCTTGCAAATATGAATTTCCCATACGCAATTTTATGCTTTACTGGTATTTCTATCAAGAGATATCTTTTAATGTCCAATAAGCTCTTGTAATGAATGTAATGGTAACATTAACTTGCATTACAAACATTATAATGGCGCGTTTGAGGAAACAATACATAAGTCTGTCTCCAAACATTTCAACAATCACAATCTCTTGTGATAGCCAGACATATAAAAAAATCATTAGTTGAAAGAAGACGTTTTACTCTAGTCTTCCAGCTTTGTCATTGAAACCTTCCATATGACATGGATAACAACTACATCAATGTCTGTAACAGTTAATTAATTAAGAAATGCATACGTGAAGTTTTCTACAATCTTCTAAACCCATGCAAGTCTCTGTAGTTCTCCATACATGTAAAGATTCTACAGAACATACTATTCTCTGTTTCAATGGGTTGGCTATACTCAAAGCCTCATACTGGCGAACCATATGACAATATAGACTTGATTAAAGTAGCAGGGTAAGATACACCAGAATTATTTGAGCGACCAAATCGTATTTTGTATACTTGTCGCGTAAAGCGAGCCGGTACCATAGTGTGAACATACTATTGAAAAAATATTTCCTTAAATTGAATCCCCCCCCCCGTTTTACTATTGTTTTGACGTATCCATTGAGTGTATGTGTCACACTAAGAAACTTTGATTTACCACTTGATTGTCAACTGACACTCTATGATAATACTGTTGAACCAATTCTCGTATATGGCTATGAATTATGGGGTTTGGTGACCTAAGCTCAATAGAATAGAAACTTAAACCTGGAAATAAAGTCTAACCTGATCTAATTTAAATAAACTTGTTTAACGATTTTGAACTCAAGTTTGTATTCATCAACGTTGTGGTCAATTACAATCAATTAACATGGATTATGTACGAAATGTCTCATTAATTTTTTTTAATTATGACAATGAAACGGTAGCTTTCCTATTTCGTATCTTAGTGAATATTAAGCAGTGTGTGAGAAACTAACCTGACGTTGTACATATCTTAAAAATACAATTTTTAATACAATTTCCAAGATCTTCTTTGTGGCGGCCAGCTGCAGTATTTCATAACTGGCAATTGTTGTATTCTTTAAACAAGCAATTGTAATTTTCGCACTGCCGACATTGCAGCGGGGAAATCCTCGCCGCTAAAGATATGGTGAATATGAAAAGGAATGAAAACTGATACTCCCATCGATTTTAAATATTATCGATATCATTACAACAGACAGTGTGCTGCCTTTATTAATGATTAGATGAATACTTTCTAATTAAAACTATTATAATGAGACCATGTTGGATGGACACAATGGCGGCTTAGAATATCGCAGAAACAGAATACAGCTAGTTTTAGGCTTATCACGGGACACCAAATTACAAAGTATTGTGGTGTTGCTGATTGCTGTTAACATACTTATTTTCCCTTCTTGTTTTGTAAAGTTGTTCAATTATTTTAGACTATATGACTACGAATGCATAGTTTCAAGTCGTTTTGGCAATATGCTCTATACATGTATAAAGTACCGTGTCTACAAGGTTGTTATAGAAATGTGTTTATGTGCTAAGGGGAATATGTTATACTACATCACAAAAACCTGGAGGATAAATATAAAATGTAAGAACGTGTGTTGGATTGTGCACTTAACATGCATTGATAGGTTGCCACTGCAGTCCAATACGGAGTTGTGACGTTTAATCTTATATTTGGAAAGAAGGAATACAATAAGTTGTAATCAAACACTAAATCACACATTTCAATGCATCATACTTAAGCTAAAAGAAGAAAAGAGAGTGATCAAGAACCAAGTAATATGTTTCAGATGGCACCCAATCGGCCGTATTGAAAGATACAAAATAGGTCTCGGAGGAAAAATGTTCAAGAAGTTTTAAAAGCACTTGTTTAAAGTTTTCAAGCGGAATATTTCAGACGTATACTTTCTTAATGTTTGAAAACTTGTTAACCGTTCTCACATCCATTGAACTTCTGTTTTACAGATCGTTCCAATACGCTATTAACCATGTTTTAGGTTGTAGGCCGTGAGGCCTGCATACTGTTATAACCGTTATTCTGAATCTACCATCGGCAGATCGACATAACATTTTAAACCTTCGACGAATTAGTGCGCGAACGGGCGTTTCAACCCCAACGCTGTTAGAAATACGGTGGTTAACGACCTCATTTACATTACCAATCTGCTGTAATAGCTACGGAACTGCTTTTTGCATATTAAGTAGCTTGCTAAAAGTAGCGCTGTAATGATAATTCATAATATGTTGTGCGGTTAATATAGTGCGAATAAGCTGCGTTTTTGCGTAATATCATAGACAACGCAATTATTTTAAAATCGACGAGTTACAAAACGCAACATAAAAAGCAGAATACGCAAATAGTTTTAAAATGAACGCATACTGAATGAAAATAAATGCATGTACATGTATATATCTGTGTTTACATTATGGCCGCGACCGGGGATCTAGATACTTTAGGTTGAAAACAGAAGCGTAGTCATTGGATTCGGACAGGTTTATTCCCCAGAAATTAACCCGTAGAACTCGGTTAAACCCGGAAAAAAACATGGATCGTATTGAACATGTATTTGTGAGTATAGTCATGTAATGCCGAATGGAACGGAAAGTGTGTTAATTTAATTCCCGAGTCATGAGCATGTTGCATATGCATATTTATAAACCAATGTTATAAATGATGTCAATATTGATCTAGAGTATTGATCAATATTAAGACACATCAATAGATACAGGAAATAAATAGTATGTGGGTGATTCGATCAAGAGGAATTTTGCGCAAGGATCCTGTCATTGTAGAAAGAAACCTTAAACATAAACTTAACTAAAATGTCTAATTTTGTTGGATACATTTGGTCTTGCGGGCATTTGCCCTGGTAGTAAATTCAATACGTCTCAGTCATGTTTAAGATATGGGTAGATTTAGAGTATATTTTACTGAAAAATGCCTAGATGCTTTATCCGTGGCAATGCATTGTTTATGAATCCAAAATTCCAGAGAAGGCTCCATATGCAATTGAGTATAACTCCATACTTATTTGGGTATATATTTCAAGTGACTGATACTCCATGGTTTTGAATTATTTGAGTATCAGCATAATTATCTAAAAGTATTTGCGGAGAAATTCATGAATATGCATATACTATATTTAGATGATTATTTCTTTTTAACCAGTACATGACTATATTCACAAAACGTAGCAGGCCGAAAGCCTTTCAACGCTTTAAGCGCTTTGATTTAATAACAACATCTTAATATTTATGTTACCTGTGTTGTTTTTTATCTTGTTTGTCTCTCGTTGGGGATCTGTTAGGAGCTTTTCTAAGCCTTGGTTGCTTGGTTTGTCCCCGTTACTTGACTATAAAGAGTTCGGACTTCAATAAACTAAAATCAAAAACAGAAATTAATTTATGTTAATTAGCATGTTAATCGACCCCACCTCAGTTAACTTGATGTTAGATTTACAAAAACTGACGCCAGCGCCACCAAAAACAACTTTTTTCATCATCATAAATCATGTACCAGATTTACTATTGTCTGCTTATTGATTAATTAATGTGTATTATTCATATAAAAACGCATTCTTATTAAGTTACTGCGTTATTTTTAGTTTTTCGTGAACTCTTATGTCAGTTCCTAAGTTTTAATGTTGCCCTTATGTCCATTGACGCATTAAAATTATTATTTTCGAATTATTATGTATGGGATGTTATGCCATATTTGGCATGTGTGGACATATTGCTCACGGACTCACACAGAAGACGTCGCCATTTGTTCAAGGGGAGTTTTCCGGAAACGTGATCAATAGATAACGTTAAATAAACGTGTAGGCAATTTGACAGTTCTAAGCAGAAGTAAGAGCTGTAAAAGCATCAAGGACGTTGAATGTAAACAGACAAAATAAAACATGTCTGTGAGTGCAAATAGGTACGATTTGTGTATATTTTACTGATATAAACTTTCAACTAACGATTTATATCGAGTCCATCTATGCATTTTCTCGAAATCATCTTATTTATGACACTTAAAGATATACTTATAGCCAAATCCTCTTTTTGGATATGTTGTGGTAAACCTAAAATCGTTTTAACCATGTTGAGGTAAATTCCGTAAGCACTCTTGTCTTCCATCCCGGCCAATATTCTTCACTGGTCGTCCGACCCGGCCATAATCTT
Organism: Mya arenaria; assembly: GCF_026914265.1. Taxonomy (NCBI): domain Eukaryota; kingdom Metazoa; phylum Mollusca; class Bivalvia; order Myida; family Myidae; genus Mya; species Mya arenaria. The sequence goes on along the minus strand of NC_069129.1, from coordinate 33,239,157 downwards.
CCCTGGTCTTCCACCTCAGCCCATATTCTTCCCTGATCTCCCAGCCCGGCCAATATTCTTCCCTTGTCTTCCACCCCGGCCCATATTCTTCCCTTGTCTTCCACCGCGGCCCATATTCTTCCCTTGTCTTCCACCGCGGCCCATACTCTTCCCTTGTCTTCCAACCCGGCCCAATCCTTCTCTAGTCTTCCGCCGCGGCCTGTATTCTTCTCTGGTCTTCCACGGCGGCCCATATTCTTCCCTGATCTTCCATTCCTGTCCATATTCTTCCCTTGTCTTCCACCCTGGCCCATGTTCTACTCTGGTCTTCCACCCCTGCCCATATTCATCCCTGATCTTCCACCGCTGCCCATTTTCTTCCCTGATCTTCCACCCCGGCCCAGGTACTTCCCTGGTCTTCCACCTCAGCCCATATTCTTCCCTGCTCTTCCACCCTGGCCCTTATTCCTCCATTGTCTTCCACCCGTCCATATTCTTCCCTGTTGAACAATCGTCATGCTGGCTTACGAATAATAGAACGGATATTACGTATGCAAAATTGTATACATTAATGTTTACATAAATTAATAAAGAGTTTTGTATTACCGTGTAAGTCACACGCTATGTGTTTTTGTAACGTTTACTTGGAAAACAGTCATTAAAAAACTGTCATTTTAATGTCATTTAGAATTAAATTTACTATGAAAGTCTAACATATTTGGTGTTTAAGGTGCCTTCGTCAGATTCGATCTACAACTTAATGAACGGAAAATTTGAAAAATCCTCGACTTTCGTTGGCCCACATAAAATTGAAAACACCAAATATATGCTACCTTTTACAACTGACACTTGTATAACAAATAAGACTTGGTGGAAAAATGAGATACAAATATACTCTATGAAACCAATTTTTGCTGCATTCGTGAGAATCGATCTACGTAAAATTAATGAAAAGATAACTTGAACAATCCTGGATTATCATTGGTCTACTCAAAAAATGCAAACACCAATTATTGGTAGAATCCATCGTTCAAGATATTATTTTTAACTCGGCGTCTCTCCTGATAAACTACACATTTCCATCTTTCAGCATCCAGCCTTCAACAATCGTCACGGTGTCTAACACACAGACCAACAACTGATCTCCTAGGTAATCTGTTTGGCTTTAAGTTCTTCTAGAAATAACAAGAAGTGAAAAAGAGATTGGCCATTCGACGTACTTCTGTTAACAAATGGAATTGGATTCGAGTAAATGAAATTAACAAGTTAATCTATGTTTTCGAGCGGAGCTGATTTTTATCTCAGAGACCAGAACCTAGGGATCTCGTCGGAGAACAAAATGTTGTGATGGCGACATATCGGCCGCTTTGATGTAGGGCCTGGTTTTTCGAATTTTCGCCGTTAAACAGGCATGAAACAACAAATAGAGTAGTGTAAAACAGAGAATATCGAAAGTGTGTATCGTTTGTTGTGTTAATGGTGGACAATAAACCATCGACGATAAGAGCATTAGTTCTATCAATATTTCAGTGATGACATTACGACCTTATACAATGTGTTCTCCTCGAAAACCAGCCACAATGTTGTTTTGGGTGTTGCTTCCTTTGAATTATGTTACCAAACACTAAAAGAAAGTTCTCAGGTCCATTTCAGGGGGCGGATCAAGTAATTGGCGTTAGAGGGAGTCTACTGAAAGGGAACGCCTTAGAGCGTGCCCTCCCCCTTTCCGTTAAACCCCCAAAGTAGACTAGCAAAATGACAATTGGGGTTAAGGGGTCCTCTCCCACGTAAAAGATAGAAGTATTGTCTTAAATAGTGCATTTGTTTGTAATTTATGCATAATTTCTCTTATTACTACCATGCTGACATACCATTATTAACATCCGCGCGAAACATGGGCGTTTCTTTATCAATAGAGTAAACGTTATGTACAGACAAAGCCGGATCGTCGCAAATGAGCACCAGACATAATTTCGCACTTGTATTTAGATGAACAGTGGACTCATCTATTCAGCTCAGTGAAGTCCACTTTGTATGGACCGTTTTGACCCAGGTTCGTTATGTCTGTAATAAGGTTGGTTATTGGGCATCATGTGGGCTGAGCACGCCGTTTCATTGGCCGCTTTAATAGCACAGTATCAATAAAATTGCTTTGATATAATTAATTCGTCTCATATACCCATAAACATTAAATTTTATTTAATATGAAGTTAAAGTTAAATAAACAAATTTCTTTGTTTTTGCTTTCTATGTGCCAGTGATATTTTTGTAAAGAAGAGTTGGTCGAGTAAAAATAGAAGCTGACACTATGCAAGCATTCAGCAATGTTTAATAAAAAGTTATGAATACTAAATGTTTGCTTGCCGAAAAGGCCGAAATAAAGAAATTATGTGAAATGATTTGAAACTAACTGTGAATATTAAATTATTATTATGTCGATGGTGTTGGTTTTGAAGTATGAACCTGGCCCTAAACCTAAACCCTGACCTAAACCCTGACCCTAAACCTGAACTTAAACCTAAATCCGACCCTAAACCTAATCCGGACCCTTAGCCGTGTATCATCTTGCCACTAAAACTTCATGTTTTACAGGTCGAGGGTTTTCTTTCTTTCAAAGCTTCGTCAATACAAGCGACATATGTATTTGAACATGTTCATACATTATAACAACGTAACCATAAAAAGCGGATGGCGTTTCAAAATATGAAAGTGTGGTAGACAGCAGTAGCGGTTTATGAGTGATTAACAGCTTCAATCCTTTAAATATGCATCCTGTTTCTTTGTATGTAAATTAGGCTGACAACCACCAAATGGTCGAAAAATGCTGTATGCACAAACACATTAAAATAAATTTTAATATTATGCATTTAAACAACATACAACTTTCATCAAAAATGTTATAAATTAAAACATAATGTCACGTCTTACAAATTTAACTATAACAAATGTCGAAATAGCACAATGTTTGTCAAATATACACACTCGTAAAACAAAGATTTTTGCAAGTCGAATATGTCGTCAAAATGTATGGTGCAAAATTTGTGTCAAAATAATGATATTTCTGATTCTTTTCTTTTCATATACTGTTTGACTTGGAAGTTCAAGACAAGTACAGTAATTCATTTTCTTTGTGAAAGACTCGACTGATTGCGTGAAGACAGGTACAAATCAGATGATAAGTACATATCAGAAGATCGGTAAAAATCAGGAGATCGGTACAACTCAGAAGATTTTCCAATCGATTTCCACGTCGAAATCTGATCACTGTCTTTCGAGTACAAGTTTACTTGTGAGTGTGCTGACCTTTTGAAATGTTGTTAATGTTAAGAATAAAAACAACCTGACTAGAACTCTAATGCTGAAGATAACAACATCAATAATAAAATCATGAAAATAGCACTTAATAGAACAGACAGCACAGCGATAATGGATTTAACAAGCACAACTGTTACAACATTGTACGTATAGCAAGCGAAATACTGCCTATAAGTCTGGTATGATGACACTGGCTTTTCAGTATCTGAGGGACACACCCTGATTCCAATGATGACACTTCAGAGATTAGAGTAAATTATGATTATATTAAATTAGTGATAAATGTGGTAAATTGCGTTTAATAATTAAACATTCAGATATTCTTACATTTGTTTCACATCTTCAATATTTAAATGTTATCTTCACAGCATAACTTTACTTCTAACACGTAACCCGTCCAATTCTCTTGCTGGTGAAAACAAACCAGTCTGCATTCTTGCGGCTTTTTCTACAAGTCCTTCTTTAAACGCTTGTTCTGAAGCTCTGATGGCGGCCAAATGTGACATTGACATTTCTGACTTGGCAGCCGTGGATGCCGACAGAGAATATGGGTAAGAAAGAGTAGTGTGGCTGAAGGAGAAAGGATAACCATTCAACCCAACTGGATACTGCCCAGGTCTAAATGGGTGACTAGTGTGCGCGTTCAAAAACGCTGGTGCGCTTGTCTGACGCGAGCAAACTACCGCCGGTGGTGAATTTTGGGGAGATGAGGATTTACTTGCACTCGAGTTTTCCGTATTACCTAGCACGTCCATAACTGACCATATTTTCGGCCTGGTTGGCTGTTCACTAGAGCTATGTGTACTGTCTGACTTAAAGTTATTATTGTTAGAATTTTTAGACTTATTGTCTTTTCCTTCGTCATCTTCGTCGTCGCCATCACTATTTCGAGATCGAGCAGTAGCTCTTTCGTCATCCGATTTATCATCGTGTAACCTATCGGGGGATCGAGCGCTTGAAAGATCGAGAGATTTAGGATTTGTCAATTCCAAATCGTCGATGCCATCATGAGATTCGTCATCATCGTCGTCGACGCTGATTATTCTTTCAAAAGCCTCGCGGTCCGACGTGGAACTGCGTTCTGAAAATATAAAAGTTAGATTTTGAAGAAGATTTTCTTTCCTTTGAATTCGGGATGATCGCTGGTAAACTAGGGGCGGCTTCACGAATTGATGTTAGAAGGGGCGTATCTTAGGGGCCAGCCTTTTGAGATTCCAACCTCCCTGAGAACCGAAAGGTAAATGGTTCAAATGTTGGTAAGGTGGTTTGGGTTACTAGTACTCTCCCAAGAAAGTTTTTAACGATTTCTAGTCCAAAATGGTGAATTTTAAATATATAACATTATTCTATGCCCACTAAGGTAAATGTATTAAACATAATTCTTTATAAATACTTGAGAAACAACAATGTTTCAGTGTTGCTTTTTATTTTTTATCATTTCAAATGCCTACTGATATTTTTTTTATATATATATCGGTTGTATGTAACCGTTGTGTTTCTTTTTATCATGAGTATTTAAAAAAACACAAAAAACAACAACAACAAATTCTTTCTAAATAGTGTTTGCATGTATTTGTTTGTTTGTTAAGCACGCTTGAATGTATATGTGTTTTATGATAAAAATGCTATATGAATGGGGTATAATAATAATAATAATAATAATAATAATAATAATAATAATAATAATAATTATAATAATAATAATAATAATTATAACAATAATAATTATAACAATAATGAATTCAACTATAATAACAACAACAAAAACAACAACAACAACAAACGTACGTAAAAAACGGTCGATGTATTCATTTGCAGTGTTATTGCATTTTTCACACAAATATGAAGACCCCAAGATTAATTCAAACTTGTAACTAAAGGTTAAACTTTAAACACACGTGGTAACATAAAGACGTTATAAATATTCCTTAATTGAAAGTCGTTTGGTCTTGAAAAAAGTCTTTTGTTGCTAAACACAACAGCACGCGAGCCTGTTGACCTAAACGTTGGAAGCAATCTCAGGTGTTATTTCCAAATTGTATTGAGTCTTTTAATTCTTGTTAATGATGTTCTTACGCTGTTCAAAGAATTCGTTTGACAACGAGGTACTATGATTTCATTATATTTTCCGTTTCATTTAACTTATTGAACGTTTTTCTGTATAAGAACCACACAAACTGTATTGATGTATCGAAAGAGTGTAATAAATCTCCTATCTGAATTATCCGTCCAATAGGAATTAAGAATAAATAAAGAATACTTAAGATCGAATTGACAAAATAAGGTCCCCCATCGAGGAAACAATTTCAAAGTAAACAAGCTTTGTATGAGAAGGCACCAGAGGATCCATTCTTGTCTAAATTACATTCCATGTCCGCTTGTGGGGCGACAATAGTTTCCTATCACAACATAATTACTGCACGAGAGTCTCGCAATTGTTACATGACTTGTGCAAATTAGTTTTCTAGTTGACAGGACACGAGGGCGCTCGTGTGGCCATAATGAATACATGTATGAAGTATTGCTTTTCTCCATTGCTATCATTCTTTAAACTCCTTTGAAAATGATTAGTAACTGTCGAATAACGTTTTAAGATAACATGATCTTTGCAAAATACAGACTAGCACAACAGCAATTTTATGCAATAGCTTGTTTGTTTTGGTTCTGTTTTGTTTGCCAACTTTTGAGTAAGGATGCATGTAAAGATATGTATAGACGGACGAACAGATGACACGAATATATTATGTCAGCCTTTGGGTGAATAAAAAGTTATTGCATTTCCTGCATTTTGAATAAATGCCAAAATAACATCAAAATATTTCCTAGAACATTTATATTTCAAAGGATATGGATCACCGAATTATAGTTATACTAATGGATATAAATAGATATTGCAATTTGTCAAGGGAGGTTATTTGGGAATAAAAAAACAGTTATGTTGTTTTGCTGCATGCACAACCAATATTTGAATATTCATTCACTTCTTTCACAAATTGAAACAAAGTAATTTATCATACCAATACTTATTATGTTAAAATGGGTCCCAGAGTTACGATTCTTGCGCAACATTCAATAGAACATTATTTTCTATTTTCAAGTTTCATTTACTTTCATCCAAACTCGTTCATGTTTTAATAAAAAAGGAAATACTTGATTATACTCTTTATTTTAAGAGAGACAAAAGGGGGAAAATATGCCGCAGAGTTATGGTTCTTATATTGTGTGCGAGTCAAATAGGTATTGCTATTTATTACCTTTAATGTCATTGTGTGTGTTTTTCTAATGAAGGGAAGTAATTAGGTAACAATGGTCACAGAGTCATCATTCCTTAACTGATATAGACAATGCCTTTATCCTCGTATTTAGCTCCCATTATCACGAGCTATTTGCGTGACACGTGCGCTATATGCGAAATAAATGTATTCGGATTCCTTCTAGTAATCCACCTCCTTGAAAAAATGACACATAATTACGACTAATATAAAGCCACGTGCCACCCGCAATGTTGGCCATGTTTTTACACGTGTCAATCACGCGAATTTAAAGGTTTTAACACCTGTACATACGGTGCTTATCTTAAGCACTAAAACATTTAAAATTTAAGATAATTTTTTATCTCAAAATAACAAATCTTTGACATGAAAAAAACACACACTCGCATAATAAACTGTATATCTTTTACATAGTATGATCTTTCTATGATTCAGTTGTAAAATACATCCGCTCTGTTTTATTTTATTCTTACTTATCGCTTTATCAAACACGTTTGAAACATGACATGGCATCAAACGGTGTGGGAATGTATTGGCTACTGTCGACTCTGCAAATGTAATGACGCTGAAGATGTAAAACATGCATCCTGGAAAATGTATACATGTGTTCATCAAATCCGATTTAAGCAGAAAAACTCAGTTTCTCTTTGCTTTTAGAGTATTTAATGTGTTTCGTTGAGAGCATGATTTATATTCCATTATATTAATAAAACAAGATAATATAAAATGCCATATCCAGCTTACATCATCGAAATCATTTTCAATGAATTGATACACAACGAATGAAGCTAATATACTTTAGTGGTCAACATTTTCTTTTTTCCAATGAAAAGGGATTATTTCTCATTTAGCAGTCAGCAGTTATTGATTTAAATCATGTGAAGCGATATATATAAATTGTGGCTGGCCCATTTAGTAGATAATTTACGCAAGAAAATGCAGACCACTAAACAATTAAAGGTCGTTGCGTCGCATCAATCCTTTTATTTAAGTAAGTATGTACTAACAACCGTTTACCATTACTTGGTAATGAAAGCTTTTTAGCAAGTGCCAAAAATCTAAAGGAAATCATGATTTGTGTTACTTTAAAGTTGCTCATTCAAAACCCATAAATGTAAAACAACAATCTTTTGAACAAGATTACGTAGGATTGCAACGATTTTAATACTGGAACTCCTTGTTTGGTCATGCATTTTTTCAACAAAAAATATCAGGGCGCCATATTTTCATGTTGACCAGAGTAAGCGACACGGATCTCAACAATCCAGTAATAATCCATTTCCAAACAGTAGCCAACTTCACAGAAAATCCATCAAGCCCGTATTGCTAGCCAGAAGGGCATAGCCTGACATTTGAGTGACAGCTCAGATACGTTCGGAAGCCACAATAAGCCCGAGGTTGTCCGAATTGATATCCAAGATGGCGGATAACTGATAAAAACACTTTATTTGAGTGTTAAACATTCACAGCGGGCTGCCAGTAACGATAACTTGATTTTGTTGACTTAATGATAAGTCTAAATAGAATTAAATCAACTGTAAAACGAATGATAATCCTGCACACGTATCACTGATGGCGGGTACTAAGTGACATATTTATATTGTTTCACGTTCAGTGAATAGTATTATGGCGAAATCTGATAAAAATCATCGGTAAAGAGGAAATTAATAGTCTAAAGCTGTTAATCGCTATCTCCTGTTGAAACGTTTAATATCGCGAAATCTAAATGTTTTATTTGATATTCCGTTTGTTTGTTACAAAACATTAGGCTTTATCGGGGATGGGTTTTAGGGTTTTTATACAGTTTGCTCGCACCCATTGGCTTCATTATGGCCTGACCCTCAGGAAGAAGCCTAAGGGGGAGGGGATTTTTACCCTTATCAGAAGATGTGTACAGACGAGGATAATTATTTCTAGCCGTAATAGTGGTTGTGTGTGTTTGTTACAACCATGACCGACATTTAAAACGCCCCAGAAAAGAAACAAAATAACTGGTCTTATATAGTAAAGAATAATATGGCTCGAACGGTTTGCGGTAAAATCGGGGCGAAGTCACCATTCATCGAAATAAAAAAGCCACACAAAGAGTTTACTAGATATTCGCATATTTTACATAAATCCGACCTCAAATACGATGTCAAATTATATCTTACTTTATCAACACATAATTAATTAGAAAGATTATACATACATTCGTGTTGGCATGAGCCAAGACAATGGACAAGTTGTCGATAATAGACTGAAAATACCTCGTATAAGAAATTACTTAATCATGCTTTGTTAAACGATTCGGACTTAATGACCACAAAAATACGATTTTATCAATTAGTACCAAACTACCTCCACAAACGTTTACAGCATTAAAAGCACAGCTCCGGTTTTTCAGAATAACACAATAAGCCAAAAATAAACACATAAACATTCTATTACTTTCATTTTCGATATGAGGACAAAAGCTGCTCTTTAAATGCAAGTGTTTCATTTGCTGACATAATTTAGCGCGTCATTTTGTTTGGCAAATACTAAATCGGTTGTCTGTGTGTTGGTTCTTCCAGACGGCTACTTCTGTTTTCTGATAATTTGCATAGTACAATGTAAGTATACGTCTGTGGCAGATGCTCAAAGGGACTTGCTCATGTTTTTTTAAAATATATTTTTTCCGTTATGACAAAATAAAGTGTGGCAAATCATTCCTGTTTAAACTAAGGTACTGACGTCAGGAATCCTTCAACAAATGTTGATATATTCTCAAATATTGTGTATGAAGTCCATATAATATTTTTCGCTCGCTCGCTCCAATTTTTTGTGGCAAAAATTCGAGGAACTAAACATTAATTTGGTGTGGCCTAAGTGTATTTTTTTCTGCATTTTCGGTACCAAAAAGTTAAATTGTTATAATATAAGTGTTTTCAGATGCATTACCATCAAAACATGAGCGAGTCCCTTTAAAAGTGCGCATGCCTCGTCATTGTCTGGGTTATTACGGCGTAGGCTGTCGAGATTATTCCGTAATAGCTTGAACCTAATTTTCGTCGTTTTAGAATATGTTCAAACCGCAAGTATATGAACTTAGTAATTAAAATAAATGGAGGAAAGAAAAAACATTTACTGCCCATGTCGTACATTTGTAAACACGTATAATTTCAATCATGAGCGGAAATTGTTCATTTGATTTCAAGATAATTCATCCGGGGTCTGTCCTCGGATCAAAGATGGCGACCCACGTTAGTGTTAAACCGGTTATCTAATAACATCGGGCTGGGTATCTTAAATGGATCTGAAAGCGATACATTTAACCTTTTGTCAAAATCTAACCGAATAAACACGTCAAAACTACGAAATCAGACACAGAAGAAGTGTCAGCAAATTGGAAATAGAGAATTACAGCATTGTATAGTGAAATGATAAAATCAAAACACACGTCGGCGACATGTAATGTCAAAGATGTGAATAGAGGCTAACTTTTATGAATGAACTAATTCAGAAATAAACATTAATCACTTGTAAATTAAAGGGCAGTGGCTCATGAATAAATTTAAAGGTGCATCCTTTCAATGCAATCTTGATTATATGTGCGGCGAATATTCCATATACGGTGATGTTTTTGTTTTGTTATTTTCAAATGTAATCAGGCAGTTATGAAACTTAATTAATGTCAAGGATTTGACGTGACAAAACGACAATTAACTATGTAATACATTATTTGAAAGGAAAGACAAACGCATTTAACATACTTTAAATGAGCTGCGGTTTAGACCATTTTACTTTATAATATTCACCCAGATTATTGTCCAATCAGGTGTATGGATTTTTAATATTGAGAGGTGTCAAATGCATTTATACTCAGCCACTGTCAAATGTCAAAGATAGAAGTCTAAATATAGTTTTCCATATTCTGTGCCGTTTTTGAGTACTTGTATAGCCGTTTTATGTTATACTAAACTAATTCAAAGTGAAAATTTAATTGCCTATATAATTGTAACGTATTTGTAACATGTATCTGTATATTTCTGTAATATCTGATTGTACCATAAACATCTTCAGCAAGTTGGGTAGGGCGGGATAAAGAATCAATCAATAAATCATTCAAAAAATTATAATGCTATGTGTTTGACATTTTGAAGTTCAAACTTATGAAACAGAAAACAGACAATATTAGATAATATATCGTTTCGAAAAATATGTGTTATTAACACAAGATATATTTACAAATGTTAACCGGTCATCCATAAAAAAAGCTTACAAACACTTTAGCATTGAACTGGCAACATTACCGGAGTGCGTGTGTCCCTTTAAAATTAATCGCGTTATCACAAAACCTAATTCAGCTTGTGCGTGATATAAGTCATATTTGTAAATTTGTCCTCAGACAAGGGGCCTTAATATGGCTGCAGCCCTGCACATAGCCACACAGGACGCCGAGGCCCGTCAAGGTGGCCAGATGATGGCAGGTGCGCTCAGGAAAAAGCTCTTATCTCACCACAAGCAGTCAATTGTAAATAATTCATCCTCAATGATGAAACATTCCTAGATAATTCGTAACAAAATCAATAGGTATATCTTCGACAAAAAGATAATATTATCGTATTATTTTCATTGAGATGATTCACAAATGTTTAAAGTTGTCAAAATAGGACTGGGCCTCATTAATTTCAATCATTTTTGTGCAATGAATTACGTATTTTGATAAAGAAATCCACTGATTTTCAGCTTTGAAGGAGTCAGAATGTTTGCAAGACATTTATTTCGCTTTGTTCATGTATATAAAACATGAATTTGTTAAACTTTTTTTCACCGTTTTCCCGACTTTAACATTTACATTTCATCATGGCGATTACCACAGATGTTTAAGACGTTAGTCTTTTTTCATTTTCTATGAATACAAACTGGATTTGATCAACCAAAATGTCACAGTGTAAATAAATAATGATATCTCCATAAAACATGTAACATTTTGTTCTCATGGCATCATTAAGACCATTGCATTTCAATGAACCTTCACTTATTACATCTGTTATTGAACATTTATTTTCTTATTACCAAGCATGTAACATATGTAGCAAGTAAACGCTTAATATTAGAACTTAAGACATCAGAATATCATTATGAGCTAATTTACAGCCATTAAATTGAGAATTAATGAGTAAAGAGACATGATTAAAACGTTCAAATGCAATAATCAGAACATGCAAGGCGACAGCTTTCCGAGGACATGTTGTTGAAATGTTTCTTTTATGGTATTTATAGCTTTCATTGAACTTTGGTAACTAATCGATACAAATAGCAATGTCCTGAATATAACAGTCCATGGTAGGGCTCGATCCCTCGACATCAACACCTCGTTAACATATAAATACAAGTGACTGTATCCCCTAAAGAGGATCATTTCAGGGCTTGGACCCACGAAATTAATAACTGGTTAACACATATATATCAGATAACCGAACTCTCTTATGTAGTTCCCTAAATATATCTACTAAATGTGGGTAAAATTACGCATTTTCTCCATTTTAATGCGAACAGAATCAATTATACCTTCTCTGTGGTATTTTTCATATTATCATTACTATGCCTTAACCAAAAAGTGACGTAATATGTAATCATAGTGACGTAACAAAATCATACGTACCATGATTATCAGAGGCATTCACGTGCGAACTGTCGGACTCAATGCCGTTGATTTTAGCCTCCATATCTTCGTCACCACTGACGTCATCCTCAGAACGATTACGTGGTGACCACGTCATCTTATTTTCCTTTTTCAAGCGCCTCCTAGCGTTGGCGAACCAAGTTGAGACTTGGGTGAGTGTCATTTTTGTTATTATCGCCAGCATAATCTTCTCGCCTTTTGTTGGATATGGGTTTTTGCGGTGTTCATAAAGCCAAGCTTTTAACGTGTTTGTAGTTTCTCTAGTAGCGTTCTTACGTCTGGCATTCAAATCCAGACCACCGTAACTGGAAGTGAAAACGCTGACGTTAACGCATACGTGTAACATGTAAAATTTAACGATATAAATACTAATAAAAATTGCGGTATATGACTTCGGTAAATAAAAAACGTGGTCTATGAAATAAAAATATAATCATAGTGTAACCATAAAGACATTAACTATGAATACGTTGAACTAATTCATCGTTGAATAACTTAAAAACACATGGACTAATTTGAATATGTACTACAAGGCGTAACAGTGTGTTCTTTTTTTATTTACGTTGCTTTAAGATAATTGAAAAAAACAGTAAACAAGAATGTTTCTGATGTCGTATGTCATATGTCGATTACCGTATGTTCAGCCAACTTCACACAGCTCCCTTCTATTTATTAAATAAGCATGATAAAACGCGTTTATTTTCATTATTAAAATATCGTTATTTTATTGATAATTCATTTAATGTACACTAGGATTAGCAGTCGAATCTAGCTTAATATAACCTAAATATATATAATAGTGCTATCATTGTATAAGTACATTACGGCATGCTGTTTTATATGTAACTCATTTGTTGTAATTTATGTTCTTAAAGTATTGGGTTGAAACTGTATTCTCTCATAACTCAAAGTTTCATTTGCAATACATTTTACTGTAATAATGATTTACATATGTGCTGTATTGATAAAACTTAATGTATTGGTTTTATGTTGTGTAAATACATACTAAATCTTAATTTAAAACCTTTTAGTGATTTTCATATTTTAACTAAATGGGCGAGCCACTGTTTATATCAACCGCTTCACCTGATTTAAATCAATGCAACTGAACAATGTTTCAACTGAAAGAAATGTATTGAAAATACTGTCTTCTGATTGAACAAAATAAAATGATGAACACTTGATACTGTAAGTGGACACAGCATACAAATGTATATAATTATGTATATATGCATATATGGCAGTAGAGCCACATGCTTTGTCATGGCTAACGGCTTGTCAAGTTAATTTCAATGATCACCTTAATGAATTCACTGTCCTCTTTCCGTTCTCGTTTATTACGTTTCTTCTTATTTACATATACATTTGTTTCATTTACATGTGTCAACTTATGTATTCTGCATCAGGTTAAGTGTCAAACGAATCGTTAGCGTCTGTCAAACTTACAAAACATGGATGAAAAGTGGAACATTGAGTATTTTATAGACATCAAAGCGAGGACAAAGAAAAGCGATAAAATATCGGCGATTATTGCTGATGCTGTCAGTGAGGGATAAATTATGCCATGAAAATAGCAGTCAGCCACCATCGTGGAAATAGCCGTACAAAACCAAGCATCAATATTAGGCTCGTTTTTGTTGTTAATTGGCCATAAAAAAACGACTGTTCACCATATCGCATGCCAGAGGGGGACGAGAGATGAGAGGGGTGGTATCAGTGACGGGGTTTCATGCACGTGGCGCTCTCGTGCGTTCGCTAAACAGACTGCCCGTGAAAGTGCTCAACAGTCATCATTAGGGGCAATTGAATAATTGAATAATACCTAAATATGTGACTCTTCGATTTAGCCTTTTGTTCGCGAACTGTTAAATCAAATCGCAAACAAAACGACAAATGTTAAAAAAAACTAGCGAAGCTCCGCGCAAACGTGCTTGTGTTCTGATTAGATTTATTGAGTTTCGGTTTTTATTTCTGATGATGGATTTTTAGATTGATACAATGGTCATGAACTACTTTACGCATATTTTCTTTGCTAACAAATAAAATCAATACTTTGTTAAGGTTTAGTCAGAGATTATTTAACAATCAGTCAATACAGACCTATACTGTTACCTAAAATAGGTGTTTGTTTATCATGATTAAAGTCACATGTGACATTTTTTTAAAGCAGACTTTTTAGGTACAATTTTATTAAACAAATTCACTCATGTATTTCTTTCTATAATGTTTCAGTTAATTGACTGATTTATCGATTCATTCATGATTGATTGATTGATTTGTGTATTCATATTTTTATTAACTTACTTATTTTGTGTTTGTTTGTTTATTTATGTGTTTGTTTGTATTTACAATGTTTATAGTTTATTTATTTATTTATTTATTTATTTATTTATTAATTAATTTATTTATTTATTTATTTATTTATTTATTTATTTATTTATTTATTTATTTATTTATTTATTTGTTTTTCTTTATTTTATCTATTTTAGTTATTTATTTATTTCATCTATACTATCTGTTTTATATATTTATTTTTTTATCTTTTTGATAAAAAAAATGTTATTTGATTTTTATTCATTTGTCTATCTATCTACTACAAATACACAATACATTTATGTTTTGATCTCATAAAACATTGTGCACTAATATGAAAGTTATTGATTGCGACAGACAGCTAGATTTAATTGTGTAAATTAAATCCAATCACAAAAACATTGCATAAATAACATACCCAGCCCCATAGGGATAAAGAGCCATGTTGGGGTCGTAGGGGAAGCATCCTCCCTGGGCCGCCAGAGCTCTCCAAGCCTCCGACCCTTCCTTCATGTCGAAAGCCGCTGGGTTCGCCTAAACAGACAGAATAATACTTATTTGAAGTATGATTTCGGACAAACTCAATAAAAAGATATGTTGTCTAACTAATGTATAATGATCATATATATTTTGTTATAATCACATAATGCTGGGGTTTCGTTTTTTAAAGTCAGCACAGTTTTCACTCCATTTTTGTGCGTTCCAAATTTAATTTCAAATGACTTTAGAAAGATGTGGTAAAACAAAGAAAACTGCAACTTCAATCTTTCAAATGATAATTAGTTTGTCAAAACATCCTGTACTAAAATACATGTGGTATACTAGTATACCACCATTTATGACAGTTTGCATTTAATTTCATACCAGCATTGTCTTGCTAAGTATAAATTTGCATAAGCCGCAGCGATCTACCAGTATTCAATATACAGAGAGCCGTGTTATGACAAATTGTTAACATTATTTGCTCTTTGAAACTTAAACCAAGTGATGATGAATGACTGATAAATTTATCATTTTTGATAATTTATAAGGACTTCAAGAGGAATATCCATTAGGGCGAGTGTTGTTTGGGTATGATTTATGATGAAATATGAACACCGACGGCCTGCCACTTTACCAAATTTGAGTGAAATCGACATCAGTCATAACCAATTTTTAAACGAAAAACATGAACATCGTGTTTTGTATGCGAACAGCGGGTTTTTCTCAGGTTTAAGTGATACTCTTTCATTAAAACGTAGCAAAACCCCCGCTGGTTAGAAATAATTTTAACTGCAGTGTCCAATCAAAATTTGTCAAAGATAAATTACGAGCGCACACCGGTGATCATGCAAAATTACAAGTCCGAGAAAACAGCACAGTGGTAAATTTGTTGGATGCTCCCCGTGTGCATAAGGTGAGCGCTGTACGAATTTAAAACTGGTTTTGTAATGGGAGTCAAGTCATTTATCATTATTGGATAACAAGGGTTAAAAGGCAAATCAGTTTCGTATTCTCTGAATATCGTCTTACCTGATCCTTTATCATTTAGTGTCAAAAAGTGCACAGTGCACACATTGAAATGTAAGACTTGTGACCAATCATCAATTTTGTCAGTACTTTTGTATTCAAAGTCGACGTTTTGATTTATTCAATTGTTTGTTTTCTAACCCCTTCTATGACACGTTTTATTGTGGCCAGTATTGGGTTATTATTTACAACTGAACGATTAGCATAATATGCACAGGGGAAAAACATACACAGTAAAGATTAACTGGGGATATTCGCTTCCACTACTTTATCAAATCGCAGGCAAAAAATAGAGAGAGAAAGCGACCTGCTTTCAACAATATATCTAAAAATATGGCGCTGAAAGATGTCATACTTAAGAAACGTCGCTCATAATTTACAGATAATATCTCGACATGCACAGTTGGAGAGCGAGCGATAAGAAAGTATTTAGCCCGAAATACCTACAATCCGCCATCAAACTTAATATACATTCTCAACCGAAGCTCGGGGACAGGTGCCGGCTAGAATGTTCAACAAGCTTTTGGAAGAGAAAACATCCCTCAAACTTGCTACTTTTCGGCTTTTCCGAGATATCTGGAGGCGTAAAGCGATGTTCTTGTCACTGAGAATCAAGTCGCCCGGTGGCTGATCGCGGTTTTACGTTTGCTATTGTTTGTCATTTGGCTAAAAAACATGGATAACCGGCATTCAATCGGTTCCCATTTGGATTTGCACATTCTCCGGCGGCTTTCCTGACAGCATTATCTATGTCTGATTACCGAAGTAATGTTGTTAGTAAATTAATATGTGTTCACTTCAGCCAAGACGTACCCAAACATGACAGATATTCTACTGCGACTGTTGTGTTTTCTGGCAACTATAAACATGGCCGTTCGTGTGCTCAGGATACAGGCGAGAATTATGTATCTATTGCGTCTTAAACTATGGAGTATATTAACGTATATTATAAAAGTTAGTTGAATTCTTAAGAAAAATAATAATTCCAAAGTGAGTGCACAGCCGAACCAGGATCTGTAGAACGCTTACCATTCACACAATCATTCTTAGTACAGTTGCAATTATATGTAGACCAATACGAATCGAGCTTTATTCAAGCTTCTTACTGTGTCATAGCAGGCCCCCAGACAGGTATAGTATACAAACTTGATGTAATGTTCGATAGCTCAACCGAAAGCGCTGTAGACGTTTTTTCTCAAGTTCGAATCAATTTTGTCCACTACAGTTACTTTTAAAATCATAAAATTTATACTTTGTCAGTCAACTAGTTTTACAAAATATAGTTAGCAGACAATCGTCCTATGGAATATATACAAGCGAAAATTTGATTTCTCATTGGTCCATAAATACAATGCATCTCATATACTAAATTGGATCACAATGTGGTCCATTTGTATATTTCTTTCTCGTATAGGATGGTTTGATTTATAACATGCGCGATTGTGTCAAAATAGGTTTTGTGTGTGAGCAGTTTACTTTCAGAATTGGAATAAAACTCGATGGCCAATAAATAGTCTCACAGTTGAAAGAAACAAAACAAATACTCAAAACGATAGCACTACGTTATAATCATGTAACAAAGAAACGAATCAAATAGTTTGACATGACACAAGTAAAAATGTCTAGAGTAAATTTGCAATCATAATAATAAAATAAACAAAAGCATTCAACGTCTTCTCCGCTGTTAACAAAGTTAATATTAATGCAAAAGTGATATATTTGCACAGCCCTGAACGCAGGTAGGAATAATTCATCTCCCTGGTTAAATATGGTCCAGCACGTTTCAGACATTTATTGAATTCATAAAATCAAAATGATTAACTGTTTAGTTGTCCGAATCAGAAGACGGGTCCGTGATAGGGTCATCGCTCAAACACACTAACTTGACCTCAGCCTCAGTTTCGATCTGACCTTTCACACATTCGGACCCTCTCGGTGTCACCTAATCCGCCTTCAAAGAGTAAACAAGGCGTTGCAACTGCGCATCGTATTGAGCGCATGCGTTTCAAGAGAGGTAATTATTTACGCGGAAAAATAATTATTTAAGGGAACGTTTTCAATACTGGGATAATGAGTGTCGAATTCGGACTGTCAATCGTCATGTTAAATGAGTGTGCTTTATAAATAGGGAGAGTTTAGAGCTGAGTTCGATATCCTAACATAATAAAACCTAACAATTTGAATATATTGATCAAGGACAGTATGATAGCGCTGAGAAATTCCGTATAACTTAGAATATAATTATTTTGCAAAATAATAACTTCAATTTAAAACCAGTAAAATAATAATTCTTTGTAATATAAAAAAAACCTTTAGCGGTAAAATCATATCTGGTTATTCTGAAATAAGGGTCTTATATAATATGAATTCCTTGTATAATTTGTATTTGATAAAAATACCCTCTAATTTAAAGTATTCTTTTCAAAACATGTCTACACCGGTACATAACAAAAAGTCTAACTACCTTCTGTACCTGTTATTAAAATATCGTGTACCTAAAACGCTATTTCGATGCAACTTATAACAGTGAAATTAGATACATAAATTTCATAAACTGAATACTCATTAAAATAACTATGCTTAAAAATAAAAATAGCATGCCATTTCAGACTATACAGAGTATGCGTGCGACAAATTCCTTTGTCATTAAAGAAATGCAACACTTTTGCTCAAATTATTATGTCATTGAGGAGAAAGTTATCTCGTCTGAAAGTGAAATGTTACACGTGTTTGTGGTGTCATGTGGTAACATGAGCAACCTGCCTCGTGTGTCACATGGCACACCTATACCAAGCCGATCAAAGGTCAAGGTTAAATATAAGCTGACCTTCGCGCCTTTATAACCTGTTGCGTTTTCTTTTATACTGTCATTTTAAAAGAAATACAGACATACTCTTACAATATATAATATTAGTTTTCGAGTAGACAGATAATATGTATGAAACAATTTACTGCTCTTAATATATCCTTTCACAAAAGTGAACAATCCATCACAGTTTTGTCGGTTGTGAAATATGTTCACACGCATCACATTTTCTTTTGGAAAATGTTCTCAAAACACACAAAGGCTGAAACATAATATATTAGTATATTCTAGCTATTGCCTATTTTTAAAAAATCCTTTAAAAATCTTATCTCGTTTCTAAGCAGCCTGCTATTGTTGCAAACAACTAAACCAAAATAATTTAAAAACCTAGTTTGATAAAAATGCCTGGACCATCACAAAAAATATATTTCATTTAACCACATTGCATATTTGCAGTTTTGAGATGAAATGAAACCCATGATTGAAAAATAAATAGGTTAATTACGAAAAGATACACTTCAATGGCATAACTAAGCAATACATGTCATTACTAAGTTGTTTATCTGCTATAAAGATAGCTAATTAATATGAACTGTTTCAATATTAACTCCTTGAATAAGAACGTTTTTTTTTTTTGTGAATATGTATAGTTTTTTAGTCGATGTCTTCATATGTTGATAATATTTTTGAGCTCATCATTATCTAGACTTAAGTACAAAATCCGGACAACTCAGTGCTAAGCCATTATGGAGCTTAACATTGTCTTTGACTTTGTGTACTAGTTGACAATATCAATGCACCTTATCTAGTCATTTATAATTACCTTGCATGTTTCATTTGTCATAATATAATAAAAACCTGTGCAGACCTCTAATGAAGCATGCTTAATCAAAGAAACCCTATGCATATTTAATCGTACAAGTCACCAAAGCCTCAGTATAATATGCCACACATGGTCAAATAAAGTCTTATCCATCTAAAAATGGCTTCTGACTACAAATGTTGACATCAGGGCGTGATGTGCTGTACAAGGCTACATTGTTTAATATTTTTAAACAAGATCAGATATGCTTTGGATAATTACTCATAGATTAGCGATATCCGTACAGATAGTGGTTCGAATATACCTAAGCGACGCAGCGTACCGTGGATGTTTCGCATTGTCTTTTGTAATGTTAGTTATACGACATATTTGCGGAGGGACAGGTGTCTTATTCACAGTTCATGACCTCGTTTCAATCAGATCCATCTAAACCAGACAGTTTGCAGCGCTTGACAATTTTAATTGAATTTGGATAGTCCCTCATAATAAACTATTCAACATTGCGTCGAGTCCGTACTAAATACGTAATGGTCCAGAATGATCAGTTGTGTATCTTTGAATCTAATAAGTTCAAATATCTTGCATGATGCATTTTGAAAATTAACAAAAACAAAGCATCTGTTTCCTGAATATAGAACCGAATACGTCATTTAAATATAAATATCAAATCTATTATAGAGGACCTGTACCGAATGACAGAAACACAATGTACTGAGTAAACCGATTTTATGAAATTATACGGCAATGTTAATTGTCAAATATATCTGCCATAAAAAATCCCATATATTATGGGATGATAGCTATTTCATTTCCGCTGTAAAAAAACGTTGTCATATATCACTCGGTTATTTAAAAAAACTCTCAGCAAAAATACCCCCCCCCCAAAAAAAAAAAAAATAATCCTTTTTATAGAGCTAATGACGCAGTGCATATTGGATGGTTTAATAAATACTTACCAGAGGTGAATAGAACGCCGAACCCTCGGCGCCAAGGGGCACATAACCCTGAGCGGCTCCAGCCGCATAGGCAGCCGCTGACGCTCCGTATACGGACTCAGGAAGCGCCTGAACGCGAGAGTAATTGAGGAGGGCCGTCCCGTACTGGCACGAACAGATCGTCTGCCCAGTGTGGGGATCCGTCATAATCGGGCGCCCATTCTCGCAGCACGCGCGGGATGACGTCACCGTGCCGCTAGATGACATCTGGAAACAGATAGTTAAACTAAACAGTGATTCAAGCAAAATCTAACATACCTTACGTACAATCAAATGAGAGCTGTGTGTTTCAAAGGTCAATATCATTATTTTAAGTTTTTAAATTGAGTTTATATCGTAGCGTAACCTGGTCAGTTGTATCTTACTGATGTTGCAACTGCTAGTAATGATTGTGCAATTCGAATAAAACGTGTTGATGTATTTTCTCTTACTGTCGTTGGTTGTGGTGTTGTTGGCATCTTTAGTGTTGTTGTTGCTTTTGTGATGATTAGACCCGTTAAATCGATTTTTTTAAAATATTCCGTTTTAAAGGTATGGAGTTTACAAGAGGTGGATTGTATATATACGTGACCCCATGAGTATTATATTGGTAACAAGAGGTGGATAGTATATTTACGTGACCAATGGGTATAATATTGTTCCATGTAGCCAAACCAGAATCGCTGTAAGCTATGAGGCGCCATATACGACGTGGCGTGACTCGTGTAAACTAGTCCAGTAAATAATTACGTTGATGAACATATCGTTGCTTGTACATATCGTGTGGAGTAACAGAAATATACCCGAAGGCTCATCTCCGGCTTATAGTCATGGACAGATAAGGCCAGTCGGCATGTAAGAATGCTTAATCCAATTAATAATCTATGGTCAGTGTGCATGTAAGTCATCACAATCTTGGAAATCCACGCTGGTCAAAACAAACATGGTGTTTATCTGGAAAGGAAATCTGGATAAAATCACGCGAGCAAATATAGAAGTTGGCGTCTTACAATATGTATAATTGACCATTGTGTTTATTAATTAATTCTGCATGCACGGATATGGCTCGCTAGTTTATGATGTCGGGGTTGCGCTTTTATATGGAGATAGTTTTAGCCCTTGTAAAAATTCTAATTTAAAAAGAATAGCATATTAATCAGTTGTTATTAAAACCGCCCCGACATGTCAAAACGGCTTTATAGACAAACATTCCAGACAAGTGACCAAACACTTTTAAAAGGCTTCAAATTCCAATAAAGTTTTGATAAATGTAATATTTTTAAACAAATATTTGTCTTTATCAATTTCGTTTCGTGTATTTCTTTTTGAAGAACGCATAAGATTTATATTAAAAAAATAAACATTTTTCAGTTTTATTCCCATACAAAATAATAAACAAATTAATTTGTAATTAGGCAATATCAAAAATGTAAATTAAGGAAATGAACGGAAACACGCTATTTCTCCCTTTTTGAGAATTGATGACAGCTTTCACAAATTTTATGAATGGAACCACAACTTGGGAGTTTTATGGGTTTACGGTAGTAAACCGGAAAATGCATATTATGTTTAATGGTTTCGTGAGATTTACCTAAGGATTTAAATGAAATAAAACTTATTGAGGTCTGCACTTCAGCGTTAAGAACATGTTATAAAATGTACGAGTATTATAGTATATGCGTTAGAGAAAATAGATTCATTTCCTCACTAATGTACTGTATATTTATAAATTTAAACTAGCACAGTCTACATCATAATTTTATATAACATATATTGTATAACATGTTTTCAATGATTTGGTATGTTGATATCAACTTTCATTTCACGCAGATTAAAAAAAATGTTTATTCGTATTAAACAATTTTTACAGTTAAAATAAACCTTCGAAAAATAAATACATTGGACGCAATTTGCAAAAGAAAAAATGCAGCGAATTAAATTACATTTTTTTTCGAACATTAATTTTGACAGTTTTCTGTTCAGTACATGAAGCTAGTACATTTGACGTAACGATCTAACCGCCATCATTAAACAGAAGCAGCACAATTCCTTCAACAATTAATGCACCGTGACGTTGGAAATTAACATTTCTGAGTTGGCCGTCCATATCAGTCGCTTAATTAGGAAGAACCAGAAACCAGAGTAGGATCGTGTCCTAAGCACGCGGGCAATAATCTTTGAAATAAATGACCAACGATTAAATGTAATCGTCAACTGACAATTGCTATTTTTATGGACGTCAACTTTTTAACTAGGGTTATATCATTTTAATTATTCGCTTGACAGAAAATAGTTCTGGCACTTTCGGTATCTTTAGATATCTCGTATTTATCAGTGCGCAGGCGCGAGACAGAAATATGGAACTCTTCACATACGTGATATGGAGGTGCATTTAGACACTTGTTACACATACACTTCACATAATTAATGTAATAAGAGACATTTTGCTATCTATGTAAGTAAAAACTTGTTTTAACAAGGGCTCTGGTAAAAAAGTTTCGACAAAACTGTTATTATAAGTTTTAAATGCATTTTTTCCTTCTCGTATGAACTACATGTTTATAGAAGATTGCTTATAACAAAGAAACCAATCGCTGCTAAAAACTGTAATTAATCAGACAAAGACTATCAATATATAAAAGTGTGTTCTTAATTTCTTATTTTTATATCAATGGCATAAATCAGAAATTCAGGACAAGATCGAACGTAATAGTAAGATTGAAAAAAATACTTGATCTTAAAACGTTTTTTGAACGCCAAGACGGTTTATTTTATGACTTCATAAAAATCCCATATCACGTTTTGTAGATATATAAAGTTTTATTAAATATCTTTTAAACTAATAAAATAATACGAACTATTTTTCTATTCTTTAATTTTTCCCCTCATTGATTACCATGATATAATTGTGGAGTTCTGTTTACTTGTGTGTCTGTTTGAAAACATTAAAACATGCGCTTGTACCATTATTCATTTTGTTCTTTTATGCATGCAATATTTAATATGTATATTTGTTTTTATGTTAATTACGATGAGCTATATATGTCAAGTTAAATAAACATTATGTTCTGTTCTGTACTGTACTGTACTGTACTGTACTGTACTGTACTGTTCTGTTCTGTTCTGTTCTGTTCTGTTCTGTAATGTTGTGACGTGTGGGATGCCAAGCTGTTGAAATATTTACAAACTTACTAAATTCGTTTTATCAACACAATGCCGCATATTTTCATGTTTACTGTAATATTATTATGACACTCACAAAAACATTCTTGTAAATTCACGCGAAAAGATTATATTGTATGATATTGACGCTATGCAAATACAAAACCTGATCATGATATATGAACGGTGAGTGTTGTTAGAAAAAACGTGACAGCCGTCAGGATTTTGTAATAAATTTTACATATAAACCTTCTGCTTTGATCTTTAAAAATCGTCAATTATGAACGGAAGATCTAAGAAGTGCTTGCATTTTAATTGTAAAATAATTAGAAGTTCCATTAGGACATGAATCATCATTTAATAATGTAATATTTATATCCACTTCATTAAGAATCGGGTAACTAACTAAGAGATTTATTTTAACAGAAATGATAAACTTTTATATACTTTTTGTGGTCAACATAATATTTTGTCAATTGAGAAGGGTGTACACTTCAGATTTTACATTACATTTATTTCAGTAAATCAGCAGTCAGACGTTATAGACTTCAATCAGGTGAAGCGGTGGATATAAACAATATTAGTGGGTTGTTTACACAATATTATGTAGACCACTAAAATTAAGGATTATTGGCATTTCCTATCACAAAAGAAATGGTTATGGGACTGCATGACATCAAACCATGTTTTGAAAAAAACATACAAACAACTTTTTAACAATTTCTAAAAGTTCACACATGTGTTGTTCAATACAGTAATAAAGAATGAATCTTAAAGCACCCGCAATTATTTCCGTGCAAGCGTTATTTTCTTCAAATGACAATTTATATAATATTTATACATTTATGTCACTTTCATTTTATGTTACAAACTAATGCGTGGTCGCTTACATCAATCAATCACAAACAAATCATAATGCAACAGGCAGAAGGTACATAATAAAACTGATTCACTGGCATATGGCGAAAACAAGTTGTTAAGAGATTTATTGAGGATAAACTTCAAAATCAAACAAAACTCGAACACAGTTCTCACTTTTTATTCCTCCAATTCCGTTATATTTCGATAATTACTGATTAAAACCACCGACTCTCGCCATTTCACAAAACTATCACAGATTCCTAGCAAAGATGCGCTTTTGCTAAATTGTTTAAAATCACGCGAATCGTTTCAACATGTACAGACATTGCTCAGAACTGATGGAAATACCGTCAAGCATCACGCAAGTTTTATTACAAAGACAACTTTAAATGCACTTAAGAAATTGCGTGTTTCCAAGTGGGGTTACTATAAAGGTGTAACGGTTTATATATATTTAGCATATATTATGGCTCATTACGAACATGTCAGTAAAAAAAAGATGTTTTCTCCTCTTTCTTTTCATTGAATTACAAACAAATGTTTAGCATTTTTTTCCATCTTGCTATGACCCTTGTTTTTCTCTGGATGTAGCTTTAAAAATATAACTTGTTCTTTAATTAAATATTGAAGCTACTCTAAGTCTTAACCTTGACAATACTGAACAGTTAACAATGCATGTAGTCGGTTAACATTCGCTTGAAACATTGTCAGCAATTCAATCATACTTGTATAAATACTAATAAAATAAACATATAATGTATCGTTAAGTGCAGATATTAATAAACACCAAGTGATACATCCTTCTATGTTCTATCATATTCACTCGTACGTTTAAAACGTAACGTTGGAATACTATCAAAAACACCGTATAGTTAGGTAGCTTACCACGGTTCTTGAAACTTTGTCCGCCAGTATGCTTATCAGGGATGACAGTAATCGAATAAGTTCGAATTCACACTTGTTCCATAACAGTCGGCGTAGGTCCAAAACTAAAAGTTTAATTCTGCCCGCAGGTGTTGTGTGTGCGGTTCGTGTTGAAATATTAGTACATACAGTTTATAATCCACTTTTTTGTTAAAAATGTTACTAAGTCCTTGTATTACCCGTGTCAATCTTGTATACAGCTTGTAAAACACTATGTGCACTAATACTGAAACAACTTCACATTATAATACAAAATCTTTTTGTATGTTTGAAATGTAACCTTGCGATAATTTTATCGCGAAGCGAATGCCACACGCCTAGCGCAGAGCGCATTGGTTCAGAGCGCAGTGGGCCGGTCTAATCGATACCGCGTTAACCAGTACGGGAGCCGTAAAATAAACATATTTTGAAGTAGGCGGGGAATTGTGGGATATGCGCGTTTCAATTACGGTGTCCGGATTCCGGGGAGTTTGCGGAACAAAATCCGACAATATTCTTAACTTGTTCCACAGTTGGTGAAGAGTGTCTCACAAGATTCATTTAATCATATAATTGAAATCCGGGACGCGGGGAAAGCTAGTTGAAATTAGGGAGCTGCTTAAATAAGCTATTTTGATATTGAGCTCATTCGTCACAGAAAATAAATCTCGACAATTTTAACCTTTATACAACCAGAATCTTTTACTTGTTTTAACCAAACACAGTTAAAGGCACTAATAGTGTTGAACTTAGAACGCCAAAAAATAAAGTGATTTTTTTATATTTTACTTGTAAAGGGCGACACTGAATGCAATATTATTTTGCTCGGCTTTAGGTGTATGCTGTTCATTTTTTTAAATATATTTGTTGAAAACGATATGAAACTCAGTCTTAACATTCTTCTTCAGACCATCTAAACAGTGTACCAAGCTTGTACATGTCACACAATTACTTATGTTATTATTATATTATTCAACGTTGATTCTGTAATGATGTGTTAATAAATGCATATACAATGTCTGCTGAATAACTGAAATGGCATGCAATTTATTGATAATCAATATAAATAATTATCTTCAAATCCTGCTTTTGCATTTAAGTATTTAATCACCCACTCATATCTTTGTTATCCAACGTTTCTTGTATTCACATTTTATTATTGAATTCAGTACAATATTGAATTGACTTCAAATATAAAATGTTCAATATCTTAAGCGAAAATAATTTGGCAAACAAAATGCTGATACTTAAATCTATTTCATAGCATAAATATGTGTATTTACGATTAGATTTATGTGGGTTTTATATGATGAATTGTTGTTTTAAACGTGATTGAAAATTTTATCCAAAAATGCGTCATTCGCATTAATTGAAACAATATTCAAGATTTAACTCATTAAACTAATTTGTAACGTTGATATAATATCAATAAAGTTTCATTAGATTAAATGAAAAATCATTTCAATACATTGGTTCTTATTGAATTTATATTTAACATAAATTTTACATCAATACATTTCAATAACTATACATTACTATACATTATATTACTATATATAATATAAAAATATATAACATGCGTAAACTACGTAAGTATATTATTCCTAACAAACCATTTAATATACATTTATAACATTATATCTTTAAAACAAACCTCAAAAACATCATAATCAAAAGATACCAACTCAGGATGCATTTGAAACACTATTAACAGTCATATATCTTTGAAGGGAAACGGAAACGTGTTTGTTTCTTTTTCTCATTTATCATCCAAATTACCCCAAATGCTACAAACATCTTTGAAATCTACACTGGAGCAGATGGAAAGGACCATAGTCCAAAAAAACGCGTTTTGACAACCTGCAGCGCTTATCACGCGATAATCTGCGCAAATGATCCGAGTGTATAGCGTATAAACCTCACTTGTTCAACAAATCCTCCATTATGAAAGTGACGTGCATTACCCCACCACCCAGTATTTCGCTAACGTGTCGATTTTTATCAATGAATGTCAAAATGTTCAACACGTGTTTGCTTTTCACAAATGCTACATTTACAACAAATACACGAAACTGTATACTCTAGCACGACTCTAAACGCACTTCAGGGAAACATGTGCCCGTATACTGTATAGACCAAATAATGTCAATGTTAATTCGTGTCCATTTATATTGGACACCACAAAACGCGAGTCTTGCTCTTCAGCTGGAAATTTCTGTTTAGGATATAATCAGTTGGACGCTATGCACCGAGATCTGTCCGGTTGCTTAGCCTAGAATAATGCATGCAGTTTTTGTGTGCAAAAACGATAATTTTCAAATTAACAATGTTGTGATTTTTATCTGTTTGCCGCAAGAACAATTAACGTACATTTTGACATTTGTCAGATTGTTAAGTCCTGATGATTATGACGACGAAGACAAAGACGAAGACAAAGACGGTGACGGTGATGATGATGATGATGATGATGATGATGATGATGATGCTACTGTGCTGCTGCTGCTGCTGCTACTGATGATGATGATGATGATGATGATGATGATGGTTGTGGTGGTGGTTGTGCTGGTGATGGTGATGGTGATGATGATGATGATGATGATGATGATGATGATGATGATGATGGTGGTGGTCATGGTGGTGGTGGTGGTGGTTGACCCCATGACCCCGAAGCGAACATGATCTAGATTTGATGATAACAAACATGCTGACCAATATTCTTTGATTTTGGACCAAAACAGTGGCCTGAAGAGTTACAACAAGTTATTTTTTTCATTCGACCAAGTTTCATTGATTTTGGACAGTATTGGCAAAAGTGAGAAAAAAAATCGTTTTTATTTATGTAAACGAGAGACCTAGATTTGAAACTCTTAATGATATAAAATCGAACATGGATTATGCTTAGCGGTGTCAGTATGACCAAATTTCATTGATTTTGGACCAAATTAGTGGCCTGTAAAGTAATCACAATGTGTTTTTTTCATTCGAACCAGTGACTTTATTTTGACTATGTAGAAAATCATTGTGGCCAAGTTTCATTGATTGAGCCCTATTTAAAATACATTCTGACCCAGGTCCATAACCAAATGTGTGGCCTGTATATATACATGTGTAGTGTTGACACGATTTCTTTCTTCCATTAATCTTTTGACCTTGACTTTGACTCTTATGCTTCATAATTAGGATAGACCTAGATGCTATACAGACGAGCATTCTGACCACATTTTATAAAATTAAAACCAAAATGTTGACCTACTTAACTCAAGACTCGAACTTGACAACGATGTTTTTAAAGTATTTCTCTGAATTAACATTGATACCTTAATCGTGACACATATGCAATATGCATTCAATGTACATGTATGTAAAAATTATGCATGCGCTAAAAATAATCATGAAATTTTGCATGCACATCTGACGTTAACCTGTTGCATCCTTGTATGTATCATTTGTTTGCTAATATTTAATTCATTACCATCTTTATACATTCTGTTCAAATATCAAGGATATATTGTAATAGATGACGGTCGGACGGACGACGACCCTCTAATGATAAAAAACTCACCCTTAGGTGAGATGGAAAATATGTTCTACCTGTTATCTTATACACTTGTGTTTTGACAAACGGAAAGGGATAAACATTTACTCTTAAAAAAAATTGTAGTGCCAATAAACAAATAAAGGTCGGGTGCACGCGTGCAAAAAATAAGAGTATGTCAAGATTTTGTTATGCATTAATATTGAAAATTATTTCAAGAACAGGATTTTAATACATTTTAAAATCAAAATAAATAAAATTAGTGAGGTTTGCTTTTAACATAATTTTAGGCAAGGAATGTAGGTAAATATAGTGCTTAATGAGTTCTATACTATGTGCTATTTGACGTCACAACTGCTACCAAGCGCAGCAGCATTTGCTTTCGGTTAACTTCCAATAATATTGTATGAAGCATGGCATCGTCTACAGTGTCAACAGGACCTATATTCGGTTCACCCATTGTATTGGCCATAAAGTATTCTTTATATCCATATAATTTATTTACAATTTGAGTTTCAAAATTATTAAGATGAGAGGTGGTCTTTTTGCTTTCTCCAGTCAAAACAACGAACTTAAGCAATGGGTCTACACATAGACAAAATGTTTAAGATGTTGAACTTTATAAAATTGCGATATTGTTTCAAGATCAATTTTAAATTGGCGAGTTGTGTTTCATCTTTCCTCACATTTGCGTCCGGTTACTATGATTTCCTTCAACTTTCTCCTTTAAGTTCGTGTATTCATTCGGAAGTATTCAGTTGTTATCATTTACAATATGGCCGAAAGCAACAACAACACTAAATAACTTCAAACATATGCATAACATAAGCATAGTTAAGGATAACGAGTTATTGTACAAGAATAAAACTACAATTAAGTAATTGTCAATAACTGATTGTACTATCGATAACCGGTTATTGAGTGGAACCGATTATCGATAGTCAAACTGGAACCGATTCCCAACACTAATATTCAGCCCTCATGTTTGTCTAGAATACAGCTCAGTATTTGCTTTAACATGTGTTTTTTTAGCCTAAAGGAGTGTATCCATTTCTTCAATTATCTTAGCTCTGTATAAACGTCACAAATCGTATAACACCGATTTGTTTATTTTCCCAACTCTGTGTTCAAAACTCGCAAAATAAGTAGCAACATAATGAAACTAGGGCACTTAGATAGTTTTAATTTACGGCTAAAATCGACTAAGATATTTATTGAAACGGCCCCCAGTATTTTTATGTACCGGCATGCTTTAGGACAAACTGCGTTAAAGGGCATAGACAAGGTCCAAACATAGGTAAATAAGTATTTCCTTAAAACTAGAATTGTCAAAGCGAGCTAGTAGGAGGCCGATGAAACATCATTTTATATGATTAAAAAATATAACCGTTTATTTTAAAAAGTCAAGATAAATATACCGACGCAATTTTTAAAAATAATTAAGATCTATGTAGTAGACAACCCTAGTAAATTTCGAATTTGAAATTTGCACAAAAACTGCGAAAGATGCAAGCCTCGTAAGCTATGTGATACATCAGTAGGTAAGATTAATAGCGTTGTACATAACGATGTCAATTTTATGTAAGTTTTTGACATTTTTATTTTTTTCTTGCAATTTCATCTGGTGTCTATTCCCTTTAACAAAGGGAATGGTTTACGTTTTGTAGCGTCAGACATCGAAGCAAATATTTGGTATAGAATGTGAACAAAACGCTTGTTACAATGATAAATATGATAATAAGAGCTCAAAAGAGAGCTCTATAGCTCTCATTTAAAGATGTGTAAACATACTTAATGTTTCCAAATCCTTGATTAAGCCGAAATATGATTATGTAGCTCCTAATTTAAAGATGTGTAAACATATTTTGTGTTTCCAAACCCTTGGTTAAAGCGACCAGAAAATCCTTTCGATTCTTAAAACGTTGTATCTTTGGGTGCCCAGTTGGTTTCTGCTGCATTATTTTGTATGTGAGATTTCTTGTTTTCAACAATTAAAGGTGATTTTTTCAAGTCTATATGCTTTCACCCCCATCCGTTTGAACTTTATTTAAGTATCGGAACTATCAGTTTTCGAATTTGTAACTTATGAGAGGTTTTTCCTTTTAAGTTTAAAGTCCTTTTATGTGCTGGACCTTCTAGAGCTTCAAAGGTTTTATTAAAAGAATCACCAATGGAAAACATTAATCCAAGGCATGTTAACTGATGATTTTTTTCAATTTCTTTGACCACTTTTGTAGGTCTTTCTCAGATTCTAAGAATACAACAATATCAAATGCGTATACCAAAATTTACTTGCATGGAAAAATGAAAGGGGATAAGCAGTATCTTTGAAGTGTTCCTTTTGACCATAAAGAGGTACATGTATTAAATTTTATTAAGTAGCTTTTAAACTTTATGCTTCATTTTACAACGCAATATGGCGATCATGTACCCATGTACGCCATACTGAATTATAATAAAAGATGTTAGTAGTGTCTTTGAGTAGTAAATCGAATGCATTTGTGAAGTCAACAAAACAAACATTTAACTTATAATGTTGTTTAAGAGTGCGTTCGATTAAATACATCTACGCTGTTCAACAGCTGTTCTTTTCTATTTCGAATAACTGAACAGCGATATTGATCATTTGTAATGCTCTCTGTATGATATTGTGAATGTAAAGACAAAAGCACTAAGATATTATCTCTTATTCCCACTTATTAATGTTTACAAAGTACAAAATAAGCAGGAATAACATAAAATGAATATTCAGCAAAATTACATAAATGTCATTATAATTACAAACTTTATCTCCACGATAAGAACGGTAGAAATAAACTCCAGAAGTTCTTATTACACATGACATTTAAGGCAGGCAGTATTTTTACAAACACGACGTACGTACATGCTTATTTTAAGCTAAGGAGATTGATAAAGAGAACTCAAAGTGCAATGAAATCGTTTAAAAATCTATTATGGAATACTGATACTGATTATGCTAGAATTCTATAAAACAAGTTGTTGTTGTTTTTTTAGAAGAAAATTAAAGAGAGGAAAGAGAAGCAAGGTTGAGGTCATTAGTGTAATCGATAAATTATTATCAAACTTTATACTTTAATCATGTGAATAAAGAGGTGTACATTATCAACAACACAATGAAAACTACAGGGACAATCCTAGTCGTCAAACAATCATATTTAAACCATGTTAAAGCTGCACTCTCACAGATTTACCGTTATGACAACTTTTTTTTATTTTTTGTCTTGGAATGAGCCAATATTTGCGTAAATATCCGCAAACCAGTCATAAACGACTGCTGACAAAAGATCAGATCGTAGGTTTTCATATTTCCGTTCGAAAATTAATGTTTCATGGCTAAAAGCGTTACTAACGGTTTAAGAAAAATGCATAAAACATCAATATTTGAACTTAAATATAAAAATCTGCGATCTCATTTTTTGTCAGCAGTCTTATATCACATGTTTCCATGCATTTTTGCGTAAATTGGCTTGTTCCAAGACAAAAAAAATAAAATTAAAATTGTCAAAACGTTCATTCTGTGAGAGTGCATCTTTAAGATGCACAGCGTCTTCTTTTACTCTTCTGTCAGGATATCGTCAACATCAAGGACGTAGGGTTATTCTGTTAAAGTTTGCACTGAGTTTATCATTAGTCGTCTTTGATTTGGTTGTTGATATATAAAAAGAATGTCATATGTGGTGTTCTCGTATCCAACACGAAAGAGAGAGGAGGGAACATTGTTTTTGACATGATTCAGGGAACTAAAATCGGACATGTAGCCGGCGTTTTCCATTCGGACCTGTAGCCGGCACTTTCCATTCTGACCTGTAGCTGGCGTCCTGTAGCCGACGTTTTCCATTCGGACCTGTTGCCGGCGTTTTCCATTCTGACCTGTAGCCGGCGTCCTGTAGCTGACGTTTTTCATTCGGACCTGTAACCGGCGTTTTCCATTCGGACCTGTAGCCGGCGTCCTGTAGCTGACGTATTCCATTCGGACCTGTAACCGGCGTTTTCCATATAAGTACAGTTTATTTTTCTGGATACAGGTATAATTCTATATCAGCAACATCGTCAACGACCTTTGCTTTACGGGAAAGAGAATTCCAAGTCGAAATCATAGAAGGTTCAAAGTATGTAATATACAAAGACGTCCGGGCTCGAACATTTTAAATATAAGATGAGTTTCTAAGTGATCTTGTTGCTCTTCGCACTACTGTATGAGTAACCTAAATTCGTGGTTTGTGTATTTCTCGTCTAGTTTTAGAACTTTCCCATTCAGATTCAATTAGAAGCAAACGCAGACATACTAGACGATAAACAACCCTTGAACTAATTTCAAGAAATATATACTTAAACTTGATGTTGATAAATGAAAGATGTGTTTGTTTTTTGTGATTATCCTATGATAATTTTTAAGTTTCAAAACATTTAAAGAAGTAAATATTACGCAAATTGTAAATTAAAAAAAAGGGACCTAAGCTTGATATTGTTATAAGGGATTTAAGAAGTTTTGAGAAATTAGGGCCAGATCAGAGCTGTGGCCATTGATGATGTTTCCTCGCACACATTCCCAGACCATATGCAGAAAGCCCCTTTTCTCGAATTCCTTTTGCCTCTGACATTTGTAGTTTTTATTCTTGCACAATTTCTGGAGTGTCTAAAAGGAAGTTACTAAATTCATTATGTAATTGTTTCGGTAAAATGTTACGGATGAAATCAACAAATTGTATAAGCTTGGCGTTTCATACATTATAGCAAGTTGAATTCTTATTAAACCGTTTATATCAACTGGACGTAGGCGATTGTGTTCTTCTTAGATTCAAAAAGGGAATAGAGTTCAATAATGCTTTTTGACCATTCAGAAAAGAAATAGAGTTCAATAATGCTTTTTGACCATTCAGAAAGGGAATAGAGTTCAATAATGCTTTTTGACCATTCAGAAAGGGAATAGAGTTCAATAACGAATATAGTTCAATAATGCTTTTTGACCATTCAGAAAGGGAATAGAGTTCAATAACGAATATAGTTCAATAATGCTTTTTGACCATTCAGAAAAGGAATAGAGTTCAATAATGCTTTTTGACCATTCAGAAAAGAAATAGAGTTCAATAATGCTTTTTGACCATTCAGAAAGGGAATAGAGTTCAATAACGAATATAGTTCAATAATGCTTTTTGACCATTCAGAAAATCCATTGGAGTTTAATAATGCTTTTTGACCATTCAGAAAAGGAATAGAGTTCAATAATGCTTTTTTTTTACCAGTACCTTTCGCGTTGCAGTTGATCTCAGCTGGTCGAATACTTGAGTCCATGTCGTCACTGGCTTCTAAAAAATCAGCGTAAAACCTTTATAATATAGCAATAACACAATAGCACTAACATACATATACATAATTGATAAACGCCAAGATATCCAACGGAATTCTGTCGTCTGTTGTACAAGTACTCAAAAATAGCCTTCCGGTGCATCAAACACGATAAACTTGTGCCATGTTTTGCGGTACGTTTTCAAATCAAAACTGTATCTGCATTATGTTCGGATATGCAGATACAAAATCTGCATTATAATCGCACAAAATAATGACAAGTTAAAGAAAATGAGAATGCCGACTGTCGGAGCATTGTCAAAACTTATTTGAAACAGGTTTTTCGAAGTGTTTGAAGAAACTAGACCAACACTCAAACGGGAAAATAACGGGGAAGAAAAGAAGTGAAGAAATACAAAGAAAATCAGCTTGGTTTCAAGATGTTTGCGAAAAAAAAATCTGCTGCGCGTCGTAGCATTTGTGACGTCATATACCACGTTAGTCGGACATCATGTCAAGGACGTAAACACTAATGCATCGATGGTGAGGGGATGGTCATAAGTGACACTTAATTTATGAACATATATAACCTTTTCGCACTCACCCCTCTATGTATTACTGTTTACGTTCATGTCTCCGCTGATGTAGTTTCTGACGAATACTGATTTCATCATTAGGAAAGTCTCTGACGAATACAACCGCCAAATTTACAAAATGTCATTAACTGGTTTAATTAAGTGTCTCATAGCGGTTCGCATATGACTGCTGACTAGGATAGAGCCATTCGCGCCGAACACTAAGAATTTTATGAGTTGTTTTGCTCTGCAAAATCAATTAATTCGTCAGTCGGTCTGTGCCCGGCCTTTGCTGAATAAATGGTGTGTGTTTTTAAAGCAAAGAAAAAACAACTATGTAATAGCTAAAACATATTGTGTAAAAATCTTAATAATGAAGAAGGGCTCTTACGCGCAGTTCAAAATATTGCAATGTTTGAAACCAAACACACTTCTGTCACTTAAAACAATTATGACACCTCATTTATTGGTTTAATAGCAAACAAAATAACAACTTTATCTTCACTGACAAGCAGAAACGAACTTTTGGAAGTTTCAGGAAGCGATTAATGATTGACTGTATTCATATGAACTGTGTGTGTTCTTATTAATTATGCAAAGGCGTTACAGACGGTTATACGGCAATTTATTTTCTGCCTAACTTTCATGTCATCATTGTTGCTCTTTATAGAAACAACCCTTAACACATGATGATGATAATGCACCAAGTATTGCACAAGTGAAGTTTTCCAAAAACCGGAAATGCAATCTCAACTTTTGTGCGAACGTTTCAAGCGGAAGGGGACTAATTGCATTTAGCAGCATTTAGCGGAGCTATCATTTGGCTCTCATGCGTCGGATAGTTTTAATTGTGGTTTAATGTCTAAGAACACTTCTATCTACACGTGGGAAAAGTGATCAAACTGTTCTAACTTAAATCAGGTACGCAAATTTTAGGATTCACCTTAAGTGGTCTCAAGTAGTAAAATGAAATGTTCTTGAATTTATTATTTGTTAATATATTAGTTAACACACGCTCATCTCGTTATCTCGGCGTGAGAAAATGTGATTTCAGTGTAAATGTAGTTTGTCTTAAGCGAAAATGATCGTAGATATTTTTTTATAGAAAAGTGCCTCTCCTTGTCGGTAAACACCTTACTAACGGAAGTTATCTTTTTATTTTCAAGAAGTTTAAGAGTACGGCTACTTCAGACCGGTAAGTATTGTCGTATGCACTCAAGTGCTACATGCCACGAATAGAGGAATGTTCTGAAGCCAGTGATCAAAGAAGCCGCAATGATTTGGGGCAAAAGAAAATGTCTGGACCAGGCCATTTTAGACCGCGCCGTATTGGTAAGTTGGCCGTCTTGACCAGATACCATCTCACGTGATCAAAGCCGCAAATTATATTGGCGTAGCTTTGCGTAAACATAGCGTCGATGGTTGGCTCCCTTTCGCATGGTATAACAAAAGAAAAGGTCACCCTTTTGATATTCAGACTGGCAATTTAGAGAATAAAACTACTGGAAATGACTTTCATCAATAAAACCACGTGATGTGGATATTTAATCACTCTTGAATGAAATAAAACAAACATTAATATACAGTGATATACGCGTGACATGCGCGTATTTTTTTTATCTCGTTCAATTGATTTACTATTTAAACGAGTTCGTAACTTGTTAAATCGAATAAGAAACTCGTCTAAACGACTAACGTATACTTAAGTAGACTTAAAACCTCGTTAAACGACTAACGTATACTTAAGTAGACTTAAAACCTCGTTAAACGACTAAGTATTTCGTTAAAACGACATATCAGCCAAATATGATCGCGTAATTACACTCGAATTCGCGACATTGTTCGTCGTTCTCGTAAGGCGAGATTCTGATTGGCCGATTATGTCGTTTTCACGAGATATGTAACTTGTTTTAACGAGATATGTACATTGTTTTAACGAGATATGTTAGTCGAGATAAAATGGTAAAACACATTTGTCACCTCAATGTTACCTAATGGAAATGCAAAGTATTTATTGAAAACAGTTTTATAACATGAACATATTTTCTTTTCTGATCGTATCGGTAACCAGTCTATAGTTTTGGGGATTAGCAATTAAACAATTTATAACATTTATACATTTTCTTAATAAAAAGCGTTTAATTAAAAAGATGAATATATAGTAAACTTGCATCTAAAGAAATTATAATGATGTTTGCTCCTTTGGCTGAATTTATAATCAGTTTATTTATTTATTTTAAGTTCATTTATAACTCATCCTATATACATCGGCAGTTATATACTGGTTATCTTATACCACTCACTTTCTCATAAAAATCAACTTTATTAAAATAACATTTGGAGCTTTGCCTAAATCAAACCGCATTGCTCAATTGCTATTATATGTTTGGTACTGGTGCACTTTGTGGTCTATATAAATAAACGCCCCTTAAAAGAAAAAGAACACACGTGTTTTCCTAGTTCGCTTGGGGTTACACTTTGGCTAAATAATAATTTTATTTTCATATCAAAGGCAAATCATTGGCGTAATTCTCATGATAAACCTTAGGTTTTTTGGCACCAAATCTAATTTTACATAAAATCCCGGATAAAGCTTTTACGACAATTTTTAAGGAAAACTTCATTTTCACTTCTTTTAATTGTAAGTATCAATAAAAATATGAGCATTCAAATCATTAAATATCGTTAATTATGCGTCTCTGCCAACATTGTCTACAAATTGCTGAGCTGTCAAACATATATACATGTATTACAACACAAACCAAACGGTTGGACCAAATAAAATCATAAATAATTATATATATGCTAATATAGGGTGTATATTCAAAGTGGTTTTGTCGCCATAATTATATAAACAAGATCTTTATTGGTATTTTGGATTTTCTTTCAGCCAGACTTTTCTTTAAATACATTTTGCAAAAACATAAACAATGCTTCAAAACCAAGCATATGATGGTCTCATAAGGGTTAGGTATGCGTATTAAAATCCCATACAAATGTTAAGTAGCTTAAGCGAAAAAGTGACACAATAATCGGCCAACCTTCAAGCTTTAAAGACGACACAAGGTTGGCTTATAAGTAAGGATATGCCATGGTGCCAACGTATTCCAACTCTCTTTGCGGTCAACATGCACTTTGCACATGTTTATAGAATAGTAATTGGTGAAAATCAATCATGTCCAAGAGCAAAACATCCGGAAGTTTCTGTTTACAAAACGTTTATATGACGCCAAAACCATATGGTATGTATAGAAAAAAAAGAGAATAAATGTTTGTTTCAGACAGCAGTTCTTATTATCATTATATGCCTAAAAGAAATATAAAATTTATTTGATTGTAGTCTTTTCCTGAAAAGCAAGCATATTGTTTGCGAACGTAACGCCAAATTGGAAAGACGTCGTTGAACTGTGCATGCAGACGTTTGATTAGGAAAGAAAAGCGTGCTAAAATATCAAAACAATGAAAAATATCGAAATGTTATTTCACTTTTTGAACAACGAAATTTCATTTTTATTTCACTAGGATAGAAAGGGGAAGGGGAGAGAAAAGGTAAGGTGGGATAAATGTAAGGTGGGGGGAGGTAAGGGGAGATAAAAGGTAAGGTTGGGGAAGGAAAGGGGTTAGAAAAGGCAAGGGAAGAGAAATGGTAAGGTGGGGGAAGGTAAGGTGCGGGGGGGAGGTCAGGTGGGGGGGAAGGTAAGGGGAGAGAAAAGGCAAGGGGAAAGAAAAGTTAAGGTGGGGGAAGGTAAGGGGAGAGAAAAGGTAAGGTGGGGGGGGTAAGGGGAGAGAAAAGGTAAGTTTGGGGAAGGTAAGGGGAGAGAAAAGGTAAGGTGGGGAGGTAAGGTGGGGGAAAGATTAGGGGAGAGAAAAGGCAAGGGGGAGAATTGGCAAGGGGAGAGAAAAGGTAAGGTTGGGGTAAAGGTAAGATGAGAGGAAAGGATAGGTGGGGGAATAGATGAGGAGAGAGAAATGGTAAGGGGAGAAAAATGGAAAGGGGAGATAAATGGATAGGTGGGGGAAAGGTAAGGGGAGAGAAATGGTAAGGTGGGGGAATAGGTAAGGGGAGAGAAATGGCAAGGGAAGAGAAATGATAAGGTGGGGAAACGCTAAGGATAGAGAAATGGTAAAGTGGGGGAACGGTAAGTGGAGAGAAATGGTAAGATGGGGGAACGGTAAGGGGAGAGAAATGGTAAGGTGGGGGAACGGTAAGGGGGGCGAAATGGATAGGTTGGGAAACGGTAAGGGGAGAGAAATGGTAAGATGGGGTAACGGTAAGGGGAGAGAAATGGTAAGGTTGGGAAACGGTAAGGGGGGCGAAATGGATAGGTTGGGAAACGGTAAGGGGAGAGAAATGGTAAGGTTGGGAAACGGTAAGGGGAGAGAAATGGTAAGGTTGGGGAACGGTAAGGGGAGAAAAATGGTAAGGTTGGGGAACGGTAAGGGGAGAGAAATGGTAAAGTTGGAGAACGGTAAGGGGAGAGAAATGGTAAGGTGGGGAACGGTAAGGGGAGAGAAATGGTAAGGTGGGGGAACGGTAAGGGGGGCGAAATGGATAGGTTGGGAAACGGTAAGGGGAGAGAAATGGTAAGGTTGGGAAACGGTAAGGGGAGAGAAATGGTAAGGTTGGGAAACGGTAAGGGGAGAGAAATGGTAAGGTTGGGGAACGGTAAGGGGAGAGAAATGGTAAGGTGGGGGAACGGTAAGGGGGGCGAAATGGATAGGTTGGGAAACGGTAAGGGGAGAGAAATGGTAAGGTTGGGGAACGGTAAGGGGAGAGAAATGGTAAGGTGGGGGAACGGCAAGGGGGGCGAAATGGATAGGTTGGGAAACGGTAAGGGGAGAGAAATGGTAAGGTTGGGAAACGGTAAGGGGAGAGAAATGGTAAGGTTGGGAAACGGTAAGGGGAGAGAAATGGTAAGGTGGGGGAACGGTAAGGGGAGAGAAATGGTAAGGTTGGGGAACGGTAAGGGGAGAGAAATGGTAAGGTTGGGGAACGGTAAGGGGAGAGAAATGGTAATATGGGGGAATTTGTATGGGGAGAGCAATGGTAAGGGGAAAAAAATGGTGAGGTGGGGGAAAGGTAAGGGAAGGGAAAAGGTAAGGTGGAAGAAAAGGTATTAGGGTATAAATAAAGGTTATTATCATCATTATTATTGTTATGTTTATTAAATGGTGATGACACACAAAATGAAGACACAAAATAGTTCTCTGTTCGATGCAGTTCGACGTTTTATTTACATGTCCAAAATATTTAAAGCCAGTGTTCGACTACACCCACCCACACTCACATATCTTTTACATTGTCTCTCTTCCTCTTTCTTCTTCCCTTTTCTCTCATACTATTGTTTATTCTACTTTAATACGTTTAATCAATTCCTAAATAAACATTTAATCCTAAAATATAGGTAATTGCATTTGAAGTATCGCATCCAATCATGCGTTTTAAACACAGTTAAATGTGAGCTTGTATGATAATAACTTTATTTGTAATAGCTGCAGTACATGCCAGTTG
Organism: Mya arenaria; assembly: GCF_026914265.1. Classification (NCBI taxonomy): domain Eukaryota; kingdom Metazoa; phylum Mollusca; class Bivalvia; order Myida; family Myidae; genus Mya; species Mya arenaria. The sequence goes on along the minus strand of NC_069129.1, from coordinate 33,198,661 downwards.
TAATTTATCATAACAGGGAAAGGAACTCTCTTTATTTATACCGTTCTTATCCTGAGTTTTGATAGGTATATTTATTGAAATAATGTTTGTTTTTGCTCAATAAAATATGTTCAAACCAAAGGAAAGGATGCGTACAAGGTAAGATGGGAGAAAAAGGTAAAAGAAAAGGTAAAAGGAAGTAAAGGGAAAGGGGAGAAAAATGTTAGGAGAGATACAATGTAAGGTGGGGAAAGGAAAGGTGGAGGGGGGGGGGGGGGTAAGAAAAGAGAACAAGTAAAAGGAGTTAAAATGAAAGGGGAGAGAAAATGTACGGTGGAAGAGAAAAGGTAGAGGAGATAAAAGATAAGAGGAGAGAAAAGGTAGAGGAGATAAAAGAAAATGGGAGAGAAAAGGAAGAGGAGATAAAAGATAAGAGGAGATAAAAGGTACAGGAGACAAAAGAAAAGGGGAGAGAAAAGGTAGAGGAGATAAGAGATAAGAGGAGATAAAAGGTAGATGATATAAAAGATAAAAGGAGAGAAAAGGTAGAGGAGATAAAAGATAAGAGGAGATAAAAGGTACAGGAGACAAAAGAAAAGGGGAGAGAAAAGGTAGAGGAGATAAAAGATAAGAGGAGAGAAAAGGTAAGAGGAGATAAAAGAAAAGGGGAGAGAAAAGGTAAAGGAGATAAAAGATAAGAGGAGATAAAAGGTAGAGGAGATAAAAGATAAGAGAAGATAAAAGGCAGAGGAGATAAAAGAAAAGGGGAGAGAAAAGGTAGAGGAGATAAAAGATAAGAGGAGAGAAAAGGTAGAGGAGATAAAAGAAAAGGGGAGAGAAAAGGTAGAGGAGATAAAAGATAAGAGGAGATAAAAGGTAGAGGAGATAAAAGAAAAGGGGAGAGAAAAGGTAGAGGAGATAAAAGAAAAGGGGAGAGAAAAGGTAGAGGAGATAAGAGGTGATAAAAGGTAGAGATTATAAAAGATAAAAGGAGAGAAAAGGTAGAGGAGATAAAAGATAAGAGGAGATAAAAGGTAGAGGAGACAAAAGGAAAGGGGAGAGAAAAGGTAGAGGAGATAAAAGAAAAGGGGAGAGAGAAGGTAGAGGAGATAAAAGATAAGAGAAAAAAAATAGAGGAGATAAAAGAAAAGGGGAGATAAAAGGTAGAGGAGATAAAAGATAAGATGAGATAAAAGGTAGAGGAGATAAAAGATAAGGGTGGGGGATAAAATGTAGAGGAGATAAAAGAACAGGGGAGAGAAAAGGTAGAGGAGATAAAAGATAAGAAGAGAGAAAAGGTAGAGGAGATAAAAGATAAGAGTTGAGAAAAGGTAGAGGAGATAAAAGATAAGATGATATAAAAGGTAGAGGTGATAAAAGACAAAAGGAGAGAAAAGGTAGAGGAGATAAAAGATAAGGGGGGGGGGGTAAAAGGTCAAAGAGAAAAGGAAAGGAGAAAATGTGTAAGCGGAGATGAAAGGAACAAGGAATTAAAAAGTAAGGAGAAAGTGGTGAAAAAAGGTTAAAGAAAATAACAGAAGGGGTGTAAGAGCGGATAAAAGAAAAGGGGTGAGAAAAGTTTAGATGAGGCAATAGGAAGATAAGAGGAGATAAAAGGTTAGGGGGAAAAAGGTAAGAGGAAATAAAAGGAAAGGGTAGAGAACACGTAAAAGGAGATAAAAGGTTAGAGGAGAGAAAAGATAATAGGAAATGAAAGGAAAGGAAAGGGCAGAGAACAGGTAAGAGGAGATACAAGGTTAGAGGAGAGAAAAGGTAAGAGGAAATAAAAGGAAAGGGGAGAGAACAGGTAAGAGGAGATAAAAAATAAGAGGAGATAAAAGGAAAGGTGGGAGAAAAGGTAAAGAGGGAGAAAAGGAAAGATACGATAAAGGTTAGGTGAAAAAAAGGTAAGAGGAGATAAAAGGAAAGGGGACATACAAGAAGCAAAAAGAGATAAAAGATAAGGTGGGAGAAAATGTAAAAGGCAGATAAAAGGTAAGGTGGTGGTGGTCTGTGTGTGTGTGGGGGGGGGGGGTAAGTTTTGAAAAAAAGGTCAGGGGAGAGAAAAGGGAAGGGAGATAAAATGTAAGGAGAGATGAGAAAAGGGATTAGAAAGAAAAAGGGAAAGAAAATGTAAGGGTTTGTTATAGCTTTTGCATTATTCTGTTATGCGTTCTGACTGTGTTTTTTTATAAACTAGGGTACATTATAAAATAATACAACGTTCATTGACATAGAGTTACGGTAACGAAGGTGAAAAAACTATTCTCTTCACGTCGATGGCTTCTGAAAAGCTCGAAATTAATAACTACACTGGTTGCATTAGCATGCATTATAGAGGCTAAACCATCTCCCAGCAATAGATACATATCAACAATAGATACATTGATCTTGAGTTTGCTTTAAACGTCTTAATAGCAAAAATAAATACGGATGATATTAAAATCACTGAGCAACCACTGTAAACATCTGTCACAATATAACAGTCTTATTTGGTATCAATTTGATAAACGATAATACATAAATGAATACGATATTACATTAGTTATGGTAATTTTACATGGTTTATAGCTAATGACAATGATAGAATCTCAATTAGAGATGTTAAATACCGGTAAAGGAATAAATTCTTTGGGCAAAAATGGCTTTTTACATACATAAATAAATAACTACATTAACTCGCGACATAATTAACATAGCCGGCTCTTATTTATTTGGCGATTCTTTTGTTTAATATTATACTAATAGATTGTAGATTTAATTGCAAAAATGTATAATTTGAATATGTCTGCCCTTGAGGTCGGAAGTGGACGCGGTATCTACATGCAGATAAACACAGCTTCCTGTAACGAAGATTATATGAACGATACTTTCAAAACTTTTTTTTATTATTTCACTTTGTTAAAAGTATAGAATTAGTTTAAGTGTTCGAAATTATATTTTGTATAATAAGATGGCAGTATTTGTCAAATTAGCCGTACATTTATTCTGATCAATAAGCAAATATTTATTATATATATATTTTAATCCGGCGAAGCGGTAAAGGCAGAGGAAAATGTCAGTAGGAAACAATATTTTATCGAACAGTAAACAGTGAAAGATAACTAGTATATATTTACCAAGATTAGGGTAATGCAACTGTGTCGCATTAAACCGAGTATTCGGATATATACAAAGTAATAATATTCAACAATTGCATCTTCCCGAAGAATACTAACAATCTCTAGTTTTTTAGTGGTCTACACAATATTTTGTAAACTACCAACTAACTGGGCCAGCCACTGTTCATATCTTCAGCTTCACCTGATTAAAATCAATAACGACTGACTGCTGATGTACTGAAATAAATGTATTGTAAAACTAGAAAAATACTGCCATCTCATTCGTAAAATTGTATGTTACCACTTGTTGAAACAGTGTATAACAGAGTCGGGATAATTTAGAAGTTATAAAGATTTTGTTGTAGCAACATAATCATCGCATAATGCACCAGTCAATTGTAACCATGGACCCCAGGTCCGGGGAATAGCGGGGACTTTGACTTTCGGTCTAGCCAACCCCGGCTATAATCCCCGCCCGTCGGGAATGAACTGATGGTAAAATCCCCGCCAAATGCCCCCGCACCCAAGGGACCTTTGGCTAGGCCCATTCCCCGCTATATTTTACGCGAAGACATAACCACCGCATTCACCCGGTACTGCGGGCCAACCTGAAAGGTAAAAACACGGCCCATTTCACCGGCTATCCCAGGTATACCCCGGACCTGGGGGTGGGGGCGTGGTTACAATTGACTGGTGAATAATAGCAATTTCATGAAAACATATTTTATTGGAATGATAATATATCGTTATCTTTGACAACGTAGTTATTAACACGTATCATGTGTGAAGCATTGTTTGCCACTTCGTTAACTATGTATACGTGTCGTATATAATGTGAAGTTCTATAAATAATCATATATGCAAACAAAACAGTCTCAGAAAATTTAGACTTCAAACATAACGATGTTTATTGGACGGAGGATATGTACTTTTGGCATACATCTAAAAATCCTCGCGCTGTCTTATCTTACCTGTACATTTGGCAAGCTTCATGTCTCAATTTGTGTACAACATCTTTTTAATGAGTTGTAATTAGAATATTTATGATTTGACACTAAAATATCGTACCCTTAGTCCTTATCATTTTCTCCAAGTTTTCCTGTGTAAATCTATCAATGTCTATCGAAAAGTAGCTATTAGAAGGCTACGATTTCCTCGTAAACTGGAATACAAGCATAAACAAGACTTTGTAAATGGCATTATCAAGATGAACAGAATTCCTTATCATTCCCCGATGATTTAGACACAAAAATCATCTTATCAGTCCGATGGCTTATCGTGTGTTGGAAATTGGACGAAACTTGGCATAAAGATGTAAGAATTTGTTCCGAGTGGATGTTCCTTGTGCTTTTCTTGTCAAATTGCCTCTCTGGTTTATGTCAACTGTTGCTTTGTTTTATATCCATATAAGATTGACATTTTTCTCAGAAGTTTCGCGTGGCTAACTTTTTACTGTGGCACAGAGGTGACATCCGCAACACTTTTTATATTGTGGCCACAACTTAGTAAATTGTGGCCACAACTTAGTATATTTTGGCCACAACTTAGTAAATTGATGCCACAATAAGTGTTGCGGATGTCACCTCTGTGCTACCGTAGTTTGTAGAAAAGGAGTTTGCAAAATGAATTTCATTTTGACTTAAATATTTCTCATTGACCGTAATAAGGCAGTCATTCCATTAAAGTCATGATAGTTTTATGAGGTGCCAATCTCATATGAAAAAGGTTCAGTGCTATGTTTGGCACGAAGTCGACTTTTTGGCAAAATTAGTTATAGACATATTTTATTAATATAGTATAAAAGTTCAGTTTATTCGGTGAACAACTTGTACCAAAAGTTCATGTTTATATCACGAAAATTGTATAGTTATGGCGAATGTTGTTGAAAAATGGACGTCGAAGTCGTTTGTGTTAGAGTTTATGAAAATCTGCCTGCGTCCATTGACTGTATTATGGCTTTACCTCGCCTTGAAGCCTGTGTTTAAATGAGAAAAGTGGCATAAGGTAGAAGTGATTGCAATTACCGGTCAAATCCTGATATTAGAAAACACAGAGTGAGGTACAAGACAAGGAGTTTGGGTGTTATACCGTAGTTTATTGCGAATATACATCTTGGTTCTTTTTCGTGCTCGGCGTTGAAGCACCTATATACACGGTTTTATTCAGGAACTGAGTACACCATTTGTTTTGCGTGAACTAGCCTTTTTATGCTGAACGCAAGACAAGAGAGCTACTGGTACTATATGTTTACGTCATTTGACATGACTCGACTCTCCGTACCCGAAGCGAGCGCTCAAACACGAGGATATCGGGGTGACACGATGAAGACGCCAATGCAAATACTAAGGCAATACACCGACTGTTTAAAAGGAAAGTTGTAGATAATCGATGTTTAAGCATGGCTCGTAGATAAAGCTCTACATCCGTTACAACAATGTTCTTCTATTCCTGTTTATAGCATGGTGACGGTCCATACTAAGCTGTATAAGGCAAAGGAAACTGTACGTAACGAGTAATGATCTACATGTGTTTCAGGGGCTCATCAAGGGATTAAGCATAGCACACGAACGTGAATGTGTACATCATTCGGAACTCCTCTGCCATTTTTTTCAAAAACAACCTCGGATGTATACAGGTACATCAGTTGAAGTAGTTCGTAAAATTTTGAATTATATCATTAATTAAATGTAGTGTTTTAGAGTTGTATTTATTGATCTAAGTTTAAATTGATTGCCATTGCATCGTATTATTGCAAACATAATTAAGAATCCCAAGAGTAATGTCACAAAGTTTAACTGCTAAATAAATTACTACGCGATCTACTTGCAGCGTACCACTTTTTGAGTATGTAAACCGTCCAAATACATCCGAGGTTGTTTTTGAAAAAAATGGCCGAGGAGTTCCGAATGTGTGTACATGCGTTTTTACCCGAGGTTAAATTTGTGTCGAGACGAGTGGTGGGCCCTTAAACTGACAGCGCGCCAAACGTCCAGGATGTTTATCTTGCAGAAGGCAACTTAGTAAGCATACAGGCCAATATGTTTGACATTAATCCTTACATGCATATAGCTGCCTATGGATACATGTCAAGTTGTAATGCATTTATAAAAAAATAACTAAATTATATGGGGATATAGGTCAAAGGCGTCTAATAATTTATCTTGTATCATTGAAACGTTTATAGATAAATTGCAAGATGTATAGAGCTAGGCAATGCTGGTCAAGATATGTTGTTTTTTTATAATAATACTGTTAATGATCAGAGATGCTCACAAATGCCATGCATAATAGAACCATAAACAGTGGGCAGATGGCAAAACATACAGAATGTTTTATCTTGAAGAAAATTAGAGTTAGTATACAGGTAAATGTGTTATGCATAAACTTCTTATATGGAACTCCTCAAAGGACGAGATGCTCAAACTGAAATTTCGTAAGAACATATATCAATACCTACTTTGATATTTCACCTTTAGGAATAGAACTTTGTAAAGTATACATGTCATAAGGAAGCGTAAAATATATACGACAAAATGAGACGTAAAGTATATAGGTCAAGAGGACGTGTAAAGTATATAGGTCAGGAGGAGGCTTAAAGAATATATGTCAAGAAGAAGCGTAAATTATATAAGTCAAGATGAGGCGTAAAGTATATAGATCAAGAGGACGCATAAAGTATATAGGTCAACAGGACTCGTAAAGAATAAAGGTAAAGAGGACTCGTAAAGTATATAGTCAAAGAGGAGGCGTAAAGTATATAGGTCAAGAGGACGCGTAAAGTATATAGTTGAAGAGGAGGCGTAAAGTATATAGGTCAACAGGACTCGTAAAGTACATAGGTCAAGAGGACTCGTAAAGTATATTGTCCAAGAGGAGGCGTAAAGTAAATAGGTCAACAGGACTCGTAAAGTACATAGATCAAGAGGACTCGTAAAGTATATAGTCCAAGAGGAGGCGTAAAGTATAAAGGTCAACAGGACGCGTAAAGTATATAGTTCAAGAGGAGGCGTAAAGAATAAAAGTCAACAGGACTCGTAAAGTATATAGGTCAAGAGGACGCGTATTGTATATAGTTTAAGAGGAGGCGTTAAGTATATAGTTCAAGAGGACGCGTATTGTATATAGTCCAAGAGGAGGCATAAAGTATAAAGGTCAACAGGACGCGTAAAGTATATAGGTCAAGGGGACGCGTATTGTATATAGTTTAAGAGGAGGCGTAAAGTATATTGTTCAAGAGGAGGCGTTAAGTATATAGGTCAAGAGGACTCGTAAAGTATATAGGTCAAGAGGACTCGTTAAGTATATAGTTCAAGAGGAGGCGTAAACTATTTAGGTCAAGAGGAGGCGTAAAGTATGTAGGTCAAGAGGAGGCGTAAAGTATATAGGTCAACAGGACTCGTAAAGTATATAGGTCAAGAGGACGCGTAAAGTATATAGGTCAACAGGACTCGTAAAGTATATAGGTCAAGAGGACGCGTAAAGTATATAGGTCAACAGGACTCGTAAAGTATATAGGTCAAGAGGACGCGCATTGTATATAGTTTAAGAGGAGGCGTTAAGTATATAGTTCAAGAGGACGCGTAAAGTATATAGTCCAAGGGGAGGCGTAAAGTATAAAGGTCAACAGGACGCGTAAAGTATATAGGTCAAGAGGAGGCGTAAAGTATATAGGACAAGAGAACGCGTAAAGTATGTAGGTCAACAGGACTCGTAAAGTATATAGGTCATGAGGAGGCGTGAACTATATAGGTCAAGAGGAGGCGTAGAGTATGTAGGTCAAGAGTAGGCGTAAAGTACATAGGTCAAGAGGACTCGTAAAGTATATAGTTCAAGAGGAGGCGTAAAGTATATAGATAATGGAAGTCATAATGTATTTAGGTCAAGAGGAGGCGTAAAGTATATAGATCAAGAGGAGGCGTAAAGTTTATGGTTGAAGAGGTGGCCCACGTAAAGTGTATAGGTCAAGAGGAGGCGTAAATTATATAGGTCCAGAGAAGGCATAGTGAACATTCGTCAAGAGGATGCGTATTGTACGTAAGTCAAGAGGATGCGTAGCAGATGTGAAAAGAGTAAGAACAATACATAGAGGATAATTGTTTGTTTCAGTTAAGGATCGTATTATATTTTATCGAGTGAGTACCAAAAGCTATATTCACTCGGTGAATATATGGCGTTGTTACACTGAAACAGACACTGGTTTTTTGCGCACAAAAGAGTTCCAGCACAAAATACATTTTACTTAATTTTGTTTAACTGAGTCGGAAGGAAAATCATCTACCATAGCCGCTCGTGTAAGATAGGTTCATCTCAACCCTCGCGCAGGATGTTTGGCGGAAACTCGGTAAACCTCGTTTCCGCAAAACACCTTACGCTCGGGTCAGGATGAACCTATCTTACACTCTCGGCCATGGAAGATACTTATAATGTGCATATAACCTAGAACAAATAGATACCAGTTACTGTTATGAAATGAAACTAGCTAAATGTATCAAATTCATCAATTCACATAACCTATTATATTAGGTAAGGACATGCACTTATAGGTTATAGTTTTGGGACACTCAAAATATTTTTGTATTCAATTTTTATTGCCTGTGAATAAAGTTGTAAAAAAGTAAAGTCACGCTTGAAACGCCAACAGCCTTTCAATGTTTTCATCGCTTTCATTCCTCTTGCAAAGGTAACAACAGCAATTGTCTAAGTATATAATTCAATATGCAAAGCATTTTACCGTGCACCGTTATCTATGGGTAAAGGTCCATACAACATTTATTTTCTCTCAAAACACACCTGTGTACGAAGACGGTTAAAAATGTTGAATAGTATTAATGTTTAAGGGTGCAAAATGGAATTATTTTGAGATATAGGTAAATAAATTGTTAGCTACACATTACCCTTGTAAGGATAAAAGTCATTATGTTCATAATTGTATTTTGCAAAAACTTCAAAAGGCCAATTAATAATGTTTTTCATTAATAAAACTGGAAACTACAGTGACAAGCCCACAAAAAACACAAGCCAGATCCCAATACCCATCTAAACTCATTTTACCACATAAACGCAAAGTAGTATTCAAAGTATTGTATGTTTTTTACTATTTTTATATAAGACTTAATTCTCATTGAATGTTTTGAAAAACCTTTTGTCTATATTTCAAAGAAAACTAATTCTAGAGTACTCAAGTTCATTTTTTATTTGGAATAATAAAATTTTAATCATTGATCATCTATAAAGTCCGAAATATTAAAAGGTATGTGGTTTTGTGGAAATAATAACAATTTCAACAAGTAAATTTTCAATTCGCTAGTGTGTCGTCAAAATCTTCGGAATGCACTTCTCGACAACAGCTAACCTAGAAACGCAACATTCAAATAATCTTAAAACTAAATAAAAACATGTTCCACTTACTTATTGAATTTGGCACACATGTTAATTATCAAAACATATTGTTTATAAGAGCATACCGGTATTAATGACTGATTTCATGAACACTAAAATACATTTCAATACTTTTTTACACAAATTACCAAAATGATAATGACAAATCTTTTGAGATATATAATTAAACGTGCCAAAATTATCTCAAGAAGTAGAAGTTCAATTATATGTGAAGGCTTTAAATTTTGATAGCTTTCAGTAATTATGGGTAAAGAGCTATCTGTAAAACTGATTGAAACAGATGTGAAAAATGTTGAAAAAGAGAAAAAAATATCGTCTGTTTGAGTGACTGGCACGCGTTACTGCAATATATTAATCGAATCAAGTGATCAGTTTCATAAAACGCTTGTTACTGACAGCAAAAGAGGAAGTGATGAGTGCGGTCACGCTCAATAAGCGTCTAGCTACATTGGATTTATGTTCCGCATGGGTTTAAAAATGGCTTCTGTAGGAGGCGCACCTGTGCATAAAGTAAATTGTTCTTCAAGATTTTAAAACATTTTGATATGCATGCTGTAAAGACAGTTAGTTTAAGCCTTTAAAAATAGTTCGAGATGCAAACTCTCTTGGAATACTTAGAATCTCTTAAGTCTTAAAAACCATTGATTACTTCAAAGCAAGTTACCTGTAGTGTTTTGTTTGCAGATGAATTTCCCATTTGTTTATAAAACTCAAGATAATAAAGAATGCCGGTATTCAACGATTATTTTCATCAAGTAACGTTATAGCAGACATATTTATTTAACTGATATAATTGAATTTCATTAGCATCATCCTTAGTTCGAAGGTTACATACCACCATTTAGATTTCCTACATATTCCATTGTGAACTAGCAAACTTGTACGACTAACAATAGCAATATTTATTGGAATAAAGTTTCATCGTTTTTAAACAGCTAGCAAGTTACCTTTCTTGTTCGGAAAATATAAATGATTGACGTAACCACTATATACATAATTATTTTATAAAACTCTTATATCTGGCGGACTGGTATCTACTGCGGCGAAAAGTCAAAAACCGAAATCTGCAAATCGCACGTTTTGCAACCACTTTATTTCAAAGGTCTCCATGCTACTTATCGTTAACCTTTCGACCAAAAATTAAATATGGGTCATCTACTGACCTTGACCAAAGTTTAAATCATTTTTGAAGACGCTCAATCAAGTAACAGAAAAGTTTTTTTTATCTGAAATAGTGTAAAAACACAAGCGACGACGACGTCACGAACGACGACGATGACGACGTCACGAACGACAACGACGACGACACGAACGACGACGACGACGACACAAAGGACTACGACGACGTCACGAACGACGGCGACGACACAACCGACGACGACGACACGATCGAAGACGACGACACGAACGACGACGACGACACGCACGACGACGACGACACGCACGACGACACAAACGACGATGACGACACGATCGAAGACGACGACACGATCGACGACGACGACACAAACGACGATGACGACACAAACGACGACGACGACGACGACGACACAAACGACGATGACGACACGATCGACGACGACGACATGATCGAAGACGACGTCGACGAAGACACAAAGGACGACGACGACACGAACGACGATGACGACACGAACGACGACGACGACATGATCGAAGACGACGTCGACGAAGACACAAAGGACGACAACGACACGAACGGCGAAGACGACACGAACGACGATGACGACAAGATCGACGACGACGACGACGACACAAACGACGATGACGACACGATCGACGACGACAACATGATCGAAGACGACGTCGACGAAGACACAAAGGACGACGACGACACGAACGACGACGAAGACACAAACGACGATGACGACACGATCGACGACGACGACATGATCGAAGACGACGACGACACAAACGACGACGACGACATGATCGAAGACGACGTCGACGAAGACACAAAGGACGACGACGACACGAACGACGACGACGACACAAACGACGATGACGACACGATCGACGACGACAACATGATCGAAGACGACGTCGACGAAGACACAAAGGACGACGACGACACGATCGACAGCGACGACACAAACGACGACGACGTCGACGACGCCGGACAAAGTTATTCGTATGTGTTTGTGGTTGTGTTTGTGTATTCGTATGCGTATGTATATTTGTATGCGTATGTATGTGTGTGTGTGCGTGCGTGCGTGCGTGCGTGCGAGCGTGTTTGTTTGTGTGTGTACGTGTATGCAATGTTTCACAAGCCCATACAAAGATGGAAAGTAGCTCATGACCTTATGTGGTATATCCATGCTTTGTAGGACCAACATTTTACACAGGTGTGAAAATGTAGTATGTATAAAAAAGACCATACAATGCTTTGATTCAGTGTGGAAAAAACGCATGCTATACTAGATAGCATTGGGTATAAACTTTCGTTTTATCTGCCTCGCAGGTTGCATTAAGATATATTTATCACTTATACTTTTCTTCAATTGAACCAACAGTGTAAGTATTGAATTGTTTAAGGTACATACGATAATGTCAATGTTTTTATGTTTCTATTCCAAGAATTCATTTAAGGAATGAATTGCGGGTTTGTCATTATCGTGGTATGAACGCAGTTGGGGTGGTTAAAGTGTGTGGAGTCCGGAGTCCAGCACAACTGCGTTCATATGACATTAATCCCACAATTCATTAATTATAATTTAGAATATATTAAAGACGCACTATTTCTACCAACTAAGATTTAACACATTTAATACAATTGTTCTAATATACTCAAAAGAATAAACAAATGTCGAAACAATGGTTCTTATGAAGGATACCGAGTTTAATTTAAAAGAAATGCGCAGAAAACACGGTATATCTACCTATTATGAGACCATAGTAAATCGCAGTAAATTTTTAGCACTCACCAATCATTTAATATTTTTGCGTTTTCAGCTATTAAATACACAGTTATAACTTTGTTGATACTAATTAATATTTTCCAGAAATGCATTATTTACTAAGTAATTGAGGGTGTATCAATCACAATGTATGTGTATGCTTGTTTTACATGTGTATGTATTGATATTGAATAAGAGTGTCACTTTAAGTTGAGTTGTAAAAATAATTTAATTGTAATAATTTATAAATCAAATCAGTCTCACAATGATTCAGGTGGGCTGGTCGCCCCCCCCCCCCCCACACCACCACCACCACCACCATCACCTCCCGCTCCTTAAATCGTCCAAGTTTGTAAAATCGGTGATAAAAGGTAATAAAATACACCATTTCTGACTTAAATTGTTACAAATTGGGGGAGCACCCCTAATCCCTTTGGCAGCATTTAAATGATATAAATTTAGGTTAAGAGGTTTAAGAAATTAACTTTGATGCGCTTAAATGGAGCATTGTGAATCATTGAACTAGATTTTGAAAAGTTACTTCTCTTGGAATGAAATTTGTCATGCAATTGATTGTTTTGCAGTTCTATTTAAAAACGGATTTTAACAAGGTTTGTGAGTGTTAATTAAAATGTGTATAAATCGAAAGGGTATTTAGCAGATGTGTGAAGCAAATTTATCTCCGCCTTTATCAGATGATGTAGTTAATATTTGTGTGTGTTATTGTCGAAAGTTTCGATTTGAATAATAATTTATTAATAATAAGTATAAGATAAAATTCATTGTTTATTTACTAAAACATCAAATTGAATCTTACATGTGAATGTAATGTAAGAGGAAATGAGTATAAAGGCGTGAAACTATGATTTCTACCACCACATAGCCATGCACTACCCTGTATGATTATGCACTACATGTGTTCATCATTGGTATGGTGTTTCACAAGCTGCTGATTACGGATACTCGCGTAAAAAACGCAAACAACTATGTAAAAACGGTGTATGTGGGATTAAGAGGATTTTAGCTTTTCGGATATAATATTACCATTCCTATGAAATGTTGGCAGGTGGACTTGAACCAAGCAATCACACAACACTTTACATGTATACCAGTAAACTGACTGAAAACTGAAGTCGGGTTTTGGCTTCCTTGTTTTTGTGTTCTATGTCTTCGGCGTTTACCCTGTGTCATTAAACGGGGTTTATATTTAAACTTTTGGCTAGTGAGTTTGATTCTGTAGTTTTTCACATAAATAATTGAATGATTCTAAATATTTTAAACTGTTAAAGGTACACTAGTTCATCGATGTGTGGTATAAAAAAATAATGTTTCACTACATTTGAATTTTATCCTCGTGGTCTCTCCTAAAAAATAACTTTTTTTTCGCTCGCCCCGAAAACAACCGATGACAGTGTCATCAATTTGGTGTGGCCTAACCAACAGCTGATCAAGTATTATAAACTAGCAGGCTGGTTATTCTATTAACACATCAAATATAACGGACGGGCCTTATACAATCTAAAATGATCTGTTATATCAGTTTTCAATGTTGAACTGACACTGACAAAGTTGTTTATTCGAAACCATAATGGTGCGGAAGTAAGTGCAACAAAATTCATACACTTCCGGTCTCTTTACTTTTAAATTAATTCATTACCCATTTAACGTACACATCTTTATTCACATGTGACAGCTTCGAATGTTTATATCATATGTTTCCGTGAAACTTTCGCAGATATTCAAAACTAATTATGAGCTTTATGATAGGGTAAGTGAAAGCACACGACTCAACATGTCTATTTCGCGAAAAACAGGTACCGGTTTTGTGTCACTTTGTGGGGGGCAAGGAGCGGAAGTGATTTTTCTCAATGGGATCTGGAAGGTATCCGTATTTAAACGTATCCGCTTCCGATATTAATAATAATATGTAGGTTTTTGAATCGTGATGGTAAAAACATAAGTTTTTTCTCAGCTTTCTAACTTCACATTTTGGAACCGTTTTTCAACAGTCATCATTCACCGTGCTCTTCATGTGTCATCAATTAATTCAAATTCAAAGTTAATAGTAAAGTAATGTTATATCTCAAGCAGTGCAGTGCAAATTACAAACCCAGGAGCAAAGTAACACTGATAAAAAGCTAACCACAATAGAAATGCACTATAAAACATTCGAGATAACACACGAGACAACATGAGAGACAAGAAAGAAAAAACATTCGCGACAACACACGATACAGCATACGAGACAACATACGAGACAACACACGGGCGACACACGAGACAACATACGAGACAACATTCGAGACAAGAAATGAGACAACATACGAGACAATACACGATACGACATACGAGACAACATGCGAGACAACACAGAAGACGACATACGAGACAACATACGAGACGACATGCGAGACAACACAGGAGACAACACACGAGACAACACACGAGACAACATTCAAGACAACACACGATACGACATATGAGACGACATACGAGACAACATACGAGACGACATGCGAGACAACACAAGAGACAACACACGAGACAACACACGATACGACATATGAAACGACATGCGAGACAACATACGAGACAACACACGTGAAAACAAACGAGTCAACACACGAGACGACAAGTGGGACAACGTACGAGACAACACATGATACGACATTCGGGACAATACACGAAACAACATACGAGACGACACACGATACAGCTTACGAGACAACATGCGAGACAACATACGAGACAACACACGAGATGACATACGAGACAAAATGAGGGACAATACACGAGACGACAAACGAGACAACACACGTGACAACACACGAGACGACATGCGAGACAACATACAAGACAACATTTGAGACAACACACGAGACAACACACGAGATGGCACACGAGACGACATATGAGACAACATACGAGACAACATACGAGACAACACACGTGACAACACACGAGACGGCACACGAGGCGACATATGAGACAACATACGAGACAACATACGAGACAACACACGAGACAACATGCGAGACAACATACGAGACAACACACGAGACAACATACGAGTCAACACACGAGACGACACACGAGGCGACATATGAGACAACATACGAGACAACACACAAGTCATCACACGAGACGGCACACGAGACGACATACGAGACAACATACGAGACAACATACGAGACAACACACGTGACAACACACGAGACGACATGCGAGACGACATGCGAGACGACATAAGAGACGACACACGAGACAACACACGAGACAACATACGAGACAACACACGTGACAACACACGAGACGCCATACGAGACGATATACGAGACGACACACGAGACAACACACGAAACAACACACGAAACGCCATACGAGACGACAAGCGAGACGACACACGAGACATCATTCGAGACAAGACACGAGCCACAGACGCAGATTTGTATATACTTTTTTTATTTACAATTATGTGTATGAGATCATCTGTGAAAGTTTAAATACATCCTCTCAAAGGTGGTTTAGGAGTTTGACACACAAGTTGTTTTTTTCCATTATACTTCATATTTAGAAAATACAATGGTTGAAATGTGCACAGCACAAAATCCTTTATTTGCGATTTTTAGCGCACGCATGATTCCAGGACGTGCGCCTGTGCGTACGGGCTTTACAGGAGTAGCACTTTCTGCATCCAAGTTGCCGGTATTGAGGATGTGCGCATAAATAGTTACATGAGTTCGCACTTTTGATTGCACTATGCCTGCATTAATATTTAAATACATGTCTTTAATGTGTTATGTTCATACATGTATAACCGCATTCATTTTTTTTTGAAAGTTATATGGTCAAAAACAAATGTGTTTCATAAATTATCACATTAATATTATAAATTACAAATTATCTACGATGATACCTACTTAAAACAAGATATAATTACATAGTTTCACTGCTCACTGCATTAATAAGTACGTGTCAAGAATTTTTCACTTTCGTTATGACATGATATTTCTTTGACATGGTTATGCATCATTTTTCGTAAATTCTGCATGATTAATACGACATATTTGCTTTGGTTATGCGTAGCATATTTAATTTTGCAAACATGTGATTTGCCTTGTCAAACATATATCATCGCATCGCGGTACAGTGTATGCTCTGGACGCCTTCAATAATTATGACGATTGAAATAGTATCGCCATGTCTTAGTCAAGTTACAATATTTTTTATAAACATAAACGTGTCAAGAATGCAATTAAAGATTACAGATACCTCTACACCTTGTTTTAAACAATAATCAACTGAATACCTCCAATATTTGTAGCGTTAATGTATGCATGTGAGCATTCAAAAAGTATGTTATAACAGCATTGGCGACACAAGGACTGAATGAAGCATGCACAAGAAGATAATGTTATGGACTTCAAGTCGTATGGGTGAGTTTCTAATTGACTCTTGGATGTAGGTTGCTCAATTATTATGCAAAGTCACAGATAGTGTCGAGTCATACACATAATGTATCTTTGAAAAGATGATGCAATGTTTTCAAATATTGTTATCATTATTGTGATGGAAGACAAACAGTTTCGTTCACAAAATACAGAATCGAGGTCCAGGTTAAGTTTGATCTACAATCGAAACCCGTTGGATCGTCAACCAATGGAATGGCTAGAATACTTCGAGCCTCGCGATTATCGAGACAAGCGGGAATGCCCACAAAGAATAAAACAAGATCGGTCCTTAACATCCAGTTCGAGCCAACAAGGAAATCGAGCCAAGCGATATCGAGCAAACGGGTTACATTTATTCACATTAAATAAAAAAAATACCGGGACAAGCCAGTAACCCTAATTGTATATAAAATAAAGTTTTCGGTATGTTCAATGTTATCCAAAGTGATAATTCATTTGACAATATTTATCCAATTACACAATGATCATTCATAGGAGGTTTATACTGATTTGGTAGCAGGATTGAGGACACTTTGTATCACGGCTGAGAACCAGTGGCTCCTGTTCCTTTTAAGCTGAGCCTCCACCCTTAATGGCTCAAGCTCACCCCCAAAAAGGAGTATAAACATGCTTGTCTCGATGAACAGGCGGTCTTATTCATCAGTCGCGACGAAAAAGGCACTCGGCAATACTGGTTTTACCTTAAATGTAAGCTTCTTATAAGTGAACTTAAAATGAAAAATTAATGAAAATGTTCTACTTTCGTTTGTTAACAGGTTCATAGTTCTAACATAATCGAAAACAGTTTGTTTATAAAATAAGTATGTGTGATGATCAAACATATTTGTATGGCAATGCATTCCCCATTTTCTCAAATAAGCACTCATAATCGTGATATTATATAAAATGACTAGTCATAGTTACTTTTTTATTATTATCTCTATCTCGGAAATATATTGAGAGCTCTCTTTAAAGAGCAGGAGCCACTGTTTCGCAGCCGTGTATATGGGCCGAGAAAAATATGCAACACAGTAAGAACAAGACTGTCTTTAGCCAATCGCGATTGATGTGTTATCGCTTCCTGCGGATTAAAGGTATCGGATGTCCCCTGACTCCCTAGGGTGATGGTATTTTGCTGCTTTAAGTACCTAATTACCGTTTTCATCGTATTTCTCTCTCATTTTCTGTGCTATCGCCAGGTGGCAGCACCGTTGCTCGTTTCGCCTTTTGTCCATCCTGTAGCGCAGGCCAATCTTTTCACCATCCATCTTGATCAAGATGTCTCTGTTGAAATTGAAACGCCAATGTCTGCAAATATTGTGACAAATAAAACCATTATAGCTTCAACAGTAATTGTGCAATGATCGCTGCAAACGTTGATTAATTTGAGGAATACAATTATCACTTTTCGCTGTATTAGGAGATATCTCCTCGGGTTTAACTTGTACAGAAATAATGTACTAATTCAGCGATTCCCCTATCGCGGACGTCATTTGTGTAAATCGTATTTGCCCTAATGTCATTTTGGAGTTTGATTGAAACCATTCACCCCTCCAGTAAAACCATTCTTTCGTATTTGTGTGATTGTTCTACGGACAACATTCGCATGGTGGTCCTATAATAGGGTGCTAACATTTGGACAACCATTACATAAAATGTAACAATGAAACGGCCGTAGCTTAAGAGCCGTGCTCACAATGGTCATTTGATAAACGACTTCCCTAATTTGAAATAAAATGGAGGTCATGTGTTTTCAATGAAATAGGTGACAATTTGTTTAAGTGCATTGTTAATTTATGTATCCGGCGTTCATTGACAAGTGTTGTAAGCATCCTATGGCCAATCATTGACCAATGGTGTGTATAATAAACAATGTTTATTGTACATAACGTAAACAAAACCAATGCACGTTTAACGAAATCTAGATCAGAAAATAGCATAGTGTTGTAACAAAACATATATACAAGGTCTATTAATAAGTAGAAGGTACTCTCTATGTCAACGTTACTCAACGTATCCGGCAACGTTACTCAACGTATCCGGCCCAAATTGCCATTGTTATCATATATCTCATTGCTTTAGCATCTAATGGATCCATATGGCACACAATCTCCTCATGTTAAGTTCATCGTGAAAAATGTAAGACGCAGTTTCGTTACTACAGTCCACTCATTCTTTAATCGTAATCTTAGGGAAATTGTCAAGCATTCCATTGGTTCGTTCGTCATGATTTGACATAATTGACGTTGGTTTGCCGCTTCTTGGTCACTTACACTCTACTGTTTATCATGGAACTTTGCTTTAACGTATGGAGGGCTATTTTTCTTCATTGCCTTATCTCCATAGGCATTCTCCAACCCTTTCGTTGTTTCTTTTCTTGACTGTCCATTTAAACCACAAAACTTGACAACTGATCTCTGCTCAGTGCTCATTTTCAGGCGACGCACTCAACAAAATGGCTGCAAAACTGGAATATGTCGTCAGAATTTAGCTTGACGTCATGAACATCACGTCAAGGTTTTGTGCTTAATTGGTAACGAGTTTCATAAGCCCAGTGGGATAATTATGCGCAACCACAAAGAAGCAAAATTTGGACCGAATTACTTTGAATGGCGCTGCCATAAAGACTACCTGCCATTTATTAACGTACTATGACTTTTAATTGTTGCATCAATACGATATACTTTAGTCTACATATCGTAGGGGTTTCAGTGCATTTCGTTTATGTTTAAGAATATAAGAGCACTTTTCCGCGTATTTGTAACACCCCTCGTGTGTATGTTTTATTTGTTTATACTAGTTTAAACTAACACATACCAATCGAGTCATCTTTTATTTGGTCGATTCTTGACAATAGGGTTCATGTTGCAAACAAAATCAGTATTAATATTTCGGTAACCTCTTCGTCTCTGGATATTTTATTTGTTTGAACGTTCCTTTTTTATTGTTATTGAAATGTCCCAAATATGAATGATCTCCAAATCAAACGATCTATGTAAATGCAATTAAGCTGGAGATTGTATTCATTTATTACCCCTGGTATGTCCTATTAACGACAATTGTTTGAAATATAATCAAACACATAAAAGGCTCAATTTCTTTGAAAATCAACTTCTTTTTCTTCTAATCACAATAAGATTATTTCTTGGTGAAGTGCTCCCGAAATTGGATGAATTTCTACTCCCAAAAGGCATCCAAATGTGTGATTACTCTGATGACGACACATCCGGTGTTAAGTAGTTGCTAATGACGGCAGCAAATTCTATTGGTTCGCGACACCTTTTAATATGTCCCGGCTTGGAAAACATCATTTGCAAAGCAAACTATTCTCAGGAGACTGTTTTGTTTTCTTCCAATCGATGGCAACGTTTTGCATTCTGCCTTAGGTCATATTCAGAATAGATTGATTGGTTCTTAAAGCCGTCAATATTGTTTCTAGAGACCGCTTAATTCCAGTGATGGATTTGGAATCCCGCCGTAAGGTCAAGTGATTTAAATACATCAATACAGTGATTGTTCTTCCTATAACGATATTCATAAACACCGTCCCCGGATGGCTATATATGCAGATTAACAATTATTTTATGTCTTTTCGGTGAAGTCTAAATCCCAAAGGATAACCGTTTTGGGGACTTTCACAGAGCATTCGATTAGCTGGATCGCTTTCCTTATGTGTATCATTGCTAGTTAGTATTAGATTCATTAATTTTGTCACTTTGTCTGATTAATTAATCAAGAGAAACCGGAAAATTGAATTTCTATGGCTCGCTGTCATCCGTTGTCGCCAAGTTAAATAGAATCGAATAAGGAGACAAAATAACTTAATAATGCTCCGTCTTTCTCAATTTTAAGGAAAGGAACTATCAGCCAAAATGTTAATTAGTATTAAATTGATCGTGTTTTAAGTTATATGCAGAGTTTGTGATACGTAATCCCCATAAGTTTTAAAGTTATAACAAAAGATCGACTTAATGCAGCGAATAATTACTCTGTTTTACCATCAAAATCAAGAAGCTTTTTGTTATTTTTAAAATTGAAAAAAAAATCATCATCGACGCATACGGAAATTTGATTCCAAAGAATTTGCCAGCGCTGATTAAAATATGTCTAACGGTATGATAATAAATTGGCAATGTTAAACTAGTAAACACAGTTTCCCTGTTTTACATAATTCCAATATATGGATTCAAGATTCAAACATATTTAAGTCTCCAAGTAAGGCCAAAAACCTCGCCAAAGAAAGTAAGGTAGGTAAGTAGGCATAACATTTGTGTTGTTGTTGTTTTCGTCGTTGTTTTTTTTAAATAAGAACTAAAATTCTGTACCAAGTATCAGGGTGTATCACTATTGTAGAAAATTTAAAGTAAAACGTATCAAATTTTAACATATTCACTAAAGAAAATGCACATATTTTAAGCAATTACGAAAATAAACTCGCACTACGGCAAACGAAGTGCAAGGTCTGGAGGAAACAAGGATCGGTCGGGTAAGTGGAAACAAACTTTTTCTACGCCTAATCAGCAAATGGAAGCGGCTATCTAGAAGTTACGTACAAATTATCTCAGCACAACCTGACGACTATGTGTCTAAACACGTGACTGAACGATGTACCGTGTCCAATCTACTGGATGACCAGTCCCTCTGTACACACGACATTCCATGTTGTCTGACACGATAAAATAATGCTAATTACAAATGTCACCAAGCATTAGTTAATTAAAAAAGACGTGCACTTACATATTATATACAAATAGAAATACAAGACAAAACAGATATCAATTTACAATGCAGGAGTGACAGCATTTCTGCTGTAGCAATGGCGGGCTCGTGTCTGATTTAACTAATGCTCCAATGGATATGACATTCATTAATGGTGTCATCGGACGAGGGACATTTGTTGGTTGGTAAACAGTAAATTTTGAACATATGTTCATGACAAAAGCATTCGTATATTTTGTTCATATGACAAATTATGTCGAGTGAGAAAGCTGATATGCATATATATTTTCTTTTTCTTATCTGATGATATCAATTAGCAGAAAAAAACGACAACAATATACTTCTTTTGAAGATGTTTTTATGTTATATTTATGCACAACATTTCATATAATAAAAAGCTATTTTTTGTTCGTTAAATGACCACATTTCATCCATATGTTTTTACTGTGAATGAAACACTTACATTAAAAATTGAAAAAGCATTTTCAGTGAGGAATAAATATTGGGATATAAGTTATAATCATATTTTCCATATGGCAAATTATACTACATTCCTTTGAATGAGTTTTTCTTTCAAGGGTCTATGCAAATGAAAATTATGAGAACAAGTTTTGGCACGAGAACGTTTTACAAAGAACAATATTGTTTATGCACGTGCTCGGTATAAAATACAAAATACTTTTAACTAATTTTCCCCCAGAACACTTGTCGACATCAGGTGTGTCCGAGGCAGCATATTGAAATAATTAACTCAATGATATATGTAAGGCTGATAGATTTTTCTCGAAAATATCCTGAATGTAATCTTTCCCTGAATTAGGTGTAAAATCTGGAATTGGTACAAAACAAGTCTACATTTCTCGTAAATTACCTAAATTAGATTAATTTTTATACGTACACCTATCAAAACATGAATATTATTGCCCTTTATCAATTCTTCGTCTCATATATTTATGTAAGATTGCTTAAAATAGTTGTAAATAAACAGATAAAAACACGCGCTAAGAAAAGTACATAGCCCTCAAAAATGCGACCAAATCGAAACGCTTTGTATGACTCAAACAAAACATATGAAAAAAAATCATTTTATTTTGTTTTCGATATAACATATGT
Organism: Mya arenaria; assembly: GCF_026914265.1. Lineage (NCBI taxonomy): Eukaryota > Metazoa > Mollusca > Bivalvia > Myida > Myidae > Mya > Mya arenaria. The sequence continues at coordinate 33,175,984 of NC_069129.1, read as the reverse complement.
ATAACATTTGGTACAGATATTTTCAAGCATTTTTGTTGTAATACTTAGATTCTGATGTCTTCTGTACATGGATACAATTTACTTGTACACCGGACAGGCTTCTCCGTTGAATGTAGCCGTGCCGGAGTATTCCGTCTGGCAACCCTTTTAAAAACATAAGTACGTAATACATTAATTAAATTAGAAAAAAATAATAATCAAAAACGATTATTTTTAGAAGAAATCATAATTTGACGTCAACATTGATCTTAAATCACTACGCGTCATGACGTGAGTAAACAACGACGCACGCGCTGTAAGTGAAAAGTACAACAATCGCTTCCTACGTCATTTTCGTTCACATATGGATACTTTAAGTAAAAAATATCCATTATGGGTTTCTGGTCCGGATCGAAAAATCCAACCCTCGGGCATGCCACCATACTCCACGCAGTGTTACTTTCCTTACAGTGCACTGCCATCATGTAAATCACTTGATCACAGATAATCATTGCGGTGTTAAAATATCATAATAAATATTTTTTAGTATGTTTTTTTTATATTTATTTTAACCTCAATGTATCTCGTATAATTGAATTTTGATATTAACTGTCCGTAGTCTCTGCTTATCAGGGGAGATCACTGCGTAAGAGATTGGCGTGGCCGGTAACTCGACAAGCGTGTATACCGACTTGTGCGCTCGCCCTCGGTCGGACTGTTCAATCCGGACCAGAAACACATGCTATAATTGAAACTTTTGAACTTTATTAAAAGTGAAAAAGAACTTGTCAATAAAATACACATAATAATAATATATATATTATATATATATAATCATAGACCCATATCGTGATATAGCTGCTGGATAAATGTTTATCAGTGAATTATCCATCTGTTCTGTGGTTTCGCCAACGTTCGTGAAATTGTCGTCGAAAGAGGTTGCATATTTTTGAAAACATTTTTCCTTTCAATGTCTATATTTGTTTAGAACAACTATCACCTTAAATCCGAAGTAAAATCACTTGTTTGGACTTTCTGAAATCTATTTTCATCGATTATTTTTAACGAAATAGACAAAGCAATAAGGCAATTTATTTTCTTGGTATTTCAACTAATGTACAATTTAGAAAAAAAATAAAAACATCTCAATAGCTGTAGACATTCAAAATGCTTACAAATTCCACAACAAAACTTTAATTTTATAAGCACTTACCTGAAAAAGTATTATACGTATTTAAACATAAAAACAATTTTATTTAAGAGTTGAATTCCTATTTAATAATATGTAAAACCTGCTTTTACTTCATATTCTATCTGATTTCGACGAGCTTCCATTCAATGTTATGGATTTAGAGAATAAAAAACGTATTCCGCTGAAGTTAACTATCGATATAAAACTCGCGCGAGTGTTCAAACATGTTTCAAATGAGCTGGTAATTTCAAGAGTTTACAGTAATTAAAACACTTCAGATTTACTGCTTAAACCTGTGGAAAGCTGTGTCAATACTTAGTTTACATAAAACTCAAATGGTAGGAAACGATCAGACACTCAATAACAGTACTTAGCAAAATATTTGTAAAATGATGTGCCAAACCTATTTTAAAGTAAATCTTTGCAATGTTTTATGAGGGGAGTTGATGAGTTTCGAAGCAGCAGATATCTTCAGCAAAGTGATTTTGAGAAGAGGCTATTACATATCGAAGTTAGAAAACAAAGATGTACTTTCTTTTCCAAGAAAATGTTACTTTGGAGTTAATTATTCTTGTTAGTTTAATCGCGATTGATTTTCAGAACAAACATGCACACTCTTTAAGATATAAATAACACGCTTTGAAAAATAGTCGCTTGTAAAGGCCATAAAAAGATATGTAATACGGATGTTAATGGTGTAATGATTTGCAATTGAGTTTGTAAATGTCTGGTTTAACCAAACTCTTCCCAGTTGTATAATTTTCTGTATTGGAATCAAAAATGAATTTACTTGATTATTATTATCTGATTTTATCGTTTTTTACTACCCAAATAAACTATCTTTGTATCGTACAGTGGCGTGCTAGGAAGTGCCCCCTCAACTGTGCCCCGAGCACGGGATTATGAGAAAAGTATATGATTTAAGAGCCCGCTAAATAATTATCGTAAATATTCTTAGTACATTAACTTAGATATTATACAGCAAACATAGACCGCGAAAAAGTGTTTAACAACACAAAATCAACTAGATGTACAACTTAGTGCTGTTCGGTTAGCGCATTGGCTACAGCATACGCTTCAAGACGACCCGAGTTCAATTCCCGGCTTGGGCCCATGTGAGTTTGGTTTGTGGTTACCAAGCCGATCACGAGGATTTTCTCCGGGTGCTCCAGTTTCCCCTATAACAGAAGACGTATTATAAGTTATCATATATATCTTCACAATTGTTGTAAAATATATAATGTTTAATCTAAGTATGAACTGTGGTAGGCCTAAAATAGTTGCATTTAGAAAAAGGTTGGGATTAGAAAGTACTGCATACTAGTTACAAGTCTACGTCAGCAAAACTTATGTCGTTATTGAGTTTAATAATCTCGTTGCTGTTTAAAAAAAATGGTATACCTTGTATAAAAAGCACTGGTAGCAATGAACAGTCTGTAAGGCATTGCAGTTGTTTGATGCTGTTGAATCTTCTATTGTTCCTTACGGATGTGAAGTTTGGGGTGTAAGTAAGTACACACGACTAGAAAACATACATTAATTAGGTAGAAATGTTTCTGTATAGAATAATTCGGACGTTATCAGTTGTTTGTAAACTAATATGTGAAGAATATACTATTTTGTTTAATATATGATATCAAAAGGTCTTTACAATGTAGATAAAAATAAATCAAACAGGTTTAAAGATATTAGTCAGATATGAATTTTGAAAATCAGATCCTCAATACACACTTCACGACGTTACGCGTTATGACTTCCGATGCCATATTCTCAGATCGAACACAAGGAAATGAAATGGAGTGAACGTCACAATATGATGTTAGTGATATCTGAATTTTGTGAAATATATGTATAAGCTTTGTTAATATAAAACATTTATACTATATTCTGTTATTTAAGCAAAGGGTTATTGTATATTTATGTGAATGATTCATTTAATTTAAAGTGTCACTTTGATTCAGGTTTAAGACTAACAAAATATTCAACGCCTTAGCAGGACCGGCATTGTCCCAATATAAAAAATCCCCTAAGGTTTATCTCAACTGAGAGGCATTTTTATATTGTATGTAATGTAAAAAGAAAGGGACTGTTTTTAGTTTTCTCCTTTTAATTCTTAAACTTAATTGTATTTATGAAGCTAGTGTGATTTACATAAGGCCATTACTTTTACATTAAACAATTGATTTCAACTTGCTACTCAACTACTTTTTTATTTAGAAAATCAAGCAATGCCCTGTATTAAATTGTTAACATAATATATAAGAGAATGCAATTTTTTTCAAATATCTATGATTTGAGATTGAGAATTGGATCGAAATTTGAGATATTTTGGCCTGACATTATGAGATCTCAATAAATAGTTAAGACATAGACCTTGCGGACATCGCCTCTAACAGAGGAGGGAGAATAGTGACTCCAAGCTCGCTAAATAATGATTGTATTCATCGTAAATATGCTATTGTTTATAAAACAAATTACCATTTGTACAACATGTGTATGTTTTATTTTTTATTGGGCAACAGTAAAACATTAAGAGTTAGAATAAGATTTTGTATAAGATCAAAACTTACTATATACCCCTGAATACATTTGTTGTTTGTGTTTGATCTGTTTGTAGATTTGTCTTGTTACACTATTGTAAAGGTAAATTGTATATGGTGGCAATGAATTTGATCACAATTAAAGCTTCATAAATGTTATGTTATGTTATGTTATGTTAGGTTAGTCTAGGTCATGCTATTGGCATATCTTGATGTTTTTGAATAGAACAATACAATATGATTCAATCAAATATAAACTAGTTAAATGTATTATTCCTGACATACATGTTTATTTATCACCGGAAGCTGTAAAGTTTACGTGAATAAAACACTGATCTTTTCTGTACAATTACACTTATGAAAACTCAAGTGTTTGCGTTGAAATTCATTTTGAAGCAATCAATCTCAATAGTTTCTGGAGATGGCATTTTCGAGCTTCATTTGAATCCAAATGCCCAATAAAAGTTGTAGGAGGCCCGAGAAGTTAACTGACCCCGGGCGTATACATCAACGACCCAGCCTGGAATAATATTAAACGTGTGGCACTAACGGACAAATTGCCATCATTATTTGTTCGAGAAATGTAAATTTTCGCCACGTGCTGAGTAAAGATTTTCAATATTTCCCTCATTGTAAGACAATATGTTTCACATCTGCATGCAATGTTTAACAGATTTCGGAAACATTAAAGTTGAACGTTGATAGTTTCAATATGCATCTTGATTAGAGTGTTCTTCCGTCCTAGTTCATTATCATACATTGTGTTTGTTGAATCATTATCATCCTTTTTTATTTGCTGATTAATTATCATATGATTTGTTAATTGATTGATTATCCTATTTTTATTCATTATCATATAGTTTGTGAATCATATAAATTTTTGTTCGTATAGTTTTTTGTTGGTTTAACTATGCTATACTATGTCGGTTGATTCATTATTTTATAGTTTGGTTTGCAGTAGTGGTTTCATGTGTTTATAAGAACATATGTGTTTTATAGATTGTCTTGAGTGTTATTTGCATTTATTAAAAAGAAACTATATTAAGTTTGAAATTTTACATTTGTATGGGCGTTACGATTGGGAGAACTTTTGTTAACACTTCATAATTGATCCTAAGAAAACACAGTTAAAGTATTTGAACTACATGTTTATTCTGTCGTATTTTGTTATAGAATAGCGGTTGAAGTATTTGAACTACGTGTTTATTCTGTGGTATTCTGTTATAGAATAGCAGTCAAGTATTTGAACTGCATGTTTATTCTGTGGTATTCTGTTATAGAATAAGTAATGGCTGTATGTGTGCAACGCAGTGACATATCCATATATTTTTCATATACGAGTTTGACGATTTACATTTTAGTATATACATGCTTATTAAATACTATTTACATTATTACCCATACAAGGATATAATTGTACTCGCCCCGTGTAGAGTTTTTGCAACAAGGCTATAATAAACTTTCATTTACTTAAAGCAATCATGCAAGTGATTTCGGATTCCATTATTATTCTAGGTAAACTGGGTGGCCAAGAATATGCATGAGTTATCGCTTACAATCAAACTACTTTGCATTGTATCTCTGTTACTGCAAAGAGCACCCACTGCATGCAAACGGGAATCCAACCCGCTCACGTTAGCTGTCGTGAGCGACTGTTAGCGTTAGCTGAACTCAATGCATATGTTTTACTGCTTGTGTCTCTGACTTGTTCCATGAGGTCCCTTATTGTACACCACTCGCCAGCTCTGAGCTCAGTCTTGAGTAAATTAACGCTAACATTCGCCCATGACAGCTAACTTGGCGATTTGGTTCACATTTACTTGTTTGCATAACATTTACGCATACATTTAGCCACTTTGAAAAAAACACACATTCAACCTTAAAAACAGTGCTTTAAATTTTAATTTCATATGATTGATAAATAAACAATGCCAAACATTGAATTTAAACATTTTGTTTTCAACAAGTCTTTGTTTCCATTAACAATAAAGAAGGGCCTCTTTGACACATACACTATATTGTTTTAACTTTGTATGAGCAATTCCCGATCGGCGTGTAAGTCAGAAATAGGTCTTTAATATGATAATATCAATACTAATGTTTAGCAATTGCACCAATCGCCTTGCCAGTGATTAGTGGTCAACATAATAGTTTGTCCAATGAGAAAACAGTATGTCTCAAGTTTTCCAATATATTTGTTTCAGAAAATTAGCAGTTTAGCGTTATTTATTTATGTAGTAATGCACTTCAACAGAGTAAAACTAAATTATTTTTGTCAGAATAGAAACCGGATCTTAAACCAATTCAAAGTATATATGCATGTATGATAACTAACCCCAAAGGGAATTTTACAACGAAAAGAGCTCTGTCATTTTTAAAGTTAAATCAAATACAATGACATGCCTTTTCGTTGAGTGAACGTTATAGAACGATAATAGCCGATTGAACCGACAGCGAATCATAAATAAACTATCGGTTTAAAAGTGAAACTGAAAGTACATAAGTTTAAATGACTGCATTGCACGTATGCAGAGGAACATATGGTAAGTTAATACTAATTTCTTTTAACACATTATGACGGAAGCTGGTAGCTTATAGAATCACCCGCGAGTCCGTTTCCTGGGTAGAATCTAGTAATGGTGTCCATTTTGAGAGACCATGAGAAAGAAGCCCTTGTCGGGAACGAACCACACAATCTCTTGGGTGAGTGGCGGACACCTATGCCATTACACCACTCTCACCATCAACCATTTGGTTAAATATACAAGCTAAGACCAGGAACTATGTACAACTCTATTTATGTTAGCCTTATATCGGAATGAGGATATGATTAATGGTGGCATATGAAGACATGAGTCTTTGACCTTATAAGTGTCGCCTTCATTGTACCGTGCTTGTGTTTACTTGTCTCAACATTAGCCCTCCCGAGGATCCGCCCAGCCATTCTTCTGCGTACCGTCTCTTTACATTAGTTTAAGAAGCTTAAACCTGCTAATGAGCGGTGAAATATTCATGAGCGGTTAACACTTCCTTTTCATACACCAGAAGAGTCCCTTTTGCCATGAGACCTTCGGGATTCCCCTGGGGTCGATACCCCGGCCCCGGGGGCATATTTCCGCCTCCGGAAGACAATTGATGTTAATTTACGGAAGCCTGTGTTTGACACTTTGGCAACAACTTCAGCCCTTGTCAAACACGTAATAGAATTTCTGGAATTGGCTGTTCTACCCCGGGAATAGGAAAGAGAAATAAACGCATTTATCTCATTACGAGCTAGACAAAAACTGTCCAAATGTTTTAAGAGATGAACTCGTATATTACAGAGCAAATTGAAAATTTCACAGGGACAGTATTAAGACATTTTATTTCTTCTTTCTTTTTCTTTTGGCATCCAACACTTTTAGGAGATGAGGAATAGTTGTGTTACAAAAAGGCGTTGTCTGTGTAAATGCTGGTTTCCAAATAGGTCATAGAAAACATCAAATATCACAAATAGACTTCTCAAACACGAACTCAACTGAAATTGACCATCAACAACATGGTATGTTTGTAAGAAATAAAATAGGATTATAAGTACCTCTTTTCGATCGAGAGGATATATTCGACTCCAGTTTTTTTTTAGATTCGCAAAATCCACGAGAGTCAAATGACACATCAAAAGGCACTTCTAATGACCATTGTATTACATACACTACTGGGTTTACCCACTTAAAAGAAACATGATTTCATTATAAATGTCATTTTAATGATGCACTATTTTTATGAAGTCATTTTAAGATCGCGCAATGATACAAGTCATGGTATGACGTCACCATAATGGAATACGGCCTTATTGCACTGTAGTTGAATAGAAAAAAATACCTTAATTTGCGATACTTAACGCAAGTGGATTTATGACGGGTATATATTATGTATAGCTCAATAATCTGAAAAATAACAGGTTAGGAATGGGTGATTTACTCGTAGTTCATAAGTTAAACTCAATTGTTTCATGTTCATAATACAAAGCCTTTTTCAGAAAGCAGACAACAGTTGTTGTAATAATATTGATAATTCTCAAACATACTAAGAATTTGAAATAGTCAGATGTTTTGTTCAGTAATGTACTCAGTCGAGTCAGTTTGTAATACTGAAGCCCACATACGCTATAAAACACCATTTAGGACTAGAAATTGTTCAAAAGTTCTTGGCGGAGTACCTTACACGCTATGCCAACATTTTAAGGGCAAATGTCAAAAGATTGTGCTCCTAAGTAACTTACCATATAACGTAAATTCCTGGATCCGCCCCTGAATCCAGTTTTAATTGTTAAAAGAAAATAAATAATAACCAAAAAAACAACAATTTTCTAGCGTTCAAGATGTTGCGTAGCTTTTAAAAGGAAAAACAAAACATCACGCAAGTGACCAAATAAAGCATCATTCTTGTTCAAAACAACACGTACCCTAGTCAGCATATACATTGTCAGATATACCCAGTACGCCATTACACAGGATGTGTACCGTTGATGCATCAACTTCTGCTTGTACAGTACTAACAGGGCTTACAGCACCTGTACTACTTCGATGGCCACTCCATTGTTGTGTCATACATATAACTTACCTATATACACCATTTAAACTATGTTTCTCAAACATGTTTTGAAAGGCTGTTCTTTCATGTTTCGACAGCGCGAGTGATTACTGATGATTTACCGATTTTCTGCCTGGGTTCAGCCCAGGGAGTCTAGGGCCTTTTCAGCGCCCCGTATTGGAATCATAGATCATTTAACACCGTGCTTTCTACAGACATTTCACACCGTGTAAAAAGAACCTTTTTCCTGCATTAGAAATAAGATAATGTCTAAAACATTTAACGTGACACCCTTTCCTTTTAATCTTTATCAATGTTTAAAGACCCACTACTGTGTTCGATGAGAATAAAATATGATAAAACACACAGAATTTATATTTCTGGTAGCAAGAAACTGATAAGAATAATATTGGGTTCGTTTGATTAAAATGTCTGTCACGACTGGGTGAAATTAATCCCCGTTCCAACATAACACATCAATTATGTGTTGTACGCGTTCAGTTTTGCCGATCCGATTGATGAAGCCTTCATTTTGAACACCGCTATGGACATTTCTCTTCCTGGTTGCATTAGAATATTGAAAACGGAAAACTTTGGAATAGGACCATAGGTGTATGAGGTTTTAATTGAATGCTATTTTTGTCCTATTTTTTTTCTTATTGAGAATGAAAAACAAAAATAATATATGAATCATTGTTCGGGTTTCTTATAACGAAACGGAAAATCAAAAATGGAAATCTAAGAAACGGTATGGATGAGGCTCGTTTCTCGAATTTTGTTGACTACTGTTAAAACCCATTTAAAACACACACAAACGCGGTTTGAATATATTTTGGTAATATTTTGTTTTCCGTGTTAAAATGTAAAAAAAACAGCAAAGCTATACAGCTTTTCAATTTTGCTTTTCCCGTTTCGTTTCTAGAAAACGATACACGATTCATATGTTCATGATTCGTGTTCAATTATCATTAATAAAACACGAAAAGAACGGTATATATACGAACCGTAAGGTTAAAAAAACCACACACCATTTAATTTGTTTTCCATATTAACAGTTTATATAAGAAAAATAATCATATTTTAGAGATACTCTTCAATTCAAACTTCAGAAGTTTTTCCTACATAAATGGAATGCTTTGAATGCATATATCGATCCAACCCATCAGTTAATCAATAATAAGTCGCTAAATATAATATAATAAGTAATAAGGTTTGTTTGGAAGTAATGACAATAATTTTGATGCACCTACGAAGTCATCTTTTAAAAATCCCTGATTCAACTTGTAACTAAGTCTTTTATTCGTAAATCATGTTAAAATGGAAATTCTGGATTAACATAAATAAAAACCCTTCGTCATATTTTTAATTATATCAAGTTGTTTCCCTAATACTCATGATGAAACAAAATTTGAAAATGTCGATAATTCTGGTAAAACGTGTACGTGTTTAGATTGAAATTAATCGATAATGTAAACGCTTTTGACTTAGTTTATCATGTCTGACACAAATCAGTTGCTTTAATCTGCAATTTGTTCGTTTTGGTCCGATATACTCTATTTGATTAATAAGGTATCATATTCATATTTTATGTGCCAGTTTGTTACATTTGTATAAAATAAAGGTGTAAAGCAAGGTTGTCCACTACATACATGCTTATTATTTTATAATGGAATTCAAAAACAGAAGAAAAAAAATCATGAAAAAGAGCTTTGAAACCAATTGTAAATCTTCATAACATATCTTAATTAGTTTCCATTCCGTCAAAACACTCAATAATACAAATTTGTATCCTTGATTCGTATGTTCAAATGCATTTCAACTTCATGGGAGATTTGAAAAGACTAGTCAAAACCAATGAAAAATCACATTTGATGTAAAATTTGATTTATTTTTAAGTTATTTTAAAAAAAGCAAATTATGAAGAAAGTGTCTTTTCTCATGTGAAAGTGCTCAGTAAATTGTCAAAGATTCTAAAGACATTTAAAAAGATGTCTTATTTTAACGTTTTAGGCCAGGGAAATTAATTTGCATTTCTTCGGTTCATGTAAAACACCAGCGTATAGTAAGATAAGCAGCAAATATTGCAATATATATGTTTATTTTATATTTTCAACTTACAAAATGATATCAGGCATAGAGATTTAAATTACCCGTACAGCCCTTATACGAGAAAATTTCAGATAAATGGCACATGGAGAATAGTATACAAGTCTGTCAAATGCATGCGAGTCTACACCTACCAGCAAACCAAGAATATTACTTCGCTTCACCTATGCACAAAAAAGTGAAAAATAATTTATTTTCTAGACTGAAAAAGCTCCTTGCATATTACACGGGTCATGAGTATGTTATTGCACGTAATTTCGCAATATTTACCCAGTCATAGGCAGTTGGCATGCAAATCGCCTTGTAATGCATTTAGTACAGAGCCTTCAGTCAACGAGGGCATGCAAGTTTTGCCAAGGAAATTTACCATGACGATTTCAGTAACTGATAAGCCTTGTTTAAAATTCCTCTGGGAAAGTAAACATTTCTTGAACAAACGTTGTCTACAGTTGCGTTTTCTGACAACTTTCATTAATTAGTAGCGTAAATCAAGTTGTTTGTGTTTTTTTTGTTGCAGTTGTAATGTGTATGAATAATCCCACCTTTTTAAAAACATATTAGTAGCAATCAACATACAAAATACGTGAACTGGGTAAAGTTTACTCTTTTTTAACAAAATGTGTTTGCCTTTCCTGACAAATTTTTATAATATTAACATTTAACACGCCCATGTCCCTGTACCTGCAATGTGCACATCTTATTTCAGTTAGCAATCGCCAATTCTATGTGGGTTATTTAATATACTATTTCAGCTGATCTCATTTGAACATATACTATCATTTTCAATAGTAAAACCAAGAAGAAATGCCATCAAGAAACACAACACTTTTGGGGGGATTTAAATTATAATCTTAGATTGTTTTCATCTAAATGGACACAGCGAATGTCTGTTAAGACATTGATAAGGAATTCGAAGTCAAATCGCTTTAAAGCATGTCATTATGTTGTCTGTGTAATCCCGCTAACACTGAGGAATGATGTTTCAATGAGGTTTTACCGCCCTATCTAAACACACGAGCCCGACAATGCGGTCATTTGTACGCTGGAAAGACATCGTGATGACACTTGTTATGGGGGTTTTGCAAGCCGATTGACGGCCGCTTGTTTGCTTAGAGAAATTCTCGAGCAGTTAATGATATTAATGAGTTGAAGATTTTTGACTGATCCGTGAAGCAGCCTTGAGATGTTGATAAAACAAATATTGTTCAGAATCTTCTCAGTGTTATTAATAATTCAATTATGAAACATATTATTAGCTTTGTTTGAGATGATTAAAATGCGAATATATTATTATACACGTATATTTGAATTTCTGACTTTGTCTACAAATTGATCAAGATAAAACCTTTTGTACCCCGTCCATTAAATGTTCTAAATCCTGCATTAAATTGTTGCTTAAACTGACTCGCTTATGTTTTTGGACCAAAAATTAGTTTTACCGGTAATGCATTACAGATATTTCACTGTTAAGGTATTTCTAAATAAACAAAAACACTTGAACAAACATTTTTTTGAAAACGGACAATCGTCGATTGCAAAAGTTAAGTGTGTGTTTTTTTTAAATCAACGTCTCGACGAAAAACTCTTTCACAACACTGGATATCAATATTTAGAAAAAAACACACTTTTTTTCTTTAAGTCAATATGATCAAAATAATTTAACATAAAACTACATGTAGTTCTACAATAACCTGTAAGAGTTTTTTTTTCAAGAGTTTAAAAACAGTTTTGTGAAAATTAATTTGACTAAAACATTTGACAATTCTTATATTAATGAGGCTAACAGAAAAGTCCATGTGGAGTCAGTCATGCTTAACCCCGTCATGTGCTGCAGTACCTTAACTCTGATACGGTACGACATAAACAATTCCACCTTAATGAATGAGCCGCCTAATTTGTTCGGATCAAACCGTGTAGAACAAGGGGATGGTAGCAGGTTTGAGTGGAAAACCTTTTGTTTACACAGACGATTTCGTCTGCCTTACACGCATCAGACAGCTGTGGAACTAGTTTACACCTACTGAAGACATCATCATTCCGGAATTCCAACGTCTCTTTTAAGTTTTTCACCGATATTTACATAGAATTTGAGTATCATAGGGGTAATAAAAACATTTGTTTTCGCTAAAATAACGAACGATAACAGGTGAGCGCTTCCGGTTTGTCTTTTCGGCTGCTTGAAGTGGCGCGTGCGTTTTTCCAATCACGAATGGCAATTGTCGTTGTCATCAAACGGTTAATTTATTTTGCTGCAACAGTTCGCAGAAGCATCATATAATTCATCTTTTGGCATTACAGATCTGTCATAACCAATATTAAGAAAAAATTAACTGGTAAGACGCATTTCTTTGAAGTAATTGATTTGCAAGAAAATAAAACGTGGCTTCGTCAGATTTATGGGTTGTCTGGCCGTCGGCCAGGAATGAATGGTTACCCTTTCTTAGATATAAAAACAGTTATGCAAATTAACAATATACCCAATTTTAGTATTTTAGTTTTCAATATTTATTTTATAAAAATTGATAATCTTAAACTTAATTGTTCGAATACATAAGGCAGCGCACATGAATTCATGTGAAGTACATGTAAAGTAAGTTGATGATCATCCTTCTGACCAATTCGGCCAGCTATGGCCAGATATTTGTAAGGGAAAGGTAATATTATGTTGAGAAAGTGTAAGCAATTAAAAGTGAAGAAAGAGTAATGTAAAGTACGAGTAAAGTAAGGAAATGTAAAGTACGAGTAAAGTAAGGTTACGTTAGGTACGGGTAAAGTAAGGCAATGTTAAGTACGAGTAAAGTAAGGTAATGTAAAGTACGAGTAAAGTAAGGTTACGTTAGGTACGGGTAAAGTAAGGCAATGTAAAGTACGAGTAAAGTAAGGCAATGTAAAGTACGAGTAAAGTAAGGCAATGTAAAGTACGAGTAAAGTAAGGTTACGTTAGGTACGGGTAAAGTAAGGTAATGTAAAGTACGAGTAAAGTAAGGCAATGTAAAGTACGAGTAAAGTAAGGCAATGTGAAGTACGAGTAAAGTAAGGTAATGTAAAGTACGAGTAAAGTAAGGCAATGTAAAGTACGAGTAAAGTAAGGTAATGTAAAGTACGAGTAAAGTAAGGTTACGTTAGGTACGGGTAAAGTAAGGCAATATTAAGTACGAGTAAAGTAAGGCAATGTAAAGTACGAGTAAAGTAAGGTAATGTAAAGTACGAGTAAAGTAAGGTAATGTTAAGTACGAGTAAAGTAAGGCAATGTAAAGTACGAGTAAAGTAAGGCAATGTTAAGTACGAGTAAAGTAAGGCAATGTAAAGTACGAGTAAAGTAAGGTAATGTAAAGTACGAGTAAAGTAAGGTAATGTAAAGTACGAGTAAAGTAAGGCAATGTAAAGTACGAGTAAAGTAAGGTAATGTAAAGTACGAGTAAAGTAAGGCAATGTAAAGTACGAGTAAAGTAAGGCAATGTAAAGTACGAGTAAAGTAAGGTTACGTTAGGTACGGGTAAAGTAAGGCAATGTTAAGTACGAGTAAAGTAAGCAAATGTAAAGTACGAGTAAAGTAAGGCAATGTAAAGTACGAGTAAAGTAAGGTAATGTAAAGTACGAGTAAAGTAAGGCAATGTAAAGTACGAGTAAAGTAAGGTAATGTAAAGTACGAGTAAAGTAAGGCAATGTAAAGTACGAGTAAAGTAAGGCAATGTAAAGTACGAGTAAAGTAAGGTTACGTTAGGTACGGGTAAAGTAAGGCAATGTTAAGTACGAGTAAAGTAAGGAAATGTAATGTACGAGTAAAGTAAGGTAATGTAAAGTAAGAGTAAAGTAAGGAAATGTAAAGTACGAGTAAAGTAAGGTAATGTAAAGTACGAGTAAAGTAAGGCAATGTTAAGTACGAGTAAAGTAAGGAAATGTAAAGTACGAGTAAAGTAAGGTAATGTAAAGTACGAGTAAAGTAAGGCAATGTAAAGTACGAGTAAAGTAAGGTTACGTTAGGTACGGGTAAAGTAAGGCAATGTTAAGTACGAGTAAAGTAAGGTAATGTAAAGTACGAGTAAAGTAAGGTAATGTAAAGTACGAGTAAAGTAAGGTAATGTAAAGTACGAGTAAAGTAAGGCAATGTAAAGTACGAGTAAAGTAAGGTTACGTTAGGTACGGGTAAAGTAAGGCAATGTTAAGTACGAGTAAAGTAAGGCAATGTTAAGTACGAGTAAAGTAAGGAAATGTAATGTACGAGTAAAGTAAGGTAATGTTAAGTACGAGTAAAGTAAGGCAATGTAGATAACGAGTAAATAAAGGTAATATATAGAACAAGTAAAGTAAGGCAATGTTAAGTACGAGTAAAGTAAGGTAATTTAAAGTACGAGTAAAGTAAGGCAATGTTAAGTACGAGTAAAGTAAGGTTACGTTAGGTACGAGTAAGGTAAGGTAATGTAGATAACGAGTAAATAAAGGTAATGTAAAGTACGAGTAAAGTAATGTTATGTAAATTACAGGTACAGTAAGGCAATGTAAAATACGAGTAACATACGTTATATAAATTAGAGTTAAAGTAAGGCAATGTAAAATACGAGTAAAGTAAGGCAACGTAAAGTACCAGTAAAGTAACGTTATGTAAAGTAAGAGTAAAGTAAGGCAATGTAAAGTACAAGATAAGTAAGGAAATGTGAAGTACAAGATGAGTAAGGCAATGTAAAGTACAAGATAAGTAAGGCAATGTAAAGTACAAGATAAGTAAGGCAATGTGAAGTACAAGATAAGTAAGGAAATGAGACGTACAAGATAAGTAAGGCAATGTGAAGTACAAGATAAGTAAGGAAATGTGAAGTACGAGTAAAGTAAGGCAATGTAAAGTACAAGATAAGTAAGGCAATGTAAAGTACAAGATAAGTAAGGCAATGTAAAGTACAAGATAAGTAAGGAAATGTAAAGTACAAGATAAGTAAGGCATTCTAAAGTACAAGATAAGTAAGTCAATGAGAAGTACAAGATAAGTAAGGCAATGTGAAGTACGAGATAAGTAAGGTAATGTAAAGTACGAGTAAAGTAAGGCAATGTAAAGTACAAGACAAGAAAGGAAATGTGAAGTACAAGATAAGTAAGGCAATGTAAAGTACAAGATAAGTAAGGAAATGTGAAGTACAAGATAAGTAAGGCAATGTAAAGTACAAGATAAGTAAGGCAATGTAAAGTACAAGATAAGTAAGGCAATGTGAAGTACAAGATAAGTAAGGAAATGAGACGTACAAGATAAGTAAGGCAATGTGAAGTACAAGATAAGTAAGGAAATGTGAAGTACGAGTAAAGTAAGGCAATGTAAAGTACAAGATAAGTAAGGCAATGTAAAGTACAAGATAAGTAAGGCAATGTAAAGTACAAGATAAGTAAGGCAATGTAAAGTACAAGATAAGTAAGAAAATGTGAAGTACAAGATAAGTAAGGCAATGTAAAGTACAAGATAAGTAAGTCAATGAGAAGTACAAGATAAGTAAGGCAATGTGAAGTACGAGATAAGTAAGGTAATGTAAAGTACGAGTAAAGTAAGGCAATGTAAAGTACAAGACAAGAAAGGAAATGTAAAGTACAAGATAAGTAAGGCAATGTAAAGTACAAGATAAGTAAGGCAATGTGAAGTACAAGATAAGTCAGGCAATGTAAAGTACAAGATAAGTAAGGAAATGTGAAGTACGAGTAAAGTAAGGTAATGTAAAGTACGAGTAAAGAAAGGCAATGTAAAGTACGAATTAAGT